>NC_134239.1:43888010-46288010 GCF_965152275.1 Natator depressus
AACAACAGTATCTAATCTCATGGCTCAGCTTTCTAGTATCTAATATGCCAAAGAATACAACCCACTGAGGCCGGGTGAATTGTGTTTTAGACAGTATAACTTTAATTGAAATGCTCTTTGATTTAAGACTGCGATGCAAAGACTGCGTATAACAAACTTGGAGCTGGGGACCTGGAATATCTGAGTGCTCAGTGCTGATGGCTCTGTCAAGTTCTCCTCTCGTTCACCTTTTCTATGTGGGCATAGAGTCTGATTTATGTGTGGCATATGTGGGTATTTCCTTGACATTTGTATGCACCATTGATAGAGAGTTAATGCAAGGAACTATAATGGCTACAAGGAGCAGCATCCCAATATTAAGAACCCTGGGTCCATCTACAGATGCTGGGGGGAAGGGGAAGAGAAAGAAGTCCATAAGTGAATGCAGCCGATAATGAAATGGGTGATCCTCTTGCAAAGCAAAGGGTCCAGTCAACATGTGATCATCTATTAACAGGACGGCTTTGGCAAGGCAATATTCACGTGACAAAGCGTGGGAAATGAAGGAACTGTCTAAAGCGGTACCAAGTGTCACAATTAAGGTATAGGTTTTAGTCCTTTTCCTCCTGGAGCACCCTGTGCAGTCCTGGGAGCGCTGGGGGGAAAGGGGGTTCGATCAGTACCTTGGACAGGGGCACTGGGTTAGGCAGAGGTGGGAGCACCCCAGGTATCTGCCTCGACTCCGGAGTGAATCCTGTAGCCCTTAAAAGGCGGCTATCCCTGAACATCAGCTTACACTGAAAGATCAGGCTGAAGGGGAGAGACTCTCGTTTAGGAAGCTGATCGCACTTGTAACCAAGCCCCAGTTCTGTCGCCTCTTTGGAGCTGGCTGAAGTTGCATTCCTAGCGGCGCAGGCTGGAATAGGGGGCAAAAAGAGTCTTGCAAGCTCCGGGGGTTGGTATAACGGTGTCAACTTTGGGAAATGCAAGTGTTTATCTCCAAGATCTAGCCACTGCTTGTGGTGTTAGCTGTGACTAAGGTAAGCACAGGGGTGCTAACCCCCTAGCAACAACACCTCTAGCTGCTGTCTATTATGTGGGGATTGTTTCCTGCTCTTTGCCTAGTTTTGTTACCTTTGTTGCTGACCTGTGTGTGGAAAGGAATAGAAAAGGTAGGAGAATCTTTATGAGATTTCACTGAGACTTAAGTTAACTTATATCTGTTTAAACCTAAGAATCTCTTCTCTCTCTGTGTGTGCATGCTTTAGATAAAGACTAAACTGATCTTTAGATAATGAGATGCCGCTGATCTTTAGATAGAGATGTAACTGATCTTTAGCTACACAGAGATTAACTGATTTCTAGACAGATCACTGATGCATCTATGTGTGTTACATATGATAGTATGCAAGAACTGTGCATGTCGCTTAGAGTGTTGCTAAATCAAGATCTGTATCTACTTTGCTATAATTAAAACGGGGAGCTTCTGAAATTAACAACACTGAAGCCTTAACGCAAAAAAAACAATCGGAGACCATTCTGGTGAGCCTTCTGCTCATCTATCTCTTCCCCCCCCCCCCTTCGATTCTTCCTACGTAGAAATGTAGCTAATAATATTTAGTCTCCGGGCTAAAAATAAGCTCTGGAAAGTCAGCAGTTTGGAAAAGCAGCAGCAGCAGAAGCTTCTCGCAGGTAGCGAGGCTCCGGGGGTCTCCGGCTCCTTAAGGGGGCTGTTCTCTCATACACACACAGAGTTTATTTGTCTTTCCCCCTCTCGAGCTTCCCCCAGCACTTGCCGGAGCGGAGTGGGTGTCATTCCACCAGTGCACTGGGATCGGCTCGGAGGAGACTCGCCTTCCCTGCCTTCTCTCCCCCAGCCCAGTTTCAAGTCAGTCTGCCCCTCTCGGTGCAAGGGGAGCCCCGTGGGTCGGGGCTGGGGAGGTAGATCCCCGGGGGCGGCGTGGGGGGGGAGGGAGGGAGGGAGGCAGTGCAGCTGGGGAGAGGGGCGTGCAATGCCTTCTCTGCCTCCCAGGGAGGATCGAGGTGCTCACATCCAGTAGGCGCGCAATGGCTTTAACTGGGGAGGCAGAGCCTCGCTCGGTGGAAACCTCTCGCCTCGGCTTCCCCCGCGCGGTTGCAGTGCAGGCTCAAGGCGCGGGGCCCTGGGAGCCGGGGGCGGGCGAGGAGGAGGAGGAGGAAGAGGGCGGGGGGGTGTCTCCGAGAGTCACGAATCCGCTTGGCTGCGCGGACGCTGGCGGTTCACGCGCAGCCCCTGGCGCCCTCCGCAGCCGGAGCAGAGGCGGCTGCCCGGGCCCCACCCCAGGGGCCGACCCGCTCTCCCCCGCAGAGCGGTGATTCCCCTCGCCGGAGCCCTTTGTTCTCGGGTCACCTGCGGGCTCCGGCTCGCCCCTGGGTGGGCGCCCCCGGGCGGGCCGGCGCTCCCCGCACGCCCCTCCCCGGGGACTGAGCGATTTCCTGCTCCCTCCGGCAGCACCGCGCTCACGTAGCTCGGGGAAGAAGGGAGTAGCCCGCGCAGGCTGGGCGATTTCACAACGGGGTGTGGTTACAACACACACACACACACGGCAGGGGCAGGGAGGCACGGGGCGCCCGGCTCGGCACGCAAACGGGGGGAGAGGGGGTGACAGTGATTGGGCCTCCCCCCACACACCCACCCCCGGAGCCCTGTGGGGAATCGAGCCAGCGAGCCCTGGGGGAACTGCCTCCTCTCCTCTCTCAGCTGTGTCGGAGGGGGGATTTCTGCTTCAGCTGATGCAATTCCAAAGCGTGCGGCGAAGGAACCTCCGAGGCACCAGCATCACCGCCACCTCCCACCTGCCCAGCTGGTGCCGCTTTAAATACGGATCGGCAGGGCTTGCAAGCTGGAACAGGAGACTCATGACGGAGGGGGGAGCCGTTAAAGGCGCAGCGCTCCCTTTCCTTTCCCGCTACCTCCCATGGCCCCCCAAAATCTAATTCACAGGCGGGGAAGAGGAGTAAATATTGTGACACTCCGCACTGCCCGGATTGATACGGAAAAAAATCGGCTGTCAGTCTAAATTGCAGAGTTCCCTTGCCTAGTGGGTTGCGAATCCCTGCCTCAGACTAATACAGTGGCTAAGGTTTCCCGTGAATGCATCGGTAAGGGAGGTATTATCCAGTTACCGTAGCTGCCAATTTATCTGACAGTTGAACCGAGAAAATTGTAGGGCTGCTGGTGGTGTTCTGGGAGGAAGGGAATTTTCTTACTCCAACAGGAGACATAGGTCGCCGTTCCTGATGCGACGAACCTCAGGCTAATCCAAAGCAGTGTCATATAACTCTTTACTCAACAGCCCTTGTCGCTTGTGATAGGGGGACTTGATAAATAACCTCCCTGGAAAGGTACTTTGTAAATATTACACCGAATGTTCAATACCGACACCGAATTCCGCAAATAAAGCTAAAATGGAAATACATTTTGAATAATACACATAAGAAAACAATCAGCGTTTAAATGGTTAACACACACACACACGCCCCACTTCCTCCTCAGAAAACAAATACAGCAATCCCTTGGCACGTCACGCATATTATTGTTTATTACATTTTCAATCATTAAAGTCTAATAATCTAGGTCCCCTACTGGAGAAACACTTGATGAGAGTCCTGGACTTGGTTGTAGAGGAGTCAGTCAACATCTCCATGTTCTTCCATAGCACAATGACACAGGGAACTGGCTGCTGAGGTTACTATGAGGGTTGTGAGTTGAGGATGGGCAAGTGGGGGGGGGGGGGATTTGTTGTGATCTGCATGTTTTCCCCCCATTTCCTGCACTTGCTTCTGAAACTTAACCTTACTCGGAATGCCAGCTAACCCAAAATAAGAAGCATTTATTAACCAAACACAAGATGGTGGGAGACCAGACAAGAAGAGGTCAACATCACAAGTGTTCCCTCTTTATCAACTGGTTTTAATGAACTCCCCTAATCTGCAACTTCCTTTAACTTAAAATCATCATTAACCCCCCTTCCCAACTAGAGTTTTCCCTTTGTCACCCAGGGATTGATTTACTATATGGACACCTCTATTGTTAATTAGTTGCTGTGTTCCTTGCTAAAACTCATCGAATTCCAAAAATAAATGATTCTGTCATACCTTATGTTGCCAGGGAGTTTCTATTGATGTGAGTCTTCTACTCCATGGATAATTTTATATATTTCCATCTATTTTAACTGTACAACTGTTACTTCTAGCTCTTGAATATTCTTTTTTCCCACATTTCTCTCTTGCTCTCCCTCTCTCTTCTTTAGCCAAATTCTACCCATTCCTGGTAAAGATCAGTGGACATGGGATGTCTCTAACAAACAGGACTGGGCCAAATTTGGATACCCTTTCTCCCACTGGGCAATAAATTACTCTGCAAGTAGTGTTCTCACTCTGTATTGGTTCCAAATGCCCTTTATGTAGGTAGCACCAGCCAAAGGGAAGTATGTTCTTTCTGCATATGACTAGACATGAGGCTAAATATGGCTCCTTCCTTTTGGGCGTAAGATTAGATGGAGATCACAGAATGCAGAATTTTTCATGCTATGCTCTTTGTGAAATTAATATACCCCATGCACAATTTAGGATAACAGATTGGGGGGTGAGGCCAGCAAAAATGGCAACACTGTCTTTATTGTGGAAATATGCAATCCGGAAAAGCAAAGATTGAGAACTAAATGGCTGAATTTGTAATCCCCCTTGCCATTCATGTTCAGTGAATCAACCTAGCCATGCAAATTGTGGACACATGATGAATTAAAAGACTTTGTAGCCTTGGCTATTAGAATTTGATACCCATTCTCAGAATAACAGCTCATAGAAGTGCAAGGCTGTCCTAAGGGACACTTTCTGTTTTCAGTCCCAGCTTCTGCCCCCCAGTTACGAGGCTTGTATTTCCATGAGGCTCCAGCCAATGAGGCTGTCACCACCCTCACCCCTTTCATCTTGTGGCAGCCCCATTATCATACATACTGAGAAGGCACCAGGGGCAAGTGGACACCAGACCACATATGACTGAACATGCCACATGTCTCTGGGACAGGCTCTGACTAATACCAGTGCAGTGCAAAAAACATGAACAATGTCTGTGACTTCCTACACCCACATGCCAGAGAGATACCATGCAGTGACTGCTCTGCTTAACTGAAAATACCTCTGAGAAATTCTCTTGCAAATGTATCGCCAGAAAAATATACTAGCCAGCATGGAGTGCGCATAACAACTGCCCACCCATTATCATTATTTCACAAATGTGTGATGCGTGCTTGTGAGTGTCAGCATTAACATTTCCATCTGTTTCTGTATTGTTTCTATTCTTAGTTGATATATGTTGGGTGTAGGTGTCTGAAAAGGATTTTTCCCCTTTCTGGGTTTCATGAAAGAATAAATGAGAGCCAAGTGCTAAAATAAATTGATTTGTGAATTTGACTAGGGCAATGTGCAATAGAAAAGATTCTGGACGAACCTGTGAATTAATAGGAGTCTGCATAAGTAAAGATCTCAGGGTTTGGGGCCTTTGTGTGCTGCTAGGAAGTCCTCTGCTGAGCTCACTGGTATAAAGAGTAAATAAGTTAGAAATATCATTCCCACAGTCACAAAGGAACAATGCCTTTGCCTGACTTTCTCACACTTGCAGAATGTGCAGTATCAGTTACTAATATTTTGGCCTCCTTCTGTGCTTGCAATTTTTGGGATCAGTTTTGCAAACCATTTATGCACATGACTACCTTTCTTTATCTGCTTAGTCCTACTCAGCTCTTTAGGGCAATCTCTATGGGACTACGTGCAGGAATAAAGTTATCACATGTTTGCGTGTTTGCAGGATTAGGCCCTTAGTTGCATATATGTTTTCAAATCTTCCGTTGTCCATGTACTCATAACTTTGGCAAGCAGAAGACTCTACATACTATATATAACTTAAAACCTGTATGGGTCTTCCTCTGTGGCAAAACTGAACATGGCTCTGTTGCCACTAAGGCTAATAGAAGTTTTGCAATTGGCTGCAACAGGAGTACAGCCTGATCCCATTGACTGTATATTGCACTTTCTATTTCTGCTTGAATGTAATAACAAAGGACAAAATCTTCTGGGCTACGTAGGAAAAACTCCTCCTATTGACGTCACTGACAGAGATAGGCCTGATTCTCACCTCTGAGCTATCACTGGGCTCCCCTGCTTCCCAGGACAGCTAGGGGTCATTTCTGTCCCTGACAGACCTTAAAGCAGCCTCCTGGCTGCTTCTTTGAATAGGGCTGCTTTCTAATGGTCCCACACTGGCTGACAATCACCCTAATGCAGTGCATGCTGGCTACGCCCCTTCCAACCACAATACACTTCCTGTGTGCCAGGGGCTAAAAGAAATTTCTGTAGAACAAGCTCTATGGCAACTATTGGATTCCCCACATTTCGTGAAGCTTTATAGCCCCTTTGTGCCCCTGGTGCATTAGTGTGGGACATTAGCAAAGGGGCATTAAGGGGTTAGGATCTGTCCCTATGAATTTACATTTATAATTCCTCCCCAGCCCCCCTCCCCCATTTCCCTCACCCACTTTTTGTGTGGTGGTAGGAGTGGTCCAGTCTATCTGACTTTCTTCAGACATAGCACACAGAAACACAATTTAACAAGATGGATATTCAAGCCACATATTATAGCCTCCAATTTATTTTGACATTCTATAAGGAGGATTAAGTAACATGTTCATTAAGTTATACCTTTCTCACTAGTTTGCCATTTAAAACCCTTATTGAATGTACCACATGTGGAAAGAATGAATTCCCTCTTGAAACAGGAAGTAGACTACAAACATCTGAAGTGAATGCATTGGTTAGTGATGCTGGAAATACAGAGACTTTTAAAGACACAGATCTAACTATGATTGTAAAAAATAATGTTCATTTTTGGAAGGGGCAGGGAGTCTGTATCGACTACAATGTTTATATGTTTTGTCCAACAAAGGACGTCTAATTATGCAAGTTGTTTCCTTTTTAAAACAGAAGGCACTATACCTTGAAATTCACTGTGTGTCTTGAATAATGCATTAAACAGCCATGGCACTAGATAATTAGATGGACCAACTAAGAGGAATATGAAAGGGGGCTGGTAGCCTCAGAATTACAGAAGGTGTGTGGATATTTTGACATCCAGGAAACGCTAAAGATCTGGCCTTAACTACCTCAGCCTCATGAAGATAATTATGAGGAAATGTGGGTGTAGAAACCTAGGTTATTGCAGCTGTTCAGAACACAATTGGCACAGACACCCACATTGGACATGATTGCCCTTTGATGAGGAAGTTATTGACTTTTTTACAGATGCCATAGTTAAAATGATGTCTTAAGTTTATTGGATGACAGGCTTCTGTCTAGAATGCTGTCATTACAATAAATGTCAAAATACATGCTGAAGTATTCAAGAAACCTTTAAATATTGGTTCCCTCCATCAAGAGTTGAATAGCAAATGACCCCTGAAGTCACCATAAACATGAATATATCTGAGAAGGTACCATTGTGTAAGCAACCCCTGTGCAATGTGAACCTGAGGAAATGTGCAATTTGTAAGAGGCTTGTTTGGGCTACTTTAAAGGAAGAATGGAAGAAAAGGCAGGCAGCATGGTCACTGAACTGGATATGATGAGATCTCAGTATATTCATGGCTGTGCTACTGAACTGCTGTCTGACCTTGGGCAAGTCACAGCATCTCTGTGTGCCTCAGTTTCCCCATCAACAGTCTCCATAACAATACTTCCCCTCCTTTGTAAAGCATTTTGATATACAAGTTGAAAAGTGATATATGAGCCAAATATCTATTTTTATATCTCAGAACTTTTTTTAAATGAGGATTTATTAAGAAACATTCATGAATGTCATCATGAGACTGATGACACTGGAAACTTGTAGCATCTATTCATAGAGCAACTAGGATGTAACATGTTTCAGAGTAACAGCCATGTTAGTCTGTATTCGCAAAAAGAAAAGGAGTACTTGTGGCACCTTAGAGACTAACCAATTTATTTGAGCATAAGCTTTCGTGAGCTACAGCTCACTTCATCGGATGCATCGGAGCTGTAGCTCACGAAAGCTCATGCTCAAATAAATTGGTTAGTCTCTAAGGTGCCACAAGTACTCCTTTTCTTTTTAGGATGTAACAATATAGGTTTATCTATAACCTTCTCTAATGTGTTGCGCTAATATTGTAAAGCTATGGGAACTTCAGCATACCCACATCAGACCCAATCCTGCATACAGATGGCTATGTGAAGTTATTCCTTGCACATCCTGTTAAAACAACACTCTGGAAGCCTGTCCAATGTGCAAGCAAGTGGAACAATGGCTATTATATAGTCTTACTTGTGCTAGTCAGGGATCACTCACCCCTTACCCAACTCTTATCCAGACCCTCCCTAAGAAACAGGAAAAGTGGGTGTATGGGAGGGATTGGCTCAACCCCACTTATGCCACATAGTGGGCATGCAAAACCTGAACTGTTACTCCACTCCCATAACAGGAATAAACTTCCCCTTAGGCAGTTACTTCTGCTGAGGATCTGATGTCAGGGTGTAATGTACCTGAAGATATACAAGTACGTTATAGCTGCAGAACTTGCAGCCTGTCTCAACCAGTCCTGTGGGTTAGAGCTTTTTGTCTAGCATATATAAATTTGTTATTCTTAGCTTGTTATGTGCTACAGTTTCCTTTCTAGCACCAGGTAAATATTCTTTACCAAATGGGAGGGGGGGGGAGAAATCCCAGGTGTGCAACTACAACCAAAACACTGAGAAAAATATTAAATTTACAACAAAACATGCTCAACTGCTACTTCCCCACAATGTAACAATTAGCTATTGGTGCAAAATGTACCTCATGCATGCATAGTGCATAATATCTCTCTTTGCCTGGGAAGTCTTCCCAATTTCGCCCACAGACAATTACACTGTTTCAATTTTAGAGTCTTTTTTTTAAAGCAGGCCAAAGTCTGCATGCAAAAATTCAGTTACAATTTATATCCTATATTTGTGTGTGCAATTAATACAACTGTATCAGCAAATGGCGCATTACACATCTCAATAAGCATGAACCTGATTTCTGCATATAATCAGTTACAGTTTACAACTGTGTTTGCATTTGTGTACACAGACCTTGGACTTACAGACACCTTTGCAAATTTGGCCCTTAAAGTTGAGGATTAGAGCTGGTCAGGAAATGGTTGTTTTTTGCCAAAAGATTTTAAATTTCAAAGTTATTTTTGTTTCAAATTCCTCAAAACAGACCTGTTTTTCAATTTTTTCCAACATTTTCCCATATTTCTATTGAAAACATTATAGAAAATGCTATAAAAATGTTATGTTATCAAATTTTCAAAATAGAATATTACACAGATGTTAAATGAAGAATGAGATTTTAAAAAAGGACAGTTTTTAATCATTTAAAAAAAGCACAGCTGTTTGTTTGAAAAATCTGACCAGCTCTATTGAGAAGGTGATGCTAGGCTGATCTAAATTCTAGAATTGGTATTTTCCTGTGAATGTAAGGCTGACCAGATCTCTCAAATATCCTTCATTTCAAGCGATGTCTCTCATTGTGGTCCAGGGGGTACCTGTGTTATACACACATGATGTCCCCTCATTTTTATTGTTGAAAATTAATTACATCCGAAATAATGAAACAAAGATTACAAAAAGAGTCATTCATACCAAAGGAATGCACCCTACAGCATTTTAAGGAATGCATCCGATGAAGTGAGCTGTAGCCCACGAAAGCTTATGCTCAAATAAATTGGTTAGTCTCTAAGGTGCCACAAGTACTCCTTTTCTTTTTGCGAATACAGACTAACACGGCTGCTACTCTGAAACCTAGCATTTTAAGTGTTATTCATAAATAATTTTGTGCCCCTCATTGTGTGTCTTTGTCATGTTATGTGTACATTTGGACCATGGCGTGGTGAGAGGGATGAGTCCAGCCATGAATCTCTCTATCTGTCTCCTCCTTTCCCCCTCCCACTCCATATCAAATCCATTTGTTTCTTATCCCTCAATAGTTGCCTTACACACAATAGTTCTTCCCAATCCCCAGTTATGTCTGATATCCAGTGACAATAGCACTTTCAACCCACCATCTGCTTTTCTGTTCTCCAGGCCTTACACTTACCCAGTCTCAATCATCAATCTCCCATCCAGGGACATTTTCCAGAAGCCTCATTGCTTATCTTGGCTGTAGCAGAGCTCTCTCCTAGATCATCATTCTCTTAAATGTACAGAGGTTTTCCTCAATCTACTGTTCTTGGCACCAAATAATCATTCTATGCTACTCCTTCCCACCTACCTTCCTACTGAAGATTTCTTTCAGGGCTCACAAACATGTATCTAGTAGCTCTAAAATTTTAGGGAGCCCATAAGACATGAAGAGAAGGCTACACCTCAATTTTTGAGGCATACCTAGAAAAATTTGTTTGATACAGCCAGCATCTTGTAAACATTTATCTGTAAACCTTTATCATCAAGGATGGGAAGGAAATGGGTATCCAGTGTGAGGCATGGAATTCAGGGCAACAAGAAAGCTAAAGGAGGTGAACGTTATCAAATTTATTTTCTTCTAGGTTCATACCAATTTTTGACAACAAGAAATGGGCAAGCCAGCCGGACAAAGAGCAATAGGGCAAGGCCATAGGAATGTGATGATATGCCTCCCTGCCCACAAGTGGCTATTTCACCAGATGCTATTTCTATATGACAGCTGCCTGGCACATTGATTAACAGAATAACTGCCTGGCTTTCTTCTGCCAGTACTGTTCACATGGTGATTGTGTGCTATGCCTATTCCCTTTTGAAAACTGGGAGTCAGCTAGAGTTCAGTACATGTTCCCTTAGGAACTACTGGGGATGCTGCAGCCACAAAGTTGAAACCCTTTCAGCTCAGTTTGCCTATGTCTCCTGATCCTTCAGTGTCACTGTCTCAAACTAGGCTTCCCAAATTGCTTTTGCAGGCCAAAATGGCAACAATGTATCCATGTTGCTTTAGCAACTGGCTGAGCAAAGCAAGGTCCTACGGTCAATGTGATGATAGCATGATAACTTTTGAATGCTATGCTACATTTTATGGCAGCAATTAACCCCTCCCCCCATCATAGCTCTGCCCATTGTCTCCAATAGAGTTTAATATGTTGTCATCTGAATGACTTATCTCGCAGACAGAAAGAAAAAGAAAAAAGAAGAGGGAGCAGGAGGGAATGGGCTGCAAGCACTGGGGGAATGGGGAACAATGATGTGTGGCGAAGGGAACAAAAAGAACCCTGGACAAGTAGTGGATGTGGGAATGAGGAGACACAAAGAACTTCAACAATGATGGGGAAGAGGGAAATGAGGGGGAACACAGACCCCCTGGCATGTGAGTGAGGACAATTATATGGAGGAGGGTGATGCACAGAGCTCTTGACATGGGAATGAAAGGAGAAATAGGGAGGTAGAGGGGAATATGGGGCACTCGGAGCTGCTGGCATGGGAAGAAGTTGGAATGGCAGACACATAGAGCATGAGGAAGGAAGCGAGTCGGGGATTGCAGAATTCCTGAACGAGGGGGATGTGTGGGTAGCATACAGGGGTCTTGTGGGGTGGAATGGAGGAATGCAAAGAGCCCTTGGTGCGTGCAATGCACTCAGCCTACAGAAGCAACAGAATGTGCAAAACTTCTAATAGCCTTAACTCAAACCCTGGAATGCAAACCAGCCCATTCTTAAACTTCTTCTAGAAAGAGGCTGTCTAATCTCTAGTTCAGACGCTCCCCAACTTATGCAATCATTCCTTTCCGGAACGCCTTGCATAACTCAAATTTTGCATAAGTCAGAAACGTATACCTGACCATTATGCAAAACAAACAAACAAAAAAACCCTTCTATTTCTAGCTTACGGAACTTTTTCCGTACGTGCGGATTTGCATAAGTCGGGTCTTGAGTAACCCGGGGAACATCTATACAAAGAATGATACAAAACAAAAACAGCACAACAAAAAATACCCTCCGTGCACCTACAAGTATTCCTTAACTTTACAGTTTATAGTCCCAGCACACAGACACCAGCATTGCTGTGACACAATCCAGATGTGAGGTAGAAGCACCATGCAAATAACCACACCCAGCACTTCAGACTGTATGACACCTAATGCAGCGGTAAGGTGTAGGTTATAAACTGCAACAGGACTTACCTAGGCCACAACCACTGCTGAGCTTGTTTCACTCCACTAATTTTCATAAGTGCCATTGGAACTTGGCTTGACAGAGGCTGAATGAGAGTGTGGTACAACCCAAGCAGAATACAGGTACAGAGGCTAAAAGAAGGGACATCATTTTAAAATCTGACTTCCCGCACATAGTGAAAAGAACTCCATGTACTCATAAAGCATTCCTAAACCTTTCATATTTCCATATACCAGTATTACTACAAACAAGCTTTGAGCAGGAAGAGCATTTTGACTATTTGCAAGTTATTTAGTACAAGTGCCATTGCGAGATGGAGACAGGGCAAAACAGGGGTGATTAAAGAGGATTTTTATGGATGGGAACACTGGGATGTGATCAGCATACTGTCAGTATTTAAAATAGATGTTAAAAAGAATCCTGGCATGAGTGAAAAGCTGCAGAATTGGACCCAATATAAGGTGAACAAACCCCACACAGGTAAAAAATCAATGCTTTTTTGGTAACGGAACTATCCAGATCTTTGATGATGTATGAGTCTCCTGTGCAATTCAATAGCAAATAACTTGATGAGAGCAGTTGTCTGCATTTTTATGAGTCAAAACTTCTTGTGGGCTATCAATAAATGGTATCCAAAAATTCATGGGCCAAATTTGGCTGGTGCAGCAGCTACTTATACCAAGTCTATCTTTTAACCAGTGAGTTTATTTTTTCTCATAAATAAGTCACATTTGTTACAGCTTTACTGTATCTTGATATTTAAATTAGACCCTCTTTTCACAATGTTTTTCTTTAAATTAATAAAAATCATTAACACTTAATTAACAAAGTGTTAAGAGAATGCAAATTTGGGATCCTAAGAACAGTAGTTCCAGATCTCTCATGTAATATTCATTGACAGTTAAACTTCCTAAAAGAAAAAAATGGTGAAATTTTATTTTTAATTGTATAAAATGAATAGCCTCTCGTTAGGAAACTAATTGAAAATGTACCTTTAAATTCTAGTAGTTCTCATTTACTTTATTTGACAGTGACACAACTACTTATAAGATGATTATTTAACACCACTAATAAACATTAATAACAAGAAGCAATAGTCAAAATGTCATAATTTACATATGAAGAGATTTCCCTCAGTGCAACTCCTATCTAAAAATGACATGGTCTGACAGTCTAAGTAACACGTTCTGTTGCAATGAGTTTTGCATCAAAACTGTTTTTTCTGTATTTAAAATCCAAGGAAAAAATGTTGAATATTTAACATTCTGTATCCTTTTTGATCTTAATTCCCATCACAGAAGAGCTCTTTAGGCCTCATCAGTGTGCTCTAGGTACAGTATCAGAGTATATTATTCATATTATGAGATGTAACCCAAATTAGTAAACCAAAGGGGAAAAAGCTATACATGCCTAGAAGGGTAAAGGCTCACACTTGGAAAATACAGCATGGCAAAGCAATGAACAGAAACAAAAATACATATATAATTGTCTACATTCTCTGTAAGAGAAAACAATGTTTAAAATAAAATGCTCAGTTCTGCCCCAGTTTACACTCCATGCATCCCTGTTGACTTCAATGGTGGTTACATTAATGTAACTACGGACACAATGAGGACAATGTATTGCATATAGCAAAAATAAGGTATAGCTAGAGAGAAAGCAAAAACTAACAAAAATAACAAACGCAATACAAGGAATGAGTATAAAACCAAAAGCTGATTCTTGAAAGCATTCACATTACAGCAGTATAGCAACAGAATGGAAAATAAACAGTGTCCATGGAATAACGGTACAAAATATTATTTACAAATTTACACTTCCTGGGTACTAACCCTTGAACCAGCAAACAAAATGCCTGGTCCAATGTCCCCTCAAGTCAATGGGTACATTTCTAGTCTCTTCTGTGGGCTTTGGATCCCACCCCTAACTCAGACTAAAAGGGATATGGTCAACTGAAGTTGCTTTGAAATGTATACCGGGTCTGAGGAAGGGAATCCTCCCTTCCATCATATGTTCCAGGGCCAGGGTAACTGTTGCAAGGTTCAAATGGGCATGGGGTTATGAGGAATAGCACTGTGCTTCTGTGCTTAGGGAACACATAGTAGATGTGCCTTAAATCCTTGGTTCTGTGTGGAGTTGTGGTCATGTGGTTCCATACTACATGTGAGCACACTGGCCACCCCTGATGCCACATGCTTACATCCCCCTTACACACATTCATCGCCCTGTTGAGACCTGACACAGAAGGCACTTCCATGGTGCAGCTTCCTCCTGTGAGGCTCTCTATGGTGCAGAAATGCACGGTTTAGGCCTTGCACACCCAAGCAGGGCACGTCAGAGTTTGGCGCACAGAAGTGAACAGATTTCATCCAGAAAATGGTATACAGCACAAGGAAGATTATTTTAAAATATCTCCTAACAAACATATTGATTTTTAAATAGAAATCATATGGTAGTTATTTACATCTGATAGTTGCTGATTGGGGACTACAACCTACAACAAGCTTGTGGGGGGAAAAAACTAATGAGAGCTTCACAATTACAATTAATAAAGCAATGGATTATACAAATTGCTCTGCCAGTGCAAAGCTGCCCATACATCAATTTACCCAGAGAATCTCCCCAGTATCCTCACTGGGCATAGTGCTGCCATAGTGGCTCCTTCACCAACTACCGCTCCCTGTGGCCAGGACTGGAGGTGTCGCTGGAGGAAAGAGGGTATAGACAGGCTATCCCCTACATCCCAGCTAACACCAACAGCTGCAAGGACCCCATAGAACCCCACAAGGATATCGGTACCCATTGCAGTGATACTGGCATCCTTCTGGCTGTGGTAACATGCACCAAGGAATGGACTGACACAAAACATACCAACGATCAGGAGTAGGGGTGGGAATGCAAAGACCATTTACAGTCATCTGTGCACACACAGCATCCCCTCACATGTACCAAGCATTCTTCAGCCCCAGTTGAGGGCTCAACTCATTTTATCAAGAAAAAGTTAAAAAGACTGGAAGACTGACACCTGTCTCTCTGTTGAGCTCAAACAAAGAGTGCTTTGAAGTCTACATACACAATGGTGCCAGTTATTAAGTTAATGGTAGATTTATAATCCCAAGTATTTGATAAAATGAAAGACAGCAAACAAAAGTGTTTTAAAGACAATCTTGATCCTATCCACAAATCATTCAATAAAGGTCCTTCTCACCACAAGCCATAGGTATTGAATGAGAAGACCAAGGTGTGGTCTGGGGTTAGTTTCCAGTACAATATTTAATTTGTCTCAATGCACTGACATTTATACTCTGAAACTAAACCATCTTCCATAGTTTTTCAGATGTTTTATTTTCTGACACTCGAACATGAACAATGTTCTTCACGCTCAGAAGTACTTCTCTGATGAGCTATTTGAATATGCTATTAAAAAATCCTGACTCCATCTTAAAAAAAACACTGACTAGTTAAAACCGAAAGGCCTGTGTATCTTAGCTGTACCTGTGCTTTAAAGAGGTGATCCAAAGCCCACTGAATTCATCAGAAAGATCAAGATACATTGCTGTGTACGGTATAGGATGCCTCAGCCTGGAATCGGTAAAAGGAAGGATTACTGAAAATAATTATAATAGCTGACAGCTATACACGCTCTTCATTCTCAAGAATCTCAAGATGCTGTATAAACATTTACATGTACAGGAATCCCCTAACTCACTTCTGAGCCTGGAATGTGGCAGCTGTTTAAAAGTGTACAGCAGCAGTATAAAACTAATGGCATGACAACCTACAAAGGAAAATCGAGTGGCAAATTCTGCTCTCAGACACACACGTAGATGCTACCCCTCACACACGTAACCCCCAACTCTGACCCCCTCTTAATATCAATGGGACTCCCACACCTGCAGGACGTGTGTGTTTGTTTTTTAAATACAAATAATGTTAGCATGTAGAAGAGTTTTCTAAGGTCTGTTACAGATGTTTCATCCAATGGTTTGAAGTGTTATTTTTAAGATATCAAAAAAAAAAAACAGCCCCAGGCTATGAGGAGATTATTAACTGGTAAGTTTTGGCAAGAAACATGCTTGCTGCAGGGGCTGACTAGATGATTGGTTTAGTTTATTAGACTGCTAGAATCTGATCCTTTTAAAAATTAAAAATAATTAATTATAACACGTCTAATTGAAACACCCTGAACACATACAGGAAAGGGGAGATGACTCAGTCCCAACACCTTTCACCCTCATGTGCAGCAGCAGTTTTCTGATCTCCCTTAATCATAGAGCTCCAATAGCAGGATTCATCTCAGAAGTACATCTCTCGCTCTCCCTCTCCCTCTGTCTAATCTACCTGACTATGGCTCATGTTTCCCCTGCCCTGAGGAATCACACACAGCCTCTTTTGGAGGGGGCGGGGATGGATTTTCTTTTTTCTTTACCATATCTGCAACTGCTTTTGATCCTCCTTTTTGTTATTTCATCCACCCTTCCCCATCATCACCAAGCGTTATGCATTCAGGACCTTTCTTTGTTAGTCATGCCGGTCATGCAGTGAACATTAGAACTGCTCAGGTACTGCACAGTAGTCACCGGATACTCCGATGCACAACCCAGATACTTTGCTCTCTGATCAGACACTGACTTTTTAATGCCTGCAAGAGCACATGGGAGTAATGCAGTGACACCGGGTAAACTAATTCCCACTTTCTATGTGTATTGCGAGTGCAAGAGAGGTATAGATACAACTTTGAATTTTCCTTCTGGAGAAGGCTTGCTGTGTATCCTTCTTTCCATGGTTGTGCATTGCCATTCAAGTGTTGTGCTGCTGTATTCCTGATCTTCTGAGGCCTCCCAGTCCTTGCCTCCTGAATCATGCCTTCCTTATCTTGCATTACGCTTGTGCTGCTGTCTTTGATTGTTGTCCTCTCATGTTGACTATTTGACTTGTACAGAGCAGATGCAGTACTACAAAACTACTAGTCAATACAGGCAATATATTTATTATGTTGGATACCCTGCTGGTACTTTCTGCATATTGTAAAGCGATTTCATGCCCTGCTTAGAAGTTACCAAGTACATTCTTGAAATTGCCTAAGCAGTAAATTAGACTATTTTAAAATACCAAAAAGGAGACCAAGAAACCATTATATACACACTGGACCACATCCTAACCCAGACTCTGGCCCCTTTCCACACTTTTAACAGAGCAGCTACTGATGCCTCTGCCATGGTGAATCTCTAGTTGGCATAGAGCTGGTACAGCCGGCTTTATGCCTCCTTCTCCTGGCATCCCAGCTATACAGGGAGTGCTGAAGATGTGAACAGAGCACAACAATGCTGTAATGGATCCCAGAAATACCTACAAGCTGGCACTAAGCTGCTCTAACTTGCCTTACCTACCAAACCAACTCCCAGCAGCTCAGGGGCAGAGAAATGCAAATATGGCATGCTGCCACTTTCCCCCACCCTTGCATCCTATACTGAGTACAGCTTGGTCATTTTATTTGCATAAAGTCTAGCTGCTCAGGATTTATACAGCTGAAACAAATTTAGGCTCAATCCTTCAAGGTGCTGTGCACTTGCAAAGTGCAAAATGAGGGTGCTTAGAAGCTTCCCACTCACGTTCAGGATCAAGCCCTGGAACCCTAAATTGCTGCATTTTCTGTGCAATGATTGTCACGTAGTCATACAACAGAGTCAAAATTCAGTCATTCTATGACAAATGTGGCTTGTCTGCAAACTCAAATTATGTTTATAGCGCATTGTGATTTTTAGCATCACTTGAGTTGATTTTGATCAATTTTCCATTCCTTTATTCTGAAAAAAAGTAGCAAAGATAGGTAACTAGGAGACATGAATAAACATAATTAAACATAAAATACTTGTAGTGATATTAGTACTGACCTCAGCCAATTAAAATTATTAATAGAAAAAAAATACTCTGGTGTCAAAACCTGAGTACATTGACATCATTCTCATTTGTATAATCAGGATTAGTTTATATTTCCTGACAACAAGGAGAGATGGGCATCCAAATGGTTGCTTCTTGACCTTTTTCTCTTCGAAAAACAGGTTGGGATAATGTTATGCTAATAAAACAGATGGTATAAGGATAGCAAGAAAAGTTTTGTTGGGAAAAAAGACTCAAAAACCTACTGTGTTGGTTAAATACAGAATTTTTGAAAAAAGATTATTCCTTTTAAATATTGGAGTTTTACTGCTTCCATTACCATTGTGAAGGGGAAGTTTAAGAACCCTGCAAACTACTATATCATATAATTACAGTCTTTTAGGGTTTGGTCCTGATAGATCAGTCAGTTTAATTCATAACCCCAGCAGAGACAGAAACCAGAAGTGCATGCTTCTGCTTCTTCTGTGTGCTATCTATTGCATCATTAGTGCCCATGGTATAGTTTAAATTTAAGTCAGCAAGACAGCACTGATCTTTGCAATCGTCTGTTGCTGCAGGGATAAATCAACATTACTTTGATTGACAACCCTTATTTGTACCTTCTTTCTCTTTTGTTGAATAAAAAGAGAGAGAGAGAGAGAAGTTTATTTCATGTACACGAAAAACCAGTTTAATTATTTAGGGGGCAAAAGACTGTCAGTTTCAAAATAAACTTTGTATCTGTTGATGTGCCATGACAATGATTCCAAGAGCCTTGCAGAACACTAAGAGATGGCAAATTGATTGAAAGTGAAGTTTATCTGATATGGAAATAATTTCTTAACGCTTTGTTCCTTTCCATCCAGCCTGCATTTTTGCTTTTTGTTTGAAATATCTCTGTATGCTGTTGCCTGTAAAACCCCACTGGGGAAAAATGTATTCACCTGACACTGTTAGGTTATGAGACATCATTTTTCAGATGATAGTGAGGTGAAAATGTAATAAGAGTGCTCTTTATGGGTTCACCTGGGAGTCAGCGGGAAATCTCAAGAGGTATAATCCTTGCAATAGGAATTTTGTAGGCAGTAGGCTATATATTTCATAAAGCAGACAGAACATCTAAGAATGATGGGTAGATTTGCCTATGGGATTGCCTTTGTATTCTGAGTTATTTAAAAAAATCTAATAAATTATGGGCCCGATCTTTTCATGCTCGCTCATGCAAAGCTCACGTTGAAGGCAGTGTCAAGGCCTGGAAAATCAGGAACATAGATTGTATGGTAAACTTTAATATTGAAACCCAGATAAAGCATTATTTTTATTTCCCCAGCAGGGCCTCCAAAGGCTGGCTGGTAATGATCCCCAAGGGGCTGGTTAGGCCAGATAGGCATTGTCAGAGCACAGTGGTACTTTGACCAGGCATTGTCCCCCAGGTATGTCCCTATGCCACGGCAGAAGGCTGAATGGGGGTGGCAGAGCCACCTGGAGATTCCTGCAGGCTGGGGGAAATCCTCAGCTGCCTGGTTAAATCAGCTTTGTGATCCTTTTTCACCACAAGAGCACAGTTCAAATGAATGTATCATGATTAATGATCCCATAGTTTTTAAATGGCTGTAACATGGTTCATTACCCAGATTAAAAACCCTGGTCCTACCTACAAAGACATGGCCAAAGCATGTTGTAATAGCTGGGAATCTATCATGTCCTATCAAACCAGCCCCACAGCATGGAAAAATTGCTGTGCAGATGAGCCCTTGAACTGCTTTCAAAAATTATTTGACTTAACATAGTTTAGCCCCTCAATGTAATGGAGGGCAGTCACCATTTTCACAAATGTCTTACAATATCCCTGCTACCACCACCACTTCCAGATAACAGTTAATAGATGCTTCAGTGTCCCTAATCCAGGATTCTTGATACTGTTCATGTGCACATGCATTGCATTTAAGGGAAGGGATCTCCCTGTAGAAATAAAATAGATGAATTAAATTATCACTAATATAACCTTTCAATAGCCTGCTGCCATTACATTTGAATGGTAGGTCATTCAGATTTCTTGCTCTGAATGTGCAATATAAAAGAATGGTGTCCTGTTCAAACCATGTGCATGTCCCTAATTGCAGGAGACAACCATACTAGTGCAGTTATATTTATAAATGTGAATGGTCCCACAAAAGTGTGATCAAAATTCAAAAATAAAGTAGATATGTTAACTGATGACAAATTTGAACAAGTCCCAATAGAAGGAGGATTTGTGGCACCTTAGAGGCTAACAAATTTATTTGAGCATAAGCTTTCATGAGCTACAGCTCACTGCTGTAGCTCACAAAAGCTTATGCTCAAATAAATTTGTTAGTCTCTAAGGTGCCACAAGTCCTCCTTTTCTTTTTGCGGATACAGACTAACACGGCTGCTACTCTGAAACCTCCCAACAGAAGGTCACCTGTGCAACACCACTGAGACAAATATGGTTGTACAGGTGTGGCAGAGATATCCCTGAGGGCAGAAATAGAGGGTGGGTTTATACCAGTGTGGCTGAGGACAGTATTTGGCCAGTGGAATTGGTATTACTGGCAATTATTCACCAGACAGAAAGAACAGAGCATGATTTTTATAGCCCAGGCTGAGTTTGCAGGGCTGGCAGTTTGAAAGGCCATCTTTTTACTTGTAGGCTGAGTTAGTCTGATCTGGAAACCATTGAGACAGTAAATGTGGAGTCCTTTTCAGTATGCTACTAGATTTTTAGCCAAACCACATTAAAAAAAAAAAAAGTCCAAGAAGGCTTGTAATGTGGTACTTTACTAAGGTTTCTAAAACAGTTTTAAAAGCCGTAGTAGGGAAACAAACCAAGTTAACCACATGTAAGCCATGCTGCTCCCCTTAACATATATCAAAAGTTGTTTTATGTAGAAGGCCTTAGGTATCCTCAAATTTTAAAAGCCTGGAATAGTCACAACTTTTCTGATCTAATGAATGCAGGTATTTCATAGTAAAGGCACACAGGCTGTCGGAAGGCAAAAATGACTTACATACATTTGTTAAAGTAAAACCTTGCAGTGGGCCTGAGCAATTGAAGTCAATGGGACTTTTGTCATTGACTAGAGTGACAACAGGTTCAGGCCTTAAGGTTCACGAATATATTTGCCTCAACTGATTCATGGGAGAGATGATGATCCCGCTTGGAAAATAAACTAACTTACACTATGTCTGTTTTGGGGGAAATGGGAGCAACTCAAGTGAGAACATCATAAACATGTGTAAGGCACTGAAACGAAACCCTGTTAATAAAAGATGCATCATTCTCAATGCATGGTATTTTGATTCTTGTAATCCATGCAGTAGTGTGTCTATGCGAGGCAGCCAGGGTATCATATGACATACACGTCAAGAGTGTAGAGCAAGCGCTAGTGTGGCTTCCCACCCACACTTCCATTCAGAGCGCTAGAGGTCTGATGAAGCTTGAGCTAACCCTAGCGAGCGAGCGAGCATGAAATCTTTCTGTTTTTACCAAGATCAAATGGAGCTACTCACTCAGAGGATTCCATTATTACCTCCACTATGCAATTTCCACTATCAATAATTTAATCTACATAAACAGAAGGGGAAACCAGCAAGCCAGATTTTTGAAGGGGGAAGAAAAACACCCCCCCAAACCAGAGCCAATTTGGGAGTTTCGTCAGAGGTCCCACATGCAGCGCTGTTGATATTGACTTGTACAAGTAGCCACTAAAAATAAAAGGTGGGTTTTGGATTTCTGTCTGTTGTTATGCCTCCGAGAAAGTCTTTAGGCTGTCTAGATTGTGCAAATATGCCCCTGCGTGTCTCCAGAAAGTGACTAGCGTAACGTTATCTGGAGCGTTCATTAATAAACAATGCTTATTATCTTGATTGCATCCTTAAAAGCAAACTATGAAGGGGTCAGTGAGGGAGCTATACTTAAATGGATCTGGTTTGTTTAATATACTAACACGTAAACTAGTATTCTCCCGCTTTTAAGAGATTTAGGTGCAGGCTCAGACTCCTGGTGGGTTTTATTTTTATGTGGCTCTTCGTTGTCATTTCTCGGTTTCTCTGCGTTTCTTTAGTAAAGTCAAACACCACTTTTGCCTTGTAGCGGGGATATAGAAGTTGCAAACTCTCAACAGTAGAGCTGAGTCAGCAGCTGTGGAAGCCGAAGTGTGTGAATCAGAATAATTATCGGGGGAGGGAAATTCTGGGGGATCCCCCCCCAGGTATTAACTGATTGGAGAGTGTATTACTAACTAGCATAGAATAAAGAGGCCGGGGGGTTGTTGATCGGACCCCTTCAGGGCAAGAAGGGTAGGGAAAGAGGGAAGGGCTGGCAGTGCTCTGCTGAGTGAGGGGCTTGTCCCACTCGGCTGCGATGGAAGGGAAAAGGCGTGCGGTTCCTTTAAGCCAAGCAACCCAGCGCTGGTGTCTCGGGCTCGCTGGAGCTGCTTGCTGGAGACAGTTTGACCAATAGAAGCCCAAACGGAGATCTAAATAATTCCTGAGTGAGAAGAAGCCAAGGCAGAGGCTTGTGTGAGAGGCTCCTGCACCAGCCGGGGGGTGGGAGGGGGGGGGATCTGAGCCTCACAACAACTCTGCTGCCCTCCCACCCTTCATAAAGCTTTGATGAGACACTTGAGCTGCCTCCTGTGTTGCTGGGGCTGCAGGAGGCGGCTGGTGGGACTGGGCGGCTCGGAGAGGATGTGACTTTCCGGAGCGACCCGAGCAGGCTTTGCGTGGACAACAAGGTACGAGGCGTCTCTTGGCCCGAACTAACTCACTCTTCTCCGCCAGCGCTGCCGGCTGGCCGGGAAAGTTGAGTGTCAGGGCTGGGCACGGGCGGGGGGCCGCCAGGGGCAACTTCTGGCTGGGCTTCCCCTTCTCATGAGCCAGCCCCTGGGGGCGGGCAGCCCCTGGCGCAGTGTGAGCCCGGGGAAGCGGGACAGACGCAGGCCGGGGAGAGGAGGGGATCCCGTGCAGAGGGGAGTGCCTGGGGAGGGTGGGCAGGAAGGGGGCCTGGGGGCGCGGCTAGGGGGGATCCAAGGCTGGGGGAAGAGGAGACGGGGGATCCAGGGCTCTGGGGTTCGGGAGCTGGGCGCCCATGGGCGGGAGGGGGATCCGAGCCGGGGCGAGGCTGAGTTAGGGGGTCATGGGACTGGGGGTCCTTCCCCTCTCCCCGCTCAGGAGCCCCCCCAGCCGCCTTTGTTCCCTGCAGCCTCCGCTGGGCTCGGGAGAGCGCCCCGCCGGCGCGCGCAGACACCTGTCCGCCCCGTGCGCCGCGGCAGGGGCTGGGCAGGTAGCAGGCAGCGCAGCTGGGCTCGCTCGGAGCCAGGTGGGGGTGGCGCGGTTCCCAGCCTGTCCCCTGCCCAGCCCCCCGGTCCGGTCTCCCGGCGGCGGCTTGGAGCTCGGTCCAGAGCGAAGGGGGACCCGAGAAGAGTGTCTGGCCGCCAGGGCTTCCCCGTCGCTCCAAGCCCTGGGAGCGCCGGGGGCAGAGAGCCCCGTGCGCTGTAATGGAGACGGGGATTGCGCAGGGTGGCTGGCTGGGTGGCGGTGGGCTGGGGATCCCGGGGCACCCCCCGGGGGGATCCGGCCACGGGCAGGCTCAGCGACACAGCTTGCGCGAGCGCTGCTGCAGGGGCTGAGGCAACGAGCGGGCCACGGGGCGGCGGCGGCAGCCGGAGTTAAGGCTGCAATACAAAACAGCCCCGAGGGGCGCACACTGTACGTGCGCCGGTGCGAAGGTTGGGAGCGAGCGAGGAGAGTTTTGGTGGGGAAGGTGGCCCTCTGCTGGCCGGTGGGTGAACAGCAGCTTGCAGCCGAAGGAAAGGGGGAGCGAGGCTAGCTGTCACCACCGATCTCAATTCCCTGCTGGGGACTGGAAGGTCTTCCATGGATCGTAGAATCATAGAATCTCAGGGGTGGAAGGGACCTCAGGAGGTCATCTAGTCCAACCCCCTGCTCAAAGCAGGACCGATCCCCGACTAAATCTTCGCGAGCTACGAGCCACTCCAGCCCGCTTGTATTCTACTAAAGCGTCATATTTAGCAAATGATGCACCCGTAATGAATGAGGGACGTATAGCTGCCTCTGTACAGCTGGAGTGAGATGCGCAGAGCATGACAGATCTGTCATCACCGTTAGCTTACGTGTATTGTCTTAACTCAACTTGCAATGAGGTCTTTCCCCCAGTCGGTCTGTGCAATAACCAGTGAACACTTTCTGAGGAGAGTAAAGGCATGTACATTGACAGGAATGAAGGCAAATTGGATTTTTTAAGTCTGAGTAATCTTCCCAGTACTCTATCTCTTTCAGCAATAATAGTTTGCTGGTTACACTGATGTAATTCTGTGAGCTAAACACCTTTTACAATAGAGCATACTACAGGAAAAGCTGCAAAACAGCATAGTAAATAAATACATTTGGGTTCAAACATTTTACATCTTTTCTTCATTGTTAAACTTTGATACTTTACATTCTCATGTTCAGGACTGTTTTTTTAATACAGTCATAAAAGTAATGCATGAACTTTCATTGTTTGCTTTATGCAACATTAGATTTCCTTCAGATTTAAGGTTATTTGGCTATGACATGGACCGCTTCAAGCTATTATAGCTGTAAGGAATTAAGCAGTGCAGTTTTGGCAGTGGGCATACACAAGTGTATGTGTAACATATTGCCTGAAATTATAAATGGAATGTTTGAGTATAAGGAGAAGAAACTCATTGACCGCAGCTCAGAATAATGTATCTATATATCAACTGAGGTACAGTAGGTGAATGGAAAGATACACTTGTTGAAATGTAACCTTTACTGGAATTTAAAACATGTTGGTTACCATAACTGGAATTCTAATGCCATAAAGTCTTTGTCCTTTTCATCAACTTTGTGTTAAACTGAGGAAAGAATATGAAAGTATTCAGTAAATAATTAAACGGATTATACTCTGTGTGCAATGAATGAAGAAGAGAACTCTTCAGGGTGTAAAAGTTTCTATCTTTGAGTAAATTAGATAATAGCTATGTGTTCTCTCTTTTAAGAATTGGGAAGATGGTAAAATAATGGTGGTTTTTTTCTGTCTTTGTTTTAATTTCATGGCTAGATTGAAAATAGTTCTCTTTGCTCTGAAAAGGAATTAGAATTAAATGGTAAGTGGTTTTGGATGGTCAAAACTGAATTAATGATTTGGATACCTTGCAATATCCTACTGATTTTTTTTAAATATAATTTTACGACATTAAAAGAGTAAAATGTTATAATCATGGACATCATTCTTTTTAATTCCAGAGATGCTATTAGTGTCTTCACTTGAACATTAAAGTTTTTTACAATGTACATTTTACTTTCACTTTATTATAGGTTGCTGTTTTGAGGTTATTACCATTGTGAGATCAATAGTCATTACTTATTTATGCTTCTAGTAACTGAGTTTTAATGTATGCAGGGAATCTATCCCGGTGATATATTCTCTTCAGCAAGTATTTGTGTATCTGTAATTCATGGTTTGATAAAAATACATATACATGAAAAATCTATGGTATTTCATACATATCCACACATAGGGCCAGGCTTTGAACCTCTTGCTTATACACATGAACAGTTAGTCATCCAACTAGTCCCACTGATTTTGGGTGGATAGTTGTTCACCAGCATGAGTAAGAAGTTTGTAATCTGGTCCTTTATTTGTATGTGTTTAATCAGTCACCTCACAGTAAAAGGTCATAATATTGATTTAGGGCCACTTTCTCATCCCTTAATCACATTGAATAGTAGTTTAGTCCTTGAATAGTCTGACTGGAATCAATGGATCTACTTGCAGAGTAAGATACTACTTAATGTGAGTATGGGAATCAAAATTGCCCCCACAGCATTTGCATTACTGTGGATCCAATGGTGGCCTGATTTGTGTAGCTGTGCAGTGATGTAAGTGGGTATAAGGCTCCCTGCAGCCATGTCCTAGCTATCCGAACCATGGGTAGACGTGCAGGAGGAGACAGTCTTCACAGAGGCATTACATCTCCTCCCACTGCACATAGAATCATAGAATCATAGAATATCAGGGTTGGAAGGGACCCCAGAAGGTCATCTAGTCCAACCCCCTGCTCGAAGCAGGACCAATTCCCAGTTAAATCATCCCAGCCAGGGCTTTGTCAAGCCTGACCTTAAAAACCTCTAAGGAAGGAGATTCTACCACCTCCCTAGGTAACGCATTCCAGTGTTTCACCACCCTCTTAGTGAAAAAGTTTTTCCTAATATCCAATCTAAACCTCCCCCATTGCAACTTGAGACCATTACTCCTCGTTCTGTCATCTGCTACCATTGAGAACAGTCTAGAGCCATCCTCTTTGGAACCCCCTTTCAGGTAGTTGAAAGCAGCTATCAAATCCCCCCTCATTCTTCTCTTCTGCAGACTAAACAATCCCAGCTCCCTCAGCCTCTCTTCATAAGTCATGTGCTCTAGACCCCTAATCATTTTTGTTGCCCTTCGCTGGACTCTCTCCAATTTATCCACATCCTTCTTGTAGTGTGGGGCCCAAAACTGGACACAGTACTCCAGATGAGGCCTCACCAGTGTCGAATAGAGGGGAACGATCACGTCCCTCGATCTGCTCGCTATGCCCCTACTTATACATCCCAAAATGCCATTGGCCTTCTTGGCAACAAGGGCACACTGTTGACTCATATCCAGCTTCTCGTCCACTGTCACCCCTAGGTCCTTTTCTGCAGAACTGCTGCCTAGCCATTCGGTCCCTAGTCTGTAGCGGTGCATTGGATTCTTCCATCCTAAGTGCAGGACCCTGCACTTATCCTTATTGAACCTCATCAGATTTCTTTTGGCCCAATCCTCCAATTTGTCTAGGTCCTTCTGTATCCTATCCCTCCCCTCCAGCGTATCTACCACTCCTCCCAGTTTAGTATCATCCGCAAATTTGTGTGGTGCTTTAGGTGTGCAGACAGACTAGATGCAGGACTGTCCCTCAGACTGTGGGGGAATCTGCGAGGCACATTGAGACTCTCTTCTGGTCCACTCTTGGGGCAGCACAACAGCATGCTGCCACTTACTCTGGGCTCAAGCCAAAGTCACAGCTTGGCCTCAAATATAAAATCACTTGAAAAGTGCTGATAGTCACTGTTAGTTAACACACCCAAGAAGAGCCTTTCTACAAGGCTCCATAACATGAACCAATTTTCTGCCATAGTACTACCACTTAATGTTCAACTTCACTGAACCACAGCTGGGAAAACCCATTTATAAATTTTATGCCTTCTGTTCAGGTCCACAGCATTCTTTGCTTTCTAGCACTGCAGAGAGGTGCCCTCATTATAAGGCTGTAAAGTCAGGTTAGAGCGAGCTGTCAGGATCAACAACATTTTAATTCTCATCTGAATAACCCTGTTGGAATAGCGGAGCGGGGGTAGAGGGGTGAAGGGGAGGGCAAGTGTATATTGTATTTTGTAAGGGGATGAGGAGGCTAAACTGAAAAGGCTGGCTCTCATCAATATGCTTTCAAACATAAAACACATTAGTTTATATGTTGCCACAGGAGGACTGCACGACCCAGCTGAAAACACAGTACAGAGTTACATTTTTAAAATTCATCTTTCTAATGTGCAGTCAAGACACACATAGGAAAATAAACATCCAATAAATCTTTTTTAAAGTCACACACATAATGAAGATCCAGAGCTGAAAGAAGCCTGCAGTTTTAACTTATTATCTCTACAGTACTTTCTCACCGTAAACAATAGAACATAATAGCTGAAGAAGTTGCACTGTTAGCTCAGTTAATAGGCCCTCAAGGGTGCACATAGGAAAGCAGAAGTCAAGGAGAAGTTATGGGCAGAAGAATCTCAAACTTCATGTGTGTAAATCTGAGAGTGGAGATCAGTGAGCTTTCACACTGCTATAGTGAGTACACTACTGCTTTAAAAATAAAAGGCCATCAAATTTATTTTAAGTGTCTGCCTTATAGATTTATATAAATGGCTGAAACATAGTGTTAAGCATGTGTCATCTGCCTACAGTAAAAATCTCATGTTATGCACTGCGTGGGGTACTGGAGGCTCTGATGTAAGCAGATATATCCTTTTAGTAGGGTAATTACTAACTTGTCTTGACTTGTTTTCAAATGATTGTTATGAGTACTCCTAATTGCAAAATTGCTGCTTAATTGAAAGACTCTCTCAATCATCTCTGAAAGCAGTTCATATGCTGGCACACTCTGTGATATCAAACAGTGAACTGCATTTTAAATAGGTGTTTTTAAGAACAGTTAAAGTTGAGTACTAGCTTTGTAATTTTTTTTTTAAATATTGCTGAAATGAGAAGTAGTGGAACAAATTACAATCTCTGGTTCCAAAAAAGGAAAAAGGTGAGTAATATCCCCTTTAACACATCTTATTGCAGTGACCAAGCAGTACAGGTGTGCTTTTAAACAAGCTGACTGATGTGCAGCTGGAACTGAGACTGACAGCTGGTAAGCTGTGACCATTGCCTATCCTGCTGACCATTATTGTCTCATTGTTGCTTTGTGCTCCCCTATCTGACTGTTTCCATCTGTTGTCTCTTGTCTCAGAGCTGGATTGTAAACTCGTTGGGGTAGGGCGCTGACCTTTTGTACTGTGTTTGTACAGCACCTAGCGCTATGGGATCCTGGCCCATGATTGGACTCCTAGATGCTGCCACAATAATAATGTACATTAACTACACAGTGCATTCAAACAACTTGCTCTTATACTGACTAAATTGTGTAACAGATGATGTTGCCAGATTAAATCCTTATGCCACTTGGAGGCAGACTTCTTTAAATACTAGAAGACACAGCATCAGAGGGAAGAAAATACTTTAGTTTTTGGACTAGACAGGTGTGTTATTAGGACAGCTGTTCTGTTGGAATACCACATAGCATTATTTTATGCTAGGCATGTATTGCTATAATTTTAGGTCCTGATCCTTCAAACATGTATGTGGGTAACTATGCTCAAATGAGAAGTCTCACTGACATCTGTGCAAATATTCACATGAGTAAATTTATGCAAAAGTGTGTTTGCTGGTTCAGGGTCTTAATTTTTCACTTTCTTCACCATACGGGGGCAGATCCTCAGCTGGTGTAAAATAGCTGCCTGGATTTCAGCTGAGCCAGATTGACTTAAACTAGCTGAGGATCTGCTAATATATTGAGGATCTGATTACATTAACCACATATTTGCTAGTCATGCTATATCAACTTTGTTAAACTAGATGTGCAAAAAAAAGTATCCTAATTTCAATCACAGGAAGTATTAATTCCAATTCTTTATAAATCACTCAAGTATACAAAATGAAAAGGAAGGGAGGAGAAAACAGGTTGTTTTTATTTTGTAGTATAAACAAAGGATTTGCTAGGATGATACTGACTAGATGTGATTATAGTCCCTTAGTTATTCTGATATTACCAGTCCCAAAATGTCCCATTACTGCATAATCTAGGCATCACTAATTGCTACACGAATTGTCTGAAGATGAGTTCCATAAGACTTCATATAGTAACTTTTCATGCATTCGTGACAGCTGTCATCATGCTGCAGTAGTTGTATATTTACCTCACTAAGAATGTAGTATCTTTCCATGAAGTAATTCTCTTTTAAACTAGTTAATTAAGACTTTGTAATTTCTTTCCATGGCAATTGTGTACAGAATTGAAAGCATGGCAATCCATATGATTTTTTTTCTAAGTCCTCTAAAATGCTTGAAATTTAATGGCTCTTTATTCCATAAAGGTGCCTTAATTTTGGGTCCATTAAATCTATTTGCCTTTTTCCATATACTCTGACAGCAAAATGCAGAAATCATATTACTTAATTTCAGACTGTATTATAAATTTAAAGAAAATAGGGACGTTGCTTTAATTTCAGAGTAGAATAATTACAAGGGGTAATTCTACGGGATAAAAAGAATACTTATTGCTAAATTCTAGAGAAGTATTTGTAGATCTGAGTAGCTCAAAATCTGAGCTACTACCGCCACCTAGAGATAAATTCCACACATTTGCTAGATATGCCAACAACTTTTTGTGTAAGCAACTCTTGAAAACTGAAATTAGTGATGAGGCTATTAATATTAACTGCTCTGAGTAGACAGAAACTAGGTTTACCAGTGCATGGCGTCTTTGTTTTTAAAATATTTATGCATTAAAGTTGTGTCTATATGACTTTTCTGATGAGGCAGATAACTCTAGTATTCACACAGTCCTCTTTATGCGGTGTAAACAAATAAACAAGAAGGAACACTTTCAGTAAATCAGATGCCTATTTAACTTTATATTATTACTAGGGAAATATTTGCAAGTTAAATTTCTCTGGGTTTGTTACAGGTGTCATTGAGACTCAATTGCATGTTCAAAGCGTGCGCCAAATACATGAGTGCAAAATCCCTTTAAGGATTTGATTTTTCATTTACGTGAAAACTAATTTAAAATAATTTTATTGTGCAGGAAAGTTTTTTAATAGAAATTCTAAGAATCTTTTGAGGCTGTGACTCTTGAGGATGAAATCCTCTCTGCATTGAAGTAAATTGCAAACCTCCCATTGATTTGAAAGTGGCTGAAATTCTGAACCCAATCTTTAAATACAGTATTGAGGTTGAACTGGGGGAGGGATATGCAGATGTGTGTTTAGCTACTCCATACATTGTACAATGAAGAGTGGATTCTTCTATTCTATGTGTGGCTGGCTCAGAGAAACCCAGAATGAAGGAGGGCAATGACAATTTCCCCTCTTAAATGTTTCATATTTCCTTCTGGTTGGTGGAAATTATAGTACTTGCCTTCCATTTGGGAGTATGCACTTCCCTGGTGCAGCCATCAGGAGTTGTTCATACAGAACGCTAGAGTGTTTCTCTGCACTCCCTACCTCCCAGAACCCATATAATCTTTTTTCTAAATATTTCTCCCTGACCTCACATAGGAGACTGGTTTCAGAGACTTAAAGGTAGACTTAAGATAGCCAGTATACAGCCATTAAGCTAGGGTTTTCAAAGATGTCTAAGAGATTGAGGCCCCCAACTCCCACTGAATTCCAATGGAAGTTGAGAATCTAACTCTTAGGCAACTTTGAAAGTCCCAGCCATTAGTCTATAATATTTACTTAGCATCTTGTCCTTTTAAATGATGACTCTGGTTATTTCTCAGAAACTTTAGAACCCACGATTACAGTCACACACTATATTACGGTGGATGACTAATCTATGTTTCCTAAGTTTCTCTTGGGATTCAATGAGTTATTGTGATATAAAGAGAATCCTTTATATTCAAGTTAGGAGCATAAATGCAGAAGCCTTATACTATGCTACATTATAGAGAGTTATATGGTGAGTGTTCACTATATCAAATTATTGATCTCAGATATCTGAGAGGCTCCCATTGATTGCAATTCTAGTTATGTATGCACATCTGAGAGCAGAAGCTGGCCTATTACAGTACAGGTAGCCATATAGGCACACATATGTATGCAGTGTTGTGTAAGAGTAGGCTGCTGGCAAAAAACATATGTCTCAATTATAGGGAGGACTCTTGAGCAAAAATATCGTTATACAAACATAGGGGTTTAAAAGACCTCAACACATGCTTCTGCATCATGATTATTTATTTAGCAGCAAGCACTGGACTAGAATCCTTTTCCTCTCACCCTAACCAATGTTCATGGGCTCTTATATTAATTGTCTAAAGGAGATGGTAGAATCAAACATACAACCTCTCAATCCTAGTACAACCTCTCAATCCTCTCAACCCTTGTCTCATCCAAGATGAGTAAAACACTGCTTTTTTTGAACATAAGAGCTCCTGAAGAAATACAGCATTGTTTAGAGCAGGGAACTAAGCATCATAATCTCTGGATTCTTTAATCAGCTTTGTCAATGACTGTTTGAATTTGCCAACATCCTTAATCTCTTAGTTTGTCCATCTCTAAAGTGGACATGCACCCTTTAAGTGCTTGAGATCCTGAGATGAAAAGAAACTACTTACATATATTTAGCTTTATTTAAGGGCTGAATTAATGAAATCAGTCACTCCTGCTTAAGAATAACGGTGTCCCTGTTGCTAGTGTGAATATTCTTGGCAAGGGCTCCTGGTCATCGTTAGGACTTGATTCTTGGTGTTCTCAGATAAATGAGAGTCTGCTGGCTTCCTGCTCTCATACTTGGATCTTCAATTGATATTTCTGCTCTTCATGAGTTGATCATCTGATCTGATTAGAACATAAATGCCAAAAGATAAATAGTTGTGATGATAGGCTTCACTCTGAATGCTGACAACTGAATCCAAGGGGGAAGAAAAACCACAAACAAGCCAAGTTGGCAGTGAGTCTAAACCAATGCCTAAGATCCAAACGCAGAGGAACTATGGTGAAGTCATGAACTTCATGGCTACCCTTTATCCTTACCATCCTTCAGCCCTAGTGGGCTGAACCAAAACCAGATCTGAACACCCTGAACTTCCATAGGGTTTGGATCCAAATCTAAACATTATGGCTTGTGACAAAGTCACAGATTATCTTTTCACTGCAAAATATTGGCAGCTCACCACAGATGCATCATGCAGATTGGTCAGCAAGGAGGTCCTTGTTTTTTGTTTTTCTTTTTTTTATGAGCAGCAAAGAGAAGTTTTGCAAAGTTTTTTCTGTATGAGGGAAACAGCCTGGAATATGCAGGATCCTCTTAAAGGAAACAGTAGAAAGGTGAGCTAAGCAATTGTTTATCCACATGCACTCAGTAGGGGGAAAAATCAGGGCAATACAACTGCATGTAACAGCGCAGAAACATCCAGCACTGTAACGGTGGTACTCATAAACAAAGATACCTAGTTTCCCTGGACAGAATCTGGTTTGTTAAAGAACCCTGTCCCATATCTCGGTGACATGTTTTCCTTGGAGCACGGGCCAAATGATGCGGTGTTTTTAAGTCCCTCTTAAAGTTGCCCTATAAAATTGTCATAACATTTACCAACCCTGGCACAAAATTTACTTTTCCAGCCTAACAATGATAAAAATAAATGAAAAAACTAATGATGATTTATTTGCCCATTCTAAACCAAAAGTTCACCCAGGACCAGTGAGAGAATAAGATTCTGCAAGACTAAATTGAATAATAAAGTGATATAAGGCTGTAAGAGAGCTGAGCCCTAAATCTCTATGGAGCCTCTGCCTATGGTTTTGGCAAATCTGAGGGTGATAGTTCCACAGAAGTAGTGCAAAAAGCTCAATCACCTGGATTTGTTTTAACTTGGTTCAACATTGACCTTTTGCTGAATAGAGCCCCCAAATTATATGAGAATATTAAAATCATGCATTTGGAAAATTCTTCTATAACCTCCTTGCTAATGGGCCAGTAGCCATTAAATGAGAAATGGAAAACAGGACAGAGTAAAGCCAGAAATGGAGTTTAAACAAAGACTACTCTGAAGCAAACAGATTTAGGGCCAAATCCTGATGGGTGCAGAGCACCTGCAATTTACTTCTGTAATCAACTTCAGCTCACTGGGAATTGATTTTGCTGGGAGTTGCAAGTTCTTAGCACTTCTGATGATTGGTAATCTTCAAGTGTACCCCAAAATGTGATCCATTGAATTCTGTGATATGACCCAGGGCCCTCTTATGTTGAATAGAGAGATGTGGCCTTGGAGATGATGGAATCCAATATACCTGCCTCCATCTTGATTTTTTTCCCATTGCTTGGATCGAGATGGAGCTCTGCATACTGGATCTCATCCTCTCCCCGGGCAATGTATCTGTATTACAAATGGGGCAGCTCTGTTCTTCTCCATTTTAAACAAATTAAGGGGTGACCCTCATGTTCCTGGCAACATATTATGCAGTCCTCCTAGGGCAATGTTTTTTGCAGCCCTGGCTATCGCCTACTTGTGCAGTAGTTGTTCTACATGTGGAATAGTTATTTCCAGCTTTTCTGAAGCTGCTTTCACTTGGAGCATAATCATTGTGTATGGGCCACGGAAGCTGTGATGTGTCTCAAATCAATATTCTGGAAGAGCTGCCTCAGCATGGAAGAGCATGTTTCTACATTAGCATGTCATTTCAATTTTAACAATATTTGTTGTTGTTGTTGAGCTCACATTTTAGAAGCAGGGAGATCAGGTTAAAAACTGAAGAGTGAAGGGGGGAGGGAGAAAGAAAGCCATATGGCAAGAGCAGGAGGTCTGGCCACCCCACCTTGGGCTCGTGACGACATGCCCTACATTTAACCTACAGTCAGGAACTAATTAACAACACAGATGGGAGTGAGCTAGCATATGTATTCAAAATAATACCCTTAAGGTTTTAATGAGCAGCCCTGCCTCTTTCTGAGTAAGAAACAGAGTGAATCCAGTGTTGCTAAAGAGAGCTTTGCAAAATGTATGAGTAATATGCATGGGTAGGCTATGTTCTGTAGTGGCTAGAGCAGGGGACTGGGAGTTGGGGCTCCTGTGTTCTTTTCCTGGCTCAGCACTGATTTGCTGTGTGACCTTGGGTAAGTTACTTAAATCTCTCTGTGCTTCAGTCTACCCATCAGGAAAATGGGATTTTTAATACAATTCCTCCCTCACACATGTGTTGTGGGGCTTAGGCTTAATGTCTTTAAAGCACTTAGAGATCTCAGATGACAAGCGATATAAAAATGTTAGAATTTATACAAGTAGGGAGGGACTACAGAAATTCAAATACTTGATCTGTGTCCTCTTGCACTTTATTTTTTTCGGAGTAATACCTCTCAAGAGTTACTGGACCTGGTTCTTTGTCTATCTGTCCATATACAGAGCTGTTTTCTATTTCTGATAGGAAGGTTATTTCTGGGTAGCCTACTTTGCATCCTTTTGTGTGGCTTTTTTGTCTTTTGTTTAGTTTTTGTTTGGAATGGGGAACCATTATATTTTCCTCAGTTAACGTTTGCTTCCTCATTCTCTTCAGCTATCTGAACAGTGGCTCTCCTTCCCTGGAAGGCAGCAGAATCTGTGGGAAGGGGCTGGCCCTGAAGCCGCTTCATAGATATGTTACTTAATTACTTAATAACATGTGTGTTCTTCCCTCCGTTTGGAGCTTGAGGGGTCTGGCAACAAGAGCTGTATCTTGGCAACAAGACCACTTCCCCTCCTCCCCCAGCTGTGTTTGAGTGTGGATTTCCTAGAAGCAAAGCATTCTGGAGGGTGGAGTGTTAGATTGGGACAGGCTATCTTTTACGTATCACTGCTTACAGGTATGTTAGAGCTACTTGTACACTTCTGCAAGTAGTTATAGGATATATTTTGGGGGGAGAGTCATGTTTGGGAAACCATCTACACTCCAATCAGCCACCTTTCTTATATAGTTGTACTGAAAATATAATCATTCCCAAATATGCATCTGTCCCTGAGGAGTCTTGAGTGTGAGGAATCTGTCTCACTGGAACCTGTCTTCTGTATGGCAAAAGATTGTGCTGCTCTGATGCAGCTGTTCGGGTGGTAACCCCATTTAATTTCATTCCCACAAGATCAGTCCATGGAAATACTGGGACAAAGCCTCGGCTGGTGTAAATCACCATAGCTCCATTTACCAGTTTACACCACCTAAGGATTTGGCCCCCTATGCCCTTCTGGGATTTACCAGAGCAGTGAACCTTTTAATTCTGATGGAAATAATGTCTCAGGGTTGCAGGGAGCCTATCACTAGATCTAGTGACAAGTATGAAATAAACCTCTGTTACCACTTGCTGAATTAACTACCATGGAAAATTGGGGAAAAAACCCGTACATTTATTAATAAACTATAAAAAAACAGTTGCTCAGGGAAGGGGCAAACCAACTTTTTTTTAAATTGTAGGGAAAGAAATCATTTCAATGTTCCATCTTTATAGAAATACAAAACAGCGGAATATTCCTTCAAGAAAAGAAGTCATTCCATTTACATTTGGGAGCAAGGACAGGGGCCTGACAAGAGTTATCTGACTCTTACCCTGTATTTTCTGTAAGGCTGCTGTCTTGTATTCATTAGAATCTATTTTAAAAAAAAAAACCACCTTGATTTACCACAATGATACTGTGAACGCTACTGCATGATGCTTGTAATCAGAAATTATATATCATCGTTATCAATTTTTTTTTAAAAAAAAGCGTGTGCTCCATATCCAAATGTCTGTATTGCAATTCTGGTAATATTTTAATATTGCTACTGGTGAGTAACCTGTTATCTTCAAAGATTCAAAGAACGGAGTCAAAGTGGAACACATGCAGCAATTCCCCACACGCTGCTTTAGTGCCGTGACAGAGGTGGTTTAGCTTTCTAATGAGTATTTATGTCTGCGTTCAACAAAAATTCCCCACCATGGCATAGACGATGGAGGTTTTTCAACCTTCCCGAGCTCAACCACTAGCCAATCAGATTGTTGCTAACAAACCAATATTGTCCTTTACATTCCATGGAATTTTGGACTCCTGGCTTTATCAGACTCCCTGAAGCCACTCTGGAACCTGAATGTAAGCTTTAACCCTTGCCCATAAATGGAAAGTATCCCCACAGAGATGCCATGCTGATGAACGCACTCAGCATGTTTTGAGAGAAGTCCAAACGTTGGGTGGATGGATAGAAGATGACTGTCAACACTGCTAACAAATACAGACACAGTTTATGTTAATACCGTCAGAGCTCTGATAACAGGCATTTCCAGTTTTTGGTTCATGATCATCACAGCAAACTGTTGATTTATTTCATTTTGAGGACTGACTATGGCTAACAGCAAGGAATCCAGTCAGCTATTCTGTCACCTAGATCAAAGCCACACACAGTCAGGACCTCAACACAGGTAAGTAAGTATCTTGCCTAGAACAAATGAGTGTAGTGTCCCTATTGCTTTCTTCCTATCTAGAAAGCACACTGAGGGCCAGTTGAGGTTGTACAGCCTTGTCTGTCTGCCCATATTATGGGACAAATGTGTCACCTGAGCATTATACTTTCTAACCTTTAGTCCTCCTAGCAACATGAGACATGCATTGTCTATTGCTTACATCTGATCCAAACTGCCACCTATAGGTGGCCAGAAAGGAATTACTGCTTGCAGCAATGTTCTTATTTGGGAGGTTCTGCAAGCTTTCCCACTGCTGATAGGCGACCTAAGCACTATACAAAACTGGTATGACAACTCGTGTGCCAGCATGATCATGGCTGCAGTCCAGCTAGGCATGAGTTTCAGTACTAATGGCTCTTAGGGTTGCCAGTTTTGATTGGATGTATTCCTGGAGATTTCATCACAACATAATCTTTAATTAAAGATTAATCTTTAATTCCTGGAGACTCCTGGACAATCCTGGAGGGTTGGCAACCCTAATTTGGCTATTGAAGGAGAGTGGCTTGAGCAAATCGTGGCTTGTTCACTGCTTAAGAAGACAAAACTACCCTCAATGTGGAACTGGCTACCTTTTGACATAGGCTGGTTATATTTCACGCAGAGTTAAAAGGAGTGATCAATTCCATAAAGGAATCTGTCTCATCACAAAAGAGCTGTTCAGTGTTTCTGCTGAATCAATCCTTTGATGTAATATCACAAGTGTAAGTGGTGCTAAGATTGTTGCATGCAGTTTTCAGAGCTAACCTCTGTTTGGAAATCAGTGTTACTTCCAGTGATCAGCCTTTGCTGATGCTTGGATGTCACTCCTGGAAGTTATGCCTTTTCTGTATAGTTCAGTGGTTCTCAAACTTTAGTATTGGTGACCCCTTTCACATAGCAAGCCTCTGAGTGTGACTTCCCCCCTTATAAATTAAACACACGTCTTTATATATTTAACACCATTATAAATGCTGGAGGCAAAGCGGGATTTGGGGTGGAGGCTGATAGCTTGCAACCCCCCATGTAATAACTTTGTGACCCCCTGAGGGGGTTCCGACCCCCAGTTTGAGAACCCCTGGTATAGTTCTTATAGAATGGTGCATCCCTCCCCGCTCCACCATACTCAACTCCTGGTAAGTAAAATGAACCTGTTGGTAGCTAAGATATTTGAGTGGTGCTCCTTCTGCATTGTTAGTTATTTCATTCTAAGCTATTTTCTGATTAGTGCATTATCCTGTATAAGTGGATGCTCATTAGCACTTTCTGTAGCTCAGTCTGTAGAACTGTTTCAGTGATAGTCCCATATTCACATGCTCACAAGTTTCTGAAAATTATTCCCCTTTTGAGTGGAGTGTTCCGCCTGTGGGCTCTTATCAGAAGGTGAACTCCTCCTTTTTGGAAAGCTGCTGCTGTTTTTATTCATTATGGTTGTGCTCAGAGGCCCCAATCCTAGGGTGACCATATTTCCCAAAGAGAAAACTGGATACTCCCAGCTGCTCGTCTGAGCCCCCCCCCCATCCCTCCTGCACAAGACTGTTGCCCGTGGCTGGAACTCTCCCCTCCCAGCCCCGTGAGGCTGTTGGCCCGTGGCTAGAATCCTGTGAGGGGGACCCCTCAGGAGTCTGTCAGCCTGTTGCTGGAACCCTTCTGCCATGCTGGAACACTTCCTCCCCTCCCCAACTCTGCCTCCCCTGCTGCAGGGGGTTGGCATCTCCACTTGCCACCACCACCCCCCCAGTTCCTCCACACTGCACCCCACTTTTTGGACAAAAGTAGGCATTGGTTCTGTTTGCTCCTGCCAGAAGATCAAGTCGGCCAGAGCAAACGGGACAAATGCTACCTTTTAAAAAAAGAAGAAAAAGTCAGGACGGCCGGTACAGGGCTTAAAAAAGGGACTGTCCCAGCCAACACTGGACATATGGTCGCCCTACCCAATCCAGATCAGGTCTTCCAGGTGCTCAGTGTCATACAAACATCTAGGAAGGCTGTGTGTGTGTGGTGAGCTAAACAGCCATTTTCCATTGTAGAAGTATTAAAATAAGAAGAACATTAAAAAGGCCAGACTGGGTCAGACCAAAGGTGCATCTAGCCCAGTATCCTGTCTTCTGATAGTAGCCAATGCCAGGTGCCCCAGAGGGAATGAACAAAACAGGTAATCATCCACTGATCCATCCTCTCTCGCCCATTCCCAGCTAGCGAACAGTTTGTGCATGAACACACACACCCGCACCCCACCCAATGGATATCACCGCTCTACTGAAATGAAGGTGAACAAGAGTTGTGACATCACTGAGCCGCTAGGCTTGGAAGGCTGTCCTGCCATTTCCTCACCTACCTGTGCTGCCACTTTCTGCGTTGTCTCCACCTCTCGAAGTGGGGACAGTGAGCCTCTCATAGGTCAGCCTGATGGAGGTGCTACCAGGAGCTCCTGCCTCAAGTATTTTTGGGGGTTAAGAAGACTTTGGGTATGGGGTGGAGGGAGGAGTCTGTTTTGTACCATTGGAACAGCTGGGCATGCCTCCCTGAAATTTGGGGGAACCATCTCCCCACCACCATCCTTGCCCCATAGCTTTCCCAGTCCCAGGAATTTATAGGACAAGTGCTACCAGCAGCACCACCAAGCTAATATTTCAATGTAATGTCAGGACAGCATGGCACAATTGTTTTGTGGCCTTCTGAGACTCAGTTTACCTCTTTCCTTTCCCCTCCCCTGATTGCTCTTGGCATTTCCCCTCTTTCTTGGGTGCAAGAGCTCTGGTCAAACTTGGGGACTCCACAAAAACCCCATATGGTACCCTGAATAGATATATACTTCCCCAGAGCCACAGGTTGGCTATCACGGCTATACGATGTATTATTGTTGTATAGCAGCTGTCATACACTCTTGTGAGACAATAAGAATATCTCATTTTCGCAAGATGTGGTTTGCAACAAACTCAGACTTTCTTGCAGCTTTACTTCCAAATAGCACCTAGCTTGTGTAGTTCCATCACGGCCATTTCTGGCAACATAGCTGGTTGGTATTATTACCTGAGGAAGCAATAAGCACCAGCATGAATAGGGAATAATTCTTCCCTCACATCATGCAACAATTTACGAACACGCTAATTCCTTAGATTGTGACTTGTGCATGTGGTTTTTTCCTTTGATTTCAGTAATTAAAAATAATTATAAAGTTGGATGTATAAATACCCCTAAGGATAACCTACATGCATCAAACATCCAGTTATGCATGCGTTAAAGGTTAATCTTGTTTGTTCTCAGTACATTTAGTCTTTGCAAATCATGTGCTGACATGCATTTCATTTTGGTATCTGTTCACACGCTTCTGTAATGATACATAGAGCAGGAACTCATGTCTGTGCCCTTCAATAAAATTTAGCAAATTGAACTTAAAAAAAATCTTAGAAAATGGCAAGACAGAAATTGAATAGTTTCTTGCTGCTAATTTTATCTCCCACCTGGGTTCCATTCTGATGAATTTAAAGGCCTCATGTACCATTCACTAATTTGTTCCCTTTATTTTAACTTTCAAAACCATGTGGCTTAGTGTCAAGATCCAGTGGAGAAATGTACTTATGCACAGCTATTGACTAGGTCTCTCTGTTGGAAATAGGACCTGTTAATCTTTTTAGAATCTGCTTAAATTATGTATCTATATAATTATACTATTTTATATTTCAATGAAGTCTCATTAAATGCAAGTATTTGTTTTATTGGAGGGATTATGCAGATATGTAATTAACTTCAGATGTAAACTAGTCCTGGATAATTGGCAAGGCCCGCATTTAACCGGTTGCCTTCCGATTGTTACAGTTACATGGCCTACTTCAGACCTCACTTACACCAATGTAATTCCATTGACTTCAGTGGCATTACACCAGTGCAAACCAGGATAGGTTTATCTGAGCTCAGGCCCATGTGGTGTATGACCTCACTTTTTGTTGGTTTTGCTCTGCCATGCTGTATTAGGGAAGAAGGATGTTTCTGTGGTCAAAACACTGGGCTGAGACTCAGAAGACCTCACTTCAGTTCCTTAGCTCTGCCACAGGCTTCCTGTGTGATCTTGGAGAATTCTCTTAATTTCTATGTGCCCCAGTTCCCCCTCTGCCAAAATGGTTCTTCCTTTATCTTGGCTACGTATACTGTAAACTCTCTGGGCCAGGGACCATCCCTTACAATGTACATGTAGAGTGCCTAGCATAATGGGGCTTTGTTCTCAGTCAGGGCTTCTAGATGCTACCACAGTACAAACTAATATTAAAAAGTGTATTGTGTCAAGCTTGTGTTTGAAGCCAAACACATCATCCCAGAGCATAACTGATGGAAAGAAGTAACAGCACCCATAAAGAACATGCAGGATCAGGCCCTGGTCTGTGTTTTGAGTTGAAGTGGGAGATCTTGCCCTGGTTGACCAAAAGAAAAAGCAGCGGCAGGAAAGCTCTGGCAGGGAGGAAAACTGAGTTACTGCAGAAAGTTGGCCACCACACTCTCCCTAGCAAAAGAGGCAGAGATTCTGTCCCCAAAGCCTGGAATACCCCAGAGATCCCCATGGATCTGCTACAGAAAAAGGACAATCCACAGAAGAGCTGTGTGCATCTGTACTGGCTTAGTGGTCCCATTTCACACCTTTTGGCTCTGTGCCCTGGGGCCCTCCTGGGAAAGTGAAAGGGTATGCATGCTGCATTAACTTCTAGGTATATTTGTCACTTTTTGCCTATGTGGGGGAGGGACAATTGTTATAGCCCAGCCCTGTGCGCAGATTCCTAGAATTGCTGAGGCACCTCCGTGCAAGGTTTCATTGAGGTTGTCTTTCCACATGGAAAGGGAAAGTACTGCACTGATTCTGGATGGATGAATCCCCTCCCCACCCTCACCCGCCTGCACAGATACAATAGTAAAGGGTATTTAGAAATGCTGTTAGGAAAGCAGATTGGAAGATAGGCAAATACAGCTCTCTTCTCTTTTTCCCTCCTCTGGCTCATACAGCATAGTAACTAAGCAGCAGACAGGAGTGCATACATAATCTGTATTGGTATTTGGATTTACAAGACATGTACTGTAATGGAACAGGCAATAACTCTATTGATCTGGGAGCAGAAGGGAAAGAACTGAAAACTCACATTCAAACTGTAATAACTGTTTCCAGAGACCCTTTTGATATGGATATTACAATATTAAGGATTTGGTACCAATTCCTTAAGTGAGATATGAACCTTGCATTCATCAGTAAATTTTCAGTGCCTGGGGTAATACTTTTAAAGTAACAAAAAAGTCTCCAGCTTTTGAAAGTGGCTGAAAGAATTTTATCTGAGCACTGAGATTTAACACTCTCATTCCATTGTGACTTCATCATTACAAGATTAGCAGACTACATGTGACTGCATCTGTGCTTCCACTATGAGCACACTGTTGCCTATGAAATGATAAGGTTTTGTATGTGTTAAAAGGATTTCCCTCCACATTAGCACATTTGGACATCATTCTTTGCCAGGGATGATGATTGTGCCCAATGCGCAAGTTACTAGCAGTCTCTTTTCTCTATAAAGAAATACAGACAGACCCATCTTTTGAAATGTTACATATCCATTGGTACTTGACCCATAACTCATTTAAAGGGGAGACTGTTGACATTTTAGGGTCCCAAGATTCACTTATCAGAAATGTGTGTTTATGGTGCCTTAAGGGTGGATTCCAGATATAGTTTTTCTGTTTGCTGCCAGGCTAAATTGCTAAAAGGAAAAAAAGCCATGGTATGGTGACCTCTTGTATCAACAAATCCACATGTGCGCTATCGTCATGCAACTCTGGCAATGTAGGAGATGGCTGAGAGGATTGTTAATAGGATTGAAAGCCTAATTGGACTTCAGCCCCCATCCCTCCAGATTACTTATGCATGACAAAGATAAATCTATGTCATGCTCTTGGTGTAAATTGATCAGGATTAGGGTGGATTCTTTTCTACCATGATGTAGGGAAGAACTGGTTAGGTGCACTGTGGGTGGTAACTGACTGAAGCAGTAGGTATTGAGCAGTGACAGACTGGATGGACCAATGGCCAGCTGGCAGAGGATATCTGTGGACTAATGGATTGAACTTTTCTTTTCTTTTTTTTTTTTGTCTCCCACAAGCACTGTCATGCCTCTTTTTCACGAGATCTCTTATGGCTGACTCTGGGGGAGGATTAGGGGGGCGTAGGGCAATCATCTGGATGCCAACTTCCAGAGTTGCTGAACTGCTGTGCCACTCAGTTTTGGCTGGCTTTCCCCCCGCCCCTCAGCCACTCATGGGGAGGGGAGGTGCCAAAAACATTTTCCACCTTGGCCAGCAAAACGGCTAAGCCACTACTGGTGAAATGTATATCTTAAATCATTTTGCAGAGCCACTAGTCTCTTCTCCTTCAAATCCCTTCTTAAAACCCATTGCTATCATGATGCCCACTGTAAACTGCCTAGGTAGGTAGTCTGTTAGTGATTCATTCTGTCACTCATTTACTTGCCTAATTTTAAAACAAACTTTGAGGCCCCAAACTGTACACCTAGCTCATATGTGTGTCCTTATTGCACTTACCTTTGTCTCTCCCCTCCCCACCCTGTTGTGTTTTACATCCACCTGGCATGTCTAATCCTTATTTAGACTGTAAGGTTTTTGGCATAGGGACTGTCTTTTATTTTATTCTTGTACAGCTCCCTGTACAATGGAGCTTTGATATTGGCTGGGGCCTCTGGGCACTATTGTAATATAAATAATAACAACAGTAATGAGTACTTGAATGGAAGCCATAAGATCTTGGTCTGTTCCTAGCTCTGCTGTTAACTTGTTGTGTGACCTTGGGCAAATCACTGAGGGGAGAATTTTCAAAATGTTTACAGATTTTTTCAGTGGCTCAGTTCTTGGGTGCAGCTGAACCAATGGGAGCATAATCTCTCAGTGCCATAGGTGCCCTGTCTGTCAGTAAGATAAATCTATGTTTATATTAATAATGATACCCAGTCTGTAAGATGCTTTGAGATCCAAAGGATGAAAAACACCATTTATGTACAAAATATGGTTGTTCCTCATCATTAGAGCAAATATTATGTTCCTGTGAATCACAGCCATCAGGTTTGTTTAATTTCAATGTGTCTGTGCCACAGTGACACACTTAAACAGGAAGGATGACTTGGACATAAGGGGTGAGCTGAGCTGGGGAGATCCTCAAGTAAATTCCTCTTGAAAGAAATAACCCTTCACTAAGTGAATGTTGGGCCTTAAAACCTGGGCAGTGTCCCTCTAGCATGTGAGTTTGGTCTTTTCTACTTGCGAATTTGGGAGTACTGGTTTCCCACAGACTATTTGTAGGAGATGAAGTAAGACTTCTGCAGAGCACCCTGTTGCCAGACAAATATAGCATTTACTCCAGTGTGCATGCCAAGTATGAGGTACTTCCGAATGAACTTCAAAAGCACTGAAATGAACATTAGCTGCTGCTTCAAAAATGTGAACAACGCCATTGCTTACTAGTGAACTGGCATGGGCAGGGATCGGAAGGGGGGAAAAGTAACAAGTGGACTTAGAAGATGTTGTAGCAGCACATTCAGATCAGCAAACACAGCTCTCTTTGTCGCTAAGGGGTTTCAAGGATTGTATGGATTTCTTATTAAAGGAGCACCTAAAATGTGCAATGTAGCATCTAAAATGTGCACTGTACAGACATACATAGCAAGAGACAATTCCTGCCTGGAAGCGCTTATAATCTGAAAAGACAAAACAAAGGGGAGGTGGATAGACATGCAAGCAGACTCTCTGAGGTGCTGATAGGAACAAATTTTGTTAATTCTACTGGGTGTGTGTTGTGGGGTTTGATAATAAATAAACCACTCCCTCACACTTCCTCTTCCATACTGCATGCTGTTTGCCTTATCACATATGGCAAGCATTTCTCTCACCTTGCCCATCTCACACCACAGACTGTGGGCTAAGTGTGAGACACAGAAGGCAAACCAGACAGTCATGATATTTAAAACTCCTGGGGGTGGGGGGTGGCAGGGCCCTAATGGCTGGTTCATGCTAGCTCCGCTGTGCTCAAGCACTGGAGCCAAATGTTGCCATTCTTACTCAGGCAAAACTGTTGAAATCAATGCTGCGTTCAACAGCAAGCTTGCCTGAATAAAGACGGTAGAATTTGGCCCTTCTAAGTTACCGTACAGCGATTTTATTATTGTCCTTTCAATATAACGTGTGTTGAAACGTGTGTGTGTGTGATACAAACAATGTATTTACTTAGGCTGTATTTTAAGTGTTTATGATAGTATTAACTCTGTGATGGTTTGTCTGGTTGCATAGTCAATTTCTGTACACACCTGCTTTTAGGCAAGAGGTAGGCTTGCCAACGCTCAGTAATTGTATGGTTTCTATTGGTGAATGAAGGTATTTTTCAAACCATAGTTATAGCTTATGGTGGTTGTGTCCACATATGCTATAGACAACCTCAGGCAGGCAGGCTGTGACACGGTTTGGGCCACAACACTCCTCGGAATAAAATACCTGTGCGCGCACTCAGAATGGAAATCTTGTTTGACCCACATGAGCAACAACCACACAGGAAAACAGGTGCTGGGGAGGGTTCTGGCAGAGCAGCTTTTATTTAGTATGGCTGTTGCTAGCACAGTTCAAGCTGCAGTATGGATAAGGACCAAATGCATAGCTAATTACTTTTTGCCCAGAATGTTCATGTTGTGACCTACACAACCTCAAATTTGTTTTAACAGCCAAGAGAAGGTAGCCCTACTTTACATCTCAACTTCTACATCAGGGTTAAAATACATAGCTGTGTACTTGTAACAGACAGGTTTCAGAGTAGCAGCCGTGTTAGTCTGTATCCGCAAAAAGGAAAGGAGTACTTGTGGCACCTTAGAGACTAACCAATTTATTTGAGCATAAGCTTTCATGAGCTACAGCTCACTTCATGATGAATGAATGCATCCGATGAAGTGAGCTGTAGCTCACGAAAGCTTATGCTCAAATAAATTGGTTAGTCTCTAAGGTGCCACAAGTCCTCCTTTTCTTTTTGTAACTCTGAAACTCTTCAGATTATTACCATTGTACTGTGGATGTTTAGTGTAACAGCAGATTAGAAATGGCACTTGCACCACAAATGGAAGGTCATTAAATCTTAAGCCTATATAGTATCTGAAGTGTGACATTTACTAATGAAGGACCTTGGGCAGGGTTGCCTATTCATTGGCTTATGTGTTAGCTGAAGATATAAATCAAGGGACAAATGTTGAGTGTCTTTTTATAAAACGGAAACAATAATGCACCATTGATATTAATCTACACCTTTGTGCTGCTGATGTTCGTAACAGCTGTTACATAAGTAAACTTTTCTCCTCTCGGGTCAACTAAATGGATATGGATTTTTTTTTTTTTTGGCCCCTATGAAATTTTAAATCTCTGTTTTTTGTCTTGTCCTTAACAGTTCCACCAAGTAAGAAGAGTGATGACCATCCTTTTCCTTACTATGGTTATTTCATACTTCAGTTGCATGAAAGCTGCCCCTATGAAAGAAGCAAGTGTCAGAGGACTAGGCAGCTTGGCTTACCCAGGTCTTCGGACCCATGGGACTCTGGAGAGCCTAAGTGGGCCCAACACTGGTTCAAGAGGACTGACATCATTGGCAGGCACTTTTGAACATGTCATAGAGGAGCTTCTAGATGAGGAGCAGGACGTCCAGCCCAGTGAGGAAAACAAGGATGCCGACTTGTACACGTCTCGGGTTATGCTAAGCAGTCAAGTGCCTTTGGAGCCCCCATTGCTCTTTCTGCTTGAGGAGTACAAAAATTACTTGGATGCTGCAAATATGTCCATGAGGGTCCGGCGCCACTCTGACCCTGCTCGCCGTGGGGAGCTGAGCGTGTGTGACAGTACTAGTGAGTGGGTAACAGCAGCAGAGAAAAAGACTGCAGTGGACATGTCTGGTGCAACGGTTACGGTCCTGGAAAAAGTCCCAGTACCCAAAGGCCAACTGAAGCAATACTTCTATGAGACCAAATGCAATCCCAAAGGCTACACAAAAGAGGGTTGCAGGGGCATAGACAAGAGGCATTGGAATTCCCAGTGCCGAACTACCCAGTCTTATGTGCGAGCTCTCACCATGGATAACAAAAAGAGAGTTGGCTGGCGGTTTATAAGAATAGACACTTCCTGTGTATGTACATTGACCATTAAAAGGGGAAGATAGTGGATTCGTGTTGTATAGATTATATTGAGACAAAATTATCTATTTGTATATATACATAACAGGGTAAATTATTCAGTAAAATAATAATTTTATGGACTGCATGTATAACTGAAGTTTATACAGTACAGTGGTTCCACAATCTATTTATTGAACATATCCATGACCTGAAGGGGAACAAACGTCATTTGCGCACAACTAAAACGAATAAGTCTCTGCATTACATTCCTCGATAACATTGTGGTTTGTTGCCGTTGCCAAGAATTGAAAACGTAAAAAGTTTAAAAAAATAATAAAATTGCATGCTGCTTCAATTGTGAATTGATGATAAACTGTCCTCTTTCAGAAAAAAAAATTTGAACCAAAACATTCCGTTTACATTTTAGACAGTAAGTATCTTTATTCCTGTTAGTATTATATCCGTTTACTGCTTTTACCTTCTGATAGCGTTGGAATTAAAGCAATGTCAAGGTGCTGTTGTCATAGTTTTACTGTTTTATTTTTTTACTTTTAAATTCCCATGAGGTTGGAAAAGGGAAAAAAAAATCGTTAGATACATGTTCTGGATGAAACAAATTTGTTTTTGGTTTTTTGGGGTTTTTTTTTTTTTTTTGGATGTTGTGAAGGTGTTTGCAATATTGAATCAGGCTACTGACTAAATAAATAAATAAATTTTAAAAAAAGAGGCAACCGAAAAAGAATCCTGATGTTCCGCTTCACATTGCTGAGCTGCGGGCTTAAGGACAGCACTTGTGTAACTGTCTGGCTCCAGGCTTTTTTTTTTTTTTATGGCTACATTGTGAAAAAACTGCATTTGCTTATATCACATTGGTTTGTGTGGGGAGGAGGGGCTTGGGGGAGGAGTTGTTTGGAGTTTCTCCCTCCCCCCCCCCCCCCGGCCCCTTCCTGTCTTGGGCAGGAAATTGATTGCCATCTCTAAAATATTTCACTCCTCACCGTATGACTAAAGCTTGTCATACTGAAAATATTGTATAGAGTGTTGAAAGCAATTACTTAAAATGGAATAAAAGCCTTTTTGTGCTTGGATCAAACGTTTTGTTGAAGCACAATAAAATTTCACGATAATATGGTCTGAACAGAGTACAGTAAACGTAGATCAGAGCGGCTACAGGGTGGGACAGTGTGGGCCAAATTCAATTATGAGTTACAACACATTGGGTTGAGTGGGGCTGCATGAGTGTAAATCTGCAATGAATTTGGCACCATGTATTCAGCGGCAGAGCAATGCCACTGCCCAGCATACTGATGTCTGTACTATAGCCTAATTCTCCACTGATGACAAAGGAAACATCTAATATGCTCCATCCCTTGACTTTCTGGGAAATATAGCACTTGAGAAATTGAGAGAATTCAGGCCTGAAGGATCAGGAGGGGTGGCTCTGGAATGAAGTAGAAAGAGGGTTCTACTTCTAACTTTAAGTACTGAATATATTTGGATACGTTCAAGAGGTTCTATATCTTAAGGTGCAGTACATGGCAGATTTAATCCATTAAACGAATAGCATCATGAATAAATAAAACTGTAAAAAAAAAAAAAAAAAAAAGGTAGGTGTGATCGTCACCACTGGTGATAGCTAACACCAAATCCAGTAATGTCCTAATAGTCGAATAGCATGAAATCCATATTTTTGAGTTAGAAACTCAAAACCAGAGCAAAGATGATTAAACAAAGTATAAATGTAGGTAAGGACCAAGTACAGCAATTGCAGTGAATACAGTGGGGGAAACACACAGTCTAGAGTGAGAGAAAGTAGCTCACCCTCTACTCAAGTAACTGGTAGTTAGTGAGTCCATTAGCCCAATAGTTCAGCTTTGTAGGCAATTCAGGTAGGTGGGAGAAAAGAGATAAGAGAAAAAATAGGTAAAACAAGGACACTTACATTTTGCTGTACTTCATCCAGAATTTAATATTAGCAAACTGTGTGCCCTATTTTGCATCTCTATTTTAAATCACCTGTGATCAGGCTTATTGTAAAATGTATTCCCTTCTCACAAATTATCCCTGGACATATGTTCAGCACCATGTAACCCACCTATTTGATCAATATACAAGTAGACATTATCCCATAAATTAACCCAATCATCCTTGTCTGCCAAGGATTGACTAAATAAATGGTCCTTCTACTAAAAGTAAACAGACTCTGGATCTGTCAGTTCAGCAGAATAAATGACTACCAGAATTTAGCTGCCCCACCTGCTCAATGACAACTTCTTTCTCCATCCTCAATATGTTTAAGCTTAGGGACTGCTAGCAAGAGTGTGCTGCTGCAACTGTGGAAATCCACAGGAATAAAGAGAGAGACATTTATCTGAACCTCTTGAAGCTGCAAACTTCAGGCTTTATGAAGAGATTTCAGGCATGCTGCTCCTAGATGGAAACTACAACTAAAGTACTTAACTGAAGATCTCAGAGGCAGAGTCCAGTTTGAGTTTGCTTTATACAAACTGAAGGATTGGTTGGGAGAGGATTTGATTTTGTTCAAATCATTTGGTCCACCATCAGTTTTGTGTGTGTTAAATATCCTTATTTTTCATAGCCCTGATAATACTGTATGAAGCAATTGCAACCTCAAAAGTCTTTCCATACTCTTTCTGTAGACAGAAGGGGTGAAATCCTGTCCCCACTGAAGTCAATGAAAGTTTTGCCATTGACTTTAATGAAGCTGGAATTTCAGCCGGGAAGAGCAACTGACTCTACTGAGGTCTAACTTTAGATGTGACAATGGTTTTATTGTCTCATATTTTTCAAATCACAAAAATTAAAAAAGGCAGCCGTGTAGAAAACAGGAAGGGGTGAAATTAAGCAGTGTATAGGTGTATTACCTATTTCTTAACTTGGCAGTGGAAGGACAGATAGAACATGACAGGAATCTAATTTGGACATAAGACTAAAATAATTTCAAATTGACTTTAATAAGTGTCTATGAGAGAAGTGACTGTTTCTTTAAATATAATTTATACTAGAAAGAACAAAGATAGTGAACTTGCAAAATTATCTATATATATGTCTTTACTCAAACAAAACTCTCAGCCATTATTAGGCCAGATGTAAATTGTTAAGAATACTGTACATTGATCTATGTCCAAATTCTGCCACTCTTACTCTTGAGTAATTGGATTTAATGGATCTACTTATGGAGTAGCTTATTAAACAAAGTGAGTAAAGGTTGAAGAATCTGACTTCTATTTTCTTTAATAATTGTACATTTTAAAAAAATCCATAGATTCATTCTTTTGGGACAGGAATAGCAAATGAATCTTCTATGCAAGTATATTAATGTGGTACAAATTATTCCCTAAGGTGTTGGTATTTACAATTACAATCAATGAACTAAGCAATTAATTACAATATGGTTCCATGGCTGTCACATGCGGGGCCTAATACATACATGATCCCAGGCTTGGCAGTTTTAGTTGAAATGAGATATTTCTTAAAAAGTCACTCAATTGAAGTCTTGCTGTGGTCTGTTTGTGGCAAAGGTATTTCATTCATGTCAGCAGGCCTATTGCTTTGTTAAAGTAAAGACTTTCGTGCAAATGTAAGTTAATGTCTGTGGACCAGTTCTCTATTATTCACCATGTGTAACAAATATTTATTGTATATTTATATAATGTTATGTTTTTTGGGAAACATTGAAGTTGGCATTAAAACTTAAAAGTATCTGCATCATACTGTAAATATAATTAAGCTATATTTAAGTGTACTAATTAATATATGTTTAAGTATAACATTTTGTATTCTTTTAAGATATTTTCAATATATATATAAAAAAAACTTGGGTGTGGGAAGGGTTGGGGACCATGTCACTTTTCCTTAATTGTAAAACAAACTTGAGTTTTACTATGAAGATGTGTGTTCCTTGCTTTAAAACACTGTTTACTTTATTTTAGCAATAACACTTCATTTAGAGAGCAGATAGCCACCTGTTTCATAGCTGAGACAAGGTGAGTGATGCAATATATTTTACTGGGCCAACTCCTATTGATGAAAGAGACAAGCTTTCGAGCTGATACAGAGCTCTTCTTCATAACCAAGGGTGGCATGTCAAGATGTCATTTTCCACAAAACTTGAAGATTCTTTTCAGAATTATGTATTTCCATTTAATTCTAGACCATGAATGCTAGGAACATGAATATCCATGAATCTGGAATAGCTGATTTTATTCAACTATGAAAAATGGTTAAAATTGAAGTAGGATGGTGGGATTTTTTTCATAAATCAGTTAATAAATAACTGAACAAATGAGACATACATTCAATGTTTATAGGCTGGTCATGTACCTGTTTTTTGGAAATGGTACCATGTATATTCATATCCATTACACTGAACTTATATATGACCCTGTAGAGTTCTATCTCAGATTGGAATTTCCTTGGGTTAACATATTGTTAGCCTTTCTAAAAGGATATGCCTCTGCTATAACTGCCAAGCCTTTGTATGCTTAATTAAACCATAGTCATAGAATGATCAATAAATCATCATGATGAATGGAAAACTTTCAAATAAGTTACAAAAAAATTCTTTTTAAATTCCAGTGTTGCAACTTTCCCAAGAGATCAGTGCCAATAATTCCTTCACAGAACCTAGTAAATTGTACTTCTGCAGATTATCATTTATATTAAACACACATGCATGCACATAACCCTTTAGTGTTTTCTTAAAAATAAGGCTAACAAAAGCCATAACAAATATTGAAATGGTTACAGTGTATGGAATAATGGTAAGAGAGAGCTCTTACTGCTATGCCCTGATCCTGCTGCTGACAGTACGTTCTTTGCAAGATGTCCTTGATTTTGGAACTTGCTTCTCCCCCTTTGTCTTCCAGAGCTGAGATTTATTAACTCTTCAGGCAAGCTGCAGTGCACATTTCCCTCCCCTCCCCCTTTCCAAAAGCTGTTGAGGAGGGGGTTGGACTAAGGTGAATATATTTATAGGCTTATTTTGTTGTTTTAATTTTATGGGCTAGGTAACCAGGGAACAGGATTGGTACCTATAGTTACACTTTAGAAATTTGAAGGTGTAAATAATCCAGTTGATAGACTAGAAAAGCCAGTCTTGAGCGGCTGATTATAATGAGTCTGCAGAGACTGAAATGCAGTTTGGCAACGATTATCCAATTTTTTCTTTTTTCTTGTAAGAGACAAACAATTTACATAACTTGGGATCTTGGAGTCAAACTAAAGGGATTTTAAATTATTCAGCCAGAGAACCATGGCAAAAGGAGGTTTTGAACTGGACATAAATGCAACATTAAAAAGAAATGAGAAGGCCGTGACATTTATGTCATGCAGTCCCAGGTATATGCAGTACATTGCTTCCACTGCCTACCTCTTCCAATTAATTTCTCACCAGGATGCAAATTAGCCAATAAAGACTCATTCTGTCAGGACTATTGAATTAGAAAGGAATGCACTGGTTTGGATGAAATAAAAACTGAATCAAACCCTCACCCAAACCACAAACCATTTTTGAGATTAAAAAGAGTTCATCTTATTGTTTGTTTTTTCAGACTAATACCTCGCTCGTTAGCCAGAGATAGAAGTATCATAATATGGCAAAAGGGGTTGCTGTAGTGGTATTTCCAGCAAGTCCTTAATGAGAAAGTACCATGAAACAACCTGACTTTGCAAGAGCTTCAGAGGAAAAAGGTATGGATTAGCACTGGGACTTTTGGGTGCTTCTCCAAATCAAACTTTATAGAATTCATTCTTGCAGACCGACGGACAGAATTGTTCATAGGTGATGCTGGAAAAAACAATTCAACTCAAAACTAAGCTTACATTTGCATTCCCAGCACTTTGGTTTGTCATAGAAACATCATCCAGCTGCTGCAGTTTTGTTTTACTAAAGGACTATACAAATCAAGGGTAAAAAATGAGTCACTGGACCTTCTCTGTAACCTGAGCACTCCTCAGACCTATCCACCCCAAAGAAGGAAATCATGAAAGCTTTACCTGTATTAAAAACACCATTGGCATGTTTTATTTCATTTTTACTGGCTTGGTTTGTTGCTCTGGTGTGGACAGAACATCGGTACAAGCAGTCAGACTAGCCAAAACCCTGCAAAGACAACCTCCAGCTGTACATGAGCACAGCTTGTGCTTATTGGGGCCCTATGCTTTGATACTATGGCAATGAGCACAGTATAAGAATTAAACATAAGTGACCTCATCCAAAGCCCATTGAAGTCAAAGGAGAGACTCCCATTGTCTTTAGTGAGCTTTGCATTGGGTCCCCGGTTACATGGGTGTAACTTCCATAGATTGATCATCTGGGAATAACCTGTAGGGGGGACCTGGAAACTTTATGAGCTTGTATCTACAGGCTTCTCTGCTAATTTTTCCACCAGCGGAACGATTCAGAGGGCCTATGTCTCCTCCTCTATGGCCATTGACAGTACAGCTCTGAAAGAACTAGACTGCCAGAGGTTCCCTGCTGCCATGAGGTACTCCTCTGGAGTGTGGAGGAGGAGGGGCACATGTCAGTACAGGGGCACACAAGCAAATGCTAACCCAGACAATATTACCTGATGCTGGTCTTCCCATACAGCGTTATTGGGAAATAGAGACAATCTGGTGGAGTGTTGCCGGCCCTCCTGTCCCAATCCCAGCTTTATCCCTCAACTAACCCTGAAGTGCAAACTCTCCAAGACATCCAGGGAGAGTCACTGTGGGAGTGGAGGCAGAGAGGAACACTCCAGCACTCCCGACTTGCACCCCGCTCCGAGCCAAGAGAAACAAGTTCAGGTTCTCATTTGTTCACATAATGGAAGAGGAATCATTTGGTTTGTAACCATGCTGGTTGTAGATTTAAACATTAAAATGCATTTAGGTGTAATTCGCTTTATCCATGTTAAAAGACGAGGGATTTAAGCGTTTCCATTTTCATCTCAGCACTCAGATACTACAATGACAAGAGCCATAAAATCACCTAGATAAAGATAGATTCATAGAAACAGAGCCAAAAATCTGTGTTTAGTGTTTGGAAAAGAAAAATAATTTGTATGTGGTTATAGTAGGTAGCAAACACTAGTCCTCTGCAACAAGTGCTATTCTTATCAATCCATTGTGTTTTAAAAGTGGAAACCCCAATTATCTGACTTTAAGCCTTTAGGAATTTTAAAAGATACAGATAATCTGCATGAATAAAAATATTTACCATAGATATCTTAAAGCTGCAACAGTATTTCTCCCTTTGAAGCTGATGTACTAGAGCATAAATTCCAAAACTGCTTTGGCTTATTTGATGTCAACAGTCTCTCTCTCTCTCTCTCTCTCTCTCTCTCGTGATATTGCTAGGTGACACAGAAGTACAAAAGACTGGGATCACTATTCTGAGAGGATAGTCTCACAAGAACTGAAAGCTTTGCAGGTTCTATAGACTCATGAACAGTGAGTCCAGTAATTGTGTCACATCTGACATCAGAAAATGTTTAGCTCTTGAAAAAATAAGCCATCGTTTATATGGAAATCCTTCCTCCTCTCTGCTCCTGACCCCAAGATATAGAACTTGTGTAAGCAATCAGTTCTGACTTAAGTCCATAAAAGAACTGGAATTTCAAAGCTAAAACTCCAGCTTATAAATGAAGACTAAACTATTTTCTCCCTCCCCGTCCACTGTATTATATTTGCTCAAATTGTCTTTTAAACTATATGGAGAAATCTGCACCAAGGATCCCCTCTTGCTAGCATCCCCCCATATACAATGACTACTTTAAATTACCCTATGAGGTTTTCAAATACATTTTTTTCTGACCTTTAGTTAAAGAACATCTCTGTTGGGGAATTCATTTTTGTTCATTCCCTGGATTGCTTAATTCAAGTTTCACTGTACTTTGTATCATAAGAACTATTCATATGAAGACATTGTAAAGTTTGTATGGACACACATGAAAAAAGTTACTGCTGCTAAATGTGCTATTTACAGTTACAAAAAAAATGTCCAGTGTGACTGTTCCACCACTGATTCCCTTTCGCACGTATTCATAACACTAAAAAATGGCCAAATTACATTTTGAGGAAATATGTATGAAGTATTAATCTCCATGTTAAATTCATTCTGGCCAAGATTCTGCCTGGAGTCAATACATGTGAACAAATTATAAAAGGCCTTATCGAAACTCTAAAACAGGGGTTCTCAAACTGTGGGTCAGGACATCTCAGGAGGTCATGAGGTTATTATGGGGGGATCGCAAGTTGTCAGCCTCCACCCCAAGCCCTGCTTTGCCTCCAGCATTTATAATGGTGTTAAATATATTTTAAAGTGTTTTAATTTATAAGGAGGGTAGGGGGGGTCACACACAGAGGTTTGCTATGTGAAAGGGGTCACCAGTACAAAAGTTTGAGAATCACTGCTCTAAAAGACTCTTCAGAATACTCACTTCATCCATGTGTTTTATTTGCACAGATAGATTTACAAGCATCACTCATAGGGTGATCATATGTCCTGATTTTATAGGGACAGTCACGATATTTGGGGCTTTGTCTTATATAGGTGCCAATTATCACCCACCCCTGTCCTGATTTTTCACCCTTGCTAGCTAGTCACCCTAATCACTCCATAAGAGTTACATGGGTAAATTTTGTACACTAAGTTAAAAACCTATGAGAAAATGTTTCAATTTAATTGTTTTATTCTTCAGAGATCTAATTGAGCTTTGTCCAAAGCATAATACAGATACAGTAGCATAAGATAGTAATACAAAATGTATTTCTGCCCCTTTGCTGAGCAGTAGCAGAATCTGAGGCCTACAAGGTCAGTTTTCCTTTTGAAGAAGGAATCCGTGATGTAGAAAAGCATTTTCTTAGTGTAATTTGCTCATTTACAAAATTTTCACATATCCTATTTCCTTCAACAGGGATGATAACAAACAGTACACAGGCAACTCCTTTCTTGCAGAAACCTCATGTAAGGTGCCATTGCTCTGTTCTAAGAAGCTGCTGGCTCTCCTCAGCACTCACAGAAAACATAGAGAGATCCAATTATTTAAACACATGCCCTTTTTCCTCCTCAGGCCCTAAATTTTACAGCTGGAAACCCCTCAGACCACAGAGTGTGGAAAGGAGGCCTGGCCATTAGCCCTCTGTGATGGGGTGTATCTACCCCACACTGGCCCTGCAGGTGTTAACTGTGCATTGCAGGCTGAGGAAGCCACATCCCTCAGGGTATAAAGAGAAGAAGCCCAGCTCATTTGGGTCAGACCACTGAGGAGGATGGATGCATATTGTGAGTGTCTGCTATGGAAGCCCCAGTTCACAGAGGCCAGTCACACCAAACCCCAGGTAAACACCTGGGAAGGGACTGAGTCATTGTAGACTTCAGCACCATATGACCCTAGAGAACCAGAGGGCCCATGGACTGCTGTACTGGGAGACCAGGTAGGAAATAGCCCAGGGGAAATAGAATCTATTCCAGTCATGGGACCAGAAAACTCATCTGTGTTTCAGTGGGAGACCTGCTGACCCAGTGGTGGAACCCTCCTGCCACTGTTAGGATCCTGGGCTGGGACCTGGTGGAGCAGATGGGCATAGGTTCCCCCCCTGCTGTCAACCCCACACCATGGTGGCAGCTTCTCCCCACCTTAATCCTAGAGGCTTGCAGTTGTCTACTGTTCACCTGAGTCAGAATGCTAGACTATTGAGACTGTGAGTTTGCTGTTCCACCCTATCAGAGGACCTGTGCAACCCAGACTGTTGATTTGATGCTCTACTCTGCTCACGGCTGGCCTTACCATGAGGGGAACTGAGGCGGCTGCCTCAGGTGCCAGACTGTGGGGGGGCGCCACTAGGACCCAGAGTGTAGAAAATTGTTGGCTGCTGCTGGTGCATATGTATTCTCTCTGATCTAGATGCACAGAGATGGTGGAGTGCTGTGCTGGAGGAAGGAGGGCACAAGAGACATAACAGGCAGGCAGGAGAAAAGGTGAGAGGGAATAGTCTGCAGAAGAGAAGAATGAGGGGGGATTTGATAGCTGCTTTCAACTACCTGAAAGGGGGTTCCAAAGAGGATGGCTCTAGACTGTTCTCAATGGTAGCAGATGACAGAATGAGGAGTAATGGTCTCAAGTTGCAATGGGGGAGGTTTAGATTGGATATTAGGAAAAACTTTTTCACTAAGAGGGTGGTGAAACACTGGAATGCGTTACCTCGGGAGGTGGTAGAATCTCCTTCCTTAGAGGTTTTTAAGGTCAGGCTTGACAAAGCCCTGGCTGGGATGATTTAACTGGGAATTGGTCCTGCTTCGAGCAGGGGGTTGGACTAGATGACCTTCTGGGGTCCCTTCCAACCCTGATATTCTATGATTCTATGAATAACAGAAAGCAGCAGCAGGAACTGCAGGGAGAGAGAGAGAGGAGGAGGAGCCTCATTAGCACCCCCAGGAGCCTGGACTGATTAACACCAGCTTCTCAGGGAGCTTCCTATCTGTTTCCTGCTGCTTCCCTGAACCCACTTGAGGAGAACAGGCAGTCAACTGAAGTATTAGGAGCCAGTTAGGCCCTTAAGATGCTGCTATCATCCCTCACTCAGGCCCTGCTACCAGCCTGCTTATTTGTCCCCTTCAATTGAGTGTTGAGAGCCACTATAGCTGGCACAGAACAGCAGTCATGAATGAAAGAAGAAAACACCCCTCTGGGGCAGCATTCAGAAAAAGAGATAGAAAAGCTTCCTTTGCTTTCTTTAAGCAGGAAGGAACTCTCCTGAGATACATCGATACAAATTTCAGAGTAACAGCCGTGTTAGTCTGTATTCGCAAAAAGAAAAGGAGTACTTGTGGCACCTTAGAGACTAACCAATTTATTTGAGCATAAGCTTTCATGAGCTACAGCTCATTTCATCAGATGCATACTGTGGAAAATACATAGGATGTTTTTATACACACAAACCATGAAAAAACGGGTGATTATCACTATAAAAGGTTATCTCTATAAATTCTATAAATTCCAGAAATGGCCAACCTTGATTATCATACACATTGTAAGGAGAGTGATCACTTTACATAAACTATTACCAGCAGGAGAGTGGGGTGGGGGGAGAGAAAAACTTTTGTAGTGATAATCACCCATTTTTTCATGGTTTGTGTGTATAAAAACATCTTCTGTATTTTCCACAGTATGCATCCGATGAAGTGAGCTGTAGCTCACGAAAGCTTATGCTCAAATAAATTGGTTAGTCTCTAGTATAGATACAAATGTTCACGGTGAGCCTTCCAGCCCCAGTGAGGATGTGAGTGGTGAGGAGATGTCTGATTTTCCAGTTAGTCAGAGTGCGGGTGACCTGGCAGCTACTGCAGCATCCATATCTCCCTCTCAAATGGATGTAACCATGCACATTCCTGAAGAACAGAAAACAGTGTGGTGGAGGTGCAAGAAACAGCTCCTGCTAAGTTTAGTTCCTTAATTCTAGATGATCCAGGACTGTGGACCCACGTGAGCAGTAGCCTGAAGGACTTCCTTGTTTTGCATGGGCCACAGCAAGTGAAAAACTTCATGTTCCCCAAAGACAATGAAAATAGAAGTTTCTATCCAACACATTACTGGCGTGAAATCCCCGATGGTGACAAAAGTGGAGAGGCCATGGCTTATGTACTCAAAAACCCAGAATGCTGCAACTGTTTTTGTTGCAAACTCTTCCAGCCTAAAGAAAAGGAGGACTTGTGGCACCTTAGAGACTAACAAATTTATTTGAGCATAAGCTTTCGTGAGCTACAGCTCAAATAAATTTGTTAGTCTGTAAGGTGCCACAAGTCCTCCTTTTTTCTTTTTGCGGACACAGACTAACAAGGCTCCTACTCTGAAATCTTCCAATCTAATGTTCCAGCCACGCTGGGTTCTACAGGAACAAAGGACTGGAAAAATCTGGCTAGAAACCTGGCATGCCATGAGAAGGTAGCAAATCACCAGAGAGCATTCCATAGGTGGAAAGAGCTTGAGATGAGACTAAAGTTAAAGGCCACCATGGATGATCTGCATCAAGAGAAGATTGCACCAGAGTCTCTTCACTGGCAAAATGTTCTGAAAAGGCTCATTGCCATTGCGAGAATGCTTGCTACCCAACCTAGCACTGTGTGGCTCTTTAGATCAGCTGTATGTGCCAAACAATGGAAACTTCCTTAAAATTGTGGAGCTGATGGCTGGGTTTGATGCTGTACTCCAGGATCATCTAAGAAGAGTCACCACCCAAGAAATGTACACACACCACTACCTTGGAAAAACCATTCAAAATGAGATCATACAGTTACTGGTAACAAAAGTCAAACAGAAGATTGTGGCAGATCTGAAGTCAGCAAGATGTTACTCTGGACTGCACACCTGACATCAGCCATACAGAACAAATGGCTTTAATGGTGAGTTTTGTAACAACAATAACCACCTAGGGAAAATGTCCCTGCAATGGTGACTGTCAGAGCATTTTCTAGAATTTATTGACATTGATGATACTACAGGAGCTGGTATGCAAATGTGCTTCTTAAAAAGCTGGAAGATACGGGAATTACAATAGCTGACATAAGAGGTCAGGGCTACGATAATGGTGCCAACATGAGAGGAAAGAACAGAAGAGTGCAGACACGGATCCAAGAATTAAACCCTCGAGCTTTTTTGTCTCATGCAGTTTTCATTAATTGAACTTGGTGGTCAGTGATGCAGCATCAACTTCTAGTGAGGCTGCTGAATTTTTTTAATGTAATTCAAACCATCTATGTATTTTTCTCTACATCAACTCATCAATGGCAAATTTTGAAGCAACATCTGGGACCAGCCTCTCTGACACTGAAACCGCTGAGTGCCTCACAATGGGAAAGTTGAGTGGAGGTGATAAAGCCTATCAAGTACCAAATTGGGAAGATAGATGATGCCATAGTTGCCTTTATGGAGGATAATGCTATGACAGGAACTGTTCAGGGGAGAACAGTGGCAGAGAGGAATGAAATCGCCAGAAACATACATAACTTCAAATATCTGTGTGGCTTAGTTTTGTGGCATGACATACTGTTTGAAATAAATGTTGTAAGCAAGAGACTCCAAGGTGTTGACCTTGACATATCTGGAGCAATGGAACAACTGGACAAAGCAAAGTCATACCTACAGTCTTACCGGTCAGATGAGGGATTTCAAAACCTTCTGAAGAGTGCACAGAAATTGGCCGAAGAACTTCACACTGAAGCTATTTTCCCACCCATTCAAGAATACAAGAGTCACCGAAGAAGACAACATTTTGATTACAAGGCACAGGATAATCCCAGAAGAGACCCCAAACAACAACTCAAAGTTGAATTCTTTAACCAGGTGCTAGACTGTGCAATAGTCAGTTGAACGTTTCATGCAGCTCAAGGAACACAGCAGCATATTTGGGATGTTGTATGATATTCCAAAACTCCTCACTATACCTGAAGAAGACCTACACCAGCAATGCAGGGCACTAGAGACAGTGACACATGATGACATGCACGATATTGATGCGAGTGATTTAGGTGATGTATCTTGAAAGGGCTTTCAGTTCATTTCAGCAGGATCCACTCCAAAGGCTGTTCTGGAATATATGTGCACAAATGAGATGACCACCCTCTTTCCAAATGCTTTTGTTGCTCTGCGCATACTTCTAATGCTTCCTGTAACAGTTGCCAGTGGAGAACGCAGCTTCTCCAAGCAGAAGTTAAAAACACATCTACGCTCCACAATGACACAAGAGAGGCTGGTTGGCCTTACAACCAACTCAGTAGAGCATGAGCTGGCCCAGACTATGGACCTTCAGCAGGAAGCAGTTCAAATCTTTGTAACCAAGAAGGCACGGAAAGTACCACTCTGATTATTCAAACAGATAAAAATGCCAATGTTTACTATGCAGACAAGAAAAGTTACATTTGCTGTTCAGGTGTTTGAAAGTTAAGTGTTACTTAAAATGCCTTGTTCAAAATTTTTAATTTTAGTTCTCCTTTATTGGGGTAGGTAGCAGAGCAATACCATGAGAGGAGTTGTCAAGGTTCCTTCCCCACTCTGAACTCTAGGGTACAGGTGTTTGGGACCTGCATGAAAGACCCCCTAAGCATATTCTTACCAGCTTAAGTTAAAAACTTCCCCAAGGTACAAACTTTGCCTTGTCCTTCAACAGTATGCTGCCACCACCCAGTGTTTTAAACAAAGAACAGGGAAAGAGCCCACTTGGAGATGTCTTCCCCCAAAATATTCCCCCCCCCAAAGGCCTACAACCCCTTTCCTGGCAAAGGCTTGATAAGAATCCTCACCAATTGGTACAGGTGAACACAGACCGAACCCTTGGATCTTAAGAACAATGAAAAATCAATCTGGTTCTTAAAAGAAGAATTTTAATTAAAGAAGGTAAAAGAATCACCTCTGTAAAATCAGGATGGTAAATACCTTACAGGGTAATCAGATTCAAAACCTAGAGAATCCCTCTAGGCAAAACCTTAAGTTACAAAAAGACACAAACAGGAATATACATTCCATCCAGCACAGCTTATGTTACCAGCCATTAAACAAAAGGAAATCTAATGCATTTCTAGCTAGATTACTTACTAACTTAACAGAGTTGTAAGGCTGCATTCCTGATCTGTTTCCAGCAAAAGCATCACACAGACAGACAAACCCTTTGTTTCACCCCCCCCCCTCCAGATTTGAAAGTCTTTTGTCCCCTCATTGGTCATTTTGGGTCAGGTGCCCGCGAGGTTATCTTAGCTTCTTAACCCTTTACAGGTGAAAGGGGTTTGCCTCTGGCTAGGAGGAATTTTATAGCACTGTATACAGAAAGGTGGTTACCCTTCCCTTTATATTTATGACAGGAGTAGAACAGGAAGAAGGCAGCATTGAGACCTTTCAAAGTTTTGGCCCAAGCGAGGGGACATGGGGGGTGTCATTTCAGCTCCCCGCCTCAGGTGCCAAAATGTTGTGGGCCAGCCCTGACTCTGCTTGAGAGCCTGAGACTCTGGGGAGCAGCCCAATCTACTCTGACTACTAGGTAACACTGCCCTGAGAGCAAGGGTAGCCCAAAGGATTCTCATCGCTAGTTTGCACTCTCCTGTTTTTAGGCCATCTGAGAGACTCTAGCAATCAGGACATAAGCTCCCTGCTGACCATAGGTGACCGGGCACCCCTTGATGTGTCTACCCTGTGACACCCTCCTTTTGTGCTGATGCTCTGCAATACCAAGTCAGCTCAAAAATGTCTAAAGGCCCAGACAAGGAAGAGTGCTTTAATCAACACAATACCCTCAAGGACTTTGAGGGGCATTACTGCATGGTATCTAAGGCTATGTCTACACTACAAATTACTTTAGTATAACTTATGTCACTCAGGAGTGTGAATAATCCACACCTCTGAGCAACATAAATTATACTGACCTAAGCACCAGTGTAGACAGTGCTAAGTTGGTGGCAGAGTTTTTCCCATCAACACAGCTAGCAGCCAACGCATCCCTCGGCCTGTGCCACTTCCCACAGCCCCCATTGGCCTGGAGCAGCAAACTGTGGCCAGCGGGAGCTGCGATCGGCCGACCCTGTGGACACGTCAGGTAAACAAACTGACCCAGCCCACCAGGGGGCTTACCCTGGTGGGCCACGTGCCAAACGTTGCTGATCCCTGTGTGACGATGTGACGCAGCAGGGAGGGGGGAGTGTTGACCTGGGAATGTGCCCTGGGGACGGGAGACCTGAGAGCCTGTCACCTGAGCCAGGAGGGGGAGGGGGAGGTAACACCTCTGCCCAGGAATGTGGATGGAGGCTGCAGCAGGGAACCTGCTGGGTGGGTTTAGTTTCAGTTTGGGGCTGGGTGGAGGAACACAGGGAACCCCAGGCTGGGGTCTAAGCTCCCTGCTCCCCCAGAAGGACTTCACTGAGGGGTCCTGGGTGTACCCACAAGCTCTGTTTTGGACTGTGTTCCTGTTGTCCAATAAACCTTCTGTTTTACTGGCTGGCTGAGAGTCTCAGTGAATCCCAGGAAGAGGGGTGCAGGGCCTGGACTCCCCCACACTCCGTGACAACTGGTGGCAGTGGTGGGATCTACTGCACCCCGTGAACGGCGCTTCCTGCAGTAAGTGACTGGGGAACAGTAAAACGAAGGGGGATTGACGGGGACCAGGAGTGCTGAAGATTCAGAGAGAGACGGTTTCAGGGGGCGGTTAACCCCTGGGAGTGTGTGACCAGAGAGAAGGACTCTTGCAGTAACAGGGTCCCCCGGGGGATTGCAGCGAGCGGTCCCAGGGGCGGAGGAGTCTGCAGCTCGACCCTGGCAAAGAGGTGGTGACCTCAAGAAGGACTGGCACACTAGGGGCTTTTCCTGGAAACCGTGGACAGCTGCCCGGCCTGCGAGTGGCCAGCCGGGAGATGTACGCTAAACGCCTTAAGAGCGACCTGGTGGAGCTGTGCAGGCAGAGGGGGCTGCGCGTTGGGAGGTCCACCAAGGAACAGCTGATTGCCCAGCTGGAGGAGAGGGATCGCTTGGATGACCCGATCCCTGTCCCTGAGGGAAGCCGCCCGGCGGACGCAGCGTGGGCCCTGGGGCCTGACCAGGCTGGGAGGGGTCAGACTGCTGCCCAGGACACCCCGAGACCCTTCCTACCTATGCCTGGGGGAGGGGTTGTGGGAAGCCCAGCGAATACCGAGGGCCCCCTGACCCCAGCAGCCAGCAGGGGATCCTCCCGGCGGAGCTCCCCATCCCTGGAGCGGATGCGGCTGGAATGGGAGAGGGAGAGGAAAATGAGGGAGCTGGAGGATCATGAAAAACAACGTCAACATGAGGAGAAACAACGTCAACATGAGCAGGAGGAGAAGGAGAAACAACGTCAACATGAGCAGGAGGAGAAGGAGAGGGAGCGTCAGGAGAAGGAGAGGGAACGTCAACATGAGCAGCAGGAGAAGGAGAAACAAAGACAGCATGAACTGGAGCTGGCCAGGCTGAGGAGCAGTGGGGCCCCGGCTGCGGTGAGTGAGGGGGGACCCAAGACTGCAAGGAGCTTTGATAAGTGCTTCCTGGCCCAGCGGAAGGAGGGGGAGGACATAGATAGCTTCCTGACGGCCTTTGAGAATGCCTGCGAGCTGCACAGGGTTGACCCTGCAGACAGGCTCCAGTTCCTCACCCCCTTACTGGACCCCAAAGCCGTGGAGGTCTACAGCCGGATGACAGGGGCAGAGGCAGGGGACTATGAACTGTTCAAACAGGCCCTGCTCCGTGAGTTTGGGCTGACCCCCGAGATGTACCGGAGAAGGTTCCGGAGTCAGCGTAAAACGCCTGAGGTCACCTACCTACAACTGGTCAACAGGATGCAGGGGTATGCCCGCAAGTGGACAGTGGGGGCCCAAACTAAAGAGGACCTGCTTGACCTGTTCGTACTGGAGCACCTGTATGAACAGTGCCCTTCCGACCTGAGGCTGTGGCTGGTGGACAAAAAGCTCGCGAACCCCCAGCATGCAGGGCAGCTGGCCGACGAGTTTGTGAACAGTCGGTCAGGGGGTAGCCGGGAGGAGTCCCAAAAGAACAGGCCCCCCCCGATGCAGAGAGAGAGTCACCATGGGGCCTCCCAGCGGGGAAATAGGGAGAACCCCCTCCAAAGGGGAACGCCTGGTGTCGGGCCCCTCCGACCCGTTCGAGGGGACCAACGTGACCTGAGCTGCTATCACTGTGGCCAGAGAGGCCACGTACGGGCCCAGTGCCCCGGGCTCCGGGACAAACTGAGCAGACCCAACCTACCCAGGGTTAACTGGGTAGGGACTCAGCTGGACGAGGGGCAGGCGACCCAGGAAAGGGGGGCTACCAGTTTGCCACCTGCTCAGGAGGGAAGAGTACCCCCAGCCAGCCCCGCCAGAGGGCTGGAGGCTCTGGACTCAGGGTGCTCGGTTTACAGGGTGGGTGCGGGGCTGTCCCTCCGGAGAGAGTGCCTTGTTCCCCTGGAGGTGGATGGGAGGAAGGTCAATGGATACTGGGATACGGGCGCGGAGGTGACGCTGGCCCGGCCCGAGGTGGTGGCCCCAGATCGGGTGGTGCCCAACACCTACCTGACCCTGACGGGGGTGGGCGGGACCCCATTTAAGGTGCCCGTGGCAAGGGTACACCTGAAATGGGGGACCAAGGAGGGCCCCAAGGATGTGGGGGTACACCACCATTTGCCCACTGAAGTTTTGATGGGGGGAGACCTAGAGGACTGGCCAAGCGACCCCCAGACCGCCCTGGTTGTGACCCGTAGCCAGAGCCGGCGAGGGGCACTGCGACCTGACCCTGGGGAGGGTACCACACTGGAGGCGCGAGACCCTACTCGGGTGGGGAGGGAGCGCCGAGGGGCACGGCTCAGAGAGGCTGCGGCCTCAGACCTGGCCACGGAGGGGGAACCGGGCCCCATCCCTTCCCCAGCCGCTGAGTTCCAGGCCGAGTTGAGGAAAGATCCCTCCTTGCAGAAGCTCAGGGACCTGGCCGACCTCAGTGAGGGACGGACCATGAGGAGAGGCTGCCAGGAGAGGTTCCTGTGGGAGAAGGGGTTCCTGTACCGAGAATGGGCTCCCCCAGGGGAAGGGGAGTCCTGTGGGATCAGGAGGCAGCTGGTGGTCCCCCAGAAGTACCGCCGCAAGCTCCTGTCCCTGGCCCATGACATCCCCCTCGCAGGGCACCAGGGAATCCGGCGCACCCGGCAGAGGTTGCTACAGAACTTTTACTGGCCCGGGGTCTTTACCACCGTCCGGCAGTATTGCCGATCCTGTGACCCCTGTCAGAGGGTGGGGAAGGCCCGGGACAAGGGGAAAGCGGCGTTGAGACCTTTGCCCATCATAGAGGAGCCTTTCCAGAAGGTGGCCATGGACATCGTGGGGCCTCTCAGCAAGACGACCCGGTCGGGGAAGAAATACATTCTGGTGGTGGTAGATTTCGCCACCCGCTACCCCGAGGCAGTGCCCTTAGCTTCCATTGAAGCAGACACCGTGGCAGATGCGCTCCTGACCATTTTCAGCCGAGTGGGGTTCCCCAGGGAAGTCTTGACAGACCAAGGCTCCAACTTCATGTCGGCCCTGCTCCGGTGCTTGTGGGAGAAATGTGGGGTCCGGCATGACTGGGCCTCAGCGTATCACCCCCAGTCCAATGGGCTGGTGGAGAGGTTTAACGGGACGCTAAAGATGATGCTGAAAACCTTTATGAACCAGCACCCGCAGGATTGGGACAAGTACTTACCTCACCTGCTGTTCGCGTACAGGGAGGTGCCCCAGGAGTCTACCGGATTTTCGCCTTTCGAACTGTTATATGGAAGGAGGGTGAGGGGCCCCCTGGACCTGATGAGAGACAAGTGGGAGGGGAAGGCCACTCCCGATGGAGAGTCAGTGGTGGAGTATGTCCTGACCTTCCGAGAGAGACTGGCTGAACTCATGGGCCTGGCCAGGGAGAATCTGGCCAGAGCCCAGAGGAAGCAGAAGGTCTGGTATGACCGCACGGCGCGGGCCCGTGCCTACGCCACCGGGGATCAGGTGATGGTTCTCATCCCCGTGAGAAAGAACAAACTACAGGCCGCCTGGGAGGGCCCGTTCAAGGTCGTCAAGCAGCTCAATGAGGTAAACTATGTGGTGGAGCTGTCGAACCGGGCCCACCACCACCGGGTGTACCATGTGAATATGATGAAGCCATATTATGCCAGGGGGAATGTGGTGTTAGCTGTGTGTGGTCAGTGGGAGGAGCAGGGAGATGACCCTTTAGTAGATCTATTCCCTGGGACCAGAGCTGGTTCCCCCCTGGAAACAATCCCCCTCTCGGATCAGCTCACCCCTGCCCAGCAAGCTGAGGTCAGGGGGGTGCTGCATCCGTACCGACAGCTGTTTTCCAACCAGCCTGGACGCACTAATCTGACTGTCCACCGGGTGCAGACAGGGTCGCACCCGCCGATAAGATGCTCCCCCTTCCGAGTCACAGGGAAAACTGCTCAGGACCTGGAAAGAGAGGTCCGGGACATGCTGGCTTTGGGGGTGATCCAGCCATCGGCCAGCCCTTGGGCCTCGCCGGTGGTGCTGGTCCCCAAAAAGGATGGGTCAGTCCGGTTCTGTGTGGACTATCGGAAGCTCAATGCCATCACTGTATCGGATGCCTACCCCATGCCCAGGCCGGACGAGCTCCTAGACAAGCTGGGAGGAGCTCGGTACCTTACCACCATGGACCTTACAAAGGGCTACTGGCAAGTGCCGCTGGATGCAGATGCCCGGCTGAAATCGGCCTTTATCACCCCTCTGGGGCTCTATGAGTTTCTGACCCTGCCTTTCGGCCTCAAGGGAGCGCCGGCCACCTTCCAGCGCCTGGTGGACCAGCTCCTGAGGGGGATGGAGAGTTTTGCCGTGGCGTATATTGATGACATCTGTGTCTTTAGCCAGACCTGGGAGGACCACGTGTCCCAGGTTAGACAAGTGCTGGACCGACTCCAGGGGGCTGGGCTGACTGTCAAAGCGGAGAAGTGCAAGGTGGGGATGGCTGAAGTATCTTACCTGGGCCATCGGGTGGGGAGCGGCCGCCTAAAGCCGGAACCGGCCAAGGTGGAGGTGATCAGAGACTGGCCCGCTCCCCACACCAAAAAGCAGGTCCAAGCCTTTATTGGGATGGCAGGATACTACCGAAGATTTGTGCCCCACTTTAGCTCCATAGCCACCCCCATCACTGAGCTATGCAAGAAGGGGAAGCCAGACAAGGTGGTCTGGACCGAGCAGTGCCAGGAGGCTTTCCGGGCGCTGAAGGAGGCTCTGGTCAGTGGCCCAGTTCTAGCAAACCCAGACTTTGACAAGCCCTTTGTGGTGTTCACCGACGCCTCCGACACGGGACTGGGGGCGGTGTTAATGCAGGAGGATGAAAAGGGGGAGAGACACCCCATCGTGTACCTGAGCAAGAAGTTGCTACCCCGGGAGCAACACTACGCGGCCATCGAGAAGGAGTGCCTGGCCATGGTGTGGGCCCTCAAGAAACTGGAGCCCTATCTCTTCGGGCGACACTTCACCGTGTACACCGACCACTCTCCCCTGACCTGGCTGCACCAGATGAAAGGAGCCAACGCCAAGCTCCTGAGGTGGAGCCTGCTCCTGCAGGATTACGACATGGACGTGGTCCACGTGAAGGGAAGTGCCAACCTGATAGCGGATGCGCTGTCCCGGAGAGGGGGCCCCGAACTTCCCCAGGTCACTGGTCACAGTGACCCCGCTCAGTTCAGTCTCGAAGGGGGGAGAGATGTGACGATGTGACGCAGCAGGGAGGGGGGAGTGTTGACCTGGGAATGTGCCCTGGGGACGGGAGACCTGAGAGCCTGTCACCTGAGCCAGGAGGGGGAGGGGGAGGTAACACCTCTGCCCAGGAATGTGGATGGAGGCTGCAGCAGGGAACCTGCTGGGTGGGTTTAGTTTCAGTTTGGGGCTGGGTGGAGGAACACAGGGAACCCCAGGCTGGGGTCTAAGCTCCCTGCTCCCCCAGAAGGACTTCACTGAGGGGTCCTGGGTGTACCCACAAGCTCTGTTTTGGACTGTGTTCCTGTTGTCCAATAAACCTTCTGTTTTACTGGCTGGCTGAGAGTCTCAGTGAATCCCAGGAAGAGGGGTGCAGGGCCTGGACTCCCCCACACTCCGTGACACCCTGTCTTAGAGCATCTTCACCAATAGTGCTACTAATGTAGTGTAGACATAGCCTAACCCTTTCCATGGAGAGGTTCATCCTGGATGCTTGTACATCTGTGACCATAAATGCACAAAAAAGTAGAAACTTTCACCATAACAGTATAGTTCAATATGTATAGTAACTTGTACACAACAATCAGGGACACTAATAATGAAAACAGGCTTCCATCTGGGTAGCCTTTCTGTGTATCTGTTAACATACTTTTAGATGTGAAATGGTTAAACTTTCTTGAATTAAAGACAATAGTTAGCTAGGATAAAATTAAACAATTTTCATGAATTAAAGACCATGGCTAGTTTCTAGGATCAGGACTGGTTCTCCAAACATAAAATGCTCAGGCTCTACAAATCTCCCCTCCCCCTGCTTCCTCTCTCATTTATTTATACAGTGTATATCTAAGTATAATTTTTTTTCAATGGTGTTAGTGAATTTACTGCATATGACAAATGCCAAACTATATTTGCCCTTTTCCAGTCCTCTGGAATCTCTCCCGTCTTCCATGACTTTTTTAAGATAATCACTAATGGTTCAGATATGTCCTCAGTCAGTTCCTTGAGTATTCTAGGATGTATTTCATCAGGCCCTGGTGACTTGAAGACTTTTAACTTGTCTAAGTAATTTTTAATTTGTTCTTTCCCTCTAATCCTACCTCATTTTAACTGGCATTCACCATGTTAGACATCCAATCACTACTAACCTTTTTGTAAAAACCAAAACAAAAAAGCCATTTAGCATTTCTGCCATTTCCACATTTTTGGTTGTTTTACCCGCCTCATTGAGTAAGTGAGCTACCTTGTCCTTGGTCTTCCTCTTGCTTCTAATTTATTTTTAGAATGTTTTCTTGTTACCCTTTATGTCTCATCTTGTTTTGTGCCCTGGCCTTTCTAATATAATATAAACAATAAGAGTGTTAAATACAAGTTCTTCCTGCTTTCATTCAAAGTACAACAGAATCTAGACAATCAGTGGTTCAAATAATGGTCAACGGTGATCTGTCTTTGCTAGTATATTTGCCTTTCCTAACACTAGTTGGAGCCACACTAGTGGTAGCAAGGGGGAAATTTAAAACCAATCAAAAAACAAGTCTAGCACTGAGAAATTGGCGGTCAGGTTCTGTAAACCATTTAAACCTGGTATAGGGCAGGCTCTCCAGTAAGGGATGTGTGTGAATGTGTGCAATCCTGGGTGCTATGTCAATTTGTTCTACTGAGGGCACACAGTCATGTTGAATGTGTTTTAAAAGGAAACACAGGCTGTAAAATGGCAGATCTGATAAAAGAGCTGATACTGCCCAATTTAAATCACCAGTGGTATAATTCGCTCTATAAAAGCTCCCAAGTGCAGATTGGAAAAAGGTATGTGTTGGGACCTATCCCTGAGCCAGCACAGGTGGGTTCTGACCCGATTCCCTTCTGTACCTTTGCCCCTGCATTCTCCGCACACCAGCTCCCTGGCCTCTGGACCCCCTGGTACACCTCTTTTCCTGGGGAGCTCCAGATCCCATTACTTCTCAGATTCCCACAGGAAGTGGGGATAATAAGACTCTCTACCCACAAACACTCCTCATCTCTACATGTCTTTATGGTGTCAGCCAGGTTTCTGCAGTCTGTCTGAGTAGAGCATCTCACCCCCACCTCCTGTCAGGCCTTGGAGTGTCATAACTTCAGGTGCATTAGGGTAGAGCACCTCATGATCCCTGTGTACAGCAAAAAGGTGCAATCACAGTGGGAGCTGCACCAACAAGGCCATCAGCAATGGCAGGGCAAGGGCTGAAGATGACCCCATATCTCTGAGAGCTGGGCCTAAAACAAACAGTACCCTGAAAGAGCCCGGCCCTCAGGGATCTCCCTACCTGGGGATAATGTGGGGCCTGTAACATCAATGAAGTTAACATGGCTTTTTCCTTGGTTGGGCAAGACAGAGCATTTCTCATCCTGCCCCTCATCAGGCCATCTGGGCTCCTTGTCCTCCTCCTTTATCCTAATAGATGAGGCTCCATCAAGTGGCCCACAAATAATATTTTATTAAATTATAAATCAAAAATGTTGTATTTAATTTATTTATATTTCTGACTCAGTATCTCCAGGACCTAAATGTGTAGTAACATAATTTATTTTTACTTACTTTGATAGCCTGCCTGTCACTGCAGCAGAGCAACAGATCATGAGGGTTGAGTAGAAAATAAAAAAGCTTTCAGCTGAAAGTAAAAAGAGAACATGCAAATGAGAGAATGCATATTTAAATATGCAACTAATGCCTTGCATCATTTGCATAACATCTCCAGATTTCTGGATATTCAGCCTTCCCATCTATAAATCTCCTTCACTTAAAAATAAAAAGCTTGTTAAATACTTGTTGAGAAAAATTCATAACAAAGAAATATTAAATGAAATCTTGCTTCAGTTTCCATAGGAAACTAAAACAACTCAGTGGAGGCTATTAAAATCCGATGCAGTTCTATTCCTGCATAACCCCCGCTAAAATGTATTGCATATTTTCACAGAGCAGCAATAGTGCTCATACACTATTTTTTACTTAAGGATATTCACCTAACTTTCTGGAAGGTGGAGTCTTTCCTCAGGCCAAGGAAATTTTTATTTATATCTGTTGCCTTAGGCATGAACTTTGATCTCCAAGCAAGCTGAAATGTTTTATGTAACATATGACAGAGCCTATTTTTCTATTCCTTGACTCTAATTAATTATAGTTTAGAGAGCACAAATGTAGGACTGAACCCATATTTTATTTCCCTACTTTAAAATTCAGCTTACTTTCCACTGAACACTAAAAGAAAAACAGCGAATCACTCACAAAAGCATCTGCATTAGTATGGTTCTTTTATAGACCTTTCCTAAGTTAAAACATAGATTACAAACATAACTACGTGCCCTTAGGGCTTTAGGATGATTGCCAGCAAAAAAAAGAAAATCTAAAAAACAATGAAGATAAAAGTACTGCAAACAATAACTACACCAAATAATAAGATCTGGCTGTTACTGAAAATAATGTAATGAATAGCCTGACAAGCTAAAGGCTTTCTAGTAACTTTTTATGCAGGAAGTTGGTATGAGAAGACATTAAAACAGAGTGGCTGAAGCCTTAGATGTTTTCAGGGGCCTGCAATCCATTAGTCAAACCAGGGTTCCATCACAAAGTTCCCTTTTTTTTTTTTTTTTTACCACAATACTATATTGCTGATATGGATTATAGTACGGTAGGTAGTACTAAAATCCTGTGATCTGGCTCAGAGTCCCCAGTAAAGAGTATCTGATATTAAACACTTGTTTTTAGGCACATGACCATGAAAATCTATAGCAAGACCATTTCACAACTGGTACTAGACAAATATGCCTGTCAGTACTTCCTGATTAAGCCCCAAGCCACTAAGACCAATGTATAGAAGATTTCAGATCTTTCTGCAGAACTCACATTTTTCTTTCATTCATAAAGCCTAATTCTGGCTTCATCTATAAAAGGATCAGGTCTATTGACTTCGATGGGCATTGTACCCAAGTATCTGAAGGCTGAATTTGGCCAGTAGTGTTTAATTTAATCTGGCTTCTCATTTTGAAGTTTATTAAAATGCTATGATGTTTTCCAATGTTCTATAAGTGTAGAAAATTAGAAACCAAGTGTAGATACTCGTGACACAACATATTTTGGGTTTTATTATCAATTACACTGAGGCCCTGATCCTGCAAAGACTGAAACCTGTACATAACTTTGTGCTCAGTGAGTGGTTCCACTGAAGTTAATGGACCATCTCACAGTTTGTAAAGTTACCATGGGAATATTGGGACCTAGGCCCAATGGCCTTAAACTGAGTGCAACTGTAATTTATGACCACTTTAACTCCCCTTTATTGGCCTTACAGTAAATGAGAATACAATCCATTAGATTCACTCACATTTTTCATAATCTGTTTCTGATTATTACAATCAAAACATTCTTACATTTCATCAAACCATTTCATACTCAGCATATATATATATATATATATATATATATATATATATATTAATTGAAATGCAGAGTAGTCTAGTGAATTGAGCAGAGAGATAGAAGCTAACCCTTCCTCAGCTTAGCCACTGACTTAGTGTATAACCTTGAGCAAACTTAAACTCTCTGGCTCTGTGTCCCTATTTGTTTTGGGATTTTTTTGGTCTAGGATTTTTTTAATAATTTTGTTTGTTTTTAACAGGTTGCTAAAATATACAGTTCTGAGCTCCAGTGCCAGGCAGATGTTCAGCAGCTGTTGTACTCTTCAAGGGTTTCCAGCTTGCTTTAAAGCAAATTAGTTGGTTCCAGCTAACAGCTGCAAATCCCCAGCAAACCACATTAAGATCCTCAGCTATGGTTAGATGCTCCTAAAAATGATTACATATAACTAAATTTATTTTACTATATGTAACAAAGAGTTTCTCCATTTAAGTGAGGGTAATACTTAACCTACCACATTCACAGGCTTAGGCCACTATTCCAGAAGATAACTTTAACCACCTGAAGAGTCCCATTGATTTCAGTAGAACACCCACCTCGTATGCTTCAAGTTAAGCATATGCTTAGATACCTTCCTTAAATAGGGGCTTTAATTTAGTAAGGAGTGTCTAGGGCTTTGAAAATATGAAATGTATAAATGCTAAGTAATATTAGTATTACCTGATCTGCATGCCAGTATATTGCTTTCCCAGTAGGGGAGGCAGAATATTTTTGGCCTCTTGCATGTCAGTGAAGGGAAAAGCATGTTTCAATCTGACTTCCCTAGTCAACATCTCTCGGCCAAAAAGCCAGAGTGTCACATGCCATCCACTTTGCTGAAAGACTGCACGCCACATTCCACAGCATATAGCACCCTCTCTGACACATTGTATAAGCAGCTTGGATTTTCTTGCCTCCTATCACACATGGAGGCCTGAGAGGGATACAGAAAACAAAGAATATTTTTAACATGCAGTAGTCATTCTTTCTATTGAATTATACCTCAGTCTCTTAACTAAAAGGCAAATCCTACCAACATCCTACAAGGGTGGGGTGCCGAGGTGAGAGGGCAGGATGCTGGAATCCTATATAATATGCAGTATGGATTTTCTGTGAGTTCCCTACACCCTTATTGGGACAATGGGAAGAGCTGGTGGGGACACTTAGCTATCAAGAGCCACTGACTGCTCTTCCCAGGAGGGAATGAGAAACATCAGAGACATAGGGATTGCTTCTCTACAGCCTAGAATTGTTTCTTCCATGACATTCCCCAGAACACAGCCAATTATTTCAAGATCAGGATTTGTTCACCATTACTATGGATTAAGTGTTGCCCTCAAATGAAGAACTTCCTCTATATTGTGTCCATCCCAGTTGGGGGGGAAAAAAGCCTATATATGATCCTTTCACTGGTTTTATGGGCACACAATTTTCCAGGGAGTTTCACAATTCAATTGATTAAAAGAGTGTGTGAATTAAAAGAACATACATGTGTGTTCTAACAACAGAACCCAGCATTTGTGCTGCACTCATCCCCACTTGGATTAGTAATCATTCCACATAATGTGCTCTGGTCTCTTCATGAGCTCTTGTATCTTTGTGTAACTTTTTATTTTTTTGCTTCGTCTCATTCTTTCTTCAGGCTTCTTGTAGTAATTCTCCTTAGCTTTTGTATACTAACTAATATTGTTCACTGACATTCTTTCTAGCAGCATAGCAGGACATCATGTTACAGGATAGGATGGATAAGGCTGGCCAATGCTTTAATCTTATTTAGTAGGCTCTCTTCTTCTGAATACCCTAATGTGCTAATCCCACTGCTCAGCTGTTTGTGCTGTGGACTGACAAGTATCTGATCTCATCCATTTGTCATGCACAAAGGCTCATAAAAAAGCAAACATGCTTGGTGCCTGGAACACAAATCAGGTACCAATGAGACAAGCACTTGGCACCAGACTGATGGTGAAGAGGCTATTTCAGTACTCGGAAGCCTAATTACAGAGAAAAAATTCTGAATAGTTCGTACCCAATCCGAAATATTAGAAGCTCATCACATTTCACAAAACCGGATCCAAAATAATATGCCTTTCAGAGAAAGTGACCTTTTAAAGAAATGTAACATGACATTACTGGTGTGCTGTATAACCTAGTAAGCCTAAATGTGGCAGGCATCTTTCTTAAACCTTGGTATTTTTTTTTTTAAAGCATGTTTTTCTATTAGGGGCTACTGAATGTTCTGAGCAGTTCATGGCTTGGCCTCTTTATGAGGAGCGGATCCATGTGGGTTCAAGTAGACTGTCTGCTTCTGCAAATTTCAACTGTAAATTTGCTATTGGTCTCATGTATAAAAAGAAATTTAAATTCTGGTTAAGTTGTAATTATCCCTTTTGGGTTAATGATGCACTAACAAATCTTGGTTGTTGAACATGAATGTTTCCACTAGTGAGGATCAAATTCTACTCATCTGGCTCACATAAGTAGCCCCAGTAAAGTCTGTTTTACTGGGCCAGATTAATTTACACTACTGCAGTTCCCGAATAAATTCATTGACTTCCTGGATTTCTCTACATGTTCACCATGTAATCTGTAGTAGAAACTATCCCAGTCTATCTACTTGCTTAAGTAGGGTGATGGGTTTTTTAAAGCAGACTGAATAAATAACTGAACAAATGAGACATACATTCAATATCTATAGTCTGGTCATGTCCCTGTTTTTTGGAAATGGGACCATTTATATCCATTATATAGAACTCTACAAGGTCATCTATAAATTCAATCTCAAATTTAAATTTCCTTGGGTTAACATATTGTTAGCCTTTCTAAAAGGATATGCCTCTGCTATAACTGCCAAGCCTTTGTATGCTTAATTATACCATAGTCATAGAATGATCAATAAATCTTCATGATGAATTAGAATTCTTTGAGGAGCGTAAGCAAACATGGATAAGGATTATCCAGTAGATATAGTGTACTTGGACTTCAGAAAGCTTTGGTGAGGGACCTTATCAAGGCTTTTAAGCAAAGTAAGCATGGGATAAGGGGGAAGGTCCTCTCATGGATCAATAACTAGTTAAAAGACAGGATACATACAGTAGGAATAAATGGTCTATTTTCACAATAGTGGGAGGTAAATAGCAGGGTTCCCCAAGGATCTGTACTGGGACCAGTGCTGTACAACATATTCATAAATGATCTGGAAAAAGAGATAAACAGTGAGGTGGCAAAGTTTGCAAACGATACAAAATTATTCAAGATAGTGAAGTCTAAAGCAGAGAGTGAGATCCTTTTTATTTCTTCACAAAACTGGGTAAGAAAATGACAGATGAAATTCAGTGTTGATAAATGCAAAGCAATGCACATTGGAAAGCATAGTCCCAACACTACATATCAAATGATGGAATCTAAATTAGCTTGTACCACTCAAGAAAAAGATCTTGGAGTCAGTATGGATAGTTCTCTGAAAACATCTGCTCAATGTGCAGCAGCAGTCAAAAAAGCAAACAGCATGTTAGGAACCATTAGAAAAGGGATAGATAATAAGACAGTAAATATAATGCCACTATAGACATCCATGACACACCCACACCTTGAATACTGTTCTGGTCACCCTAGCTTCAAAAGCATATATTAGAATTGGAAATGATACAGAGAAGGGCAATAAAAATGTACAGAACAAATTCCATATGAGAGAGATTAAAAAGCCTGGAACTGTTCTTCTTGGAAAAAAGACAACTGAGGCAGGGGATATGATAAGAGGTCTATCAAATCATGAATGATGTGGAGAAAGTGACTGTTTGTTTAACCCTTGTGATTGGGTGTTCACTAAACACTAGCCCCAAAAGAGTGAAAGAAGCTGAGAAAGGGGCCAACTAGTGAGACAGGCCACACATGAGGGGTTTAGGCTGGTGAAGCAACCCAATTGGAAGATGGAGCTCAATTGAGCAGGGGGCTGGCCTGGGTTAGTATAAAGCTAGGAAGCTGGCCAACTGCAATGGCTGCAGTGAGGAAGCCTACAGTCACCCTCTGCATTAGAGAGCGAGAGAAAACCTAGGGAAAGAGTTGGACCCTGGTCCTGAGGGAGGGGCATACCCAGAACAGTGAAGAAGAGAGCCTGTGGGAAGCAAGTAGGAAGCAGCCTAAGGAGAGAGCAGTAAAACTGGGGACTGAGCAGACCTTGGCTGCATGCTGTAGGGTCCCGGGGTTGGAACCTGGTTGGAACCCACTTTCTCCTACCAGCCACTGACAGAGTTGCAGTGTCTGGAGAGCAGGTCCAGTGAGACACTATAACCCAGAAGGGGAAACACCATATTGACCTGGCCAGAGGAATGAGTCACAAAGAGGAAGTTGCAGCTGTTGGAGCAAGAGAGGGGCTGTAGAGTAAGAGAGGACAATGTGGGGAGGCCACTAGGGGAGGTGTTGGACCAGGAAGAGATGTAATCTCCAGAATAGCCAGGATGAGGTGCAGCCCAACTGTGAGTAACAGGTGCACCCTGTGACAAGTTGGTGAAGAACAAGGCCAGAGACTGAATTGTGGGGGAAAACCCCCACCCACAGATTACTTTTTTGTGGGTGGAAAGCAGAGGATACCCATTGAGAAGCTGGGAAGAAACCCAAAGCTGGGGTCCTGCAAAAGCCAGGGAATATTGATAAAGGCAGAGCTTGGCCCAAAGGAAAACAGAGCATTTGGACGATGTGTGTGAGGTGTGTGGCAGGGGTTCTTAGTAAGGCGATGACTCAGTTCCCTGTCACTCAAATCTCCTACCAATACAGGTTACTTGGGATCTCTGTGGAAGACCAATTAACAAGTAGCGTAATGGCCAAAGCTGAAGGGCTAATTAGAGGGAGAAGCAACTGTAGCAGCTGGGAGCAGATAAATAGAGAGGAAGGAAGCCCTGGAAAAGTGGGGGGGGGGGGGAGGTGCAGTGCTGGAAGGAAGGCAGAGCTGCTTGCTGCTAGTACTGCTTCCTTTTCTCCCAGAAGTAAGAGGGGAGCTGACTGTGTGTGTGTGTGTGTGTGTGTAAAAAATAGTACTACAAGCCTGATAGACCACTATAATAAAGCATGGTGGTGAAGCTAGCCTGGAGTGAGCATGGTCTGTATCTAAGGCGACCACCCCCTGACACCCCTCCATATAATACAAGAGCCAGGAGTTACCCGATAAAATTAATAGACAGCAAGTTTTAAACAAACAAAAGAAAGTATCTCTTCACACAACTCTGTCAGCCTGTGAAACTCAATGCCAGGGGATGTTGTGAAGGTCAAAAGTATAACTGGGTTCAAAAAAGAATTAGATAAGTTCATAGAGGGTAAGTCCATCAATGGTTATTAGCCAAGATAGTCAGGGACATGACCTCATGCCCTGGATGTCCCTAACCCTCTGACTGCCAGAAGCTGGGACTGGACAGTGGAGGATGGATCACTTCATTTCCCCCTGAAGTATCTGATATTGGCCACTTTCAAAAGATAGGACACTGTGTTAGACCACTGGTCTGACCCAGTACGGCCATTCTTACAATTGAAACACTAACAAAATATACACACTTTTATTTAAATGTGTCAAAATTCTAATTATAAACTAATTTTAGTGTTTTCTTCCTGAACCTCAGCAGATCAAGCCTCCAAACAATTCTAATGCAAGTTCCCACTCTTTGGAATCAGTATCACTATGTTTTACGAAATGCAATTTTAGTATTTTTTACACATATGTCATTTGCAATGTATGCAAAATTACACATTTCCCACTCATCCCTCTCTAAACTATCTATAACAAAATATTTATTCATTAGCATATACTAACATACAAAACAACAAACTACACCAAAAGGTGTGTGCTACAGTCAAGACAAGCATAGTCTGTATTGATCATTGATGCAAATGTCCACACTGGAAGCTGATAGTTTAAAGTGTAGTTTATAACATCCCTACCCCTCAAACTCTAAAAATACTGCTACACCTTTTAAAATTCTGAAATTATAAAAGCCTCATACTTGAACTGTCTACAGACTTATTATGTGGAGGATTTCCATGAAAGAAAACGGGGGCTTCAGAATTTCCAGGCCCTGGTAAGAGGGCTGCAGCAACTTCTAGTCTCCTCCATCCAGGTCTGTATCTCTGGCAACTGTTACAAAAAGACTTCTACAAATATCCCCTAGAATTTTAATATATTCCAATCCATTTTGCATTTCCCTTTCCATGGATATTTACATAATTCACAATTGTTTTTGGAAAATGAATTTCCAGTTCACACACACAAGTACTACCAGAAAACAGGGTTTGTGCTGGAAATGTTTGCACACTCACCCAATCAGGGAACACAAACAATAGCATGTGGGTGCATTGTGAATGAACAGATAACCACAACATTAGAACCAAAAAGCTGTACACACTATTAAGCAGTGTTACTGTGTGATCTATCATTACTCTTACCCTCTCTCCTCCACTTCCCTTTGATGGTTTGTTTGTTTTATGCTCACTTGCTGCATATTGTTTAAATTAGAATCTAAGCTCTTTTGAGCAGGGACTGACTTCCTATGTATTTGGGGGCTTTAACAGAGCATACTGTTACTGTAAGGCAGGCTACAGGTCCAGTATGGCCCAGTTCTTCATTTCTGCCCAGATAATGTGATTCTGGGTATTGTTGTTCCCAAGGTGTAAGAGAACTATAGGCCCGATAGCAAAGCATTCTGGGAAAGAGGGCAAGGATATAAGTAACTCTCCTTTCCTCAGGATTAAGTGCCTGGGAAGGAGCAAGACCTGTGGCTGACTTCTCAGAGATAAATTTGGGCCAGGGCAGTTTCTGGTAGCGAGACTAGGAGGGAGCATGGGAAGGAGTAGGTTCTGGACCCTCTACAGACTATGAAAAGGGTAGGTGCAGGAGCTCTAGTTCACTCTCCTAAAAGGGCATTTGGAGAGAGATGACCAGATAGAATAGTAAAACACTGCGGGAGGGGCAGTTTGTTTATGCCGTGGTACAGAATCTGCAGGTAGATAGAGCTAGTAACTGACAATAAGAGGGTTTCCTGGAGTAACTTGGGTGGGGGCAGAGCATAGCAAGTAACCCTGGAGCAAGAGAAGTAATGATAGTTTGGGGTCAGACCTAATGACTACTTCATTGTGTAGGGCCCCATTGCTGAAACTAATGGAAGATAAAGAATTGGCATTCCATAGGGCTCTGTGAGACTACTAGGGAGTGTTGGTGACATGTAAACCTGAAAAGGGAGAAGACTGACCTACCTCTCAGGGAGCGCTGTGATCCTCCAGGGTCAGAGATTGGGTGAAGGTACACAGACTTTTAGAAAAGAGCTGGTGATCCAGAGTGAGAAATCTGACTCAAGGGTGACTGTTATTGGAACATAATGATTTGGCCTTCTACTAGACTCTTAAAAAGAAAAGGTGTACTTGTGGCACCTTAGAGACTAACAAATTTATTTGAGCATAAGCTTTCGTGAGCTACAGCTCACTTCATCAGATGCATTCTTATTACCCGAGGAGCATTGGAGGTTTTGGTTGAGCTGCAAGGCTAATCTATCTTCCCAGAGAGGGAAGGCAATGGTTGCACCTGCATGAGAAGAGGTAAGTGACCTTGCCCCACATGGTACTACAAGAAGGAGCAGAGATCCTTCCATTCTGGAGGGTCTATGGAGGTGGAGTTGGTTGCCTAGCAGGAGACACAATGTCATCTGGGAGACCCACTTGCTCCATCCCTGGTCACTGCCTTCCTGAGGAAAGGGAAGTTACTTATCCCTGTCCCTTTTCCCAGCATGCCTGGCTATTAAGACTGAAGAGACCACTCTCCCTGAGAACTACAATCCACAAAACTCCATTGTTCTGAATGTAAACCAGAAATGTGGCCTTGCTGGACCTGTAGCCTGCCTTAACGGGCCAACTTGACCTGTTACAAGGTCCATCCTAATGGGAGCCTTTGCATGATAGTGCAGTACAAATAAGTAATAATAGTTTAAATAGTGAATACTCACAGGAAACTGTAATCAGATCACAGAGATTTTTAAAAAACTGCCAGATTTCAGCTAAGGGGCAAAAAAAGTGATTGGCTTTTGGAAATTCAGGTAGGAAAAAGTGGGCAATGGATTAAATCATTATTTGCATATTATCTGCTCAGGTCTAGTGCTGTGGAACCAAAGTGCCTTAGGAGAGAGATGCCACTCCATGTATACTCCAGAGTGGCATCAGCTTCTTATTGTCCTCTATAGGTCTGATTCAGGCTGTTGGCAGGAAGAGGACACTGAATCCTCAGTCATCCACAGAATTTTCTTAACTAGAAACTTGCCAGCCAATCTATAGTCACTTATTTACACCTTCATCCTCTTATTATGCTGAATGAAGATTATAGAAGATCACAGGTTCCACCCAGGTGTAAAGAATGTGTTACAACCCCCAACAGAAATCACAAACATCAACATTGCAGTTCTGTAGAGTTGGTGTTGTAGCAGAATCCCAGTTTGCAAGATTTTTACTGCTGCAATGGATACTGCGATCCCTGTGGCTCTCATCTAACACCAACACGCACCACCAATCCATCTGAGAATCTCATGGCTATCAAGAGGTCCCACAACCTTGTGACATGATTGGATATTTGTCTTTGGATTTAGCATTTGTATGAAACTCACAAATAACAGTACTATGGAATGGTGGATCAAATACAAAAAATGTGAATGGTCACATCCTGGCTAGTAAATGTAAGTCAGAGTATTTGAGTTACTCTTTACATTTTGAAGTGTCAGGTTTTTGTACATAGCGATTTCTCTGGAATTTTTTGGGAGACTTTCACATGCAGCAGTGGCACCTTCCAGATGAATTTGGAAATAAGGTGGGGCCGGAGGAGAGAGAGAGAGAGAGAATGTCCAGTGGGAAATACTTGACTGGGATTATGGAGTGGGAATGTGGAAAGGTTTTTGGGGACCAAGCAGCCTGTTCAGCTCACTCAGTCACCCCTGTTATCCATTCAGTCACCCCTGTTATCCATTTAACTGAAGCCAAGTCTAAGCTATGAATAGTGGTAAAGGTGCTTAGGACTAAGGTTCTGGTTCAGCCTATAACAAGAACATGGACCATCTGCAAGGTTTGGATCTGGATCTGAACTTTGAGTATGCAAATCTGGAGTTTTCATCAGCCCTAATTTTCTCAAATCTCAGGTTCACTAATGAACAGTTGGACACATATTTTCCCTGTTATTACAATATCCCATAGAGTTCCCCTTGGGTAAGACTGTCTGATTTTGTCTGTTTGTTTTAATGCAGTTCTCAATATAAATGAGTGCAACAATTACCACTTCAGACCAGACCTCAAGGCCAAAGAAATCTATGGGGCACAGATCCATGGAAACCAAAACCAAAAGTGTTTGCCAAACCTCCCAAAAACCAGAAGTGTGAAGTCTTGGACTGGGCTAACTGCAATGGTCCCTGCTCCGCAGTCACCTTTAGTTCCCAGCCCACCGACTATTGATGCTACTTGCTTTGTAACTTTTTCTCAGCTGGTTCTGGAGCTTTTTGGCATAGTCAGCCCAAATTCAATGAGCATAGGAAATGGAGCAGGAGTGCCACCCACCTGCTGAAGAGCGACCAGTAGTCCAGGCCCCACAGGGGCCTCAACACCAGGACTCAGCTATTTAAACACTAGCAAAAAAAGAATATAAACCTTGGTCACAGCTAGAATACTGATTGGAGCTGCATAACAAACTTGTATATGCCTGTGGAAGGAACTGGATAACTTAGTCTACAGCATTTGTTAATGCCTCTGTTTATAATATTCAGTACTACTTATACCTTTTGGAAACGTCTCTTTCAGTTTCTGCACATTAGTACTGCTGTATTAATTTGCTTGTCTCATATAGACACCACAGAAACTGGGCTATTCAGTACAGTATGAAATAAACAAATTAATGTGAAAAACACCATGGAAAATGTGTAACTATGTAAGTATAACCAAAACCTCCACTGTTTTTGTTTTCTGTATTTAAGGAGAAGACTTTTTTTTCTCTTCCAAATAGTTCTGATTGATGTCATAATTCTCTCTGTATCAAAACAGGAATGGGCATGAAGTGAAAGTCAATAATTTATTCTGATTGCAGCAAAATCCTTTGCATGTCACCTAGCTTATTATTTGCATGAAGGGAAAAGATCACAAGCAGTGCATCCTGTTCCTTTCCTGACTGACTTATGTTCTGTGGAAGATGTTAAAAGCTAAGGAAGTCATTGGTAAATAATACTTGCCACTGCTACAGCAGCTTTCAAGTGAGGATCTCAAAGCACTCATTCTCAAACACTTCTGTGAGAGAGGCAGGTATCATTATCCCCATTTTATTGACGCTTAGAGTGAACTTGTCCAAGGTCACACAGTGAATTAGTGGCAGAGTCTTGCATAGACAGAGGAGTCTTGATGTGTTCTCATGTCAACAGCTCTTATTTTTTTCATTTACCCCACCCTCCCCTGCCCCCTTAATGTGACACATGGGCACAAAACTGTTTTCAAGAAAAATCAAAGAACAAATAGGGTTTGATTATGAACATGCACGTGTGGGGAGTTGCTATGTGATGTGAAATACAAGGAGTTCATGGGAACCTGGTTCTGGGTCAAAGAGAATGCTGCTATGAAGGTTTCCAAGATATTTCTCTTTGAGATCTGTAGTAAGGACTGAGGCAATAATGTGTACCTCAACATTGCACACTTAAGATCATACTTGAATCCATGCCTCTTCAGACACATCTCTGACACTGCACCCCATATTCTTCATGGAGATACATTATGATTATGTCATAATATTATATTTTATGCAAGATAAGTCATGTGGGGTGTCATTGGAAAAGTTATGATTATCCTATTTATATGCATGTATTGTTTTTGTACCTGAAGTTAGGAATATTGACTATGTATCTGTATTATAAATGTGTTTACACCTGGGGAACACCCACTAGGCAATAGACTCTCTAGTCTAGATAGCTGTCTGGGAAGGGCCTATTCAGGTTAATGAGCCATTCGGAGAAAACAATAGGCCTTAGAAGAAGCTTATCTCCCACTGGGGAGCCTTCCTGAGGATGCTACGGGCAGCCTCTGAGTTATGGCTGCTGTAACACTACAAGGACATGTGAGCAGGTTACCTGGTGCTGGACTACATCTTGGAATATCAGTATTTTTTTCCACTGACTGGCATGGGAAACAAGCTTTGAAACAAAAGGTTCCCGTCATATGCAAAAACTATTTAAGGCAGGGGTGTGACATTATCGTGATTCTTCACTGACTCCCCACCCAAGAGACTCCTTGAAACATCTGAGGAACAAAGATTGAACTGGTGGAAGTGCTGGACCCAGGCTAAAGGGATTTTTAGCCTGTGAATAGAACACCTGAGGTTTCTAAGATGTAAGCCAGTTCAGATTGCCCCTTAAACTGCAGCCTGCTTGTATCATCACTTACAGTGAGGATTTGCTATTCATAAGCAATCTCTGTTCTATATTAAGCTTAGTTTGCATGTTTTGTTTGCTTGGTAATCTGTTTTGATCTGTTTGCTATCCCTTAGATTAAGTGATTATATCTTTTGTAGTTAATAAACTTGCTTTTGCTTTGTCTAAAACCCATGTGTGTGGGAGTCATAACTCGGGGCAGAAGATTGTTGTATATTTCCTCTCCACATTGAGAGAGGGGGTGAACTTCATGAGCTTGCGCTGTATAGTTCCATGTGCAGCGCAAAATGGTATCATTTTGGGTTTACACTCTAGAGGGAGGTGCATGCCTGAGTAGCTGAGAAGTTCCTTAGCTGGAGCCTTCCCATGCAAAGATGATCACAGCATCTGCATGTAACTGCAGCTGGGTGTGTCCCTACCTGTATGTGTGCTGGTGGAAAATATAGGCTGGTCACAGCAGTACAGTGTAAAGGCAGCCCAGGTTGGTGGGTCGGGGGGGAGGGGGCTCAGTGGTATCCAGTTGCAGGTGGCACCCCAGGGCAAATCCATCACAAAATCCCCCTGCTCCGCCCACCCCCACCCCTTTTTTTTTTTAACTTTGCGTTCTTGAGACTAAAGGAGAGGACATGTGGGAACTGGAAATTAAATTGTATTCAGTGCAGAGTTAGGCCTAGTATTTTTCCACTTGTGGCACCCTTGCACCCATCCCTTGCACTCTCTCTGCTGCCTATGATGCCAGGACATGAAAGATCAACAGCTCAGTGCTTAATCCCATTTGCTGCCTTTGTTCACAGTGGTAATGGAGTTGATTCATCATCTGGACCCATGGAAAAGAAGCCCTTGAGGAATTCCACCATGATTTCAACAATTTCCATCCCACCATCAACCTCAGCCTAGACCAGTCCACACAAGAGATCCACTTCCTGGATACTACAGTGCTAATAAGCGATGGTCACATAAACACCACCCTATACCGGAAACCTACTGACCTCTATTCCTACCTACATGCCTTCAGCTTTCACCCTGACCACACCACACGATCCATTGTCTACAGCCAAGCTCTACGATACAACCGCATTTGCTCCAACCCCTCAGACAGAGACAAACCCTACAAGATCTCTATCAAGCATTCTTACAACTACAATACCCACCTGCTGAAGTGAAGAAACAGATTGACAGAGCCAGAAGAGTACCCAGAAGTCACCTACTACAGGACAGGCCTAACAAAGAAAATAATAGAACGCCACTAGCCGTCACCTTCAGCCCCCAACTAAAACCCCTCCAACGCATTATCAAAGATCTACAACCTATCCTGAAGGACGACCCATCACTCTCACAAATCTTGGGAGACAGGCCAGTCCTTGCCTACAGACAGCCCCCCAACCTGAAGCAAATACTCACCAGCAACCACATACCACACAACAGAACCACTAACCCAGGAACCTATCCTTGCAACAAAGCCCATTGCCAACTGTGCCCACATATCTATTCAGGGGACACCATCACAGGGCCTAATAACATCAGCCACACTATCAGAGGCTCGTTCACCTGCACATCTACCAATGTGATATATGCCATCATCTTCCAGCAATGCCCCTTTGCCATGTACATTGGTCAAACTGCACAGTCTCTACGTAAAAGAATAAATGGACACAAATCAGATGTCAAGAATTATAACATTCATAAACCAGTCGGAGAACACTTCAATCTTTCTGGTCACACGATTACAGACATGAAAGTTGCGATATTACAACAAAAAAACTTCAGAAACAGACTCCAACGAGAGACTGCTGAATTGGAATTAATTTGCAAATTGGATACAATTAACGTAGGCTTGAATAGAGACTGGGAGTGATTGAGTCATTATAAAAAGTAACCTATTTCCCCTTGTTTATTCCTCCCCCCCCCCCCCACAACTGCTCCTCAGACGTTCTTGCTAAACCCTAGATTTGTGCTGGAAATGGCCCACCTTGATTATCATACACATTGTAAGGAGAGTGATCACTTTAGATAAGCTATTACCAGTAGGAGAGTGGGGTGGGGGGAGAGAAAACCTTTTGTAGTGATAAACACCCATTTTTTCATGGTCTGTGTGTATAAAAACATCCTCACTGTATTTTCCACTTTATGCATCCGATGAAGTGAGCTGTAGCTCACGAAAGCTTATGCTCAAATAAATTGGTTAGTCTCTAAGGTGCCACAAGTACTCCTTTTCTTTTAGTGGTAATGGAGTTCAACAAACTTGCACCCCTTCTGCCTGCAGTGCAAGAATTAGCAGATCAAGTCCATAATAACAGCCCTTTGATGTGCCAACTTGACACTTTACCCTATTAGTTTTTGCATGTGTTGTAACGATCAGATTACCACTGTGACAAATGGCAATTGGTTTGTGTAGACTGCATTCTGGAATGCTTTTGTGTTCACATTTCTCCTAGTTTTGCATCAACATTCCCACGCAATGTTCAACAAAGATTATCTTTTATGCAAAGCAAAACTATCCTATTTGCAAAGCTTGTTTCTGCAGTGATTGCTTTTGACATTATCTGGCTGACAGCTAAAGTTCAAATGAGAAACAAATTGTCTTGGGAAACAGGTGGAGGAGGAATAGAGTTCAGCGAGAGGACTGAAAAGAAATGTTGGTTATGGATGGGGGAGGAAACCACCATATTACAGTAAGGTTATGGCCTTGGTTGAAGTGTTTGGATTAAGTGGCTATTTCATGTACAAATAACACTACTGCAGTTAAACTAATCCTGGCTCACCCAAGTTAAACACTTTCCAAGGATTTAATCCTCATCATTCATTTTGGTAAATGATTGTACCATATAAATATTATTATATCTGGCTCCAGACTGCAACTTACCCAGGGTTTCAGTAACTGCACGTGTACCCCCTGTTTACATTATTGTCAACACCAAGCATTCAAAACTCATGAAGCAAGCCCCAAAATGATGAGATTGGCTAAAATCCATGAGATTTGTTAAAATAATAACATTTGGGGTTCTTCTTACTTGCTTTCTTGTTTGGGAGCCTTTAGCTTTCACATTTGCTCTGCAGCCAGGGGCATTAGAAACTTTTTCAATAAAAGCTGAGATTGTCGTGTAATAACATGATTCCAGCAGCTAAGGCTTTAAGAAAACCTCAAATAGTGTGATTCACAATAAAAACCACAAGAGTTGGCAAGACTGTGTTTAAGGCTTGTTTCTAGCTCATTGTAGAATCAATGTGATGTGCCCAGTTTATAGCAGTTTTAAAAATATTCCAGCCAAGACCTAAATCAGATGTTTTCCTGACCACTAAGTATAAACTCAACTCAGTGCTAATAATTATTCTAAATTTTTAATGAAGGTATCAGAAAAAAATAATTACCTACTACATAGGGGTGTTGTGAGTCTTAATAAATTAATGTCTCAGAGATCCCTGGAAGAGTTGTTATTGAAGTACAAAATATTACTTTAAGTGTTATCATTGCTACTATTACTCAGTTTGGAGCTACTTAAATACAGCCACAATCTACACTCCCTTTTTCTTTTTCTGCTTGCTAATTTTGCAATAAAAGGTCTGTAAGGCTTTATTAGTTAGATTGCCTGAACCTCTTCTTCTGAGAGTTGCTCATTTACACAGCAGGGATTGAATTCGGGCTTCTAAGCACATACTGTTCAAACAGAAACAGATACAACACATAAATACAGGCACAAAATTGCAGCTAAAATATGGCCTAGCGGCTCGAGAATTATTGTATATGTAAAATCTGGTGCTTAGAAATCCACTTTCCCCTCCCCTCCCACTTTCTATGGATTAACTGAAGATATAATTTGAAGATAATATGGTTGTTCTGCAATCAGAACGCAGTTAACAATTCTGTGGATGACGCATGAGCCAGAAAATAATCTAGTTTGTGCTCTTTGAACTTTATTGGCTCTGTAGGGTTGCCAGTTGTCCCTAAAATGAATAGATATGATTCTGACTAAACACATGTAAGTTTGCTAAAGGGCCACTTTTATATCATTACTTCTTAAGCCAGTTCTACACTATAACTTACATCAGTATAACTACGTTGCTCAGGTGTGTGAATAATCTATGTTGAATCGACAGCTGGTGCATCGATCACCACGTCATCGATCCTCGGTCAGTGTAGACATGCCCCAGTATTAGAACATCTGTTCTCTTTCTTATACCCAGGCAGGCTTCTAACAGGAATTCAGTTGTTTTCAATGCTAAACAATAATTTTGGACTTACTTTATTTGGGACCCATGGCCTCAGGTCCTCACCCTCTGAATGTTTTCAATGTTAGCATGCACACAGCATAACTATATATAACATATACACAAACTTTGGTAAGGACCTCTCCCCTGTCTTGGCCCCACTCACATAAGAAGGAGGTTTTCCATACTTTCTAATGGCTGGCTGTTTTAAAGGGAGCTGTACTCTATTTTTATGCCAATAGAATATATCGTACAAATGGCATATAGCTGAAAAGCCGGAGATACATATATCCAGTTGAATTATGGCCTTTGGCCTAAAAGATTTTGGGAGGGCACATCACAAAAAATTTCTTAAAAGAGATTCTCTGAATCAGAAAATCTACCTCCACGCTCCCATACTTCTTTGAGAAAGTCAAGTGAAAAGCCCTGGAAAACTAGCTGGGCAAATACCACACAAATATGTCTGTGAGTATTCATTCAAATGTAAATATGAACCAATCGGGGGCAAGCTTGTATCGCTTTTGTGCTTGCTTTCTGAAATCATTCAAAGGATAGTTTTCTCACATGGATGTTTCCAAAAGGCAAATGTTAAGCTTGCATGCTTGAGTAACTGTAGGTAGTGAATGTTAAACTCACACATATGAGTATTTGCACCAGGAGTGGTATCTTTTATATGGGATGGAACATCTTTGTTGTTTTATATTGATGCTATATCGGGTTCTTGGATGATAAAATCCTCTAAATTAGGAGCATGTCTCCTCTCTGTTCATGGACAGTTCTTAGCCCTGTTTTGCACAGGTGCATGGAGCCTTTTCCCTCCACCTACATTCAAACACAGTCAGAGAAGTACTGACTCAGAGTTTTGCTCTAATGAGGGAAAGTTTCTTCAAAGGAAAGGGTCAACTGAAAAAGAGAGCTCTCTGGCTTACAGATAAACCATACTTATTCCATTAAAAATAGCCTTGGCATTTTATCCAAACTGCTACCTGTGTAAGTTAAATCTATCTTCACAAACATAAGTTACATTTAGGCCCTTTATAAGATTCTCTGTCTTCTTTTGCTACTGAATATAAGTAAGAGTTTTTAAACCAGATATGGACATAATCCGTTTTTTAAATAACTTTATCTGAAATTCTTTACTGCCAGCCCAACTGATATATTATGTGAAGTTGTGCAATTTTCCCATCGTTTTGGAGGGGAAAAAAGCAAAAAAAAAGCACCAAAAATTGGATCCAGTCCTGCAGTGATTGTACAACATGGCCTTCAGTGGGAGCTTTTGCCAAGAACTGTGCAGGATCAGGCCCATTTCCTGGCTCTATCTTTTATGCTGCTTAATCAATTTCATTATTCAATGTGATCAGGTATTGAATATGCAAAGATTATTTTCATTATCTTCTAGAAGTGCACAAAGAAAAATTGCTGCAGAGGTCTGTATTTAGGGAAGGAATGGCAATTGCCAGAGATAGCTGTTGTCTGGAGTGGACTCTGTATGGAGAATGAAACAAAATGACAACTCGGCAATGAATAATGCAATCAAATCTTGGATGTGAAAAAGTGATTTTCTAGCAACTCCCACTGCACAAAAAATAGGTAGGCTTGCCCTAGCCCACATACTAGCAGGGCCTGCAAACAGCTTCAGCGAATCAAATGTGTAATGGGAACTGCAAAGTCAGTGTGGAAATTCACATACAAATTCTATCTTGCTTATTACTAAGATACTTTTTATCGTTAATCTAGTCTTACAAATGCAGAGAAAATCCCTACTCAGGACAAGATCATGCTTAGTACCAGAGTATATGTGCAACCGCCCCACCCTTCACATCCATTGCTTACATCCTTTGAGTACCTCACAGTGCTCTGATATAGGTGAGGAGGGCAGACTTCCCCCTGCCCTTGCTGGCTAATATGGAAGGGATTAGCCCAGGGGTCGGCAACCTTTCAGAAGTGGTGTGCCGAGTCTTCATTTATTCACTTTAATTTAAGGTTTCGTGTGCCAGTAATACATTTTAACTTTTTTACAAGGTCTCTCTCTATAAGTCTATATATTATATAACTAAACTACTGTCCTATATAAAGTAAACAATGTTTAAGAAGCTTCAAAATGTTTAAGAAGCTTCATTTAAAATTAAATTAAAATGCTGATCTTACGCCACTGGCCCGCTCAGCCCGCTGCCAGCCTGGTGTTCCGTTCACCTAGGCCAGCTGCAGGCTGAGCGGGGCCTGCAGCCGGGACCCCGGCTGGCGAGGGGCCAGCGGCCAGAACCCCAGACCAGAGTGGGCTGAGCAGCTCAGCCCGCTGCCACTCAGCCTGCTGCCGGTCTGGGATTCCGTCCGCCGACTCCTGCCAGCCGGGGTCCCGGCTGCCGGCCCTGCTCAGCCCGCTGCCAGTCTGGGATCCCGGCCCTGCCCACATAGAGTGGGTACCTACCTTCTCCATGGTTCTAGCCTATTCTCTTCCTCTCTCTCTGCACTGAGCTGAGGGTGGGAGTGCACTGAGCACAGGGCTGGGGGTGAAGGAGCAGGCTGGGGGTTGGGGTATAGGGTCTGGCCAGGAGCTAGAATGAGGGAGGGGGCTCAGGGTTGGGGCAGGAGGTTTGGGTGTGGAGTGCTTATCTGGGCAGCTCCCATTTGCTGCGAGGGGTGCAGGTGGGAATGTGGGGGAGGGCGTGCAGGACCTCCCATTTGGTGCTCTGGGTGGGGGTGGAAATGTGGGGGGTGCAAGAGTCAGGGCATGGGGTGTGGGGGGGCTGGGTATGTGTGGGGGTGGAGGAGTCAGGGCAGGGGGCTGAGGGAGTGTGAGGGGGTGCAGGGGTCAGGGCAGGGGGCTGGGGTGTCGGGGGGTGCAGGGGTCAGGGCAGAGGGCTAGGAGTGTGGGCTAGGGTCATGGGGGTGCTCCCAGCCCCTGCCCAGAGCAGCTCACAGCAGGGGGGTGGAGGGGATATGCCCTGATTCCACCCCCCTTCCCCAAGGCCCCGTTCCCACCTCTTCTCCGCCTCCTCCCCGGAACAGCAAGTGCGCTGTGGCTCTGCTTCTCCCACTCCCTCACAAGGGCCATCAGCTGATCGGCAGCAGGGAGGGAGAGGAGGAGGGGCAGGAACCCAGCATGCTGGGGGAAGAATCGGGGGAGTGGGGAGCTTGCCTGCCCTGCAGCAGTAGCCGGCAGTTTGAGGAGCAGTGGGTGCTGTCCGGGGTTCTCTGCTTGGTGTCCCCGTCTCGTTCCCTTCGTTTGACCCTTTGACCACACTTCTGTCCCTGTCATTTCATTAGTTGTCCCCCGTAATCATTTAGTTTCCAGGTCCTGTGGGTCCCCCTCTTAGGCTGGGGGAGGATCCTTTAGCAGTGGGCAGGCTTCGTGCCGTCTTTGGCATGCCTGCCATAGGTTGCCGACCCCTGGATTAGACACTGTGCCCTGGAAATGGCGGTACTGTGATCCCTTGCACTCTCAGAACTCTGGAAGGCACAGTTAGGGTTGCCAACCCTCCCGGATTGGCTGGGAGTCTCCCAGAATCAGCTTCAATCTCCCAGTTGCTATAAAAAATAATCCGGGAGATTTTAATAGCCAAAAGTCTTGTTGGCAGCGCAGGCTCCCTACCTGCCTGGAAGCAGCCAGCATAACCCTGCATCTCCTGGGCACAGAGGCAATCAGGGAGGCTCCGCATGCTGCCACTGCCCCAAACGCTGGCTCGGCAGTTCCCATTGACTGGGAACTGCGGCCAGTGGGAGCTGTGGGGATGGTGCCTGCAGGCAGGGACAGTGCGTAGAGTCACCTGCCTCCCTTGAACCTAGGATCTGGGCATGCTGGTCACTTCTGGGAGCCGCCTGAGGTAAGCGCCACCCGGCCAGAGCCCACACCCTGCACCCCCTCCTGCAACCCAACCCCCCAGCCCTGAGCCCCCTCCCACACCCAAACTCCCTCCCAGAGCCTGCAGCCCTCACCTCCTCCTGCACCCGAACCCCCTGCCCCAGCCCTGAGCCCCCTCCCAGATTCCGAACCCTTCGGCCCCACCCCACCCCCCAGCCCAGAGCTCGCACCCTCTTCCGCACCCCAATCCCCTGGGAGGGGGAGAGCCAGCGATGGAGTAAGAAGGGGCAGGGCAGGGGCGTGGCCTCAGGTTTCGGATTTGTGTGATTAGACAGTTGGCAACCCTAGGCACTGTTCCTGGGCCTGGTACAATGCCCTCCATGCTATTGTACTTTGAGCCCCTTCCTCCCACCCCTCCAGGCGGGGCTGTGATTCAAACACCTCAGTTAGTCGGCAGCAGGACTAGGGTTGCCAGAGTAAAATGTGATGAAAACCTTGTGGATTTGGGGCACAGAGAAAGCACTTTTAAAAGTAGAACATTTAATACCAAAAATAATATCCGAAGCATGGAGTCCATATGGTGTTTTAACTCAGCCCTCATTCAAGCAAAACGCCCAGTCAGTACTTCTTTGACTGTGCTTGAATGTAGGTAGCGGGAAAAGGCTCCAAGCATCTGTGCAGATCAGGGCAAGGTATTTTCACTAAGTGGGCTGTCATTGATTTTCATATGTTCATAGATGTTAGAGATGGGAAAGACCTATTAAATTATCTAGTCCATGAAGCCAGTGCAAGACTATTCCCTACTGGTGGTTTGTCAAGTCTAGTTCAGGAAATTGAGGTGTAATGTCCAGTGTAATGGATCCTGAATTTCCATTTAATATAAATTTTCTTTGACTTCTGCTTTTATATTAATGCATTGATGTGCTCTGTATTGACTGGCTTTCCCTGGAGTAATGAGAACAAAATGCCACCTATTATTTAAGTAATTTATATCAGACAAGCTCCTACCAAGGTAATATCGTAAGAGATACATTAGATAGATGTGTGGGTATATGTAGATTAGATAGATAATTCTGTAAATGTCTTTCTTTATTTTAAAACAATGATACAAAAGAATAAACTCTAAGCAAGCAATGAACAAATGCTTTACCAAGCCAAATTCCTAGGTAGTATCCCACTTCATTTCTACCACACTTTCCTACAGATCTTGTGTATTTTGCATTCTCACAGCTGTCTCCAATTAAAGAGAGAAAATCACATGAAAGTCTTCAAATTTGTCATTAATCCTGATCTTCTTAGTCCTAACACTGGAAATATTCCTACTGAAAACAATGGGAGTTTGCCTGAGGAAGGACTCAGGGAAAACTAAAAGACTAATTCTGCTGCTCTTCCTCATATTTAGTAATACCTCATACGCTAGCAGCCCCATAGATTTCAGTGAAGTATGCAATGGAAGTACAGATGCCAGAATTAGGTCTTGAGTAAAGACTTCGGGGTTTTGGACTCTCATAAATAAAATGCTGATATGAAGCAATTGTTACCATCATGTGTACATCCTCCAATATCTATTTTAATACAAAAAATGCATTTATTACACTATAGCTGCCCAGTATCATGTTCCTATAACTTTAGAATTTTAATGCAGTCCAACTATTCTACAAATGTTGCCAAACTTTTAGTCACTGAAAAGGCTGTGTTTAAACACCTGTAGAGTGCAGATGTTGAACAGTGTAAAATATAATCGAAAGCTGCCAAAATGCAATTAAAATCATTGTTTTTCTTAGCAACACACCCCTGGAAACCTTAAACTAAAGCTAGATTCACTTGTAACAGTTTTTCAGACCTGTTTTGGAAGGGGAAATCAAGTTGAAATTATTGTGTTGTGATAAACTAGGATAATAGAAAGAATATAATAATAATAAAGGGTAATAAGACTTTCCCTCTCTCCTTCTGGTCTGCTGTATAGTATGTAACATACCATACGAGATCATTATCAGCACAGTTCAGTTTGCCCTAAATTTCTCCATTGTGTTTCAACCAAAAAAAAGCTATACAAATGCAGTAAAAGGACTTTAACCCTACCAGTACCAGCACATTTGTTCATGCTCTGAGACAAATAAAGCTCATTGAAGATGGACATCTTCACAGGGAAGCTGAAATGTGCCATCCTCGTGAAAGTAGGAATGCCATCAATGTATCAGGTGAAGAACAAAAAATGTTTCCCATGCCTTCTGGCAGTTCTCCTGGAAACATGTCAAATACTGAACTAATGAAATTGTGGTTGTGAGCACAGTTAAGTCCAACTCACCACCTTCCAGAGCTAATTATAGTATTTACATATGGCTGCTTTCCAGATAAAACAAATCTAACGATGCTTCCTCCATCCATCTTGCCTCATTCCAGATGTAGGTTTCAGAGTAGCAGCCGTGTTAGTCTGTATTCGCAAAAGAAAAGGAGTACTTGTGGCACCTTAGAGACTAACACATTTATTTGAGCATAAGCTTCCGTGAGCTACAGCTCACTTCATCGGATGCATTCAGTGGAAAATACAGTGGGGAGATTTATATACATAGAGAACATGAAACAATGGGTGTTACCATACACACTGTAACAAGAGTGATCACTTAAGGTGAGCTATTACTAGCAGGAGAGCGGGGGGGATGGGGGGGGGAACCTTTTGTAGTGATAATCAAGGTGGGCCATTTCCAGCAGTTGACAAGAACTTCTGAGGAACAGTGGGGGGTGCCAGCAATGCCACTTTGCCATGTACATTGGTCAAACTGGACAGTCTCTACATAAAAGAATAAATGGACACAAATCAGACGTCAAGAATTATAACGTTCAAAAACCAGTTGGAGAACACTTCAATCTCTTTGGTCACTCGATTACAGACCTAAAAGTTGCAATTCTTTAACAAAAAAACTTCAAAAACAGACTCCAGCGAGAAACTGCTGAAGTGGAATTAATTTGCAAACTGGATACAGTTAATTTAGGCTTGAATAGTGGATGGGTCATTACACAAAGTAAAACTATTTCCCATTGTTTATCCCCCCCCCCCCCCCCACTGTTCCTCAGACGTTCTTGTCAACTGCTGGAAATGGCCCACCTTGATTATCACCACAAAAGGTTCCCCCCCCGCCCCCGCTCTCCTGCTGGTAATAGCTCACCTTAAGTGATCACTCTCATTACAGTGTGTATGGTAACACCCATTGTTTCATGTTCTCTATGTATATAAATCTCCCCACTTTATTTTCCACTGAATACATCCGATGAAGTGAGCTGTAGCTCACGAAAGCTTATGCTTAAATAAATTTGTTAGTCTCTAAGGTGCCACAAGTACTCCTTTTCTATTCCAGATGTAGTTCCTAAATAACCCCCCAGCTACCTTATATTATCATAATAAAGCACCATCCCACTTTCAGTTCCCTAGCACTTGTCAGGGATGGTCTACTCTAGATGACCTCTCAAAGTCCCTTCCAGTCCTATGATTCTATGATTTTCAGTACATAGAAAATGTTTTTTGTTCAAAGACTAACCTTTGAAGTTTTTTTTTTTTCATTCTGAACACTTGTTGTTATAATTTACCTTTCAAGGGCAGAAAGTTCATTATTTAAAGTCGTTTGTGGCTTCTGCTGAGTATTTGGTTAAGTGGTTCTTATTATATTGCATCAAATGACTCCTATGAAACAATCTTTGATGTGTGAAAATTTAATCTGTGCCTTGCATAAATACTGGTGAGTTTTTTGAAGTATGAAAAAAACAGGAAAAATAAGTAGAGATGATTTTTCTGAATTAAAAAGGTTTAAATGCCTTTGAAAAATATAAACTGCCCATAATCTTTTCTTCTGAATAATTCTTAACTTCATACATTAAGTCCAAAAGCAAGCCATGGACATTTCTCTTTGAATTATAAATAAGCAATGGAGAACAAAATGTTAGGTTATCCAGTCTTCCTCTTTGCCCGTACCGGATGGTTCCCTATTATATATTAACTAGTGTTTTGTCCAGTCTAATATTATTCTGGAGCAAATGTCCTTGATTTTTTTATTAACAATGACAAACTGTGCATCAAAGGAGGTAGGAGTTTGAGGGGCATGTGGTGGCAGAGCATCAGCAAATCAGGGAGAGGCATAGCCAGAGGATTTGCTTCTATGAGGATCCTCTATTTCCCATCCCCCACCATGTGGAAGAGGGGCTGTGTAAGGGACTGCAGAGGCTCCCTCAGCCATCAGGCCACAAGTTACCTTCACAAAGAGGCTCCAGAATGGCTCCATAGCTTGTGAAGGAGGATTTCTTTCTTCTTTTCTCATGCCCAGATACTGTTTTTAGTAACTTCCCCTTAATGCTTTGATTCTCTGTATTCTCTGCCATGACTTGCGTGATGCATAACTAAAATGTTTATATACCATTCCTTATACAAGTTAGGCAACTCTTCCATATTACTCAGGATGCCCCCTCTCCACAAGTTGATGAATATCTCAGATAGACTTTGTACTGTTGTCAAAGTGGTGTCCAGCCTTAGGAAGAGCGTAAGAATCTGAGCTGTACAAATATAATCTTCTCTTCTAAAACCTAAGCATCAAGAGAAATGTCAGATAGGTAAATTAAGCCTTTCCTTGGGCTGTGAGAGTTCCCTGATAATAGTCTGCACAAACTACTGGATCATTTTAGGCAGGCCTATTCATTACCTCATGGAATGAATATAAAATGGAAAATGTTTTCACAATATATAAAATAAGATGGAATACAAGTCAGTGGATGGTAGGGAATGGCGCTTAGTCATTAGGTTATTATGCAAGACTAGAAGCGAAACAAGATAAGCAAAGATTACTAATGCATTTGGGGATGCCATGTTAAGTAACCATTTGGCAAGCATGCACTTCATTGGAATAGGGGCCCTCTTATGAAATATGCAGGCACATTAATATTTTCCCATAGTACAACTGTAACTGGATTCAGACAGGCAATAAATGGCAGCTCCTCAAACTGACTGCTGCAAAATGCATCTCAGCATCACCTTGTTATTCACCTTGTTATCTTTGGAGCTCTGTAAGGGGTTCTCTGAACACACTGTTGGGAATACAACCAGATGTATTAGCAAATCCTGCACTTGTTCATATACTCTATTGAATTAGACATATGGATTCTATTAAGTAAAAGTTAATATTACCCACTTTTCCACAATTAGTGTGATTTTTAGGATGACTAGTCCTGGTACACTGGCTAAATTCAAACATAAGTATTTAAATACCCTCTGTACCATAATTGCAACTAGATACGTTGTTATTCATGTTCCCTTCAAAAATACTATTGTGTAGTGTTACTGGAACAGAATGGCTGTGTGTTTCCACCTCTGAGGTGACTGCAAAATAGTGGAAGATGATGTGAACTTTCTACCAGTAGACTATGAAGTACTCCAGGATTTTTCTGTCTTAAAGCAGCTATATAAAAGCAAAGTATTATTTTACATGATTATATGTAAACTCTAAAGTGCCTGTATGATTTTATATATATAGGGCCCTACCAAATTCACAGCCATGAAAAACCCATCACGGACCGTGAAATCTGGTCTCACCCGCGAAATCTGGTCTTTTGGGTACTTTTGCCCTATACTATACAGATTTCACCAGTCTTTCGCAAACTGGCGGGGTCCTGACCCAAAAAGGGGTCACGGGGGGGGTCGCAAGGTTATTGTAGGAGGGTTGTGGGTATTGCAACCCTTACATCTGTGCTGCCTTCAGGGCTGGGTGGCTGGAGAGCAGTGGCTGCTGGCCAGGGGTCCAGCTCTGAAGGCAGTGCCCCACCATGCCATCTTTACTTCTGTGCTGCTGCTGGCAGTGGTGCTGTCTTCAGAGCTGGGTTCCTGGCCAGCAGCCACCTGTCTCCAGCCACCCAGCTCTGAAGGCAGCACTGCCACCAGCAGCAGCGCAGAAGTAAGGGTGGCAATACCGTGATACCCCCACCCCGCACAATAATCTTGAAACTCCCCCCCCCCAAACTCCTTTTTGGGTCAGGACCCCAACAATTACAGTACTGAAATTTCAGATTTAAATATCTGAAATCATTCAATTTACAATTTTTAAAACTCCTATGACCACAAAATTGACCAAAATGGATGGTGAATTTTGTAAGGGCCTAATTATATATGCATAAACTCCCCAGATCCAGACTATTGTGGGGGGGAGCAGGAAGTGTCTTTGAGTTTGAGTTTTGGTCAATGTCGCTCACTTGAGGTGCTGAAGCAGCATCAGGCTGTAGCCTGTGAGTGTAACCCTTGTCCTTCCTGGCTGGCAGGGGAGGACCGGTTCCCTTGTTGATAGGAATGGTAAGCATTTGTCTGTGGATGGACAAGATGCCAGTGGTTCTTTAAAAAGCTGTTGTGCAGCCTCTGGTCAAGAAATCAACACCTGATGCGGGAAGTATTGTTAAATCTTTTGGGGGGAAGGTCACAGAGATGGTTGTTGTGAAGCAACTCTGGCATTTGCTTGAGTCCAGGTACTCGCTTGACCCCAGGATTTTTTTGACCCTGGAAAACCGGGTAATAGCCATGGTTATGGGATTGAAACTCCACTGGCTGCATTATCTGATAATCTCTTCTTAACAGTGGATGAAGAGAAAGTCACAGTGTTTTTTTAAGATCAGTAATCAGTCTTTTAATACAATTGATGATGAGGTTTTTTAGAGGCATCTGTGGACTTCAGCTTGGGTGAATAATCATTCTTTAAAGGCTCCAGTCCTATCTTTCTGAAGATGAATACAGCTGTAGTATATGGACCACTGTGGGGGACAGATTGTAGTCAACTGAAATTAAGGGGACAGATCTCTGTAGCAAGCCCTGCACTCGGTAGTGTTTGTGGGATCAGACCTTAACTTGTTATAGGCTAAGGTAAAAGCTACTATTCCTTTGCGGCTCTTGAATTCCTTGTATGGATTTTTTTAGAATATCTATTTGATGCTCACATAATTATTCTTTTAAGCTTCAGGCCTGGTCTATCCTTAAAAGTTTTGCTGGCATAGCTATGTTAGATAGGAGTGTGAAAAAAATCACACTCTGGACTGACATAGCTCTTCTGGAAAAAATCCTAATGTAGACACAATTATACTGGCTCAAAAGTCCTTTTGCTGTTATAGCTTATTTAGTTCAGGGAACTGGTATAAGCTGTATTGGCCAAAGAAGTCTTTTGTTGGTATTAGCTGTATTTTCACTAATTAGGTTAACTGGTATAGCTATACCTGAAAACCCTTTGTAGCGTAGAGGCCTAAATTATGAACAACCAAATTCCACATATCCTACTCTAACTTTCAAAGGGCATGTATATACCCCATGTATATCACAATGTCTTTCAACAGAAATAAAAAGAAAATATCACGATACTGTCAACCCACTTGCTTTAGCAATATTTTTAAAACCAGAGCATGCAAAATTGTTAATGAGAGATGACAGAAGAATAATCCTTATCATTTTATTGTTAATATTCTCTCCCTGCCAAAGCATTTAACATTCTGTCTGAATAAGAAATACTCCTCCTACTGAGCTTGCTCAACAGTGTCAGATCATCGTGCTCCTCTCATCTGTTGGTAGAAAACTGATCTCTCATTTTTGTCTGCTCTGTAGCCATGCAAACAGCACATTTTCCCTTAACTGGCTGCTGTTCACTCTACTCATACCAGGCAATTTAATCCATCATCTTTTTGCCAATGTCACATATTTAATTTAATTTCTTTCACCATGGCTGTTTATCCATTTTGATTTAGTATCTTCAGTCTTCATTGTTCTGTTTGAACTCCCTCCTTTGAGTTCAGTTCTAAACATTGCCAACGTTCGCTGGCGTGGCAGTGGTGGTTGGGGGTTGTCTGGTGTATCTGTTTAACCTGAAAACCCTTTAACCAGAAAGCACATGGCACCCCCTGGGAATGTGTCCTTTGGCATTTGAATCTCCTCATGTAAGTGTGAATCAAAGCATGACTGCAGAAAGTCTGCATGACAGTATTCTCTAGATTTGCAGATGAAAACTTTTATCAGACTCCATCGTGGTTTGGAAGAACAGCAGTACAAAACTACATGCAAAAGTTTATAGACAGGGAAAAATTGAATTGGACAGCAACCCATTGGAAAGGGAATTACAGTGGAAGGAAAAAATGTAAACAGAGTGAATGCAGATAGGAAAGCCCTGGCAATTTCAGGAGAAAAGGCTTAAGGGTAGGAACAGGAAGGCAATTTGCTAGAAGACCAGGGGCTACATTCTCTACCCTGCCCAAGCTCCATTTGGATACAATGGAGAGTGGGGAACCACAAGGAAGTGATGGCTACTCCTTGATCCCATACTGCCAGCCTCAGAATAAATGAGAGCTGATGAGTAGCTTTAATTTATATCACTGGCATAAGGTCCTTCAGAGCTCCCCTAAGCAGGACAAATTCTCCACTGGCCATTTTGGGCCAGTTTAGGTCCACTTTGCACTGCTCAAGCAGCACAAAGAGTATGTAGCAAACAAGAAAATCCAGTCCTTTGGTGCAAGGGGCATGCCCTGGTGCTGGAAGACAGGGAATTAATTGCCTACTAAACTCTCCTATTGCCTATCCCCTAACCAGGTGGACAGTGGCAAGGCAACAAAGCAGAGCACTGGAGAGATGGTTCAAGCAGTTGCTGAAATTTTATAACTAAGACCTCTCTTTGTGTATAAATTCCACTGGGCCTTTTTATTTTCTTTTTGTGGTTCACTGCAACAGCCTTCTCTGTTTCTTGGTGAAAAGAAATGTCAGGGTGAGTAGGAGAAGTGATAAGTTTGGACTCTTGAGAGTGGGAGCTGGCTGCACTACTCTTGAATAGCCATAACCTGCTGGGAGTGTGGGAAGGAGAAGAATGCTGCTCAGGGCTCCTCAGCATGCAAGACATAATTATGGAGACAGCAGTATTTTTATCATATTTTTTTGTGGAGATAGGGTCCATAGCTTTGTCACAACAAAAGTCAAGCACTGTAGTAAAGCTTATGGAAAATCCCTGAATCTTGCCAGGGCCTCTTCACATAAAAATGTAAACATGTTGTGACAGAGTGCAGGGAGTTAATAGGTGAAATTGTACTCTGATCATTCTGCCACCAATTAGTTCCCCAGAAAAGGCTGATTGGGGTAATTGAAGTTAATTATCTAATCAGGTGGGGGGAGGGGCTGGGTGAGCTCAAAACTGATAAGGGCACAGGAAAGAAGTGAGAGAGAAAGAAAGAATAAATAGGGTGTTTTTGAGCTCTGTCTTATAGCGCTCTTGGAAAAGAGAAATATCTGCTCCTTTTAAGCTGGCCTGAAAGGGCTGAAAGCACAGGGGATACTGTAGATAACACTGTTGCATGGGTCTGCTTTAAAAGTGTTGGTGGAGGGAACCTAAATAAACAGCATGGTGTGGATATCCTACCAGTGGTGGCTGAGCAGATTTCTGTGGTGCAAGAAGTAGGGACAGATTGTGCCTTGCTATGATACGAGTTTCCGTTATAAGGACCTTACTCTGAAGCTGATGCAAGGAGGACAAAAGGTATTCCTGAGAGTGGTTTTACTGGTCTTTGGATCAAGCCCAATGGAAAGATTCTCATTGATCTAATGGCTACAAAACCACAGGGCCTGAACCTGAGATACTGAAACTTGTGCAACTCAGTGGGAGTTGCAAATACTCAGCACTTCACTTGGACTGATAGCTCCCCCTATGATGCAACCACTTATGCCCCTAGTTAACTTTCTGAACCTGAATATAAAGATAAGCACTTGTGTAAATGTTTACATGGCAGGATTGGGTACTTTAACAAAAGCAGCATTCAGCCTCTAGTTCTGTCAGTTAGGCACCTTCAACAAGTACTAGAAGGGTTACCCCAAAATACAGCATCCTTGGCCAGGGCTGCCTTTGAAAATAAACTTTTATACAATATTTATCTTTAAAATTCATTTTAAATTGGGCCTTTTTATAACTTTTAACCTATGTAGAACAATCAAAATAGAATGTGTGTGGATATAAAAATATCAATTTTCCTTTTCTTGGTTGCTACATAGTTTACCAATGTTCAGAAAGTGGATTAATCCTATTGTGATGGGGGTATATACCCCACACAGATGACAAAGGAGTTAACTATAGCTGCAGATCTCAGTTAAGCATCTCGCTACACCTGGAGGGTGGGCCAGCTCTAACTCATATAGAGTCTCCTCTGACAAAGAAGTTAGATGGTTATAGTTTAAAAAGAGGAAGTCTGGAACTGTATGGGGCTGAAGGGTGAATGGGAAGAACTCAGAAGCCACTGTCTTGGTAGTAGTGGGTGCAGCAGGAGCTGATGGTGAAGGTTGTGATGGACTTGGTCAAATCGAGGGAACCCTGATGGAAAGATCCTGTGAGATCCTCAGGTAACAGGGAAAGAGCGAGCTCAACCAGGACGAGGCTGACCCCAAGAGCAGGAGGGTGGTCCTGGCGGAGCTACACAGAGGGTAGGACTTGCAGGCAGGGAGACCTCAGGGAACCTGCTCACAGGAGTCCTAATGTGAGGGTTGCAGTGGATTGGGAACACAGCTAAGGGCAGGAACTGGAACTAGGGAGAATCCCTAGGAGGCCTGGCTCATCACAAGAGCTTGGAAAGAGCCTGAGGAAAGGCTATGGTAGGAAGGAGTCCATAAAGGCAGCAGCAAGGAGTTGGGTGGAGTGTACCTTGGCTGTTAGTTATAGGATCCCTGAACTGGAAGCTGGCACAGTGGGAGCCTGGGGATAAAAAGCACTGGGCCCAGCATTGGATGCTGGAGACCTGATGAGGTCTTGGAATTATTTGGACTTTCTGTTGTGATGGGAGAGAGGAATCTCAACCTCAATGGAAGGTCAAGTCACAAGAAAAGGCTGACTACCCTGGGAGCAGATCAACTGTCAACAGGGGGCTCTAGACAGGAGAGCTGCTATACCTAGCCACATGGAGGCACAGCAGCCATGAATCCATTCTTCTACAAATATACACTCTCATTAGCTCTGTTGTGCTTATGTGTATAATGTATCTATATATTTGACCAAATATTGGCCCAGTCTTACTCCCATTGAAATCAGTGGTAAAACTCCTGGTCACATGGAAGCAGAACTGAGCTCTCCATATTGCTGCTGTAGCTGTAATACTTTCTATGGGCCAGATACTCAGTTGGTGTGCATACTGTATATAAAGTGTGGCTCCACTGAAGTCAATGGAGCTATGTGGATTTACACCATTTTAAGATTGGGCGCTATATATTTCTAAAAGGGACTAATTTTCACACACTTAAAAATATTTAATGTTTCTTTTCTATATGTTGTAAAAAATGCAATCAGTTAAAAGCATTCTTTGGTCTTAACCTTCACCAAGATGGCTGAGGGCCCAATCAATATCTTTGAATTATCTTCATTATTAAAACAAAAATAAGGATCTAGTTATGTCGATAGTCCCATTCAGGATCCCTGGAAGATGCTGACTTCAGTCTGGGCCTAAACAGTTTGATAGTGTCATTTTAATATTATATTCGCTGTTTGTATCCATTTTATAACAATAAGACCTTTGAGAAATTGTATTTATACTTTATTTTTGGCCAGAAGCACTGAAATTATTTCTGAATGAAGCCAGAAATGTGTTACCCATATATAGTTAAGTTCATCTGTTCTTCAGTCCTGCACCCTGAAGATATATCTGAATTGTGTTAGAGTTGCCTGACTTGCATGGGATTTGAGCAGGAACCATCTTGCTTAATTTGACTGGTCGTCTGGGGTCTGATCCAACTCCCACTGAAGTCAATGGGATTCCTTCAGTTACTTCTGCAGAGCTGGGTTGAAATCCCGTCGCGTATAGGACATAGTAATATACACAGTACCACTTTCAGATTCCATGAGCCAAACTACTGCTTTCTACAGACTTTTCTGATCCTGTAGAGATTTGTCTCAGATGGTTGCATTTGAATGTATATACAGGAATAGCCTGCGTCTGGAACACAATGTGTTGAATGTATATACAGGAATAGACTGTGCCTGATCCAAAGCCCCTTGAAGTCAATGGAAAGTCTCAAACTCAGCTTGAGAATGTCAATGTTCTGTTGTTGTTTTTCTCTGGGAAAAGTTCAGTGCAGAGGGAAGACAGCCAAAAGGTGGAATTAAATTCCAGTCCAAATACACAAAAGATCTTGTACTGCACAGATACTAATTCTTTATGATGGCCCGTGCTGATCATCATAACAGTTCATCTGCTCAGCATAGTTATTCTCAAAGGATGAGGAACAGCAAAATTCGTGTTGCATAATGATATACAATGCAATATTTTTTTAATTCTGAGCTATTTGGTTCCCTAACTTTTCTCAATAAAGAATATCTTAATTAAAATCCTAAGCATATGTAGTCTCTTCCAGGGGTGGCCAAACTGACCGACCCTCAGAGCTACATACAACAGTCTTCAGAAGTTCGAGAGCTGGGGCCTCAGCCCTGCAGGAAGCGTCCGCCGGGCTTGGGGCTTCAGCCCTGCTCCTGCTGAAGCCATGAGCCCTGGCAGGTGTGCCCTGTGGGGTGGAAGCCCTGAGACCCCCCTCCCCACTGGGCAGAGAAGCCCTTACCCCACCACGCCACTGCAAAGCAGAGGCCCCGAGCTCCCCACACACATACTCTGGTAGGTGGAGAATGGGGGTGGAGGGCTGAGCGTGCTGTGAGCTGCACTTTAACTGTAAAAGAGCCACAGGCAGCCTTTGAGCCACAGTTTGGTCACCCCTGATCTATTCTCTGGTGTGAGATCACATTTAACTCTAATAAATAATTAAAGATAGTTTTACCAGGATGGCTGTATTTTTTTTTATTCCAATTGCAATAATTTTTTTTTTTTTTGAAAATGTGAAAAGGAAGATTTTTTTTCCCCCTGAAGAGTTTTATACATCGTATAGATAAAATAACATAACTCCACAGAATCCCATATGCATTCTTTAGATGTGTCTATTTGGGATTATTGTACTTCTTAGTTAAAAACCTTCTCCCCATATAGGGGAGTGTAAATTCCACAAGTGATGATTCCTGGAATTTCCTGGTAACTCTTATTTTGCTCCTGTGCACAATGAGCTGAAAGTTCCACACACGAAACTTGCAGAGCCTCTAAGACTTGCACTCAGCGGGGTTTGGCTGGGGGTGGAAGAGGAGTTCCACTGGAGACAGGGCCTTGTCTGTGTAGAAGATTCCTTACCTCTGCACAGGCTCCCAGCCCCTCTGGCTTCCACCAGCTCCCAGCCCCAGTGGCTTCCACCACTCCCACAATTGCACCTGACCTCAGAACCTCTGTCTTGATGGTTCCAAACTGTGGTGGGGAAGCAATCGCAGTTACCGTAGCATGTCTGCTGTAACTTACGCTGGCCTCCCCTGTTGTGGGGAGAATCCAGGAAAACATTTCATGCATTCTACATTCTCCCAGCTGGGAGCCTAGGTCCCATGGAGACCTTGCAAAGTTAGGGGGGAAACAAGCAGCACTTCCTCCTTTGACACCTTCCCCATCCCCAGCAATGATCCTTGGGCAGCAGTCTTCTGCACTCATGGAAGCATGGCGTGCTTTTAAAAATTGATACACTTCTACCAAAGGGATTAACTGACAAACCCTTGTGTGGGTGGAATGTGAAGAAATCCCGCAGGGCAATGAAGACTTGTGAATCTTTCCTATACTAATTCTTTTTTAAACTACACCTCCAAATCTTGAGTGTCCAGCTAACATTTGCTAAAGTAAAATAAGATAGCATACAAAACTGTTAAAAGAACACTAAGAGATTGCCCAGTGAAGCACTCCAAAATCAGAAAATGCCAAAGATGCCTGTACAATATTAACTTTATATATACATAATAGCATATCATTCTGGTCTTTTCCAAAGGACCCCTACATCATTCAAGATAGATAGTAAACTGCTACCTCCTTCACTATCCTTTTAAAAAAAGAAAAGGAGTACTTGTGGCACCTTAGAGACTAACCAATTTATTTGAGTATAAGCTTTCGTGAGCTACAGCACCCGATGAAGAGAGCTGTAGCTCATGAAAGCTTATGCTCAAATAAATTGGTTAGTCTCTAAGGTGCCACAAGTATTCCTTTTCTTTTTGCGAATACAGACTAACACGGCTGCTACTCTGAAACCTATCCTTTTAAACTCACTGTTCAGTTAATGCCTTGTTCACTGCATGTCTCCAAACAGTGTACTGAAGGCAACAGTAGTTCTGCATGAGAACAGAACATGATTAAAGTTTGGACCATCATCCATACACAAATGGGGACAGAGAATTAAGTGTGTGTTCTCTATTTTTAATGGAGTTAAAAATTAAGGTATTTCTTTGTTTTGTTCTTCTGTTGTCTTTTTGTAGCAGTAGAATGTTGTCCTGTATACAATGTAATGGGACAACAGTTGTCTCAATTAGTGCAGTTGTGTGTGTGTGTGTGTGCTGAATGTGCACTTAAGATACCATACAACAAGGCTAGGCTCTGTCTCAATTCATACACACTTTCAAAATATATAGACCCCTTTTATATATGCCAAAAGGGCTCTTACATACTTGTAATACACTATTGGGTGTGTTCCTTTTTTAAGATCAAGCAGGGAAATACAAAGTGCTAAACAAATTGTTTTGGGGAGTTAACCGGAATTCTAGTTTTACTACTTATGTCAGCATTATCAAAAATGGCTTTTTCATCTGCACAAACAGGAAAAAAATCATAATTCTAAACAGCAGAAGAAGAACAAGGTCCTTCCATATGTCTGCTGCATGCTTCCATGCTTGCCAGAAGTGACTACAAAAACTTTCTGTGAACTTTTGCCAGCCAGACTCTGTAAAAAATTAATCAGGAGAAACATCGTGTGACACAGATGAAAATGGTGAATGACTCCTACAAGCAAATCAATCAGTGTGTAAGAAATTGATCATGATGCACATTGTCACGTGTAACAAAGCAAAAATCTGCTCTGTATCATGATGCCTGGCAATCTGTAAGTGTGTCGATAACAAATCATGGAACATGTTGTGTGACATCATGTACAAAACTGTGGACTCTGACAGGAGACAACAGCAATCAGCATGTGGCAGTCCGTGAAACTCTTTCCGGACTCTGCCAATGGGTCAAGCTACAGCTAAAAATTCAAACACTAATGCAGCTGCCAAAGATTTTAAGGATTAAATTCAGCTGTATTTAAGCAATAGAACTTTACTATTATGGTTGTGCTGAGCCAAAACAGATATCTTAATGGTCCAAATCCAGTTCTTAGACTCTCTTCGCTTATTGGAATCATAATTTAAAGTCCTACCATGGTTAATTTAGCCTTCCAAAGCAACCGTTAAGGTTATTTGCTCTATGTGGACAGTAAAGATTCCAGGGCACTTCTTTTTTGTAAGTGCTCTGGTATTCACTGTTAGCAATAATTTCCATATTGGTGTGTTATATGGTAGATGGCTGCCAGCCTCCGCCCCAGAGCTGGTGGGATGTGTGTGTGTGTATATTAAGTCAACTGGTGTTTTTTTTAAGTTAGCATTGCAAGAATTGGCTAACAGTTTGAAAAGTGCTTCAGGATCCTTCAGATTTATATCAATGTAAATATGTGTGTGTGTTTTGGGCACATAGTAAATTCTACCAACACATCAGAGAACTACGTTAAGCAGCATTGCTGCAAGTTTGGAAAGGTCTTTGTGATTATAAAATCTTAGAACTGTACCTTAATGTGATTACTACAAGGTCTGAAAAGTCTTTTCGTACTTTCTTGTATTTACTTCATATTTTCAATTTAACCCACTATAGTTATAGCAGTAAAACAGTGCCCATACAGGGATTATTCTGGTATAAGAGTGGCTTTGTTGTTGTTTGTTTGGAACGGGGTTTATGCTAAACTAAAAAAAGTCACCCTAAGTGGATACACATTCCAATATGAGTATGTCTTCATTGCAGAGCTAGTTCATGTTTTTACCCTGGTGTTTCCCTAGCCTATCTCCCATCACTACATCAAAACCTCTCATCCAAGTGTAGTTGTCTTTCAGCCCGGGCTAGCTGGCATAGCTAGGGATAAGGGTTAAAGCCAGGGTTCCATTTTCACTTGGGCTGTGAGGCCGCAGGCTAAATCCCTTGATTGCTCATAGTTTTCCAATGCCTTCCCACAGTTCCCCAAAAGCACCCAGAAAGACAAGCAATTCACTGGGGAAAAATTCAGAGAGCAGCTCATCTTACTGCAGCATGAAAGAACAATAAGATGTGCCTCCAAATGTCTTGGCAAAACACATGATGGACACAGTACCAGTGAAGGCTTAGTAACTCGCATATGGCTTTGTGGTGTGGCTACTCATACATGACCTGGTCTAACCTGGGTGCTCGGACCTAGTTGCCAATTACCCAGGTTACCTCTACAGAGAAGACATACCCAGATAGGCCCTCATCACAGACATCCACAATCTCGACTGATACAGATAGTGTCATCCAAACATCATTTCATACACACCTATAATATACATATATAGACTTTCTATGTTGTACATCTTCCATACTCCCAGCTACACCTTTGCAAGCATATTTTACCACTCCCACACAGGATACCCCCACAGTTCGGGAAACACTTTTTGGGACATGCAGTAGGAGATTGCAGAATAATGCTTTGAGTGTTGGAAGTTGGAATAGTTAGTCGCTATTTATATCTGGAGCAGAAGTGACAATGTATCTAAAACAGTTTGAAAGTGGCTTATGGGGCTGGAGGTTAACAAATGATTCTTCTTTATCCCTGCTAATTTTGGATTTGCTGCTCTTCACCAGCAACTGCTATCCTCTGATTCCAATTGGAAAATGCCCGCATTCAACATATGAGATCCTAGATGTACTACTTCCAAGAATTCAACCACTGTTGTTCAAATGAGACCCTTCTATGCTGTGGGGCTATAGGAAACATAGTGGTGATGGCATCTGTCACTTCAGCAACTATGAAGATAGCAGATGCTGTAGCTAGTTTTATATTAACAGCTAATGTGCTTTCTGAAATAAAGCACAAGGGCTACATTTTTAAAAGGGGAAGGTCTCATCATGCATGAAAAGAGATGTGGACTGTAATTTAGACTGTGTACCCTTTCAGGCAGAGAATATTTTTGTGCGTGTGCGTAAAGCACCATGTTAACCTGCAGTGCTATTAACTGATTGATGATAAAGCACATGCGTCTACCACAACTGTATGCACAGAGTGGGTGGTCAGAACACGGCACCTAATTAGCCACTTGTACAATCTGTCCTATTTACAAATGTAATCAAAGTAATAGCACATTCTCTTGTACACAGACTTTGTGCCTCCAATTTAAAAAAATGTGATCCAAGTACCTTTGTCTCAAGTGCACTTTCTGTTAATAGGTATAGTATGCTCTGATTTTTGTAGGTACTGAGCACCTGCAGCTCCTATTGACGTCGCTCAGCATCTCTGTAAATCAGGCCAAATAGCTTCTAATATAGTAGCTACATTTGCAAGTGCAGATAAAATATTCCAAACACATTTCTGGTCACAAAAATTCCTCACTTTTGGAAAATGCCTTCCCTTTCTCAAACGTATAGCCTCAAGTGAGAGAGTTGCTGCAACATAACTAACCCAAGCAATTACACAGATAGAAGCAGGGTGGATAAAAATCAATGATTTTTTAAAAAAAATAAAAAAAATCGATTTTTTTAATTTAAATCAGATTTTTTTTTGATAAAATGCTTTTTGAGGAAAAAACCTAACTAGTTTTAATTAAGATACATTATAGCTCAAAGATATCTCATCATGGAAGAGGGATTATAAATTCTAATTCTATAGTATGAGATAATATATTCATGTAATGTTTAAGAAAAGTTTTGTAAATGAGTTCCAATAGTTCATGGATTAGGGACCCAATCTTATGGGGTTCCAGGTAGGGTTACCATATTTGAACATTCAAAAAAGAGGACACTCCACGGGAGAGGGGGTATTTGCTTGTGCCCCCCAACCCCTGCCCCAACTCCACCCCTTCCCCACCCCCATTCCAACCCCTTCCTTAAAATCCCCGCCCCAACTCCGCTCCCTCCCTGCCCCATTGGACCCCTTCCCCAAATCCCCAGCCCCACCTCCTCCCCTGAGCACGCCCCGTACCCCCTCCCTCCCAACCGCGCGAAACACCTGTTTCGCGGCGCAAGTGCTGGGAGCTAGGGGGAAAAGCGGGCACTCTCTCGAGTGATCAACATTCACTCTCTTTCTTGAATGATCAACTCTTCTTTGGGGAAAAATAATAATGGCAAAATCCCGGACTTTTTTAGATATTTAAAAATTCCTCCCGAACGGCGATTTAAGAACCAAAAAGCCGGACATGTCCAGGAAAATATGGACGTATGGTAACCCTAGTTCCAGGGGCTTCTGTATAGATTATTTAGGTAAATCTTTCTATCTACCCAATGGGACTCAGTGCTCAGTCTAGAAGATACCATCAGAGATTCTTAGTTTTGCAGTTCTCAAACTGTGCATTTGTGTCTCCAGAGATAACATGCTTGTTAACAGCAAAAATGGTTTTAAATAAATAAATAAATAATATATAGAGGTGAGAAATAACAGACCTCAACCCAATTGTCCCTCTGCAAATTTGTGTACACAGTCAATCCCTTACCTCTCTCTCTAATCTCTCTAAAAGTGCAAAGTTTCAAAAAGTTCAATGAATAGAAGATTGTTGGGGGCGGAATAGATCTGGACAAAGAGAAGAAGTCTGGTGATAAATGTGAGAAGGGAGGGACAGACAGTAGAAACAAAAGTGAAACTGTTTGAGCAGCATATTCCAGAAGTCTTGAGGTCTTTCTGAGTGTAGCCTTCACTGATTTGATATCTACATACCATTCTCTCACTAGAAGGTAAAACCTATAATGGCAGCAGGCCATAAAAGAGAACCAGTGTGGGAATATTTTAATATTAAAATACCTGTGAGTAAGATAGGCATGCATGCAAAATGCAAACAGTGCAACAAAGAAATGCAAGGCCTGGTTGCCCTAGTGAAACAACATCATGGGAAGTGTTCCTTTTCAGGAGGAAGCTGTGTTGAAGATGATGAAAGCAACATGTCTGAACATGCAGGATCTTCAGGTTGGTAACAACCAATAAGAATGCACTTTTATGTAAAAATCCATGATTAAATTGAGTCTTCCTGACTAATGATTTAAATCATGATTTAAATCAATTTGATTTAAATCAATCCACCCTGGACGGAAGTGAGGGGAAACTGGTATATATTTGAATCTATACCTAAGGAAGCTTTTAACTACATTTTCAATAGCTGTATTTTTTTAAGTGCCCATATGTTAAGCAGAGAAACAGCAGAGGATCTTACAAATCTGATCTTCATTTGTCCATGCCTGCAATCAACAATCCTACTAAATTGGATAGATCTGGTATTTTTCACTTTATTTTATTACATTTTATTTCATTCATTCCCCCCTTCCCTTCCTCCCTCCCCCCTTTCCAGGACAGTGCTTTATTTGCAGCCACCTCAAGGTGGCAGGCAAAGTGGCATAGATATTCTGTCATCAAAATTCTGACGTCTTAGTGTCCACCTGTCATGTGTACACCCTGAACAAACTGCACCACCCCACAGACTCAATAGCTAAACTCCTTATAGTGGATGTGTCAGGCTTATCAATTGTAAAAGAGGTTATTTTTGATACAAATACTTTTACTATTTTCTTGAAAAAGGAGAATGCATTAAAACATTTTCACCTTATAATTACTAACTCCATAACATTCAACATATTGTAAAAATGCTGGAAATCATTCAGAAATATAGCAACACGCTTAAAGGTTACTTGCTAAAGAAAAAATGGATTTGGGCCTTATGGAGGCAGGCTTATATAGAAAGTAGAAGTTGTGGGGCAGGGGGAGGGGTTCCCCTCCATGCTTCTTCTTTATAAATATCAGAAATTCAAGTCTGGGTTTTACTTGTTTTCCTGGAAAACCCCTTAAAGCTTTCAAATGTGTACCGTGAGCTGTCACAACTTTTTATTTTATTGAATTTTTACCAAAGATTTATATTCTCTCATATGTTTTTCAGGCTTTTGAATTAAACAGGCATTAAGAAAACCAAATTTTAAAAAGTTTTAGGCAATCTGATTAAGTTTCTCATTCCCTTCAATTGCATGTCTTTCAGTCTCTTGTAATTTCATAATCCCACTAGTCTTCCCATCATCCATGGAGTTTCCTGTGTAATCAAGACCTGAATTTCTAAAGTAAATAATCAGATGGAAAAGAAAAAGCAAGCAAGTATACAAAGACCAGTAAACTTTTAAGACTGACCTCATACATCATTTAAAAAAAAAATGATCCAGGGACACAAACCTTTTTTCTATATCACCTGTACAGAAGCTATAAATCACTGCACATCCCCCGAGGCAAAAAGTTCTACAGGACTATGTTGGTGGAAAATCAACAGAATTATGCTTTTCAGATTTTATTAGTTTCATAATATGACATTAGGTTTGAATGTAGTCAAGCATGATAGTGGGACTATACGAAGTATGGTGTATCATGAGTGTGTGAATTGACAAAATATTTAAAGAGCTATTTAAAATATTCTCTTCATGCATTGAATATATATATATCTTAAATTTTAGAAATGTTTATGAAAACCTGCCATGGTCTATAAACATGGCTGTGCAAATGTCACCTGAAGGCTCCTAAAGATTTTAGTCACTACTGGCGCAGCAGAACAAGCAGTTTCAAGTGACGTTATGAAATACAAACATCTGGATTTTATTCCAGAAATGTTCTATAACTTTTACAATCCCAGCAGCTAAAACGTTTTTTTTCTGACTCAAAACATGTCCACAAGCATTCACTTGGTTTGAGTTTTGCAAGTGAACGATTTCCATTCATGTTAAATGGCTCAGTGAACCACACATAGCAGCCTCCCTCAGTATAAGAGAAGTGACAGCCTCATAATGAATCCCAGAACTGAGAGCATGCCCTTGTGAAAAAGGTCCTTGAGTGAACAGAACTATTCTTTCAAAACAAAAATCAAACACAGAGAATAATGATGCACTTAGATTAAATTAACAACATGGAAACTACATGCCCTCTGGGCAGTCCCATGCGTATTTACACAAAAAGAAAGGCACGCACTGAGTTTGTCCTACTTGTACCCCTTGCTGAGATCATTTTAACAACACACAAGCGCCACGCAAGGCTCTTGCCCCACACACAGATTAAATGGATGGCAGACGAGCGGCGCACACACAGACTACACCACGCAGACTGCGCTGGGATTCATGGCACGCGGGGACGTGCCCTAGGGCTCCCCCAGGCCGCCGAGACACAGCGGTGGCACCGCAGCAGCAGGCACCGGCCGGGTGCCTCCCCCCGCCGCCGCCGCCGCCGCCGCGCGGCGCCGGTATCCCAGCTGCGAAGCCTCCTGCCCGCCCCGGCGCTGGGCCGCGCAGCTGGCGGGCCTGGACCCAGACACACCAGGATCGCGCTGCGGGACCAGCCCCGGGACCCCGCCCTGCAGGCAACGGCTGGGCCCCGCCGCCCCCACGCGCCTTGGCCTTCCGCGCGGTGCGCGTCACTTCCGGGTGCGAGCGAGGAGAAGATGGCGGCGCTGGGCGAGTCTGTGCGGCTGGAGCGAGGTGAGCGCGGCTCCGGCCCAGCCTCGCCGCCGTTTCCCTGGCGGAGAGCGGCCACCCCCACCGGCCGGGAGCGGCGTGCGGGGCTCTGCCCGGCTCCCCGCGCTGGGTGACGCAGCCGCAGCGCTCGGTGCCGGCCCGCTGGCTCCTGACGGGGAGCGGAGCCGGGCCGCGCTGTTGGGCGGGCGCGGTCCGAGGGGGCGGAGCCCTGGGTGGGCTCCTCTCCCCACCGTCCCCCTTGGCTGCGGCAATTCCGTGACACGTCCCCCCGGAGTGCCAGAGCAACGTCCGTCTGCGCCGGCCGGCCGGGGCGAGCCCCGAGGTGCCCGGCGGCCCCAGGGGTTGGGCGCATTGGGGTCTTCTAGTGCGTGCCCAGCGGGGCCGTGTTGTCCTGGCTCTCGCTTCGGTGGCCCCTTCCCTCTCCCGAGCCGGGTCCTCCCGGGGCCTTTGAATTTTCCTTGTAGATCTTCGAGGCGAGAAGTACTGGTTGGAGCAGCAGAAACACTTTAACCATTAGTCTCTTCTTCTTTCTCTTCCCCACTCCCACCCCTCCCGCTCCCAACATGTCTCTGGGTTCCTCTAAGGCAGAGGTGTCTGTAAGGTGCCACAAGTACTCCTTTTCTTTTGGGGTTCCTCTAATTACCCCCAAGGCAGGAAATTAATTCCTTCTTATCAGGCTCCCGCGGATGATAATCTTAGACACAGATTTTCCTTTTGGCTTTCATCACTTAAGTGAATGTCTGCAAGGCTGAGTTTGGTTTTTCAGTGGGGAAAAAAAACTTTTAAAAAATTTTTTCCCTTTACAGTTTTGTTAGAATTTCCCCATCCGCTCCATCCTGGACTTGTGTCTTACTGGATAGTGTTTTGCACACACCTTGTGAGGGATAGCGATAGTAGGAATTTTACACATAGAAAACTTCTCAACTTTGAGTTAAACTTGATAGATTGTCAGAATGGGTGAAAGAGGCAATAAACAAGGAAATAAATGATGTAAATGTCTAATAAACCATCTATTCAACTTTAAGTAATTCTCTCCTATCCTCTCCCACCCTCCCCAATTCATATTATTTCCACTCATCCCGACCAACCAGGCTAGGATGCAACCTGAGCACTGCAGCACCTGATTTATAGGCACCCTGCTGTTAAGTGGAATTAGGTGCCTAGGCCTATACAGTACATGGGGAGAGTTAAATACCTAAGGCTACATCTACACTACCACTTTTGTTGGTATAATTTATGTTGCTTGGGTGTGAAAAAACCACACCCCTGAGCGACATAAGTTACGCTGCCAGAAGCACCAGTATAGACAGCGCTGTGGGGGGGGGCTTCTCCCCCTCCCAACATAGCTATCGCCGCTTATTGGGGTGGTTTAATTATGTCAATGGAAGAGCGCTCTCCTGTTGACACAGAGAGGCTACAGAAGAGATCTTACAGCAGCGTAGCTGCATTGGTACAACAGCTGTAAGCTCTCTAGTGTAGACATAGTCTAAGTGTGGGATTCATAGAAAGCTGTAAGCTTATCGGGGGAAGGAGGTGGTGGTGCTTCTGCCTGTACTCCACCTTATACCTAATAGTCCAGTGCTTAGAGCACTCACCCGGGATGTGGGTCCCCTGGTTCAAAGCCCCAAGTCAGAGCATAGGCTTGCCCCCATCTCTAACTCACATGAGTACCCCAACCACTGGGCTGTGGTGGATTCTGGGATGAGGCTGTCTATCTCTTCTGTTGAAGCAGTTCCACTTTGTAGAAAATACTTAAATAGCCATTGGGTCAACAAGAGAGAGACATCGTTTGAGAGAGTTTGTAGCATAATGGTCAGGGTACTCACCTGAAATGAGAGACACTTAGAATCATAGAATATCAGGGTTGGAAGGGACCTCAGGAGGTCATCTAGTCCAACCCCCTGCTCAAAGCAGGACCAATCCCCAATCAAATCATCCCAGCCAAGGCTTTGTCAAGCCTGACCTTAAAAACTTCCAAAGAAGGAGATTCTACCACCTCCCTAGGTAACGCATTCCAGTGTTTCACCACCCTCCTAGTGAAAAAGTTTTTCCTAATATCCAACCTAAACCTCCCCCACTGCAACTTGAGACCATTACTCCTCGTCCTGTCCTCTTCTACCACTGAGAATAGCCTAGAACCATCCTCTCTGGAACCACCTCTCAGGTAGTTGAAAGCAGCTATCAAATCCCCCCTCATTCTTCTCTTCTGCAGACTAAACAATCCCAGTTCCCTCAGCCTCTCCTCATAAGTCATGTGTTCCAGACCCCTAATCATTTTTGTTGCCCTTCGCTGGACTCTCTCCAATTTATCCACATCCTTCTTGTAGTGTGGGGCCCAAAACTGGACACAGTACTCCAGATGAGGCCTCACCAATGTTGAATAGAGGGGAACGATCACGTCCCTCGATCTGCTCGCTATGCCCCTACTTATACATCCCAAAATGCCATTGGCCTTCTTGGCAACAAGGGCACACTGCTGACTCATATCCAGCTTCTCGTCCACTGTCACCCCTAGGTCCTTTTCCGCAGAACTGCTGCCTAGCCATTCGGTCCCTAGTCTGTAGCTGTGCGTTGGGTTCTTCCGTCCTAAGTGCAGGACCCTGCACTTATCCTTATTGAATCTCATCAGGTTTCTTTTGGCCCAATCCTCCAATTTGTCTAGGTCCCTCTGTATCCTGTCTCTGCCCTCCAGCGTATCTACCACTCCTCCCAGTTTAGTATCATCCGCAAATTTGCTGAGAGTGCAATCCACACCATCCTCCAGATCATTTATGAAGATATTGAACAAAACCGGCCCCAGGACCGACCCCTGGGGCACTCCACTTGACACCGGCTGCCAACTAGACATGGAGCCATTGATCACTACCCGTTGAGCCCGACAATCTAGCCAACTTTCTACCCACCTTATAGTACATTCATCCAGCCCATACTTCTTTAACTTGCTGACAAGAATACTGTGGGAGACCGTGTCAAAAGCTTTGCTAAAGTCAAGAAACAATACATCCACTGCTTTCCCTTCATCCACAGAATCAGTAATCTCATCATAGAAGGCGATTAGATTAGTCAGGCATGACCTCCCCTTGGTGAATCCATGCTGACTGTTCCTGATCACTTTCCTCTCGTGTAAGTGCTTCAGAATTGATTTCTTGAGGACCTGCTCCATGATTTTTCCGGGGACTGAGGTGAGGCTAACTGGCCTGTAGTTCCCAGGATCCTCCTTCTTCCCTTTTTTAAAGATTGGCACTACATTAGCCTTTTTCCAGTCATCTGGGACTTCCCCCGTTCGCCACGAGTTTTCAAAGATAATGGCCAATGGCTCTGCAATCACATCCGCCAATTCCTTTAGCACTCTCGGATGCAACTCGTCCGGCCCCATGGACTTGTGCACGCCCAGCTTTTCTAAATAGTCCCTAACCACCTCTTTCTCCACAGAGGGCTGGCCATCTACTCCCCATGTTGCGATGCCCAGCGCAGCAGTCTGGGAGCTGTCCTTGTTAGTGAAGACAGAGGCAAAAAAAGCATTGAGCACATTAGCTTTTTCCATATCCTCTGTCACTAGGTTGCCTCCCTCATTCAGTAAGGGGCCCACACTTTCCTTGGCTTTCTTCTTGTTGCCAACATACCTGAAGAAACCCTTCTTAAGTTCAAGTCCCTTCTCTAATGACTGTTTTCAGTCTAGCACCATGTCTGTCACATCAATACAAAATCCTGTACAGGTACAGTGCAGTTTTTGAAAGTCACATCAACCCCACATTGAGTCTCTGAACACATTAATGCATAATCAGTGGTTGGCATTAGGCTGAATATTGATTGTTTGGGATGCAGTGGTATTTGGGTGATGGAAAGGAGGTAGTTAAAGTTGAGAAAAGGAAATGAGCAGGAGTGTGGATAACTTAACAGCCTATTTCATTGCTTTTTACTAGTGTGCATTTATGCGATAAAAAGAAAAGGAGTACTTGTGGCACCTTAGAGACTAACCAATTTATTTGAGCATAAGCTTTCGTGAGCTACAGCTCACTTCATCGGATGCATCGGGTTATGAGATACACAGTCGTAACTCAAAGTTAATATATTTGTGTGTGAGAGAGTAAATGCATATATTGTTAGTTCAGATATGTTGTCTACCTCAGAATGCAGCTCTTGAAACTCTGATTATTTTCTTCTCTTCTCCCTGTTCCACAAATAAATCACTTGTAGCGGTTCCCCTCCCCCAAAGCTTGCGAATTAGAGCAGCTGCTTTTGCAATGGGATTAGCTGCTCTTGGTAAAACCTGGGGCAGCATCCTCCTGCCATTGTGCTTTATCCATGAAAACAAACAAATCTATGCAGAGTTATCTAGTAGGAATCAGTGGAACAAAAGAACTGTTTTATGTTTTCTTGCATATTGGTCTTGCCTCTTAAGAAAGGAGGGGGGAAAGAGTACTGTATAGTTGTGTGTGTATATATGACATCTACTGACAGGCAGCACTATTTGCAGAAACAACCAACCTCTGTTAATTGTGGTAGTGTTGACTTTGGATAATTAAATGACATTATCAAGGTAAGGGAATAAACTGATTACAGAGAGTTGGTGTGTAACCTAGGAAATGAGGGAAAATGTTTTAAAAAATTACCACACGTTTACTAGCAACAGGACTAAATCTGCTAACCAGAGGCACATATTAGAGAGACAGGGTGAGTGAGGTAATATCTTTTATTGGATCAACTTCTGTTGGTGAGAGAGACAAGCTTCAGGACCTGAAAAAGAGCTGAAAGCTCAAAAGCTTGTCTCTCTCTCAGCAACAGAAGTTGGTCCAACAAAAGATAGTACCTCACCCACATTGTCTCTCTAATATCCTGGGACCAACATGGCTACGATACTGCATATAGAGGCAAATATAGAAGAAATCTCTTCTCTCTTGCTTGAATCACAACCAACACCCTTTTTAGCAATTTTCACTGGAGGCCAAGGATGAGCGACTAACCTCTCACACCTTGAGGTTATCTTTTAGAGTGGTGGCACTAGTAGAATAGTGTAGAGAACCTTGCACTGCTGCTGTCTTTAATATACATCTGCTCTAGTTAACTTTGCCTCCAGGATTGTCAGTCTAGTTCCTACCTCAGTCACCAAAAATTCACTTTTAAAGTGCGTGTGATAATCAGTATATCTGCTTGCTGCAAATATAATCCATCCTTTAAATAGTGTGGTGTGGGTTTGGTTGCTTTTGTTAATTATTTTAATTTGCTGCCTTTAATGGCATTATCTCCAAGTGTGTGAGGTTTTTTCCTTGAAGCCCCTCTTGAGTCAGTTCAGTATTCAATTTAGTCTCTTGTTGTTTTGAATAATGGCCCAAATTGGGGCATACCTAGTGTGGCAGTGAAAGGGAGCACAAAGTGCCCAGTTAACCACATCATGGGTAGCAGTGCAGGAAGGCTTCATAGAACTGTTGTATCTCCCCCACCTCCTCAACCTCATGCTGGTGGGTGGGAGTGAATGGGGCAGAATAGGGCAGGGTGGGAGTGGAGGAGACATAGCTACTCTTGGGAAGGCATGTTGTTCCAGTTATAGACCTAGTTCAGTTTACTCCCTCTTCAGAGCACCAGGAGAACCTGGAGAGAGATCGGGACTGAGGCCTTGTCTATACACAAGTTGTACTGCATTAACTGTATTAGTATGAAAAAAGATATGCCAGCATAAAAGTGCTTATATTGGAATATCAGCATTCACCCTCTGGATACCAGTTACACCTGTATAACTATTTTTGTTTTAAAAAATCACGCCCCCTAACTGGACGAAAGGGCCATTGCAATCTTTGGATGCGTAAACATGGGAATCTCAAGTAGGAATAGAGAGGTTGTTTTACTCCCTCTTTGGCATTGCTGTGACCTGCGCTGGAATATTGTGTCCAATTCTGGTGTCCGCAAGTCTAGAATGATGTTAAACTGAAGAAGATTCAGGGAAGAGCCAGAAGAATGATTAAAGGATTAGAAAACATGCCTTTTAGTGATAGATGCAAGGAGCTCGATCTATTTAGCTTAACAAAAAGAAGTTAAGGGGTGCCTTGATTAATTTATAAGTAGCTTACTTTAAGTACCTACCTGGGAAGCTGTCATGTGATGATAGAGGACTCTTCAGTCTAGCCAAGAAAGGTATAACATGATCCAATGTCTAGAAATTGAAGCTAGACAAATTCAAACCAGACATAAGGTGTGAATTGTTACGTGAGGGTAATTAACCATTAAAACAATTTACCAAGGGCTGTAGATTTTCCATCACCGGCAATTTTAAAATCAAGATTGGATGTTTTTCTAAAAGATAGGTTCTAGGATAAGGGTAGTCAATAGGCAGACTGCGGGCTAAATCTGGACCTCCAGACGCTTTTGAATAGACCCCGAAATGTTTTTATTTACTCATCATTATTCTTATTTTTTATTATTTTTCTCTGGAGTTTGGAACTTGACTATATCTTGACCAAGAAATTTGAACCTTGACAAAAAATAATCGACTTACCCCTGCTCTGGGAATTATTTTGGGGTAGTTCTGTGGCCTGTGTTATACAGGAGATGAGTCTAGATGATCACAATGGTCCCTTCTGGCCTTAGAATCTGAGTGCATGAAATAATTATAATGGTACAAAATTTATGCATCAGCCAGGCTTGAGCTGCTTTTGGGGCAATGCAGTTATGTACTGCCCCTTACACTGTACTTGTGTAAAAGACACACTGGATCTCAAAATTAGTGTCTGAAGGTTCTGAGCATTCTACAGACATAAATTAAATCCTACTCCACCTTATATAACGCAATGTGTGGCCTCGCCACTCTTTTGGGGAACTTATAAGCAAAAGAACATCACATCAGTGCCCTGTACCCTCTGTTGGCTCCCTATTTGCATCCTTAGTTTAATCTTTGAAACGCATTTTGGGCTGGGGTCAGGGTCCTTCAGAGATTGCCTTTTTTTGACTGACCAACACAGTTTCATTCAGAGGGATATGGAAATTGAGTTCCTAGGATGAAATTTCAGGGAGCTGGAGGCAAGGCATTCTCAGTTCCAGCTCCTTGACTGTGGAATACCTTACCAGAGAAGATCTAGTCTGTCTTCTGAGCTTTTTGCAAGAACCCCCCCCCCCCCCCCCAAAAAAAAAAAAAAAAGCAACCCTTTTATCAGGTTCCTGTCTTGAATAGTAGAAACTGAAGAATGAAGGGGAGGTAGTCAAACCCTAGCATGATATCCATTTGGCAAAAAAAAAAAAAAAAAAAATTGTTTCAAAGTAGAGTATTAGGCATCCAGATATTAGTAATCTGATTATAAATGCTTTAGATGGGATGGACAGTTCAGTCTAGTTCAGCATGAAGTGCAAACAATGGAAGACTTGCTACAGAAAGGAATGTTAGACTCCACAGCACATGTAATAGTACTACTATTATGGTTATATAATGTAATTATTTATGCAGTGTTTGCTTCTGGTGGGAAATTTTTTATTGCGTCAGAGCCTGATTCGATATTGAAAAAAAATTTTACCAAATCAACTTTGCATTTATTAAAAAAATATATATATATATTTCCAGGCATTCTAAGTCTTGTTCTGCAACCTTAAATGTTCACTAAAAGAGCATCACACTGTCTGGAGTGGTTCACGACTGAGAGTGCCAACCTCAGGGCAGATGGTCAAAAAGCAGGGCAGACCCCCCAAATTGGATGTGTGTTCTATAATTAGATAGCCCTGAGGGAATTCTGCGCTACTGCACAATGCAGAATTTTGCAGAAATCCCCCCCCACACCCCAAAATGGGCTACAGAGACGTTGGCTGCTACTAGGGGCCACTGAACCTGGCATAGTCCAGCTTGCAAATAAAAGACAAAGCTGAGGGGAGGAGGAGGGAACTGGAGGGTTCCCAGTAGCTACAGTTCCCAGCACTGAAGGAAGGAGATGGCAGCACGCAGGAAACTCCGTGCAAGCCTGGGACCCAGCAAAGGACTGTTTCTTGCTCTGGATCCCTGGTCTCTGTGGGGTACGGGATGTGAGTGTCTTGGCGTTGGGGGTGGCTGGGCTCTGGGGAGTAGAGGATGTGAATGTCTGGGCCAGGATGGGGGGGGCTGCAGCTGGCCTCTGAGGCTCGGGGGTCTGAGTGTCGGGGGGGGGGGGGGGAATGTGCAGCTGGCCTCTGGAGGGTAGGGAGTGTGAGTGTCTGGGCTGGGGTCAGGGAGGAGGCAGAGAAATAGGAACTGGGTTGTCATAGGGGTTTCTTTAACTCGTTACTCCTGAGGGAATTTTTGTGTATGTCTGTATTGTTACAGACATACTTGCTGACAGGTATTTTGAAATAAATTTCCAAAATAATTGAAACTGGTGAGATGATACAGTATTATTTTGACCAATAACATTTGCAGAATTTTAACTTATGCACAGAATTTTTAATTTTTTGGTGCACAATTCCCACAGCAGTAATTAGATTTCACCAACCCAGTAACAAATATGACTCCCTGAAGCACTGTAAAATCTTACCATGGAGTTGCAAACCGTCTCCTTGGGCACTCCAGTCTATCTTGTCACCCAGGCAAGTTGGATTTAGTGATAGTTGGTTGCCATACACCAAAGATCACAAAAGATTTCAGGTTGCTTCCACTCCCCAGAGATGAGTCACTTACCCCAGGTTAATAGGTAGTTTAGATATCACACCAAAGACAACTGCTTATAGCCAATCCTAAGGTAAACTAAGGATTTATTAACCAGGAAAAAGAAATGAGTAGTTAATAAATCCTTTGTGTGTGTGTCTGTGTATATGTGTGTGTGTGTATAATATATATATACACACATACACACACAAATTAGTTACAGTCTAGGGGTCCAAAAGGTTACAGAGTTGTACCAATTTGTTGGCACTGAATGCCTATTAGGGGTAACCCAGGTTGACCATGGGGGATCTCTGCATCTGTTTCCTAGCTCCAGCCCTGTCAGAATTCAAACAGCAAAGAGATGACAAATTTTCTTGTTCACTCTCCTTTTTTCCTTCTTCCAGAATTCAAGATGATGGGATGAGCCCTTTTGCACATAGCCTGTGCAGGAACAATTATTAACATTTTGTATTGTGATGTTTCACAATGGCCCATTTAGTTTTGATAGTCCTTCCTGATGGGCAAGAGGAAATCATCTTTCATAGGGATTTAGTACTAGGTGAAGTTTTTTCTTGTTTGGTGGGTTATGTTCTGAACTATATAGCAAATACTTAAATATCATCTTCTAGCATGGGATACAGACATTATAAGTAGGATTAATATGTTTAGCGATTTACTAGTAATTCATAAAGTCCAGACAGATAGTTATAAGTCCAGTACTCATCTTAACCATACTAACACGCAGGTGAGCTGGACTGGTTTCCAGCAATGACTTTGTCGGTGCTCAGCTGCAGCCTAAAGCATTGGCAAGAGCTGGCATCTGGTCCGCCAGTGTCACAAAGAGAATAATCTAACTTTTCAGGTACTCTTTCACACTATGCTGTTTAAGCTTTGTTTGGAAGAAGTGGAGCTATCAGCTGTCCTTAAAAATAAGTTTTATCATTCTCTGCCTAATTTCTCGCTATAACTAAATTCCTTTAAGCCTGTGCAAAAGTTATTGTATTTTTGGTTGAATGAACAGTTTATAAATAAAGCTGTAATGTATTGTGTGTATATGTAGATTTGCATGAGGGAAAACTTCTGATCTTTGCTCCCCTGTGGTACTTGTAAAACTGGAAGGGTGTATGCGTCCTGTGAAAGCAGGGTGGATTTGATTTAAATCAAATTGATTTAAATCATTAGTCAAGAAGACTCTATTTAATCATGGTTTTCTACATAAAAGTGCATTCTTGTTGGTTGTTCTAATCTTAATACATATTCTTCACAACTCAGAGATAGATGTAGGTTTCATTTTTAGAAGGTCCACACTATATACATTTTTAAACAGTGATTTATTTTGAAAACTTTTCAGATTAGTTTTACAGCTATATCAGAAAATGAATGATTGTTTGGCTATTTCATTTACTAAAGGTAATTGAAGCAGATATTTATGAAGTCATTGCGAGGTGAACTATCTTCCATATAAGAATTTCTTTGTGTAGCATCTTGCCCCCAGAAAGGAGAGAGAGCTATTTTTATCTGTCTCTGGCCCTAGTGAATGGTGCTGTATAGCAGTAGTAGTCCACAGAATTCATGATAAAACTATCGTTCTGAAACCCTGAAGTAAAAGAAGGTTGCAGTCCATCAGCTCTTCAATCCCATTCAAAGGTCATGATTCCCAGGTCACCCATCTGAGAGTCAGTAACCACTTTATCATGGTTCATTCAGCTGCTGTTCCAGGGCCCTGTTCTCCAGGTCTTCTGCCTGAGAGTTCCAAGGCCTGCTTCTCTCCCATAAGTGTCATCCCATAGCCCTGAGACAGGCTCCTGCAACAGAACTCCCCACACTGTTCCACTCAGCCAAACCTCCCTTTCTGTGAGTCATACCCCAGCTCAGGGAATGTTTCTGCATGACAAACCCCTTGTTTGGAGCTGAGCTTCCTGCAGCCCTCCACTCAAGCCTGCTGCAAGGAGTTCTTCCCACAATGTTCCACACATCCAGGCCTCTTTGCTTATGAGTCCTATTCCTGCTCTGAGATCCACTCTCCAGCATCAACTCTTGTTTTGGGCTCAGCTTCTCCTAACCAGGCTGGTGGTGGTTCTTCCGAGGAACCTCTGACAAGCTCTCCTTTAACTTGGCAGGTTTTCCGCAGCTCTGGTCAGTCCTCACCATCAACTTCGCTCTTCTCAATGGCTTTCTACCAGCTCTCCTCTGCTGCTGCTTCTCTTTCCTGGGTCTCTGTTCCTCCTCAGACAGCTCTCACCTGCCATTCTCTATCTCTCTGTCAGTGCTCTCAGGCTGCTCTGACTCACCAGCTTTCTCCTACTCCCCCTTTCCCCCCACTTAAGCCCAGTTGAAGTGAGCTGATGGCACAGCTTTGGCCCTGCTTCCTCTTAAAGGGCCAGTGTCGCCCAGTAACAGACCTTAGCTGTTTTCCCTTCTTCTGTCCATACCTGCTTCCTATGAAGTGTTTAAGCTTAGTCAGCTGTACTCCCAGTCAGTTGGACCAGAACTCTACTCAGAAAATCCATAGGTGATTCCACCACCTGAAATAAGCAGAGCAATGAACTTTGCTTTTTCAGGCAATTTTCCTGTAAGATTTTCTTTGCCACCTCTGACCATGTTTCAGCCTTAACAATGTAGGGAAGTAGTGCGGGAGGCTTGTACAGAGTTGCCTGGCAGGTGAAACTTGTAGCTCTGCTATGCAAGTAATCCCTCCATCTAGCAAAGCCCTGGTGGTATGTCACAGTAGATCTCAGATCTGCCAGACAGGAGCTCCCATTGCCAATATTTATCATGGATGAGATGGGTGGGTGTGACATACCACGGTACAGTCCAGACTAATGAGCAGTTGTGTTACCCCTGCCCTGCAACCTTGGGTGCCTTACAATGTCTTGGTGAAGTAGCTCTCACCTGGGCTACTCACAAATAGCCTTCTAGCTTGCAAGCCACACCCTGAGCATCTACGTGTAACTGCAGGCTGTCAACCACACTTGGGTTACACTTTTGGTCTCACCATCCCTGCTTATACTGCAGGGTCACCCCCAACATACCCCCCAGTCTCATATTTCTACCAGAAATCTATACTGTACTGACTGGTCCTCTCCCAGAGAGTACAAAATATTGTAAGTACATTATTCCTTTAAGGGAATCATATGTACATAACTTGTCACCCCAAATGGCATTACCCAGGCACTTCAACTTGAACACACTGGATTAGATAAAACAAGTTTATTAACTACAAAGAGAGAGAATGCAAGTAACGAGACATAAAAGTCAGAAATGGTTACAAGACATGCCTTGTACAAAAATTACATACAATACATGTAGGGTGTGAACATGGGTAGATTCTGTAACAGTGGATAAATATGGATTGAAGGGAGGCATAGAGGCAACAAGACTCAGAGGTTTGTAGGGGCTGTAACTGGGAAGGCAAGAAGAGCCAGGAAGTCAAGGAAGTCAGAATATGCAGTGACCAGGAAGCTATGTTGGGCAGTGGGTCTCCCTATTGATGGAGAGTGGATAAATCATCAGGGTAACTGAAACAGTGTGCACTGTTACCCAGTATACCCATACCAGCTCTTCTGCTCAATTCTTTTTTTTTTCTACCCTGTGTAGTTGCCTTCCTCATTCCATGTGTGAATGCTGATATTGATCAATGTTGATTTTAAACAAAGTAGAATGGAGAATGAGACAGGGACCATAAAAAGCACACATTGATGGGGCATGGAAAGTGGTAAAGGCAGCTAGGATCGGGTTCAAAGGATCAGAGGAACAAGTAGATTTCAACATATGAGGATCATGAAGATGAGATATGCAAGGAGTCATTGGAGGAGGGAGGGCCTGGATGTTGATGCATTAACTGGTGTCTTCTCAGTAGTATTTAGTGATTGTGTTAAAGGAAACGCATTTAAGCATTTTGCGAATACAGACTAACACGGCTGCTACTCTGAAACCTGTCATTTAAGCATCCTTAATTCTGACTTACAAAGTGTGCATGAATGCACTAAAAGAACGTTATCTGAGTAAAAGTCAAGTGTTCATCATTATCAATATTCTGTCTTTCCCCAGACATCTGCAGAGCTATTGAGTTGCTGGAAAAATTGCAGAGGAGTGGAGAAGTACCACCACAAAAACTGCAGGCTTTGCAAAGGGTCCTTCAAAGTGAGTTCTGTAATGCTGTGAGGGAGGTAAGTTAACCTGGCATAAACAAATAGCTACCAAAAATACCAGATATATGCCGGCTTCTAACATATGTACTGTTGTACCTGCTAAGCAGGAACAAAGCTAGCTGCTGCAAGAGTTTGTTTTGAATTACTTTTTAATTTGACCTCAAATCTGTTATCTGCAAACTTTGGGGCTTAATTCTTTATTTAAAAAAAAAAAGTAGGGAAGGATTTAAAACAAAATCAACAATTGTCTTAACATACTTAGATTTAAATTTTGCCCCAAAGTAACCTAGATAAGGATATATTAGCTTAGGTTACAGAAAGCCAATTAACAATTCATACCTTTCTTGAAGAGAGAACTTGAGTGTTTGACTTTCCTGTCAGCTACAAGCATCTGTACCCTACAGTGCAAGTGAGGGCTTGTCTTCACTACTTAAAAAAAAAAGAAAAAAAAAAAAGGCGGGGGGAGAGGGAGGGGGCTGTGTTTTTCATCTTAGGGTAACTAACACATGAGCTATCACAAGGCAAAGACACAGTGAAGACAAGACACTTCAGTTTTACCACAAGGTAAACTCGCCAGAGTTTGACCTCAGTGAGTTTACTTTGCAGTAAAATGAAAGTGTCTTGTCTTCATGGTATTGTTATGGGATAGCTCATGTGCATTAGTTATTCTGAGGTAAAAAAATGCATCTTTTTTTTTTTTAGTAGTGAAGACAAGCTCTTGAGTCAGTACAGATCTGAACGCCCTTCTATCTCCGCCTTATGATTAACATTCTGTTCTAGTATTAATTATTATCTCCCCAAGGCTCTCACTCCCTTACCTGCACTCGGAATGGTTCTTCCTGGTGTGTGGGCATGGGTGGGAGTAGCTGCAGATCCAGCTATTGCTTTTGGTTTCAGTGATAGCAGTGCTATTTTGTTGTAATGGTAATATTCACTGTGCTTTAATGGCCCACTCATTAGGCCCAGGGGAAGGTGTGACTTAGTATCGCAGTCCTGTCTCAGGCTATGTCTACAAAACTTCTTGTTCAGGGGTGTGAATATTCCACCCCGAGTGACATAAGTTACACTGACATAAGTGCTCGTGTGCACAGCACTATATCTGCAGGAGAGCTTCTGCCGCTCGTGAAGGTGGGTTTTTTTATGCCAATGGGAGAGCTCTCCTGGCAGCGTAGTGCATCTTCACCAGATGCGCTGCAGCAGTGCAGCTGTGTCGATACAGCTGTGCCATTACAGTGCTTTATATAGAGACGTGGCCTCAGCTAGAGGTGACTTTCCAGTAGGGCAGATTCATTGTCTTTCAGGCACATACCCTTTCTCTCTGTAAATTAGGAAATGCAAATTTGAGAGTAGCAGCAGAAGTATTGATCTCTTGTCACACATCTAACACAGCAGATTATTTGTCACACCATCTAAGCAGAAAACCTATATATTCATTTTTCCCATTAAATTATGTACCTACTAAATAACTTTGTCCTAAAGGTATATGAGCACGTATATGAAACTGTGGACATCAGCAGTAGCCCAGAAGTGAGAGCTAATGCTACAGCAAAGGTAAAAGTCTTACTATAACTAGAATAGAATGTAATAGTTTGTCACAAAAAGGGTGATATAGATGTCTCCTCCTGATATGACCTGTTAATCTGTAAGTTGTATGAACAAGATATGAAAGACTTGTTATTTAAAATGACATTCATTGTTATTTTATTCAAAACGCCCCTTAGTTTTCGTATTCTGATGTTGGTACCTAGGATACACATTATATTTACTTGTCAGTCTCAAAAACCTTTTCAAATGCTTACCACCTCTGACTATAAGAGATGGAGACTTTCTAAGATTCTGATTTTAAGAAAAATTAAATAGTTTTGTTTCTTATAGGCCACAGTTGCTGCATTTGCTGCCAGTGAGGGTCATTCACATCCCAGAGTTGTTGAACTGCCAAAAACAGAAGAAGGTCTTGGATTCAACATTATGGGAGGCAAAGAGCAAAACTCTCCAATCTATATCTCTCGAATTATCCCAGGCGGTATAGCTGATAGACATGGGGGACTGAAACGTGGAGACCAGCTTCTTTCTGTAAACGGAGTGGTAGGAATTGGCTTTAACTTTCAGTTGTAGTAACTACTTGTGTCCACTTGAGGGTGTATAGAGACTGTAGTCTGCATAAGCCTGGTGCCTTTTTTTAGTGTTGGCAAAGTGATAGAAATTTCATCCTGCTGTTTGCAGTTGATTCATAATTAGCAAGACTAGGATATTGGACAAAAACTTGAGTACGACAAGAGTTCTTGGACTATGCTTTGCTATTGTACGTGAATTCACTAAATGGTAATACAAGTATACCATTACCTGAGGCAATATTTCAGAGCATGGGAGGATAAATAAGGTCAGATGGTAGGTACTCTATTTTGAAGCAAACTGTATTATTGCCTTATGAAATAGTTTTACAGTTACAGATGGGCATAATTTTTTCAACAAATAGTAAATTTGCTGAAAAATGCTGTTTTGGTGCAACCAAAACTATTTGCAAATTGGGGTCAAATCCAGTGAATAGTTTCAGCTGAATAAAAATTGAAAAAAAAATTTCAAAAGTCAAATGGTTTGTTTTGAAATTTTTGAAACAAACTGTTTGGAATCAGCCTGTACCATTTCAAAATGCCATTTTGAACTGACCAAAGAGAGGTTTTTTTGCTTTTTTATTTCAGCAAGAAAAATGGGGTGGGGGAATCAGTTTTAGTTTGCAATTTTTGGGGGATTTCTTTAGTTTGGCCACCAAACCTAAAAAGCAAGTATTCATTCAGCTCTAGTTACAATGGTGTTAAAGTGGTTCTGCTACATGTGTCCCTGATGTTGCAGACTTTTAATAATGTGAATTTTTGCAACTTGTACGGTAAGTATCAAAACCATTCAATCTAAGGCAAGATAATGTGACGGTCCTTTGATGTTGTCATTGTCCTGATAAAAATGCTGCTGGAGACTGAAAACTATGACAAAGTGCAAGCTATAAAGTAATTTTTGCAGGGACTGTGATTTTTTCACTTAAGTGCTAAGATTTTAAAAACCATTCCTCCAGTTTCTTATAAAAAGGAGCATGTACTTTAAACTCAGTCACTGATTTTTTAAAATTCAGCCACGACACATAAAATACCAACCTGCGGCCTTCTGGGTGATGAGAAAAAGGAGACTGCTAAAGGGATTTTAAATTATTTTGGTGTATATATTTATAGAACAATTCTTGCTCCTCAGATGCTGTCAGACAGCTCTGAGTGAACTACACAAGTTTTGATTGTACTTTCAAAAACTCTTAATTTATATGTACTAGTTAAAATTCAGGCTCTAGTAACTAATTGTACGTACCTAACCTTATTTTATGACTTAGGTTTTAATTCAATCATGTAGTCTGTAACCATAGCCACTCTTGTGATGCAAAGGTAATTGGAGAGCTATTAGATGTCCCCAACAGGCATAGTCATCTTTTAAGCCACCTGGTTCTGCAGCCCCCAGCATATGGAATGGGAAGAGGTCATGGCCAAAGTGCTACAGTTGTTCTGTGTTGGTACCATGGTTCCTTGGGCTAGCCAGTGTATCTTTATAGAAATTCCCAAGTTGCTCTAAAATATACTGAGACTAGTATAGAACTGGCACCAGAATCCACAAGCCTCAACTGGCTTCTTCTGCCTTCGTCACACACAGACACTCCAAAAAAACAAAAAAAACCCAAACCCACCCTGCTTAACAGACAGTGGGCATAAATTTAAATATATATTTATAACAATAAATAAAACTGGGATGTGTGTGCATGCACATGCAAGGTATGTTGGTTGTATGTTACCAATTTTAAATGAAGAAATATTCTTCTCATGCCTCTGAGCACGTTCCTAACATCTTAATATATATAATATGCAACAGACTTGTTTTTAATAACTGTATTCAGAATTAACTTAGTGTCACAGTTTCAGGAGTAACTGCACCTGTATTCCCCCTCCGTGGTCCCTCAAGGGTGCCCACTTACCATTTCAGGCTCCTACTAGTCACCTTTCTTGGGTGGAGATTCATGGCTCTCTCCTTTCTGATGAGACGTTTTAGGCTGTACAGTTGCCTGCCTTACACTGTGATACCTCCAGCAAGCTAATCTGTGTAAGGTTCTGCCCTGTGCATTGCTTTCTCTCTGATGACAATGGCAGTGTTGTTTTGCTTTGGTTTTTTGTTTTGGTTTTTTTTGTTAACCAGTGACCATGCACTGTAACATGCAAAATACGTTTATTCTTAGGTCAAAAGTATTGCAGAGAAAACATTAAAAAAGATCCCCAACAATAAATAGATTTAAACCCCACACTAAACATACCAGGAATTGCTCATCTGTCTTATGGAGCCCCAGTAGACCAAAGTCTTTCCAACCTTTCAGACCAAGGATTGAAATTCCCCTGGATCCAAGTTCCTGCCTGTTCGTTGAATCAAAAAGAAGACCCCAAGTCAGTTCAAGCTCATCCGTTTATACCAAAAGGCCTTTCTTTGTTTCTGGAAAATGCAGCCTGGACCAGTATATGCAAACTGTTTACAATCCTAGGAACTGCAGCCTGGACCAGTATATGCAAACTGTTTACAATCCTAGGAACTGTAGTGCGCGCGCGCACACACACACACACACACACACACACACACACACACACACACACACACACACACACACACACACACACACACACACACACACACACACACACACACACACACACACACACACACACACACACACACCTCTTTTAGTTCCGGAAGGACCTGTGGTAACCCTCTCCTCATAGAGTTGCATACAGTCTCTGGCTCACAATAATACATACAATATTAATAAATTTAATGCAATATGCTCACCAAAGATACTGCATGTGGCTGCAATATCTGTCACACTTAGCACTTATAAGGCTCAGTGTATTGTTGCAAAGGCTTTTAATGTTTATGCCTTTGCCAGAACCTAGCGAATAGAGAATATTTTGAAAACTAGATTCTTGTCCACTAAAATATTTTTAATGGACATTTCCAGAATTTTTATACTAGTAACATTTAGTGTATATTGTTCGTTTACAACAGAATTCAAATATATTTGTATAGACATAGTTTAGAAACTGTAAGCAATCTCACATATTATTTTGCAATTGATTTTTTTTCAAATCTCTTACTGACACCATATATCCTTATAAGCTTCTCATGCGATTTTTAAAAAGAGAACGACTTGTGCATCCAACTGAATAACAAAAAATGAAAATATCCAAGCACATTTTCTAAATCTAATAGAAGAGAAATAACTTGGTGTTTTTTTTTTTTAACTGTTGTCTTTCTTTTTGTAAGTAACTTTATAGTAACGGGGAAACCCTCCAATCAACAGGTACACCACCTGCCTTCTAGCTTCTAATAGCAGCAGTGGGAGGTAGGCTTGGGATAGTAATGTCATTGTGTTTGATAACTATAATAAAGTTGAGAGAAATAACTTTTGCTGACTAATGATAAAACATATGATGCCTGGATCTTATAACGGATGCAGTGGTGGGGAGAAGTTGCTAAATACTATTTGTCTGGAGGGAAAATTTCATAAATTCTATTAAATGTAGACTTTAAAACGTAAAGGACCATGTTTTAAAATGTTTCTCTTATTGTGCTTATTGTGTGTGTAAAACATAAAATCTAGGGACTCTCAGTATGTCTGCTTGTTCCCTGTCTCCCATGATAAATTAGTTGCTTGGCACTCATTTCCACATTACTTTTTTTTACACTAGTTAGAAAAGAAAACACAAAGTCTGCCATCACCATTTGTTTGGTGTCTTGTTGAAGCTTCAGGTCTTCAACTGGGTGATAGCGCCCCTTGCATTACAGTTTCAAAACTGTCATACTTCTAGTTTTTTATTATAATGGAAATATTTTGTGTAACAAAGGAGCTGAAGAATCTTCTGCAACACTTGTATTCTTTGCTAATGTAGTATTTAATGGTTTATGCTTTACAGAGCGTTGAAGGAGAACACCATGAAAAAGCAGTAGAACTGCTGAAAGCAGCTCAAGGAAAGGTTAAGTTAGTTGTACGTTACACACCAAAGGTCCTGGAAGAGATGGAGTCACGATTTGAAAAAATGAGATCGGCAAAACGCAGGCAACAGAACTAATACTGTACATTATAATTTATGGAGAAAATTATACTTGGTTTTACAATTAACAGTTTGATTTGTGACCTAACAACATGAACTGCCCTAAACTATAAAAGATGCTATCCTTTAAAAAAAAATCTGTTTGCAATTTTATAAATGCCTTCATTACTAACATTGCTTAGTTCTAAAACACCCAAATGCTTCTTGAAAAAATAGTTTACACAAGCATTTCTATCCGGTTGTTCTTACAGATCTTTTGCAAATAAATCTTTAACTGTGAGACAAATTTATAGACTTTTTTAAATGCATTTTTAATAAGATGTACTTCTACATTTGTAACATTCTTTTTTCTAAAGATTTTCATTTGGCATTTCTTTAAAATTGATGAAAGTCGTCTTAAAAAAAATTTGAGCTTACTGATTAAAAATCAAAGACTTTTACCTATGAAGCTTTTGGCACTTTTCTTCTTAAAAGCATACTGTACATCAGCTACATAAAGCTAATCATGACTTATTGTGTAGTTGGTAATAAGTACTGGATTTTGTAATTTTTGATGAGTGCATTGTTTTTACATATGTGGTAGGTCATAACTCAGTATGATAAATACTAATTTGGAAATTTTGTTACCTCGTCTGTAAATAATTTACAATGAACATTCACTTAGTGATTTTTTTAATAATTGACATCTAAAAATCTGGAACAATCATTCCTATAATTTATATTATTTTATACTAATTTTTGAGCAGTTAGAGAAAAATTGTATATTGATTGCTATTCATCTTGATTGTATCCATGTCTATTCGTATTCAGAAAAAAAGTACAATATATTTAATGCAATGCAGAAAGAATTTCATATGTATTTCCCTGACTTTTCCACTTCTTGTTTTAAAAGGTATTTGTCCTAACAGGAATTTGAATTTATCCAATTGCAATCCTATCATTTATAGAGATGAGTCACACAGGATTGGGGGCAGTTAATACTTAAATTAATTAAGATTTTCCCTTTTGCGAAACTAAACAATGGTGTGGGATATCCTGGTTGACAGCTACAGTGACCTGCAAAAGTTAACAAACCTCACAAAATTATCTGTAAGATTCCAAAAGAAGAAAAATACTGATAACGTATTTTAACAAAACGTGATTTACTATTAGCTACTTCTAATCTAGAGAAATCTGATTCTTCTAGTTCGTAGTCCAGAATGAGCAGCATCATAATATACCATGATTGGGGAATGTGGTGCTACCTGCTTTGGGGTAGGAACGAGAAAATCTGCAGATCAGATGCCGCCAGATGCGAAGTGGCTAATGACTCTCTGTTGTGGTGCAGTGTTATTTTTAAGCACAGTTGAGATGATTACATTTTTGAACAGCTACATATTTCTTGGAATCTACCAAGTTCTGGACTGTGCCCTTTCTTGTAATGACTTCACCTCTTAGTATACACCTAGAGGTAGCTTGACAGTACACTGGGTGTCTGTTCAATTGAAAGGCAGCTTTAAGTGCATCCTACTGACTGTAAACAAGTAAGTTCTTAGAGGCTTAAACTGAAAAGTGCAGTTCTGAGTGTCTGGCTCATCTCTAATCTGTGTTCACATGGAACAATATGAAGTCAGTTGTAAACTTAATGCCACTGTATGAAAGATGGTAAAAGGTTAAAAATTTTAAAAATAATGGCATGAAGTTTATGCTTAGCTGGCCCAGTGTATAAGTAATAACACTTGCCTGGTTGCTACAAGCAAGTTAGAAATGTGAACCCTTTCTGGATGTTTGTAAGCATTGTAAGACTTTAAAGATAATATTTTAAAGATTTTTGAGAGTAGAGTCTGAAATGCAATATGAATATTTATCAGTTAGATGATACTGAGCACTGAATTGCATGGTTGAGTATCTTTAGCCTGTTTCAGAAGGCTGCGTCTTACTAGTGGGACCATGTTTTGAACTGTATATTTTTATGGAATGGTTAATGTTTAAAATATTTAGACCAAAATCAGTAGTTAGGCCAATCATGGAAATGTTTTAATTTAATTGTAAAATAGTAGAGAATTGTTTTTAGAGCTTTATATATTAAAGAGAAGTATGAGTACAAGTAAAGACAGTAATATGTATTATAAAACTTGTATACCTTGTGTTACTGGGTAAAGCAATGTGTTTTGTTACCCTAAAGAAATATTTACTTTAGTGTAGCTGGAGCTGCTATAGGTAAATGCATTAGCATTTCCATTATAAACTATGGCTTTTGAATTCACTATATCAACTGTTCCAAAACTCTTTGGGTTGAAGCCTGGCATACATGCTATGGTATGTGTGTGTTGGGGGGTAGGTTAATTAAAAAAACAATTGAAATTACCCTTTTTTTGTTGTTGTTCTAAAATTGCAATTATTACATTAGCAGTCTGTCGTCTTGCATGGTCTGAAAACTCTCTGTAATTTTTAAAGTAAGGATGGGTTAAAAATCACCAAGAAACTTACATTCTTAACTACTACTGCACTGTGTTAGTACACAGTCTCTACACGTGCAATACTTGGGCACACCATCATGAGTTAAGGACAGAAATAATTTCTGTGGATGATGTTATGCATCTGTTGCTGTTGAGAGTCCCTGGATTTTAGGAACACAGAAAATAAAGAGGTGGAATTACACATTTTTGTGTGTAGGTTTTTTTTGCTTCCTCATTTGCTACTCTACTTCCAGTGAGCCTTATGAAAGTGTGTGTGTGACTGGCTATTCAAAATTTCACTACCTGTGACTGGCAATTCAGAATCACTCCTGGAGCTGAGAGTATTCATATCAGGAGAATACGGCTATGCAAATTAAAATGCATGTGTGGAAGTTAATCCTATCGAGTTTACATTTTGGTCGGCTCTCTTAACAGCTAATTGGGTTGGATTGGTGTGCTCTCTTAACAGCTGATTGGGTAGGATTTGAGGGTCTCACTTTTCTCCCTTATTTTGCCGTCTGTCTGGAGTTAATAGAAAGACTAGGAAAAAATTCTTATGGAGATACTACTGCCATCTGTCTCAGATGAGCATCTGAATTGCTATGACTACCTTGTAGGGTCATTATCTTCTTTGATAAAATATGCCTGGCTTGGGATATAATACTTCAGTACTGAACAAAATGCTGATTTTTAGTGTCCAAACTTATTTATTAAAAGGATATTGTGTTTTACTAGACTGGATTGTGTATTCAAGTAAATACACAAGTCCTTAATTTTCACTTCTTGTATCGTTGACGTTCTGGCTGTTAATAGAGAAGATAATGTCTTCATCTGAACAGCAAAATAGCATGAATGGGACATAGATTAGCACAGTTGCAAGGAAAAAATGGGGGAAGATTGCTGAAAGATTAAAAGTATTCTGTAGTCAGTTGTACTTCCTGAATAAACATTTCCTTATCACTTTATTCCTGTTGAGTCATGTTTTAGTCATGCAGCCTGTAATCTGAAAAATAGACTTAATAGCTAAAATAGCTTCTCTGCTCACTGATCTGTCTATCTATTCATTACTATCACAGTGATCCATAATAGAATGTGGACAGGAGATGCTGTTTTAGTTTCCTCTGACCTACCAAGACTGAAAGTAACTTTTCAGTTTAATGTAAGTTAGGTTACTATTAAAGTAACATTCTAATTCATAGCCAACATTTGGCTTAAGGCTGTTCTAGAATGAACTCTGAAAGCCTGCCTTTTATGAGACTGGAATAATTCATATGGAGCTAAATGGGTTCTGTAGTATGTCTTGAAAGCAGCATAAACAGCTTTGTATCTGCTTGAATTCTTGAGCTAATATGTAATTTCAGTTTTGTCATAGTGGAAAATTACATTCCCAAATATGATCCATATTCATAAACCATGAGATTTCTAAATGTGAGCATACCCCACCTTTAGCAAACAAAACAATTAGCTGTACAAAACACATAGCACCTGATTCAAGGCCCACTGACTTCAGGGTGGATTGGATTAGACCCAGAATAGATATATTTTCTCTGTCAAAACCTAAATTAATGCACATTAAATTTGAGAATATAACCACAAAATACAGTGAACCCCTTAGATTGCAATACCCTTATCCTGTTGTGTGGCTTTGCAGAATGCACCCTTATTAAGTAGAATTTTTGTTTAACTCCTAACTAAGCAGAATTCAATCAGTGTCATTCACCATTGCTAGGATAAATTGGTTCCCTGAGAGCCATCTTGGGTTGGCTGGCCTGATTGAGTATTAGTGTAATTCTCTCCCAATTCCAAGTTTTGTCAGATGCTCACACCCACACACTTACAGATTTGTAGATCTTTAAAATACTTAATGGACCAAAGTTGTATAGTTAATATTTATTTAAAATTAATTGAAAGGGACTTCTACAGTGTTTGCTGAAAATTATACTTATTTTTGCCTGAGCTTTGTTTAAGACTTGAATTTAAAAAAAAAAAATCTTAATTCAGCCCATGCCACGAACACCTCATGGGCATGAAATGCCACAGTTTGAGGTGGAATGAGGAGTGCTGAATTCAGGAAGCCTGGGTGTTCGAATCATAGTCCCGGGGTCCCATCCATTGGATGGAGGAACATGGATTTCTGTACTATGTTCCTTGGGCATACTGATGCACGTATCGAAGGTAAGCAGTGTATTTTACAATAGAATTATCACTGGCACTTCTGAACCTGCTGTTAAATGACATCTGCCTCTGTACACTCATGATAATCTAGCAGTCCAATGAAAGGCTGTCTGAATTGATCCTAAACATAGTTTAAAGTTATTTTGATTTATACTACTGTAAAACCACCCATCCTAGCATCAGCATGCCTTTGACAATCTCGTAAATATACAGTTTAAATATTTGACTCCTCCACCCCTTCCTGCCCGCTACTTCCTAAACAGAGTACTCTGATGAGCAGCAAAATGTAAACAAAACCTAAGCCCTGCAACAGTCCTTTCCCCTCCCTACTGGCCAGATTCTCACAAATCTCGCCCCCGTGCTCCCCCCTCCCCCCCCCCCCCCCAAAAAAATGTGGAAGGGGAATATATATATGGGCTTTGCAGTTTACCCTGAAGGTCAGCAAACATGGGCTATGAATTCCAAAAATAAAGTGCTCCACTGAGCAGTGTCTTCCAAAAAGCCCTTTATACATACACCTTTATATACCTGCATAACTATAACACTAGCTGTAAATGTTTGCCATGTAGACAAATCAGGGATATTAATATAAAAGCAGGAGCAAAGCTGATTTTTTTTCTCAATATTACTGGACTTTCATACTCATAGTATCACAAAATCTCACTTTGTAGTAAAATGATGGGCAACCAGTAGAATGCTGAAAAATTATTTTAACTTTTTGTGTGTGTGTGAATTCTCTCCTTTGTTTACACTAACTTTCCTAGAGTTCGCTTTCTCCTCAAACTAGCAAGTTCAGTTTGATAAAGTGGAAAACAAAGGCATCTGCCCGAAGGGTGTGGGGGCTGTAACTTTCTCTCTCTCTTAAATTACATGCTAACTCTGGATGAGTTTGTCCACTGTGTGACTTACATGTAACCTTAGCTCTCCGCCATGGGTTCTTCCGTGTCTTGGTTCCAGCATCTTCCACTTGATGAAATAGACTGGGGAGAGGGGAATGAACTTGATGAACAATATAGAGCAGGGGTTCTCAAACTGTGGGTAGGACCCCAGAGTGGGTTGGGACTCCCTTTGAATGGGGTTGCTAAGGCTGGTGTTGGCCCTGGGCCCCAGCAAGTCTGAAGCCCAAGGCCCACCGCCCAGGACTCAAGCCCAAAAGCCCAAGCGCAAGCCCCATCGCCCACGGCTAAGGTTATATGCTTCCTGCCCAGGGCAGAAACCTCTGGGCTTCAGGTTTGGCCCCCCCCAGCCTGGGGCAGCGGGACTTGGGTGGGCTCGGTCTTTGTTCCCCCCACTGCTGGGGTCATGTAGTAATTTTTGTTATCATAAGGGAGTCACGATGCAATGAAGTTTGAGAACCACTGGGATAGAGCCTTAACTTGTGTACTCTAAGTGGTAAGCAAAACCACTTGTGTGTAGCTCTTATCTAATCACAGCTCAGGTTCTCTGCATGAGCAGTACAGTAGTGTGGTCTGAATAGAATCTAATCTGTATAGGAGATGGGATGGCTGGGGGCTGGTAGTAAGTTACTGAGCTTTTCACCTAGTTTGAGTGGTGGATAAAAGCTAAGGCTAGTGATATATTATTTGTATTGCGTCTAAGAGTCCTAGTCATGGACCTGGACCCCACTGTACTGTGCACTGTACAAACACAGCAAAGTCAGTTTCTCCACCTCTTCCCCCCTCCGCCCCGCAAAAAAGCTTAAATCTGTGACAAGGGGATCACAGATACTAATATTTGTATTTTGTAGTAAGATGGGTGTTTCTGAGTGTCAAAAAATAAATTTAGTAAATGAACACTAGATTGTCCCCTTGTGGAGTTTTCCCCCAATCATTTAATCACAGGCCCAGTCATTTTCCATCTCACCTCCCCAAAATATGAATGGGTGTTTTGGGCCCCTCAGCATTCAGAGACTGCCTGAGATACAGGCACAAAACCAGTGCTTCTGTATTCTTTCCTGCAGTTCTCCCTTCCTTGATAGAGTACAGATTTGGTAGAGCTTTACTAAGTGCTTCTCTGAACAGCCACTCCCTTCAGAGCCCCCTCTCAGGGGTGGTCTGGTGCAGAAGGGAGTCCACAGGAAAGGTAATACACTTGGAAGCTGTATTGAGCAGCTCAAGGTTTTTGTTTGTTTGTTTTTGGGTTTTTAATGACCAATGTTAGATGTGTAAGGGCTGATTTTCAGAAATGCTGAATGCTAGAGTTTTCAGGGCCAGGGTTTTCAGTCATCCATGGCAGTTAGAAGCCCAAGTCCCACTGAGTTTCAATGGAAGTAGGACACCAAACTCCCTTACGTACTTTTGAAAATCCCACCTTAAGTGTCTAAAGTTGGCCATTCAGAAACCTCACATTAATAGCCAATTCAGAAAGTTTGAATTTTTATAACTGGTCAATATTGCTGTATTTCCACTACTTCACTACAGCAGTTGAATGCAAAAGAGAGGAAAGATGTAGGGCTACACAGCAGATAATGAGGAGTTACATACCTATAATAGTGTGACATTTTAGTATATGAAAGTTCAGTAGCTCTCAATTCAACCTACAATAAGGAAATTAGCCCTTATGTAGCTACATCAATGTCGTTCCACTGTTGTAAACAGCTAATGTAGATATGCAAAGCAGGTCTTACATAAGTACAGCCTCTTTTGGTATGTTACTGGATTAAGTTATACCACTGTAAATTCCACATTGAATCTGGATGGTTTGTCTTTGTTAGGGATTTGCAATGGTGTGACAACATTGATGTAATTACAGCGGTGTGAATTTCATTACTGTACAGGGGCTTAAATAAGGGCAAGATTGTTTAACCTGCTCTCACCACAGAATCTATTTTAATTGAGGTCTTTCCTGTTCACTGAGTTATGCACTCATTTTCTTCAAAGCTCTGTTTTATGCTATGCTTCTCATTTCTGATACGTGGACTGCACAAAAAATTATTCTATATTATATGAAACCTCTATCTCTAGGAATAAATTTATTCATAGTTTACTAGAATTCTTTAGGTCACATAGGCCATGAGTGATTTTAATCATGATGGTTTTGTTGTTGAGGTAAAATTCACCTCCGGGCACCACTTAGGTTCCATTTTAAATCTTCAAAAAAGGGCTTAATTTTGATTTGTGCTACATAATTCTGGTGTCAGCCCTATGTGCAGGGGAGAATTTCACCCTTACAACATTTAGATTTTAAATTCTCAGTGCAATTTCACTGTGTTGGCCCTTGACTTCTCAAAGTCAAACCCAAAGGCCTGGTGTCTCCTCCATGCCCTTGGTGAAGCAGTGCCTATAGCTTACAAACTCCTGCAGGTGAGCCAAGATGCAGTAGTCAGTCAGACAACTAACTGACAACTCAAAAGTCCCAGTTGACAAAAGCATCGGCGTAAAGTCCATGAAGAACTTTATAATGCCCTCAAACAATACCAATCATTTCCCCAATTTTCTGTGCCTACTAAGTGGAGAAGGTGGACAGTGGCATCACCCAAATAAAACCTAGAAAAGCAGCAGGTGTCATATTCCCTGAGTTCTTAAAGAATTTGGGCCCAAGAGCAAGGAAATGGCTAGCTGGTCTCTTTACAAACAGCCACCCCTTAGGGAGAATACTGAAAGAATGGAAAGGAGCAAAAATTATAGCAATTCTTAAACCAGGAAAAGAGGTAGCCAACGTGAAAGGTTGTCAACCTCTAGCACTTCTTAGGGGCTGCTATAAGCTGATGGAGCAGCTTCTACTTTGCAGAAGGAAGCCATTGTTGGAAGAGTTGGTTCCCAAAGAACAAGCTAGCTTCAGAATAGGCAGAAACTGTTGTGACTAAGTCCTTGCTTTGGCCAGCTATACAGAAGCTAGCTACCAACACCAACTTAAAACAGCAACAGAACTTATCAATCTTAGTTCCGCATATGATACAGTCTGGTGAAAAGGACTTCTATAGAAACGTGCAATAGCCATGCCCTGTTGCCCTACAATTTGGCTCACCGTGGAAATGTTGAGCAACCACAGATTCATGGTGTACCTCGGTGAGGCTGTCAGCAGACCGCAAAGGCTGAATAACAGACTTTTCAACCTATGTAGCAGAGATATTCCACCAACATCTTCCCACAAGTTAATGTATGCAGATGACATCACACTGGTTACTCAGGCTTCCTCATTTGAAACCTCAGAAAAGGTTCTAGAACAGGACCTAAAAACACTAGAAACCTATTTAAAGGCATGGCAGTTAAAGCCAAATGCCTCAAAAACAGCAGTCTCAGCTTTCCATTTGAATAATAGCCAGGCTGACATTAAACATCAATTTCTGTGGGGCACCATTGACACATGATCATAATCCATGATACGCAGGGATAATTCTGGTCTGCGTGCTCAGCTTCCATTGCCACCTTGAACAAACCAAAAAGGAAAATGAAGGCCAGGGTCAACATCATACAGAAGCTTGCAGGAACATCTTGGGGAAGTGATGCCTGTAGACTCTGAATGTCGACACTAGCCGTAGTCCATTCCACAGTGGAATGCTATGCCTCAATATGGAGCGGAAGCATACATACCATTTTAGTGGACACCAAAATAATTTCCTCTCTTCATATAATTAACGGCACCCTCACATCAATGCCACTTCCATGGCTATCAGTATTGGCTAACATTGTGCCAGCAAATATCCGATGAGATGCTGTGACAATTAGGGAGTACATAAAGATCTTGGTAAATACCACACTATTGCTCCACTGTGACCTAAAACATCCCCCTGGCCACAGGCTAAAATCAGGAAAACCTTTCTGGTCTGGTGCCACAACCCTGCTTGTGGAAGCTAAGGATGTTTCAGAAGATGGTCTGAAGCTTGGACGGCTGCCAATTTACTGAACGAAAATCTCACCGAAGACCCAATTTTGCAAGTGCTGGGCTTCTCTTCCCCATGGTGCATATGGCCAGCTCTAAACTGTTTCCGAACCCAATATGGAAGATGCGCATACTTACTCCATAGATCAGAAGTGAGGGAATCGCTGAACTGCAACTGTGGCATAGTGTAACTGTCGGACGCTTCATGGACAATTACCCAATTTATGCTCATTCTGGAGGTGTTGCAGCCATTCGCATGACCTACCCCCTCTGCTCTTGCCTGGATAAGAGACCTTAAGATCCAACTGTAGCTACACCACTGCTTTCACTGCTCTACTATTGCCATATGGAAGAATTGCAATTTCTTGTCTTCATTACTAAGCTGATCTACTTGACTGTGCCTCAACTGCTAGAAAGAACAAAGGATAAAACAAAGTTGGTTAATTTCATAAACAAGAAAAATCTTCTCTTATTAAAAACTAGAGTATAACTTTGAGGATCTTGCAAGAAGAGAATTGGCAGAGCAACAGTTCATTCAGAACAAAATATATCTCCAAAGCATATGCAATCTTTTGTTACCTTTTGCCACTAGGTGTTGCCAAAGTGCTACAGTGTGGATTTTTCAAAGGCTGCCGGTAATAATCTAGTTGTTAATAGTGAATGCTGACAATGTTTATAGAATTACTTATTATTTTGGCATTCTCCTTGGTCTCTTACTCCTCTGCCTGCTGCTTTTTTCCCCTCAAAAGTCTATTTCTACCTTTTGAGAGTTGGTTCAATAAGTTTCAAATTGTATGGCTATACAAAAGTACATAAAATATATAAATTGCTCTAGAACACCGAGAAAGAAAAAGGATAGGCAGTTTTTGTGTCACCATACTCTACTGTTACAGGTGCTTGTTTTCCACTGGTCATAGCGATGATGAGCCCTCCAACCCCTTTCATCTCTCAGCATTGGTGGCTGTATGTCAGAACTAGATTAAAAATACTTTTTTTCTTTTGCCACCCTGCTTTGTTTGATTATCTACTAACTTTCTGGTACCAGCTAAAGATTCTTTCCTTTTGGCTATCGTGTCATTTTTGTCTCCAGTGTCAATTGATTTCATGCAGGAATAGGTATGTAAAATCTTTACAATTTATTGTTTGGAAGTAAGTTATCCTTTAAAAGAAAAGAAAGGGGGGATTCTTTAAGAACATAGCCAGTTAAGTGTACATTAGATATTTTCAGCATGGACCACCCCTATTTATTTTAAACCTCTGCAACACCATAAGAAAGATCAACAAAATCTTCTCAAGACAAATTGAGCATAATAGTTTGAACACCTTGTGCAGAGGAAGACAGGAGTAAAGATGACTTAGTTCTACACAAAAATAAGACGTTACTGACTAAACATTATGAAAATTGTATATTTCTTTAAAGTCAAATTGTAATAGATGATGTAGCTGCTGATAGCAGATGTCTCTTCATCTGAAGTTTTCAACAAAAGTTGCAGAAGGGCCTCCTAAATGCACAGCATGAGCCAAAATCCTAAAAAGATGATGTGCATTAACTGTCCATCAGAAGGTATCAAATGAGTATGGGGGGAGGGATAGCTCAGTGGTTTGAGCATTGGCCTGCTAAACCCAGGATTGTGAGTTCAATCCTTGAGGGGGCTATTTAGGGATCTGAGCCAAAAATTGGGGATTAGTCCTGCTTTGAGCAGTGGTTGGACTAGATGACCTCCTGGGGTCCCTTCTAACCCTGATATTCTATAGAAACTATTTGCCACATACATGAAGGAAATAATTTTCCATCAAAGTGGTATATGCAACAGGGCTATTACCCCATAAATACAAGCCATCTGAAGAACTACAGTCCAGTCATTTTATTGTCAGTGTTACTAGAGAGCTCCACTGTCACAAAAGCATCAGTGACTAGACAGTGGGGATTTCTGGACTTGTGATCAGAGAAATGCCTGAGAAATTAATCAGTTCTAAAAATCTGGAGTAGAAAAAAGGGACGGATTTCAATCTTGCTCTAGTATAAATCTGAGCAACTCCACTGGAATCTAAGGATAGCTTTTGGGGGTCACTGATCAGAATCTGACTCAGTGAATCTGTTTCTGAAAAATACAAGCCTTTGCACACAATTTAAGTGATAAAAAGTAACTGATACTATAGAAATAATGCTGGAAAATGGAGGCGTAGGAGTTGGAACCGTTCACAAGTATACTATATATGAATAGCGGAGTAACATTTAACTGCGATCAGGAGAGTGAAGGGATTAAGTTTATTACAAGGTGACAGTTGGTACTGATTGACAATTTTCTCACAAGCTGTTCTCCTGCCTGAAAAAGCTGATTAGTCAAAATCAAAAAGGTTAGGATGGAATATGTCTATTTCAAAGAAATTTCATTTTGAAAAAAAACTGAAATGAGATATTTTAATAAGGTTGAAGCATTCCATTTGACCCTTATCAGAATGAAATATTTGTTTCAATTTATTGTGTGGAAATGATTCACACAAAAAACTGCAATATGTCATTCTGATAAGGTTGAAACAAAATATGTTTTGAAATGTTGGAATTTCATGCAGACCAGACACTGAGTTTCAAACTGTTGTAGTTAATCTTGCCCAGACCCTTCAGTTCTTTCCTGTAGAAGGTCTTCTGAAACTTTGAATAATAATGAATGCATTACTAGAGTTTGTGTCTCCTTTTAGACTGGCATTAATCACTTTTGTGAAACCTATACACCCTGAAGAAACCCTAAGATACCTGAATATAAACAGTAAAGAATTCAGAAACAATAGTCTGAAGACTAAAAATTGTGGTCATTGCAAGGATGAAAAAGAAAAGTTCACTGTGAGGAAAATAACTGAGATCTGATAAGGATTTATGCCTAGCATGGCTAATATTTTATCTGAAACTAGCGAAGCCAGCTGAAGCGAAGACTTAATGGTTCCATCACAAACTCTTTGCAGGAATGAAGAGCAAGCTATTCTCCAGAAGAATTTGGCATCTAATATAGGGCCAGTAGCAATATACAGAATAAGGTGGAAAGAGGAATCAATGGGAAGATGAAGTAGAAGCTAAAACCTGGACAGTAAAATATAGATGCATAAATGATTGATATTGTAAGGAGATAAAGTTGATTAAGTGGGTGAGGATGAAAGCAAACAGGATTATTGCAGTGGATACTGCTAAATGCATTTCTCATTCACATCCTACAAAAATGCTTCTGTCTTTTTTCTTTTTAAAATACATTGTCAGATACTTTCCCCAGTTTTGTCCAGTACTGAAGTCATATTTCCCCTTTTCTTCTGCTGCATACTGTCTTCAAGTTATTGTTCTTCTCACTGATTTTTTTTTTGAAAGGGTCAGTGTCCTTGCTGATCTCTGACATCCTTTCCCTTATCATATCAAAAAGATTTAAAAATATGCCTTGACATTGCTCGCTCTCTCTCTCTCTGAATTCTCCTTGTCTTAGACAGTTTTTCATTCTTCTAACAGAACTCTCTATATATGGAGTTTTTTCAGTTTAGCCATTTTATGCAAGACTACAAATGTGTCTTAATTTTGGCTTTGAATCAGAGTTTAGATCTTCACACACCTTTGTGGCAGGGCAGGAGTAAGCCCCTTTAAGGCCCTGCCAAAATGCTGGCTGCAGCCTGCCCTCTGGCCAGGAGGCCAGGGCTAGAGACACAGGTATTCAGCAGGGAGCCCAGCTGCAAGCCCTAATGAGGCCTGGCTCCGAGGAACATGCTGAGCTAAGTACTGACAGCTGGGCTGAGACACAAGAGGGCTATAAAAGTCCTGGGGAAACCTCAAGAGGGAGGCTAGCCTGGGAGGAGACAGGAGGGTGGTACTGCTGTCTCCTTACCAAAGAAGGATGCCTCAAAAGCCAGGAGACCCTGGGGAGAGTCTGTGGGGCACTAGCTGTTGGGGGATCTGGAAACTGCATGAACACTGTAAATAAAGACACTTGGGTGATCCAGCAAAAGAAGGCATGGAACATTCTTTATTATACCAGCCTAAACACAGGGCGCAGGCTCAAGAGGGAGGAAGCCTGCAATGACCTTGTGACAACCTTACAAAGTTTTGAACTAGTGTCAAGCTTCTCTCTCTCTCTCATGGGCTATTCATTTTTCTTTACATGATTTCCAGATCTAGTTCAGTTGTTTGTAAGTTGTAGCTTTTTTTCTGGGTGTTTAGGTTGGTGTATGTTTTTGTTATCCTCTGGTCACTTCCCATACTCACGTTCGAGAATATGGTTGTGTGATTGGAAAGAGCTATGCTAAAAGTGTCTATAATGTATACTTGCTTGACCATATTTTGGAGGGAATTTTTTTTTTTAAAACTACAACTTCATCCCTTTCCCCCGCACTGAGGTTTAAAATGGTCTCCATTCAACTTAATGGTACAGTTGTATCTCATCTTGAAAATGGAAATAAAGTGACTCAAATGGCCCTTCAGATTCTATACAGCAACTTTTGGACAAATTGCATTTCCTATTGTTGTTAGACCTCTATATAATCTAATTTAAAGCCCTGCTTAAAAAAAAAAACAATCATTTTTAATGGCTCTCTAAGAAGAGTGGTCCAGTGTGAATTGGATTGGGAAGGAGATTATGGAACTTCATCTGTTAGATTACAGATCTAGGCTAGGATAGAGCCAGCAGAGACCAAAAGCCCAATCCTTGGTGCAAGTTTTAAGTTCCATTTGGGCTGCTCTAGTGCTGAAAAGGGGACTAAAATTGACTTACAGTCATCGTAGCCAGCTCTCCACCACCCAATCCCCTTGCTCCATTCTCCGGGGTGTGAGTATGGGCCAGGCTATTCTGCAATTCCCCAGCCAGCTGAAAAATCTGAGATCAAAACAGTCACCCATCAGCCTTAGGATAAAGGGGAACAATAGATGGCCTACAAATTCAATCACTTCTCCCACCTCCCTCCATACTGTGCTGAACAGGAGAAACTCCAGAAAGTTGTTCCTATATGATGTCTGTTTGTTGGTGAAATTGCTGTGTGTAATTGGCAATGGTTTTAGAGGCAGGTGTTCACAACTCAAAACCATCATCTCTGCATAGAGGCTTTTTGGAGCTATCTAACACCTTTCATGAAGCTACAAAATTGAAGAACATTAAGAATTTGCATTATTCTGACAGCAGCTATTAAATCTATGCATCTTTCATTACACCAACCAGCAAAATCAATAGATGATGCAAAAGAAATCTGGAGCATTATATTGTTGGTGTGATGTCTGTACAACACATATTCCATAATGTTTCATGTTCTTTGACAAACAGTGAGAAAGAAACCTGCCATGCAGAGCAATTTTTGTGTAGTGTAGGCCTTACAGTATCCTGTCCTGCCTTTATGAGACAATTCTACTTTTGAGGAATGTTATGCTTATTATCAAAGTGTAGATTGCTTTTTATTTTTACTCCTTTGCTTCATGTCTTTAATTTGTCTGTCATTTGACTACAGACGCCCACCAAATACAAATTAAATAGCTTTTTTTAAGCTGAATTTTAGTTAAGTCCAGGAAGTGGGTTTGCGGTAGGGGAAGCAAAAAAAATCCCATATCAAGATTTTTGTCATTTTTTCCTTCATTTTCCATGGCTTCAAAACTCTCACTAATGCCTTCTCAGAGACCTCTTGGCAAATGCTTCACAGGTAGGATGACCATATGTCCTGATTTTATAGGGACAGTCCCAATTTTTGGGTCTTATGTGGCTCCTATTACCTCCCACTCTCTGTCCCAATTTTTCACACTTGCTGTCTGGTCACCCTTTTCACAGGCACATTCTTTACATATTGGACTCTAAAATCCTAGAGATCTCATTTGCACAGAGGCAGGTTTATTCAGCTTTCTGATAGTTTCAGGAAAGTGATCGGGGTTCCCCGCGAGGATTTGTAACCTGTTCAGTGGGTCATCCCAAGTAATGCCAACCTCTTATTATTTCCCTCACCTGACTTATCAACTCATTGTCTCTGTCCCTCTTTCCTCCTTGTCTGTAGGCCCGTTGTTTGCTGCTTCATGATTTACTTCCAAAAATGCACCTCAGAATTCTTAGTCTGTTACAGCAAGACTTTGGTCTCAACCATTTTTGCAGCAGCTTTTCAAAGCCTATGGGTACAATTTTCAGATACTTAACAAGGCAACTGCTAAACTGAATCTATACACTTTAATTGTTGAAAAAAACCTTATCTTACTATGTAACCCCCTTAGCTCCACAAACCACCATTACAACCAACACAAAAGTTTCTGCTACTTACTTTGAGGGGAAAAGAAGAATAGTTGGCAGCTTAAAAACAACAAGGAGAGGTGGGAGTCTGAGTGGGTTGTTGATATGGGTGCAAGGGAAAAATGGGCACTGGATCTAGAACAATGCTTTTGGAGGGGGGAGTGTTGATGAAATATGGTAGGAGGGAACTCATGCTATGTTGCTGAGATGAGTAGTAAGAATTTAGGGAATAGCATCAGAACCATTGTCAGGGTAGTCAGATTAGGAAATTACTGAGTTGGGTGGAAGGGACAAGATGACCTGAGGTAGATTGCTGAGCTGAGGAGGAAAGGGGAGAGATGGCCCTGGAATAATGTTGGAAGAAGGAACTAAAGTTGTTTGGTAAGATGGAGAGGAAAGAAGATGAAGAAAGTAGCAGAAGGAAGGAATGTGAAAGTGTAGAAAAGGAGAAATTAAAGTAGTTTCTAAAATAAAGAGTCAAAAGTTGGGTTCCTTTATTTTGCTTTTGCTAGAAATATTTTGTTGACATTTTTCAGATGAATAATTCTCTAGGTATTGCAAATGAAAGATTCACTGCAGTACAAAGAATATATTACAAAACTGTTGAACTTCAGAACACCATGCAGATGTTAAGGGCCTTATTCTCTTATGCATGGAGAGTAAAGTGGGACTATTTGCAGAGTAAGGAACTGCTCAACATGAGTAGAGCTCATTGAAAAGTGGTAGAGTTTTCAGACACAAAACTCAAAAATTGTGAAATATTTTTGTTCCACAGGTTTCACAAAGGAATGATTTTTCATTTATGTGATTCTTTTAAAAGTGTTTAGGATTTATTCTCCCCCTCCCCATGCACACTTTTTCCCTTTTTCCATTTTGCCACTGCGGGGGGAGGGGGAAATCTGACAGCCCATAAACAAAAAAAGAGCAGAAAATGTTTTCAGAATTTTGTCATAAAAATGGACAATTTAAAATGTTTCATGAACATTTTCTTTTTAAAAAAAGGACATTTTGGGGCCAAAAAATTTTTTTTGACCCTTTCTAAATGGATAAGAGTGACAGGATGGGAGGTAAATGTTATTCTCATTTTACAGACAGGAAACAATCCTCAAGGGCTCAGAGTCTCGGGTGAGCTGAGCTTTCTGGTTGGTGCACCCCACAACAGCAAGAGAGGTGGTGTCAGGGAGCTAGTTACAACTGGGTGACTCAGCACTGCCTAGAGCCCTGGCAAAGGTTAGAGCATTCCTGTTGGATACACTCCCTCCTCATCTCCTGCACCAAAGCTGAGGTGGCACAGGGCCTAGCTATGCTGGCTCAGTTCCACCTCAGAGCTCCTCATGCAGCACCAAATTCAGCTACTTTCCAGTCCCTTTGCATTCTTCTGGTAGCACAAATGGACCAGAATGCAAATGAGAATCTGGCCCCCAGAGGTTAAGTGACTTGGCCATGCTCACGCAGTGAGGCAGTAGTAGAACTGACGGTCTCCTACACAGCGAGTTAGTATGTGGCAAAGCATGGTGTGAATCTACGATGCACTGGCTTGCTGTGCACAAATGTCCCTAGGGTCACTGCTACAGTTCAATGAGAGTCCCAGAGTGTGGCTTACTTAGTGTACTGATGTTTCAAAGTCTCCTTGTTTTTTTTCATTTGTTTTAATCTCACCAAATATCTATTAATAATCTTCCCCCAAAAAGTCATTGCAGGGTTTAACCAAACCTCTGCCTCATATATGGTGTAAGCAAGTTCTATCTTTCAATCTCCCTGTTGGGATTATGGGGCATTGGAAGAAGGTGAGTATGGTCTAGCTAGTATTTAGAGAACAGAACTGAAATGCAGGATTCCAGGGTTTGGCCAGAGCCAAACCCACTGAAGTCAATGGGAATCTTCAGTGGGCTTTGGATCAGGCCCTAAGGCTTTGATCCAGCAGTGAGATATGTGGAAGCAGACCACTACACTCACAAATATCCCCAATATAATCAATGGAGTTTTGTGCAGAGACAGGGGTTCACCTGTGTGTATCTTATTGGGCCCAAGAACTGGGGGCTACATGACCATGGCAAGTCACTTAACTTTTGTGCCTCAGTTTCCTGATTTGTAAGGAATCATGGATGGATATAATGATATTTATCTACCGTAGAGAAGTCTTGTGAGGCAATGGACTCTGTGGGCAGATGGCTGTGTCTGCACAGAAGCCCAGTGATTTCAATGGGGCTCCACAAGGTTGTAGGGTCCACTTGCCCAGTGTCCATTACAGGATCAGGGCATTAGTGAGTGAAATACTTTGAGATTTTTGGATGAAAAGAGTAAAGTGGTATTACAGTGCTGTCACAATCTTTATTATTGTTTTAAATAATATAGTGAATATATATTGTGGTGTATAATAGGTGAATTGAGTTAAACGAGTAACAGATCCCCACTCAGCCTGAAGGCAAAAAGACAGTATGTAAAAAGTTAGTACAATGCAGAACACACACAGAGTGACATATGGCTATTACAGAAAGAATAAATGGGGTTTTAGAAGTTTTTGAAGGAAGTAAGAAATGAACAATACAGGACCCCCGCCAGCGCAAACTTGGCCAACATTTGTAGGTTTTATAAAAACAAGCTACCATGCTTTTTTTATGCCAAAGGACACATTTATTATTTTAAAATTCTTTACAATGTTTGTAACCCAGTCCTTGCAGTCTGGGAACTAGAAAGTGAAACTGACTAGAAACTGGCTATAAGCAAAAGTGAACAGGGTTCATTTATTTCCATGATGCAAATAGAAAGTGAGAAAACAAACTGCACAAAAATAATGATTTATTTGTATTTGTTCAGGATGCCTAAGCAGAGTCAGGACTCTTTTGGACGAGGTGCCGTATATTGGAGATAATCCCTGCCCCTCAGAATTTATGATCTAAGGCGCCAATCCTGCACATTGTTCAATGCAGGCTCAAGTCCCTGCATGTGGAGCTCATTGCAGAATGTGGCTTAATTCCGGGCCAGGGAAACCAACCAACCAAGGGAATAGAGAATGGAAGACAAGTGATAGACACATGATTACACAGACTAGTAATGTGTTCAATTATATTACATGTCCCAATGACACCAGTACCTTAACATTTAAAAGGACACCATAAACTTAAAATACAGTCAATTAAAAAAGAAGAGTTCAGAGTAGTTTTGGGTATTAAACCTGCCCCTGAAACTCCCTGCCAATTTTTCTGTGGTTTTATGATGACATTTCCATATTAAAGCAAATATTTTATCCTGTTGCCCTATGAAAGACCCACACAAATAATAAAATGAGTATTTATACAGGGGAAAATTAATGGGATTGCTCATGGAAGTAAAGTTAGGCCTGGATCATACACAGGAGGGCTTACTGAGGTAAGTAAGTGTTTGGAGGAGTGGGCTTCAGGTGGTACAGGACTCATGCATGGTTTTTAAACAAAAATTGAAAAAATCAGATTTAAAAACAGTTTTTGGTTTTAATAGTTAAAGTGCCTTGTCATGCAGGAAATGGAAACCGATGTTTAAAATATTAATTTTAATGTTTCCCTTTACCATAATTAAGATGACTCGAGTTTCTATGAATTCACTTCTGTTTCAGCGCACTCCTCGCAGCTTGCATTTTCCAGTCACCCCACCACCTTCACCTCTGCTGCCTTGGGTGCAACCTTGAATCGCCAATTCAGCCAGCTCAGGGATTCCACTTGAACCACCACCTTGTCACTCATCTGTCGGGGTAACGCCCACCAAGTGCTCCACTTACCAAAGAGGCCAGGGCGCCCTTCGCCCGTTGGCTGCTGCTAGGCTCCTCTTTGCATATTAATCAGCCACAGATTTCTTCTGCACCAATGCGGGCGCCGGCTTCGCTCTCCGCAACACGCACCTAGTCGATTTGCATAGAGCAACCGCCGGAGCCCCGACACTGTGCAACCCTAGAAGGGAAAAGGAGGCTGCGGAGCTGGACTGGTGTGTCTGGCTCCTGGCAAGCAGGGGAGTGGAGCAGGAGAGGCAGGCAGGAGCTAGAATGGCTGCACGGTTCACTTCCTAGGCATTGCAACACGGCACGGCAGCAGTAGCAACAACAACAACAGGGAGAGCGCCACGGCGGAGGCAAAGCCCAGCGCACGTTACCTGCTAGCTTGAGATGAGCCCCGCAGAGGGAAGGGAGCTGCTGCCTTTCAATGGGGCGGGAGGGAGGAGGGAGAGACGCTGAAGTGCTGGCTCCGTGTGCACGGTGTTGAGGGGAAGCCAGAGGGGGAGAGAGGGCGAGACACGCCGCTTGCGCTGGGCACAGAGGTGGAGAGGGAGCTGCGGGAGCAAGGACTCAGCTCAGCTCCGCGCGGGGCCAGGGCAGCCGGAGAGGCGCCTTGCCGCGGGCGCGGGGAGGACTCGTTCTGCAAAGGGCCCGAGCCGAAGCGTCCAGCCCGGGCAGTTTCGCCGCTCCCTGGAGCGAGACTCCCGCACGCACCGGAGGGGGCTCGCAATGCGGTGCCTGGCTCTGCTCGGCTTCTTCGCCTGGGGCTTCGGGAGCTCGGCTGGGCCCAGCGGCGGAGCTTCCCCTCCTCCTTGCCCGGCTTCCTGCAGCTGCGATGGGGACGGAGGAGTCGATTGCTCCGGCAGGGGGCTGACCGCCCTGCCCGAGGGACTCAGCGCCTTCACTCACGCCCTGTAAGTCCGGGGGACAAGCAGGGGCTTCGCCGCGGTGCGGCGGGGGGAGGGAAGAAGCTGGAGACTGGTGGGGCAGCTAGAAGGGGTCCCTCTTTGCCTCCAGACTTTCCCAAACAGGTTTCCCGGGTGGGTGCGTTGGCAGCATGGCCTGGGCAGATGCCTGCCCTACCTGTTAGTGTGGCAGGGTACGGAGACCGTCTGGGCACTTGGGGTTGGGCTAGGTTAATGCCAAGGGCTTTCAAAAACAAACAAACAAACTCGGGAATTTTTTTAAAAAAGATTTTTTTTTTTTTTTTTTTTAGAGCCCAGCCCGCCCTTCCGCCAGTCTTTTTGGTGATCTTAATTCCCCCTGGCCTTGCATCCCATTTGACAAGTAGGTGGGAGAAGGGTGGGCCGTACCTTATTACTACCTTATTCCGCCCGATGGAGGAAGCGGAGAGGAGATATCGTCTCTGTTTTAATCGAGCCCCTTCCCCCGAGAAATAGACCCCTCGTTGTGTCCGTGTTTTCTTGTCCCCATCCTACAGGCTTTTAGTATCTTGAGGCCGGGTATCCGCAGATCTGGGTAAAAGTTGGACCTAGACACCTTTTTAGTGTGTGTCAAACAAACAGAACCCGAGACCGTGCTGGTTGGTGCATGCCCATTCCCAGTCAACAAGCAAAGACCATCAACTGAGCAAGGCAGAATCAATGAGACAATATTCTTGTGCTGCCAAATTTGGGCATGCTGGGTGAGGAAACACCTGGATTCAAGAATAATCAGTAAAAAAACAAAAACAAAAAACAAGAACAAACAAACAAAAAACCCATTGATCCAGGCACTGTTACTGAGCAAATACTTTGATTTTGCTGGCTCTAAGGTCTCAGTACAGCAAACTCTGACCCTTCTGTCTGTCAAACCAGCCTTATGAAGTGGAGACCACATTATCTAAGAATAATAAAAAATGAGCAGTGCTATGTACGTTTAATTTTTTTTACTTGGGAACTCTCTGTCTTCGGTGTTTCTAAAATGTGTTTATCAACTTGGTATCTAAGCACCTGGGGCGTTCCCTTTGAATGTTTGAGTTGTAAGCATTTGGGGTTACAGAAGGATTTCCTAAAAAATTGTTGAAGAAATCCACAAGTCTGTTTGTATCAATCAAGAGCAGGAGATGGCTTTCCCCAGTTGGCATTTCCTAAGCAGGTTCATTTACTTACATTGCCTTTGCAAGGTCCAAAGCTGAAAAAGGAAACAACAAGAGATGTATAGACTTCAGGCAGTGAAGTGCAGATTAGGTATCTAGAATGGCAGGAGACCGACTACCTGCAGAATATGCCAAGTGAGAAGGCTGGAGGTGAGGGAGAAAAACAATCAATTGTTACATTTGAAAATGGAATTATGTAGCAGGATCATATTGCTCAAAGGAGCAGAGAAGTTCAAGGGTTAATGTTAATTGTTGTTCAGGTATGCAAGGCCAAGGAGGATTAGATGGTTTGCATACAAATGAGGAAAAAGAATACGATAATAGGTAAATGTTAAGCATGTATAGCAAGTAACTACATTCCTGCCTTAATTCAGAATTCCACCTTAAAATATGGAAAGAGGTCAAGTATTTGTATCCTTTGCAACATCCTCATATTAATTCAGAGTGTATTTAACTAGCTAGCAAGTGAATTAGATGTGCTGCTCCCAGCAAAAGTTTTAAGCTCTTTTTTTCTGGAAGGCAAGTTAGGTAGTCCATCCATAAACAACACTAACCATTCCTCTGCCAAAATACCATTTCAAGTCTGTAGTGGAGGTAGATGTTGTTAATTAAGCACAGTAAATGTTAATTTGTTCAAAATATTGCGTCTATAAGGTGGAACGAGAGAACTTTTATCTCTGATACAGCTTTATTTACTTTGTTTTAATAGTCTCGTGAATTTGGCTAATCAGTTTCCTTTCATACTAAACCTTAGGTTGTCTCTTTGGATCGTTTCTTTAAAGTCCTGCATGAAAGTTGGCACTTTAGGCAAGATTTGCCAGTTGGCATCTGTGTTAAATATTCAGTAATTTTATTATAAACTTTTAATTGTACATTTCCCTTGTGTAGTGAGATGACTGAAGAGGGATTAGGAGCTTTCACTATGCTAGACTTTTGCTAATCCACAAACCTGTTAAGTTTCACAGTAAAACATACCAGGCTTATCCCACTTCTCAGCAAAGTTTAATAGCAGAGGGCTGTAGTGAGATTTTGTATTACTAAAGCTTCACTACTGTTGCAAAATGTATTACAGTGCACATTATAGGAAATTATGATGCATACTCATAAATCAATACTGAACTACACTTTGATGAAATTGTCTTTATTTTTCTGTGTGTTTTGGTTCATTTACTTTCTTATTCATGACTATGCAAAGAGTCTGCTGGTTCTTAGCATGAATTATCAGGGTTTCCCAGTACTTGTTCATCAGTTTCTACCTTAGCAAAAGATGTCCCATTTCTCTCATGTACCAGGTGTGCAAGTATTTTTATCATTTGGGTTGCTTAGAGCAGATTATTGAGCCTGAAATCTTATGAATCTTTTACTTGTTAGTTAGCAGGAAGTTGCATATTTCAGTGAATAAATATTATTTAGCAATTACTTTGTATTGTACAGTAAGACCGCAAAGTAGTACCATGTAATAGTGGGACTGGCTTTTTCCTTGCATTTCTCTTGCAAAGGCAGTGTTTCTCATGATTAGAGCAGGGGACTGGAAGACAGGAGGACCAGGATCTCACTCTGCCACTGTTACTGTGCAGGCGTGGGGTATGTCTGCATGGCCTCAGATTATGGCAGCATGAATAGCATTGTGCAGCAAAGTACTGTGCTGTAACTCCCCCAATTGCTGCAGGCCAAACTAAAAGGTTCCCACTTTGCGTTAACATTAGTGTAGTACTGTTTGAAGGAGGACTACATGAATGTGAACTGTGAACATGTTAGTTTGCACCCGCAGTATCCACTTGGGGGAGTTATAGCGCAGCACTTTGATGCACAGTGCTATTCACGCCCCAGTAGTGTGAACTGCAGGGCTATGTAGACATGCCCTAAGACTTGCTAATAAGCTCCCTGTGCCCTAGTTTCTCCATATGTAAAATGGGATCTTGCCAAACTTTGTAAAGTGCTTTAAGATTCTTGGGAGAAAGGTGCTTTGGGGTTACGATTATTAGGCTATCATCCCTGTATATCTGTGAGACTGCCTTTATTGTCCAGAAGTGGTTATAAGCCATTAAAACTAGAACCCACTATAGGTATAGTTGCCATACTCTTTCAGTTGTAACTCCCTGTTTTCGTATGCTGATAAGATTCCGGAAATTCACCTCTGGGGCTGACTTATTCCGTACTTGGTTTCTGTTTGAAGGTGGGATGTGATACATACTGCAATGTGTGTTGGTGTTTGGGCAGTCTACGTCTGAGCAAAATCCTTTCAGCTCTGTTGTTCTGCAAGAGTTAAAAATGCTCCCCACGCGCATGCCAGTTATTGTCCTTGCTTTTGATTTTTTCAAACACAGAACTCAACAATGGCTGCTTTTTGAAACTTTGCATTTAAATAGTCTCCGTTTTGGAGCATAGCTATTCCCAAGTTTTGGATATGGGGGAAAGGCAGAATAATAGTTTTATAAGACATAGAAAATTCAGCACACTTGGTAAGCATCATCTTAGCCTGATATTCTATGAGTTCTAAACTTTCATTTAGAAACAAAATTAAGTTTGCATTTTTGTTTTGTCCAAGAAACTGTCATCGTGGTGTGCTGCTGCCTTATTAACCCAAGCTTGCAGAAAATGGTCTCTCTAGACAAACAATGGCCATATCCTTCACCTGCCCTGTACCCTGCAAGAACGTCAAGTCTTCCATTTCTTGATGTTGGAGAGGCAAGGTGGGAGGGGTGGTCCAATATCTTTTATTGGACCAACTTCTGTAGGTCTCTCTCCTCACCTACCCTGCCTCTCTGATATCCTGGGACCAACATTGTTAGAGCTACACTGCATTTCTTGATAACTTTTAACTGTGTAATCTTAATATTACATTCTATCTATATAAAAATATACTGATGTATTCCCTGATCTTCCATATCAGGTTAGCTTGACTAGAACCACAAGTGGATGTCCATTTGCATTCCTGTCTCTTCCTATTTCTGCTTGTACTGGTACCTTACAGTGGTCAATTTGAGTAACCTAGACTGGATACTCCTCTTGGTATGTTTTGTTCACAGTTCATCCATTATTTTACTATACTTAATTATTATTGTACGACTCATAAAACTGTATTATTTTTCACAGAGTCTAATGGATTTATTGAGTCCCTTGCCATGGAGTGTCTACAGTCTAATTTTACATATGACAAAATCAGTGAATACCACACAGTGGTAGCAGTTGGGGATGAAGGAAGGAAGGACTGGGGTTTCAATAACAAGATCATCTAGTTACTTAGGCCTTGTCTACACTGCCGCTTTACAGCGCTGCAGCTTTCTCTCTCAGGGGAGTGAAAAAACACCCTCCTGCGCACTGCAAGTTTCAGCACTGTAAAGTGGCAGTGTAGACAGTGCACCAGCCCTGGGAGCTACTCCCCTCGTCGGGGTGGTGGTGGTTGGTTTTTTTTTTTTGTTTGTTTTTGTTTTTTACAGCGCTGAGAGAGCTCTCTCCCAGCCCTGCGCCGCGACCACACAACAACGTTAAAGCGCTGCCACGGCAGCGCTTTAACATTGCTAGTGAAGACATACTCTCAGTTATGGTATGAGCAGAGCAGGATGTTTCCATTAAACATATAATGATAGGGGTTTTTTTTTTTTAAAGAGGATAACTCATGGCTTTTGGGTGACATGAAAGTTTATTATTATTCTTGTTCTTGTTGTTGATGATGCATTTGAATGAGGAAGGCTGGTATTTTGATGAACAGGGATTTTTTTTTTTTTTGGATGATATTCCATGAACAAGGCAGCCTGGGGGGGAAAAATACAGAGAAGGGAGTGGAGTAGAAGTATGTGAACAGAGGGGATTAGAGTAGATGAGGTGCGGGTGAATCCAGTGGGTATCAGGAGGAACAAGAGAGGAGAGAAACTGTTGATACAGTTACTGTAGGGAGCCATTTTTTGGGTAAAATTTAGTTGGGTCCCGAAGTCAGAATTATACAATCAGCTACATGTTTTTTTCCTGATCATAGGCTTTGTGGCTTTGCTTTGTTGCAAAATAACTGTTATCTAGCAAGTTGATTATGCCAAAGCAGAAATGTTAAGATGAAAGCTAATGAGGAGGATCTGGATGACCTTGTAAACTGGAGTAATAGGATGAAATTTAACAGTGAGAAGTGCAAGGTCATGCATTTAGGGATTAATAACAAGAATTTTAGTTATAAGGTGGGGACGCATCAATTAGAAGTAAGGGAGGAGGAGAAGGACCTTGGAGTATTGGTTGACCACAGGATGATGATGAGCCGCCAATGTGATATGGCGGTGAAAAAAGCTAATGCGGTCTTGGGATGCATCAGGTGAGGTATTTCCAGTAGAGATAAGGAGGTGTTAGTACCGTTATACAAGGCACTGGTGAGACCTCACCTGGAATACTGTGTGCAGTTCTGGTCTGTCATGTTTAAGAAGGATGAATTCAAACTGGAACAGGTACAGAGAAGGGCTACTAGGATGATCCGAGGAATGGAAAAGCTGTCTTATGAAAGGAGACTCGAGGAGCTTGGCTTGTTTAGCCTAACCAAAAGAAGGTTGAGGGGAGATATGATTGCTCTCCATAAATATATCAGAGGGATAGATACCAGAGAGGGAGAGGAATTATTTAAGCTCAGCACCAATGTGGACACAAGAACAAATGGATATAAAGTGGCCATCGGGAAGTTTAGACTTGAAATTAGACGAAGGTTTCTAACCATCAGAGGAGTGAAGTTTTGGAATAGCCTTCCAAGGGAAGCAGTGGGGGCAAAAGACCTATCTGGCTTCAAGATTAAACTCGATAAGTTCATGGAGGAGATGGTATGATGGGATAACATGACTTTGGCAATTAATTGATCTTTAATTATTCATGGTAAATAGGCCCGATGGAATGTTAGATGGAGTGGGATCGGAGTTACTACAGAGAATTCATTCCTGGGTATCTGGCTGGTGAATCTTGCCCACATGCTCAGGGTTCAGCTGATCGCCGTATTTGGGGTTGGGAAGGAATTTTCCTCTAGGGCAGATTGGAAGAGGCCCTGGGAGTTTTTCGTCTTTCCTCTATAGCATGGGGCACGGGTCACTTGCTGGATGATTCTCTGCACCTTGACATCTTTAAACCATGATTTGAGGACTTCAATAGTTCAGACATAGGTGAGAGGTTTATTGCAGGAGTGGATGGGTGAGATTCTGTGGCCTGCATTGTGCAGGACGTCAGACTAGAGGATCATAATGGTCCCTTCTGACCTTAATATCTATGAATCTATCTATGAGTTTTTTTGTTTTTTTTTTCAAATTGATGCAATGTGTTCTTGTTCTTTGACGTGATCTTACTCAGTGGTGTAGTAGTAACCAAAGAAGTGGATAAACTAACCTAAACTTAACTCCATATTCCCCAAATGAGAAATGGATAAACTGAGTTTACCCTGCACTACACTACTGATCTTTTGCATGTTGTCAATGTCCGGGCAATATGTTATGTAAAAGAAAATATTCTCTGTGGTCAAAGCAAGTTATGCTGAGGGCATCTTTTATATTTCTGCTGGTATTCCTTAACCCCAAATACTATACTTTCAAGTTTAATCCTGGTGCAAGTCTAGAGTGGAGACACATTGACTGAGATTTTTCAGAAATGATTAGTGGTCTTTGGGAACTTGGATATGTGGATACCCCACTTCAGACACTTTAAATAGGTCTGATATGTTCACAGGGTGGGTGTTTGATACCTCCTGAAAATCAGGCTCTTTTGCGGTGACTCAGTTGGGCTTCTGAAATCACTAGTTATTTTTTTAAAAAATCCCAGCCCATTTAAATAATAAAATATAGTATTTAATTAGTATCTTAAAAATGAAAATTATATTACCTATCCATAAATATAATTCTTATTCTTGCCAGTGATTGTTAGGATACATAGCATTATGTTTCAAGATTTGCCGAAAAATTTTGAAAGCTTAAAATTGCAAGTAATCCACTCCCTTTACTTCCCAAGAACTTCTTTCAAACAAAATTATTTCCTGACAGTGTTTGCAATTTTGGGGGGATTGGTTACTTTGCTTTAATTTTAGTGTTTTTCAAATTTTTGTGTGTATGTTTTCAAGACCATAGGCATTCTAGTGTCCACATGATTCAGCACAATCTTGATGTAATCAATAGGTAGATCATGGGCCAAATCCAGAACTCCAAACACCTTTGAATGGACTGTGAAATCTTTTTATTTACTTATTATTATCATTATTGTTGTTGCGATGTGAAAAATGTTTCTCTGGAGTCTGGACCTTGGGTATATCTTGACCAAGAAATTTGGACAAAAAATAAATGACTTCCCCATTTCACATGTTTGTTTTCATTGGTTTTTATTCTCTACTCTCCTCCCTGCATGGAGAAAAAACACAATTGCTGCCTAATTTTGTTTTAAATGCACTCTATTCTTACTGTGCATATTTGGTTAGTCTTCCCTTTTTCCCAAATCCATCACTTCACAAAAGAAAAAAAAGTTTTTTTTTTTTTCTAGTAGACTTTCAAAAAGGAAATGTTAATTTTGCTATTTGCCAAAATCAGGTTAAATGGCTTTTAAAAACAATCCTTTTTAATGCTGTATTTTCTACAGTTGTTCTGCAGCTTCACAAAATCAAAATTTTTTTTTTTTTTTAAAATGAGCAAGGTCTAGCTATTTGATAATTGGTGTGTCTGCATTTGTAATGTTATTTTACCCATCTCGAAGAAGGTGTTGCACCTGAATCTGGTCCAACTGGGCTTTTTCGGCTAAGTTACTATAATCCTCCTGAATATATATAATCACTTGACTGGTCCTGCTGGATCCAACAAAACTTGTGTGTTTTTATAACTGAATGTCTTTTTTTTTTTTTCTTCCCCTCTCCCCCCCCCCCCCTTCCCTCCCATCTGGAATTTTTATGTAGCATTTTGCTTAAACCAATGGTAGGTAGCATGTACAAGGCATTGCCTTGTAACTGATCCATAACATTACTGTTACATTAGAATGGTGAGGAGCCGGCTTAGGTGCAATGAACATTGTCTAAACAGAGGGAATATGTTGAAAAGCAAGGATGGCCAGGCATGATCTTCAGTTTGGAAAATGTAGCATAATTATAATTTTCCTGAGATAGAAAAGCCTTATCTCATTATAGGTTTGAAGGCTTTGCAGTTTAATTTTTCACTTGCCTGTGCCACATACTGTGATAAGTGATAAAGTCCACTTTTATTCATATAGTAAAGACTCTGTTTAAAAGGGGCATGTCTGGAAGCTTTCTTTCTTTTCTTTTTTTTAAGGCTTTTTTAAAGAAAAAGACAGACCACACACATATAACAAATAATTTTGACAACAATAAAAACACTATTTTGCTTTAAAAAGAAATATTTTCATCTCCCCACCTTCAGCGTTCTAGCATTGTTTTAATGGATGAGAACCAAGAGTGAAACTGAAATGAAACCGACTAATCTATTTTTCATTATTCATTAACAAAAATTAAAAACAGCATAAACAGCGAAGCATTAAAAGGACTGTAAAAATAAAACGAAACAAAACCCTGTCAGAATACATCTTGATCTGCTACCATGGAGCTCTGCAGCCATGCAGAGTATAAGACTCTTCGTGGGTCTGGGCTGACTAATAACACTGGAGTGGATACATCAGCCCAGATCCTGCAACTGGATCCAGGTGAGCTGATCCTTGTAGCTGTGGAGAGTGACACTGAATTCAGTGAGGGTCTCTCAAGCTGATCTGGTTGCAAGATTGGGGCACTTAAAGTATATAATTTTTCATGTGTCTTCTTTCTTCTGTAAGAAATATGAAGTCCTAGGTATTACATGAGAAGGTAGAGGTTTTTTTATGGTTCTTAGGTGTTAAGGGAAAAAAGTGTAAAATGTGAAATTGACAATAAAACTCTTGTGTGCCTCTCCTTCTCCCAAAAATCAATGCCCTACCACAGTGTCTAATTTGTCAGGCACTTGACACTTATTTTTGCACCTTGAGCTCATTATTGTCGGCCATATGCCATTTCTTGTTTGATGCTGACTAGCAGAGGCTCAGAACCGTGACTTCAGGGAGCATGGAAATCCGTTTGCTGTGTGAAAAATTTCAGGACGTTAATTTAAAACAAGTGTGTACTGGTAAATCATTCCCTTTAACCCTTGATAGGCTTTTACTAGTAAATATGTGTTTAACATGAAAAATACTGGAGTATGCAATTCAGGCATTCAAAAAAACATTCATGAGACACTTCCCCTGTTTTTTTATGAACACAGAGAAAGTTACTGGCCTAGATTCCAGAAGGGCAAAGCATTCTTACCTCCTTGTAAGGTGAAGGAGAGCTACTGTGTTCTTGGTCCCTTGGGAAATCAGACTGAGTGTTTCTAGCCTTCATCAGTGAAGATTGCCTTCTTACTGGGAACCAAATGTAAGCTGGTGCAGTATTTGTATTGTGGAGGGTCTACAGACAGCTCCAGTGCCCCTGCTGCTGCTCATAGTTTTCCAAAGCCTCAACAGAGTGAAATTAGCAAGACTGAGCAGCTTTCACCTTGCCCTCTGAACTCTGTAGGCAGCGGTGAAACTGTCAAAAATCATGTCAATTCTATGCTGCTGCCACCTGGAAAAAGCTCGGGTATTGGATTTGTTCATAGACAAGATAAAGAACCTGAAAGAGGCTGTAGGAGGGCTAGAATAGCAGAAACATTTTCTCCTTCATCACCCTCGCTGTGGGGGAGGTGTAGGGAGAGGGAGGCTAGAGTATCCAGACAGTCTTTCTACACCCAGGAGGCTGGGCTGACAGAAGGAGGAGACAGAAAACTCCTTCTCTCTCCTGGAAGTTAGAGAAGAGATGAGCTCCAAACTTAAGACACCTATTAGCAGAAGGCTGGTATAAGATAGAGACCCCAATTTGAGTTTAAGGGGCAGCACTTTTCTAGAAATCCCAGCAACCTCCCCAGCATCTGGGCTGGGCACTTCATCTGCATCTGGACACTGTCTCTGAACCTTGCGGGTGAAGCCTACCTACCCTCATCTTTCATATCTGCCTCTTGGCATGCTTGGTCCTCTTCCCCTCCCCCCTCCAACAAAAACCAACAACCCTGCTGCTATTTACTAATGAGAAGTTCTCAATCTGTGATCTGTAGAAGGGTATCTGGTCCCATGAAGTTGGCTCTTCATTATTTCCAGCTGCTAAATTGCATTACAAGTCAGCTAAAAATGGATTAAATGCTTTCCTAATCTCTCTCTTAACTGTAGTTAATGTAGTTAACTGTAGTTAACTGCATACGTTAGTGCCTGGTGAGACTAATGCTGAGATGGCTGGTGTGCTTGGCAAAAGAAGTGACCTGATTTTTCAGAGGTGCTGAGCTACTGTTACTCCTGTTGACTTTCATGTCAGACACCTCCAAACTTATAATGATTTTACATTGTATTGCTAATGCTCATTATTACAACTGAAAGATTGGAAAATAAAATGTTTCTGTATTTGTTTGTTTACTGTATGCATGTGACAATAATTTGTGTGTGTAGTCCATCAATATTCCCTATTGTGTATAAGGGTCTTTTGTGCAGACTAATGACAACATTATATACTGGGGCATAGCAATATTATAACATATGCTTAAAAAAACAAAAAAGAGTTGTTTCTGAACAGCTTATGGTGTCGGCATATTTTCTCCAATTGGCTGGAGTATGACATCTGTGAAAGAACTTACTTTTACTTTGACAAAAACAATATCAAGTGATTTTTTTTTTGTCAATCTCATGCCTCTGGTATTTTGTATTTGTCTACTTGGAATTATAGATAAGTCATATTTTTTCTTAGTTGTGTCATTGTCCTATATCTGCACACTGATATGGTGTCCTGGGGCTTAGTAAAACCACAAAAAGTCAGTTGAGCTTTGAAAATGAAACCAACCCATTAGAGTGTTTTGTTCAATGCATTTTGGCTGTTGAGAAAACATTAGTTGAAACATAAACTGACACATTTGAAATATTGTGGACTCCATGTAATGACAGAGATTAAGTGAAACTGCTTTTTTTTTTTTTTGGGACTTCTTCTTGGGGAAACTTATGTTAATGAGGACATCTGAAAAGTAAGGTATATTACACTGAGAGATTGGAGCAGTGTATTATGCACAGTTAAAAATATGAACTTGTCGTTTCATTGCACTTAACTGATCAAATGCAGTTTTTGGTACAACTAGATAGAAGTATTTTAGTATAACATGGCATAACAATTGTGGAAGCTTGATGCTTTAATATGTAGCGAGATGAATTTTGTAATTCAGATCTTGTCTGTATTTTAATGGTGAGGGTGAAATGCTATTTGAAGTGCTGCACTGGAGTAGTCTTTCAGTCTTTGCCCTGTCCTAAATTACTGTGTACTGTTAATCATCTGCTGTGTACACCTATCTCTGGAGTCATATCTGTAAAGTGCTTTGGGATCCTTCAACATGGCATTCTGTCAATATAAATGTGGTATGGATTTACAAACAGTAAGACCGTCTATGTGGGATCATCATCAGGTTACATCAGTCTGTCAACTTGTGCCTCACCCTCTCCCTTCCAGACTCCAAGAAGGTCCTCAAGGCCTCAAAAATCCCCCACTTAAAAAGTCTCTGACTTGCAGCAATTCCTTCCCCTTATAAAAATAGGAGCCAGTCAGTCCCACATTCTGAACTCTCCCGAGGAGAAAAATAGGTGTGATGTATTTTTTTGTTTTGAAGCTCTCCAAAGTTGGACAAATGACTGAGGAAGAACTAAGTTTCAGGAAGTGTTTGATAAGGACAGAAATCAGTGGTTATAACTACATTAATAATGACGTCTGTAGGATCTACTAGTTCTAAGCAGACTCCAGTCATTTGTTGGTTTTGAGAATTGAGCCGTAAGATTTCGGCGTCGTGAAGGTTAATTTCCATTTTGAAACCACTATTTTGCATCATCTGACTTGAAGTTTAAAATACTTGGGACTCGATCCTATCTTCAGGTACTACATGTAAGTAAAGTGCTACGAGTCTTGTGGAATTTCACCTTTTTAAATTAGTAATTGGTTCCTACATGTTGTGTATATAAAAATGCAGGGGAAGGCTCACGCCATGAAGACCCAGCATAGGGCTGAGCACCGCCTGGGAGGCACAGGGCACTAGCAATAATAGGGTTGTGTCTTTTTGTGGTGTTTACAGCACTTGCTAGCTTGTACATTTTTGTTTGTTTTAATTTTGTGCTTTTTCCCCATGAAGACAAGCCCAAAGGTGAGGCTGCAGTTGCTAAGCACCTTCTGGGAGGGCTTATTGCCTTGAAGGATCAGGCCGTAAAGAATGAAACAGCTGTACACTGTGTTCCTATGGCTGTTCAGCTAACCTTTCCCTTTTAAAACATCTTATTTTAAAAACTGAATAACCTAACAATAGAAAAACAATGAGCCTGCTGAATGTCTCCCCATAAAACTTCAAGAAATTGTGTTCTGACTTCTAAATAATACACAGTTGGTACTGAATCGTAAAACATTGTGTGACCTCAGAGCTACTCAGCTTAATTTAGTTTAATTTAATAATACTGCCAAACCTCTTTAATTCAGCTTAATTGAATAATTCTGCAAATGGAGTTGTGCATTTTATAACCTCGTTCTGTGAAAATGTTTTTTGTTGAAGAATTTTCCCATTACTTTCTTGACATCTGCATGGTTACACATGAATAGCATGACCCAGTCCCTCAGCAGGGAGACTAATGTGGCCCTGCTTTCGATAGCCCTGTTACTGACAAAGAAAACATATGGAATATTTCATTCCCGTCTTTGCAAACAGGGCGTGGGGCTGTAAGGGCAAAGGGCTGCAAGCTTCAAACTTCATGGTAAATTGGTAAGTTAACCACAAGGTTTACTGTTAGTAATCAAAGTGCTTTTGCCAAAGTCCTATTATTTCACATCACACTGTGTTGCTGTGGGAATAGAATCCCAGATGTAGAACAAATCCATTTCAGCAATCCAATATTAATAATTTAAGTAAGCAGCAGACTCCTCCGTGGTCTCATTTAATCTTTAATGACACATGATACCAAGTGACAATTTTCCTAAAATATTTGGACACTATAGTTGTCAGTGTTTGATGTTTGGTATTTGCTTGGCAGATACACAAGATATGAACACAGATGCATGGTTCCCACTGGAACAAGTCATGGGGGCTGTCTCCCCTTACATTCATTATGTCCCCTTTCAAGCCACAAAATGGGACCAATTGTTTCCTATCATCCGAACCAAACACCGCACTGTGTTGACTCTAAAGTTTCTATTGTGTGGTAACAAAGTGAGAGTTTGCTGTTGCATTCCACTCTAGCCAGTGGGTTAGTGCTCAGTCGTCAGGAGCATAGCACGAAATCAAGGCACAACACTGCTGTTTCATCACCAAAGGGAAAGAAAAGCCATTGTAAGGCTGGAGGAGGAATGAAAAAAACACTTGCCACTGGAATATGTGAAATAGTTCAGCGGGGATTCAGGGAATTTACCCCTCTCGTCACTTCCAATAATTTCTTCCATGTTGTTTGTACTTGTGCACTATTTTGAATTGTTTAAATATGATTTTAAAGTAATTCCTACTATGGTGGTGATTCTGCTGTTTTTCCAAATACAGGCTTAGCAGTGTAGAGGATGGACAGGTGAAGAGCCTATTTAATCTGCAGCTTTGGAGTGCAGACCCATGCTGTAACCCCAAAACTAATCCCACTTGGATTGCTGGTTCCAGTCCCCCTTCTAGACCCTTTTTAGATTAGGCAAGATTTAGACAGATCCAGTACTTACTCCCTTAGAATTTCTTTCCTGCACCCAGAAACAGGAAAGAAGCTGTCCTGTTTCCCAGGTTATATGATTGCAGGATCTAGAATTCATATTGGTTTCTAATTAGCAAAAGCCCAAAATCAGACCAGGAAAGGGCCTATAGTTCTATTAATCTGAGCTGATCCTTGAACTCACTGAGTTAAGTCTTGCATTAGAAGTTGAATGAGCTGAGGTTCACACACACACATTCTCTCAGGAAAGTTTGGGGAGTCTTGTCTGAGCTGCATCCTACAAAACCCCCTGCTAGTCTTCCTCTTCCCTCACCCCACCCAGATCACTGCCCCTTCCAGGCCAGGGACCCCACCCTCTAGAATGCTTCCCTTGGAGAGCTTGGAACTCTATTTCCAAGCATAACTGGAGGGGTTAATTCGTCAAGATGTCCTGTGAAGTGGCTTCTTTTCAAGTTTTGTGGTGGAGGTTTATTTGAATTTCAAACCTTTCAAGTCCATGTTAATTGCCTGAAAAGTTTAATTTTAAGGGCTTTTTAGCAGGTTGTTTTAATTATAAGCCTAGAAAGCCAGAGACCATTCAGTAACCAAAATATTTTATATGTTTTGACATATTTAATATGTCATATGTCAAAATATGACATATTTTATATGTCAAACTTCAGCTTCCTAAAAGAGTAAAATGGCTGACAGCTGGATGGGGCTGCCATTTTGTGCCAAGGACTCCCATTGAAGAGTTTACAAGGGAATGATCACCTGGTCTCATAGCTACAAAGGTAGTGGTGGGCTCTCTTCTGTTCATGTTCTGTAGGCAGTTCCTTTGGATAGCTGAACTTACATGCACTTAATGGTATGAACAGAGAAAAATGGGGCTGGATATTGGCGGAAAATGTCCCAGTTATATGATCTTTTGGGTAGTGGGCCTAAAAGTTGTCAAGAGAAGTAATGGAAATCTGTTGCTAGAAGGATTTATTAAAATTACACAGGGTAAATCATTTGGAGAACAATTCTGTGACATTTTCCAGTGCTTGGATTAAATGATATTTTGTCTCTTCTGTCTCTGATTTCTAAAATCAATACACATGAATGTCTGTGTCTACACAAGACTTGTCTTGCCGGCTCTCTGCGTGCACACTTCCCATTGAGCTCAAAATTTCAGGGTCAAGATCACTGTCTGTAATTTGCCTTTAAAATTAAATTATTAGGAATTCTTGAAATTGTACAAAGCCCATTTCCCCCATAATGTCTATATTAGTGTTCATTTAATGGTGCTGCTCTTGCTGATTCCTCCAATAGATCATGGTTCTGTTGATTCCTCAGGGAAAATAAGTGAGAAAGGGGGGGAAAAATCCATGTGGGTTTTTTCTTTTTTTATAATTTGTTTTTACTCTGGAAGAGTAGTGCTTTGTAGTTTAAGAAATGATTAATGTATGGTTGTCTATTTGAAAACTTTACCAGGGCTCTTTATTTTTAAAAGTGGCTAAGTCCCATTTTCAGACAAGTCACGTGAAAATGGGACTTAAACACTTTTTGGAACTTTTACTTTAAGATATTTTGAAAAGCAACTGTTTTAAAACTGGCATAACAACTGCTCTTAATATAGGGCCAGATCTTGCTGTCCTTACTTGGTCCCAAGTCCCACTGTCTTTTATGGAAGTTTTGAGTGAAAAGATCTGGTAGAGAGAGAAGGCTCTGATGCAGATTTTTATGTTCCAGTACTGTGGGATTCTGCTATTGACACGTGGCAGCTGGAGGTTTGGAGTTGGACACAGTCCTACCTTTTGATACTTTCTTACTGCTGTTGATTTTAACACTTGTTTTTTTGTTTTTTTTTAAAGTGCTAATATTGACCAAACTGTTAATATTTTACAGAACTAGTGTGTTGAGTCTCGTAAGGTGTAGAAAAGTCATGTCTGTTCCAAGGGCAAATCTGCTGGCACGGTAACCGTGTTGAGTGTTTACTGGAGACACTAAATCCCTTAGATATCCAGGTCAATTAATCATTTATTTTGATTTGACATACTCTTGCTTGAAATATTTCATTTTAAGAACTCCAGCTAGTTTACGTACATGTTTATACCCACTTCCTCCCAAAAATGTGGTAAAAGGGAGTCAATGTGCCTCTAACTTCCAGGCCAATAGTGTCTAGTGTCCTGATTTTCAGACATTTTATGTAGGGTGTGGATTCACTGAGAGGGAAATTAGTGGATGTAGTAGCCTCTGGACAGTTTTTAGAACTCCAGCTAAAGCATCAATGTTTACCATCAAGAGTCAGCTTCTCTCTCTTACAAACTGCCTCAGGACATTGGGCCATCAGAATAAATCCAGAGTGATGCCACAAGTTATTGCTATGGTTTTGCATGTCAAGCACCCCAAATCCTGTGTAAGAACGTCTGCTTGGACGGTCACTACCTTCATCCACATGAGAAACTGTGGGACAGTAGCCTTCAGCATGTTCTTCCAAGCACTTGTGTAACACAGTTCATGTTAACTCACGCACATACAAATATATGTGGATGTTTGTGTCACTACTTAACAGTGATGCTTGCTGCAAACAATGCTAACCCCCATGGCAATCTCCACTAATGCAGTTCCAATGTGCATGGAGACCAGTGGCATAATAGCACAAACAAGGCAAACAGTCTTCCCAATACTACCTCACAATAAACTGGGTGCTGCCTAAATGCCCTGTCTCCTTCGCTTTCTGAACGCTACACGGGGTCATATTTCCCAGAGGCCACTTACCTGTGCAAATAATGCTGCATGCACTGTGGAGCTCAGTTTTGTGTTATTCTCACAGAGATCAATGTCATTGATTTTTGTTTTCCTTCTGTCACCTGCATGTCTCAGAGGAGGCCTTCCTCAGAGCATGCTGCCAGCTGGCCTGAGGCTGATACGAAGGCACTGGTGTCCTGCTAGCTTGTTTGTATAGAAGGTACTTTCTGTGCAATTTGTTCATTGAACATACCGTTCAGTATCAATACAAAAGATCAACTTGTGTCCCCATAAATTCCCTTACCATAACTAATACAAATAACAAAGCAAGAGAAAAATAAATGCATCAGACTATCAAAAGCATCGTAATAACTTTTAATCCCATTTAGTAGCACAAGTTGTCAGTGATTACTGCCATATCAGTACCGCATAAAATCCCTCTTCCGTGAACTCCCTCATTGTACAAATGAAGAGATTGTTATAAATGACTCCTAATACAGGAAAAAAGGGGGTAATATTTAGTTCTGTTCCATCTCTGTTAATGGTTTGGAAAGGTGTGCACAGAATACTTCTAATTTGGCATCATGCTGATCTTGGATGGAACAGCTTGCCTGTCCCAAATTACATCTGTTGCTGTAAACCCTGCTGTCTCCTCACTTGTATTCTTAGAAGACATTGCCTTTTCTTTCACATATGCGGCCTGCAAAACGCAGCATGCAGTGCTATAATAGCTAAGTTAGTTAATGAGTTGTCATTGTGGATGAGTGGACCTCTCCACCTTGCTTTGTCTGCCAAAACTATATCCCATACTTATTGAGCGTACCATTGGATCTGTATCTGTTTGCGTAATCTGGGAATGGTTTAATTAGACAAGGCAAAAGTTAGGTATACAGGGTCACCTGGAATCACAGTGGAGATGGAGACACCATTAGTATCAATGTTGTTTGGTTGAAAGCCCTTCTGAATTCTCAGAGAACAAGCAGTCTTTGAAAATTCCTGCATTTGCCTGTCCACCCTTATGTAATCATCCAGGACTTGCATAATTATTGAGTAGTTATCCCTCTCCTTTATTATATTCCCTGGGGATTCTTTGAGGGACACAGAATAGATACAGGGGTTCCAGCAGTAGTTCCTGCACAGGTGTTTAAATCTTTCAGAGATCTCTGGCACACTGCTGATCCTGTGTAGGCATTTTCTTGTGCTTAGGTCTTTCTGGGAAATTGCTTTAATAAAAGAAGAAAGGAAAATATGATTATGAAATTCAGTAAATTGGAGGGGAGGTGTAGCATTTACAGCGATTTTTTTTTTAAACCTTTTTTTACACAGACTACATTTCAAATTGTGGTGTCCCTTAAACTACTGCATTTTGAGACCGTAGAGGAGTCAATGTGGTGTAATAATTCTGGAGATAGTCACTATAAATATGATCGTTTTCAGTGATGTGATAGGCCTCTTCCATCTTTGATCTCAAACAGTTGCTTAGGCCAGGGGTTCTCAACCTTTCTCTTTCTGAGTCCGCTCCCCCCCCCCCCCAAATATGCCATAAAAACTTCACGGCCCATCTGTGTCACAAGTACTATTTTTCTGCATATAAAGCTAGGGCCAGCGTTAAGGGAGCAAGCATGGCAATTGCCCAGGGGCCCATGTCAGAGCGACCCACACGAAGCTACACTGCTCAGGCTTCGGCTTCAGTCCTGGGTGGCAGGGCTCAGAGCCCTGGGCTTCATCCCCATGCAGTGGGGCTTTGGCTTTCTATCCTGGGTCCCAGCTAGTCTAATGCTGACCCTGCTTGGAGGACCCCTGACACCTGCTTGCGGCCCCCCAATGGGCCCCGGATCCCTGCTTGAGAACCACTGACTTAGAGTACATTCTAGTCCACTTGGGCTCTTTTCTGAGTGCTCTCTCCTTAGTGCAGTTTTTGGGGGTGGGGTGGGGGAAATCTTCATCCTCAGCACAATGGTGAGCAGAGAATTTTTCTGCCTCTGTCTGCTGGTTGTCCAGGAGCATGCCTGAGATCCCGTGGAATATGAACTCCATTGAGTATAAGACACTCCTAGTGTCCTGGTTTATAGTTCTGTCTTTATATAGCGAGAGAGGCAGTCTTGAGCATTAATCTGTGCCATTAGCAAACTCCTTAAAGCTGTTCCATTTCCTTACTCAGTTACTGCACATATTCAGTTCCATAGTTTCTCTAAGAGTTTTAAACCTTTCAGTTTCTGAATGATACACATCTGCAGAGTCTCTTTTCAATAAACACCTTGCATAACTTCTGAAGTTTGATCGAAAGCCATTGACTTTGGTAGGCTTTGGATCATAGTCCTTCTGAACACTCTTATAGTGTGTTTGCTTGAAACTCCCATCAGATGCTTAGGACATTAGAAATATGGAGACGTGTTCCTTCTGCCTTGTACATTAGCAACATTTTGCACCTATTGCTTGTTTTTAAAAAGAATATTTACCGATTATCTCAAAGCTGGCATCTGGGACTATGAAAATAACCATGAACTACTTGCTATGGATAGTGTATTGCTAAACCTTTTAAAGATCTCTTTGCTCCAGAACTCTGACTCACTTAAAATGAGAGACTCCTATTCCAGCTATTCTTCAGGATCTCTCCAGAGTTGCGCAAGTGCCTTTTGTTAAGTTTCCACACTGTAGCCCAAGGCATTGGAGGAAGGAGTGGACTAGAACTCAGTGCGTTTATTCTCATGTATTGTATTTAATTAAGCAAAATAACCCTCAAAATACAATTGTGGTCTGAAAGCATAACATGCATTTTAAATGCTGGAAAGCTTTGGTCACATTTTATCCATTTTTAACTGGAAAAAGATATCTGTAGAGATTAATGAGCAATAAGTAAACTATCTTGGATCTAGAATTGCAGAACGCAGTTTAACCACTTATTCTTCAGCAATTTCATTTTACAAAGAATAGTGAATGAAGTTTGGGGATCCTACTTTTGTGTTGCTTAAACAACCATAGTCTAGGTTACCCACTGCCTTAATTTCCTTTCAAGAGTTGTGTAGATAGGGTTTTGCCATCATTTACACTTGATTACTTCATTGTTAATGTCCATGATGTGATTTAGCATTCACAGGTTTAATTATTCCCTTTTGGCCTAGTGAAAAATTTCCTTCCAATAATTACCTTCACTGCCCTTTAGCCTCTTGCACATTAGTTTGTTTGGAGAAACATTGTTGCTCAGTTAGCAATTCCAAACAAGGCAGTGCCTGAAGCTGTCTTGGAAACATAATTTATACCTTTGACATAGTATGTTAGGCCTCAGTGCCTGAAACACTTCTGCTAGATGTGTTGAATTAATGCATTGTAGAATTTCTGTGTTCTCTAAAGAAATTAGAGATGAGGATGTGAAATGTTAGCCTGTATCACACTTTTTGGTTTATTAATCTATAGCAAATATGCTGCAGTGCTATGAGCAGGGGAGGATTAGGGTTTTGTGGGGCCCTGGGCCATAGCAAGTGGGGTACGGCCCCGGGAAGTGGGGTTGGGGCACAAGGGCTTGCCCCCTCTCCTGCCGGGGAAATGGGGTCAGGACGTGGGGGCTTTCCCCATTCTGCCCGCCCGGCTGGCTGCAATGCTGGGCGGGCGGAGCGGGGTAAGCCCCCGCACTCCGACCTCTCTCCCCATCAGGAGTGCTGGCTGGGCAGAGCAGGCTGGGGAGCTGGGGTGCCCATTTTTCCAGGGCCCCCCCAACTGGGCAGAGTCCTTGGGCATGGGCCCTGTTGACCCAGTGGCTAATCCGCCACTGGCTATGAGCAAAAATGTTGGTGGCTGTGCTTAGCCAATAAAAATTCATTATTTTGCAAACCTCTTCAGTATTGTAATTTCCAATGTTAATTTTTTTTTAGTCCTGAATATATTAAGACAGAATTACCTAGTTACAAGATGAAAAGGGCTGGCCTTACCATGAGGTGAACTGAGGTGGCCACCTCGGGTGCCAGACTGGGGATGAGGGGGTGCCACTAGGACCCAGAGTGTAGAAAATTGTGTCTGCTTCTGGTGCATGTGTATTCTCTCTGCTCTAAATGCACAGAGATGGTGGAGTGCTGTGCTGGAGGAAGGAGGGCACAAGAGACATAACAGGCAGGCAGGAGAAAAGGTGAGAGGGAATAACAGAAAGCAGCAGGAGCTGCAGGGAGAGAGAGAGAGAGGAGGAGGGGCCTCATTAGCACCCCCCAGGAGCCTGGACTGATTAACACCAGCTTCTCAGGGAGCTTCCTGTCTGTTTCCTGCTGCTTCCCTGAACCCACTTGAGGAGAACAGGCAGTCAACTGAAGTATTAGGAGCCAGTTAGGCCCTTAAGATGCTGATATCTTCCCTCAGTCAGGCCCTGCTACCAGCCTGCTTATTTGTCCCGTTCAGCTGAGTGTTGAGAGCTACGAGAGCTGTCACAAAACAGCAGTCATGAATGAAAGAAGAAAACGCCCCTCTGGGGCAGCATTCGGAAAAAGAAAGAAAGCAAAGGAAGCTTTTCTACCTAAGCAGGAAGGAGCTCTCCTGAGATACATAGAGACAAATGTTCACGGTGCGCCTTCCGGCCCCAGCGAGGATATGAGTGATGAGGAGATGCCTGATCATCCAGTTAGTCAGAGTGCAGGTGACCTGGCAGCTACTGCAGCATCCATATCGCCCTCTCAAATGGATTAACCATGCGCATTCCTGAAAAAAAGTGGAGCTCGGAGAAGAGTGGTGGAGGCGCAAGAAACAGCTGCTGCTTAAGTCTAGATGATCCAGGACTGTGGACCCACGTGAGCCATAGCCTGATGGACTTCCTTGTACTGCATGGGTCACAGCAAGTGAAAAACTGCATGTTCCCCAAAGACAATGAAAATAGAAATTTTCCATCCAACACATTACTGGCGTGAAATCCCCGATGGTGACAAAAGTGGAGAGGCCATGGCTTATGTATTCAAAAACCCAGAATGCTGCATACTGTTTTTGTTGCAGACTCTTCCAGTCTAATGTTCCAGCCACATTGGGTTCTACAGGAACAAAGGACTGGAAAAATCTGGCTAGAAACCTGGCATGGCATGAGAAGGCAGCAAATCATCAGAGGGCATTCCATAGGTGGAAAGAACTTGAGATGAGACTAAAGTTAAAGGCCACCATGGATGATCCGCATCAAGAGAAGATTGCATCAGAGTCTCTTCACTGGCAAAATGTTCTCAAAAGGCTCATTGCCATTGCAAGAATGCTTGCTACCCAAAACCTAGCACTGCGTGGCACTTTAGATCAGCTGTATGTGCCAAACAATGGAAACTTCCTTAAAATTGTGGAGCTGATGGCTGAGTTTGATGCTGTACTCCAGGATCATCTAAGAAGAGTCACCACCCAAGAAATGTACACACACCACTACTTTGGAAAAACAATTCAAAATGAGATCAACAAGTTACTGGCAACAAAAGTCAAACAGATGATTGTGGCAGATCTGAAGTCAGCAAGATATTCTGTTGTTCTGGACTGCACACCTGACATCAGCCATACAGAACAAATGACTTTAATGCGGCATTTTGTAACAACAACAACCACCTAGTGAAAATGTCACTGCAAGGGTGACTGTCAGAGCATTTTCTAGAATTTATTGACATTGATACTACAGGAACTGGTATGACAAATGTGCATCTTAAAAAGCTGAAAGATACAGGAATTGCGACAGCTGACATGAGAGGTCAGGGCTACAATAACAGTGCCAACATGAGAGGAAAGAACAGAGGAGTGCAGACACGGATCCAAAAGTTAAACCCTCGAGCTTTTTTTTTTATTTATTTTTTTTTTTGTCCCATGCAGTTTTCATTAATTGAACTTGGTGGTCAGTGATGCAGCATCAACTTCTAGTGAGGCTGCTGAATTTTTTAATGTAATTCAAAGCATCTTTGTATTTTTCTCTGCATCAACTCATCGATGGCAAATTTTGAAGCAACATCTGGGACCAGCCTCTCTGACACTGAAACCACTGAGTGCCTCACAATGGGAAAGTTGAGTGGAGGTGATAAAGCCTATCAAGTACCAAATTGGGAAGATAGATGATGCCATAGTTGCCTTTATGGAGGATAATGCTATGACAGGAACTGTTCAGGGGAGAACAGTGGCAGAGAGGAATGAAATCGCCAGAAACATACATAACTTCAAATATCTGTGTGGCTTAGTTTTGTGGCATGACATACTGTTTGAAATAAATGTTGTAAGCAAGAGACTCCAAGGTGTTGACCTTGACACATCTGGAGCAATGGAACAACTGGACAAAGCAAAGTCACACCTACAGTCTTACCGGTCAGATGAGGGATTTCAAAACCTTCTGAAGAGTGCACAGAAATTGGCAGAAGAACTTCACACTGAAGCTATTTTCCCACCCATTCAAGAATACAAGAGTCACCGAAGAAGACAACATTTTGATTACAAGGCACAGGATAATCCCAGAAGAGACCCCAAACAACAATTCAAAGTTGAATTCTTTAACCAGGTGCTAGACTGTGCAATAGTCAGTTGAACGTTTCATGCAGCTCAAGGAACACAGCAGCATATTTGGGATGTTGTATGATATTCCAAAACTCCTCGCTATACCTGAAGAAGACCTACACCAGCAATGCAGGGCACTAGAGACAGTGACACATGATGACATGCACGATATTGATGCGAGTGATTTAGGAGATGAACTGAAAGCCTTTTCAAGATACATTTGAGCAGGATCAACTCAAAAGGCTGTTCTGGAATATGTGTGCACAAATAAGATGACCACCCTCTTTCCAAATGCTTTTGTTGCTCTGCGCATACTTCTAACACTTCCTGTAACAGTTGCCAGGGGAAAAGGCAGCTTCTCCACGGCGAAGTTAATAAAAACACATCTGCGCTCCACAGTGACATAGGAGAGGCTGGTCAGCCTTGCAACCATCTCAGTAGAGCATGACCTGGCCCAGACTTGAACTGCTTCCTGCTGAAGGTCCACAATCTTTGCAACAATGAAGGCACGGAAAGCACCACTCTGATTATTCAAACAGATAAAAATGCCAATGTTTACTGTACAGACAAGAAAAGTTACATTTGCTGTTCAGGTGTTTGAAAGTTAAGTGTTACTTACAAATTTTGAACAAGGCATTTTAAGTTGTTAGTTCTCCTTTTTGGGGTAGCTAGCAGAGCAATACCATGAGAGGAGTAGAACAGGAAGAAGGCAGAATTGAGACCTTTCAAAATTTTGGCCCAAGCGAGGGGGCATGAGGCCGTCATTTGAGCTCCCCGCCTCAGGTGCCAAGATGTTGTGGGCCCTGAAGATGAATGTCGTGCAGTACTGCCAAGTTGGTTGTTCATGAAACAGCAAAATTCTGTATCAGTTCAGTATCAGAGAAATCACTCACTGGGACTGTATTCTGCCCCTGTGATATACTGTGTGCTAAAATAACAAATCCAAGGCTTGCCCAATGTTAGGGGGCCTGCCTATTTTGTTTGTGGTTTTTTTAAAAAATAAAGATGGTTACATTTGGTTCCCCAAAATATTTTTTTAAAATTTACACTATATAAAGGCAAAAGAAAAGGAGTACTTGTGGCACCTTAGAGACTAACCAGTTTATTTGAGCATGAGCTTTCGTGAGCTACAGCTCACTTCATCGGATGCATAGTATATCGTGTGTTCTCAACAAGGGGTACGTTTAGGTCTTCCAGGGGGCATATCAACTCATCTAGATAGTTGCCTAGTTTTACAACAGCCTACATAAAAAGCACGAGCAGAGTCAGTACAAACTAAAATTTCATACAGACAAAATGAGAAAGTAAGCAATTTTTTTCATAAATGTGCTGTGACACTTCTTTTTTTTTCCTATTTTTGTCGCATTTTGTAAGCAAGTAGGTTTTTAACTGAGGTAAAACTTGGGGGTACGCAAGACAAATCAGACTCATGAAAGGGGGACAGTAGTATGGAAAAGTTGAGATCCACTGTTATAAGCTCTCCTTATGATGAAAAAGATTAATGTGCATCACTTACAGTTCATAAGTTTTTGGAATTTTATTATTAAAGTTCACGGTTGGGAGGCTGAGTCAGTAATGCCTAGCAAAATTTGCTTGACAGCACAACAGATATTGTGTGGCATTTGTACATCTAGACTACATTCAAACCAGTGGCTGATCCCTGGATATAATTAGCCGTGCATAATCAATGTGTAACTCTTCCCTATACAGTTTTATGAATGGATGATCTTATCATGATATGTTAGCTGCATAATTCTGGGGTTGCCAAATCTTGCAATTTTTATCACTAATAGTGAGAGATTTGGTGCTTTTCTGCAACCCCTATTTCTTGAAGGTATACAGTTGTGTGTGAATCTTGCCTTTTTATTTTAAATATATTTCTGTGTTTTATCTCAACTCACTGCACTGAGTTAAAAACTGCTGGTGCCCTGTCTCGACTAGGGTCTTACATTGCGAGAGTTAACTTGAATGAACAATTCTGATGTAAAAAGAGAGCCAAAGAAACAAAAATTTGTTCACAAGGCCTTTTTCTTTGCAGTCAGCGGCATTACTTGCTATAGAGTATGGGGGGGCATTTGCCACTCCTCAGACCTTGGTTCCTCTCCCCTGATTTTTCATAGGTTTGTATGCTCCATTTTGTCTTCCATTCTTTGCCCCGCTCCTGTCCTCCAAGACTTTGCAGGATAGAACGTAATGATATCTAGTGTTCTATATGGTGTTACAGTTTTGCCCCTCTGAAGAATTTTTCTGAAATGACATCCCTGTTTGCAGATCACCTTTCAAATACAGCGTATTTGTAGTAAAAATAAAAATTTAATTTCAGTGACTATCTTTTGTGGGTTAGTTTGGGCTTTTTTTTCCTCTCACACATATGCAATGGGTATGTACATATGAAGTACTGCTACTATATACCTGATTAAACTTGTCAAGCCTTAAAGTCCATTCCTAAGAGAACAGAGCTGAATAGTCACTGTATATCTTCTTCACATCAATACTTGTACGAAAGAAGTTGTTTTTTGACTGTCTAGCCATGAAAATTCATTAGTTTTAAGGTGTCAATTGTCTTACAGCCATCATATAAATTACAGCAGTGTTAAAATGAAGGGGCAGCCTTACCTTTGAAATAAAGGCAATAAAAAGTGCTTCTTTGACACTGCTTGATTTATAACCACAGGTGAAGGCTGTCCACTGTTTTGGTTGAGGGTTTGTGTTGAAGTTGTCAGACTTACATACTCTTCTTCTTTTTTTAAGAATCCAGTAAAGTGCACTAACTGTTCTTTATTGTTATGCTTCTCAAGTGCAGATCTAGTGGTTGGCTACTGGCACAAATTTTAAAGGTGTGCTAAATGTTGTTGCTTTCCAAAACACAATGATGGTAGCCTATTTGCCAACTGTAGCCAAATCTTGCAGCAAGAAGCTGGGTCAAACTATGGCCTGGTCTACACTACAAAAGTTAGGTTGATATAAGTGTCCTTGTGTTGACCAATTAAATGCATGTGTCTATGCTCAGTTTGTCTTTGGCCAACATAAGCTTCCCAATACACCTCCCTGAATGGACTAGAACCGTGGTCAACCTACTTTGGTCGACGCAGTGCAGGTGTATACACAGTGCAAGCTGTATTGACCTGAAGAGTCCTCCAGCAGCTGTGCTCCTGTCTCTGTGACAGTGACCTCTTTGCTCAAAATTTTAAGTTCCACTACGTAGGGGTCCCAGAGTCTGGAAGCTCCCACTCCAGCCCCCCCCCAACCAATCAAACTCTGCCTGTTTTGGAAATGCCATTTTTTGGTTGCCCTCCTTGGTGAGCACCCAGAGCTGCTCAACTGCTCACTGTGTTATCAACCATGCTGGCGCCATGAATACGTTACAGGTATTAGACACACTCCTGCCTGGGGTAGATGGAAGGTATCTGATCTTCTTGGCTGATGGGGGGGGGGGGGGGGAAGAGGACTGTGCAAGCACAGCAGAGGAACTGCTGTAGGTACATGGACATCTACGAGTAGATTGCACAAGGGATGCATGTGAAAGGGTATGATAGGGATCAACAGCAGTGCCATGTGAAAGTGAAGGAACTTTGCAAAGGAGAAACACAAGGCAAGGGAGGGCAGCAAGAAGTCTGGTGCTGCCCTACAGACTGCTGATTTTACAATGAACTGCATGTCATATTTGGTGGTGAATCCACCAGCATGCTGTGGGTCACTGTGTATACTTTGGAGGAGTGTGAGATGGAGACTCCTGCTGTAAACAGTGAGGAAGAGGAAGGAGACATGGCAGGGGACTCCAACCATGCCATGAGCCATGACCTGTTTGAAACCCTGCAGGAGTGTAGCCACTCCTGCCAGGCAAGTGCAAGTGAGCCCGCTGATGAAAGGGAAAGCTCAGGTAAGTGTGTACACACAACTTTCCTTGCAATGTTTTATTTGCCTTTAATTCTTCCCTATCTTCTCCCTACCATTTCAAGATGGCGCTTGGCCCATTATCAAGTGTAGAAGACAAGGGGTTTGACTGGTATTCTGTAGAAAATAAAAATGAGGAAGTAAATTCAAAACAAATTCCCGAACCAGTACTATGTCAGTCTGATTGCACAATCCACGTTGGTTCGGTGTCCTGTGCTCACATAGTCGTAGAGTCAGCATCTGCTGTTTCATTCCCTTGCTGGGTTGGGATGGGGGGTGGGGGAGCTTGTTTATGCGAATAGGGATGTTCCTTTGATCTCTCCTGAGAGATCTCAATGAAACCTTTATGGAGATATTCTGCAAACCATCCCTGAAGGTTTCTAGGGATGAGTGCCCTTTTTCCTTCATGAAAGGACACTTTCCCCTGCCACTCAGCAATGAGTTCAGCTGGCACCATCGCAGGAAATCAGCTAGTGACATGCGGGTGCAGATGGTTTCGGGGTGCTAGTAGCAACTGTGTTCTCTGTGCCTTTGTGACCTTCAGGAGTGAGACATCAGTCAAAATCACTACTGCCTTTGAAAAACAGTGCCAGTATTCACTGCCATTGCCCTGTATTCATGCCCTTGGAATAGGGGCTGAAATTTTGTAGCTTCATACAACAGAATATCCTCTCTCCCCACTTCCAGCTGTGATCACCATGGTTGGAACTGGAGATTGGTGCTGTGTCAAGGCACGCCAAAGCTGAAGTGCCAATAAGCATTTCTTCTTAAAAATATGTATAGGAATAAGGGAAGGGAATTTTTCAATGTATTTTTCTTTCTGATGGGACTGTAAATCTAATGGTCCATCTGTATCTTTCTTTTTTTTTTAATCAGCAGCTGCTGGTGTGGTGGCTTTGAGGGGCACTCCATACACACCTGCAGAATGCCTGCTCCCGATGAGGAGAAGGAAGAGGTCTAGGGAGGATAGCCTCTGCGAGATCCTGCAAGCCGGTGCTGCATCAGACCGTGAGCAAAGGGCTTGTAGGGCCAATATGCAAGAGCATGGAGAAAGACAGAGTATAGGCAAAAGGCCCAGGTACCCCCAGCAGGACAAGGAGCAGGAAATGCACTAGGACATAATGGATCTTCTCAGGCAGCAAACCCAAATGCTGCAGACACTAGTTGACCTGGTCTACAAATCCTGGACTTGTCAGCCTTTTCAGTCCGTGGAGAACTCCATGGTCACTGCTCCCTACACCTCTTACCGTATACGTGGTATCTCAGACTCCTATCATTCCATGCCAGGGTTCAGCCAGGAAAACCACAGCTTCACATACACCAGTCTGTGGTTTTCACAGGTCACTGTGGTCTACATTGAACTACCTTTTTGTTTATGCAAATGGACATACGTGTTTACTTTTCAATAGGTATTTTATGTTTCACTTCAAGTTCTGTTGAAAGTTTGTATAACATAGTATGTGTATGTGTTTGCACTTTGATTTGGTGCCCTGATTTCTTGCACTCAATAAAGTTGTATTTTTGGAGAGTCAAACTGTCTTTTTTTTTTTTTTTTTTAGTTCACAATAAATATTACAGAATGCAAAGCAGCAATCAAGAAATCAAACTACTTATAAATGGAAACCAAGCCCTGCAGAACTCCTTGCATGAGGGAAAACACCTAGCCATCTTTATAAATGTACAGCAAGCACCACACTGTTCATAGTGTCAGGAAAAGCTGCAAGCCCAGCAGTATTTATAATTTTGCAGCAGGCACAACAGAATTGAGACCAGTCGGCAAAAATCAAAAAATACATGATTTAAATTACACAAGACAGACATCAGAGCTACTACTGTGGCTGACTGTGAAAATAAACCTTTAAAGCATCCCTCAAACACATAGCTTCACGCTGGGATCTTCTAATAGCACTGCAGTCTGGCTAGTCAAATTCAGCAGACAGCCGCGGCACCTCACCCCTCCACCTTGGTGGCAGCTTTTCTCTCTTTGCCTCACCTGTAGTATGCAGGGCACAACATGCGGCCATAACCATTGGATGTTTTTCTCACTGAGATCTAATCTAGTGAGTAAACAATGCCAGTGACCCTTCAGTCTACTGAAATCACCCTCCAATGTACCAAAGTAATTCTGCACCTGCTGAACCTGCAGCAGAAGTTTTTCCTTGGCACTGTCTGGATGGACAGTGTATGGCTTCATGAGCTAGGGAAGCAAGAGGTTGGCAGGGTCCTCCAGAATCACCATGGTTGTTTCCTCGTCACCCATGTAAATCACCTCTCGGGAAAGAATGTCCCTGCTTTCTGAATAGTCCTGTGTCCTTAAAGATGCGAGCATCATGTACCTTCCTCAACTAACCCAGACTGATGTCAGTGAAGTATAACCAGTGATCCACTAGTGCTTGTCTAACTGTGGAAAAGTATCCCTACTAGGAACTTGACCCCTAGCTCCCAGAAATCCCTGTGCAAATTGTTACTATCCCACAAAACACTGTGAAAATGTCCCAAAAGGCATTGTGCTGGAGAGTGGTACATGGTATACTGGGATACTTACCTGTGGTGCACTGCACTTTACATTGATGCAAGCACTCCTGGTGAGTACATACAATGCTGAAACAAGCAGCCAAGTGTTGGCATGCATGAGCAATATGCAGACTCTTCTGGCTGTACGCTGTCATAAAATTGCATTCACCAAAGTTTGTAGTGTAGACATTGCCTATTTGTTCTTATTTATTCATATTAAAGCAGCACCCAGAAATCCAAGGCCAGGTTTACACTACAAGTTCTTGCTGGCATAGCTAGGTTGTCAAGGTGTGATGAAGACCGACACAGCTGTGCTGGCAAAAGCTCATAGTGGAGGTGCAATTATACTAGCAAAGCTGTGCTTTTGCTGGCATAGCTTATGTTGCTCAGGGGAGGGAATGAAATAAGTTATACCAGCAAAAGTCCACAGTGTTGCCCGCGTAAGCTGCATCCACATTAGGAGTGCACTGCCAGTATAGTATACGGTCATAGCTATACCAGCAACATGCCCCTGGTGTAGACCTGGCCCCAGCTGTGACGGGCATTTCTTTGTGACTGGGTAGTGTACACGTACATATAGTGAGAGACAGCCCACTCTCTTAATTGTTACGTGTGATGATACTTCGAACTGCCATTTATTTATTTTTAATTGTATTGCAAGAGCACTCAGGATTCACAGTCAGAACTCAGGACCCCATCGCACTATGTACTGTACATGTACGTATACATGTACTGTACACCCTTTGAACATTTCTAGTGGGGGTTGTGTTTTGAAGCATGTTATATCAAAGTTACTTAAGACATTTTATCACTTAACACTATATAATATTTGACTTACCCCTTATTTGTTAAATGCACTTTGTGTGGCAGTGGATTAACTTCATCCTGAACAGATAGTTAAATCTTGCTCTTCCCTGTTAACCATCTCCTCTTTGAGTCTTATGGCAGATATCTGCATTTCTGTAGTGAATGTAGTATAACTCGAGCAAACTTTTGCTTGGGCATTGAAACTGTAGCAAGGTTAGTTATAGAATGGATTCTAATAAAAGCTTATGGACAAGATTTTCAAAAATGTGTGCCTAAAGTTAGGCTTTAAATTCAAGTCCTACAAATATTCCTCTTCTTTCTTTAACATTTGGGACCGATAACTCATGTTGATTAATGCATTATTGAAAGGTGCTTGGTTACCATGATGACTGGTGCAGTATAAGAACCTGATTAGCATAGGCTCTGGTATTTAGGCACCCAAACAGGTGGTCTGATTTTTTCCAGAAGTCAGTGGGAGCTGCTGAAAGATTAGCACTTTTGAAAGTCAAGACCCTTCATTAAATGTCTAAATACAGTCTCAGGAGCCCAGCCTTTAGGCACTTATTTTTTAAAATTCTTGATTTGTACCTATGAAATGTATTTATACTCAGGCAAATTCAACCTTTTTTTTTTTTTTTTTTAAACTTAGATACAATGAAACTTTAAGGCGCTACTGCTGGGTACAGTTGTGAAATTCTGAGAAGAGAGAGGTTTAAAACTATTACTTTTCTAGTTGGTTTAAATTGATGTTAATCAGGAAATTGTTTTTGTTTTCTTCCCCAACTTTTGGTGTGTGTTAATTTATAAAAAATACTGTTGGTGTATTGCTGCTAGTGAGTAAGCATATAACTGATCACCAACACCTCGAACTAGCCTGTGATTCCTTGATGTGAAAAATGCCCTTTAATAATCATTTTGGTAGTTTTGACTGCATCTTCTATTGCTCAGCCAGTCCCCTGAAAGGAAGCTGCCCATGTGCTGGTTTACACAGAATAAGCACATTTACAAGAGAATAGAGACCACATTACATTTGAAGGTTTGGCAGTAACTCCCCAGGCTGATGGCTTTGTTAGGTATTTGTTCTACCTGACCCTCTCTCATCCCCCCCCCCCCCACCTCCCCACACTTGGTGACCTACAGAAAGAAAGCTATCACATTAACCTGTCACTCAGAGGATTTTTAAGAATGGGAAGGAGGGTAGAGACTAATGTGGGTTTGCCAGACTAGTCTGGGACTGTGAGGATTATATTTCATTGTAATCTTCTAACTATTTTTATTTTCATCCAAATGCATTTTGTTTTTGGTTTCTTTCTCTATAAATAGGAAGCTACATAGTATAAAAAAACAAAGTTGTGATTGTCTGTTCTAATGTTTTGTGTTTTTAACTGCAAATAATCTTAACATGAATCTCTGTTAAGCCAAGACATCCTTCCTACTGAAAATAGACACAGTCCTGAAATGTTTTGTTATGTTATGTAAATGTTATGTAAAAATATTGTTTTTATTATATTAGGTAATACATTTACAGATACAGTTTACAGATACAGTTTAGCTTCAAGCATATTCATTGTATAAGAATTCATATTCATTGTATAAGAATTCCCTTTAAAAATATCATTTCATACCCAGCATTCAAAACCACTGATTTTTAGACAATGCTGCAGTATTGCGTTCAGTCTCAACAAATTAGTTCCCTGGATTACCAAATACTTTCTCAGCTGTCTGCTTCAGGATGCCTCAGGATGTTTCATCAACATGCATTCCTGTTGCTTTCAGTTTGGGAGTGCTGGCCTTTGATGGAGTTGAAGGAACGATTCTGGTTATTTCCAGTTTATGGATACATGCATTTAAAAAAAATTGTATTGCAAAGAGGGGGAGAAAGTGAACTTGAACTTCGGTTAATGGCTATAATATTAAGAGCTAAAATGTTACAGTATTTCCGTTGTGAATACATGGAAATTGTGTATACTGCTTAATGTGTTTCAGAAATCCCTGTTACTTTTTTTTTTTTTTAAATACAAGAAAACAGGCGTGTAATGTCCCATTGAAAAAAGCCTGTAGGGGTGCTTTGTGCAAGTCTTAATTAAGGGCTTTGAAAGACTAAACAAAAGGAAAAAGAAAATGCTACAGGGTTATTGTTATTCCACCCCATTGGCTCAGCTAGCTGACCATCTATTGGTGCATTTTGTCAGTTTTGAAACTGAATGACACTTTTGTTCGTGGTTAACAGAGGTGAAAGAAGCCAATTATTGGCTGTTTTTTCCACAGGGCAGCTGCAGACAGATTTAACTGCAGGCAAATATGAACTTTTCTGTCACAAGGATGGCTGTGATGACAGTTACTTTTGTGGAACTGTATGAAAGAAAACAGATTTCTACCCCCCAACTACTTGTGTAGATGTTTATTGGAAGGTACTGTGAATGTACTGGTTTAGAATGGAGTCGGGTAAAATGGTTGGATTTCCCCACACTAGCAATATACACTGGGGGTGTGTGTGTGTGATTTTTCCAATCATGGCTAATTTTAACTGTGGTTTTTAAATAAATGTGCAGATTCATTAACCCTTTTGTGGCTGCAGGCTCAAACTGTGTCAGCTGTTTTTCTGTCTGTTGTCCATATACGTGAACAGTGCTGGGGTTAGTTATAGGTTTGAGCTGCAAAATAAATTAGCCTCTAGATTTCCATCTATTTCTCTTCTCCCTACTGAAAGTTCCGTGTGTGTGTGTCTAACTTTGGTTTGGCTCTTCAAAGAGATAAGACCCAGTTCTGCATTTTGTTTTTGGATTCTGGAGTACAGTCCTCCTTTCCCCTATTTCCCACCGCTCAAGGTTTGTTTGAGTCAGGCTCCATCTCTAAAGATTATCTAGCATAGCTGGGTGCACTGGACAAGCTCCTGAGTTGGCTGTGGCTGGCATATCAGGCAGCACAGTAGTTTGTTTTGGGGTCGTTAGTGCTTTGTATAGGCTTTTAAAGCGTAGAAAAGGCCATGGCCTGATCTTAGTACAGCTCTGTGACAAAAGCTCTTCCTCTGCTAGAGAAAGAGGGGTCTGCCCTAACATCCTGGGGAGTACTGAGTATTCATTGTTGTCGCAGAGGCAACATTTCAAGCCATACAGCAAAGTGTGTGCGCTTTCAATTATATGGCATGTGGGAAAAAGAACCTATATGAAGAAAATTTTAAATAGAAGGTTTGTTACTGCCCCACATCCCCAAATATGCAGGTCTGGCTGCTCTTGCCAGTTCCTGTTATGTTTCTAAGACAGATGGATACCAGTTATAGAAGCTGCCTATGAATATTAAGTGCAAGAGGGCTGTCTTTCTTGTGGTGATAGGGAATGGAATGCAGAGCTGTACAGGCTTTGGTCAGTGGTAGCCAAAGTACCATTTCCGTCTGTCTGAGGTAATATGGCCTATATGAAATGAACTTGTGCTCTCAATCCAGTTCCTAATGGTTGTGCCTACTTCAGTTGTCTGGCATCCTTCTTGGCAGCAGAGTGCACAGACTGACCTATCTATCATTGGAGATGGTCCCTCCAAAGCAAGGTTAAATGTGGCTGATCCTTCCAAATCTGGTTCATTCCACACCCCTGCTATATCTACCCTTCCGCTCCTCATCTGAGGTCTAGCTCCGACTCTCACAAAACTGGAGGTGGGCTCTGTACCTAGTTGCTTTCCCTTTCTTCCCTTGAAAATGCTGTTATGGGAGATGGATTACATCTACTTATGGTGTGAAAAACTTGGAAGAGCTAGACCTGCCCATATCATGGGAGCAAAAGGGAAATTCTGTACAGATGACAAAAAGATCAAGGTTAGATTCCCCCACCCCCCGAAACTGGGTGTCACATATTTAAAAACCGAAGAAGGTGAACATGCAAATGGAATGTAAGGTAATTTAAGTATTGAGGACACGTGTACTCAATTCATTTCAAATAAGTTTAATTATACAGTTTGAGTACCATTTCAGTAGTGATTTTTAGATCGTGTGTGTGTTATATATAGAAGCTTTGCACTTAATGTCTAGAAATAAATAGCATTTACTGTAGGGATAGGTAAACATAACTTGCCTTATTTCAAACTCTCGACATCCTCACGAAGTTTACATTCTCTGAGGAACTTTGTTGTGCCGCCACCTGTTGGCTGGTGTCAGCAGCAGTGCCAAGCTAGGGCCATGATTCTGCAAATACTTATACACGTGACTAACTTTACACAGATGAACAGTCCTGTGAAGCTGTATGTGTCTGTACTGGTGGAGATGTGTTGGGAGTAGAAGGGGAGACTGTCTCTTCAGCATGAGAGGAAGTAGTACTTCCTTCATGCAACTGGCCTTTTTTTTTTTTTTAAAGCCGTAGCCCAACAACATACTACCAATCGGATGTCCTCCTAGGATTTAGCAAGCCAACCAATAATGTCCTTAGGAGTGGTATCACTGGCTGACTGCTGCCATCTATTGAGAGGTAAGAGCGGGAGAGTGAGCAAGAATTGGCCGTGTTGCCCCTAAACATGGCTATGACACCAGGGCTGCAGCCCATTGGGGTGGAAATGCTTGAATGAGAACAGGCTACAGCTGACAGGTCTGCAACCTGATTATCCTGAATAAAAACCCCTCCTGTTGAAATTAGAAGCTGCATTTGAAATGATGTAGCTGGCGGCCTGATTCAGCTCTCGCTGTTGTCACTGGGCTGGTGCGTATCAACTCTCCATAAGGAACATAGCTAATGCAGCATGAAAATAACTCTTCCACGTTAAATAACTTCAGCCAGGAGGAAAGAGTTGTATTTGTTGATGACAAGGCAATAACGCCTGTAAAATGCAACTTCAGAGGAATGTTAGCGCAATATTTAGGTATTTAGGCAGGAGCAAGATAGAATGCTTTTATAACATAAGAAAGTGCTCTATCGAGTTGAGGTCTATACAGAAGTTTTAAATAGTGATTGAGAATCTGTTGAGCCAAGTCTTGCCATCATGGAAATTAAAATGGCTGCATTACAGAACCATGAAATCCAAAGCTTTTAATGAAACAGCCAACATAGGACGTGTAAACAGATGGTCATAGAGTTCTATCCTGTGATGTAAACTTGTAATACCAATGCTTCCAGAGCAATGCTGGATAGTGGGGACTATTGTAAATTGTTTCATCAGTTGCAGGCTGTTCATTTGAAATCCCTTGTTGTGCCCCGTCTATAGGCTCTTGTTGAGGTGGAAGTTGAAGGTCCCATGTGTCTACTCAAGAGTAGGAGGGAATTTAGGTGTCCTGGAAAATATTTTGCATGTCTTTCATTCTAATTCATGTCTGGGGTTAGGGGTTGTTTGTTTTTTTCCCCCACGGTTTTAGATATTATTTTTTATGTTCAGAAAAATGTAAGTCCAGAACATTTAGCCCAGCTTGGTGGCTAGTTCTTTAGCCTTGGCTTTCTTAAGCTTGGCGATGTGAGCAAGGTAAGCTGGAGGCTCAACCCAAATTTTCATGCATGCACAGGGTTTGGCCATAGCTCACATACGAGTCCAAGGAGAAAAATATAGTTAAAATCAATGCCACCCTGAAAATTATAGGCAGTTCATGAGAGAGCTGGGGACAGAATCCAGATTTCCTGATACCTTTTTATTTTTGTTGTGAATTAATCACTGACATCTTTCCTATCAATATACAGCCCCCTCTTCATCACTGCACTGAATTGCACCATTTCTAGGGTGAAACACAGAGCTATTTAGCTGCACGCAGCAACACTGTACAACAATTTAAGAAAGAAAATGAAATCTTCAGAAGACATGTCAGCAGGCAGACTTAACAATTCTAATATCCTGGACAAAACTTTGCTCTTTAATAAAAGTGCTATGGAATCATTGATGATCAGATGTTTTCAAGACCTCTATTTTACATCTTATTAAAATAATGTAGTTTATACTTAGTCAGACACTGTGAGATGCCTTGGAAGCTGCTATGTAAAACAATGTTCTGTTCTGTAGCGGCAATGCCGGGTGCTGCCATGAAATCTATTTTGACAGTAGAAAGCTGGAGTATGCTTTTTGTTTTCCCACAATATATAGATAATTATAATGCTGTATTGCAACAGCAGTTTCTTTTGCCAGAAATAATTCCTAGTTACTTCAAAATAAATAACTTAGATGCAAACAAGAAAACATGTTTAAACATAAAAGCTACTGTATGTATGCTTGGACTGATGGAAGTGTTTACATTGTGTGTTCTGGCTTAACTATATCAGTGGGTGTGTTTATATGCCAACTTTTTATTTATTTATTTATTTTGCATTGGCTTTGCAAAATTTAAGTCTTACCCCAACCATTTCAGGCTCATGTTACTTTCTAAACATTGGGTGGGGCCAACAAGACCAAAATAAACTGGATGAAAATGGTCAAAATTGAAAATACTTACTTACTAAACTTGGCATTTGATGAGATTTGGGTTGTAGTTGTTTTTAATGTCCCTTTTTGCAACAGGGTGAAAATATAGCAGATGCTATTTATAACAAAAGCATACAGTAGCACACAATATTCTGCTAGTCTAATCATCTAGCACCTCATAGGCGCCAACTCCATGGGTGCTCCAGGGCTGGAGCGCACGGGAGGAGGGGGAAAGATGGGTGCTGAGCACCCTCTGGCAGCCCCCCTATCAGCTCCCCCCCCCCCCCAGTGTCTCCCGCCTGCCAGCAGGCCCCGCATATCAGCGCCTCCACTTCCCTCCCCGTGCCTCCTGCCCACTGCGATCAGCTGTTACCATTGCCATTCAGGAGGCTCGGGGGCGGGGGAAGAGGGAGGAATGAGGATGCGGCACGTTCAGGGGAGGGGGTGGAGCTGGTCGGGAAGAGGCTGGGTGGGGGTGGGTTTGGGAAGAGGTGGGGTGGGACCTTGGGGGAAGGAATGGAGTGGGGGCGGGGCCTGGGTCAGAGCCGGGGGTTGAGCACCCCTCAGCACTTTGGAAAGTTCGTGCCTGTGCAGCACCTGTCACCTTATTATGTAAGGCCTTCCCAGACGTTAACGAGATCCTCGGTGGGATAGGGAAAGATTAATTTCTTTTTACAGGTAGGGGGAAATGGAGGCACAGAGAAACAAAACTATTTGCCCAAGATGTCAGAGTGATCAAGGATCTGAACCCAGATGCCCGTAACCCTGTCTGGTGCTTTAACCCGGAGACCATTGCTCCTTTAAGAGGAGTGTTCAACTTCTGTGTATTTATGGTGGTAAATACTCCGACTACGTGGTGATATCCAAGGATTCAGAGATACCCAAAGGATAAACTCAGGGTCCACACACACACACACACACACACACACACACACACACACACACACACACACACACTTTTTTAGGCAACTTGTTATTTATAACTGCCCTTGGAACTGTTCAATATATGCTTTGTTTAATTATGTATTTAAAACAGGTACGGAATTAAGTACCTGAGTGTGTAGTTTTAAAAAAAAGAAAAGAAAAGTTCCTTATTCTTGTATAGCTAAGCATGGAGATGTTCTTGCCAATATTTTAACAATGAGCACCCACAAGATTTTGATAGGCAGAAAATAATTGAGATTTTTTAAGTAACCACAGTGTCAGGGTCTCGGTTGGATGGCTTATTTGGTTTCGTGTCTCGTCTCCTTTAGTACTAAAAATGTGCTTTGAATTAAAATTCTCCAAGATTTAACCTGGTTCCACTTTGCTGCCTCAGAAAAGGGAATATAGAGTAATTTAAGCAACATTTATTTTAAGGATGAGACTGAGACAAGGACGACCAACTCATAATATATAATTGTTTCCTACTTATTTTCATTTGGATAGAGACTTGGTTTTAACCTTACAGAGGAAGAAACTCAGGGTTTGATCCACAAAAATCCCTTATGAAGTTTTGCTGCTGACTTCATGGTGAGCAAGACCTGAGTAAATATGTAAGCATTAAGTGTTATCCCATTCTCCCCCTCCCTGGTGATATGACTCGATTTCAGGGATTTATCTGAGCAAGACCTATGGAGTGAAAAACTTCCACTGATGTTCAGCTGCTGTTACAAATGACCTCTTGCACACAAATTAAAGGAACACAGAGAGCTTAGGCACACCTGTTGGCAGCCCTGGTTTGATTGGGACACTCCCACATTTTCAATACCTGTCCCAGGGAGCTGATATCCCAGACAATGAATTGGGATTTTTGTCAAGTAGGACTTCAAAAAAAAAAAGCCAAAAAAAAAAACCAAACAAACGTGCACGTGAGTGCACAAAGAGAGCCCAATATCAATAGAAATGTTTAATGACATTTAAAAAAATCAGCAGATTTTTTATATTTAGATCCAAACAGTCCCTTTACAGTGCTTGTAATCTCAAGGCTCTTCCCCTGTGCTCCTGCATGAGAGCCTGAACGTGAAACTGACTAGAAACAATAGAGACCAAGTGTAGTGTGTGTTCATTTGCAAGCTGAATGAAGTGCAAAAAGCAAACCGGTAGGATAAATGGTGGAATGAACGTTTTTAGAATTTTAATATTCCGTCTCTTTTAACAGACTTCAGGCTTGATTGATAACACAAGAAGGGGGATTTTCAAATTTCACACACACACACACACACACACACACACATTTTAACTTGATTCATATTCCATAATTGAGAAGATATTTACCACGACTGAATTTTTTTTTAACCTCCTTTTAACAGGAGGTAAAATGTGGAGCCTAGGCTCCAACTCTCACATTTGAGGCACCCTTCGTTCTTAGGCCTTGATTGTAGACGGTCTTAAACCTGCAGTGAGCCCCACTGACTACATAGGAGCTCTTCATACCATGAAATACGGGATTGGGTCCTTGGTTAGTAATGTTTCAAACTGACACTTCAGTAGGGTCATAGAATGTAACCCCCATTCTCTATCTCACACCGATTTACAGAAGCAAGAACATTTTGCACAGTATAGGAGCTGTACTGTGATGTATTGGTACCTCTCATAATAGCATTGGTAACCATTTGAATGTAAAATAAGCTTATTCACACTGATTTTTAGAAGTATCCCACTACACTCTTCTATTAATGAGATTGTATTACTCACATTTGACCCCTCAAAAGCCACCTTGCTAATTGCAGGATAAATTGAGTCTCTCGCTGAGCTACTTTGAAGTGACTCTTTTATAGACTTTGTTAGTACATAACAATTTTTAACCATCAAAGGAATTATCTCTGATTAATAAGAGCAGCAAGTGTCATCTAATGCAGCTGTGGGTCAAATAGGTTTTGTTTACAAATAGATTTTGTTTATAAATTGCTCCCTTGTTTTAAATCACGTGGGTTATCTAATGGTGTTACTCATTTTAGTTTGTAAAAAGCGTTAATTGTGGTTAAAACCAGAGAGTAGCTTTGGTGCATTGCACTGAAAGCCAGCATACTAAGGATCTTTATTGAATTGGGGAAGGCAAGATTTGAGATGAAGTTTGTTCTTGAGCTTAAATGGCAGGACTGGGACACAGGAGATCTGGGCTTGATTCTCATTTCTGCCATAGACTTCTTGTGTGACCTTGCACAAGTCATTTAACTGATGTAGGCGTAGCTCTCATATGGAGAATTCTTTTCTCCCAACCTTTGGCTGTCTAGTCTGACTGTAAGCTTTTCAGAACAGGATTACAACTTTCTTTGGGTGCCTAGCACAGAGAGGCCCTGATCTGGATTGGAGCCTCTAAGCACTACTGTAATAAAAATAATAATTAATTATAAAATCATGAACAATGCATCATGGTCCTTTCTATTGTAAATAATCTTTAACTATGTAAAGGAAATGCTTTCGCATTGAAAGAGATGTTGTTTATTTCTGAAATCTACTGTAAATTTGCCCTTCACCCTGTGATCTACTTCTACCAAGCAGCTTGGTATAATGCACAAAACTATGGCTCTTAAACTTACTGCTGAGAACATGCAATGTAGCTGTAGCCACGTCGGTCCCAGGATATTAGAGAGAGAGAGAGAAGGTGAGTGAGGTAATATTTTTTATTGGATCAACTTCTGTTGGGGAGAAAGACAAGCTTTCAAGCCACATAAAGCTCCTCTTCTGGTCTCTTCAGAACTCTCACCAACAGAAGTTGGTCCAGTAAAAGATATTACCTCGCCTACCTTGTCTGCCTGGAGAGCATGTTGACTTACACTGGATTTCTCTTCCATGCTATGATCTGTACAATAATTCAGTTGATTTTTTTCTCAATTAATTCCACACCATTTGTTAATGTAGAACATTAACAGTATTTGTGTTTGCTTAATGGCTGGCATGCAGTGACTCAAAAACTAATTCAAAATAAGTCTTTGGATACAAGTATTGTTCTCTAAGATCTTGGTGATGGCTTGATTGGCATATGAATAGGGTACATTAGAGCTAGTTACTGTGTCTGAAAGAAAGCTAAGACGACATGTTGGAAGAAAAACAGGATGGCGTGACATGGGAATGAGGAGAAGAAAAATAACTACTAACAAATAGTTACTGACTGCTGTTGCAGGAACAGACTTGTCTGCGGGGGAAAAAAACAAAACAAAAAACCCATAGCCTTTGGGGCTATCCTAGTGGTAATGTTATGTACAGTGCTTTCCTGAATCAGGGCCTAATGTCCCATTGAAGTCAGTGGAATTTAAGCATTCACTTTAATGCTTTGCTGAATGTGATAGACTTCAGCATGTGCTTGAGGTGTTGCTGAATTGTAGCATATATTGCTATATAGGAAGCTTGTGTTCTATTTCTTAGAACTTCTTGAGAAGAGTGTCACAATTCCCCTAAAAAATTAGGACTTGCTGCTGTTCTGAGAACTGGTGGGTTCTCTTTGAAAGCATGTAAAACACACAAGAGCGCTGACATATGCCAAATGAGTCATGGTCTACTGGGAAGGGGGTAGAAACGTGTTGCATGTTGAATAGCTATCCGAGTGTAACTTATTTCCGTTGGTACCAATATGGTGTTGCCACATCTGTGGGTTGTGTATTAATTATATTGAATAAAGAATTCTCAGTTAACACTCTGAGGCGTGATAGGCTACAATGGGCTGTATTCAACCTGACAGTTGTCCAAGCGTTCCTCTGTTCTATCCCACCCTTTTACTAAACCTTGCATTTCAGTCTTTTATAACTCAATCCTAGTTAACCATCTACATTCATTGCTTGTGTGTCTGTAAAAGGAACATCCTGGGAGGTAGTTTGGTCTAGTGGATGGGATACGGAACAGGAGAGCTAGGTTGTACTCTTCGCTCTGCCACTGACCTGCTGGGTGATGTTGGGCGAGTCACTTCATCTCTCTGTGTGCTTCTGTTTCCTCTGCCTCATTCATTTAGACTGAAAGTTCTTCTAGGTAGGGAATGTCTCGTTATGTGTGTCACGTGGTACTCCATATGATTTTATGAAAATATGCTAATGAGTTTGAAATATAATATAACTGGAACATGCTTCATGTAAAAGGTCTTTTTGTAAGGTATCGTTACAAAGCTTATAATCTACTGAGTTTGTTCATCCTATTTGTATGAATGTATCATTCTTGTATCTAAAACTAGAAATATGAAGTTAACTCTGAGGTCCTATTGTAATTATGCAAAGTGTGGTCTGTTAATGGTAGTTTAGAATCTTGATGGAACCCATTGAGTAGGACAGTTGGCTGTACGTGGTTTATTTACCTACAAGCGCCTCACAGGTATTATGGAAAAGAAAACATGTCCCAAGCATTCCAAAATGTTCCCATGAATGAAAAATGTGAATGAACCTCTGCATGTAAGGTGCTTATTGTCAACATCAAGTGGAAAATGGATACAAAAAGGAATTTTTTTTTGTTTCTGTGCCGATGCTTAACCTAACAGCTGTTTAAGTTTGCAGTTGATGTTGAAAGAATTTTATGGAGAGGACGTAAGTAAACTAAACCAAAAAACATGGAAATATTGTCCTTATGCCTGTTAGGGTCTCAATGAAAATTACACCTATATATTATACACCTATATAGACCACTTATGGTTAGAGGTGCATTTCTTCTTTTTATATTTCTGCTCTCTTGTGCTTGGTTTAATAAACCCCGCTGGCAAATGTGGTGTTGGTTTTTGTTATACACAATTGTCAATCACTCATAAATTCATGAATGGACTATTTACTTAAAAACAATGTCCTTTACCCTTTCTACCCCACCCCCAAAAATGGAAGTATGGGGTAGGGTGGGAATTGTGTAATTTTAGTAAAAAACCTGTCGTTTTGACAAGCAGATATGATGTTCCTGTAGGTGGTCATGCACTATATTAATAAACTATTGATATAAAATTATTTTATATAGTGTCTTGAGTTTAAACTTGTTTAAAGAATGCCCCCTCCCAATTCACGTACACCCCCAGCCAGCCATAAAGAAAACGAGTGAAGCTGAAATCCCTAACCCTAAGTTGAATACCCATGCTTTAAAGCTTTTCAATAACTACCTGCCTTGCTTTTACCAAAAAGCTGAACATCATATTAACAAACCGAGGAAGGATGGTACAATGGTTAGGGTGCTAGCCTAGGACTTGGGATACCATGATTCATTTCCTGACTCTTACCACAGACTTCCTGTGTGACTGTCACTTAGGGCTTGTCTATACTTAAAATGCTGCAGCTGTTGCGCTTCAGTGAAGGCGCTACCTATGCTGACAGGAGGGCTTCTCCCGTTGACATAGGTAGTCTACCTCCCCGAGAGGCAGTAGCTAAGTCTACAGGAGAATTCTCCTGTCAACATAGCGCTGTCTACACTGGAGGTTAGTTTAGTTTAATTGCATTACTCAAAGGATTTTTCACACCCCTAAGCACCGTGGTTATACTGTCCTAATTTCCTAGTGTAGGCCAAGTCTTAGTTTCTCTGTGCCTCAGTCTCCCACCTGTTAATAGCACTTCCCTACTTCAGAGATGGTGTGAGGATAAATACAGTAAACACTGTGAGGTGCTCAGGTACTGTGATAATGGGGAGCTATATAATGGTACCCACAGTAGATTAACAAAGTGGCTTACCAGAAGGACAAATGGACATAAGCAAGAATATCTGGAATGATTTAAAACTTAGTTTTATATTTTAGTATACTAGTGATAAATTTTTCACTGATGTTTATCAGGGAAATTTAAGAGTATGAATTCAAATGGTTATCTTGCCAGAACATCTTTTTTTAATTTTTATTTGACTTTCTTGTTACAAAAGGGCAAGCAGTGTAATTATTTAATAAATGTATTTGCAGTGCCCCCTACAATAGGGCCTTTCTTGTTGATCAGAGTAAAATACTATTTCAGTTTTTAAAATGCAAACCAACAAAAGCTTCTAAGTGCAAGCTTATGATGTAGAGTTCCCCCTGCCTGATATTTCCTTGCCTCCTGTTCATGATTTTTCGCATTGGGATTGGCATCCTTCTGTAGAATATGTCCGCAAGTTTGTTACACTACTGTACTGTGTTGCTTCACAGCCCATACAATTACAGTATAAAATAGTAGCTTTAGAAGCGAAGTAATGTGACTCTCTAAGATAATTGTTGGTCTCTGTTATCTGGAAGATACCAAGTCTGCCTCCATTTTTTTCCAACTGAGTGAATTTAAGGTTTGCGAACATTGCTTTGTTGATGGTCCTAGAGGCTAACAGATCCTTTCTTTATGCAGAGAACATGAATAAAGTGCAACACCATGTCAGTGCAGGCTTTCCTGTGCTGTCCCTATGCCCTTCTGCTACACTCCAGAGGGACAGATAGATGGGAGGGTAGTCCTAGGATTGAGATCTAGTTTGTACAACACCAGCACAATGGGATCCTAGCCAATAACTAGGGATCCTCGTTGCTATGGTAATACAAATAATAAAAAAAAAAGTTCACTTTGTCCACTGCTAAGACTGCAGTTGATTGAAAGTTGTGGGTTCAGTAATATGAACATTTCCTACTAGGAGTTGAACTGAGACCACAAGACCCGTTTCAGCCACCGCAAAGCCTTCGTTCATCATTCTTTTGAACCTGCAGAGACTCAGTATATTAAAGATCTGTAATGAGGTGTGCACACAGATTTCATGCAAGAAACTTAAAATGTGGGAATGACTTTGTGTAATCTTAGTGGTCATTCTTTGTCTGCTGTGTAAAAAAACCAAACAAATGGAAAACAATTAACCATAATAAAAGTGAGAGACCAGGTACTGTTCGTGGAACATAGGTAATTTGGGGACCATGAGTGATATCCTCAAAGGGAGACGCATTTGAGAGTTATCTTGGTTACTGTTGTCCTGTCCTGGGCTGCATTCAAACCAGAGACCTAAAAGGGAAAGGTTTTGTATCCCCAGTACCAGCACAATGTAGTCCCATATCGTTCTGATTTTAGTTAACCTGAGAAGTAATATAAAAACATTGGCCAAGTCTACACTAGAAAAATTCTCCAATAATTTCCCACCATTGGCAACATGGGTTGATCTCAATCAGCATTTTCAACATTGGGAGTGCTAGTGTAGATGGGCTGCTAACTGTTCATAGAATTATAGGACTGGAGGAGACCTTGAGAGATCATCTGGTCCAGTCCCCTGCACTCATGGCAGGACTAAGTATTGTCTAGAGTCCATCCCTGACAGTTGTTTGTCTAACCTGGTCATAAAAATCTCCAACAATCTCCCTATTTATTCCAGTGTTTAATCACCCTAACAGTTAGGAAGTTTTTCCTCATGTCCAACCTAAATCACCCTTGTTGCAATTTAAGCCCATTGCTTCTTGTCCTATCCTCAGAGGTTAAGAACAACAATTTTTCTCCCTCCTCCTTGTAACAACTTTTATGTACTTGAAAACTGTTATCATGTCCCCTCTCAGTCTTCTCTTCTCCAGACTAAACAAACCCAATTTTTTCAATCTTCCCTCATAGGTCATGTTTTCTAGATCTTCTATCATTTTTGTTGCTCTCCTCTAGACTTTCTCCAATTTGTCTACATCTTTCCTGAAATGTGACGCCCAGAATGGTACACAATACTCCTGTTGAGGCCTAATCAGTATGGAGTAGAGTGGAAGAATTATTTCTTGTGTCTTGCTTACAACATTTCTGCTAATACATCCCAGAAAGATGTTTGCTTTTTTTGATTCATATTTAATTTGTAGTCCACTATGACCCCCAGACCCCTTTCTGCAGTACTCCTTCCTAGGCAGTCCTTCCCCATTTTGTGTGTGCAACTGATTGTTCCTTCCTAAGTGGAGTACTTTGCATTTGTCCTTATTAAATTTCATCCTGTTTACTTCAGACCATTTCTCCAGTTTGTCCAGATCATTTTGAATTTTAATCTTATCCTCCAAACACTTGCAACCCATTGCCAGTTTGGTCCTGTCCACAAACTTTATATGTGTACTTTCTATGTCATTATCTAAATCATTTGATGAAGATATTGAACAGAATCAGACCTAGAACAGATCTTTACAGGACCCCATTCGATAGGCCCTTTCAGCATGACTGTGAACCACTGATAACTACTCTCTGGGAACAATTTTCCAACCAGTTATGCAGCTCCATCTAGGTTGTATTTCTCCAGTTTGTTTATGAGAAAGTCATGTGAGACAGTATCAAAAGCCTTATTAAAGTCAAGATATACCACGTCTACGTCTTCCCCCCAGATTGATTTAGAGCTGCACTTGGCAAGGTTCTGTGACGTGTTTAAACACATAGGCAACCTATCCATACTAGGGGTCCCATTATTGCTGAAATAGCAGCAGCAAATGTGGGGAATTTTTAGAGGCTGTTCCTTGTGTAAATAGGCCTTTGCTAACAGAGATACTGCCTTACCTAATGGTTTTTGTACAATGAAGAGGACTTTATTCCAATGTAGATAACTCTGCCTAAGTTATTTTGTAAGTGTTATAATTAAATAATTCGGTGGCAGAGGGCCCAGATCTTGGAAAAGACTCAGTGGAGCCTACAGTATTACATGCTATTATCTTTCAGCAAACAGGTTAAGCTTGCTCAGAGGGAGCGTTTTACAGGGTTTTAAAGGTGCCTTGTTGAAACATGATGATCTTCTTTCCTTCAATAGCCACTTCCCCCTCCCCCACCTTTTTAAACTTCACAAAAGGTGGAGACAAGCTGGAGAGGTGAAAGGGAGAGGTTAGCCATTCATAAAGCATGAGGGGCTTTAAAGATTGAAGTCTTTCTGATTTCCTCTAGGCAATTGGTTAGTGCTGACTCTCTGGCTAGGATCCAGTTCTCCTTTTTCATAGCTGGGCATTTCATGTCTTCAGACTCCTGCACATTCTTGCAAGCTGCAGTATTTGAAGTAAATCAGCATGTTTTTTAAACGCAGTGTAAAACTGTTGCAGTAAAGTATCTATGCCACCTAGCTTAGTGCAGTCAATAATAGGCTAGAATAAATCCTTGTGAAGGAAAACATTGGGAATAGAAAGCACTAGTGCAGGGTCCCTGTGTGAAATTACTCAGGCAGAACTCCCCACCATACATCCATTCCCCCAGTGCTGAGTGAATGGGAAGATTCCTTCAGCTGGGATGTGGTAATTTTCACTGATAAGTTGCAGGGGGAGTGCTGGTCCATGTTCTGACATTTGAAATGTGAAACGTAATGATGACTCTGAGGCAATAGACAAGCAATTTAACAGCGGGGAGATTCTGTGAAGGTGCGGAGAGAAGGCTGATATTTGCTGAGCAATTTGATAGGCTATCCTAAGTCTGCACAGGGTTTTTAGAAATGGTCTGGATCCTGAATGGAATGGGAATCGTTTGTAGGACGGGCATGATATGATTTTGCTTCCAGCTATATGTGAGGCATCAGGCTACTGTGTTTCTGCTCATCTTGGAGTCTGGGAAAGCTTGTCTTGGGGAGGCCATAGAGAAGAGAGCTGCAAGAGCCCTTGTCAGAGCACAGGGAGGCACAGATGCAGCTGTGTGGGAGGGCATGGACCCCTTATCCAAGGATTTTCTGATACTTTCTGTCTATATTAACAGCCTAAATTTCTTTAACAATGTGTATTTTGCACAAGGGCACGGTTATAAAGTTCATCTAGTGCAATATGTTGTCTCGCAAATCAAGGCTTTTGTTTCACTGCTGCGAGTTGCGTAGGCGAAGCTTAATTCTCAAGTCTCTCTCTTCAGCACTGAGAGAGGAGATCCAGTGTTGCAGGCTGCTAACTGCATACAGCAAGTGCATTTGTTCTTTTTCCCCCCCATGATGATTTAGCTGGTTGTATATCTATTTTAAATACAGGCAGATTTTCACAGCTGCTAATGTTCTAACTGATCAGTGTTTATATTTTTTTTTAAAGTATATTAAATATATTTACATTCTCATAGCAAGTGCAAGGGGAGGGATGGCTTCATTAAAATTAACATTAAACAAAACAACAAAGGCAATGTTCATATGCAGTGTCAGAATATCCTGAAGGGAACATGCTGAAGCTGACTAAAGACAGAAAATGCTAAGTTATGCTTAAACTCCATTCTCCTCATTTCGCATTCAGATGTGGCTTGTAAAAATCAGGTATTAAGGAGACTGGACCCAACACAAAGGGTTCAGGTTAAAGGAACTCTGAGTTATACTGACAAATTCAAGGAATCTTAGGCCTGGTCTACACTGGGGGGCGAGGGTTGTGAGTTAAGTCGGTCTAAGTTACACGACTTCAGCTACGTGAATAACATAGCTGAAGTCGATGTACTTAAGAGCTACTTACTGTGGTGTCTTCACTGCGGGAGGTCGACTGCTGACGCTTCCCAATCAACTCCGCCTACGCTTCTCACTTTGGCAGAATATTGGAGTCGATGGGAAAGCGCTCGGCGGTCGATTTTTTGCGTCTTCACTAGACGCGATAAATCGACCACCCGCTGGATCGATCACTCCAGAGGTAAGTGTAGACGTGCTTTCAGTGTACTGGCTTTGTTTTAACATCTGCTTAAAAGACATTATGAAAGAACAAAAAGGGAGGGGAATAGGATGGGGTGATGATTTATAAATGAAATAGGAATTGTTACTATAAATGATTTTGTCTTCAGTCCCGTGCTAAGTATGTCTGGGAAAACTCTCACCAAACAAGTCTAGTTTCTGGGTGTGTCCCCAAAGGTTAGGCCTCTCCGTGACTTAGTGGATCACATTGCATCACAACTGTGAGGAGAACGATGGTTTCTGGTCATTTGTATTTTGTAGCTATAGCTCTCTCATGCCATCCAAGATGATGTGAATCAGGCCTGACTTGTTTCAGAGAAGCAGCTGTGTTAGTCTGTATCTGCAAAAAGAAAAGGAGTACTTGTGGCACCGTAGAGACTAACCAATTTATTTGAGCATAAGCTTGCGTGAGCTACAGCTCACTTCATCGGATGCATTGAGCTGTAGCTCACGCAAGCTTATGCTCAAATAAATTGGTTAGTCTCTAAGGTGCCACAAGTACTCCTTTTCTTTTTACAATTGGAAAAGTTGATTAAAATTGATTTAATTCAAGGCTTTTCACTTGGTGATATAAATCATAATTTAAATTGCCTTGATTTAAATCCGTTCACCCTGCCTTTTGTAATCTCCTTAGTAAGTTGGTCTTAAAAAGAGATTTACGTTAAACCACTTCAACTGTGTGTGTGTAGACCAGGTCTAAAGCTTACTGGGACAGCTGGCCTGTGGACTGGAATACGGCAGTAATGCTCAGCAGCAGCACCGATGTCAAGTGTAGGGAAGAGCAAGCATGAGCAACCCTAGCTCTTCCCACATTCTTAAGGCCACCAGGCCTCCTAGGGAGGGAGGCCGTTTTACCATTTCCAGGATACAGGCCACAACATCATCTCTTTTTTCTATTTTCTCCCCTCATGGAAATGGTCCACTCCGGCAGGGGATTAAAGGGAATATTGCTTGCACGCGCGCTCACTCTCTTATATGAACCCCCAGGGAAGCCCAACTTACGGGCTGGGTATGAATTAATTTTGACATATTGTTCTGCCATATTGCTCTAAATGACTGATTATGCTGTTAATTGTTCTCAAATTTAGTAAAAGAACAAGTAATTTAAGATAAACCTCTCCAGACATTTATTTCCCACTCTCAATTTTTAGTATACCATTTAAATTTAGCGCAATTTATTTTTTTTCCATATAGAGATCAAAAGGTTTTCAATGATGCACCGTTCAGGGGAAGGGGGGTTTTATTTCTGCATGTAATAACTTAGTCCCAGAATGAATTAAAGCATATTGCTGTACTTGTGCTGAAATATGGCATGGGACAACTGGTGCTGACGTGATCAGTTTAGTGTATGGTAATAATCGTATTACCAAGTACTTATCTCACTAGACAGCAGAGTTACAGATAAGAGTAACACTTTCTAATATTACTTCTGGTATTACCAGAATTGTCTTTTTTGTTTTGTTTTTGGTCTAAAATTGTTAACGTACCATTGACTAAGGCCCCGACCTTGCAAAAGAAACATGTAGGCTATGGGGTCATTCCATAAGGCTTTCTTTGTAGGATTCAGATGTTGACATTTAATCTTCATTAAACATGCAGCCTCCTAGATTCTCTTTGGATTGATTTGTTCCATGACATTTGAGGAGTACCATATTTTAATAATATCTGAATAACAAAAAAACCTCACTTGATTCAGTCTATTTTCCATTTTTTTATGCCTCCAATTGTCTAACATTACTTCAGCACTAATTTTTGTGGTGTTGATACAGCTTTCCCACAAGAGTAAGTAATTTTAAATAATGTCCTTGCTAATTAAAAGAGCATTAACAAATGTGATTGAATCTTCTGACTTCACACTTGCAGCATAGATATTGATGTTACAAATACTGCTTGTGAATTCTTGTTTTTAAACTCAGTGACTTATTATTTCCATATAAGCAGATAAAAACATCTGTTGACTGCAATGTATACACAGAGTCCTTTGTTGTTGCAGAAAATTTTTCTTCTATAACTAAAATTCTGTTGACTTTGTATTCATTTGGGAGAGAAAATTTAGTCCTATTTTTTCTGTCCAAAACGTTCTTATTAATTGCTTTTATATGTTGATATCTGTGTTTCAGCTTGCTGTTAAGCATTGTTCTTCTGGAGGAAAGCATTTGGAGTACTCACCAGAAATCTAATCCTTTAAGAAACTGGTTATACCATGTTCATGAGCTAAGATGGCACATGTAACACAGAAGTAAATTCCAATATGAACATTGTCGTATTAGCAACTTGAAAACGCAGTGAAACTCTGTGTAGTAAAATCAGTTGTTTTTCCACAGAACAACTTTGCTCTGACTGGAGATTGACTCCATAATATAGGAGCAGAAGTTTCCATATTATAATGTGTCGAAACAATCAGAGTCTTTCTGGTTTGCTATGAATGGAGTTTCATTAAAAGTAGACTTCAGTATATAACATATTTTGGAGGTTTGGTGGAAAAAACAACGAGTGTTTAAATCCCAGTAGTCTTGACTCAGTTGGAGTCATGAGTTCTTGACATTTCTGAAAATCAGGCCCTTATTGCTGTAAAAATTTTCATTCTGTCCTCTACTTTGTTGAGACTATTGGTTTCAACTGGATACGGTGTCCTGTTCCTATCCTAAACTGTTTAATGTTACCATGCACTGTTAAACAGCTGTCACATTTTACCTCAGAAGTGGCTGTATTCAAATCATGAATGAAATGACTTGTGTGTGTGTCTGTATGTATATAAAGGACATTTTGGATAATATGCACTATCTAAACATTATTACTGCCATCCCAAATTATGAAACTGTTAATAATAATTTCAAGAGCTATGTTGCATGGATATTGTTTTAGGAGACCCTACCAAAATAACATGAATTGTGGTGGTCTTGTATAACTTGTTATCCACTGGTGATTCCTCTGGGTCTCCCCTCCTTCCCCTTTTCTTTTGCCAAATTCATAAATGCTTATTTAGTTAAGCACTGGAAGGGGATGTGGAGTCATCTGGAAAATGAATGGCCTAGCCTGGGTGTGTGAAATGCATGCATTCATGGCAATTTGAAAAATGCAGGGGAGGAGGAGAGTAAAAGTTGCAGCCTCCTGTGGAGCAGACAGCTGACAATTCATGTATCTGATACTTTTATTTACTTTTCTACACAAGAAGAAAAATGTACACCCACAGCAACTGCAACATCCCATGGTACCCAAGCTGTTGCTGAGATACAAAGCACCTTTATAAACAGACTGTAGAGATCGCCAATAAAGCACCTCTCATTTGACTCCCTGAATTTAATGAGGGAGTCTGGACTGGGGTTCATGTTTTAGTCACTTTCACAGCTGGGTTTGTGTTACATCTTATTCTGGTCTCCTGTATTCTTGATTTACACTGGTGTAATTCTGTCAGTTGCAGTGGGGTAATTCTTGATTTGCCCAGTGAAATCAGACCTGGGCAAACATCTTGGTGAAAGAGGCAATTGCCGGTAAATGCGATGTTGCACAGTGTATATGAGAATTATTTGCTATCATTCTGGTAGTGCTCTGTGCGCATGTGTGTGGAAGTTAAGGAGCAGGGGAGCAGCAAACCAGCAACTGGTTATTTATCCATTGGGTGAGCAAAGAAAGCCTGATATAAATTCCATCAAGTGCCAGCTTGATCTCTTTCTCTGTGGCAAAAAATAGGATAATTTTTCAATAACCAATGTGTGATTTCAGCAGGCCTATTGGCTTTGTAACATACTTGGATGTTTAGTATAAATAGAGCTACTATTTTCCTTTATGAACTATGACTAGATGTTGTGGCTTGACAGTTGCACGAATAACATGGACATTACTTGTAGTGTTTTCAGGAAAAAGCTACTTGGTATATTGAGGGTATATTTTAATGTACATTATATGGAAGCTGACATGTTTACATCTCCTATTCTAGCACAAGGCAGGGCGCAAGCATCTTGGAGGTTTATTCCCTCTTGAAATGACCTTTGTGCCTGCCAGCCCTCAGAGACTCTGGAGACTTCCTTTGCTCCTTAGGAGCCTGCACCTGTTAAAGTTAGTGCCAAGTCTCCTATTGAGAAAAACAGTGAAAGAGTTGGCTCTGGCCGTGGAAACTGCTTTTGATTCTTCAGCAGAATACTTTTCTTTTGCTGCTACGAAATGGCTGATAAGGGATTTGTACCACACTCTTCTGTAGGGTGGTATCTGAGTGAGCTCAGCTGTTTTATTTCCAGAAGTAGTGGCTCTGCTTTTCAGGTGGAGAGTTTCAAAAGTAACGATGGTGCAGGCTATAAACACATGCTTGTAGAATTCCGCAACTGCTCATGGCCTGTAGTTCTTGCTCCCCTGGCTGATGAGCCCTTCAACTTCTGGCTTTGTCAGTGTTTCTGGTTTTATTCCATCACAGGATTCTACTTCAGAACAAATGCTCATCTTGACAGGCTGGACTTTTATGGAGCCAGGATCTTCTATATCTATATTAGACCTGTTTAGTTTGAGATCCTGGCAATTTTTTTTTCTGACTATAGCCCTTCGGTACCAAACAGATACCATTCCCAGTGGTTGAAATAACAGACTATCCTCTGGTCTGGTTTTAATTGCAAATAGGGTGTGTGGAATGACAAGAAAAAATAAATGACATCCATGTGTTTATTGGCTAAAGGAGAGATGTACTTGTGTGTGTATTGTTGATATGAGACGCACCTCTGTCTGTACTCAGATGCAGGAACATCTGGCGGTTCTAGGCCGACTATGTCTTCCGCGCATTTTCTGGAAATAAGAAGGCATGTAACTTGCATTGTTTAGGTGATAGGTGTTGCTGTGCATTCCATAAGGAAAGAAAGTTTTCTCAAACTTGATGCCAGAGTGAGGCTTTGCTCTGGTTTGGAAGACCGATGATGCAAGGGAGAGTGGAAGAACGTTGCAGCTGTGGTATTAAGTCGTCTTTACACTTTTTAAAAAAAAAAATTAAAATTGAAGGGCAGTAAAAGTGGGAAGTAAAAAATAAAAAGGTTAAATAATAAAAATTAAATTTGGCAGCTGTTAGTGTAAACTAATACTTGTCAAATCAAATTCTTGATTCTGGCCATGTTCTCTCGCTTTTACTCAGGTTGAGTAGTACCTTACTTCACGAGTAGTCCCACTGATTTCATGATAGGCATGCAACTAATGTGTGGTGGTTTTTTTCCTATTCACTCCACTACTCATGGAGCAAAGTGCTACTCAGCATGAGTTGAGGTTGGTAGAGTTTAGTTTGCCACTTACTGCCAATATAAAAACAAGAAAGAATCGGTCTGCATACCGATCATGTAAGCACTTGTTGCTTGCATGCATGTGCTTATGGGCTAAAAATGAATTATACTTAAAACTATTACCTCAAGGACTTTTATAGGTTTTGCAGAAAATATGACTGCGGTAGAGCTGGGGCATGTTTCTGCTATTCTTTTCAGCTGCTCCAAAAGCCACACTTGCCTGAAGGTCTTTATTTTATCAAGTCTCAGTGCATGTGTTTATTTATTTAAAAAAAAAACAACAGACATTACGGTATGAATATTTGAACACTGGGTGGTCACATTTTTTACAGGCGGTGGTTTCAGAGCGGTTTTAGTTACATGCATCAAGAGTGTGTGTGTAAGGAGTCAGTAAAATCAGGACTGGAGAAAATAGGTTTCTAATAGGCTTTCCCCTCCTCTCTTTTGTAACTTCAAGATATATTTTTTCCCCCTTCTGGTTGTCAGAAGAAAGCCTTTGGTATCAATCCTTCATGATGCTCTATATTTTTAGATCTCCACACTGTGAAAGTTTAGCCTGCAAACTCCTACAGATACCACAACATTACACTGGAAAAAGCTTTTTCTATTATCTCAGCAGCTGATCTATTTAAATGTACTTCATGTTCTAAACTGTAACATTGCTTATCATTTGACCCATTTGTGTGTTCTTCTTTCCCAGGGATATCAGTATGAACAATATCACAAAGCTACCAGAGGATGCATTTAAGAACTTTCCTTATCTTGAAGAGCTGTAAGTATTTCGCATGTAAAGTCAGGGCTGTTTTTACAGTGCTGTGGGGTGGTTGTGCAGTTAACCTGAAAATGGGTGGGAAAGCAAATTGTGGTGTTAGGATGAGCTGTGAACAGAGAGAGCAATTATACCTTTAAAAAAAGACTTATATATGTTTGGAAGCCAGAGTGGTTAATGCTAGTAATGAGAGACTTTTTACAGTAATTATTTTAATCATGACTACAGTGGTGACACATACTAATTATAGTGTTATCCAAAGATAACATAGGAGAAGTGTAATTGCCATTGTTTCCAATGGAGTTACAGTATAGTTATTGCACAGCTTCCATAAATACATTGTTTCAGTTACTGTGCAGTTAACTTCCATTACTGCTATAGGTGACAGAGGCAGCATGGTATAGGTCAGGATGTATTTGAAAAGAAATAGAGGCCTTGTGTTTACAGCCTCTTTTTTATAATTCGTTCTTAGTTTTAGCAGTGCATCTTCCCTTATCCTGTCTTCCCCCCTCCACACATCGCTCAGCTACCTCACATCCAGCCTCGTCATTAGGCCCCAGTTCAATAAGTCTCTCAAGCATGATCCTAACTTTATGCACATTAGTATTCCTGTTGACTTGAATGGGACTATTCACTCACGGAAGTACTCTGCTGAATTGGGGCCTTAATTTAGGATTCTGAGCAGCAGCTGAAGCCCCCCGTAAAAATGAAGCAAAAAAGTTATGATGTAGATTCTATTTTAAAGGTCTAAATATTTCTAATAATTTTTGTGTTTCAACAGGAAGAGGGACAAGCCTTTATCTTAGTCAGAATTACCACTTCAATAACAGTAATAAATTGCACTATGTGTCTTGGTTTCTCCATCTGTTGAAGGGGGATAATTCTACCCACCTTTTGCAAAGAGCTTTGAGGTGTTCTAATAAAAAGCAATGTACAAGTGAAATTTCTGTTGCCCCCTTGATTATGAGTTGCTTAATAATTTCAGTCTTTAAAAGTGCTTTGAGATGATAAATGTTGTTAACCTTGTCAGCGATTTTTGTCTAGACTGGGAAAGGAAATTGAATTTCAAAATATGTTAACTAAAATCCCCTTGGTTAAAATGTTTTAAATACATTTTTCAAACACAACTCATTTTCCCCATTTAGAAAAAGGCCTTGTGAGGTAAGGAAGTATTATCCTTACTTCACAGATGAGGAATGTAAGGCACACAGAGGAAAAGCCATTTGTACAAGAACATATAACACAGTGAGTCAGTAGCAGAGCTAGGAATAGATTGCAGATCCTTTGGCTCCCAGTGTCCTACTCCAACTGCTGCATCACACGTTTTCCCTGGTAGGGTTGAGGTATTATGCAAAAATGTGGAGACGGTGATGCAGTGCATTTTGATATCACTGTAAAAGAACGCGTGACCCCAAGATTTTCACTGTGTCTTGTACATGATTCTGGTTCAGGTCAATAGGTCTGTGAAGCAAAGATGAGTTTCTTCATCCCAGGCTAACTGTAAATGAGATTCCTTATATTAATGTACTCAGAAGAACTGTCCTCTCCCATCAGGCTCTGGACACCCCTACGTCAATAAAATCTAGAACTGTTTAGTGAAGTAATATAGTTGCTTTCAAGATTCCAGACCGTGTTCTCTCCCACACCGTAACTTTTAAAATGTAGCAGTGCTACACTGAAAATGGAACAGTTTAAGAAAAGTTTGTGCCATGGCAGGAGGTGCCGACTACATGCAAAATTACAGGGTTAGGAAGGCTCAGCTGGCTCAGGATTTAGATTGTCTGACCCCTCCCTAAGTGCTTTATAATAGATGTAAATGTGTTTTTGGGTTTTGTGTGTTTAAGTTTCCAATGTATCTTATTTGTTTTGTTTTCTGTCCAGGGTTCTTTCTCAAATTCCTCGCCTGTTCATATTTCACACTAAATTTAAAAACCAAAAAACCGACCTTCACACAGACTGTGGGATCCTTCAGTTTTTCCCTATAAGTAATGAAGCAATAAAACCTAACTGGGTGGGTGTGCACTTCATTATGTAATCTCCATAAACCTTGGGGTGTGTCATGAAGTAAGGAGACAAAAAGGCAGAGCCTTCAGCCACCATATACTTGTGCTTTATTGCTCAAGAACCATACTCTACAATGTATCTCATTGCAAACTGTAATGCTGGAATTTGGGAGGGGAAAAAACCAATCAGACCTGGCTTTAAACTAGGCTGTAGTTCTGAACATCTGGATGTTTTAAATCCTTGCTAGCATGGTTATTTGATGTATCCAAATAAACAACTCAAAAAATTAGAATAAAATTGGTATTTGTCAAACATTATTTCTGACACATTCATATCTTTGTTGCAAAAGAAACAATCCTAGAGTCCTTTTTATCTGCGAGTCACGTAGGCCCAAGAGCTGAGGTTGTTTTTTTAAGGCTATTCCGTTCCTTGCTTTGCATGGCAATGGAGCAGGGGGGAAATGCGCACCCCCACTCCACAAGCAGCAACCATTTTAGCTATATCACCACTCTATCCCTGTCCCAAAAAGCACCCATCACCATTACTGTACCATGGGAATGAAGAGTGCAATCCCCAGAAGCACTGAAACTAAAACCTGCCCAACCTATTCAGTCTAATCTATCACTGATACAAGAAGACTCCACCCAAGGAAAAAAGCCCCAAGGTGATCAACACCGAACAGGCAACTGCATATTCTGCACCTCTCAGATGCCACAGTGACTGGTAGAATTGCATCAGCTGACAACCAGTTACCTTAGACTTGTACAGGTGAATGCAAGGTTGTTCGTTAATGTGAGAATCGTCTATGAACTGATCACAAGGTTCCTGACCTGGCATGCATCATAAAAATTGGGTTTGATGATGAAGCCAACCTGGCAGAAGCCCCAGCCAGTCTCTGTGAGATACCTAATACATCGTGGGTTTAGAGTGGCCAAGAGTGGATGCTGTGTGATCATAATTTCATCCAGTTTACGATAACAAGCAAGAGTCTATCTCCAAAATAAAAATATTTGAGTCTGTTCAGCTGGAATGTTACTGCAGTGGCAACAAATCATGAAGACTCTTCTAACTTATATATAAGGCTTACTCATTTGACAAGAATTTAGCCACATTTCTAGAAGAATTAGTCAAGCTTCAGCTGAGATTCATTGTCCTGGGAGACTTCAAATTCCATGTAGAAAAATAATCTGACATAATAGCCCAAGATATGCTATGAGCCATGACTGACCAGGGTTTTGCCCAGGCCGTCTCAGACTGCACGTGCAGCTAGATGCATGCCTGACCCAGAACTTAGAAGCACTGACAGCATACCATATTCCTGGAAGGGCCACCACCGAGAGGGACCCATTCTTGCCCCTTCAGTGAACTGATTCTTCTCTCAGAGCCACCTGGACATTTTCTGTGACCAGAAGATCTTGAAAGGGACAAGCTCCTCATCTAATAAATGTAGATGTTGATGAATTACTTAAATATTACCCAACTGCTGACTGAAACCATCAATGAACTAGTCCCAAAATAACCACTTGTCTTACAGGTCCCTGTGGTTCTCTGATGACCTATGTAAAATGAAGCAAGAAAACAGCTTACAGGAGTACCAATGGCACAAAATATGTTCCACACCAGTCCATGTAGTGCTGAGGCCCACCTGTAGGCAAATGCTGTAAGCCATAAAAGATTCTTTATTTCATACGCAGTTCTGCTAGCTGATAACTGACAGCTGAACTGGTTTGTGGAGCAATCTAACTAATCCACTGGAAGGTCTAAACGTGCTTCTAGGACCAAGTGCAGCTCGCTGTGGAAAAGAGGTCCACTTCAAAAACAAAACCAGCAAGATCTTAGAGAGCCTTGTTGAATGAAAACTGAACTGTTACCCTGTGGGACTCCTTGCCACAGGAGGAGCGGCAGAGGCAAAGCCTGATGAGCTCTAGGTGTGAGATGCACCTTTTCTTTGATAACTCAGTACTTAGGAATGACCTCCTTAAAACTGACCCAAAAACCCATCTTTGCATATCCTCGCAGAGAGGAATGGTGAGGGACCTCTCCTTTTTGATATGAGCATTCATTCTTTTGATTTGAAAGGTGCTTCATAAATACTTAATGAGCAGGACCCCATTGTGCCAGATAACTCCAAACAAAAGGGCATTTTTTTTAGGTCCTCAGCTTGCCCCCCTGCCATTTTAGGATGGTTGGAGCAAGAGGACCAAGTGGCCAGTTTGGAGAGTGGAAAATTTCCATGGGCACTAGTGACAAAACCGTGCGCAGCACTGCCATAGAGGAAGTAGAGTGGAGGCGTGCAGGAGGCAACAACTGCACTTCTGCAGAAGTCGGGGTCCCCAGATGGCAGGTAATCCCCCATCTGTGCAGCTCCTAAGCCATGGAGGAATGGAGCTCTACTCTAATCGGTCTTAGGAGCTCTGGATGGCAGCTGCTGCCTCCTGCTGCACAGCTCCTAAATCATACAGGAATAGAGCACGACTATTACAGGGCTTTAAAAGCTCTCCATGCAGGAGACTTCCCCTGCAAATATCCTCCTGCTGTTCCAAAAAGACAGTGCTTTTGCCCCACCTGCCGCTGCCTGCCTTCTGCTTCCTCGGTTTTGCAACACCTCGGTTTATCCCACCATCTCACAATCTAGTAAATTGCCAAATAATGTCACAGGATTTTATGATGACTCAATGGAGGCGGATAGATGTATAATTTAGGACCCTGAGCCTTGCTGGGGGAATAACAAAAGGAGTAAGGTTCATTTGAAGGAACTGTTTTCGTTGCGTTAGGGAAGTGGATAGTTTGAAGGCCTGTCAGATTTTAAACAGGATCCTTTTTTAAATGCTAAGATGACTATTAACAAAATTAAAAGAAGACACTTAGTGCTAGGTATGTAAAAGCTTATCTCCTAATTAAAGGTGCAGTCAACATCACTAAGTATCTGATCTGCAAGCCCAGTCCATTGGTATTTGATGATTAAATGACATCCTACATGCAAATAATTGCAGGTACGAATAGGGTAGGCCCAACTAATTCTCAGCTGAAAATCAGCCTCTGGGTATATGTGCTATACCTGCTGCTGTTCACCCCCCCGCCCCATACATTTACTGCAGAGAAGCTCACAGTGCACTTTATCATATGCCTTGAGGATTCTTGCAATATTTATAAATGTTGTTGTAAAACTTCTCTATCTCGCTGTAACTGATACTCATCTGGAAGTAATTTGCAAGTGACTGAAACTGCAGCGGTCAAAGTCGCTGAGGAGCAGACCACCAAGGCTTTTGCCACAGCAGTTAATGAGGTATATTCTCTACAAAATGTTAACATTAACATGCTACATCCCTGAACTTGATATGGAAACTTAAAATCCTGGAAGAATTTGGCCGCAGTTTCCTAACCAAACTTATAAAGTATTTATAGACGGCTACAAGAGCAATGCAGCTAGATACTACAGTGTTTTTGAAAAGCATAAACCGTTTGCTAATACGAATTCTTAACTGAAAAATCGGACTTAATGATGTCCTGATGCATTTCTAAGTGATTTGTTAGTTCCTTCTGATATTTAACCCCCTCTTTACAGTGGCATGCAGGGTTTTAGCCATGTGATTTCCACTGACTTTGTTTGTTGCATGACTTACCAGATTAACCCAAGTACTCTAACCCATCAGTTCTTCAAAAGGCTTTTCATTTTCAGGATATGTAACTGCAGATAACTTTATAGTGTGAATGCAGAGGCTTAACTTATTCAAAACAGAATGTCTCCTTGACTTTATGACCTTTAGTTTGTTTTCATTTCCACTTTTTCAGCTTTTTAAACCTCTGGCTCCTTATTTACTCTGGGTGGGTGTGTAATTTTAAGTGATAAGATCCAACACACCAGTTCCTTATCCGTACATGAGAGCTGGTAGGGGAGAAGTAAGTGCCCCTGGTAGGGAATAGTTAATTTAAGCCGATTGTCCTGCTGCTTCTCTCTGGGGAGTTTCAGTGCCTCATGTCCATATTTGCCATAGTAATTTATTAATTTTTTTGTTTTGCTGGGTCAAAATAGCGTTTGGTCCCGTATATGAAACGTGCTCTAAATCCACTCAACTGTAGCTTGGAGGTGTGTATTCTAAACATTGCCTTAATGTATTGGGAGAATGCTCTCTCTGCTGCAAAATTCATGAACTCTCCAAAGAGCAAGGGGGGGAACCATTTTGTCCAGCAAGGAGCACTGAGACTTCTTGAAGAGTTGAGAGATACCGGGGCTTTTGAGGTTATGGGTGGGGACAAAATGAGAGATCCAGTAAGTGGTGGGAGATATTGCTCCTTAAATGTTGAAATTTGTTAGACTTGAACCTCCAAGGCAGTCCTAAAGGGATTATTTTGCTTCTAGTCTCATCCTGACCAAATTGCAGGGTGCTATTCCATAAAACCATTGTGAACCCAACACAGCCAGGCTGTGAGCAGCTCTGGCCATATAATATATATTTTGTAGATATATATATACTGAGGCAGAAACAGCTTAAATGTCTTCACCAAGGACACATGTTGTATGTCTACACTGCAGTGTAAGCCCCGAATTAGTGGGACTTGTCAGCTGACCCATGTTGGGAAACCCTGGCTTTGAGAGTCTAGATTGTACTTTAACCCTTTTTCTAATCTGTGCTCAAACCTAGGCCTCTGGTGTCCACACTGTGGTGTGCAAACCCAAGTCAAAGTAACCACAGCCGAGTCCCTAGCATTCCCCCCACTCCGAAAATGTGGCTGCTCTAGCCCTAGGACCATGGTGCACTGGGAACACTTTACTGTTGGCTCTGCATCTTACAAGAAGTTTGAAGCAGCTCACTTTGCAACTTGCTCGGTTTGCTCTCCATTGCAAGCCCAGGATTCTCTCTGATAGTGTGCTTGCAGATCGGAGATCAGAAGAAAATGGGTTAACGCTGACCTGAGCAGCTGCCATTTGCAAAGGGAGGATGGCAGCTTCTGTTTTCCATAGAACGTTTTGCAGATTGTTGGGATAGAGAGGACTAAGGAAGTTGTCCCATGGAACTGTAGGATATTTCCGGCAGACTCCTGGGACCCAAATCAAGTGGGGCTGCGTCTACACTGCAAAATAATAGGGCTCAGGCCCTGGGTCCCAGCTTAACTTGAGCTCAGCCCCTCCAGCCCTGCAAGGTTCTGGGAGTCTCGGTCCGAGTCCTGGGTTAGTGCGGTTGGAGTGTAGATGCAAGTTGCGGGGGCGGGGGGGTTAGGCTTGAGCCTGGGCTAAAGCATGTTCTCACATTGCAATGAAGACATACTCATGGTGAGTTGGTGCAGAGCTGAGAATATAATCTGGGATCTCTGTCTCCAGGTTGCATGTGGTAACCATTAGATCACTGACCTGTGAATGTGAAAATATTGAGAAGTATATCATGTTCAATAATACAACTATTGGGGAAAACAATGGACAGTGACATCACACTTGTGCGTAGGCACTGACTTCCCCTCTACCCAGTGGGTGCTCGACCCCTCCTGCCCCGCACTGCCCTCGCCCCACCCTCATTCCACTCCTTCCCCAAAGTCCCCACCTCCATTCCACACCCCTCCCCCAAGTCCCTGAACCTTCCCTGCCTCTTCTCCGTCTCCTCCCCCTCCCTCCTGGAAAGTCCTAGGCGCTGCCAAACAGCTGTTAGGCGGCAGGGGGTGGGAAGCGCTGGGAGGGGGGGGAGGAGGAGCGGGGACGTGGCGTGCACGGAGGGAGGGGAGGAGGGGGGAGCTTGGCTGCCAGTGGGTGCGGAGCACCCGCTAATTTTTCCCCGTGCACTTGTGTACATATGCTCCTTGACAAATAGTATTCATGGCCAGTCCATATACTGTGAAATATAACCAGCTTCATCACCAGTACCAAGTTAGCTAAGGAATACAAAATCTTTTATGGAGCAACTCTTAAATTTGTATCTATAAAGGCCAAATTAGACTAAGACTTCTCCAGTTATAAAATATGTAGGGGTTAAGGGAATTGGTTGATGCATTGAAGCTGTTGGTGAATTATTAGAATAGGACATGTGAGGCCTTTCTCCTTTTTGTAAGAGTAGGGGGGAAGGCTGACCTCTTGTTCTGAGATGGGCAAATGGAGCAAGAGATATAAAAGTAACAGTAATTTACCAGGGGAGGGAGAATGAAGAACTGCTTGAATGTTTAATTGCCTCTATGCAATTTACTGCACTAAATGCTCTTGGTCGAATTAACCATCTTGTTTCTGCTTTAGAATTTTCTGAGCATTGCATTTAATAGACGGTGTTTGTTTTGGGAACAAAAGAACTAATTAAAATGCACGCTGACAGTAGAAAATGAGGTGTGTGGTGTTTCGCCTTAGGGTTGCAGTCAGGGAGTATCTGCAAAGGAAAAGACTAGAGTTAATTTTTCCTCTTGGCTGTAGCTGAAGATGACCACCTGGCTGAAATTTCACAGCTGTTTGCATTCATAGTATCGATTTCATTTAGATGCCCCTTTTGTTCCTATTTCTTCATCAGCACTAAGCTGCAGTCTCCTCCCTTTTTGGTTATTAGTTGGTTTTACAAATAGTAGTGTGTGGCGTTTATATCAAGGCCACCAGGGCTGAGCTCTGCTAGTATGAGAAGAAGCCTGGGCTGGAAGAGGCATCCTTCTGGGCCCCAGGTGGAAGATGTTTCATCTGAACGTAAGCAAATGTGACTTTTAAATGGGGTGGTTTAGAATAGCATTAGCACACCCTTTTTAAAGTGGTATTGAGCACTCGGGTGTTTAAAGTGGTGATAATAAAAAGATGAATAATTCTTCCCTCACTAACATAAAGATATAGGATCCCAGAATTCAGAATGGGAAGCCAGAGACAAAGAGCCTGTCAAGTCTGCAAAAATAAGGCCTTGTCTTCACTAGGAAAAAAGATGTGTGTGTTAGCTAACTTGTAGTCACGTCCTAGTGAAGACAAGGAAGTCTGTAGCATTGGCAAGTCTAGAGACACACCTGGGGATATAGCCCAGGCTTCAGCTTGACCAGCTAGCACATGGTAAATGTATACATTGCCTTGTCTAGCCTAGAGTCTTGGAATGTGTCTCACACATACCTTTAAATTCTAGTCAAGGCAAACCCTTTGGCAAAGATTCCCCAGTAGGATTAACCACGACCAGCTAACTAAGTTTCTAAACATCACTGGCTTTGTCCACCCTTGGTGGTGGTGAAAAACATGTTGGCTGACCTCTGTTAATTAATCACTTCCTGTCTAAATGAGCCTTAAATGAATGTGTTCTAGCTGAACTCCAACCCTGCCAATGTAAGAAGAGGATTTTTGTATTCTAGAAACCTCTAACAAAGCTCATAACTCCTATGTTCTCCTTTTTTCAGGAGAAAATGCTAGTGAGCTCAGTAAACTGTATTATTTTGGGAGGGTGGGAAAGTCTTTTTAAAATTCCTTTATGGTTTTTGTTTTGACAAGTTAATTTCAACCTCCAAGTGACTGAGTATTAGGCCCCTAGTATTACCTAAACTAGTTACTCTGCAGCATGGTCTTTTTGAATTCCCTCTTTCAAGATCCTTTCTTATGCTCATCTCTTTTGTATGACTAACTGAGTCTTCAGCACACAAATACCTCTTTGGCATTATTTGAAAACTATCTGGCTCAGCTCAGTGTCCTAGAGGTAACACTGTGTGTTGTTAAGCTGAAGACCCCCTTATGATACTGGATTTAGTTGGTTTCCTGAGCCAACAGGATGGGGCTGCCCTGAAGCATAAGCTAGATAGGAGATTTCTTGAGACTTTGTGGTAGCCTCAGCAGCTCCTAGTCTAGTTCTCTACTGCTGTGGGTCCCAAAAAACCAACATGTGGTGCAGTCTGCCCCCGTTCTGTTACTGGGGATGGAGTAGGAGACAACTTGATTTGTGAGCGCACACGGACAAAAATAGTTAGCTTCTTATAAACCCATGAGCAGTCAGACCCAGCTCTACAAAAGACACTGATAAGTCAGAGTAGAAATGGCACTCTCTGTATATGGGCAGTAGCCACATAGTCCCTGTGCACACCCTCTTTAAGAAAGATTGCCTAGGTCTGAATGCAGCTTTTTAGCCTTTGACAGTAAGCTTGCACACAAAGAAATGATATGGAGCTAAATTCAATTCACCTCCCTCTCCACCCACTTGCCATACTATATGTGAAATTAAGACCAATATAACAGTTAGAGAGAGGATACATTTATTTTAAGTACTAAATCAGTTTCTCTGAGGTATTCTTTATTGGCACATTTTGTCCTCCTAAATGTTTCCCTTACTCCCACCCAAAGATAATGATGTAATCCAGGGATCGGCAACTTTTGGCACACGGCCTGCCAGGGAAAGCCCCTGGCTGGCTGGGCCGGTTTGTTTACCTGCAGCATCTGCAGGTTCAGCCGATCGCAGCTCCTACTGGCCGCTGATCGCTGCTCCAGGCCCATGGGGGCTGTGGGAACTGGCGCGAGCCGAGGGATGGGCTGGCCGCCCTTCCCTGACGGGCTGCATGCCAAATGTTGCCAATCCCTGATTTAATTGGAGAGGATCCTGATTCAAAATTCTGGATTTGCACCTGGGAGAAGTCTACAGGTCACCTAGTTCAGACCCTTCCTGGAGAACTATGATATGCAACTATGCCCTCACATATGAAGTTCCATAAGATTCATTCTCAATCCCATTCAATCTCTATCTGAAATTGTTTTGGTGGACTTGCAACAGAGGGTCAGGTGCCACAAATACACACATCGTACCCACCTCTATATTTTGTCATCACTATCAGCACCATTTCCCAACTAACGGAGTGCTTGGAAACCATCAGCACACAAATGAAGAGTAGTTGGCTGAAACCAAACCCAGGGAGGACCGAGGATATGGCAGTGGGGAGAATGAGACATTTCAAAGAACTTGCCATCTCCACCCTAATCATCCTTCATCAAGGGCATTTTTAATGCTTTAAGGTCCCCCTCTCCCTCACCAAGGATAGTCTTCAGCCAGACTGGGGCAGAGCTAAGGAAAGTTCATATTTAGACTGTAATGCAAAAATAGAAAGTGGAAAGAAAATCGGAAAATGACGCATTTATTAAAATATGCTCTTTTTCTTCTTGCTTCAAAATCAGTGATGCTTGGGAAGTCCAAAGTGTTTACAGTGCTGTAACTTACCACTGTAGGCTACTAGTCACCTATTTTTAAAGGACATAACACACTATTTTCTTACGTGGGTGTAGTTTGTGTTTTGTGCTGGAGGATAAATGACTGAATTGCTATGACAACTTGTTCTGACAGTTCAGATTGCGTAATCTTTGCTGAAGGTTGTGTACTTTGCCATTTAAAAAGGTAGTAGTTTACATATTTTCTGTGGGCTATCCTCTTAAGGAAGTCTGGCCAAAATATAGATGTCACTTGTAAGTAGAATTTGAATGCACCTTTTTATAGACTGAAACTTTTGCCTTCTTCAAAAGCAACATTCCTTTATTTAAAACCAAACCAAAGATAATGGGCCAGAATCTGCCCTTGGATAAGTTTTCCACTGGGAAATTGTGTAATCTCCATCCTTTTTAAGAACAGGTTAGACAAACACCTGTCAGGAATGTCTAGGTAATACTTTGTCCTGTCTTAGTGCAGGGGATTGTACTAGGTCCCTTCCAGTCCTACATTTCTATGAATCTATGATATGAGGACAGAATTTAGCACATTAATTCTCAAGCTTTTCATTGTATAGTCCATTGAAAAGCCATTTTAAATGTCTGAGAACAAGAACGATGAAAGAGTCTTTATCTCAGGGATCATTTATTTATAGAAAAATATTAATACCAGAAAAAAGGGGTTCAGAATGAAAAGTGGCCCCCTCAAAACTTGATGGTTTATACTATTGTGATTGTGGTACTGGTTCTAACTGCATACCCTTTATATAACTTCTTTCTGTGCCTTGGTGTACACACACACACACCATGAGGGGGCCATCAGGGAGTTGGCAATGGTTCCCTGATTATCCGCACATCCCTAGTGTGGGTTAGAACAGATTAGGAACTGCTTTATTCTGCTCCAGATGACTCCGGTCCCCAAGGGACCGTTCACCAGCTGAAGGAAAGCAGAGGGCAGCACCCTCTAGGCGCATCTTCATTTGACAGGAAAATCGAATTCCACTCAAGGCAGATGCTGTGCTGGGGCTGAGGGACATCTGGGGCAGTCTTATTAGGGCTGAATGGGGCTGATGCCTAGTTCACTAGTAGGACTGCTGCACAGCAAGTGTTTCTGTGCCCCAGGTCCAGCTGGGGACTGCTGTTATGGGGGCAAGAAGCAAAACTCAAGCAGCATGAGGAGGCCTGAGGAGCTGGACCTGAGGGACAAGGGTTGGGAGACAGTAGTAGCAATAATTACATGGTGCCAGAAGTAGTGTCCGAAAGGGGGTACAGGGTGTCAGCAAAAATGCAAGCACAAGATGGGAGTTGGGTGAGGGAACAAAGAAAAGGAGTCCATAGAGAAGATGTCAAGGCTGATTCCCCACTCTGGCACTTGGAATGCAGAAGGTGGGGGCCTGCAAGGATTCTAAAAATTAATAATGACCACTCCAGGCTTGTATTAAACTCCCAAGGTTACAGCTCCTCTCTGACCTTGGATGGGTAGATACTGCCACCACCCAAATGCAATACCCCTCGGAACCCAGGAAGGTGCCTTTGGGAATTCCTTCCTGTGGGGTACCCTCAAGCCCTTTCATCCCACTCCAGGGAAGAGCTGAGAAAGAAAACAAAGGAAATTAGCTGTTGCCCCCAGCTAATTAAACAACATGTGTACAAACCTCTTAGGACACCAAAATTCCAATCCTGTTCTTAAAAAATATAAATTTTATTAAAAACAAAAAGAAAGAAAATACATAGGACCGTAGGCTTTTGCTAGATTTAAAAAACCCACTTACAAAAATTATTCATCAAGATTCAGAGTAACAGCCCTGTTAGTCTGTATTCGCAAAAAGAAAAGGAGTACTTGTGGCACCTTAGAGACTAACCAATTTATTTGAGCATGAGCTTTCGTGAGCTACAGCTCACTTCATCGGATGCATACTGTGGAAACTGCAGAAGACATAATGTCTCCAGAGAACAACAACAGAACAGAACAAACTGAATTTTTTTCCCAATTTTAAAAAGTTCTAGCCTTCCCATTGGCTCTTTTGGCCGGGTGCCCACTCCTTTCCTTTTACCTATGGACTTTTTAACCCTTTACAGGTAAAGCAAGTAGAGAACAGCTACTAAGAGGAATTTTATAGCTGGCTGGCTGGGTGTCCACAAAAGGGAGCTTCCCCCCACAATTTATCACACAAGGTGTAGAGGACCTGTGATAAATTAAGATGCAAGAGATCAGGAAGGTTGCTTTGGATCTTGGTTGCAAAGCTGCTTCACAATCAGAGCTAATACACCAACATACATCTTATGGTATCTGTCTGTAGAGCGTGTAGTACAGTAGGGCCCTGATTCCTGACTGGGATCCCTAGGCGTGCTGCCAAAATACAATAATTAAATTTAAGAAAAGGACACATTACTTATTAATCTTACAACAAATGGGTGTTGCATTCCTCACCAATATTCTAACTTGCAGCAAGGAATACCAGTTTCCAGTGGGTGATGGCAGGCAATGCACACTACCTCATATGCATTTATATAGCAAACCCGTGACAGACATACAAAAGCCAATAAGCTATTACAGAGACAAGAGACACAGCTAGGGTGGGAATTATCCCAGAAAACTGCAGAGAGAAAATTACAGCAAACATTTGTGCATGAAGCTTTTCACAGGGAGAGGAGGGGACCTAATTCCCTGCTCAAATATCTTGAGGCTCACCACCATCTGGGTTGAAAAACAAGAACAGAAGGCTTCCTAGGGGTTCATGTTGCATCCAGTCAAGAATAACAGAGAAAACTGAGTGATGTTTTTAATCAATTTTTAATTGAATGATGGGTCAAATGCTATCCCTGAGACCATTCCGTTGACTTTGGTAGAATTACACCAGTGGTTAACGTGTCCCAACAATTCGGTAGCAGGGTTGTCAGACGGTCTCATAATTGCACCATTTAACTTACCAAAAGAGAGAGGACTCAGGAATTTGCAGCCTCCAGAAGTGCTTTGGTTCAGTGTGCTATGTCTGGCATCAAACTCTCGGAAGATGATGTCATGGAGGGTATTCCCCAGCCATTCTGAATCCTCTTTTCATAATACAAATAAGGTGCATTTGGACTTGAGGTCACTGGCTATGCCATGTAAAATAATCGATGGTACTGGACTCCTACCAAGGATGCATGTTGTGACTAACAAAAAATGCTGTGCAATCCTACGAGAGACACATTCATTTATCTTACCTACTACTGCCCAAAAATCCAACCCTTTTGGGCAATTGGCCACTTCCTGAATTTGTTCAGTTTTACAACAATGGGATACTATGAATGACTGAATTATTCTGAGCGCACTAGTCAACCAGCGAGCTTAGATAATCATAACAAAGTGGTTCTTGATAGTCATATAAATGCAAAGGTTTTTTCTCCCTCAGTATTTTATTCCTTGGAAGCACTGCCCTGTTTGTGGCTCCTAGGCACTATGGTAATACAGGTTCTCTTTCATTCCTATTATTATCTAACATCATTAAGTAGTTAAATGTAATTTGTTTTACTCTTACAACTCTGAGCTGTACAGTCTAATGCAGCAGTTCCTTTAGTGCAGGTTATAAGTAGCAGTTCCATCGATGTAGCACCCCAATAGGATGCCTGTGATGAACACAGAGGAAGTAGACTTTCGTCAGTTGATACATAGGTATCTTTCCACCAGTCGCTTGCATGCCATATACCTGCAGGAGCTAGTGGCATTAGGGCCATGTCTACACTACAGCAGCACAACTACGGTACTGCAGCTATAGTGCCGTCCTGTGGGTTCTTCCCACGTCAACAGAAGGGTTTTTTTCCATCAATGTAGTTTATCTGTCTGAGAGGCAGTAGCTAGGTTGATGGAAGAATTTTTCCGTCAGCCTAGCCATGTCTACACCAGGAGTTAGGTCAACCTAGCAATGGCACTCAAGATGCAACATTTTTCACAACCCTGAGCGCATAGCTAGGTCAATCTAATTTTTAAGTGTAGACAAGCCTTTGTAATCTGTATAGTAGTGTTACTTCCCAAATAGCATGTCTTGAATTGATGGTGCAGTCCAGCACGTCCGCATTTCTGTGCTCTCAGTGTCATTCTTTGAAGTGTTGACATCTTGAGTCAGTACTCTCGGGGTGACTTTGATAGTAAGAGATGAGGTTATCAAAATGCCTGGGGTAACCCTGCCACATTCCTTCATCTGCAAAAGTATCTTTAAGGCAATTGGGAGCAGCCCTTCTTGCTTATTAGCTGCATTAAACACTAGCCATTATCAACTGAATTCTCTGTAGCAAGCAGTCTGCTTGACTTATTAACAGCTTGACTCACAGGAACTGTCCTTGTCTGTCCATGCCCTTCTCCTCAGTGGCTGGCCTGGGGACTCTCCCATCCATTTTCTTTTTAATCTTTTTCCCAGGCTTTGGGGGCAGATATTTCCATGCTGGAGCCTCCAAGTTATTCATGCACACAATTTTACTTAAAGTTCCACTTACTCCGGCCAAGAAGTTATTGGCTGGAGTGATTTTTCTGAACAATGCAAGACACTACTTAGTTCTCACCTCAGGTTGGGTCCTTGCAATGCTCCTACCCCTTCCTGCCTGAGAAGTAAGAGACAATGAATTAACTTTGTGTATTATGACATTGGCAAACACTTAAGACGAGACTATTGGGCTAACTCCATATATCTGTGTTGTTAGCAGAATCACTAAGTGTGATATTCTGGAGAGTTTGGAAGTGTCTAATTCACTGTATTTTGATGTCAGGAGAACAGACCATGGGACAATGTGTTGAACAGGAAATTCTTAGTGATTCTTTCATGGCGATGATTCTTTCATAGCATGATTACAAACCTTCCTCCATACATCAAGATGCTTAATTTTTCAGCTCAGAGTGGCACATGAAATAGCCAAACTCAATTTTAAAAAATTTCAGAAAATGAAAGGTGAAAGCGTATTTAGAGCCAGAAGCGATGACAGCCAGAATAATCTGCAAAATATTTGCAAGGTTGTACGGGAAAGTAATGTTACTGAGATTTTTAGCAGCTGTACCATTCCCTGCACTGTCGTTTATGGTATAAATATTTGCATTTAATCAAGATCTTTTGATAGCTGATTTCCTTCTGCTTCATCACTCAGCAGCATAACTGTATTTTTCATCAGTCTTTTGCCAAAGAAATTAAGAGGATACCAAAAAAACAACTCTAGGCTAGATTGTGCATTTTAGTGCAGCCCTTTGGAAAGGGCATAAGCTGTGCTGCTTCAGGAAGAGCCTCACGAACTACTGGACCTCTGAGAGGCCTGATTCTTCCCAGGGCCCCTCTGTTGTTATCAGGATGGAGGAATTTGCTACAGTCCATTTGAGGGTGTAGGACTGCCTCCCCCTGGCCCCACCATGGAGCCGGCCTGTGTTGTTGCCAAGCCTGGCAGGAGGACAATGGAATAATAGCTCTGCCTAGTGCCCATCCAGTCTGTTTCCTGGGAGGGGACAACTGATGCACAACCCCTGCATTCCCCCCAGCACTCACTGCAAGAGCTAAGTAGCCTTAATGTAATTATCCTAGGAAGGGACTCTTTACTCCCTTGGTTGGCTGTTTTGGGGCTAGTCAAAATCTAGCCCTTGAAGACTATTCTTGACGAACTGGAGAAAAGAGTTTGATTTCTGTGTTAAACTATAGATATTTAGGGACCAGTCCTTCAAGGTAAAGAGAACTCCTTTGAGGTGTGGAGTTGTCATCTGCTTCCATTGCAGGGAGGAGGCACTCAACACCTCGCTGGACTGGGTAAATATTGTACTTTTTTTTTTACAGCAAAATTTAGCTCCCACCCTTTTTCTTTTAAAGAATTTTCAGGGGTACTAAGCAATGATGTATTTTTTATAGTGCAGGAGCCCTGCAGATGTGAACTGAAGTTGGTAATTCTGTCATGTGTGAAGAAATTTTTGGAGACTTTCTTGTATGATGACGTCACACACGATAAAGCACTCATATTCATCACCTAACCGTCTTCCAGTAAATTTTATTTCATTAAAAATCTGTGCAATAGCAATTATGCGACTGTATCTGTTAGTGATAAGTACGCATACTATATCAAGATAAAACACTCATAACCCAGCTTTTATGTGCCAGACTTTGTAGCAAGGCCAGGGCAGGCTCCAGGCACCAGCTTTACAAGCAGGTTTTCTGGGCGGAATTTAGAATGGAATGGCAGTCCGTGTCCCGCAGCGGCAATTCGGTGGCTACTGCTTGGGGCGGCAAAATTGGAAGAGCCGCCCCTGAGCAAGGCACATCTGAAGTACACATATAGTTAGTCAAAAAGCCCATTGACGGTGCATGTAAAATATTGTTTTTGCAACATAAATAGTCTCTACAAACTTCAACTAAGGGCAGGATTAACTGGTATGCTTCAGCTATTTTTGGGCCACTCCATAAAGCTAATTTAACTAGCTGATCAGAGCTTATGCTGAAGATTCCTGCCCCCTCCCCATCCCAGCAGTCCTGACATACATCCCACCGACCTCACCCCACCGACCACAGCCCCCAACATCACCCATTTGCTTCCAACATCCAGGAGCAATGCTCTGGACTGGTCTGGCAACACTACCTCCTCAGTTTTGAGACATCTCTCCCTTGGTAAAGCTCTCATTTTTCCGTTAGAGACAAACTGACACGCAAATAGATGGTAGATAGGCCATGACTACGCTACAGAGCCTGAGCTGACACAGCTATGCTAGCATAGCCCTCTAGTGTAGATGCAGCATAAACCAACAAAAACTGTTTTTCTGCCTGCTTAGGAATACCACCTCTACGAACAATGTTACCTATGCCACTCATCTGTCGGCGTAGCTGAGTCTACACTGGGGTTTTTGTTGCTATAGCTACGTCCGCTGTTCATTCAGGTTTTTTTCATACCCACTGTCGGGGGGAAATTTCTGTTTTGACATTAATACCCATATGCCCATCTTGAATTTCTGGCAACAACAACTAGGAATCCATCTTGGCTGCCCTTCTTCCCCCCCCTTCAGGTATAGTTTCCATGTGGCATGTCATCTGACCGGGAACAGCAGGGCATATAAGGGCTAGCACGTCAGAAGGACGGGGCTGCCCATCTGAGTGGCTGAGTGCTGGACCACAGCAGTGTGGACTACTTGGGTGCGTAAGCCAGAGCACGGCGCCTCAGGGTTGTGAGAGGGTTTAACACACTTGCACACAAGGGTGAGCTGCTAGGGGCCACTCTGTCATCAGGATCTTACTTGCACCTACGATGACGCAGGGAGGGAGAAAGAAGAATCACCAGCATCAAGCAGAGTTATTGCCTGCCTGTTGCCTGAGATCCACTCTTCACCATGTTGAGCGACCTGATTGGTTCCAGACCTGATTTCTGTCATGATGCTCCAGACGCAAGTTGCAAGAAATAGTAGGGTCCTTTTAAGTCTTCCATACCCCTCACCTGGGACCTGTCTTAGGGAGGGAGAAAACCCTTTTTGGTCACAGTCAGTATAGTTGTAGTGCCACCTTTACCTATTTACCTTACTAACCTGTGTTGGGAGTCCTTTAAAGTATACCCCGTTTACTTACCTTGTTTAACTGTTGTTGGTCTAATAAACATACCTGTGTTTTACTCCTGCACTGCCTTGTTGGTTTTTATTTTGTGCGATCTTAAACCCCGATGATAGATACGGGTAGGGAGATGAATCTCTTGACTGGTCTCCGGCCTTCCTACAACCAGTCAACGCTCTGACACAACATAGCTATGCCAATAGAAGTTAAAAGTGTAAACTGAGCCTGTTTGTGTGTGTTTTTAATTTAGTTTGTAATCTTCCACCAAAAAACCCTGGGCATGGCTCAAACAATCTGTTGATCTTCCATTAATTCCTTCTCTAACATGTGTTAAGAATAACGTTGAGAATCTGACTTTGGGCTTTTCAGTTACAGCACATATGCAAAACAAGTGAAGATGTGGGACCCCCCCCATTTCTCTTTGACTGGTTTTGAACGAAACCTTATTCTGTGAAGAAAAATATCCCCATCCTGATCGCTTCGGCAGAAGAAAGTTTGTTAAAATGGTGCATAATATTTTAGTCTTAGCTGACTGGGTAACCGTAGTTGGAACCTCCTGATGAGAAGCCATGGTCCCCAAGGCTAGTACACGCATGATAAATGTATATTTGGAAAACTGATTAGTACAGCCTTTGCACACTTGGCCAGTTGCATCCTGTTTCCTGGAAGGTTGCCAGACTTAAGCTAAACGGAAATGTAATGGATTGCAGTTTTTCTGTTGGTTGGTTGCAACAGGCTGAATAAACAGGAGTTGCCTTAAGGTAGACTAAGTATTCCTATTTAAAGTCACGCAAGCCTTGCTTTTGCTTCATTGCATCTTGTTTCTAGTGCACAATATGTTGCTTCCGTGACAGTGGATGGTATTGGTGTTCAACTTATTTTTTTTAATAAAAAATATTGTAGCAGATGTTTGACCAAATCCCAAAGCAACTGCTGCTGTTCATAAATTTGTGGGGAATGGTGTTTTTTTGAATAAATGCTAGATTATCAATATCAGTAACTGTCTGCTGATATAACTTGGGGCTATATGTTCAGTTTGTTTCTGTTTGTGTAAGAGTTTCTGTTTTGATTTTTAAAAATCAGTTTGCATTTTCTTTTAATAAATAGCTGTGTTTTGGAGCTAACTGGCAAAATGCAGGTTCATAAGTACTCATACACGTTGCAGGGAGCCAACACGTTTTATACATATTAGTTCTCAGTGCATTTTTTAGGAAATCATTAAAAAGAAAGACATGCATACTTTTTCAAGAAAAAAAATGTAAAATCTAAATTTAATACAAACCATTTACAGCAACTGGCTGGGAAACATAGCATTGAACTTATTTGTTTTTCATTACGCTGCAAGTTTTTCAGTTGTTTGAATTCTAAAAAATAAAAAATCATGAGATTTAAAAAAATATATTGATCAGTATTAGATCTTTTTAGGTTTTTTGGCCTTCTGGTATCAAAGCCTTTAGACTGCACTTGGGGCATGTCCTCAATTTTTCTCTGTACCCTCTGTAACCGGAGGGCTAGAAACTGATTTTAACAAAAACAAACAAAAAAAAGCTGAGTGTCTTGTGTATTTACCTGTCTCCAGGAAACAGGGCTTTAAGAACAACACACGGTGACAATGTGACTTGCCATAAAATTACAAGAGAGTTTTCTCTTGTCTTATACTTGCATTGTAAGCAGTTTGGGGGCAGGGACCATCTTTTTGTTCCATGTTTGCACAGTGCCTGACACAATGGGGTCCTGGTCCGTGACTAGGGTTTCTAGGTGCTAGAGTAATGCTACCAATAATACAGAGTTGGCAACACTGCATACTTGTACCTCTGCAGTTTGTTGTATTTGAGAGTGTGGGAAAGAGTAAGGTTTTTTTGAATCTGGAAAACATGTACAGCACCTAGCACAATGGGGCCATGGCCTTGATTGGGGTTTTTAGGTGCTACTGTAATTTTTAAAAAAAGTAGTGTGCCTGAACTATGCATATTAAAATTCCAATCCTGCTAAGTCTTTGTGACTTGAATAGTTCCATTTATTTCAGTAAGGCTTCTTTTCTTGCATGCTTTTTACACTCTTGCTTCAATCTTTGGAGTATCAGGGTCTACAGCTGCAATTCTTCTGATGGATTCTGACCATGACTACCTAAACCATGTTGTCAAACCTTAGACCTGGGGGGTTTATTCATGCCACCAGAGTCCCAAGTGACATCTGTGGAACAAATTCACAAAAATAATAAACTCCCTTTTTCTTTGGCTTGCTAGTACATGGGCACGGATAACACTTGTTACACCATCGCCTTCCTGTTCACGAAGGACAGTCACTCCTCCATTTGTTTATATACAAAAATATTATTGTTGTCAGGTGGACTGGAAGCTAATTAATATGCAGCAGTTTATTATGGCATGCATTCAATCATAGGCAGATTTCCATAGCAGACAAAATTAATGTCTAGGATGATCTGTTACACACAGTGAGAGATTACAAAGATGAGATGAACAAAATAGTAATTTTGCTACCTTTTTACCACTCTAAGACTGGAGTGAAGAAACATAAGAATGGCCAGATTGGGTCAGACCAGTGGTCCACCTAGCCCACTGTACAGTCTCTGACAATGCCAGATGCTTCAGAAAGAGTGAACAGAACACGGCAATTTCAAGTGATCCATCCCCTGTTGTCCAGTCCCAGCTTCTGGCAGTTGGAGAGTTAGGGATAGCCAGAGTATAGGATTGCATTCCTGACCATCTTGATGAGCAGCTATGGATGGACCTATCTTCCATGAATTTATCTAATTCTTTTTGAAACTCAGTTATACTTTTGGCCTTCACCACATTCCATGACAATGAGTTCTATAGGTTTACTGAGCATTATGTGAAGAAGTACTTCCTTTTGTTAGTTTTAAACCTGCTACCTATTAATCAGGTTGATGGGTTTGTTGCTATTACTGTAATCTCCCCTTTAGAAACAATATGCTAGTGTTTTCCCCTTGATGCTGGATCAATTTACAATTCTCTGGAACAGAGATGATCATTTGTAATCTGCTGTTAACTTTTTTTTTTTTTTTTTTTTTTTACAAAGAGTGAGTGATAGTAGTCAGAAACAATTATTGTTTTGTACAAATGATCCCATTGTATGTTTCCATTGTATAATCTACACTGATGTCTTCAGATCTCAATTTAGATAATAAAGCAAATAAGGAAGCTAATATTTTGGCTGACATGATCCTTTTATTGTAATGTTCTCATTCTTTGGCAGCTAGGGATTACCAGGTGGCCTGCATTTTATCTTTTACCTTAATAAAATATCTAGTGTCGCAAATATTAGGAGCTCAGCAAAGTTAGACCACGTAGCAAGTACCCATCTGGAAGTTGGCAAAAGGCTTGAAGAAAATACAAGGGGAAAAATAAGTAGCTGAAATTCTGTTGCTTGAGTGTTTTTTTCACCTTGTGTTCTGAAGAAACTTCTATACTTATTATAGTGATTATTAATGTTAGTTTGTTAAGGTGGATTGCATTAGTATCTAGGAGAGACTTGGCCCCATTGAAATCAATGAGAGCTTTGTGATTGACTTCAGTGGACCCAGGCTGTCGCCCCGAATCTAGTAGTGAACGTCACCTGAATTTTAAGATGTTCAGCACAAACCTTTTTCCGCATCCTTCTGTCTAGCAACTAACTCTTGCTGCTTGACTGCATAGTTTCTTTAGAAGCTGGTGGCTAGATTAAAAACGTGGATACTTGAGTATTCTTTTCACCTAGACTATGCTGGAAGCCTCAGGAACACATTGATAGCAGTTAACTCATTTTTCAAACCCAGGTTCATAAGAAGAATCTTAACTCATCCATTGGTGTGTTAGTTTTACATTTTCAGTCTCTCCTTTAATTGCTATAAATAAGGGGCTGAAGAATGAGGAGGCCTTCTGATTTTGTTTACAGGATTATGTTCTTGGGGTGATACCAGACTTTATTGTTGTTTGAGCAAGGGTGGCTGGGTGGGAATATAAACATATTCTTAAATTATCATAAAGGAAAATCTCAAGTTGGAAAGAGTCTGTGTGAGCGCTCTCTACTTTCTGAGAGCTGCTTCTTCATGTATTGCATTAATCCGATAACTATAGTAAAAGTAAGAGGAAAGTATATGATTACATGGGTTGATCACAAATTTGGGTCCAGATAAGTGATTTTAATGCATTATGCTTTACTGAAAATGTGTAATTGTGAGTGAATGGTGGTAAATGTGAGGATCGCAGATATGGTATAATCTGATGCAAGTTTTGATGCATTGATGGTTTCATCTATTAGACAGTGGTAAATGTACTGTATTTTCAGAGTCTGAATTATTATTACAATTTTTTTCCAGACGACTGGCTGGCAATGACCTTTCTTTTATCCATACGAAGGCCTTGTCTGGGTTGAAAGAACTCAAAGTGCTGTAAGTAATCAAATTTTAGAGCTTCACAGCTTGCTGTGTACTTTCTTCTTGCACAGTCAGCATGTTTACTGATAGGCTGGACAGAAACAGAATTTTTTGTTCAGACAGTACAGTAACATGAAAATCTTTACTGCTTTGTTATTTTTTCCATAATCCCTTGGGAGTGCTAACCTTGAAGACGATGTGCATTCAATAATAAAAACAGTTGTCACCTGGATTAAACTGTAATTATTACATTTTATTGGAGTAATAGTGTTTGACTCCCAGATATGTCTTGTGGTAGAAAAATACTAACTGTTAGGCCACAGGGTGTTTCTTTTTCTCCTTCCTCTCTGGCTATCCAAAAGAGAGAGAAACAGTGGACCCAAGAGGGTTCAGAGGAAGCCACCTAGGCTTTTCTCCTTCTATCTCGTCAGGAGTTCAGATCCTACTGTAATGTATGTAGTATGAGAGCCTAAATAGTTCTGGGGTGCCATTCCAACTCCCTCAGAAAAGAATATAACACTGCCAGTGTAGTGCACTCCTGTAACTGAAATTGACCAGTAGAGGGATTTCTAAGCGAGGCAGTGCCACTCTTGCTGTGCCCTATTTGTCCCCAGCAGATGAGAATATCCACTACAGCTGCTGCTCTACAGTTAAGGCTGAAACTAGCTTCCTGTTATAAACCAGATTTTAAAAATGAAACAAATCTCTGTCCTGAAATTTTAGCGCTTGGGTAACGGGGTGCGTTTTCATGAAGACTGGCCCAATAGAGCAGGGATACAAAGAGGATGAGAGAAGGCCCCTGAGGGGAAGAAAGGGAAATCTTCAGTGAGGAAAGAAGCGTAGGCCCAGGAGTAAGAGGGGAGGACTGTGAGAAACTCCTCATCTGCAACACTGCTACAGGCGGTTTTGTAAGGTAAATGCAGGGAAGGTACTCAAAATCAGGCCCTATAAGGTATCTCAAGTACAGGTGCCAGCACTTTCCAATCTGGCAGGGGGTGCTTGATCCCTGGCTCTGTCCCAGGCCTCGCCCCCACTCCACCCCTTTCCACAAGGCCTTGCCCCTCCTCTTCCTGCTCTGTTCCACCCCCTCCCCTAAGTGTGTCATGCCCCTCCCACCCAGCACCTCCTGCATGCCGTGAAAGAGCTGATCGTGGGAGGCGTGGAGAGGGAGGGATGGGGAGGCGCTGATCGGTGGAGGAGCAGGGGGGCCTACTGGGGGTGCTCTGCACCCTCCATTTTTTCCCTGTGGGCGCTCTAGCCCCAGAGCACCCACCGAGTCAGTGCCTATGATCTGAAGCTGGGCATCCAACATTTTTGTCAATTCAGACAAAATTTAAACCTAAGTATATTAGTTGACTGTTAATGTACTTGCATAGTTACACTTACACAAACCATCTATTGACCCATTTCATAACAGCAAACAGATCAACCGTTAAAATGCTGCTGATAAAAAGTATTCTTCACCGCGACCAAAACATTGTCTTATAAGATAACTTATAGAATTGATATAACTTAATGTAGCCTGTCACTACCTTTCTTTAGAAATCTCTCTATAAAATCAACAATGTACATCCCACAGTATGGTTCCATTATAGAACAAAATGGAGGGGCAAAGATAAGTATGGGTGAGGCTATAGAGAATGGTGAAGGGTTACATGGCGGTAGAGAACAGGGTGGATTCCTGAATAGTTCGTTGTAGACCCTCTACCATTTTGTATTTTTTTGCTGACATTATTCACTAACATTTCTGTGTGCCCAGAAATGCTTTATAATCAGCACACTATGCAAATGCAATTATTAAAATAAATTATACTTTGGTGCCATTTTTCTAGAAATAGAGGAATCAGTAGAAACAACCATGAAAATGCAAGCACTGGTAAATAATAAAATGCCATTTATTGGAGCAAATTGAGCTCCAATGTAAATTGTTGCAGCTCCCAATGAAGTCAAGGGGAATTGCAACAGTTTATATCAGAGATGATTTTGGCCCATTATATTCAAGAAATCTGGCCCATTGATGTAGATTGTTTAATTAATGGAGTGATTGTGTATGTAGCTGAAGCAAGACATTTTCACGATTATTTTAAAATTATCATTGAGTATTTTTGTCTTGAGAATTCCAAAATGCGTTTTCTTGTGCAAAAAGTCCGCTAACGAGGAATATGATCTCTTATGTCAAATAGAAGATACTTTAAAGATTATTGTGAAAATCTTTCACTAACAAAGATTTTTCTACAGAACCCTACAGAACAATCAGCTGAAGACTGTACCTAATGAGGCCATTAGAGGACTAAGTGGTTTACAATCCCTGTAAGTTTTTTTTTTTTTATTCCTCTTCCCTCTCTCTATCTCTCTTCCGCTTCTGCCCCTGCCTCCACAACCCTATATACATATTTGCTGCATTCTAGAATACATTGAAATGCAATGATTTATGTAAAATAATGCTTGTGGGCTTAATATGTTAATTTGAAGTGGAGCAGAAATTTCAATCAAACATAGAAAGGAATTTCGCAATGTTATCTCTGAAAAGAATAATTTCATAAATCCATCCATAAGAAAGAATGTAAATACAGTGCAGATATGGAAGGTCCACATTGGATGGTCCAGCATGTCCTAAGGTATTAAGCAACTCAAAGAATTGTGCAGAAGTTTACGAGTCTTTCATGGTTGGGGAGGACGCATTTGCTGATTGGTTGAGATTTTCATAGCATTCATTTTAATGGAATTCATTTAAATCCTGTAGGCTGCTAAGGAAATCCCCACCATTATTTCCAGCCACCCAGAAAGTATCGTACAGGGGCTTTTATTATCTTGTGGCTTTTGGTGGTTTGGCTCCTCTTGCAGGGCATTTTGATCAGATCTTGATGGTCAGTTGCACCTCTGAACAAGGTGAATGTTTTTCTGCCCTCTCCCTATCTACTTTTGGTTCTTCGCATGCCAAAATCCTGGTTTCTGCACAAAGGTCCTCTCCCCTCCAACTCTGCAGTTGGTCATGGAGCACCAGTTACAAGTTTTGCACAGCTGTTTCCCCACTCCATAAGCAGGGACCTTGGGCACTGCAGTCTCATAGTTGTGATCCTGTGGGCTGTACTCTGCTACGCCCCTGCCTTTTCCCCCCTTCTCTGGAAATCAAAAGAAACTGCCCCAGACAGTCTAAGGATTGGCTACAGCATGCGCTGCTGTGGAGCAGTGGGTTACAGTGTGCAAGTGTGTGGCATTGACTTATGCAGCCTCTCTGCACCTCCTCCCCCCTGCTGTTCTGCTGCTTCTTGGATGCTACACACACGAAAGGTGGTTGGGGTTGTGGGCAGAGCTTGAGCACAGCAGAATACAACATAGGCATTTCTCAACAGCTGGTGGTGAGTCAGTCTATAGACCATCCAGCCTTTGTGGATCCAAGAGTAGGGCTGATACGTGCTATCCCCCATCCCCATCAGTTATGCAGCCTTTTCTTGATACATGCAAGTGAACTACTTTAATTTTCATGGGGAACTACTGTACATATCTCTGGAGAGATTATACTCCAGTGTGTGTTATCTGCCTGAATTTAAAAGGACTACACGCTGGTGTCTAGGGATGCCCCATGCTAAGAAGAAAACACTTCAAATAATGCTTCATTGTTGTGATGTGCTCCTTATCGAGTAGCAAGTTCTTTTTTCTTGGTATCAATATTCTGCTAGTGTTGCAGAACAGATAATATCCATTAATAGTCTCACGGTCTGGAATCTATACTTTTGATCTGTACTGAATATGCTTTTGTTTTCAAGTACATACAGCACTTCTGATTAAACAGTCCTCTGATTAAGCCTTAGATTATTTAACCCAGCGGTTGATGGTTTTGATAACAATTTGTGATTAAAAGGAAAGAAGAAAAACCCAAGGCAACAGCAGTGAATGAACAAATTAATCCAGAGCCATTCTTTATAATGTGTTTATTAAAATTAAATGAATGAAGTGAAAGTCACCCTAGCAGCTGTATTGGGGACGGATGAGTTATAGGTGATGTGAATGTTGAAGAGTTTGAAGAGGAGGACACTAACAAAAAAAACCCAACCCTATTTTTCCCCCTTTTCAGATCCCAAGTTGAGTTTACAGGACTATCAGTTAGAAAATGTATTAAGCATCTGGATGTCATTGAGCATAAATGTTGGAACCCCACAATGACATGTTAGCAGTCACTTTTCAGACTATTTTTTTTCTCTAGAGAGATGGATTCAAATTAGATTTCTGTTTCACTCCATACAAACACCACAATACAAACACCACAACCTGTTACAATTGGCAGCCACTTGATATCAACACTGTGGTGATGTTTTAGTTTGAGACAGGTGCATTGGTAGATGTGTATGTGGAAAAAACATGTAAGGCAAATTGTGCTGGGCCTTAGAATATTCTCTCTCTTTCATGGATACTAAAGTTTCCATTTATAATAGAACAACAATAAATTAGGGATTGATCCTGCAAACCCTCAAGTCACAGAGTTCACAGTGGGCAGGTTTGGGCACATAATTTCCATGTCAGAAAATATAAAAACATTGATATGAGTGTGCTTCTGTATTAATAAGATGACCTTTGACATAGGAATTTGCCCTAAAAAAAAAAAATCTCGGGCCACTCAGCTGGGATGATCTTTGTATAAAACAGCTAGCTGTTTGCATGATGCATGCTAGAAAATTGCTGCTGACTTTTATTTATTTATATAATCTCCATTGAAAAACTACACGTTTAAACATCAATTAATGGGTTGTCTCTTGGCAGGCCCACAACTTGCTATGAAGGAAGCTTTAAGGGAGATTTTTTTCTTGGTGAAGACACAAATTATTCTTTCCTTAACATTTCAGAATATCCTGATAACCATTTGGTTTGCGGTTCCTGCATAGCTGTATAGCTTTTGTTTTATTGCATGAAGATGCAGGCTGCATAGATAGTTGCCACGTTGTATGTGTTCATGATTCCCGTAAATGTACCTGGTTGAAAATAAATAAAATAATTACAGAAGCTTTACAATTCTTAATGTTTGCGTGATAGCTGGACAGTAGCCAGTGTGGTTCTGAATACACAATGGCAACTCTATATTTTCTGTTGATATTGGCTATTTTCCCAAGTATCTCTTCCTGAAGAAAGCTAGAATATAGTCATTATTTATGAAGAGTGCAGTTTACCAAAATGAAGGGTTACAGTGAATGGAAACACCTCAGAATGCTTTATCTGCAATGATGTGTTTTCACATTGCAAGATGCAATGATGTCTTTGAGCAAAAACATGGCTCTCAAGTAAATTACCAAGACAAAATGTACCAATTTGTTTTTTCTTATCGAAATTATACCTGGTGTTGCTAGAACAGGAACCTGTCAAATGTGGAGCCCAATAAATTAATTGCTTTTTGACTTACTGCCAAATATTAACAGTATATGCTTGTCATTTACAATGTTTGGCATCCATAGCTTACACAGGTAGAAAAGTGACCTTGTTCCCATCTGAGATTAGAAATGGATGCGGAGAAGTTAGACTTGCTTAAGGTCATAGAAGGAGTCAGTGGAGGTGCCAAAGATGGAAACCGAAGGGAGAGTCTCTCTTCCACTCTGACCCATATACACAGCTCCAGCAGCTTACAGTGGCTATTGAGAACCAATGGAGAATTGCCTGGTATGGGGCCTGCACAGAGCCACCGTAGGCAGCCCTACATGCCCACCTCACAAGCCACAGCATCAGAGGCATGTTGGGACAGGAGGGTGGGTATCTCTATAGCACTTGCTGATTTTTGGGCTGTAATACAAATTGTAGGGAGTCCTTGGGATGCTGCTGTAAATTAGAGCAACCCCTGTACTACTCTGGTTTATGCCAAAGGCCATGCCAGCCCCCAGCCAGTCCAAAATTTAAAGCAACTTTTACCAACTCTCTTCCAAGGTTGGAGTCATAGCAGAGGATTTCTCCTCAGGTCCCCTAACTGTGTTGAAACCCTGACATGCTAAAATTATATAATGAACCTTGATATGCCTAATTTAGGTATGCAAAATAGAATAATCTTTTTATCCAAGGACTTTATAATGTATTATAAAGTTGTATTACCCCATTATTCCACATAGGAGTGAAGTGAAGGGCTTGGCTCAGTAGGCCAGCAGGGAATAGAGACCCAGATTTTGCTGTTCTAAAAAACCCAGACAGCATTGACAGATATCATTTTCCTGAAAGGAAAATTAAACTGGCCATCTTTAATGTTTTGAACAGAACGTTAAAGTTCTTCTCAAATATTTCAATATTTTTAAAGTAGCATTAAGTAGAAGCTCCTGCTTCACTGTTTTGCATGGAGTTATTTGTAGTGGAAGAGTTCAGATGTGCTAAGTGGAGGGACAAGAGGCATGTTCAAGTTGGGTTAACAGAACTACTCTATCATTTGTCCTTCAGTTACAGGAAAAGAGCTGTCTGCATATGGAGCTCAGTCCCTGCAACCTCACTCCTGCTGCTTTCTGGTTCTACCATATTTCCATTTTCCCCTCAAGATCCTAACTTTCAACTCTATAAACACTGTGGCTGAGATTCTCAAAGCTGCCTAAAGGATTTGGACACTTAGTTCCCATTCATTTTAATGGGATTTGGGAGTCTAAATCCATGAGTTGGCTTTAAAAATCTTAGCCAGTAGCAATCAGAGTATCAGAGAAAGAAGTGCATTGTACTGATGACTTTGCGTAACTGCAGTACAGGAACTCCTGTTATTCTTCCGGCAGTGATAGACTCCTTCTGTGGCCTTCCCCTATATATATGTGAATAATTATAGTATTCTATAGTAGCTGAAAGCATTGCAATGTGCTGTAGCTAATAAAGGATTTTTGCTTATCATCTTTATAACATTTTTACATATTAAGTTAGTGAGAAGTGTGAAAAAATATTCAAATGTGTGTGTGTTAAAACTTAAATCACTTTTAAAATGCCATTATTTCCTGGTTTACTTCCTCTTAAAGGTTTCAGAGTAGCAGCCGTGTAAGTCTTTATCCGCAAAAAGAAAAGGAGTACCTGTGGCACCTTAGAGACTAACAAATTTATTTGAGCATAAGCTTTCGTGAGCTACAGCTCGCTTCATCGGATGCATGCAGTGGAAAATACAGTGGGGAGATTTTATATACACAGAGAACATGAAATAATGGGTGTTACCATACACACTGTAGCAAGAGTGATCAGGTAAGGTGAGCTATTACCAGCAGGAGAGCAGGGAGTGGGGGGGAACCTTTTGTAGTGATAATCAAGATGGGCCATTTCCAGCAGTTGACAAGAACGTGTGAGGAACAGTGGGGGGGGAATAAACATGGGGAAATAGTTTTACTTTGTGTAATGAAACATCCACTCCCAGTCTTTATTCAAGCCTAAGTTAATTGTATCCAGTTTGCAAATTAATTCCAATTCAGCAGTCTCTCGTTGGAGTCTGTTTTTGAAATTTTTTTGTTGAAGAATTGCCACTTTTAGGTCTGTAATCGAGTGACCAAAGAGACTGAAGTGTTCTCAGACTGGTTTTTGAATGTTATAATTCTTGACGTCTGCTGGTAATAGCTCACCTTACCTGATCTCTCTTGTTACAGTGTGTATGGTAACACCCATTGTTTCATGTTCTCTGTGTATATAAATCTCCCCACTGTATTTTCCACTACATGCATCTGATGAAGTGAGCTGTAGCTCATGAAAGCTTATGCTCAAATAAATGTGTTAGTCTCTAAGGTGCCACAAGTCCTCCTGTTCTTTTAGCGAATACAGACTAACACGGCTGCTACTCTGAAACCTTTAATCAGAGCTGTAGCTGTAGCTCACGAAAGCTTATGCTCAAATAAATTTGTTAGCCTCTAAGGTGCCACAAGTCCTCCCTTTCTTCCTGTTAAAGTGACACATCCCACTACCATTACTCATGTTGGATAGTACCTTATTCCAGGTTGTCCCAATGACTCATGGACATAAGATGACAGAATCTGTCCCCAAAAATCTGCTTTAAAAGACCTCTGTTTCTCTTCTCTTGTTTGTTCCTGTAGTGATAATGCTGAATTTTGACATGGCCGTCATTCCTCCAGCAATGTAACAATGTTGCATCATAAACAGAGAATTATGACTTGTCAGGTACAAGCAGCAGGAAGATTGGGTAGGGAAAGGTGTGGTGGGGGTGTTTTATGTTTAAATATCCAGCATAATAGAGGAAGCCCAATAAATTGCTTTCGGAAGTAAATGAATTCCCATCTCCTCTTGGCTCCTTCATCTGACTTGAAATGAAAATACATCTTTTAAATCAAAAACTTCAATTCCAAAATATCAGTGGTAGGAAACAACCTCTCATATAGTGACTACAATGTCAGTACTCATAATTCACTGCGTTGGTGATCTAAGCAAGCCAAAGATGAAATGTTCTCTGCATTACTATGTAATCATACTGTAGTCTTTCCTGCCATGCCAAGTTGTCAGTTTCACTGGCTTTTTAATTAAGAAGGGTAGATTTGTTTGCATTAAAACATTTTAAGAGGTGATATTTAATGCAGTCTTAGTTATTAAAGTTTGCTTTTCTCACTATACATATAATTTACACACATGTACATACGGATACACACACATGTACACAAAATATTTTCACTGGCTTGGGTCTATACAACAAACTTCTGCTGGCAAAGGTAGTGATGAAGTATGCTTCCTAACCAATATAGCTGTGCCAGCAAAAGCCCTCAGTGTAGATTCAGTTACACCATCAAAACTACAATTTTACCAGTAGCTTATTTTGCTCTGGACTGGAATAAGCTATACTTGCACAAGTGTAGTAGGAACACTGTGCCATTCATTATAGTAAGGCTATACTCGCACAGCAGTCCTAGTGGAGACCTGGCTCAAGTTGCTGTGACCCAAGACTAGACTAATGCATTATTTTGTAAGTTATCTTTATGAATTAATATTTTGATTAGGTTGGGGGGAATAAAATCCTCATGCGTCCATATGGGAGGGTGAACTGCAGAGATACAAAATCAGTGTAACCTAAACTGCTAGCAGTTTGGAACTGCTTGTGAGGGGATGGCTAACCTGGTAAAATGGGATAACCTATGTTTGCAGTGAATCATTCTAGCTTAATGGATACTCTGGATAAAAAAGGCTGATAGTGTTCTTGTTGTGGGTAATAGAGCTAGGTTCTGGTTAATTTGTCTACTCTGACAAAACGCATGCTGCTACACGCAACTGTATTTTAGTAGACTTCACTAGACGTGATAGTTTGAAGAGGGAACATCTTAAAAATGAATGAAGACTGAAAATGCACGAGTAAAACTGGAGTTTTACTAATTGTATCATTACTATAATGATTCTGGATCAAAGATCTTTGAATGCAAAATTATAGCATTATCTCTCGGGATAATCGGATGGATTTAAAGAATGATGGATTTAAGGGATATATCAGTGAGCACCCATAACTATTTTAAGGTAATCAGCATCACTGTGCTTGATGCAGTCCTTTTTTTTTTTTTTTAAACTAACTAATCTGGGGGCATTTTTTCCCCCTGAAGCTTTCAATTCTATTTTGTTGTTTCTCCACTATTACTGAAGGGTTAAAGATTATCTGCTTATAAGTGTAAATGTATATTAAACTAGAATTGTGCTGACAGGCTAGAAGGAAGGTGGTAGGGAACAGAGAATATTCAGCATGTTTATACTTCTTGACCAGCAAAAGAAATACAAGTTCAGATACACTGAATTTGTTTCTCCATCCCTACATTTGTTAAGAATAGTAAATGTTTGAGTGCTATTTTGAGCTGTGTGCTAAAGGAAATAAATGATGGTTTAATATGCAGCTGTTTAAATGTATTCCTTCATGGACTTTACAGAATTGTTGAGTGAGGTTTCCATACAGTGTGTGTACCTTCAGGAGCTGGTTTCACTTTAATCTGAATTGTGGGGTGTTTTTTAGCTTCAGGAATCCCTTCAAATTTTGTACCTTATCTACTGATTGGGTTTACTTACTTTCTAAATGTTTGAGTGAAGAACCAGGGAGTGAGTGATTTAGAAACTGAATGCATGAGCATTTTTTTTTTTCAAGCCATGACTGCAGAAGACAGTTGACTGTTCACCTCAGTAGTAGTCATTCTGATTGGCCTATCAGTTGTTTTATGATTCTATTTACAAGGCATGTGGGTGAAAGATTAACACCCAACACAACTCCAACATGTCGAGATAACTTGCAGCAAATTTTAAATGTGTCAGATGGTGGTATTCCGAGATCATACATATGGAAAAACGTACCTGACAAGCCAAACTTGTCTAGTGAATAAATTAGTTTATGAAATACTTGGATATTTGCTGAAATCTCCATACTTTAGCAAATCCATGTATTTGTGTCCTTTAGTACTTTAGATATAGTGAGCAGCTGCTGGATGTAATGAGCAAATGGTACTTGTGAAGTCATTTTGTTAGAATATTTTTTTAAAGTGCTTTTTCTTAACACAGTGGATTTAGTTGTCCTACATTCTAACAGAATTTCCATTGTATCCAGACTTAACAGTACTTCACTTTGAAAATCTAAAATCTACTCCAGAGTTGTTTGAGTGATTTTCCTTGTGGTTTTTGAAGTAGCACTTGAAAGGAGCAAAGTTCATTACTGATTGCAATTGACCAAAAGTAGTTTAACACAAGTGTACACTCAGTAGTGATTGCCTTCTATTAATATCAACATTTAACTTTCCCTGTTAGTATAATACTGTTACATTTCCAGAACCATGTAAACTGAAGAATGGGGAGGGAGTAGTGTGATTGAAAACACTACCTGGAAAGGAAAACAGCAGCTCCTTGTGTTTTTTGAGAGCTTAGTTCTAAACAAATTTCTTCCCTCTTATAGGAAACAACACAAACAAAATGTGTGTGAGGGAGGGGTTTGGCCAATTGCTGGGAATACATTTATCATTAACATTACCAAAATCATGCTTATGAGATTTTTGATCTGTTGGCCACTTTGGCCTGATGGATTTTGCTGGGGTTCTGTGGCCCGGGTCTGTTAAGGGAGATCTGAAGCCAACCGGGATGATGGGCCATCTGATTGATTGATTGTTCTTTAATAGATAAAATAGAGCTGCCAAATACTAGTTACAGGCTGGATGGAGAGTTGCTCAGTGCTGGAAGGGAGACTACAGAACTGGAGGAAGACTTGGATTTTGTTTTTTTCCCCCCTCATGCTATGCTTTTTGCCCTCCCCTCCTGTCTTGCTTTACATTTGTCCCTCAGTTTTTCACCTCCTTCCAATCCTGCTGGCATCATGCACACCTGCGAAGTGCCATCCTGTGCCTCTCAATCAATCACTGTCACTCTAATTGTTAGTGCTCCCTGCTCTGACAATCACGCAGGCTTGCAGCTATGAACTGAGCATCAGTCGGGGGTGGGGGGAGGAATACAAATTAAACTGAGCATGAAGCTCTCCTTTTGTGAGTGCATGACTCCTCCTTCCAGTCACGTTTCAGAAGTTAATGAAGGAAAGGAACAGGCTGGGGAAACAACACAGAATGGACTAGGCAGGCAGTGGAAGGCTCACAGGCTGTCACAGGAGAAGTCCCAAATATGGGATACTCCTGCTACAGGAAGAAATAGGCCTATCCCAGGGCATCACCGTTTGGACAGATGACCAATGGGCTTTAACCTATTGAGCTCCTCCCCTGGCTCTGATACGAAGTGCTCCCCAGAACCCTCAGCTGGAGAGCATTTCTGTTAGAATGCTCCTGCTGTGTGACCTTTCATTGTGTGCTTAATGTATGTTACAGTAATCTGCTGTTGTTACAGCATTATTGGGGAACTGCTAATTCTTGTGTGGTTGTATTTAGTTAGGGCTTAGTTTATACTACCTGCCTACTTCGGTATAACTACATTGCTCAGGAGTATGAAAAATCCACACCCCTGATCAACATGGTTATACCGACCTTAGCCCCCCTATGTCAGTAGCAGAGCTCTGTCCTGTCGTCTTAAAGCATCTTCACCAGATGGGCTGCAGCAGCACAGCTGTATCGATGAAGCTGTGCCGATGTAAACTTGTAGTGTAGACCTGCCCTTGATGGTTTGCACTCTACCATTGTATGTCTCAAAAAGCCACTGTCTTATCAAGCTGTCAGTGCTGATTGTGAGGAGCCTTTTACTGTAGGGTTGGTTTCTAAGGCTGCAGTTGAGGAAGGTTGGCTTGTTCCAAAGGGACCGTACAGGCAACCTCATGGTGCTTTGTTTAACATTTTGTTGGGCTCCCTGTGCAACAGAAAGCCACTGCATTTGCCTCTTTATTTAGGGGTTATCTGTGTTTGTACTAAAGGTTGTTTCCTGTTGAGTGCAGGAAAGTTGTGGTCCATGTGTCATGTTTATCCCAGAATTGCGTTGCACCCTCCATGATTGATGCATCCTCAGCAGATTGTGTTAGAGAGTTTTTATAAGCAATTTAAATGTGTTTGATTCAAAACCATAACTTGGCAGGCGGTAGTTGCAATAAAAAGATAATTCAAAACCACCAGCTTGGTCTCCACTTCTGAGAGAGTAAGAAATATCTGGAAAGGATAAAACAGCAGCTCCTTGTGTTTTTTGACAGCTTAGTTCTAAACAAAGCCAGTATGGTAGTTGAAAGCTGTTAAGCTTACAGGTTTGTTTTATCTTTTAAATCTAATTTTAATGTTGTGCTCTTATGAGAACTACAGGACACCTGGGTTTCTCTGCTACTCTCCCTCTCTCTTTCCCTCCCTCCCTCCCCATTTGTGCAGTTTGAGCTTATGTGAGTATGGAACCTGACAAGTAATAATAGTAAAGATGACAGCTCAGCAAATAAACTCTGAATTTATAAACTAGAATTTAAAGTAGGCCTCTCACAAGCCAATGCCTATAGGGAAGCTGGAATTGGAGTGGCTTCTAAAAGATTAAGGAATTTAAGTGTATGCTGCAAGCTGTAATTTAAACAACATGAAGTTTTATCTTTAATGTTTTAATGGACAAAAAAGACAATTTTTGTAAACCTATAGTCCATTGAGGAATATTGGCCCCTTTCTGCTATTTAGTGTGAGTAAACATTTCCCTATCTCACCTTCCAAAAAGCAAGAATATTGACTGTTCTCTTTAGCAAGAATATTATATAATAGTTACCAAATATTTAGGGGTTTGTTTTTTTTAAATTTTTCTTTTCAGTTTGATCCTAAAGATATACCAACATTTATAGCACAGGTTAATAAAAAAAAATGCATGTTCAGATTCAATAGCTGCATTGTAGCCCTGTTTGAGAGTACTTTAGGTAAGAATTCGTCATTTGAAGGGGGAAAAAATAGATTTTAGGCTAAACTGGCATACAAGATCCGAGTCTGGGAAACAAAAAGTAGCACAACTATTAAAATCTAGTTAAGTTCTGAGTGCCATAAAACAAAAACAGAAATGTAACACTTTGGGGCCTGGTCTACACTAGGAACTTACATCGGTATAACTACATCTCTCAGCGGTGTGAAAAATCCACACCTCTGAGAGACGTAGCTATGCTGACGTGACCACTGACAAAGACAGTGCTAGGTTGAAGAATTCTTCGGTCCACCTAGCTAGCACCTCTCGGGGAGGTGGATTACCTACGCCAATAGGAGAAGCTCTCTGGTTGGCATAGGGCAGGTAATGTCTACACTATGTGCTACAGTGGCACAGCTGCAGCTTGACCCATCCATTTTGTGTAACCATAAAAATATCCAGATTGGTTCTTTAATATCATTTTACAAAGTATTATGGCATAGGTTTATCCCTAATACTATAAAAATGAATTTCTATGAAAAGTCTAGGCATAATACTTATATTTCCAAAGTGTTTTGTTAGTCAGCCCCTGGGACCTCTGAAAAACCTAGGGTAATGACACTCAGTGTTAAAGAAATGGAAAGTCACTTGTAACTGGAGAGTTGCTGAGAGGCGCAAAATAATCATAGAAAAATGTTCTAACACTGCTTTGCGGTGCTGACTTTATGACCTTGCATCAATACTCAATGCTCACCCGTGATGTTGATATGGTGTTAACAGCATGACACAATGATTATTTTTCTTACTCCCTATGACTCCATAACACATTTCCCATGTCACCTTTCACATCTTTCTATCAGAGAGAATTGAGGGAGGTTTTTTTCCCCCTGCTTACCCTCTTCAAAATTTTTGGATGCAAGGGACTAGTCAGAACCATTTTTTCTTCCTTGGGGCCTAGAACAGTCATTTGTGGCTTGAGTGCCAGGGGTTGAACATCACTGATATGGGAATAGTAAAACAGTAAAATACTCAAACCAGTGGCTGATCCCATTTGGAGCTCAGGTTCTAAGCCTTGCAGAATCTCAGAACAGTGTCTGAGCATAGATTTGTAGAAGTGTAGGGGTGGAAGGGGCCTCAAAAGGTCACCTCATCCAGTCCCTCCCTCCCTCCCTCCTCCTCTTCCCCCCCCCCCCCCCCCGAGATGGATCAAGTAAACCTAGACCATCCCTGGCAGGTCTTGGCCCAACCTGCTAAAAACCTCCAATGATGGGGATTCCCCAGCTTCCCTTGAAAACTTGTTCCAGAACTTAACTACTTTACAATTAGAAACATTTTCCTAATATCTGATCTACATCTCCCTTGCTGCAGATTAAAGCCCAATGCCATCCATGTTGTGATAGAATTTAGCAGAGATAATTAGGGATGAAGTATCGGTCATCTTTTACTCTGAATTTCAGTGCTGTAGTTGGCTTACATCATAACCGTAACATTGCATGGCTCCATCCTTTTCCAGCCCTTTAGCTGTAGAGTTGACAGCTCACTGAGACATTTTACAGTCGAATATGCCTGAGCAAATGTAACTTGGTGAACATATTTAGAAAAGAGACTCTGAAAATACACAACTCCCTGCAGCAGAAACAGGAGAGCTGTCTATGAGTAATCACAAGGACCGAGAGGCATGTGTCTCAAATGTATGTTGATTTGCGAAAAAAGAACAAGGGCATTTATTGAAGAAATGAGCTGGAGATGTTTATTCCATTGGAAAATAATTCTTTTGATCTTCAGGGAGGTGTGTGACTTTCGGAGGTGGAGAAAGACACACAGGTAATTTCTAGTTGATTTTTTTTCCCCTAAGGGAGCTGTAGGCTTTTTTATCACCAGTCATTTAATTTCTCTGAAATGTTCTAGTCTCAGCGCAGGCTAAAAGTATTCACAAATAAGGGTGTACACACCTGCCAGCTCATAGGGCTGGCCAATGATATGCAGTTGCCAGTGTATGAACTATAGGAATTAACTCTTTGATGTATAGCTTTAGAGGTAATGGCACCTTGCTCATCTTAAAACCAAAACCAGACCAAACAAAACAAAACTTGGGCTTCAGAACATTTAAATTTTCCACTTCCTATGCCCGTGTGCTTGTGGCTTACTTTGCTGCATTTCATAGCTTTTATTATTAAACAGGAATTCAACTTCTGCTGTTTTTCCCAAAAAGTCTTAAAGATTTGAACTGTTTCAACACCAAACTTCCTTTGAATAAGCAAACTAGGGAAATGTGGTCTAGATTAAATTACTATAAGGTGGGTGCACAACTGATTGTTAGACCATTTCCAAAGGATAGTTATCAATGTTTTGCTGGCAGATTGGAAGGCCTGTCAAACTAGTGTGGCCATGCAGGGGTCAGTCCTGGGGCCGGTACTATTCAATATTTTCATTAATAACTTCAATAATGGATTGGAGAGTAGGCTTATAAAATTTGCAGATGACACCATGGGAGGGGTTGCAAGCACTTTGGAAGACAGGATTAGAATTCAAAAGGACCCTGACAAATTGAGAGTTGCTCTGAATTCAACAAGATGAAATTCAATAAAGATAAGTGCAAAGTACTTCACTTAGGAAGGAAAAGTTGAATGCACAACTACAAAATGGGGAATAACCGACTAGGCAGTAGTACTGCTGAAAAGGATCTGGGAGTTATAGTGGATCACAAATTGAATATAAGTCAGCAATGTGATGCAATTGCGAAAAGGCTAATATTCTGGGGTGCATTTAACAGTAGTGTTGTATTTAAAGCAAGGGAGGTAATTGTTCCTGTTCTGCTTGACATAGGTGAGCCTCAGCTGGAGTACTATGTCCAATGGGTTCCGCACTTTAGGAAAGATGTGGACGAAAGTGGAGAGAGTCCAGCAGAGAACCATCAAAATGATAAAAGGTTTAGAAAACCTGACATGTGAGGAAAGGTTAAAATAACTGGGCATGATGAATTGTTCTCCATGTCCACTGAAGGTAGGACAAGAAGTAATGGGGTCAATCTGCAGCAAGGGAGATTTAGGTTAGATATTAGGAAGAACTTTCTAACTAGAAAGGTAGTTAAGCTCTGAAATAGGCTTGCAAGGGAGGTTGTGGAATCACCTTCATTGGAGGTTTTTAAGAACAAGTTGGACCAACGCCCATCAGGGGTGGTCTAGGATTACTTAGTCCTCCCTGAGTGCTGGGGGCTGGACTTGATGAGTTCTTGTGGTCCCTTCGAGCCCTACATTTGTATGATTCACAACTCAAGATAAGAATTTGTTGCTAATTGGTTGCATAGATCTGTGGTTCCCAACCAAGGGTACACGCAAAGGTCTTCCAGGGGGTATGTCAACTCATCTAGATATTTGTCTAGTTTTACAACAGGCTACATAAAAAGCACTAGCGAAGTCAGTACAAACTAAAATTTCATATGACTTGTTTGTACTGCTCTATATACCATACACTGAAATGTAAGTACAATATTTATTTCCAGTTGATTTATTTTATAATTATATGGTAAAAATGAGAACATAAGCAATTTTTCAGTAATAGTGTGCTGTGACACTTTTGTATTTTTATGTCTGATTTTGTAAGCAAGTAGCATGGGCGGTGGGTACTGAAGGCAGGGGGAGGCTGTGCCTCCCCATACAGCCTTGTGTGGCCCCACCCACACTCTGCCCCCAGGCCCTTTCCTGTTTCCTGGGCTGTGCCCTTGTGCTTCCTGTTTCCTGGGCTGCGTGTTTCCTGGGAGGCTCTTCCCACCCTCTCCGTGTTGTCCCCGTCCCCCCCGCTGCCCGTGGCCAGCTGGGGCTAGGAGCGTAATGGGGGCTGGCCTTTGCTCTGGGTTGGGGGGAGGGAGAGGCATGTGCTGCCCACCCGCCCGGCGTCCAGGGATGAGGGGGACTCTTGGCTCCAGTGGGGAGGGGGCCTCGGGCAGAGGTGGTCCGGGCCAGGGGTTAGCCTCCCTGAGCCCAGGGTTCACCTACTGCCCATTAAGTAGTTTTTAAGTGAGGTGAAACTTGGGATGTATGCAAGACAAATCAAACTCCTGCAAAGGGTACAGTACTCTGGAAAGGTTGAGAACCACTGGAATAGAGAGCATGCTAAATACTGACACAGTATTAAAATATAACTCTCAAAGTGAATGTAGCCATTGGATAGAAAATGGGAAAGTAAGTTGGTAGAGAGTGTAGTTTTGTGCAGGAAAAGAATACGAAGTCTGTTTGCAAGCAAAGTCTATCAGGCTCAAGGTATCAGGCAAGGAGTAGTACCATTTTGTTAACTTTTATCGGAAAGACCTTTCAGTTGGATTCTGCTAGTAAAAACTACACCTTCTGTCATGAGTACTTTCAGATCTGGAACCTGAAACTGATGGCAGACATTCAGCCACCTAGGTTTTCCAGGTGTGAAGTCCTCATTTTAAATTCCCTGAAACCTAAAGAAATGTGTAACTCGATAGCTTAGCTGGGTTAGTAATTAAAGCAAAAACTAATTGCTACAAGTCCTTTGCTACTCTTTTTGAAAGAGAGATGAGTCATTTTCTACATGAGGATGCATTATTGCTGCTAATATCCATGATCAGAATTAATTTGGGAAAAATATGATGGCAAAGCTAATCTTGTACAGATAACACTGATAGTGTTACCCTCTGCTGCTGTTTTTTTTTCCCCAGAGTATGTTGGAAAGGATGCTCTGCCAGAAAGAGGGAAATCTTTGAGTTTAGTTGGTGATACAATCCTTTATTTGTTAATGTGATTCATTGTTCTGACATGAGGTTCAATAATATATTTCTCTGACATCAGTCATGTGAGTAGTACAGTAATAACAGAAAGCAACACACTAATAGTATCTAATACTATTTACAGTGTACCTACAGAGAGAATTTCAGTCAAGATAATGTGGTTTAATGCATTAAAACCATCTCTTTGTAAATTTGTTCCGGTAATGTGTACTGCTGTGCATAGTGGAGTCTTCTGTAAAATAGTTATCCATTCAGATTTTTAGAAAGATGATTGTAATTTTAAGAATTATTTTACTTTGTTAAATATGGACAGGAAAAGAATAATTTTGCTATTTGAATGATCTGAGGTGTTTATTTAGACAAAAAAAAGTTCAGGCCCCTTTCAGCAGCTTCTCAAAACTTTCAGATGATGAATTCTTCCAGTAAAACTATTTGAGTTTTTAAATATGTTCGTGTGTTTTAATCCATACTCGTACTTAACAAAGGCTTGTGAACTTCACTAATTTCAATTATTTTTTTTCCATTTAGGCGTTTAGATGCTAACCATATTACTGCAGTCCCAGAAGACAGTTTTGAGGGTCTTGTCCAGCTACGTCACCTGTGGCTGGATGACAACAGCTTGACAGAAGTTCCCATTCATCCACTCAGCAATCTTCCTTCTCTGCAGGCCTTAACTCTGGCTCTCAACAAAATAACACACATTCCTGACTTTGCGTTTACAAACCTTTCAAGTCTCGTCGTTCTGTGAGTATTAGCAGCATTTCACTTTACAACTCAGTTTGATCCTCCAAGTGTGGACCTGATTCAGCTAGGGTTGCAATGAGAAGTGTGTTCTGTTCTGTTTCACTTCAGGTGGCTAATAGTTTGTAACCCAGAAACACCACAAACTGGTACAATTATCATCTGTATTAGACAGGTCTGCTACCAGAAAATCAAAAATGCCATGACTGAGATTGCTCCATGATTTTTGATTGCATCTCTTTTTGGTAGCGTACTCATTCTTGAAAACTGACAACTGAAAAATGTTGGCAAAAGAAGGCATTGTAGTTTTTAGAGATGGAAATATCCTCTTCAACAGGTTTGTTCCTCATGGGATATATTTCTAATGCTTTATGTAGTCTTAAATGTGCCTGGGACTGGTGTTAACAGTAGAGCTGGTCCAAACGTTTTGAATTTATTTGTTTAATTCAAATTTTCATCACACTTTTGGGGGTTTCTCAACTAACTGTAGAGCTCTTCGGAAGTTTTCCGTTTTCAAAAAGCTCTGTCAGTTTCAAAAAGCCAGCAAAAAATAATAATTAAACTTTCATGACTTTTTTTTATGGAGGTGGTTTTTGTTTTTGTTTTGGAACTGCTGTAATTGTTTGCACCATTTTGCTTGAAGACTGTTTAAAAGCCTTAGCTATAATCTGAAGGCCCCACTTCAACACTTGGAAATTAATTGCAGTTTTGTCAGAATCAGGAGTGCTGAATGGGGTCTCAGGTAGGTAATTGTGATTATATCCAATATCTTGCTCTCATCCTAGATTGTGACATCTCTTGTCTGGTAATAGGGGCATTCTTTTGTAAAGTATCACTTCCCCTCACCCTTTAATGGTTTTTCTAAAACATCCTGCTATTGTAATATCAAATAGTCAAATGTATGTTAATTTTATAACTTATCCAAGAGAAACTGATTATTTTGAAACTGATTTTGTTGTCTCTTTAGGCATCTTCATAACAATAAAATAAAAACAATAGGAAAACATTGTTTTGATGGATTAGACAACCTAGAAACTTTGTAAGTACTTTTTCTGTGTTAATGTATTGGTCTGTGTTTGTAGAAATCTCTGTACCCAGACTAGTTATGGAAACTAGCACTTCTGACAAAAGACTTGGAAAAAATTGTTCAGATATCCCTATGTTTATAATTAGTGTTATAGTTAATAAATACTTGTTACCTCAACTTACTTTTAGCAATAAACTCATTTAAAACATATTGCAAAAATATGTTGCCAATTGTCTTTGACAATACTAATTACTTCTGTCTTTGTGTAATAGTGACATATGCTTGAATGTCAATGGATAAAATAATCTTGAGTTTAAGATAGAGGGCTCAGAAGCAAAATGTATAGCCATTTAAGTGTTTTGTATGATATTGCATGGACTGCAGATTTCCTTTCAGCTTGCTTCGTGAATGTCTAGTAAGCAATATTTCACTAACACAAAAATTTGTTACATTTAAAAAATGCAAAAAATATCTATCATGAAATCCTGGCCCCACTGAACCAGTGACAGCTCCCACTAGTTAAAAGGAGGTGGTGGAATTTTACTCCTACTCTGTGAGGGTTTGGAGGAGTATTGGAACTTTACTTGCTCCAGAAACCCTGTAAATCTTTATTTAATATTTAGAACAGTCAGTTATCAGGGTAAATTTGTAATTTGATAATCTTTTAAAGATAGAAACCAGTTCTAGGGTTTTTGGTTTTTTTAAATAAATCTTTTACTTCTCAGCTGGAAGAAAAGTACACTCTTTGAGCCCAGTCCTTCTCAGAAAAAAAATCAATAAGAACGTAGTCTGAGGAAGAGCTGCACAATTTTGCCCGTTGACATTTCCTTGTGCATTTTTGTGAAACAAACAGCCAGCATAAAACTGAGAGCTTGACTGGCTCTTGAGCTGGAATGGTGACAGAGCAACTGTGATTATTTTATTGTGTAGCTCAGGGGTGGGCGAACTTTTTGGCCTGAGGGCCACATCGGCGTTGTGAAACTGTATGGAGGGCCGGGTAGGGAAGGCTGTGCTTCCCCAAACAGCCTGGCCCCTGCCCCCTATCTGCCTCCTCCCACTTCCCACCCCCCTCAGAATCCCCAACCCATCCGACCCCCCCTGCTTCTTGTCCCCTGACCGCTCCCTACCGGGACCCTCGTCCCCTGACTGCCCCGACCCTTATCCACACCCCCACCCCCAGACAGGCCGCCGGGGACTCCCATGCCTATCCACCCCCCCGCCATTCCCCATCCCTTGACGCCGTTCCCCATCCCTTGACACCCCCCCCCCCGAACCTCCGCCCCATCCAACCTCCCCTGCTCCCTGTCCCCTGACTGCCCCGCCCCCTATCCACACCCCGCCCCTCCCCGGGATCCCACCCCTCTCCAACCCCCCTGCTCCCTGTCCCCTGACTGCCCCAACCTCTATCCACATCCCCGCCCCCTGACAGCCCCCTGCCCTGGGACTCCCACGCCTATCCAACCCCCCCCCCCACTCCATGTCCCCTGACTGCCCTCAGGACTCCCTGCCCCTTATCCAAATCCCCCCCCCCATGCCGGTCAGAGTAGTAGGAGCTCGCAGCCACACCACCCACGCCGCCTGACGGGAGCGGCGGGCCAGAGTGCACTGAGCCTGCGGGGGTGGGGGGACCAGCGGGTGAGGGGCCGCAGGCTAGCCTCCCTAGCCGGGAGCTCAGGGGCCAGGCAGGATGGTCCCACAGGCCAAATGTGGCCTGCGGGCCATAGTTTGCCCACCTCTGGTGTAGCTGAACAGTAAACGTTTCCAACAAATCCACTTTGCTAATGTAACAAGTATTTGTATATTAGGATTTATTTGACTGTACCTCTTCTTTTGTTCAATTATAATAGTTGTCTTTACTACAAGGTCTGTAGCTCCTGCTAGTCTCTCGTGGCTGATATTGGTGTATATTTTATAAAACCTAAGAGATTTTCTGAATAGGCTATGCAAAATTGTCATTCAGACCTGCACTTTTTTGGGTGTTTTAAAAGACTATATTTTTGTTTTAAAGGCTTCTGAAGGATAAAATCATCATTAAGATAAATCATTGTCTAAAGAAGTATATAGCTTCACTATATATAGAGAGAGAGATCAAGCAATTTAACATGAGGTGTCCAGTGTGAAAACATGTAGCTAGCACTGAGTGTTTGCTGATGCTGCTGTTTCTTCTAGGGATTTAAATTATAACAACATGGTAGAATTCCCTGAAGCCATTAAAGCACTTCCAAGCCTAAAGGAGCTGTGAGTATTACTACATCTTATTCTACCCATTTTCTTTATCCTTTTCTTAAATAAAAAAGTAATCCTAACTCCAAGGTTAGGAATGCCTCTCTTGTCTCATTACCCAGTAATCTGAAATGGATTAGGTTATGCTAAGCAATGCTCTAATTACAGGAGAGCGTAATCAGCAGTTAGTGAGAGAGCCTATTATTTTTGGAGTGATTAAAAATAAGCAAATTATTCAGGATAGCCATTAACATAGATCTTAACCATCAGCTATTCTGACCCTGTTTTGCGGTCTCCAGTAGCAAAATTATGTAATTACTGATCATTATGCTTTTTAAAAAAAACATTTATCACAGATTTATGCAGAGTATAGCTTTCTCCCCAAAATTTTCCATTTTAACTACTGCTATATAGTAGACAAAGGTCTGATCCTTCAGAATTACTCCTGCAATTGTGCGTAGTCCCATTTGACTTTGGTGCAACTGTTCGCAGGATTGAGCTCTGAGTTTGTGTATTATTTGAGCACAAGCAAAATGACGGTTGATCAACTCTAATGATGCTATATTTTAAGATTTATTTCTCTTTTGTCAATATATTTTTTAGGGGATTTCACAGTAATTACATTTCCATAATCCCCAATGGTGCATTTGGGGGAAATCCCCTTCTAAGAACTATGTAAGTATTATGTGTGTATTTGTAATCTGATTACCAGACAGTGATGGTATGAACTGATGGGAGACTGAAATCTGTTTTTAATTCCTCAGACATTTGTATGATAATCCTCTCTCTTTTGTGGGGAACTCAGCATTTCAGAATTTATCAGATCTGCACTCCTTGTAAGTACTTTCTCAATTTATAAAAGACTATCTGAAGTGAAATAGCATGTCTGTGCCCCTAGAATAACTGATTTTGCTGGTCAGATGTTACTTCATGCACAATTTTTATTTGCACTTAGTTTTAGTAAACTTTGCTCTTTGTTCTTGAAATGTCCAGTAGTTTGAGAGTCTGTTGGATAGTCTTAAAATCTTTTGTTCTCCTGGCTAACTCGCATAAAAAAAGTAACCTAAAGCCAAATGCTCAGGTCCTTGCCCAGACAAATTCCCACTGAAGCCAGTGGAGCCTGTGTATATTTCTGAATATGGATGGACATTGGGAATGTGTTTGCAGGCAAGTACATGCACAGTTCAAAAAAGATTTCTAGTCGGGGAGTTCTGAGTAATGAATAAGTAAAAACTGACTTAAAAACTTCAAGATTTGAGCCACAATCAAAAGATTTTATAGTATACTGCATACTTTATACTATATTCAGAATGTATATCTAAGTGGCACTTTCAAGTGGATGGATCCTGCTTAGGTACAAATGCGGGATCCCACTTGGGTGCCAATCCCAGACTCTCCTAATCAAAGACTAATACGTTTTTGTATGTTAAATGGGGGCTGATATTTGCAGAACTGCTGCGATGCCTCCTTCATGCTGATCCTTCAAATGGCACATATTTAAAAATCAGCACTGATCTTATTTGTTGGAATGGAGCAGCCATGGAAGTTGGATCACAGCACCATCTGCAGAAAATTAGCACGTTAGCAGTGTTCTGAATTCCAAGCATGATTCTGACAGAATGTCAAACCCACTGAGCAATATCACGTGCTTTCATAGCATTTGATTAAACATATTTTTACTTTAGGTGTATTCAACAAGTGTCTTTAGACCTATGGTGTAAACAAAATTCATTGAGGCAATCAATTTATTAGTATGTAACTTTCTCATGAAAGCTTTCATAACAGTATAAAAGAATTGTCCCCTTCCTCCCTCCACTCCCCCCCCCATCTCTCACAATTTCCATAATATAATTTACAGATGATCTTGTTTATTTAGGGTCATTCGGGGTGCCAGCATGGTGCAGTGGTTTCCTAATTTGACAGGAACCAGTAATCTGGAGAGCCTGTAAGTATCTTCTACCAAACACTGCCAATAAATTAATTTCTTGTTCTGTCTCTTCTTGGAACAATTAGTATTAGAAATTAACTTCCAATGGTAAAAGTGTGGGTTAGTGAACGGGGCTGGACGCCAGGAGATCTGGATTCTATTCCTGCCTATCTATTTTAGGTAATTATATGACTGCTATTACCAAAGTAATGGAGTGCCTCACAATTTTGAATATATTTACTTGTGAGGCCTCAGCTGGAGTACAGTGCCCAATTCTGGGTGCCTCATGTTGTAAAGATGTGGATATGTTGGAGAGAGTCCAGAGGAACACAACAAAAATGATAAAAGGTTTAGAAAACGTGACTTCTGAGGAAAGATTAAAATAACTGAGCATATTTAGTTTTGAGAAAAGAAGACTGAGGAGGAGGGACCTGATAAATCTTCAAATATGTTAAGGGCTGTTATAAAGAAGATGGTGATAAATTGTTTTCCACAATTCACTGAAGGTTGGACAAGAAGTAATGTAACCCCATCTGCAGCAAGGGAGTTTTAGGTTAGATATTAGGAAAAACTTTCTGACTATAAGGGTAGGTAAGTATTGGAATAGGTTACCAAAGGAGGTTGTGGAATCCCCATCACTGAAGGTTTTGAAAAACAGGTTAGATAAACACCAGTCAGAGGGGGTCGAAGTTTACTGGGTCCTGTCCCAGTGCATGGTCTTGGACTAGAAGACCTCTGATGGTCCCTTACAGTCCTACATTTCTGAGACCTACTTTGTACTGTTTGAGCATTCAAACATGTATGTGTGTTTTTGTTTGTTTTTAACACAGGACTCTTACAGGCACCAAGATAAGCAGCATTCCCATTAACCTATGCCAAGAACAAAAGATGCTTCGGACTTTGTAAGTGAATATTTCCTGCTCCTGTTTTACCAATAGTAAAAATAATTTGATAGAGGACTATTGCACTATATTTAAAGAAAGTATCATTGCTCAAAGTCACTCTGTCAACGTTGGTAGCCCCCAAAATTGTTCAAATGTCTGATCCCTCTTTGAGTCCTCTGGAGTCCTGGTGCTGCAGAGTAGTATGTTGATGTACCAAATCAAATCCTTGAAACAGCAGTGCATTTATTGAAGTACCTGGTGTTTCTTCCCCTGTGGTGGTGTACCGCTGTAAGGATGTCAGTGTAACAGCATTGCATGGGAATGTCTTCACATTTCATTGTGCCACCCACTCACTCTCCAGACCGCACTCATCATCCACATTTGGAGAGTGTGAGAAAACAAAGGAAATTAGCTGTGGCTGCCAGCTAATCAAACAACATACACAAACCTCTTAGGACACCAAAAATTCAATCCTGTTCTTAAAAAAGGTAAATTTTATTAAAAACAAAAAGAAAGAAAATACATTTTGGAACTGAGGCTTTTGCTAGATTTTAAAAGAGCAATTCCAAAAACAAAGCACCCAAAATAGCTTTCTTCAGGGTTCAGCTTAAAGGTTACAAACAAACAAAGCATCTGGGGTTAGCACAGAGGAGTTCACAAGCCAATAAGAAATAAAAGAAATAACCATAATTGCGTCTAACTAAACATTCTGATCTACTTACATATTTGTAGTTCAGATAAGTAGTTCTAGGCATGATCTGATAATTTATGATCATACCTGGTTTAAGCTGTTTATAGCATGGCTGCTCTGCTTTTTGCTTTTTTCTTTACCTGGGAGACTTGTTAACCCTTTACATGTAAAGCAAGCAGAAAACAGCTACCAAGAGGGATTTTATGGCTGGCTGGCTGGCTGGGTGTCCATTAAAGGGAGCTACTTCCCCCCCCCCCCCCACCCGCACCCCATGTGTCACAGAGAGTAAAGAGTGGTAATTACTCGTAATTACTGTGGTGGAGGAGAGGAGACCAATGGAGAATAGAAAGTGGAGGTGGAGGGAAAGAATGATAAAGTGCATGAGAGAGAGGGGAAGCATGCACTCAGAAGGTAAAAGTAAATGATGGGTAGAGGGCAAATTAGAAAATAAAAATGTATTTAAGAAAGAGGATAGGTTTTGGAGGGAGTAGGGAAAAGATGATCGCAAAAGATAAATTCTTTTCACTGAAAAAGACGTGGGGTGGGGGGGGAATATATGTCTTCTGTTTTATAGAAGGGAAAGACAGCAGAGCTTTGTGCTTTTTCTGTCAACCATTGGCTTTTTGAATCTGTAGTTTAATGGTAGTTTGGCTGTTTCCAGCCCCCTTTCTTGCCCCTTTCTGTCCCATTCCCCCCAACCCCCAAAAAATCTGAAAACTTTCCCAGCTTTGGATGGGGAGTGAGCTGCACCCTTTCAACAGATCTGAATTACATCCACATCCCTTCAGTTTCTTGTGGAAAATATGCACCTTTAATTTTGAACTATCAAAATTGAGGGGATTTATACAGTAGTTATTTTCCCACTGCATGGGTTAGTTGGCCATGTTTTGTGCACTATTTTATATGCGGAGCTAATAGCAACACCTACATTTAATACTCGCCTGACGCTTTCCATTATATAGTTTCAGTTGTTTATAATTTTGTCAAACTTTAGCCATTTGGGCTGAATTTATTTTTCATGCTTGCTGTCTGTCTCGGGCTGAATATTTCTGAAAAGTCTTAAGTAAAAATGGTTTAGCCATTTAAGAGAGTGAGAGTGAAAAATAGATGGTTTTGCCAATGTTACAACAGCAGAGAGAATGTTCTCTTGTGTTTAAAACACGGAGCTAGGATTCAGGGATGCTTTATGAGCAACCTTGATTCTGGCATTTCCTCACTTTTGCAGCTTGACTTTGCAACCTTTACGTTGTTTTTCATAGCTTTTTGTCTGTAATATGTAGAGCCAGTATACATAATGGGGGCCGGTTGCTGAGGAGAGCATAGCTGTAAATCCCCTGACTTTTGTGTGTCTTTAAAATGTCTTCAGTTTTTCTCTAGAACTGTGGTAGCAGGATGGTTTGTATGCAGGATGATTTTTATTGAATTTATGGTTGGAGTAAAGTAACTTTTCAAATAGAGAAGAGTTAAACTAACCACATTCTTCCCATTGTCTATTTCAAGGGACTTGTCTTATAATAACATAAAAGAGCTTTCGAGTTTTAAGGGCTGCAGTTCCTTGGAAGAAATGTAAGTAGAAATGTATGTTAATTATCCTTAATAACCCTTAGTGTACTGAGTCTACAGCTTCCAATAATGAGTTCTTGTACTTAACGTTTGACAGTAAGAAAATGTCATAGATTTTTAGGGTCAGAAGAGAATCTTACAATGAGTCTGACTCCCTGTATAACATAGGCCAGAGAATTTCACCCGTTGAGTTCACTCACATAGTCAGAGTTTAACATTTCTTCCTATTTAGACACAAAAAGAATGAAAGACTCAGTAATTCTGCTTTTCATAGCAAGCTTGTCATATTTATAAATAGGCACTCCTCATCCTTGGTATCCCTACTTCTTAATCCCTGGGTTACTGTAACCTTCTCTTCCCTACATCTCACCACTCCCCTCCCAAGTTTTCTCAGTCCTCTCTATCTATCCAACATGGCACTGTTAAAAGTCCTCTTCCTGTCCAAGAAACACTTTTCCTTCTCAAATCTCTTCATTGTTTTTCCGATGTTTTACCACATCAGATAAAGCTCCTCATCCTCTCCTTCCAGGCCCAATATGATATTTTCCCCTGCTTATGTCTCTGCTCCCATTTCTACCCTGGGTGCTCTCCCAGTCGTATATTTTCTTCTTGTGCCGTTCATCTTTCTTTCACTCTCAGCTTTGCACCTTCCAGTGTGTAACCCTCTAGTCTTGGATCTGTCTCCAAATCCTAGCCTGTCAAGACCCCATTATCTCCCCCATAAAATCTACTTTTTACAAGTAGCCAGCCAGCCTGCCTTCCTTCTTGCCTCGTTCTCTTGTCATGTGCTCTCTTGTCAGAGTCCAATCGTGGAACATGCTGAGTGTTTCAGCTTCCACTGAAATAACTGAGAGTTGAAGGTAGTAGGCACCTTGCAGGTTTAGGCCCTCAGATTGTGAGTTCTTCAGGGCAGGGAATATGTTGTACATTGTAAAGTGCCTGCTCAATTTATGAGACCACATAATTTGATTTTTAATAAGGATAAATTTACCTGATTCAAAAATAGATCTTTTTTTTTAAATAACAACCCTCCAATCTCCACCACTTTCTTCCACTGCCAGAAACAGTCCTGTGGTTGAAGGCAGCATAAAAATGCACCATCCCCTGCTGCCCTTAGAGAAAAGTGTTGATATTTCATCCACCGGCAAGCAGGTGGAGTAAACAGATTAATCTTGTCCTGTGCCCTGACTGTCAGTGCAAAAGAGATCAAGTTTTCTACCAAGGGCAGCAAATTCTGGGGCCAGCTGCCCTCTGCTAAAGCTACCTTGCTTTCAAAATGTTCCTTAGAGTTCAGATCTATGGCCTAGAATGCAGGAGCCCCTCAATGAATGTTGACTGTCAGGTGGGCACATAGGAAGAGAATGAATTGGAAGTATAACCTGCCCCTTAGCTCTTGCATAATGAAGGGTCTCTCAGTGTTTTCCTTTTATAGATCCATATTTTAAGAAGTAGTAGTTTACTCTGGGTTGGAGCTTGGCCTAAATCATCTCAACCTGGAAGTGAGTAGGTTTGTTTTAAATGCCAAGGTGCATCTGTGTCACAAAGTGACACTTATGGCTTGGAGGTAGTTCAAACCTCACTTTGTCAGTGTTCACCTCTGCCAAATGGGTTGTGAATAAAATGGGCTAGAAACTCCATAAGGGGGCTCCAAATATTGAATTAACCTTTCAAGAGAAAATAGCCATGCCTATTGTGGTGAAGTGGAGAAAAGTTATTTAAACAGTGGGCTCAAAATAGAGGGATGATCAGAAAAATAATTTCATCAGTCAATGGTATTGATTAGTATCTTATCTTATTCCCATTGTTCTGATTTGTTTAGATCTGTAGCGCAACAGACTGGGGAAAGCAGTAGAGGATAATATACAAATAGATGAGGGAAAAAACAAAAGCCAAATATCCCTCATTTTGGCGGAAATTAGCTTCCAAATAACTTTTTTTTTCCCCCGCATTCCAGTTCCTTACAACATAATCAAATCCAGGAAATCAAAGAAGACACCTTTCAGGGACTAACTTCCCTACGCATCCTGTAAGTATATATATTTTTATTTACTTATTTTTACTTTCTGAATCCTATGGGACATAAATTATGATTCATAATTAAATATGGGGGTTTGAAGGTAATAATCTGTCTTGTATTAATAGGCTAGATGTTCTATATCCCAAGACAAAGCTAACCATGATCTATATGATAATTACTGTTTTTATTAGGCACCAGTTTTACTCTTTTTCTGTACTTAATATTTATATATTCATATAAATACATTGCAAGAAAATATGTATTTTGCATGCCAAGTTTGGTAAAAAGTGGTTCTTGTTATTTTTATAATTAAGTTAACTATTTTTACCTGAAGTAAATTGCAAAAAGCAGCGTAAGTAAAGTAGGGCACATGTTATTCTCCCAGACCTAAAGTAGTAAACATGAACACAGTTGCCAACTTTCATGCAATAAATAAGCACCTGACTTTCACAGTAAGCCAAAAATCAAGCTAATCCCATTTCAAAATGAGGCCAAAACAAGCCAGTCTCTAAGAACCCCAACGCTCTGTGACTAGATCCCTTCGGTGTGCAGTCAGGGACTTTGGTGGGCCCACTGTGCATCCCTGACTCTCTTCCCCCCACGCCTGCTTGTCCCTTGCCCCTACTTGTCGGGAGCCGATCAAAAAAATGAAGCAACAAGCTGCTACAAGCCAAACAAGCTACAAGCCAAAAACTAGCCAACAAGCAACTCACAAGCCAATTAAGACAAAAACAAGCCCAATTTCTGCGGTTTTTTTTTTTCCCATGGGTTTGGCATGCCTGCTTTTGAGTGGACAAATAGTAAGGTGTTTGAGAACTATCAAGGTTAAATTTCTTGGGAAATATTTTTGGCTGTTCTCTGTCGTGTTAATGTTTTTACTGGAGCATTACTGTCTGTGTTTTACTTGATGTTGGCAGATTTATAATATGAAACAATTTATTGGTAAACATTAGGACTTAAAATGTGGTGGATAATACGAAAGTGTACATTGCTTATTGAGGGGCTAATAAAAGGGAGATATGAGATCCCAGAAATTCACAGCTGCTATTAAGTAAATAATAGCAGCAGTTAGTCCCTACGGTGTAAGGCCTCCAGCCTTGATCCTGCATGTGAAAACTCACTGCTCTCTCCATCTTATTTACATTACAGTAACACTCCAAAGCTCCAGTCAGGGTCCCATTGTGTTGTACAGATATAAAATAAGACACATTCTTGTCCCAAAGAGCTTATGTTCTCACCTCTCTCCAGATGCTCAGCACCTAGCAGGATTAAGCCCATATATACATGATTCTATATGGAAAATGTCACGGAGATACCAAAATGTTGTTAAACTATATAGTTGTTAAACTATACAAGTAAACTTGGCTTTCCTGTGAGAGGTATAATGTGACTGCCACTTGCCGAGCTCCCAAACAATGGTTATTCTGAAATTTCAATGAAATTGCTAACTAAATGGCATTTTTTATTAATTGCAGTGATCTCAGTAGAAACTTGATCCAGCAGGTTCACAAGGAGGCATTTACTACACTTGGTGCTATAACTAATCTGTAAGTAGGCCATTTTGTGCAATAAACCAGCCCTAAATTGCTGAAATGGTAAAAATTTTCTCACTCCAACCTGATGTGTGTTTGCATTTCATATCACTTTTCATCCCTATAGATCCCCAAACTACACGCACACAGCAATGAAATGAGGCACTCCTCTCTCTTGTGTGGAGGACAGCTGTTGACTGTTAGCCAAAAAACACTAGAGCAGATCCATACTCATATGAAACGCTCCATGGGATCTTCAGACTTATTGTGTGTAACAATTTTAATACTCACCTTTCAGAGACTTAAGTTTCAACGAGCTGACTTCATTTCCAGCTGAAGGACTGAATGGACTAAACCAGCTTAAACTTGCAGGCAACTCTGAGCTGAAAGACGCATTGGCAGCAAAGGACTTTGTGAAGCTCCGGTATGTTGGTAGATAAAACTACAGACTGTTCAGGTGAACGTTTAAAATAGCATTCATATGAACAAACAATGTGACACAAGTCAAGTCAACTCAGTTAAGGCCACTGTGTTCCTGTTAAGTAAGCTCACTTGTGCCGGAGTTTTGTAGTAAGTCGGGGGGATCTTGACCTTTCTTATTCCATAAGGCTCCTCTCACCTGTTATTCTTGGAATCCTTGACACACTTCCACCCCACCCCTTATTTCTGAATTGGAGTAGTTGTATGGATGGAGTTCTAGACACCTGTGAAGACCCATTTGCTAGTGACTGAGCATGTCAACTTCCTAGAATCTGGAAGATGGGAGCTGGCTTTATGATTCCACCACCCCAACCCTTTATACAAATGCTGGTTATTCTGTGAGGCCCAGCACAATAACGACAGTAGGCATTTAGGGCTTGATCCAAAAGCTTGTTGAAATCAATGGAAACACTCTCATTGACTTTGGTGGGCTTTGGATCAGACCATTATGTAGATTTTTTCATTTTCAAAGATCTATAGAAACATAATTCTTATGACCCCTCTGAGGCAGGTAAGAATTGTTACAGATGGGACAATTTGAGGCATAGACACTTACCTTGCCCAAGACCAGAGGAAAGAGTCAGAGACGTCTAGGATTCAATCCCAGAAGTTCGTGATATTCAGTCATGTGTTAACAAGAGACTCAGCTTTTTTGATCCACAAGCTGAAAACTACCGTAGCATGGCATTCTCTATTCTGACACTCGTCCAAGATGAGCATATAAATAGTGTCCAGGCACAATACAGTTCTTGTAGGATTTCTGTTATAGCCTTGACTCAGAATGACGTTGGTTTTGTGAGATTTTGTTGTAAGGGTAATTAGAAGTATGCCCATCTCAAAATACTGTATACCTATGTACATTGCTTAATATTGATTAGCACAGGGGCATTCTAGACTGGTAAGAGTTACCATATTTTGACATGAACCTTGTAAAATTCCACTTTCCATATGTAGGAATTACCAGAGTGGTGAGGAAGCACCACTGTTTTAGAGTACAGAGACGATGCTTCAGAAATCAAAGTGCAACCTACCTGACTAATCTTGTGGTGGTTCTTTTGAATATGCACCCCTTTTCTAAATCTCTTCAGTGCCCCATTTCCTATAAGTGTGGTTTATTGTACTATTCCCCCCACCCCTCCACCTTAATTTTCTTTTATCTTGAAAGAAAAATAACCTTCAATGTTAGCAATATAATCTGTTCCATTGATTGAGAAGAAGCAGAACAATTGGGTACATCGTTAGCAATCAGGTTGGCTACATCATCTTACCTGAAAAATTCAGATAAAGCTCTATGAGGCCACTGCTTTTGCATAGATTTTTACGGCAACCGATTAGTGCTGAACTCTATATGTGGCCAGCCCCTCCCGTCCTTTTTTGCACTGGTTTTTTAGCATGTCCCATTACTGGCAGAAAGGAAGGTGCATACCAGGAAATCCTGACTTACACTGTGAAGGATTTCATTTAAACAAAATGAACAATAAGGATGACAGATGCATGCTGAATAACATGGTCACCTGGGAATTAACTTACTTGCGCAAGAAAGTTACTCTTCAGCCAGCTTGATTAGTTTTCATTTCTATGTATACAAGTGATAACATGAATACTAGTAACAACTTGCTTTGCATAAGATAGAGTTGAGCCAAACCCAGAGGAATGTTTCTTTACCTTCACCACATACTGAGGGCTTGGATGAAATGGAATCCTGATCCAAACCACCTCTGCTTTAGTGTTTCTTTTGCAAAATTAAGAACACCCTTTCTTTGCCCATCTCTAGTCAGTTTTAGTATCCTAAAGTAAAAGCTCTTCAGAAACTCTCATAACTGATTCCAGTTTGAAGTTCGTCTTTATTAATGAATGTGTCAAAAACAAGCTGCTCTTGAACAGTTTTAGCTTTGAGGCATCCCACTTTTAAAAAGAATATAGATGCTGCCAGCTAATATTGTTCATTGTTTTGCCTGTATTTCAGGTCTCTGTCTGTTCCATATGCCTACCAGTGCTGTGCATTTTGGGGTTGTGACTCTTATTTGAATTCTAACATGGAAGATTCCAGCTACCACGATCATAGTGTGTTGATAGATCATGATAGAGGTGAGTGCTCCATTGTACTAGGTGTTCCGCTGCATTGCGTAAGTTAGGCCCGACCAGGGAGATAATTATGTTCTCCAACAAACAGATGTAGAAACTCATTTAAAAACTTTTTATTATATGAGAACCCGCTACAAAATAGTTGGTTCTATAGGATCCAATTCCTATTTCCAAACAGGTGAGATGAATCTTGTTGGATAACATAGGCTTTTCCCTGTTTCAGTTAGAAAATAAATATTTCTTCTTCCATTGTTCTAAATTGGTAGGGTCAGTTATCTTGCTATTCACTTGCTCCTCAGAGCTCTCTCTAAGAAATATTCCTCTGGTCTTAGCATCTCCATCTCCCTTTAGAGACAGGGTCTTAACTGTGAGCTTTCAATCCCTGGTTTCAGGTTTCCACGTTCTCCTCTCAATATGGAGGCTGGGGCTGCCTTGGCTTAAAGTAGTAGTTCTCAACCTTTCTTACTCCTGGGACCCAAAGTCCATCTGTATTTCTTTTCCAGGAACCAGCCAGATCCCACAAGTCATTGTGGGCATTAAGGATTGCTGCATGGCAAGAACCCTTGCCTGTATGTTGTAGTAGGGAGTGCTGAATGTGGAGGGGAAAGAGAGGAGAGGGATTGCTGGTGGGAGTGCATCTCCCAACTCTTTCTCCCACATAGCATTCATCTTAGGGGCCCAGTAGTACTGTACAGGGAAGGGGATAAAAGAGGGGAGAAACAAGATGTAATGGGATTATTGTAGGGGTGGAGCAACAACAGGAGGAAGGGAGTAAGTGGCCTGCTCCTTCCCTTCCTTTCTTGAACTCCTAGCATCCATGGGATTTGTCTTGGGGATTTTCGCAGAGTTCCTCAAGTCCCTCAGAACAAAATAGAATCTAAATAGTCTGAGTGTTTGGAGGGCGGGGAGTGGAATATAGATAGATAGATAGATATTTAAAATAGCATTGAGCATATATAATCCCCAGAGAAAGGAGTTAATTGCTTTATGATTTAAAAATACTTTCATGCTCAATTGGGTGGTTTTAAAAAAAAGTAGTATCTGGTTAAAAATATTAGAAAAAATCAAACTCATGCTACTTCGGGACTAAAATTCCTGCTTTTACTCAGCTACAGCAGATGCAGATGTTCCAAACACTGATGAGAATGAAGAACTGGGTCAGACAATTATTCATTGTACACCCACAACAGGTAATTAAAACAACCACTTTAGCTATACTCTGAACTTCTAGCCTTTCATTGTGCTTTTGCTGTCTATTAAATTATGTCTCTAATGCCTCATGGTCCCTGTGTATACACAGTCCTGCAGTGCTTGGGTGAAACTCCCACTGATGTCAGTGGTATCTTTTGGGTAAGTAAATACCACAGGATTTGGCCCAATTTAGCACTGTAGTAGAGGGAAAAGTCCATGTGCGGTTCCCAAGCTCAGTGCACACAGAGTCTTAACCTTTATATTTAGAGTTGACAGTATTTATTGTCCTTTAATGCTTTGGACCAACTCTCCACATTAGTAGTGCATCCGAACTGCTCCAACTATAAAGGGTTACAGTGCTTGTGGAGTTGCTGAAATTCTCTGATATTACAAAGAAACACCACAGACACAGACAGCTTCCATTGCTACTCTTCCTGCCCACCTATCTTCCTTCTCCATAGCTGCTATTCCTTCCTTGCCAGGTCACCCAGAAGGCTCAGACATACTACCGAGTAAGCCCCTGCCCACTGCAGACCTGCTGAGAACCATTGCACATTGTTCCAGCCAGCTAATATGGCTCCTGCCATGTACCTGCCACCTTCCCGTTCCCCTCCCATCCCCCTGCTTCCCTGCACAGAGGCGTACTGTCAAGGCAATTGCCACAAGATGGAGAGGGGCCTGCACCTATTTTATCTCTGCCTCTCATGGCAATATTTTGAATCCATTATTTGGATTCACCAGACTGGCTTTTGCCTTTTGTGCCAGCTTCTGTTTTCATATGTGGAGTGTTAGAGAGATTTCCTGGATCACAGGAAAAGCAGTTTATGATTATAGGGAAAAATTCATCATTGGTGTAGCTGCACTGAACTCAGCAGTTACATTAGGAATGAATTTAACCTGTGCTGCTTTCTGCTTGTTTGCTTTTAGATTATTAGGTTGCTCACAGGAATTCTAATTCATGTGCTCTGGTAAAAGCTTTACAGCCTTTAGCTCTCTCATTTTGCCCATGCTGGTGATGCTTCAGCTCTTTAAGGAGCTAAGCACAGCTACTTGTTTTTTAAGCTTACTGCATACCTCCAGCCCCCCCCAGCTCATAATCTCTTCCCAGTTCAAGATGTTGCTCTGATCTCGAGGACACCTGCCGTCTGTGTAAATTCAGAATCACTGTTCATACGCCAGGTCCACTCCTCACTTTGCCTCGCTGCAGAGAATAGATTGCCAGTCACTTAACTAATGGAGCCAGCAATAAGAAGCTTCAACAACTCCTCCCTCCCCACATTACCCATGTGCTTGCACTGAGACTGGGAAAAGGAAGACTTTTCCGTGGGGAATGAGAAGCATGAGGTGGCAGAGAAGGCAATGGATGAAGGTGGTTGAAGGCTGAAGGGGATTTTTTCTGTCTAAGTGGTAGAGATAGCTGCTAGCATATCCTACAGCTGTTAGAAAATGATTTGCAGTTTGGTTTTGGAAATATTGAATTCCCTTTCCGTAAACACTGTTTGTTCCCTTTTTATTTTCCTAAATAGAATGCAGTTTTTGCTTTAAAGTAGTATTCTGATTAACATTAGTATGTTCATGTGATAGGAAAAAAATATGGTTTGAAAATAATTATTCAGTGAGGAATCTACTACTTGGGAATGCCTGCAAGAAAGTGAAATTTGTCATCTGTTTTGGTTGGTCTATTAGCTAATGATCCAACTGTACCATTATGTAAACTGATTTTCCTTAATGCAGAAGAACATTTGTCTTGGCTATAAACTAGAGGCAAGATTAAATTCTACTGGGTTCTGAAACAGAGTTCAAAAAGGCAATTAAGACCTTGAGGGATTTATCACTGACCTTTTGATGGTTTTCCACAATAACTCTTTCACTCAGAGTTTGGAGTAGACTGTATCTACTGTGTGGTCCTGGGGCCATTTGTGGCCCTTGACGCTCTAAATTGGGGTTATCTTGTGCTGGCTGGATCAGCCTCCAGCAGCTTTTCACCAGCTCAAGATGGTAGCACCTTCTGCCCAGGCTCCTCCTTGCCCTAGAAGCCTCACTGCACGCAATGGCCACTGGCACGTGGCATAGAGCTGGGGCCGTCTGAGATTCCTCATATGCAAGAGGGATTGCCACTTACAACGTTTAGTATAGCTTTCAGTGCTTGGGACACAGCAAGGGCCAAGGCCTATCACAACGTTTTTGAGGACTCCCAAGAGTATTACTTTGCATATGTAGATATATAGGTAAATAAATAAATAGAGAGAGAGAGCATGCACATCTTATCATTGACTTTCAAAATGCATTAGATAGATTCATTAAATAACCTTCATGACATCCATGTGATCTCCTATAGGATTTCATCCGGAGGGGATTTAAGGGAGTGTGGGAGCAATGGTGCTGCTTAAGATCAATCCCTTTCTTGTGACAGATTTATGGTTTAAGTTGATTTATCTCTCATTTCTTCATCTCCATGGCAAAAAATGTAGAGTATAATTTTCTTCTGTGACTTCCCCAAGGTAACACAGTGTGTCACTGGCAGGGCTGAGAAGAGAAAACTTGTGGTGAAATCCTGCCCCTGTTTAAGTAAATAAATTGAGTTTGCAGGCTTTTTAGAAAAGTGTTTCCTTGTAACTTTTTTTTTTTTAAAGAAGAAACATTGACAACTTAAAGTAACCCAGAGCTATTCCAAAGGGACTGTTTGTGAACCGCATATTATGGGAACTTGGTTTTTGTTTTTTTTTTTAAAAAGGAGTGGGGCAAATTTTTCAGAATTAATTTGAACAGTAAAGTGTTTCTATTTCTTTGTACCAATGTGTTTATAAAAAGTATGGAGGTAAAAATAAAAGTTATTTAGGTGACCCTAATAAAAGCTCTGTTGAGTAGCAGAAAGACAATTAGGGTTTAATTAATTATTTTGTTTACACAAACTATTCCTGAATGACCATTCTTCCTAGTAATTATCTCTTTAGGCTTAATTAATTCGTAAATAGCTTCAGCAGCACAGTTTACTTTCAACTGACCTATTTAGGATTTCAGATGAGTGCTGTTATTCTAGAAATAATGAGTTCTGTGCTTGTAATAGTGCTTAATTATGCAAGATTTTCAATGCTATTTTATTTTTCTTATTCCCTTGTCCTTTTTGTTGTGTTTCTTCTAGGTGCTTTTAAGCCCTGTGAATATTTACTGGGAAGTTGGATGATTCGACTTACTGTCTGGTTTATTTTTTTGGTTGCCTTGTTCTTCAACCTGCTTGTCATGTTAACGATATTTGCATCTTGTACTCCATTGTCTTCCTCCAAACTGTTTATAGGCCTGATTTCTGTCTCTAATTTATTTATGGGCATCTATACCGGTATATTAACTTTCCTGGATGCGATCTCTTGGGGAAGATTTGCTGAATTTGGCATATGGTGGGAGACTGGCCGTGGTTGTAAAGTTGCTGGGTTTCTTGCAGTCTTTTCATCAGAAAGTGCCATTTTTTTCCTGATGTTGGCAGCTGTTGAACGAAGCTTCTCTGCAAAAGAGATAATTAAAAATGGGAAAAGCAATCACCTAAAACAATTCCAAATTGCTGCAATTTTTGCTTTCCTGTGTGCTATGGTAGCTGGATGCTTACCACTTTTCCATAAAGGGGAGTATTCAGCCTCACCCCTCTGCTTGCCCTTCCCCACTGGAGAAACACCTTCACTAGGGTTTACAGTAACTTTAGTGCTCCTAAACTCATTAGCATTTTTGCTAATGGCTATTATTTATACTAAACTTTACTGCAACTTGGAAAAAGAGGACCTCTCAGAAAACACACAATCCAGCATGATTAAGCATGTCGCTTGGCTAATCTTCACCAACTGCATCTTTTTCTGTCCTGTTGCATTTTTCTCATTTGCACCACTGATAACTGCAATCTCTATCAGCCCTGAAATAATGAAGTCTGTTACTCTAATATTTTTCCCATTACCTGCTTGTCTGAATCCAGTCCTGTACGTTTTTTTCAACCCAATGTTCAAGGAAGACTGGAAATTACTCAGACGGCGTATCACCAAAAAAAATGGAGCAGTGGCAATTGCTGTCAATACACAAGGTGGCTGTGTGACACAGGATTTCTACTATGACTGTGGCATGTATTCACATTTGCAGGGTAACCTTACTATGTGTGAATGTTGTGAATCACTTCTTTTATCCAAACCTGTACCATGCAAACACTTAATAAAATCACACAGTTGTCCTACACTGGCAGTGGTGCCTTGCCAACGGCCAGATGGGTATTGGTCAGACTGTGGCACGCAGTCTGCCCATTCTGATTATGCGGATGAGGACGACTCTTTTGTGTCGGACAGTTCAGACCAAGTGCAGGCCTGTGGTCGCGCATGTTTCTATCAAAGCAGAGGATTCCCTTTGGTTCGTTATGCCTACAATATACCAAGAATTAAAGACTGAAAGGCTTTGCTGTAAGCTGTTCTCATAAGGAAGAAGTACAATGTTTCATAGACCATACCTGTTCTGACCTTTCAACCAGGAAGCACTTTTGTAATCATTGTGTGGTGTCACTTGTAAAGAAGGGAAGTGGGCAGTAAATTTCTTGAGCCATACATTTGGGGGGGGGGGAGTTGCCAACTGTAAATAATTGGTAAACCAAAACTTGTAACCAATATTTTTATTCTTTCCAAGCAATAGTGGTTTCTTTTATACAGTTTTTATGTGCTAAAGGTCTGTTTCCATGTTGAACTCCCATTGTATTTTGCTTCTACTGTTGTGTGAGGCAAGTTCTGTCAATTTTTCTGGTTAAGCACAATATAAGGGACAGCTGTTAATATTAAGAAATAATTCTTAAATGTGATTTTCTATAATTAAGAAAAAATTGTTGCTAGCTTTGTATAGTATTTTCAGCATTAATCTCAGGATGACTTACTGCAGGGCCAAAAGAAGGGACTAAGTCTCCCATACAGAACTGTGAGAGCAATATAGGTATAACGTTTTTGTTTTTTATATTTCAAACTAAGATTTGATCTTAATAAGATAACTATTTTTATTTAAAAAAATCTTTTGTCATCCCTCAAGATCTGCAGACTGTATGAAATAAGAATATTAACAGTTGTCGGTAGAACTGAACATGGTTTTCAGAGGAGACACACTGCTTCAGGTGAAAACCATAGTACCATTCTTCAGTATTATGTAAGATCATACTACCAGAAGGAATTTCCATGGGCTAGACAGTGTATATCGTCAGTGCTGTCTGTGTGTGAGGTTAGCATGCTTATTTAGAAAGAAAGAGAGAGAGAGAGAGAGAAGCTAAAATATTTTCCAGCCCTATTCGCTGTTTGCAACAGTGCTTATACACACAATGATGTCTCTGATCATCTTGAGACTTTACCAGAAGGGGTGGCAATGAAAAGCAGTTTTCAGTATAGAAACTTCTGCATCTCTGCCAATTATTTTTCTCCGAGTAAAGTACAGTGTGGTGAGACGGACTAATTTTCATGTGAATTGGTAAATTACCGGTAATTTAAATTTTTTCTTAAGCATCTAAGCCCATGTATCGCTTAATTACCATCAATTATCCTTTTATCTGTACTTAGTTTGAAGTTTGATCAACATGAAGTTATGAATGCATGATCAAAGTAATTATAGAACTTTCTTGAACAATATGCTGAATCAATAGCAAATCCACTGCCGTACCAGTTACTCTGGAAATGTTCTTGTTAAGATTTAAGCTAGATTGCTGTTTTGAGAATTAAACTGTACATACTGTGCATATAATGAATTTTTATCTTTGTATTGTAAATTATTTGATAGAACACATGATGGGAAATATGGCTTCAGTTCATTTTGTTAATTAAAGCTACCTCCTAAACTATAGTGGCTGCCAGTAATTGTGGTTTATATACTTTTTTGCATTGTAAATAGACATGGTTGTACATTGTCACTGTAATAAAACAGAATCCTTGTATATCAAATCATGTAGTTTGTACAAAATATTGGGAGGGTTTCATTTACTGTATGCTGTAATTTTTGTAAGCCAAACTAATCAAGTAAAAACAAACAAAAGCAGAGAGAAGTAAACCATCCCAGAGTTTTAGCTTTCTTATAGTTATACTCATAAATATTTCATCTTAAGTTGGCATGGAGTGTCTCAGTAAAAGCAGATAAAGTGTACATGGATATTTCTAGAAATGACACTTCTTAAAAAATGCTTAAGATCTTGGAAATGTTCCAGATGCACAAAATCAGCATGGGAAATTATGCTCATAAATACGGTGTCAGATACAGTGCATTACATATGGTTGGAGTTTTGGAAAGAGATGTGCCAACAGAACAACAGAGTTGCCGGTTTAAATGTGAATTTATGAACTAAACTTAATGCTGTAGACTTGCAGTAAGTTAAAAAAGCCAAACACTTCTCTGGATGTTTACAAAGCACTCCTCATTGTGAAGTACAGAGTTTAAGCCCAAAGGTACCTGTACATTTTTAGTATGACTTGGAAGATCATCCAGATGCTAAATATTTTTTTTTAAAACCCATCATTTCATTGCCAAGATGCACTTTTTTTGAGGCACTATTATGTGAGAGATGCACAATCTGTTTAACATTCCTTCTGTTGGCAATGTAGCAGCAGTTAAATAACTGTTTGATGTATATGTAGCTACTTTCAGCTCTATTTGAAAAGAGGAAAATAAGTTTCAAATGGAAAAATACAGTCAGTAGGGAAAGAAAAACTATCAAGCTTCCAATAGGGCAGTGGTTCTCAAATTTTTGTACTAGTGACCCCTTTCACATAACAAACCTCTGAATGTGACCCCCCCCCCTTATACATTAAAAACACTTTTTTATAAATTTAACACCATGATAAATGCTGAGACAAAGCGGGGTTTGGCGTGGAGGCTGACAGCTCTCGACCCCCCATGTAATAACCTCGCGACCCCCTGAGGGTTCCAGACCCCCAGTTTGAGAACCTCTGAAATAGGGTATAGAGCAACAAAGTGTTTTTTTTTAAATCAGTCTTTATTAAATATTGATACCTTTCTTTAAAGTATTAGTAAAATTGTCAGATACTGTTCAGTTGATACGTTAATGTTTCCATTTTCAACCCTGGAAAATATTGGTTTGTAATGTGCTTGTTAATTGTGACTGTGACTTAATGGGTGCTTGTTAATTGTATTCCTCCCAGTTTCTTCCAAAGCTAGCCAACATGAGTTAGGTTCTTTCTACCATCAGATAGAAATAGAAGGGGGGTGGGTGGGTGGGTAATACAAGCAATAGTCCCCTGAAGCCACTTCCTTGAGAAAGAGGGCTGCAAAACTGAGCTGGGGCCCAACTCCACCAACACAAGATAAAGGTGGCAGGTGTGGGCTTGCACAGGAGAACTTGGAGAAATCCAGTTAAATGCTAGGAAAGGTCTGCCAACAATGTCCTATGCCTCACAAGTTAGTTGAAGTAGTAATCCTCAATGCTAGAACAACCACAAGGTAGGTAAAGGAAAAATCACCAACAAAGAATACAGCTGTCAGCATCCACCCTCCAAAAGTGTCATCTTGTGGCTCCCCTATCCCCCATAATGATATGAAGAGGTGAATATAATAAGGACACACAGGTGTCTTACATAGTTTTAGCGAGTAACTTTTTTTCAGTCAAGTAAAACTTTACGTACAGAATTAATGTTCACTGAAGGCTGAACCTCTTTTCTTCTGATAACAATAGTTTCCTGACTGCAGTTTTGAACTTAAAGTAATTGAAATCCTACGAAATTAAACCCTTCTTGGTTTCTGCAGGAAACAGAACAAACAGATCACCTGATTTTCTAACCCTTCCCGTTACTTTAAGACAGATGGAAACCATCCACACAGCAAGGATAAGGATGAGCTTTTTTCTAAATCCTGCCAAATACAAGCGCTGGAGAGAAGTCCCACAAAGAAAATGGAACCTAGCCTGCCAGAAAGAACTTACCCAATATGCGAGATGCAGGAAAACAATTGAGCCGGGCCATCTATCCATCGCATTCTATAGGTGTAGTGACACTACGAGAACTTTGGCTATTTTTCTTGTCTCCTGCTGGTGGGGGGTACCTTTGTTTAGACTGTCATAGGATACTGAAGACAGAAACTGCTAAATCTTTTATGTAATAAGGTCTCCACTTAGAAATAACTTTTTATGTTCACTTTTTAGTTAGTTTTATTTGTTTTAAAAAGAAATGTATTAAAAGGCACAAAAAATAGGCATTCCCATTTTGGATGCTTACTGAAATCAGCTACTTCAAATATTTTGGCAGTTTGCTGTTGTGCATGAGTGATCACCTGGGGTTTAAAATCTGTAATTGGGAGTCCATTCCTGCAGACTTCATGCAGTTATTCCTTCAATGGAAGTTTTACACAAGTAACGTCTGCAAGCCCATGCTTTTATAAGAACATTTAAAATATTAACATAGATCAAAAACAAAAATGGGGTTTTGTATTATGCTTTTAAAAAAAATTAAACTCAAACACTAGTTTAACCTGCAGAATTAAATCTATCATGTACAAATGTTGTTTTCTTAATCTGATGTAGGGCCATTTTTGCAGTTTAAGTGATGTACATTTTTCTACATAAAAGTCTCAAGTTGTCAATTACATCCCTTAAGTTTTCAGTTCAAGCTGCACCGTTCCAGCTGAATCTCCTGTGTTCAATTTTGTAATTATAAATAGGTTTTTCAAAATTGCACACAAATCCTTTTATGTCTAACTTCTTTCACTTTCTTTTGACTTTTATTGAACAGTTTTTTTACCAGCCTTCTGTTCTAATTTGCAGGCTAGTACTTTTTAATTAATCAAAACATGTCTAGTTTTCTTCAGAAGCTTATCCATATCTCAAATATCATACTCTCAATTTAATTATATATTGTTAATTATCTAGGTGCTTTTGCTCTCTTACTGCTAGCTTCCAAGTTTCGATTTCTTTTTTGGCTGGAGGTTTTTTTAGTCACTGTTATATACAGTAGAATCTTATTAATTTCCACTAAAGACTGGGACACCTGTTGCTAATGACTGAATTTTTTATACAATTAATTGAGAGAATGAAAAAAATTGAAAAGAGAAGATATTGCATCATATTGTTTTTTGTAAATTGTAGAGGCATTCACATACCATAACTTAGATATGGATGAGTTTGTTTTAATGTATTAAAGGTATTTTATAATATGAAATGAGAGGTAATAGATTTTGTAAATGAAGTATACTGCTGCATTTACTATAAAGTCTTTGTTTTGAGTTGGGGATAGAGCAGACTATCTTGTTTCTGGGTAGATAAGCAGAGTTCTACTATATCAAAATATGGTGTTTCATTGGGTTGCAAAGCCACAAGGCGCTACCTGCATTTTCCTCTGAAATGCTCAATCTAACCATCTGATCGGTTCTAAAAAAAGGAATCGTATTGTTAATTAGAGTTTTTACTCCAATTAGATGATCATTCAAGTGAAGACTTGTTGCAAAGGGGAAAAAGGGCCACAAGGTTGACTGATTGATAGTGACCTGTAAATAATGCTAAAAACAATGAGACTAATTTGGCATGAGCATATAGACTGAGGGTACATCTACATTGTAATAAAAGACCTGGGGCATGGCGACAACTGGGGGTCAGCCAACTTGGACTCAGACTGTGCAGCTAAAAATTTCAGCATAGACACTGGGGCTCGGGCTGGAGCCCACAAGGGGGGTGGCTCTCAGAGCCAGGATCCAGCCTAAGCCTGAATGCCTACACTGCAATTTTTAGCCCCGCAGCCCAAGTACAAGTCAATTGACCTGGGCTCTTAGACTTGGTGCCATGGTTCTTTTTTTACTGCAGTGTAGACGTACCCTCGGGGTGAAATCCTGACCCACTGAAGTCAATGGGTATGGATTTCACTCTGAATATTCCATACTGATTCCTTCAGAATTTTCCCACAGAAGAAAGAAATTCTCCCCATCTTTAGGCTACTCCCATTGCAGTGGAAAGAAGTTTTAAATATACCAGATATGAGGAGATGCTAAAACACGCTATAATTAAGGTCCCCAAAACTCCACAGCCTCTGAAAAAATATGACCAAAAAGAACTAAAAGCAGCCAATACATCTTCACAAAGGTAGACACTTGCAGGGTGGGCCCATCAGAGCCTGGTCTGCTTGGGTATGAGGCCAGGTGGCTTTCTCCCTGGCTCAAAGGACTGCTGTTCCTCCCTTTGCTGGAAACTCTGCAGATTTAAAGACCAAACACAATCTGTGGATTTGTCTGAGGGTGGTGAAAATGAACAGATTAGGCAGCATAATTTTACACCAAAATATATGGACAGTCAAAAAAATGGAATATATAGTATCTAAAATTTTTAGATGTGGTATTAAAAGAAGATTTTCAAGATATAGACATACTTCCTGGTATTGAGACTCTATGGAAAAAAAATATAAAATATGAATTTAATGTTTCCTTTTATTAGATACAGCTACGAATAAGTTGTCTACATTATTTTAATTTGATGCTGCTTCTGGTGAAATATGATGAACTATGATGATATCTTTTCCCTCCATTTTTGTTAACTTGCATGAGAATTCAGAAACAAGATTTTGGTGAATTGGGAAGTCTTTATATTTCTAGATTCTTCACATCAGACAGATCCATAGAAAGAAAATATGAATGCTATAACGTCTGAGTCTTGAAGTGGTATACAGAGAACATGTTTTTTTAATCTGCAAAATTGCACATTTAAATAAGGATTAATACATCTGAAACTCCGCCAAAAGAAATTTTTAGTCTAAATTGACTACTTCTGCTGTGTGTAAATCATCATGATCTTCTAGGAATGAGATTAATGCCTACTTATCCTATTTTTAAATTTTTATGCTATTAAGAGAATAAGAATATAATGTAAGGGTTTATTTTTTATAACAATCTAAATATCTTTATTATCATTCCAAATGTCAACATGGTAATAAATGCTGTTGTTCATAAATATTTAGTTGGCTTTTTTCCCCCTTTCTTCCCTTATTTATAGGAGGGTTTTTTTCTTAATTGTTATTTTGTGTACGATTATTTAGTAGCATATATTTTCTAGTATCTAATAAGGACTTTTTCAGTTTTTCTAGGGGTAATTTTAGGTAGTTGTAATTAAAAATTTGTAAATAGTTTTAAAAATAAGCAAGAGAAAAGATATGTAACTAATAAGTAGCCTGATCTTAGAGGGTTTGAGCCAAAGCCCACTAGTCAACAGAAAGACATAGCATAATCAAATCACCAAAAGAGATGTCTCCTTAGTGAATGCCTCCTGGAACAGGGATTTAGGGTATGTCTACATCACAGATGCAACAGCGCTGTAGTGCCTGAGTGTAGATACTTGATACAGCACAGAGAAGGGTTTTTCCATCACTGTAGTTAAACTATGCCCTCGGGAGGCAGAAGCTAGGTCAACAGAAGAATTCTAGCAGTGTCTGTACTGGGACTTGGGTCGACCTACCCATCTCTCTCCCAGGGTGTGAATTTTTCACACACCCAAGTGACGTACCTAGGTTGGACATGAGTTTTAGATGAAGACCAGGCCTTAAATTATCATTACAGCTACAAATATTTCAATGATGATTTCATACATTTCATAGAACTGCAGGCCAGAAGGAACCATTAGATGGTGACCTAAACCCAGAGGTAAGTGGGGGAGTGGGATACCGGGACGAAACACAAGGACAAGGAGGAGGGTACAAGACGGGAAGCCTCCTCATTCATACTGAGAAAGTAGGGCAATTGGCTAGTTATCTTAGGTGCATGAACATGAATGCAAGAAGCCTGGGAAACAAGCAGGAGGAATTGGAAGTCAAGGAACTATAAAGTGATTGGAATAACGGAAACTTGGTGGGGCAGTTCACATGACTGGAGCGCTGTCATGGATGGGTATAAACTGTTCAGGAAGAGCAGGTACGGGAGGAAAGGTGAAGGTGTCGCATTGTATGTAAAAGAGCAGTATGATTGCTCAGAGTGCCAGTTTGAAACTGGAGAAAAGCCTGTTGAGAGTCTTTGGGTTAAGTTTAGAGGTGAGAGCTACAAGGTTGATGATGTGGTGGGCGTGTGCTGTAGACCACTGGATCAGAAGGATGAGGTAGACAAGGCTTTCTTCGGACAACTGAAGTTTCCAGATCACAGGCCCTGGTACTAATGGGGGATTTCAATCACCCTGACATCTGCAGGGAGAGCAATACAGCAATGCACAGACAATCCAGGAATTTTTTGAAGAGAGTTGTGGACAACTTCCTGGTGCAAGTGCTGGAGCAACCGACTAGGGACCATGCTCCTCTTGACCTGTTGCTTACAAACAGGGAAGAAGTGGTAGGGGAAGTAGAAGTGGGTGGCAACCTAGGCAGCAGTGACCATGAGATGGTTGAGTTCAGGTTCCTCACAAAAGGAAGAAAGGAGAGTAGCTAAATACGGACCCTGGGTTAAAGAAAAGCAGACTTAGACTCCCTTAGGGAATTGATGGGCAGGATCCCTTGGAAAGCTAATATGAGGGGGCAAGGAGTCCAGGAGAGCTGGCTGTATTTTAAAGAAGCCTTATTGAGGGCACAGGAACAAACCATTCCAAAGTGCAGAAAGAATAGCAAATATGGCAGGCGACCAGCTTGGCTTAATAGTGAAATCTTCAGTGAGCTTAAACTCAAAAAGGAAGCTTACGAGAAGTGAAAATTTGAACAAATGACGAGGGAGGAGTATAAAAATATTGCTAGAGCATGCAGGGGTCCAATCAGGAATGCCAAGGCACAATTGGAGTTGAAGCAAGCAAGGGATGTGAAGAGTAACAAGAAGGGTTTCTACAGGTATGTTAGCAACAAGGTGGTCAGGGAAAGTGTGGGACCCTTACAGAATTGATGAGGCAACATAGTGACAGAGGATGTAGAAAAAGCTGAAGTATTCAATGCTTTTTTTTGCCTGGGTCTTCACAGACAAGGTCAGCTCCCAGACTGCTGCACTGGCAAACACATTATGGGGAGGAGGTGAGCAGCCCTCAGTGGTGAAAGAACAGGTTAGGGAAAGGTTAAGGACTATTTAGAAAAGCTGGACGTGCACAAGTCAATGTGTCCAGATCTAGTACATCCAAGGGTGTTGAGGGAGTTGGCTGATGTGATTGCAGAGCCATTGGCCATTATCTTTGAAAATTCATGGCAGTTGGGGGAGGTCCCGGACGATTGGAAAAAGGCAAATATAGTGCCCATATTTTAAAAAGGGAAGAAAGAGAACCCGGGGAACTATAGACCGGTCAGCCTCATTTCAGTCCCCAGCAAGATCATGGAGCAGGTCCTCAAGGAATCCATTTTGAAGCACTTGGAGGAGAGCAAGGTGATCGGGAACAGTCAACATGGATTCACCAAGGTCAAGTCATGCCTTACCAACCTGATTGCCTTCTATGATGAGATAACTGGCTCTGTGGATATGGGGAAAGCAATGGATGTGATATATCTTGACTTTAGCAAACCTTTTGATATGGTCTCCCACAGTATTCTTGCCAGCAAGTTAAAAAAGTATGGATTGGAAGAATGGACAATAAGGTGGCTAGAAAGCTGACTAGATTGTCAGGCTCAATGGGTAGTGTAGGATGTCGGGCTCAATGGGTAGTGTAGGATATAACTATATTGTTAACCTGCAAAGAAAACTAAGGGCTGGCAGAGTCCAGAGGAGATGTTTTTGGTGGGTAAAAGGCTGGTGGTGTTAGGTTGCTGACACCCAGTTAAATGTCCTTACTGCAGGCAGGTACCTAACAGGGCGACTCTCAGTCCTGGGTACCCTTGGAACCATCACTATTAGGCCATTCAAATGCTTGTTTCCTACCACTTCCTTCAATTATAGGCATGTTAAATTCATACTCTGAAATTTGCTAAACAACAAAGTGACAATGAGATTAGAAACACAGACACAATGACAGAAAATTCACCTTGTTAGTAAATTTAGGGGGAAATAGCTGAAACAGATTCAGTTGGAGGTGGACATGTGGAAAGCAGTAATGTTGAAAAAACTACGTCTGATGGTTGGTAGCAGAAAGGGCCATTGGAATATTTTCCTGCATACATAGAGGAATATACCTCATGGAGTAGAGAGGAGATAATCTTATCTAAAAATATTACACTTAATTCTTGACACATGAATACAGTAAATATATTGACAAACTGAAGAGTCCACAGAAGAGCAACAAGGAAGGACTGATTGATGAGGAAAGATTAAAGTGCTATATATGTATAGTGTGACTAAGAGACAATTATGCTGAAATTGTAAGTGCCCAATGTAAGTGTAAGTGGCCAATCCTGTCTCAGTGGAGTACCTGGGAATACAACTGGACCCTAATTGTATAATGGGTAAAAACATCATGAGAAGAGAGGACTTATTTAACGTAGTCCAAAGGATGTAGAGCTAGAAGTAAAGGGATGTAATTAAGAAAGGGAAAATAAAATCTGCATATTAGGAAAAATTATTCTTGAGAATTAGATCTGCTAGAGTGTAAAATAGTCTCCCAAGGGAAGCGGTGGAAGTGTGTGACATATTTAAAACTAAATTGCATAAATCACTAGAAAATACATTGTATGGAACAATCTTGCATTGACAGGGGGACCAAAAATTGCATAAACTCTGTTTCTATCAAAAATATATTTTAACAATAAAGAAGAAATGGAGGGCAACCCTAGTTTAATATCCCACTTGTGATGTTTTGAATGTTGTGGTACCCTACCAATGCCAAGAAGTCCTATTTATTGACATTCTGTTATCGTCGAGTTCAAGTTAAAATACATTGGGGCCCACTCCTACAGTCCTTGTGCAGGAAAAATGTCTCAGTGTATTGCAGGATCAAACCAGATCGTGAAACTCTGCCCCACCCATAATGAATATCTTGGACCAGATCATCACTGACTTCAGTAGAGCTGTGCTGATTTACATCAGCTGAAGATTCTGGCTCTTTTGTATCACCCATGGACTAAACAGACTGCAAAGAATACCATTATCCTGCAACTGTTACTCATTTTCCAATTCTCTGGTAAGCACATGGCAGAGCAGTACTAATGCAGAAATATGTCTAAAGAAATTGGTAAGGAATTACTTCATTTTTTTCCTGCACCCTCTTTCATTTTGAGATCAAATGACACTAGAAAGGGGTATGAACATTTAAAAGAGAGAGAAAACAGTTCAGGTTCCACAGATCCATACATGGAGGGGGTGCTCTGTGCCCTGATCTGCCCATGGCAATGTGGAAGGGAGATGAGTTGCCTCTGAGGTAATCTGGGCCCCCCTTGGAGAGTTCTGTGCCGGGCAGTGATGGGAATCTTCAGGCAGGAAGGGCTTTTGGTTTAAGAATTGGGCTTCTAAGGGATTTCACAACTACCCCAAAATCTCAGAATTTTAAATGGTGATGTGGCTGGAAGTGGTATGAGTTGAAAGTCCAAATGCATTGCAACCTGGAATTTTCATTGAAATAGACTAAAGAAGCAAGAGAGAGGGGTCCTGTCCAGATAAACCCAAAGGGGATCGTTTTCATTATAGTCTAGATTCCTTTTGAGAAAGCAGTGGTTTTATTTTCCTGATATAAAAATGTATTTGACATGCCAACTATTTTTCAAAAGGCAAAGGGAAAGCTAAGCATAATGATGGGGTGACTCAAGAGGAAAATCTCAGGCTTTACAATTGCCAATTGTAGGTAGTCATGAGATGGGGTCAGGTCACGCTGAATATACAAAATTGCACCACCTACTCCAGTGGGATTCTTCAGACAAATTGATATACAAGGGGAGCATCTACTAGGACACATTCCAGGACTGCGTAGAGGTAGAGGGAGTAAATCCTGGCAGCATAATTCCCATATCTTTGTCAAACTCTTAATTTTGAAAATTACTTTTTCTAAATTCCCCCTATTTCAGATTAATACTATCTTCGGCGCAATTCCTGCAGACATCTATGCACATGTGAAGTAAGCTTTTTCAAGATCAGGGCATTTGCCATTAAAAGCTGTTTGCTGTTAAGTGGATGTAGCATTCCAGTCCAGATTTGGCTGCATTTCAGTGGTGGATAAAGTGATTTGTACATATTTAATACCTACCCTTCTACTTAGAGGGTGGGATCTACAAAAGGACTTACGCATTGCAATAGTGAGTGTCAAAGTACCTAGCTTTTAAGTGCCTAGAAAATCACAGGAAGCCCTGCCCCCTAGGTGCCTAGCTCTGCCAGTGGTCTATGAAGATGTGTTCAGCTGCATCAGTCTCATGTAGGGCCCGAAAGAAAACAGCTCCCTTATAGCTTTCAGCCTGGTGGATACAGTTCTCATACAGCATGTAAGGGGTGAAGGAATTTGAAGAGGGACCTGCCACTTGTAAGGTGAAGGGCCTGATGTGGTAGCTATGCTCAGAGGGCAGCTACTGGATTAGGGCCCCACATGTGGGCAATCTGTGAATTGCTCCAGGACTTGGGTGGCAGGCAGCTGCATATGAGGAGGCAGTAGAACGTCTGATCGAGCAGGAGCAGGTGCCCAGGCACTTAGAGCAAGGCTGCAGTGCATATGCCCAGCAGCAAAAAATTTAGGTGCCAAGGCAGTTTAGGTACCTGCCTGGTTGGGTGGCTGCTGAGCTGAGTTTTGTGGTGTACCCTGGTGCCTAAAAACAGGACTTTGGTGTCTAGGTGACTGCAGTACTTGAGGACCGAGTTACATCTCAGGCATCACATACGTGTCAGATCACTGCTGGGTATAATGTCATGGATTTTAAGGCTTGACGAGATCATTATGGTCATTTAATTGGACCTCCCGCATAACACAGGGAAGAGAATTTCATCAAGCCTCAGCAGCTGTTCCAAGGGCAAATTCTTGTCACAGTGGGGAAAAACTTTCCACGGGGTTTCCGGTCCGGTTCCAGCCCCTAGTTCTAGTTCTGTCTGGGCTCGGGTAATGAGCCCCCTGCACCCTCGTCGCCCAGCGGGGCTGGCAACGATGCTGAGCCCTTCTGGTGTCTGGTCCCGCTCAGTCACGCCCCAGCCTCCGTCCCCACTAACCCAGCCCCGCCGTGACAGAGCGACCTGCCCCTACGCGCATGGGGACGGGGGGGCTGCCGCTGGCACGGGTCAGTGCCCACCCGGGAGGCACCACGGCTGGGAGGAGGCAGCGCGGGGGGGGGCGGAAGGGAGGGGAGCTGCGGGAGAAGGGGATTGGCTGGCGGGAGGTAGGGCAGCAGGAGACGTCGCGCAGGGTCAAAGCGTCCCTGTTGCCATGGAACCCGCTGCGGGCGGTGATTGGCGGAGCGGGCGGTGCCCCGGGGGCCCATGGGAGCGCGGAGCCGACGCTGCGAGTTTCAAAGCGGCAAGTAGGTAGAGCGGCCCTGTCTTCCCCTCGCGCCTATGGCGGGGCTCGGGGAGGGCGCTGATGGGACTGGAGGCAGGAGTATGGGCTGGGGGGTGGTTTGAGAGGCCGGGGATGGCGAAGGCCTGTGGGTTGGAAGCTGGGGGCGGGCCTAGAAGGGGGGGCTGGGTATGGGGATTAGGGGGGGGTGGCCTGTGGGTTGGAAGCTGGGGGCGGGGTCTGGGGGCTAAGGGGTTGTGGGGGGGCCTGTGGGTTGGAATCTGGGGGAAGAGGGTGGTGGGGGCCTGTGGGTTGGAAGCTGGGGGCGGGGGCCTGTGGCTTGGCAGAGTAGGAGATGAGGATGGAAGGGCTGAGGATTTTGGCTAATGGTGGGGGCGTAGCTTGAGGGTAAGATGCATTGGTGAGAAACCTATGAAAGGGTACTGCCCTTATCCTATTAATTTCTCCTGACAGGTACTTACTGCCTCCATGCTCAGTGCTTGGCCCAGGAGTAGGAGTAGGGTGGCCTGCTCCACCCCTTCGTCCCCAACCACCTCTGAGGATGAGCAGCCTTTGAGCTCCTCCACTTATTCCTTGCTCTCCCCCATTTACCATCAGAGCTTCCAGAGCTGCAATGAGGAGGAGGAGGATAGGGAGGAAGCGGCACCATCAGCTAGGGGGAAAAGAACCTTCAAGAGGAATAAACACAATAGGTAATCTTCATGTACTCCCATTCCCTGGCTGTCTTTGCTAAAATAGAAGGGCCCAGTAGGTAGTTAGACAGCTAAATACTTATGTGGTCACCTAATGAAGACAATCTAACTTTGAGGTAGTGAGAAGTTATAATTTCCATTTTGTTCAGGTCAATGGGAGTCTCGGGTCCTCGGTTTTTCATCTCTGAATATCAGATCACTACTGTAGGTGCCTAGACAAGGGATTTGGGACTGTAAACATCCAAGATTTGAAAATGTTGTTAATCTCTATGTGCCTCAGTTTCCTTCTCTGTTAAAAGGGAACGATAATACTTGCCTACTTTTCAAATGTGCGTTGAGGGTTAGAAGTTATTTTCTCTCAAATACATAAAATTACTTCAACATAGGGATTTAAGGTGTATTAATTGTACCAGCGTTGGCTTCCAGGGTTTTGGACTTCCCATTTCTCGTTCTTTAATTGCTCCCTTTCTTCAAATAATTCTTCCCTCCCCATCTGTTTTTCTTTCCTCTCCCCACTCCAATGGTTGGGAACAGGGTTGTGTTGAATAATCTGATGCATTCCTCAAAAGGTGGCTGAGAAGACCTAGCAGCCAGGACACTTTCCATGAAAAGCATACCATATCTACACCTTGGCTAAGAATAGGCACAGTTAGCAAGACACTAGTCAAAATGTGTGTGCTAGACATCATGCTTCTGTAAAATTTGGGACTCTCTTTCAAATAAATGAGTCTCTTCAGCTCTTATGCTTGGGTCTCAAAAGCTTGCTTGGATACCAATAAGCATTTCCACTTGAGAGATGAAAATATAAAGTACTTGGCAAGGAAGCATTAAACATCTCATTATTATGAATTTCTGCATAGAACTTTCATCCTGCTTTATCTATAAGATGATGACTCCAGGAAAACTTCTCCAGGTTCAAGAGGACTGAGCCAAAAAGAATGGTAAACATAGCACTTTACTTGATAAAGCTTGGCCCAGTCCCCCTTCCAGGCATCTTTAGAGCCCTGAGGGAAGTTGTCAGGTCCCTGTTTCACTTTACTCCTGTCCTTGTTCCTCTTTTCACTACCCACCCACCAGCTTGTCCAAGGACTCTGTTCCTCAGCCTTCATGTCAAGCTACTTTCTCTTCCTCCATGCTGCCTGAATACCAGCTGGAGGAATACTGAGAGCGCAAAAGAAACCGTTTTATAGGTCTCAGTTCTGATGCTCCATTACTACAGCAATCCCTGGTAGCTGTGAATGCCGATGCAGAAAAAGTCCTTGTAACCACGTTGTCTGAGCAGCACCCTTTTGTGGCTGGTCAGAGCATGACTCACCCCACTGTGGGTCCCTGTGTGTCACCCCTTGCAGATTATGGAGCTTGGTGCCCCTTAGCTCTCTGGTTGTGGCATGCTCTTGCCCCTTCTAGGGTGTCAGAGTCCAAAAACTTAAGAACCCCTAAGCTTCAGAATCAGTGTCATCTGTAGGTTTTTTGAAAGGACTCTTGCTTGTCTGCTTCAGACCTTGTTTCTGGGCATCTGTCAAGGTTCCTTCCCCACTCTGAACTCTAGGGTACAAATGTGGGGACCTGCATGAAAAACCCCCTAGGCTTATTTTTACCATCTTAGGTTAAAACTTCCCCAAGGTACAAACTATTTTACCTTTTGTCCCTGGACCTTATTGCTGCCACCACCAAGTGTCTAACAAAAATAATGGGGAAAAAGCCCACTTGGAAACGTCTTTCCCCCCAAAATCCCCCCAAGCCCTACACCCCCTTTCCTGGGGAAGGCTTGATAAAAATCCTCACCAATTTGTGTAGGTGAACACAGACCCAAACCCTTGGATCTTAAGAACAATGAAAAAGCAATCAGGTTCTTAGAAGAAGAATTTTAATGAAAGAAAAGGTAAAAGAATCACCTCTGTAAAATCAGGATGGTAAATAGCTTACAGGGTAATCAGATTCAAAACATAGAGAATCCCTCTAGGCAAAACCTTTAGTTACAAAAAGACACAAAAACAGGAATATACATTCCGTTCAGCACAGCCTATTTTACCAGCCATTAAACAAAAGGAAATCTAACGCATTTCTAGCTAGATTACTTACTAACTTTTTACAGGAGTTCTGACCTGCATTCCTGCTCTGTTCCCGGCAAAAGCATCACACAGACAGACAGACCCTTTGTTCCCCCCCTCCAGCTTTGAAAGTATCTTGTCTCCCCATTGGTCATTTTGGTCAGGTGCCAGTGAGGTTATCTTAGCTTCTTAACCCTTTACAGGTGAAAGGGTTTTTCCTCTGGCCAGGAGGGATTTAAAGGTGGTTACCCTTTCCTTTATATTTCTGACAATCACCCATCAGTGATTAACCTCCCAAATCTGCAAACTTTAAGGGGAGGTGGGAAGGGAGTAAGAATCCAGTAAAAGTCTCTCCAGAGAAGGAGCATTACTCTGGCCAGGAGAGATTGAAAGGTGTTTACCCTTCCCTTTATATTTATGACAGTATCTAATCCCTTTTGATTGGTCTTCCTGATCTTAGTCATCCTATCCACCAAATGGTTCACCCAGGAAGCAAGCTGCCTTAGGCTCTTGGCTGGACCCAGGCTTCCCTTGTCAAAGAAGTAGCATAGTTCTTCTCTCCTTCCTGGTCAGCCCTGGAGTGGCCTAGCTCTCCCTCTTTTAGTTCCTCTTTCCATGCCTGATAGCTGCAAATATAGCAGGGTGGGGTCAGCTGGATCCACAAGCTTCTTTAACCCTCTTATTGCCACAAAGGGTCTGTCTGTGTCCTCAACCTCTGCTTGTTAGTGTGGGGCAGAGACATCCCATCACAGTCCCTGTTCAGTCCCATTCTGGAATATGCTTGGTTAGCTCCCTGGGGATAGAGTATACTTGCTACTGACAGAACTTTTGGATAATTTTGCTGCCAAACTCTAACATACCTCTACTGAGCATGTATATATGACAATTTTCAGACACTTACAACTCCACGAAATTTGGGTGTATTATCACAGGAACTGCAAAAGGCACCTCTTTAGCCTCCTGCCAACTTGGCCAAATTTCAAATCTCTGCTTCAAAGCATGGTGGCTCTGGAACTTCTGGATGAAACGTTTAAGAATCTTTAAACATTGGTAAAACAATGTATTTTTCTCTAATCTCAATTTCTTTAACAGGTGAATCTTTGTTTTGAATTTTTTTTAAAAAAAGGGGGGCAGACACTCATCATTGGAAATTTCAGCTGAAACAATTAAAGCTTGGCAAAGTTTTCTAAACAACTGAAAATGGTCTTATAATGGAAAATATTAGGCAACCTTAGTTATAGGTGTTAATGCTAGCTCCACCTATGATCCTGGGCCACTTACACTCTGCATGCATCTTGATAGATTTACTCTGATATACTGACTTAGTGAATGTACTGTTATAGAAAGCTTAATGACTTTTATTTAATCAAATTTCAGTTCTTCTGACTCAATACATATAACTTGAGTTAGGGAATTAATCTAATATAAATTTTGGAAATTCAACCTGTGGTCCATGGACCCCAACCATAGAACTCTTACACTGAAAACTGGCTGAATAGAATTCAACTATAAAAGTTGCACATGCTCAGCATGACATTTGATGCAGTGTGAGAAAAGGCGCTAAACTATGGACTTTTATAGTAACGACAACATTTCCAGGTTTTGACCTATAGGTGGGGATATTCACATACTTTTGATCAGAGAAAATGGAATGCCTTTTCTGGGATCTGAGACTTAATTCATAATCACCGTTCGCATACCCCTTTCACATAATTCTGCCGACCCCCATAGGCCTGCAGACCACAGGTTGAAAACCACTGTTCTGTTACTTCAGAAAGTGGGCCTATGACTTTCTACCAAACGTTTACGTTATTCAGACATTGGCAAGCAGTATTCAGCTCATCCGTATCACAAAATCATTAGCCGATAATGAATCGCAACTGGTAGACAGTACAGAGTACAGCATGTTTAGGTGGCAATATAAAATAAAAATCATTGAATTTTAAGATTACCGCATCCCTGTTTCAGATTCCATTACAACAATTTGTTTTGTTACAAAGGGTGTTTTTGTAAGATGAGCCTGATGTTTTCAGGCAAAAGCTCTGTGATTTAACAAAATACACTACCCAAAATTGCTCTGGATTTGATACATTGGTGGCTGAAGTTTTGGGAATTCTTTGTTTGTGAATCTAAAAGATGGAAAAGACTCTGTCCTTGCCAGTGCAAAAGTGCTTGCCAAACTATTCTTGCTTATGATCAAAACTAACTTATAAAATTCCAGTGGGTTCATCTGTGAGTTTTCTACGTATTTTTCTAGGGTATAGAGAAACTTCCCTTCTTTCAGCCAATATCTTTTATCCGGTCTATAATAGTCTTAATATCCCAGATATGGCTTCCACCCCATCTCCTGGGAGACTACGGGGGGTTGAAGTCAATAGGAGTAGAATTAGGCTAATGCCTTTGAGATCTTTTGAAAGTCCTATTCTACCAGTATAATGGCTCATGATCATATTCAGCCTATATTTTCCTGTGCTTAACTTGATCTGATTTACTCATAGTTAGTCTCCCTTTTACCACCCTAAATAATTTTTGTTTTGGTTTTTACACCCTTTAAATACTTATATCTATTTCCTTAATTCACAAAAGCTATATCTTTCCTTCATGTTACTTTTCCTGTAACATAAGAACGGCCATACTGGGTCAGACCAAAGGTCCATCTAGCTCAGTATCCTTTCTTCCGACAGTGGCCAATGCCACGTGCCCCAGAGGGAATGAACAGAACAGGTAATCCCAGCTTCTGTCAAACAGAGGCTAGGGACGCTCTCCTTGCCCATCCTGGCTAATAGCCATTGATGGACCATGAACTTATCTAGTTCTTTTTTGAATCCTGTTATAGTCTTGGCCTTCACAACATCCTCTGGCAAGGAGTTCCACAGGTTGACACTGTGTTGTGTGAAAAAACACTTCCTTTTGTTTGGTTTTTAAACCTGCTGCCTATTAATTTTATTTGGTGACCCCTAGTTTTTGTGTTATGAGAATGAGTAAATAACACTTCCTTATTTACTTTCTCTACATCAGTCATGATTTTCTAGACCTCTATCATATCCCCCCCTTAGTCGTCTCTTTTCCAAGCTGAAAAGTCCCAGTCTTATTTATCTCTCCTGTTACGGCAGCTTTTCCATAGCCTTACGCATTTTTGTTGTCCTTTTCTGAATCTCTTACACTTTCAATATATCGTTTCTGAGATGAGGCGACCACATCTGCACTCAGTATTCAAGATGTGGGTGTACCATGGATTTATATAGAGGCAATATGATATTTTCTGACTTATTATCTTTATCTATCTATCCCTTTCTTAATGATTCCCAACATTCTGTTCGCTTTTTTGATTGCTGTTGCATATTGAGTGGATGTTTTCAGAGAACTATCCACAATGACTCCAAGATTTTTCTTGAGTGGTAACAGCTAATTTAGACCCCATCATTTTATATGTATAGTTGGGATTATGTTTTCCAATGCATTACTTTGCGTTTATCAACATTGAATTTCATTTGCCATTTTGTTGGCCAGTCACCCAGTTTTGTGAGATTCCTTTGTAGCTCTTCGCAGTCTGCTTGGGACTTAACTATCTTGAGTAGTTTTGTATCATCTGCAAATTTTGCCACTTCATTGTTTACTCCTTTTTCCAGATCATTTATGAATGTGTTGAATAGAACTGGGCCCGGTACAGACCCTTTGGGGACACCACTATTTACCTCTTTCCATTCTGAAAACTGACCATTTATTCCTACCCTTTGTTTCCTGTCTTTCAACCAGTTACCAATCCATGAGAGCACCTTCCCTCTTATCCCATGGCAGCTTACTTTACTTAAGACCCTTTGGTGAGGGATCTTGTCAAAGGCTTTCTGAAAATCTAAGTACACTATATCCACTGGATCCCCCTTGTCCACATGTTTGTTGACCCCCTCAAAGAATTCTAGTAGGTTGATGAGGCATGATTTCCCTTTTACAAAAAGCATGTTGACTCTTCCGCCAACAATTTATGTTCATCTATGTGTCTGACAATTTTGTTCTTTACTATAGTTTCAACCAGTTTGCCTGGTACTGAAGTCAGGCTTACCACCTGTAATTGCTGGGATCACCTCTGGAGCCCCTTTCAAAAATTGGTGTTACATAAGCTATTCTCCAGTCATTTGGTACAGAAGCTGATTTAAATGATAGGTTATAAACTACAGTTAGTAGTTCTGCAATTTCACATTTGAGTTCATTCAGAACTCTTGGGTGAATAACATCTGGTCTTGGTGACTTATTACTATTTAGTTTATTAATTTGTTCTAAAACCTCCTCTAATGACACCTCAGTTTTGTAGCTCCTCTCTAAACTTCCTCTAATTTTTCAGTCTTTTTCTGATATTGAGTGCAATAATGCAGGTGCAGTCTAACCAGAGTCCTATATTGAAGAATTGTCCCTGCCACCTTCCACAGAATGTGTCTGCACAGAATTTTGTTGGACTCTCTTCCTGCTATATCAAATGACAGCCACTATTATCCTGGTCTCTTTCACTATGACTCCTCAGGTTGCCACCCTCAACTGAATAGTTAAATTTTAGATTTTCTTCCAATTGTATTAGCTTGCATTTTTCAAGTTAAATCTCTCATTATTTTCTACCCGTATGTTTAATCACTCTGTTCCCTTTATAATATTTCTCTGCTTTCACTAATGTTTACAACAATTCTCAGTTTAGTATTGTCTATGAATGATATTTATGTTTACCATTTGATTATTAATGATGATAAATGAGGCAGGATTCTGTTAGATATGAAGAACAAGTAGTGAAGTAGCTGAACCTTCAGTGCGTTTTATATTGGGGGGGGGGGAAATGCTATGTTTATACTTTATTTAAATAAAGTAAATTTATTTTATAATGTTACTATAGCATGCATTTCTGGATGTCCATTCTAAAAAATCAGTGGGACTGCTCACAGTAGTAATGTTAAGAATATAGGTAAGTGACTGCAAGACACCGAAGAAATCTGGCATAAATTGCTGGGGGGAGGGGTATTTTCCCTTTTTATTGGCTGAAAGAAAAGGTTTTGTAAAATTGGGAGACAGTTACATATTTTCTATTTTATAAAAAAACACAAAGCTCTTTATAAACTTATTGTGTTACTGTAAGTTTTCAAATGTGCGGAAGAGACTTGTATGTATGAATGGAAGAGACATTTTGAGAAGTATTCAGTTGGTTTAAAGCACCGGTACTATTGAACTAACATTCTATGATTATATGATCACTTTTTTGCATTCTTGTACTATTCAATATTTATGCATCCTAGTTTATGTAATTCTGCCTTTATTCTCCCATGTTTCATGCTAGAAACAAAGTAAATGTGAATCCAAAGAGAGGGCTAGATCATCAGCTGTTGTAAATAAACATGCTCCACTGACTTCAACAGAGCTAGACTGATTGACACCAGCTGAGGATCAGTCACATTAATTAGAAAAATATGTAGAAAACTCACAGATGAGCCCACTGGTATTTTATAAGTTAGTTTTGATCAAAATGGAACCTAACATACATATATTTTCACACATGAGCTAGCGTGTGTATATGGTGGTATTATCATAAAGGTTTTATTGGCATGAGGTTGGGGTGGCTACCTTACTCATGAGTGGGGAAGTAAACATGAGTGAGTTATATGAAGCATCCCAAATACGTTCTAATAAACTATTAAAGGTTTTAGAAAGGATTTTTTTTTAAAAAAAATCCTTATTAGGACTGTTTGTGTGTCTCCTCAAAGTTCAGGTGCCTTGGTACTATGAAACCAGGATTTGAAGGGACATGAAAATCTGTTACTAGCTGTGAAGCGATGTGAGATACTGGACTTGTTACTGATGGAATATACCAAATGTAATTTTAACTCCCTGCTTTTCCCTACTTCAGGAGAAGGAAGGAAACACTTGAACAGGTTTTTTGTTTTATTGTTAAATGGTAGCTGTTTGAATCTGCACCATAGTTTGGAACATTAAAATTAGTCCTTAAGAAGATGGGCTAATAGGCAGAGTAAAGTGAGATAATCAAAAGTGCCAAAAAATACAATTTATCACTTGGGTCTACAGGTTATCACAGAGTTGCGGAAGTAAAGGAGTTTATTTCATGGTTGTCATGAATACCCACGGTATAAATACATGTCGTTATTTAATGTCAGTTGCACTGGTTAATTTTGAAATCAATTTGATTTGAAAATAGTATCCACCAAACATTCTTCCCTTTATATTTCTCATTTGTAATTCTGCAGTGCTGAAAGCTGTAATGTAACAGAAAAGAAAAAGCAGTCACCTCTGACAGATAATCTCTCACCATGGGAAGAATGGTTCATTTGCAAAGAGAAAGAGCTACGTGTCCGCTTACAAGCCAGAGCTTTAGAGGTGAATATTTCTGACTATTTTCCCTTAGATTTGACAGCAGATTAACAGACACTGAATTGCAGGGTTTTTTTCTATTTATTGTGAAAACAAGATACATTTGTTCTTTATCTTTAATGTCTTTAGACATGCTTAGCTTTTGTGTTTGGGTAAACCAGATTGATTCATGTCCCATGCATTTCTCTTTTGCTAAATGTTATGCTTAATTGGAAATGTGGTGTATATATTTTGCTTATCCAACTGGTAATGGTTCAGGTTTAAAGGATTAAAACATATCTGTGTAATTGGTACTTTGATTTTCCTCATGGTTACATATGCCTGCATTTAAGCAATAAAACACGACAGGGCGTGTGTTGTGTATAGGAACGCCAAGGTACATGGTTAGACATGAGGCATGTTGTTGACAGCCACCTAGGTACGTTGTTATACAACTGTTTGATACCTCTTCCCAGAATATTCACAATAAGTGCTTCCCACCCCAGAATTTCTTTTCCTTTATCCATCTGTTGTTTTCTTATAAATAACCTACTCCTGAATAGTAGGACTGTGGCAGAATTAAGTGAGCCACCTTTTCCTAATTGGTGTGTGTGCAGTCCTGTTGGTTAAGCTTTATTAGCATTTACAATCACGTTGGGGAAGCATATCATAATGGTTAAAGCAACAGAATCAAAGCTGGATCACTGGGTTCATTTCTAACCTGTGCCACTGGCTAGTCACGTACCTTGAGCAAATGTCAACCTCTCTGTGCTACATTTTCTCCATCTGTAAAATGAGTGGTTTCAGACTAACACCCGTGTTAGTCTGTATTCTCAAAAAGAAAAGGAGTACTTGTGGCACCTTAGAGACTAACCAATTTATTTGAGCATAAGCTTTCGTGAGCTACAGCTCACTTCATCGGATGCATACTGTGGAAAGTATGCATCTGATGAAGTGAGCTGTAGCTCACGAAAGCTTATGCTTAAATAAATTGGTTAGTCTCAAAGGTGCCACAAGTACTCCTTTTCTTTTTGTAAAATGAGTATAACATTCACCACAGATGGTTTTTTGTGGCTTAACTCATTGGTGTTTGTGAAGTACTTGCAGTCTTCAGCTGGAAAGCTCTAGAGAAGTGTTCTATGTTTTATGTTGTGTTAAAGGTCAATGGAAACCTAAAATCACTTGGTAAACTCCAGGAATGTGTTCTAACTTCCCTAACATTCAGCACATATTTTGGACTTCCTTTTAGATTTTTAAGTTGGCACTCATCTCTTCTCCCCACTCCATTTCCCCCACCCCACCCCACCCCCCAAAAATTTTTTTGATCCAAGCTAATTTCTGGTAGTATGTGGGAAAACTGTGATTCATATATAACCTTTACTCATCAAGACTGGATCAGAACCAAAGTAGTTTACTTCTATATGCTTGAAACAATGGAATGTTTATATAGTACACAACTTGGAATGTCTCACTGTGTTTTAAATGGATTTTAAAAATTAGTGACCTGGTAAAAATAGTACATAGCAACAAAGAAAACAATAGCACGGGAAAAAACAAAATTCTGAATTTAATTAATTTAAAATAGTTCTATAAATATTAGACATTAGGAACCTTCACTTTCCTGACACTTGCAATGATTTTGATAAGAACTTAAAAACTTCTTTGTAAGAAGAGAAAAGCACATCTGTTTTTAAAATCTCACATTAGATTTTTTTAATAGTGTTAGACTAAGATCCTGAGAAGCTTCCGTGTTTTTTTTTTTTTTCTTTTCTAGAATGAGTTACATTAAAACTATCCTAAACAAAGGGAATATGTAGAAAGTGATTTGGAATGGATGTTTCTTTCAGCATATATCTTCTAGGACAGAGGTTCTCAGCCTTTTTCTTTCTGAGGCCCCCCCAGCATGATATAAAAACTCCAGGACCCCCGGGGGGGCACCAGGGTTCAGGGCTTTAGTCCCGCAGGGAGCTGGGCTTCAGCCAAGTGGCCTTATGGCTCCCCCAGGGGCTGTGTGGACCCCTGGTTGATAACTGCTGTCCAAGGACTCTTTTGGGTATCACTCTAACAGAGGAACATGCCTGCAGCGCAGATTCCTCGGGTCCTTAATGAGGTGGTAATTGCCTAGCTCTTGTTAAAATACATCGCTAATTAATTTTTTTAAACAATGACTATATTGTGTTTTTTCTTTGGGGCTCTTACAAAAGTTAAGGGCAAATTATTTTTTATCTGTATTAACTTCAAACCCAAGAATTGCCACTGGAAATTGAAATTCTCACTTGAAAATTGATTGTAATATATGGACCATAAAAATTTGTGTTGGGGAAATAACTATATTGAAAGAATAATACAGACTCTGTTATATTTTCCATAATATAAACAATTCATTTAAAAACATGAAGTTTCATTCTAGCCTTTCTGGCGATGACAATAGACTTGACAAATTTACACTGAAATCTTGTTCACACCTCCTGATCTGACTTGTTGCAATCTGACTGCAGAATAAACTCTTTGGACTTGATTATAAATCTCCTTTTCCACCTCCAACCTGTCCCCACACTACTCCTACTCAGCCCTCCTGGCAGGATATGAGTAACTACCACCAACTTGTGTCCTGAGGAGAGAGACTCAGAACACCTACTTCCGCATGAGTATGGGCTTGATCCAAAGCCTATTGAAATGAACAAATCCTTCCAGTAACTTCAGTGAGCTTTGGGCTTCCATGAGGCCCTTACATTCCTGTAATGCTATCACTGATAGAAATGCACAACTGCTGAGCGACATGCCATCTACCTCTGAATGGCCTTGGTTTTTGCAGTTAGGTTTACCATGTATGTTCCTTTTTATGTAGGAAAGTACTGCCACAATGTGTGCAGATGGGTGAAGATGCATTTAAATAAGCTGAGATAGCAGAGTTCATTTTGCTGTTTGACTCTAAATTAATGGAAACATTTTCAGCTCATAGGAACTGAAATATTCCTCAAGGATTTTTCCTTCTTTGCTTGCTCTCCCTCCTCCCTGACTTTTAACCCTCTCTGAACTATGGAAAACTTTCAGGAATTTCCTACCATATTTAACACCACCAACATTAGCAGCTTTGAAAGTGCTAGTGTAAATGGGCTGTCATGGCTGTTTTAAATTCTAACCCACCTAATTCTGCTCAGAACAGCTGTAACTGAAATGATGTTTAAAATGTTAGCATCAACCAGCACCCTGTCTGCGTTAGGCCATCCACTGCTGGTGCATTTTTGTGCAGATTTACATTGGCCCTATGTCTTCTGTAAACATTACGGAATTGGTCATGTAGAAATTTTATATATTTGACAGCCTTTGTAACTGCAAGAAATTTGAAGCAGTTTCTACTGGGGAAAAAATCACTAGAACTCTTGAACTGGTACCAATGACTTTCAATGGTGCCAAGGCATACATATGAAAGAATTGATTTCAGAAAGTGGTGCTTAGCAGTGACTAGTGTCTTATTGTCAACCAGTAATGTGCATATCTGAAAAATTATTTTCTGCACCTCCTTAAAAAAAAAAAATTCTTCTTTTTTTTTAAAGAATTGCTTGTCACTTTAAATTTATATATTATATAAAAGGAACTGAGATTCTTTATGATAAGCTAGTTCTGGGAATCACTGGAGCTTAATGATTTTGTTAAATCCGAATTTTATACATTTCAAATGACTTTGGCTTATATTTGAAAATAACTTATGTATGTAAATTTGTTTTAATTAGGAAATGAATTTACAACTGGAGAAAAGAAAAGAAAAGCAGGAGCTTGAAAGGAAAAAAAAGATTGCTGAAGAGAAACACAAGGAATGGGTGCAGCAAAAGAATGAAGAGGTAAATACTGCATTAATTCAAAATACTCCAATATCCAGTAATTTAATTAAATCGGTCCTTTTTTCTCAGACTCTTCAAGCATCCATATTTCTTTCTCTAAGTGAGCACACATTTTAATAGGAAACTTAAAAAAGCCACACCCCCTGAAGTTCAAGACTGTATCCCAAAATGTTCTGTGGCTCACTCTTGCTGTAATTGATAAGGGAAACTTGTATTTGAAAACTCAGAAGATTAATGGCTAACCTGACTGTTCTGGCACATTACCCTGCTATGTCCCTGTGTTTTGTTTTTTTGGTGAAGTGTCTCACTTGCTGAGTGCCTAGGACCCCATTACAAAAGAACTTCGGGAGAGCATATGCGTTAATTATATGCAATATATGGTGCAGCTAGTAGAGTAGAGCCAAGAAAGATTTAGATAAGTATCAGGGCAACCAGGCAAATCATATGTTTGTTCTGCCTCGTGGAATTTATAGGAATTTATAGGAGGCCACTTATACCTGACCTGAATCTTGAAGTGAATCAACAGTAAGTCCATTTGTGATGGAGTCATTAGCTTGTCCAGTGACCAGTAATTAAACTTTATTTTTCTGGACTTCTGGGTATCCACAGGTATGGCCAGTGCTGAGTTTAAAAATATATTTTTGTCTTTGTCCATTAAATTGTCTTCAGCATCCATTGTGGATGTGCTTATGTCCAGAGGCCCCGTACAGAAGGTATAAAGGGCAGATCGGGCCCATCCATCCCACAGTCCCTTCTCGCTGCCCATGGCTGCAAGACGGCGCCACTGCAATGTCCATGTTTCAACATGTTTCCAAAACTTTTGTGTATACGTTTTTTAGGTAAATAATGTTAGGATTAGTAATGTGTAGTATAGTGTACCTGTTGGCAATTTTAAGTGTAATTTTTTTTTTCTCTGACTCCGGGAGTAAACTTTCCGCAGTACCAGGATTTATGGCTTGTCTACACTACTACAGCGGCATAGCCGTTTAACGCGCATAGCATGGACGCGGACTACAGCAACAGAGGGGTTTTTCTATTGCTGTCAGAACTTCACCTCCCCAAGCAACAATAAGTAGGCTGCCAGAAGCATTCTTCCCCCAGCCTGCTCCTACATGGGGACCTTTAATGTAGTCCTGGTGCTTTTAATGAGGGACACACTCTTGAGTTCTTGGCAACTCGCTCCTTTCATCACTTATCCATGAAAATGGCTTTTTTGGTGGCAGTCACATCATCCTGGAGAAGAGGGGAAATATAAGCACTTGTGGCCGTATTACCTAAGGATATAAAGTCACCCTTAAGCCCCCACCCAGATTTTTACTAAAAGTAGTCTGATTTTCATTTAGATGATTCATTTGTCAAACTTTTTTCCTATATTACACTCCAGTCAAGGAGAGGCTAGACTACATTCTCTAGATGTCCTTTCTACTTAGAGACTCTTCAAGATTGTGGCATTTACAGACAGGTTAAAGTGTCAGATTGGTTTTTGTTTTTTTTTTTTTAAAACCCAGAGACTAAGTTGATGTCTAACTGCATCAAGTTCTGTTATAAGCAGGCCAGTTTAGATTCCCCAGCACAGATTAGGGTTTACTCCACAAGGGCTCAGGCAGCTTCTGTGTCATGCATGAGAAAGCTCTGTGTGGGGCTTGGTCTATATCAGGGGTCGGCAACTTTTCAGAAGTGGTGTGTCGAGTCTTCATTTATTCTCTCTAATTTCAGGTTTCGTGTGCCAGTAATACATTTTAACATTTTTAGAAGGTCTCTTTCTATAAGTCTATAATATATAACTAAACTATTGTATGTACATTAAATAAGGTTTTTAAAATGTTTAAGAAGCTTCATTTAAAATTTAAATTAAAATGCAGAGCCCCAGGACCAATGGCCAGGACCCGGGCAGTGTGAGTGCCACTGAAAATCAGCTCGTGTGCTGTCTTTGGCACGCATGCCATCGGTGCCTACCCTTGGTCTATATCTTTGTGAGGCACTGAGGTCTGATGCCTCTGTCCTGAAATCTTTTAAATAGACTTCAAACACCCACCTACTTCACATCCGGTTAGTGCTTGTGAGTCACCAGAAGTAGAATACATGTTGACAATGACTAGAAGAAAACTTACTTACCTTACTGTAACTGTGGCTCTCTAATATGTGTTGTCAACGTACATTCCAATACCTGTCCTCCTTTCCTGCTACCATGGAATCCTAGAACATCTGAATTTTGTGTTGGTGAAGGAACTAGTTGGGCCTGGTCTCCCGCTTTGTGCCCTCAGTACTGGGCATGAAGGACTTGTGGCATATGCGTCGCCCCAATGGACACTGCTGGACAAAAGATTCTGATCTCAGGCACATGGAGCACATACACTCCAGAAGTGGAATACATGTATATAACACATCTCGAAGAACCACAGTTTGTTTTTATTCTTGCATTTTAATATACAATACATATATATTAAATATCAGTTATGATGTCCCAGGTGTGAAATGTAGCACTCTGGTGAAATGGCTAGAAGGTGAAATTTGGAGGCTTTTGCTAGCTGGCAGTGAGGGATTTTTTTTTCCTGTTTTAAAATGATATATAATACCTTACTCAATGGAGACTTCTATACATTCTTAGTCATCTTGTTTAAATTACTATAGGAAAATAAATAAAGTTAACTTCACCAGTTGGCATGCTTCTGTGTAAACATAATTTGCAATTTTTAGAGGTAGTTTGTGGGTTTAAAAATAACGCTTTATGGCACTGAGCTGTCAAAAAGCACTGTGTTCGGTTGTGAAAGATATTTATATTGACATGAAATTTTGTATTTCAGTAGGAACAAATGCTTAGTATACAGTACTCGTAGGATACTGTGATAAAAGACCTGCGGCTTGGCCATGGCTGGTGTCGGTCAGGTGACTGGGGCTTTCTGGGCTATAAAATTGCAGTATAAATGCTTGGGCTGGAGCCTGGGCTTTGAGATCCCCTCTGGGCTTGGCCAGGGGGTGGGTCTAAAACTCTCCATCGAGCTAAAATGGAGACTTGTTTTTCTGTCAAGTTAGTACTGAGTCATTTGTGGGCAGACAGATTATCTATTTAACTTGTGTTGGTTAAGCTGTAGTATGTCTCTACTGCTTACAAAGTCAAAAGAACACAGATCAAAAAACACTAGCCTCAAAAACCAACAGAATACTATTTTGAATCCAGTGGAAACATTTGATTGAAATGGAGAATAGCATGATCTCTGTGTGTGTAACAGACACACTTTTCCTCTTGTTTTACTTTCTGATTTATTTATAAAAATACCATAAGGTATTGTGGATTTCCATGTATAAGCAGATTAGTTATGATTGTACACACTCAACAAGCCATTTCAGTGTTAAAATAGCCTTTACTTTAGGGGGAACTGAATGGCACAGGAATTGGAAATAGGTTAACAGAGCCATTAAAATCTGATGCAGGTAATTAGAGAGCACTTTTTGCTACAGTTTCTTTCTGGTTTATGTTAGGTATGCGTTTGTCAAGTCCAGTACTGTATATAACCCCCAGTCTCACATGGAGCTCTCTGAAGGCGGTACTTAGTGGACATGTGCATTTTTTAAAGACATCTTGTTTGCCGTCTCATTAGAGAGGCCTAAGACTTGACAGGGTGTGGGAAAACAAACTACTGTCTTATCTCTCCTGGTCAGAGTTAATTTGTGGGGAAACTTGCCTTGCTGTACAGTTATTTGTGTTTTATCTAATTTGTTTTTGTAAATAGAGAACTTGAGTTGGGCCCTTTTCATGGGTCTTAAATTCCCTTTTATTAAAAAAAATTTCCTTAATCTTAAATAATGACAGGTTTCAGAGTAACAGCCGTGTTAGTCTGTATTCGTAAAAAGAAAAAAGAAAAGGGGTACTTGTGGCACCTTAGAGACTAACCAGTTTATTTGAGCATGAGCTTTCAAGGGTGAGAGAACCTGGATTTGTGCTGGAAATGGCCCTCCTTGATGATCACTTTAGATAAGCTGTTAGCAGCAGGACAGTGGGGTGGGAGGAAGTTTTGTTTCATGGTCTCTGTGTGTATATAATGTCTTCTGCAGTTTCCACGATATGCTATGCATCCGATGAAGTGAGCTGTAGCTCACGAAAGCTCATGCTCAAATAAACTGGTTAGTCTCTAAGGTGCCACAAGTACTCCTTAATCTTAAAGGTTATGAATCTATTAACTTTATTCTTTCTGATAAATTCTAACAACTTTTAAAAGGGTAAAGTTTGCTGGCATAGAGAATAATTTATTTTGGCTTGAAACCAATGTAGCTCAGACCACTGTTTGTTCAGAACGTATTGCACCATCCATATAAGGAAATTATTAAAACTTGCAGAAGTAAGGCATGTTTTATGAAGTGAATTTAGGACTCAATTTAGTTTCAAGCAAGGATATGGTAAACCTTATATAAAGTGTGTGTGTGTGTGTGTAAATTGTATTGGCTTCTAAATTGCTATAATAATTGTCAGCTTTTTTCATTCAAGTTTATGCCGCTGTTCTTATATCAACCCTCACTTAAATTGTAACAGTCGATATAATGTATTAAGAAGTCACTGTCCAACATCCAACTTTTAGATTCTTTAAATAGCTTGTAGTGATCTAACAACTATGTACACTGTTTATTTCCATTGTTGTTCTACCTGTCAGGACTATTTGGAGGATTAATGAACCCACTTTAGTGATTTGTGTGTTGAAGATGAAAAGCACTCCATAAATGCAGAGACTCCATTCTTCTTTGTGACTTGCATAGAAGATGGCATTTTGCGTTTGTGACTTACCAGGCGCAGACTTGATTAACTAACAGTTATGGGAGGGGTATCCTGCAAATAGGGTTGGCACTGCTTCAGAAAGTTCAAGAACACCTCCTTTGGTGGATAGTTCCTTCCAGGGATCTTGTTCTGTCAACAGAGATGAGAGTACCAGCCTGTGTTGGGGAGTTCATGTGCATCAACAAAGACTTAGTGAGTAAGTTCTCATTCATAGCTAACCATCTTTTTATAATATGAGGAGAAAACTATGTTCAGAAATTGTCCAAAAGGATTAGATTCTCAAATCAATTCTGCTATGACCAAGCATAAATTAGCACCTGAGAGCATGATCTCTGTGTGTGTAACACACACTTTTCCTCTTTGTTTTACTTTCTGATTTATGTATAAGAAGTGATATTTTAAATAGTTTTTAACTTCTTTGAGGTGGCCTCTGCATATTCCCACTGGGATCAATGGTGTGTTTCTAGAACATTTTACAAAGCAGTATCTCTTGCGGGGGCAGCATTATTGTTTTGTAACACTGAACTTTCCAGTCCTTATTGTTACATAAGAGAGATGCAGCCCTAACCACTTCAGTTCCTTTCTTACTTCCATAGACAGTGTAATAACTGCAGGCAGTACTCAGGTCTGAATTGGTCAGACTTTATCTCTAGATAGATTTTAATTAATTTCTAATGGTGTTCATTTTTAGTGTTAGGATAGTTTTTAGTTAGTTTTTTGATATTCATCATTTTTGGGTGGAGGAAGGGTTTAAGGTGTGTGTGATATGCTAGGTTTTATGGGGACTCTGTTATGATGGTGCTCATCGAGGAGCAGAGGAAGGGATTTAAGAAATGCACCTACCCCCCTGGGATTTTGAGTCTGACACCCACACCAAATACCTTTCATGCCCCTCCTCCTCTCCCCCCCCCCCCCCCCCCCAGCAGTTTGAACAGACACAATCTGATCACGAACCTGAATCCAAGGAAACTGTGACAGGAATCTGACAACACCAAGTATGAACAAGTTATATATTCTCTCTGTTTCCCATCATACTCTGTATTTAACTTAAACTTTTCATTTACATTTAAATACATTGGACCTAGACTTTGTTGATGAATATTGACTCACAGCAGCACACTTTTAATCAGATGTTTAATCAGATACTTATGCAACATAAAGTGTTCAGTAATTGATATGCTTTCATTAGTTAACTTTATGCCATCTTGCGCAGTACTCCTCTCGGATGAGTGAGAGTCAATGTTTACGGCAATAAGATAGGGAAAGTAGATGGCTTATCCTTGGGCCTAGTGCTTCATGTGTAAAGCTGATTATATGAAGTCAGCCACTGAAGAGTTTGGAGGCTGGTACTGCCTTTGTGGCACTTTGCATTCATTTTTAATGGGGAGACCTGTTAAATCTTGTTCAATGGCTCATGACCTCTTTAGCATGCAGTTTCCTAATTATTTCTTTATCACTGTTAAGGTTCCTTCCCCACTCTGAACTCTAGGGTACAGATGTGGGGACCTGCATGAAAGAACCCCTAAGCTTATTCTTACCAGCTTAGGTTAAAAACTTCCCCAAGGTACAAACTTTTTGTCTTATCCTTGACCCCTATGCTGCCACCACCAAGCGTGTTAAACAAAGAACAGGGAAAGAGCCCACTTGAAGAAGTCTTCCCCCAATATACCCCCCCAAGCACTACGCCCCCTTTCCTGTGGAAGGTTTGATAAAAATCCTCACCAACTGGTACAGGTGAACACAGACCCAAACCCTTGGATCTTAAGAACAATGAAAAAGCAATCAGGTTCTTAGAAGAAGAATTTTAATGAAAGAAAAGGTAAAAGAATCACCTCTGTAAAATCAGGATGGTAAATAGCTTACAGGGTAATCAGATTCAAAACATAGAGAATCCCTCTAGGCAAAACCTTTAGTTACAAAAAGACACAAAAACAGGAATATACATTCCGTTTAGCACAGCCTATTTTACCAGCCATTAAACAAAAGGAAATCTAACGCATTTCTAGCTAGATTACTTACTAACTTTTTACAGGAGTTCTGACCTGCATTCCTGCTCTGTTCCCGGCAAAAGCATCACACAGACAGACAGACCCTTTGTCCCCCCCCTCCAGCTTTGAAAGTATCTTGTCTCCCCATTGGTCATTTTGGTCAGGTGCCAGTGAGGTTATCTTAGCTTCTTAACCCTTTACAGGTGAAAGGGTTTTTCCTCTGGCCAGGAGGGATTTAAAGGTGGTTACCCTTCCCTTTATATTTCTGACAATCACCCATCAGTGTTAACCTCCCAAATCTGCAAACTTTAAGGGGAGGTGGGAAGGGAGTAAGAATCCAGTAAAAGGCTCTCCAGAGAAGGAGCATTACAAGGGAAGTAAATTTCCCTTCACTATTTCATACATGGATACTTTTAACATTGATCAATCTGATCTTCAGTTTACAGACCAAAGAATGCCTCTCTCTCTCTCTTTAAACTCATGATCCCTTAGAAGGAATATAGATTTCTTATCAATTGTCAGTCTGGTTCACAAGTAAATTTTGCATATGAAAAATCATGAAGTGTCATGAAATATCAGTCTGTTCTCATTAGAGCCATGTTCTTTAAAAAAGAAATTAGATTTCCACATCAGTTCACACTCTGGCATTTCGGGTTCAAACAAACCACAAATCTCTGTGGCTCCAAGTCAAAATGGTAAAGATTTGGGTCTAGGAGATTCACTGATAAAATTGCTACTTCATTAATAACTATTATACAGTTTTAATGTGCCATTTATTCTTTATTTATTATTCAGTGTAATGTTATGTTTGGAATGTGTGTCTTATTTGTTTAGTTTTCTTTTATAGTAAACATAAAATATTACAGTGAGTGTTGAAGTTGGATTTCACTTATATTTTATGCCGGCCTTATGCTTTAACATTATTTTATCTCCAAAAGGTGATGTCCAGCTGCTTTTCTCAAACCAAAATTCTAAACTGTTGCAACAGTGATTTCTCCAGCTTGTACCAATTCTACTTGGAGTTAATTCCTATACAGTTAGCTAACCCCTTTTCATTATAATGAGGAGCCAATAATGACCTTTTGAAAATACTGAAAAGACTGTTTCTTTGACCTGTTTCATGTAGGAAAGAAGGGAAAAGGAACGAAAGCTCATCAAAAAGATGGCAGAAAAAGCAGTGAGAGATCTAGAGAGAATCCAATTGCAGGAAAAAGCTAAAGGAAAGTATAAAGAATGGCTAAAGAAGAAAAGAGCTGAAGAGTCTGAGAAGAAGAAGAAAGAGGAGGTAGAAATCATTCATCTTTGATACCAGCTTGTTAAGCCTGTTACACATGGAGTGGCCTTGTTTTGATTAAATTAACATTAGTAAAAAAATTTATGCGCATATGTATATATGCGCATACACACACTATGGAAGCCCTTCTTGTGGTTCCATACTTAAGACTGAGATGAGTTTCAGTTTAAAGCAGGAATTTAACTACTTTAATACAACATATTCTTGAAATTACAACACTTAGTCTTTGGCACTGAATGAATTTTCTGAGAATTTATAAATAAAGCTGTTAATTAGTTGACTTAATTTAAAAAATTGGTTCTTTAAGAAATTTTACAGCCTGTGTCAGAGCACTTTTATGACCTGAATGATCCTAATAATGCAGCCCCGTCCAACTTCCCACATAATTAAAACTCATTGAAATCTTGTGCATTGGCAAAGTTTCAAGACTTTTTTTTTTTTTTTTAAGGATAAATGGTCATTTTCTTGCCACTCTTTGTAACTGAAAATTTCTCCTTCAGCAGGGCCTGATAAATGTTGTTCTACAGAAAATTCCACAAAGAAATGCCCTCTTCCAAATGTCAGCAATTTCCTATTATTCTCACTGGGAACAATGCAACTGAGCTGTCACTATCTTTATTAGAAAAACAGCAACAACAAAAAACAAACAAAAAAAGGGCCCTCTTTGAAATGGCCACCATCTCCAGTTGTTCCCAGCAGGAATGAAGTCAAGCTACCTTCAAGGAAGGTAGTGTCACCCTTACTTTCAGGGATAACCGTCTCCTTGAGTACATCTTAAGGCTGGCAGAGCTTTGTGGTTCTGTCATTTTTAATAAGGTGCAAAGCTACAGACTGCAAATACCAGCAAATAGCTATCTAGTGTGATCCACTGATATGCTTTGTATTTTTGGGGGAGATTTTTACAACTATTTCAGAGCCAAGTACTTTTGAAAACTTGTAACATTCCAGTTAATCTTTTAGTGATTTGCAGGATGGATGTCAGAGATACTTGAGAAAACTGAGAGCTCATAGCAAGAAGGAGAAAAATAATTTGTTTATAAAAATTTGATTTATACTTAAACAAAAGGCACTTGACTTAATGAGTGTGGTGGGTTTTTTTATTATAACAAACTTGTAAACCCTCTGCCTACCAAGTAATTTCTTCTAGACCTATTTATGGCAGCAACCTATGCAGCTGTGGGTGAGATTCTTAGCGGCTTAGCACAGAGGCACAGCATGGAACTTGTAGCAAGCCATCTTTGCACTGTCCTAATCCTGGACTTCTCCAGGTGTTAGAGAGTACCTTGGAGTAATTTAAATATTGCTGGGGACTGATCTAAGTTTGGGAGCCTCTCTGGGCTGCAGTACTATCCAGAATATCTGTGGTGCTGTGAGTTATGCCCCACTACACTAGGGTTTGTAAAAAGGTCCTGAGAAGGTAGTTTATGGCTTTCTTCTACAATTTCTTCTACAATTCTTCTACGTTGGGGGAAATCCTCCCCCAGCTGCTTATGGGCTTTTAAGATCTCTTTACACTGCTGAACCCTTTTACCCAGTGTAAAGGAGTTGAAGGAAGGTAAGGATCTCACCCTGGCTCACTTGATGGTAAATATTTCCATTCTTTAACGTGTTAGAGTAAAGACTTGCTCATTGTCTTTGGGGTGGACAAATACAGTCAATCCATTTGCAGTACTGCTATGTTTACTGTTGTATCTTGGTCATCGGTGAACCCAGACTGAATAGTAATTTGATACTAAATCATTTTAAATATTAGAGACTTCTAATTGGATGGGAGTACAAGGCCTAGGTCTCATGTTAAATTATTTTATGCAGCTGAATGATGGAGCAAATTAGTCTTTCTACCACAGTGAGCCTTGTTGGATGGCATATTTTCCTCCTTTGTACTTGCCCACCCCAAATGATATCCATGGGACAATGATTTATTAGCAGCTGCATAGAAATAGTAGTGTTTGTGTGTATGTGCATATTCATTCAATGATCGAGTTTATTTTTGGACAACAGTCATAAAGCGGACATGTTCTATAGGTTTCACTCGCACAAGTATTTAACTTGCACAAAAGCTACTTAACATTGGCCATATCATTTGGGAAATTATCATTTTTTTTCAGTCTCTGAACCTTAGGGTATTTGCTTGTTGACTGTGCTACGGCAAATGAATACACAACAGATATCTTTCTACACAACGACGACAGTTTTATCCTGAATGTGACTAAGTAGCAAATACTGATGCTGTTGCAAATCATGACAAAATACATAACTTCATTAGCCAAAAAACTTGAAACCTTTTAAAAGTGAAGTGATCTGTTACGAGTAGCTGCTGGACATTATGATAGAAGTTTGGTTGTAGGGAAATGACTTGTAGTAGTAAAGAACTTTTGCATATTTTCTACAGAATTCTGTCTCTGGACATTTTATTTTTCTTCACTTTTAGGAAAAGGAACAAAAAAGGGTAGCTGAATTACAGGAGAAAAAAGAGAAATCGGAGAAGATCTTTAGAGAGTGGCTACAGCATGCCAGAAATAAACCCCGCCCAGTTTTACACAGTTATGGCTATACCAATGGGAAACTTTCAGGTTTGTACTTGGTACTAGACACATACCATGATGTCTATTTAAATATTGTGGCAATGTCAGGCTTCATAGTGTCTTTTTTCCAGTTTATTTAAATGAAAGTTTAATTTGACATTCTCATCCTGAATCTAATATTGTCACATTAGTGAGTAGATAACAGATGCAGTATATTACAGATATATTGCAAATGTAATACCTTTTTGCACTATGAGGGCTGTATTGAAATATGCATTTTATACTCATTCAGAATTATTAGACAACAAGGATCTTGTGGGGTTTTTTGTTTTGTTTTTGTTTACTGTGCATTTTCATCCACTTTGGATAGTGGAATTCAGTGATGTCATGAGAGATGGAGAAAGGAGAAAAGAGTGGGACACAATTAAGGGTAATGGGATGAAAATCAGAAAAGGAAAAGTTTGAGGCTTCTTATTGAGAGAACCTTCCTGATGGTACCCCTTTGTGCCCACTTCATGGTTCCTAGATGGACTGTGAGGCATTGAGTGGCATCACCACAGTCCAGCATGCTCTGCTGGGCAGATATCCTATGTGGACAACCTCCCAAAGTTAATGGTGCAAAAAGCAGCTTAATGTTCTCACTGCATATGCAGTCTTCTCAGAGAAGGGTGTTTTGTGGAGGTGGTGGAGCCAGTGGGAGTATAACTCCTAAAGGAGGTCTGGCAGAAACCTGGCAGGTCATCCCCATGCAGAGCCAGCCCTTCTTTCCAAGTCCGGAGATCCACATGGAGCCCATGCTCTTGTCCACCTCCACAGCCCTATTCTTCATTGTCTTCCTGCTCTGAGGGAAGTATAAGAGGAATGTCCATGATGATCACAACATGGAGTTTCCTGGGCCTCTGTCTTCAGTTTCTGTGGGGTTGTGGGGGAAGGAGGAAGGACAAAATGGAAAACTGTTACAAATGGGCATGTTGTATTATAAATGTGAGGCCTTAATGGATATTGAATATATACTTCCTTTTTCTTAATTGTGTGCTTTTTTCCTTAAATTATAAATCACTGATGATATATTTTAAAACTTAAAATATTTTTTGACAGGGAGACTACCGGTCTCTAAGATCTGAACACAAAACAGCTCACACACCAGACACACAACCAGTTGCTCTTTTGGCTAAGTCTGATTTTTAGATGGTAATACATACTGCTTTCAAGCTTTGTGTTGGAACCTCATAACTTGCTGACAGCTGCCATCCCTTGTCTAAGTGATTTATTAAAAATAATTCTATACCGAGTTTAGTTCACACAATAGAACATGTTCCAGACTTTGTTTTGACCACCCTGGTGAAGTATGTGTTGAAATTTCATTGCAGACAAAGTGGCTTGCCATTGCAAGGGTAATACATTCCTGTTGTCATGGTTCAGGCTTCATGGTTTGGCACATAGATTATTAATTGCAGCTAGTGAATGTTTTTTTCACTTGTTTGAAGAAGGGTAACAATTAAGCAAAGATTGAAATAGAAAGGTGAATTCCAGAGACAAGGCTGTGGGAAACGCTTAATTTATAAGTTTGAAAATAATACCAAATGGTAACTTCCTAACCGTGTACATGCTCCTTTAATGTTTGCCTTGACAAGCATTGTTCTCGTTATACAGTATTTGACATATTTATGTTGCTGTTCTTTAAAAATACAAACGGAGGATGTACTGACTGGGTGAATTCAGGAGTGGATGACTGATAGCCATCAGTAGAGACTGATAAATTGTGCTAAACTGTTACATGCCATGTTCCATTAAAGATCTTAAAGCTATTCTAAATGATACTGTTTATAATCAAGTTATTTAATTTAGCCCAAGAAAGAATTGCTAGTCAGGAAATGCCTCTGGTTAATCCAAAAGTTATCCAGTACACTTCAATTTTTTATTGTGTTTTCAGTATAAATATTTCTTCTTTTTCTAATTGTTTGTGTTTTCTAAATATTTTAGGATACCCTGATGGAAATTCATATCCAGCTCCAGCCTATTGTAACCCTATTCCCTGGAAACCAATTCATGTGCCACCTCCTAAGGAAGACAAGAATGTTACAGTGAAAAAATCTAAGAGACCTATATCCAGTCAGTCATATAGATCCTCATCTATGGTAATCCATAAGTCCAAGAACAATCTTTGTATTGGATCATTGCACAGAAAACAAAGATAGTGTAGGAAGCAAAATAACTTTGTTTATTAGCTTGATTTAACTAGGTTTTAAAGTACAAAAGTTATTTCTTGGTTAAGTGTTTCTTTAAATGTTAAAAATACAGTGTTGAAAGACAAAATTTTTATCATCTTTTAATAGTTATGATCATTTAATGTTAGCTAAGGAATATCTTTTCCAAAGACTTTTAAACTCAGTTATTTTAACACTTAGAAAACTATCTTTAAAAAATTTGTGAACCAGTTTTTTTAGTTTATTTTTAAAAAATATATATGTAGCCAGTTATATTGAAACCACTCTTTGATATCAATAAAACATTAGTGATTAGTTTTTGAGAGTCTTCATAGAGGGTGTGGTGGGGTGGTTTTTTTGTTTTTTTGTTTTTTTTAAATGTGTTTTCAGTGGTTAGTTGGGCTATTATGCTCATTGTTTTAAACATGCCAGGTGCAGCAAATTTTGACAGGTGGTTTATTGGGGGAGGAGTAGGCGGGGGGGGGGGGGGGGGGGGGAGATAAGGGGGAATGGAACGAAACTTCATTTCCCAGACTCAAAAACTTTATGCTACAGTAGGAAATATACCAGTACTTACTTACAAACTAAACAGTAAGTATTACAGAACCAACATGGGACCCATTACACACATTACAAATTCAGTGTTGTGTTAACCAGTAAATGTATTATGAGTTATACTTATCTAGACTCTTTGATTGCCAAAAATAAAACGATTGCGCTACCCCCACATAATTCTGCTTCTTTTAAAGTAAAATTATTCTTTGTGGATAGTAATTGTAAGAATAGTAGTCAACTTCAGCTCCTTTCTAGCTGATGGAGGGAAAGAAAGCTTTGTTAAACTTTTATTTGGAGAACACACAAGTTGTAGTTTACAATGAACTGAGAGGTTTTGGGTTTTTTTGCCTTTTAAAGAAATTAGTTTATACAGTATACTTGTAAGATAATATTTTCTAGATAATGCCAACAGCCTAAGATGCTGCATTCCGCTGTCGGCAATGTCTACACTGCCACTTATATCGGTATAGCTTACGGTGCTCAGGGGTGTGAATAGTGCCCTGCCCCCCAGTGACATAAGTTACATCGACTAAGCGCTGGTGTGGACAGCACTATGTCGGCAGGAGAGTCCTGCCACTCATTGGGAGTGGATTAATTAAGTTGACAGGAGAGCTCTCTCCTGTTGGCTTTGAGTGGCTGCACTACAGGGCTTACAGCAGTGCAGCTGCACCACTGTAAGCTTTCTAGTGTGGCCATAGCCTTAAAGAGTGGTGTCTGATGGCTTTGTGAAAGATACATGCTTTAGGACAGTAAGCTGTTGCTAGAGCAAATAGATATTTTGTTACAGTTTGTCAAATGATTTAACATGTGTAAACTTGTTTCTTTGTATGATGTCTAAAACAAATGTTCACAAACTACTTCTTGTTCATTTGTTTTTTAAACAGTGTGGAAAGTTTTCCTGAAAACCCATTTAATTTGTCTGTGAAACTTAAATAGAATCGTGGACATAAGTTTTTCTTTACAAAAAATCAAAATTTTAAAAATGAATTACTATAGAGTGCAATGACTTTTTTATTTTAGGGAATAAATGCTGTTTTTTGTATGGGAGAGACAAGATGGGTAAGGGTAATACCTTTTATTGAGCTTCACAGAGTTCTTCAAGTCTGGGGAAAGAAATCAGAGTATCTGAGCTAAATACATGTTGGGACGGATCGTTAAGGATAATGGGTAATGCATGTTGTAGGCGGTCATTTGAAATGAAATGGGCAACTGAGGATTAGATTGTGTCCAATAAAAGATATTACCTTGTCTCTCTAGTATCCTGGGACCAACATGGCTACAACAACACTGGAAACATATATTTGTATTACCGTGGCATCTGGAGGATTGGGGGGCCACCTTGTGCTAGGCACTGTACACATGGTAAGAGCCTGTCCTTGCCCTGAGGTTTATCATCTAAATTGACAAACCAGATAAAAGAAAGGAAACAAAGGCTCAGAGAAGGTGAAGTGATTTATCCAAAGTCAGACAGAGACTGAGACAGGACTGACTCCCAGCCCAGACCTCTGCCCACTAGACCAGGGGCTCCCAAACTGTGGTACGTGTACCTCTGAGGGGTATGTGGGAGGAAGTGTAAAATGGTGGATTTTATTTATTATTTATTGCATTTTCGTAATAGGCTACTCAGACAAAGCTTTAAAACTCTGTTATATAAAATATGGTGGTTAATTTACTTTAAGATGTACCAATGAGAACACAGAGATGCTGACTAGAGCCCTCACGTACAATCACCATATAGAGCAGGTTCAGTTGCCCACCAGCTGTCCAGTTTAACTGAGCTCAGAACTTATGTGGTTTTTTCGCTTGTATACATCACACTATAACTACATCTGTATGTAACTGTGAAATATGAACAGATGGTGTTAAGAAGGTAGTGTTAAGAAGAACACACACACAAAGTATCTGTGATGAGAAGGGTAAGGTTACCCAGGCATCTGATAGATCCAGAAGGGGATACACAATAAGAAAAGTTTGGAAACCTCTGCACTAGACTATCCTGCCTCCCAATAATTTTTCTAAAAATAAAATATTTCCTTCTGATAAATCAGCAGTGGTTTATTTTACCAACTCCATTTTTAACCAGGCAGCTAAAAAGAACATGCCTCTAAGATTTTAAAAATTCTGTTTCCCTTGTGTAACAGCATTATTAATAATATCAATACAGATCTATGACTAAACTTAGTATTCTTCTTCGAGAGATGTCTCTGTGGGTGCTCCACTTCAGGTCAAGGTGCATCCCAGTGCCTTCGACTGGAGATTTCTACAGCAGTACCCCTACGGGCTGTGCATGCGCTGTGCCTGCCTCTCGAGCTGTCAGTGTTCTAGGAGCGCAGGCTGTGCACGCGCTCCTAAGTTCCTTCTCTACCGTCCCTGGCTAGAGACGGAGTTCAGCAGTGCTCTCTGAGATTAGCTAGTTTGTTTCTTTCTCAGTTTAGTTAGATAGTTTATCATTCGAGTTACTACTTAGATAAGTTACATTAACTGTTACATTTATTTATTTGTGGGGGTGGGGGACGACCCTCCGTGGTTTCGGACATGCCTGGTTCCCCAGGCTTCAAGAGAAGCATCTCCTGTAAGGATGCCACCCCCATCTTGGATGGGCATTCACAGTGTGTACGCTGTTTGGGGGAGTCTCATGTACCCCCAAAATGTGTCCACTGTAACAAATTGAAAGCGCGAACTCTCAAGGACAGGGAGCTCAGACTTAAAATGTTGCTCCTGGAAAACTCCCTCAGACCTGCGTTTGACCCTGGCCAGCAAACCTCTGTGACACCCTCCAGAGGCAAAGAGAAAGCAAAAAAACAGCTAGCTTCCTCTCCCCTCAGCAGCCGTTCCTCGGGGAAAAAATTAAAACTGGCTGTCCGGTCTCTGCTAACTCTGGCTCAGCACCTTCAATGTGGCAGGCATCTCGAGTGCCGACCATGAGTCGACTGCCCCACTACACAGTGCCGAGGCTCAGGGCTTCCAGTTGCCCGCCTCTTCAGCTCTCCTTCGGCCACCTCTGTTACTACGGTGCTGACAGTACAAGTGGCGGCTGCTGCACCATCCTCTGATCTTGTGGCTCCACTTTTCCAGCAGCTGCTCTCAGCACCAACCGCCCTGAGCTCTCCAGCCTCCCTTGCTGTGCCTACCTCCGGGGCTCCTACACCGGCACTGACTCCTGGTCAGTCAACTCCACCACAGTTTTTACAGCCAGAGGAATTAAGGGTGACTCATGCTCCTGACTCTCCTCAGCGCCAGTCTCTCACCGAGACCTTTAGCATCCTACCTTCAGTACTCCTCTACTACTTCAAGGCCCTCCAGTGAAGTGTGGGAGGAAGAGGAATACGATGAACAGATGCTTTCCTCTCAATACTCTCCCCAGATTCAGTTACCTGCAACTGGGAGATGCATTACAGCATGATCTCCATATCCTCATGGCTATCCACACTGGTATGGCAATCCCTGGATGGGACTACCTATGCCCCCACCACCACCCCGCCAGGGCAATGGCCACACTGGGGCTCATGGACCTACAACACACCATACTCAGGTGTTCTGTGGGCTCCCGGGAGGAAAGCTGTCAGACCCTCCACACTGCCGGTTTACACTGAAACCCAGATAAGACCTGAAGTGGTCGCCACCCCTGCAGAGGATACTGCACCGCACACCTCTACGGCCATAACAGCACAAGACGCCATGGTACCCCCACCACCGCTGCCCACTACTGATGAGCTCACTCACTTTCAAGAGTTGTTTGAGAGTAGTAGAGGAGCTCAAGATTACCCTGGAGGAGGTACCTGAAATACACCACGAGCTTAAGGACATCCTGCAAGCTACGATCTCCTCCAAAATAGCCCTACCAATTAATGAGGCCATTATGGAACCTGCTAAAACTATTTGGCAGACCCAACCCACAATAACCCCCACTAACAAGAGACTGGACTGCAAATATTTTGTCCCATCTAAGGATTCTGAGTTTCTATTTATGCACCCCTCACCTAATTCGCTAGTGGTCAACGTGGCCAATCAGAAAAACAAATATTAGCACTTCCGGTCCACTCCATCGGACAAAGATAACAAGAGACTGGACTCCTTGGGCCGTGAAGTGTATTCTTCTTCCACTTTGCAATTTAGAGTAGCGAACTATGCGGCGCTCTTAGCAAAATATGACCACAAAAATTATGCTAAGGTAAAGCAATTTATTGATGATGTCGGACAATAAACGACAACAGTTTAAAGCAGTAGTGTTCGAGGGCCAATTGATCTCCAGGACAGCTCTTCAAGCCACCCTCGATGCTGCGGACGCAGTGGCCAGATCCACAGCCACGGCCATTGTCATGCGGTGGGCCTCATGGTTTACTACTTCCTCCTTTCCAAAGGAGATACAGAATACGGTCGAAGATCTTCCCTTCGATGGAGACAAGCTCTTTGCCTCTACGACCAATGAGGTCCTTCACTCCATAAAGGACTCCCAGGCCACACTCCAATCTTTAAGCATCCAAACACCTGCCTCAAAGAAAAGACAATATAGATATCAGCCATGCCAATGACCATGTTACCATACCTTTGCGCAACATCTACATTTAAGACCATGTGAGACGCAACAACAACAGCGACATAGGCCCAGGAACCGATGACTTCGCCCTCTGCAAGCAACGGCGACCCACCCTCCTAACCCAAATAAACAATTTGAAGTCTTGGTCCAGGGTATAGAAAACCTCGCACCCTCTCCAGTGCCAATTCCAACCAACCATTTCTTTGGACACCGTTTGCATCTGTTCCCAGCCAACTGGAAAACCATCACCCTGGACAGATGGGTCCTGGAAATTATCAGATTGGGTTATGCCATCCCCTTCCTCTCCTTGCCTCCCTCCCACACCGTCCCTCTTCAGGGACCCCCCTCACGAACAACTGCTCTGTCAGGAGGTACATCTCCTACATCTCGGAGTAATAGAGGAGGTACCCCCTCAACGCAGAGGGAAAGGGTTTTACTCCCACTACTTCTTGATGGAAAAGAAAAATGGCGGTTGGCGCCCTATCTTCGATGTTTGTTTGAACAAGTTCATCAAGAAACAGAAATTCCGGATGGTTACTCTCCCAATAATAATTCCGATGCTGGAGCAAGGAGAGTGGTTTTTCAACCCTTGATCTCCAAGATGCATATTTTCATGTCTCTATCCACCCTGCCCATCGACGTTTCCTAATGTTTGCTGTTGGAGCGCACCACTACCAATACAGAGTACTCCCATTTGGCCTCTCCACCATACCACGTGTCTTCTCCAAGGTGCTAGCAGTTGTAATAGCACAGCTCAGAAAAAAAGGGATCCTCATATTTCCTTACTGGATGATTGTCTCTTCAAGTCTCCCACTCAGTTAGAAGTGAACCATGCAACTCTTGCAACCCTTCACTGCTTCCGCACCTTGCGCCTGCAAATAAACAAAAACAAATCTACCTTACAACCTACCCAACAAATCGACTTCATCGGCGCCCACCTCGATTCCACCACTGGTCTTGCATCTCTTCCCCAGGACAGATTCCACACAATGGGCCACCTTATTACCCCGTTATGTGCCAGCCCACAGACTATAGTCAGAGACTCCCTGCAGCTCTTAGGACATATGGCCACTTGCACATTTGTGGTCGCAAATGCTCACCTGTACATGCAATGCCTTCAGGGTTGGCTAGCCACGGTATACAAACCAAACAAGCACAGGCTAAACAAGTTACTAACTATGCCCCAGAAAGTCAAGGACTCACTTCTGTGGTGGACCTCTCCCATCAACCTCTGCACAGGGATTCCCTTCTGACAAGATCCCCCTTCAATTACCATCACCACAGATGCATCCCTTGCAGGATGGGAAGCACACATGGGCCACTCAAGACCGCTTCAGAAACACTCTGGTCTGCTTCGGCAACCAAGCTTGACATAAATTTGCTAGAGCTCAGGGCCGTATGCAATGCCTGCCTCCATTTCCTTCCCATCATCCAAAACCGTTGAATTCAAATCATGACCGACAACATCGCGTGCATGTTTTATGTCAATAGACATGGGGGAGCCCGGTCCCACTCCCTCCGCACAGAGGCAGTAAAACTTTGGAACTGGTGCCTTCAATACAATATACATATCTCTGCCTCATACCTGCCAGGTTCTCAGAATACCACCGCAGACAAGCTCAGCCGATCCTTCCCCATACAGCACAAGTGGGAACTCAACGACACCATTCTTTCCAACATTTTCCAGACCTGGGGTTATCCCCAACTGGATATGTTTGCCCCAGCAACAAACAAAAAATGCCCGACATTCTGCTCCAGAGGAGGCCTGGGAAAACACTCAGGGGGAGACGCCTTTATGCTCTCTTGGACTGAAACTCTTACGTATGCCTTCCCACCAATGCCTCTATTACACAGTCATTCAGAAGATACGAACAGACAGAGCCAACATCATTCTCATAGCCCCAGCATGGCCAAGACAACTGTGGTACCCCTTCCTCCTGCGCCTGTCGGTCAAGCCACCCATTCCCCTTCCCCCACTCAGCAACCTCCTATCAATGCCGGGGACAACTATTTCACCCCGACATACGACGTCTCCACCTGAGGGTCTGGCTGATTAATGGCTCTGTAATGAGGCATTAACATGTTCGGACTGAGTGCGCACTATCTCGCTACACAGGAGAACGCACAACACGTGCACTACCTACCTGCATAAATGGAAATAGTTCACATCTTGGTGCGCTGGCAAACAGACCTCTCCAGTTTCTGCTTCACTCCCACTGATACTGGATTACCTGTTACACCTTAAAACATCTGGTCTCTCTATGAGCTCACTCAAGGTCCACCTCGCGGCAATCACTGCCTTCCACCATAAGATTGACAACGTTACGGTCTTTGCCCATCCAATCACCAAAAGGTTCCTGAAGGGTATCCAGACATTATACCCAGATGTGATACCGCCTGCTGCACCTTGCGATTTACACCTAGTCCTCAAAGCCCTGATGGATAAACCCTTTGAACCGATGGCTACCTGCTCCCTTCTTCACCTATCCATGAAGACCGCCTTCCTCATAGCAATCATGTCTGCCAGACAAGTAGGAGAAATGGGGGCGCTTATGGTGGACCCTCCATATACCACGTTCTTCTGAGACAAGGTCACACTCCACACGCATCCAAAATTCTTACCTAAGATACACTTTCATCTCAATGAGCCTATACACCTCCCAACATTTTTCCCAAAACCTCATGCTAACGCCTTTGAAACAGCAGTGCACACTCTTGATGTTCACAGAGCATTATCCTTTTACCTGGATAGAACAAAACCATTTCAAAAAAACCCCAGACTTTGTTTCTTCTACTCAGCATTTCCTTGTGAGCGCTATCTCTACACAGAGGCTTTCCAAATGGATTGCTGACTGCATACGCCTTTGTTACGAACTCAGGCAAATACACCCTCCTACATCAATTAGAACACACTCTACCAGAGCTGTCTCCACCTCCACGGCCTTTCTCCATAGTGTCCCACTGTCTGACATATGCAAAGCAGCTACCTGGGCATCGAACCTTACCTTTGCCAATCACACTGCAGCGTCTGACACCAGATTGGGTAGAGCCGTCTTGTCAACAGCCTTCTTGCCTCATCCGAAGTCCCTACCACCCTAAGGGATACAGCTTTTCAGTCACCTGGAGTGGAGCACCCACAGGGATATCTCTCTCAAAGAAGAGGAGGTTACTCACCCGGTGCAGTAACTGACATTCTTAGAGATGAGTGTCCCTGTGGACGCTCCACTGCCTGCCCTCCTCCCCTCTACTTCAGAATTTGTAACACTCCGTTGTAGAGAAGGAACTTAGGAGCGCGGGCTGTGCACGCGCTATTAGAACACTGACTGCTCGAGAGGCAGGCACAGCGCGTGCACAGCCCGTAGGGGTGCTGCTGTAGAAATCTCCAATCAAAGGCTCTGGGACACACCTTGACCTGAAGTGGAGCACCCACAGGGACACCCCTCTCGAAGAACGTCAGTTACTGCACAAGGTGAGTAACCTCCTCTTTCTCAACAGGCCAGCTTGTGAGCACATTGGGCCTGATTTTCCAATTATAAGTGTGTAAGTCCACAGAAGTCAATGGTGTTAGACTAGTGCAAAACTAGTGTGAGAGGTGAATCAGGGATAATATATGGGAGTTCTGTAAAACTGAGTTTCAGATTTCATATGCAGTTTATTTCTTTATATGCCATGTTAAAATGTGCTTATGTAGTGTCTTATGCTCGTATGATTTGATGTGTTCATATGCACAAAGAAATATTAAAAAATGCCAAGCAAACAAAATGAACCCCCTTATGAAGAATAAAATTAGCCCAGGGAAGTCAAGAAACATGATTGTTTTGCTTTCAATTTTAACTGAAGGATGGAATTTTTCAAAAGCACTCAGTCAGCACTGGCCTAACTTTGTTCCCAAAACTCCCATTGATTTTAATAGGTGCAGATTTAGGACCAATCTGAGTGCTTTAAAAAAAAAACCCAAAGTTTTTGAATTTATAGTTATGCACTGCTAATCCTGCTTGAATATAAGGAATGTTGTATAAGTGGAACTGCATTTTATGGATTTCGTGTGAACTTGAAACTTGGCTCAACTATCAGTTTGGGCTGTATGGCTTTTAAAAAAAAAAAAAATCATGTGAATAGAAATGCTCTTGACTCATTGTTCAGACTGAAAAATGCAAGTTCATATGTTGTAGTTAATTAATGCTTATTAATTTGTGCTATAAAAAGTGTTTCAATGGGGAGTTCAGCTCCCAAGGCAGCCAGGAGGTGCTGGGCCTAACATTGATGAAGATAATCAGTGCCTCCCCTATGGACAGGCAGTCTGCTTCTCTTACAAAAACACTGGAGTAGCCTATTGTGCTGTGTCTTATCTTCTGTGGTTACAATTAAGGAAAAGTTGAGGTGAGACGAGTCTCATGATATCTACATTTCTAAGACTTCTTGTCCCTTGGGTAAGATACATGTGCTAGTTGCATTAGTTGATCTCCTACTCAAGGCTCAGATCTGCCCAGGTGAGAAACACTTCTTGTAAGTAAAGAGCTGTCTAAGGCTATGTCTACACTATGAAATTAGGTCGAATTTATAGAAGTCGGTTTTGTAGAAAGCATTTTTATACAGTCGATTGTGTGTGTCCCCACACAAATGCTCTAAGTGCATTTAGTCGGCGGAGTGCGTCCACAGTACCGAGGCAACCGTTGACTTCCTGAGCGTTGTACTGTGGGTAGCTATCCTGCAGTCTCCGCCACCCTTTGAATTCTGGGTAGAAATCCCAATGCCTGATGGGGCAAAAACATTGTCGCCCGTGGTTCTGGGTACATATCGTCAGGCACCCCCTTCCTTCCTTCCCTCCCTCCCTCCCTCCCTCCGTGAAAGCAATGGCAGACAATCATTTCGTGCCTTTTTTCCTGGGTTACCCGTGCAGACACCATACCACAGCAAGCATGGAGCCTGCTCAGCTCACCGTCACCGTATGTCTCCTGGGTACTGGTAGACGCAGTACTGCATTGCTACACAGCAGAAGGTCATTGCCTTTTGGCAGCCGACAGTGTGGTATGACTGGTAGCCATCGTTGCCGTACTCCAGGGTGCTCTTTTAGCCGACCTCGGTGAGGTTAGGGTTAGGGGCGCTTGGGCAAACATGGGAGTGACTCAGCCAGGTCATTTCCCTTTTAAGTTTCATCTCATGGCGACTCAGTCCTGCTGGCAGTCCTACTGCACTGTCTTCTAATGAGCACCCAGGAGATGACGATGGCCAGCAGTCGTACTGCACCGTCTGCTGCCAGCAAGGTGTATAAAGATAGATGAAGTGGCTCAAAACAAGAAATAGACCAGATTTGTTTTGTATTCATTTTCTCCTCCCTCCCTCCCTCCCTCCATGAAATCAACAGCCTGCTAAACCCAGGGTTTTGAGTTCTATCCTTGAGGGGGCCATTCTGTTTCTCCTTGATGCAAAACCACCCCCTTTGTTGACTTTAATTCCCTGTAAGCCATGTTGTCAGTCGCCCCTCCCTCTGTCAGAGCAATGGCAGACAATCGTTTCGCGCCTTTTTTCAGCGCAGACGCCATAGCACTGGGAACATGGAGCCTGCTCAGATCACTGCGGCAATTATGAGCACTGTAAACACCGCACACGTTATCCAGCAGGATATGCAGAACCATAACCTGCAAGAAAAGCGAAACCAAGCGAGGAGGAGGTGACTGCAGCGTGGTGACGAGAGTGATGAGGACATGGACGTAGACTTCTCACAAAGTACGGGCCCCTGCAATGTGCACATCATAGTGTCAATTGGTCAGGTTCATGGAGTGGAATGCCGATTCTGGGCCCGGGAAACAAGTACAGAGTGGTGGGACCACATAGTGTTGCAGGTCTGGGATGATTCCCAGTGGCTGCGAAACTTTCACATGCGTAAGGGCACTTTCATGGAACTTTGTGACTTGCTTTCCCTTGTCCTGAAGCGCAAGAATACCAAGATGAGAGCAGCCCTCACAGTTGAGAAGTGAGTGGCGATAGCCCTGTGGAAGCTTGAAACGCCAGACAGCTACCGGTAAGTCGGGAATCGATTTGGAGTGGGCAAATCTTCTGTGGGGCTGCTGTGATGCAAGTAGCCAGTGCTATCACTGAGCTGCTGATAGCAAGGGTAGTGACTCTGGGAAATGTGCAGGTCATAGTGGATGGCTTTGCTGCAATGAGATTCCCTAACTGTGGTGGGGCGATAGACGGAACCCATATCCCTATCTTGGCACCGGAGCACCAAGGCAGCAAGTACATAAACCGAAAGGGGTACTTTTCAATGGTGCTGCAAGCACTGGTGGATCACAAGGGACGTTTCACCAACATCAACGTGAAATGACCAGGAAAAGTACATGACGCTTGCATCTTCAGGAACTCTGGTCTGTTTCAACAGTTTCAGCAAGGGACTTACTTTCCAGACCAGAAAATAACCGTTGGGGATGTTGAAATGCCTATAGTTATCCTTGGGGATGCAGTCTACCCCTTTATGCCATGGTGACCAGCCCTCTGTGGAGAAAGAAGTGGTTTGGGACTATTTAAAAAAGCTGGACGAGCACAAGTCCATTAGGCCGGAGAGGAAAGTGATCAGGAACAGTCAGCATGGATTCACCAAGGGCAAGTCATGCCTGACTAATCTAATTGCCTTCTATGACAAGATAACTGGCTCTGTGGATGAGGGGAAAGCAGTGGACGTGTTGTTCCTTGACTTTAGCAAAGCTTTTGACACGGTCTCCCACAGTATTCTTGCCAGCAAGTTAAAGAAATATGAGCTGGATGAATGGACTATAAGGTGGATAGAAAGCTGGCTAGATTGTCGGGCTCAACGGGTAGTGATCAAGGCTCCATGTCTAGTTGGCAGCCGGTATCAAGTGGAGTGCCCCAAGGGTCGGTCCTGAGGCCGGTTTTGTTCAATATCTTCATTAATGATCTGGAGGATGGTGTGGATTGCACCCTCAGCAAGTTTGCAGATGACACTAAACTGGGAGGAGAAGTAGATATGCTGGAGGGTAGGGATAGGATACAGAGGACACTAGACAAATTAGAGGATTGGGCCAAAAGAAATCTGATGAGGTTCAACAAGGACAAGTGCAGAGTCCTGCACTTAGGATGGAAGAATCCCATGCACCGCTACAGACTAGGGACCGAATGGCTCGGCAGCAGTTCAAAAGATAATTTGTGGTTATAAGTAGCAAATGTAGAGATCAAAGTTGGTTACTTTACAAATTTACTTTTATTTCTTGTCTGAGTTCTACAAACTAAACAGGATTTGAATCCTGCAATATCTTTCCCTGACAGATGGTATAGTTCCTCAGTACACAGACTGGGACTCTTTTTCCAGTTGAGAACACCCTCCCCAGTTCAAAGTCTTTGTCCTCCAGATGCGTTTTAAGGTGTTGAGGTTTGGGGGGAGAGGCCAAGTCATGATGTCACTTCCTCTATTGTATAGTTTCTTCCAGCTTGCTGGAAAGATCTTTCGATTTGGGGATCAGGCAGTCCCCATTGGTTAAGTAGTCTCTATCGTCAATGTGTTCTCTCCAAGAAGTCTTCTGGGGTGGCTGTTGCACATACAATCCAACAGGATATTCGTGTTCAACAGGTTAAGACTTTAAAATGATATCTTACAAGGCATACTTTGTACACAACGTATCATGTTCATGTAACAGTGGTGAATATGGGAATTCCAGGGTGCCATTCTGAGGTACAGAGTGTCACACTTAATCTATAATGGAAAGAAAGACGAGAATCAAAAGGAAGGTAGTCACTAACAATCTAACACCTCTGCCTCCCATAAAGCACCTTATATGAAATAAAAAAGCCACACTAAATATTGCAATTAGTGATATTAATGGGATTAGATACATGGCACTATACTTATGCTCAAGATATAATTTAAACCTATTAGTCTGGGGGAGAATGAAGTAAAAACCCCTTATGTGGTCTTTGTATTCAGTCAGATATGATCTGTTCTTAAACTTGTGTAATCCTCAAGCAACGATCCTAGTTGCTAATCGCTTTCTTCCTCTTACTATTTGTAAAATATAATTCCTTTACTATTTTAAATCTCACCTAATTTTAATCGGGATATGGTACAAAGTATATCACTGTTACAAATGCCAACTCTAATAGTATGCACCCTAAATACAACGGTGACACTTTTTTTTAAATGCTGACATCTACCTGCAGTTGGGTGCACACACTCACTACCTCACAGGTTGTTATAGGGACAGATGAACTACTTATCTACACATGCATTTACAAACATGGAGCTCTCACTGCAGGCATGTGTGCTCACTTCTGATTCTTCTCTCTGAATTTGGCCCTGTGCATTTATAAAGGCTAACAATTACAACTTTCTAACGTTAGGAAGTAGAATAACCATTTCACTGCCGGGCTGCATTTGCCAGTTCACTGAGGTGTGGTGCAAAGTGGCCTCAGAGCCAGCCAGTGGAGAATGTCTCCCCGACAGGGGAGCTCTCCCCAGGTGTAAAGCTGGCAGAGACTGCTCTACTACCTCCTCTGCATCTTTCCCATCTTCATCTCCAGCAAAAGGGGAGGAAAGGGCATTGTGTCGGCGTTCCAGGGGAAAGGTGACATAAATTAGGGATACTCCTGCGGGGCCAAGTAGCCCTGAATCTGGGAAGTGCAATCATCTCCCTCTGAGCTCCTCTCTGTTTTGTATGAGCAAAGTATATATGTACGTACACTAGCTGATGATATAGTCTGTGCACACAGGTTGCTCTGATACGTTTCATGTTTACTGTAATTGGGTTATATGGGCCATACTCTCACCAGAAGGCACTGTTCCCTGTTGGCCCATAGACACCACTGTACTAAACAGAACAAATCGGCTAAAATTAATTAATGTGTGTGTGGGTGTGTATTTAATCCATGTGTTAATGAATGTTTGTCTGTTGAGCAAATACAACCCTCTGCCTTTTTAATGTATGTTATAGAACCCATAGGGTGAGAATTGCTAGGCTTTTTACATAATGCTGATTAAGACTTTCCTTTGCAACCCACACTAACATTTAAAAATAAATTGAGGGGTCTAACCCAGGTCTCCTGCAAGGGAGTAAGGAGCCCTAACAATGTCACTGACCTGACCTGTTAGAATGTTCTCTTAATGTTTTGTGTAGGTTTTCATATTTTTAGGTGTGAGAAATTTTTGGTTCGTTGCGAGTGAGTTTTATAAAGCCAGATTCTTCTCTCGTGTCTTGAAAAATTCCCTGCTGTGTATCTGACGTTAGTTTGGCTATAAAGAGTTAGGAGAAATCTGCATTCCACACATATGCATTAAGGGTCAGTGCTTGTTCTTTTTAACAAGCATGAGTAGGTGAGCTTGGCAGAAGGAAACTCTGCATGAAGTTTCAGGGCTGCACTAGACTGCACCCTTATGAGGGATAGCTGGTGGATCAGTGTACTCATTGATATAATGGTGTCTCCTCACCCCTAAGATACCTTGTGGAAGAACTGTCTCTGTGCTACATTGTTTGCCATCTGTATGGCCTAGTAGAATTCTGCCCCGTTCATATTAAGGGAAGAGGTTGTATTTACACTGAAGTCGATGTTGAAACTGTATTAATAGACAGATCTTGATTAGGACATTGATGTAACTCTGTGGGATACACCCCAAATGGCAGCTTTTTCTCCATGCAATTTTATGGAAATAGCACCTGGATGTTAGTAAAACAATCTGTTCCAATGTGTTTGAATTCTTCTGTAACATTGTAAGAAATATCTTGCATTCACTATACTGTTTATTCTTCTGTAGGAGTACATCATCGCTCATATACTGAAGCAGGAATATGGGTTGATAGGAAATATGTTAGCAGTTCCCTAAACAGATTCAGGGTTCAATCCTGCTCTCATTGAAGTCAATGGCAAAATTCCTATTGACATAACATGGAACAAATTGCTCCTTTGGGTTCTTCCACTAATATAAATGGAGTTGTATCCTGGATCCAGGCAATTCTAGAGTGTACATGAGTGGAAGAGATGTATGAAATTTGAATGTGTATGGGTAGGAGATTTTGGTACAGGCCGATCTCGTTCAATACACCAGAGATTGTTGAAGTGTACAGTAGCACCCTTTGGAAAAAAGAAAAGGAGTACTTGTGGCACCTTAGAGACTGACCAATTTATTTGAGCATAAGCTTTCGTGAGCTACAGCTCATGAAAGCTTATGCTCAAATAAATTGGTCAGTCTTTAAGGTGCCACAAGTACTCCTTTTCTTTTTGCGAATACAGACTAACACGGCTGCTATTCTGAACCCTTTGGAAACAGATTCCTCAGCTGAAATAATTGAGCTGAAAAGTAGGCCTTAAAAGACCTGGCAGCTTTCTGGTTTTATCAATATGCAAAAAAATCAAAAAGCCATTACATTTATTTTCTCTTCTCTCCCACCACAAGGGTTTGACTTAATATAGTTTTTCCTCCCCCAAATTTTCTGGGTGAAAATTTATCATTTTTTAAGAATCCGCACAACATGTTTAATCTGGAAAGAGACAACTTTAAATGGGTTTATAAATCCCTGAAAATAGAAGTTTTACAAGTAAAGCCCTTGCACTAGTTTATCAATATTGTTATAAATTCAGTTCTGTTCCAACTAAATTATGAATAAGGTTATGGCAAGATAGGTCATGAGTGTGCATGTTGGCTTCAATTCAATCAACATAATGGTTTTGCTGAGCTGAGAAGAAAAGTATTGCTTGGATTGATTCCAACAGGATACAAACCACAGAGAAAAACGCTTTGGCCTTGTAGCATAATTTAAGATTGTACACTGAAGAAAGCTATAATTTCATGCTGCTGTGAAAAATAATTTTTTTTCACTATATTTTTCTCAAGTTTTAAAAAGATAAAATCAGAAAACTCTGGTATAATTTTAAAGAATGTTGTGTGTTTTCTCATTAACAGCCCTCCAAAGTTCTCTGCTCCTGGAATCTCATAGCAAGATATTGTGCAGAACCCTTAGAAGCACTCGCTCAACCTGGGAGTGTGCATCTTCATTTACATGCTACTAAAATAACCATATGTGAGGCCTCTTCTTCCTTTACTCTTTCCCACCTACTTGTTTGTCTAGAATTGCTGACGTTAAGTTTAAGGTCATATGACAACAGCAGGAGAGTGAGTTTGTGTGTGTGTGGGGAGGGGGGGGGTGAGAGAACCTGGATTTGTGCTGGAAATGGCCCACCTTGATTATCATACACATTGTAAGGAGAGTGGTCACTTTAGATAAGCTATTACCAGCAGGAGAGTGGGGTGGGAGGAGGTATTTTTTCATGCTTTTTGTGTGTATATAATAAGATCTTCTATATTTTCCACAGTATGCATCCGATGAAGTGAGCTGTAGCTCATGAAAGCTTATGCTCAAATAAATTGGTTAGTCTCTAAGGTGCCACAAGTACTCCTTTTCTTTTTAAGGTCATATATAATTTTCAAGATGTTGGACACTGACTCTTTGTGTCCTTGGCCAAGTCCTGTTATTTCTCTTTTTTTTTTTTCCGTATCTGTGAAATGGGGATACCTAATTACGGGGCTCACATTCAATCCTGCTGTAAGTGGGTACAAACACCACTGAAGCCAATGCATTACTCTGTCTTTTATTTGGTTACTCTTGAAAATTGCTCATTAGCTGCAGAATATGGTAGCATGACTGCACAAGGGTCTTTAATAATGGAGTTTCATCCGGTTGCCTGAAGGTTGAATAAGTCCAACTCTTGTAAAGTACTTTGAAAAATGCTATAGAAGAACAAAGTATTATTCATAAGCCAAACTTGCAGGCAGGCTACGACATCCTAATCCTGGGAGTAGTCCCACAAAAGGCAGAGAAAGGCAATACAAGATACTTGACATCCCGGCCTTGTTGAAATCAATGGGAGTTTTGCTGTTGACTTCAGTGGAGCCACAATTTCATTCAGTGTCTATAAGATTCCGGCCCTTAACGAGTAATGTTTAATAATTGTGTATGAATTTCTGTATGTAATCAGTCAACTTATTAAAGCAAATTTGGTCCTGAATACACTTGAAGGAAGAGATTCTTCTTTGTAAATATGGATGATTCCATGCTTTATATAATTACAGGAGGCTGGACAAAATATAAGTGAGAATCCAAGTCTGAGTTCCCTTGAGCAAAATAATGAGTGTTATGCCAATTAAAGAAAATGGAAACTAAGGCCCTGATCTAGTAAATCACTTAAGCACATGAATAGTCTCATTGACTTCAATGGGACTATGGGTACGCTCCTGCTTTGCTGGCTTTGGGACAGATTTGCTGCTAGAATGGCCTCTGTTTTGTACATATAAATTGTGCCCACATTTTTTGCGATTGTAATTAATTCTGCTTTGAAATAGGAGTTAGACATCTACCATCCTATGTAATTGTAAACGTTTGCATTTGCAAAATTTCCCCTATTTATATAATTTTTTTTTCATATTTGGACTTAAATGTTCACTTGAAGATATAACAAAGCAGCAAGTCAAGCAAAAGTTTGCACATTGGATTGTAAGCAAATACATGAATATGTCAAATTTACAAGATGGATGACTCAAAAAGGTGGGAGACTTACAGATTTTAAATTTCAGAATTTATACACTGTGGTGTCAAATCAATGGAAGACTGAATTAAGTTAATGATGGGGATATAATTACATGAACTGATACCTTGATTTTTCTCTCGGATTGAAGTCACAGCCAGAATGACTGCAGCATCATTAGTGCCAAATTATGATTAGTGGTTACTACAGCTGGAAAGTTATAGTACTAGTTGCTATTGTGTGTGCATTCAATAGAAGGTGATGTTTGGCTTTCATAAGTAATGAATTTAAACAATGTAAGTTTGTGTGTCCTAGGATTAATGTAAACACTGCATTAATGAGTAACTCAGCAATGTCAGAGTGTTAACAGTTGCTAGAGCGATCACACCATTATCTAAATTAAATCTGACTGATTTACAAAGAAACAATATGGTGCAGTTGTAAGAATGCAACAGCACAATGGAGAACCTTCCACTGCAGCCTTACCTTAGACCTTAGTCCATCGGGTGCTTTGCTGCACATTGGGCTACTAGCAGGAGGAGAAAAAGTTATTTATGTCTTTAAAAGAGCATGACCAGGGTCCATCATGTCTGGCGCCCTTTCTGCAAGGTGGTTGGAATGATCAGTTTCAGATTTTGTGCATGCTGGTGGTGAGGTGTGGAATTTGAATTGACTGCTAATTGTGTACAAAGTGGGTGGGTTTTGAGGGATTGGGGCCTTCTGGTTGGCTGTGTTGCAGGATAGGTGGCTAGGGTAAAGGAAGGACTACAGGCAGTCACTGGTGAGTCCTGCATTAATGCAGTTTTGAACAGAAACAAATCTCAAAACCTCAACATTTTTCGCTAAACACAAACATACATCTCTGGGCAGCCCTAATTGACAATGTTAAAATATTGAACTGCTCAACCTTCAAAAAAATCCCTAACCAAACCATAGAGAAAAGACTCTTCTAACAGCTGGGCCTACAACAAAGTTTATCAAGGTTTCTCTCCCCTGCCCCTAGTACCAGGACACACTTGGTTTTGGTTTATTTAATGACCTTTTTGAAGGGTGCATGTGACTCTGAATTTTTATTGTGTAAACACTAGGAACATTACTTTTCCAGGAGTTTTAAAAAATGTCTAAAAATATATTTTAATAAAACAGTTGGCAATGCTTTAATGTTGCTTCTGTTTCTCAAACAGAACAAATGGGGAGGAAAATAAAGAAGCATGAGCACTGCATGTGGTTATGAAACTTGTTTGCGTGACCATCTCAAGAAATAACTCTTGTGTCTGGGCTTTGTGCTTGTGAAGCGAAATCTGCTGCACTACAGAATGTACTTTTTAATTAACTTCCAGAGAAGAATGTAATTGGTAAAGAATGTTGTCTTGTGATTAAATCATGGACCTTGGCTCTAGAATTCCTGGCTTGTATTTTCAGCTCTGCCACTGGACAGGTCACCTAAACTCCCTGTGCCAAAGCTGACCCATTTTTTAAGTGAGAAGAATAATAACGCCTATTACAGAGATATTCTAAGACTTAAGCAATGGTTTCCAGAAGGATTTCCAGCTTCATCTCTGAGGTTTTGCACCGACATATAATTGGTATGCAAACAGTCCACAGATCTACTATGCACAACTTGGCTTCCTATGAGCTACAAACCTATTTTTTAAAAACCAATTTCACACAATTTGGTAGTTTAAATAGTTTAAACATTGTAAAATGTGCCAATAGAAACTTGTGCCCACAAAACAGAAGAAACAAATTGGATTTGCTTCCAGATATTAGGGCTGAATATTTGTCAGGTGCTTTGTTATCATGAAAGGGACTATTTTAGTTCAGAGTATTCTAATGGCATTAATATTTTCTTTTCTCATAATAAATAGAGTGGCTTTAATGCAAAATCCAATATCAATAAAAATACAGAACTGAATAAATTAACCATAGCTCTAGAATTTTACTCTTCATTGATTGGAAGTGTGTGTTTGGAATAATGAATTAAAAACATCTCTTTCATAAGAAAAAATTATGAACTACGAGAGCAAGATAGAATGTGAAAGTTCCTGCTAATTCAGGAACTACACACTGTCAGATGATAGACCGATTAGGAATTCAACCAGTGAAATACAAGACAGAAGCATTGAATCAACAAAACAAGCTCTCATTGGCTGCTGATACTGGAACCTAGTTATTTCTGAAAGATGGTGGCTTTTATAAATCTACACTTTTTTGGTTACTACATAAGCCACACAGTGGATAGAGCAGATAATGGGTTCAGAATGTTAAACAGTAGAGTGATGAGGGAGAATTTCAAATATAAAGGCCAATTTGTTAGGTTTCTTGTAACCTAGAGAGTTCCCTTACCTGCTTCAACTCCAGTGATGTTACCGTGAGAAGTACACTCTCACATTTACACAGATGCCATTACAGATTATTAGTAGTAACCAGATGTCAGGGTTCCTTCCCCACTCTGAACTCTAGGGTACAGATGTGGGGACCCGCATGAAAGACCCCCTAAGCTTATTCTTACCAGCTTAGGTTAAAAACTTCCCAAAGGTACAAACTTTGCCTTGTCCTTGAACAGTATGCTGCCACCACCAAGCGTTTTAAACAAAACAGGGAAAGAGACCATTTGGAGATATCTTCCCCCAAAATATCCGTTGCCCTTTCCTGGGGAGGCTTGAGAATAATATCCTAACCAATTTGTTACAAAATCATCAAAGACCCAAACCCCTGGATCTTGGAACAATGGAAAAATCAGTCAGGTTCTTAAAAGAAGGATTTTATTTTTTTTAATTTTTTTTTTTTAAACAAAGCTAAAAATCATCTCTGTAAATTCAGGATGGAAAATACTTTACATGGTGTTCAGATTCAAAACACAGAGGATCCTCCTCTGGGCAAAATCTTAAAGTTACAGAAAACAGGAATAAACCTTCCTCTTAACACAGGGAAAATTCACATAAAACAAAAGATAAACTAATCCACCTTGCTGGGTTACCTATGCTGGTTGCAATATTGGAGACTTGGATTAGGATGGGTTGGAGAAGATGGATTTCTGGCTGGCCTCTCTCAGTACCAAGAGAGATCAACCACCTAAACAAAGAGCACAAACAAAAACCTTCCCCCCCCCCCCTTCCCAAGATTTGAAAGTATCTTGTCTCCTTATTGGTCCTTTGGGTCAGGTGCCAGCCAGGTTAGCTGAGCTTCTTAACCCTTTACAGGTAACAGGATGTTGCCTCTGGCCAGGAGGGATTTTATAGCACTGTATACAGAAAGGTGGTTACCCTTCCCTTTATATTTCTGACACCAGATCATTGAATGCTTCTCCACGGTTGAACTTTAATTGTGTTTCTAACTTTTGCTGTGAAATCTGTGTTCATAATTCCAAGAAAAATAAGTTTTAAGAGACATATTGCTAGGTAGCTAGTTTGTCTTTGGCAATCAAGGCTTTTAAAAGACTGAAACAACATATAGGGAAAGATATTTCTGATTCATTGTTGAGCATAAACAGGCCAAGGAATGTTTGGAACTGGTGCTCTAAGCCAAAAGGGCTTGTCTCCTCTCTCTTTTTTTTTTTTTTTTTTTTTTTAAAAAGAATCTTTGGCATTACAAGGCAAACCATAACCAATTGTAAAGTATAATTTCTGCACAAACATGTAGTATGTATGGAGGTATTATTTATTCAAGTTTCCTACCCACACGCTCTCCCCACTCCAGAGAAAATCGTGATAACTTGTCTGTTTTAAATTCCAAAAAAAAATCCCATAAGGAAATCAAAAAGAAAAGAAACCACAAGACAGGGAAAGAGGAAAAAAACAACAAACAAACAAAACCTAACACCACCAACACAGTATGAAAACCTGACTCACTGCAACCTGAGGCGTAGTTTAAAATCCAGCTTTTTTGGAAAGGCAAGTTCTTCCTGCTACTGGCAGAGGGAGGGGAAGGATGAAAAACTAATGTAAAGTGAAGTCCATGTCCTGGATTTCAAGGCAGTTGCTTTGTGCAACATCTAGCATTGGCCATACCAATCAATGTTTTCAAACATAGCTAGGGGTTGTGAGTGCCTCCATTTCTGGGTGCCCAGCTTGACACATCTTAAAGGGGCCTGGTTTTCAGAAAGTGCTGAGCACCAGTTCACTAGCAAAGCTGTGTAAAAAGCATCCCAGAGTAGTAATCTAAGGGGACACAGTCCAGGTTGCATCCTGGGGAATGTCACAAACCCCTATTGCTGAACCAAGGCTCAGGCCATTGCTGTGAGGGGGCAGGCTTCACCTCAACTGAGCACTGCTAGACCTTTTTGCCTGATGTGCAGGAATGAGCAGGGAAGGGTTCTCCCATCAGGGAGTCCTGATAAGGCAGAGATCCCCACAAAGTCCTTCCTGGGATTGCTTGTTCTGAACGTTAACCAGGGTTTGGTATCCAGTGGAGTGGAAAGATTTAAAGATGTTGCTTCAAGTTTTTTTGTCCTTGGGGAAAAATATTTTCGAAACAGTTTTGTGGCCAAAGGATAAGCTTTCTACATGGAAGCCATCTACAGAAAAATTCCTATGTACCTGAACAGGAAGGTGGAATTTACTGGGATAAATAGATAAAAGAGGGACTTGTCTGTGCAAATAATGTAAATCGGAGAATATAACCCAATTTTCAATAATGGAGAGCTTGGATGATTCTCAGTGGTTGCCAGTGTTGTGATTTTATTGTGAACTTTGCAATATTTGGTGTTTTTCATAAAGCCCCATCTCCTGGAGTCAAGCGGTTACATGAGAATCTCAGCTTTCATTTTTTTAAAAAGGTAAGTTTCTAGCCCTCATAGTTACAGAGGAAAGCTTGAAAACGTACCTGAGTGCCCCTCAAAAGCTCAGAAACAAAAAGAAAGAACCCAAAAATTATCATTTAAAAAAATCCTCGTGATTTTTGAACATGTGGGGTTGGCAATATTCGGTTATATTTAATCGTTGCAGATTTAACATGAATCCTTCCTGTTCCTCTAGTCTTGCTTGTAGTGCACAGAGGATGCTGTTTCTATGACCTGTGGATTAATTATCCTGTTGCATGTTGAATATTTTATTGGCACCTTGATGTGGCTGATGGTTTGGTGTATCTGTGGCTGAAGTGTGTAGCTTGCGTGAACTGTGTGTGACAGACCCAACATGAAACTAGTGAATTTGATCTTTTCATCATAATGAAGCCCAAAGTCTGGATTTTTGCTGTCTCTTTATGACCATTGAGGCTGGGAAAACACTTCTTTCCTGCGAGGAATGGAGGCTTTAGGTGCCCTGTGTCGGGTATATTGCCACCCTGTCTGAACGTTAATTTTTGTGTTCAGTTTAAACAAATCTAGGCTATGAGGATGGGGCCTCTAATCATCTATTTAATACTCGTGTACTGACTTACACATAAATGAACACCATTGCTCTGAATCCTTGAGCAGCAGGGGCTTGAAGGAAGCCAGGTTCAGCTAAACAACAAGAAGAATATATAAACAAAAAGCCAAGTGAAAGAACATTCCTGACCGAGGCATGCAACAAAATTCAGAGACACTGAAGAATGGAGTAGCCATTTCAGGCAAGCTGTAGGAGAAGACTATTCTGCAGAAGCATGTCATTAGTGCCCAGTTAATGGTTATCTTCTGTAGCAGAATTTGGGCTTTACATCTAGCGCTGAGCCTGAAATACAGTGCTAGCATGAATTACAGTGCTAGAGATCCAGCCGTGGTCCCTTTCAGCACAAGTCCTTGTTGCCTATTTCTTGTCCACATGAAAGCTAAGGATTGCATGGTGCAATTTGAAAAGAATATTGTGTAACCATAGTATTCTAGACCCCAGTGCTCAGCTACAATCATACTTAGGTTTATTTACATATTGCAATGATCTGTGTACTTGCAGTATATTATTCTGCAACTAGATAACTCTGTGGTATGTTCCATTCCAGACAATGGGCAGTTCCTGGTAGACTGTGTGTGGCTCTTGGTAAAAAGGGAAGACAAAACTGAAACACAAGTTGTGTGGAAGCCTATTTGTTTATTACAATAAATAATGCGAACCCCAAGCATTCAGGAATCAGGCTTCAAAAAAACATTGGCTTAAAAATCATGATTTTTTTTTTTGCCTTCTGGTTTTTGAGTCATTATGAGGGCTAGCTTTTCTCTATGACTATTTCTCTATAAATAATAATAATAATGAAAAAAGAGAGTGAGAGAATAGGTGCTGAGATTCTCACCTAGTCAAATGCTTCCAGAAGCTAGGGCTTTAAGAAAAACATCAAATGTCTCAAGATGCACAATAAAATCATGACAGTAGGCAACACGGTTGTTATGTATAGTTTCATTGTTTCCTCCTAATAAATGCCTCCTGTTTAAGGATGACTGGAATTCCACCTGGCACCTACCACCTATGCTAATGTTGCATTTCTAACAGGGTTTTGGAATACTTTGAATCTGAAAATTGTTATAAGAAATTGCACTGTTTTTGGTGAAAATATGAAGCAGTAGTTGCTAGTTATTGATGAAGATTTTGCAAAATGTATCCCATTTGTCATACAAAGTGGAAGCAAAAGTCTAATATTGTCTAATATTTAGATTGGGTTATTGTGCTACATATTTTTCGTCTTTTTCAATCTGAGAAAACATGGCTAGAAATATCATTGACTAAGAAAATGGCTTTAGATTTGTTCCTCTTAAAAACATACTGTAGTTGGCACCAAGTGTTCATGAGCGAGTGATAAAATGCCTGGGAATAGGCTCCCAATGATCTCCTATGGTTATTGCTTTCTTGCTTTGGTTTAACTCTTCTCATGTTGGTAGATATTTAGTTGTTTGCAGTGTTGTTTTAGCTGTGTTGGTCCCAGGATATGAAAGAGACAAGGTAGACGAGGTAACATCTTTATTGGACCAACTTCTGTTGGTGGAAGGGACAAGTTTTCCAACTAGATGGAGCTCTGCTCGAGGTCTGGAGAAGGTAACGTGAGTGTTTTGTGTGATCCTTTTCAAAGATCTGTCAGTGCATGATCTGAAAAGAGGTGATGTTCTGTGGATAAAATGGATAGCTTTTTGCTCATGAGTGTGAAGAAGTGAATATATTGTACATTTTGAAGCTGATTTATATCGATATTGTCTTGTAAAGTGTTTCCAAAACACATGAGTCAATTGAAAATAAAAATGAAAACATGTAATAGGAAAATGAAGGCTCCAAACTTATTTATTCCTCATACAATTGGTTTGGACTTAAGGTGATGATGGGAATGAGTGGGATTTCCCTGTATGTGGGGAAGCTTATTCCTTTCTAAAATCTTCTGTCAGTGGTGATGTTTATCTTTGCCTCCTGACTATACTTTGAAGAGCAAATGTTTTGCCTTTAAAGTGCACCAGTTTGCATGCCTTCCAGCACTTATCCTGAGGAGCTTATTCTAACCCCCTCCCAACTCCACTGATCCTAGTGACTAAGGCTCAGAGAGTGACCCCAGCTGTGTTACCACACAGCAGAGCAGGGCGGGGTTGGGTATAAGGAACACACTTAGCCCACACAGAGGAGTATCTGTGAATTAACCTCACTGTGTGGTATCTAGCCCTGGACTCACGAATTTGCAGTAGTTGTGTTTCAACAGGTCTAAATATCTTATTTATACATTGTTTGAGGTGAGTCATCAGCGTCCTAAGCAAGGTACAAAACTGAGTGGCCCTGGCCAAAAGAATTCATAGTCTAGATTTATCCAGACATTTATCCAGATTTATCAAACAAACAATTTAATACATATCTATAACATATGAAAATCATACATGAGATTGGACAGTCATGCAGTATTTTTTAAGCTATGTTCAATATTGGAGGGTGGTATCACTGACATATGTAAAATATCTGAACACTCTGAACCTACCAGAGCAATAAGGCAAACACTGCAATTTTGCATTTGTGTTTCTTTTCATCACTAGCACAAAGATGGATCTCGTTGATTTAACCTAGCGCTACGTGAACAGCAGGGGACCAAAAGGCTCGCTGCCCAATTAGAGTCCCAGACGTTAGATTTTCAGTGGTAAAAATATTTTATTGAATGCTGAAAGAACTTGAACTGTTGCTGAAAGGAAAAAAAGAAAGAAAGGGGAGTTGATCTCAGTGTCCTTTGTTTCCATTGCAGTTCTGAATATTGGTGCTAGGATACAGTACTGTACAAAACAGCTCATCTGCACATTTTAAAGAGGTATCACAAATTAAAAGCAGATGAGTTCAGTAGCTGGCAAGGAAGCCTGCTTTGTTTTCCAAATTTAAATAAGATAAAATGTTATATATGGAAATATAATCTATATAATGCCTATGAAAATGTCTAATCTCATATCTGAACATTTTACTTTTATAGCCAAAGACCAAGTATACAGATTCAAACTTGGGCATATGCGTGCAGGTTCTTAAATCCACACTTTGGGACTTGACCTGTTTTTTAAAGATGTTGAAAACTGGCAACTCCCATCAACTTGAGTTGTAGGGACTTATTACTTTTATTCAGGAGCCTAGATATGGAGATAGGTGTCTAACTTTAGGTTCCCAACTATCTCAGGTTGGGGACCCAAAATTAATGGAAACTTTTGAAAATTTGCACTGGCCCACTGTCAAACAGCAACTAAATGGAAGAATCAGAAATAGAACCCAGGACAGGAGTCCCGACTCCTGATACTCAGAGACCAGACAATAGCTCCTCCACTACTGAACATATATAAAGAGCGATAGGAAGCAGTGCCTCTTTCTCACCATTTAATGTATCAAACTTGGGGGGATGTTTTAACTTCTACAGAGTGATTAAAAAAATCTCCAATTACTGAGCTGTCAATAATTTCTCCAACTCAATCTCTTCACAAGGAACAAAGACAGACTTGTTGAGAATAAATTATGTTAGTGAGCCAGTAGGATGCAGGTAAGGGAGGGCCAGGAGACTTTTGCTCCTTCTCTGCATTTTATGAGAACCAGATGCTCTGCAGCAGCCTCTCTTAGTGGGGCTATTTGTTGTAGGTTTCCCGCTTGGGCTCCATTCTTGAGAAGTTTAATAACAAACTACAGAAAAAAAAACCCACTGATTTTGGTCAGAATAGACAGCCAACTCTGCCAACCCACATGAAATATGGACATGTCAACCAGGCAGGCAGAGCTAGCTTTAAAAAGGAGCTTACTAAAAATTGCTAATACCACTGGCATACACATGAGCTATTATGATCCCAGACTATTTTTAATAGTCTCTTAAGGTACCTGTTTATTTCTTGAAGCATAGTTAACAAAAGAAAAGGTGGACATGATGCTGCAAGGGTATTCAGCAGGATCAGGTACCAAGTATAAATAATTTTTTAATACTAACTTCCATCCTGGTAGGTACAGTATGTGATGGGAAAGGGCTTGATGAGCTATTTTAAACATAGAGGGTCACATTCTGGTCCTTGCTAAGGCTGCTTTGAACCACTCTGGTGTACATTATATCTTGCAGTATAGGACACTGCTGTAGCCAAAGATACCATGGGTGCTCTAAAGTGGAAAATCTGTAATGATGTACCATGCTGGGGGCATAAAGAGGAATTTCACCATTGTCTGAGCACTATTCCAGCACCAGAAAGGACTCAGAGTGCGGTGAGGTCAGGAGGTGAAACATTTTCAGAACCACCCCTGTTTCTGTGACTGACCTCTGAGGCACTGAGTTGAAGCTGTTCCTAGAGACAAGAGGGATATGGGATACAGGCACACTAAAAGATTTGGTTGAAATTAGAAATAAGGAAATCTTTAAATCTTGTGCAGGTGACAATGAGAAAGTCTGAAGTCAGAGGCCTTAGTCACTCTAGTTATTTTGAATGAAGCTATAGACTACATATAATTGGTAAGAATTAAGTAGCTATTTTATTACATATATTTATAAAAATATATGACAGGATGTAGGGGGATTATTTGGTGCCCAGTGAACAAGAGGTTAATATCACCTCAACTTTATCACCTTTTCTGTTTCTATTGTACAAGTACTTAGGGGAATGGCTCAAACAGATTGGGGCTGGGAGAGAATATGCTTTTGTGAAGATCAAGCTCCACACACAGCTTCATAGGATTGGGCAGACCCCCAAAGCTGGAGGATTTCTCCTTTGTCTTTTGGTCATATTAAATAATTTCACTTTATTGTTATAATCACAGACCCTAAAGGAAGAGACCTTTCACCTGTCTCTGTTTTTTTTTTTCTTGCTGCTGAGTCATTCCTCTCTTTTACAGAGTCATACTGAATGCATTAGGAGCACTGTGAATAGGAGAGTTTGGCATAAGGTACAGAGAATGCTTGAAAGCCTAGAAGAGAGAAATCATCCCGTTAATATTTTTCTGTCATACAGCTTATTTGTACTAGGAGGTAGAAAAGCACTCCACTTTTCAGACTGAACCAGGCTGTTGGCTGTGAGTTTTGACCATAATTCTTCAGGGGTTTTGCCCAAAAGACAGAAGAAAAGAATGAAAATTACCGAATGGTGATGCCAGAAAGTAAAAATGAAACAAAGCAAAAGTATATTTATAATGAAAGCTTGATCAGTACAGCCCTGATCCAAAGCCCATTCAAGTCAATGGGAATCCTGTCCTTGACTTCAGTGAGTTTTGTATCAGGCCCTCTCAACATGAGTATCTGACAAAACCATAGTGACATGTGAGATTTCTTTCACTTCCACACAGGAGACCCATGGAGCCTGTAATCAAACTTGGGGCCTGCAGTTCAATTTGAAAGGTTTCTTGTGCTAGGCTATTCTGGTCAGGTGGTTGCTCTGACTCCCATCTAGTAATTTGACTTAAGGCTGGCGGTGACCCTCAACACCCAGGCGCTGAAGGAAATAGTACGTTGAAGTAAAATCCCAAGCCAAAGAAAGCTGTTATATTCTGTAGAGAAGAATTGTATAAATTCCTGTCGCCCTTTAGCTGCACTGACCTATACACAGTGCTTCCATTTTTACTCCTGCACCTATTAGGGTTTTTTTTTTACCCTTCTTCCTTTCTTTTTGCTCCCTTTGAACTTTTTGGTGTTCTTTCTTGGGTTGATTTTCATTTACACTAAGGCCCCTTTATACAGCCTGGCAGTGTAAAGGGTCCTCCACGTTAAGGCCCCTTTATACTTTGAGTGATGTAAAGGACCTTAGTGTAAAAGGGAATCAGGCCCTCTGTGTATAATTTACAAGTGACCCATTACCTACAGAGCAAAAGGGTGTGGATGGAATATGGGAAATGTTTGGGGCCAGACTTATATGTGCTGGTACAGTGGGGTTTCAGCTGCACTTTCCTGAGTCAGTGTGGCCTGCAGTGCTGCACAGGGGACTTGCCCTCTCACTTTCTCGGGAATGGCAGATGGGTTTCTACAGGTGGCATTTTAGGACTGAGAGCCTTGCCAACAGAGGCTGCAGGGAAGATGCACTTAGTTTGCCCCTTGGCTGCCCTAGTCATATCTTCTCTCCTGTCAACACCACTCACTTCTGAGACCCATGCTCAGCTGCAGACTGGCTGGTAGCAGAGATGTTGTGAGCACCTTTGGAAGTCTTTCAGCCATTGACTTTTCGAGTCTGTCAGCTTCTGCTGGTTCAAATCTGCCCAATTGTGTGTGTGTGTGTGCTGGGTGAAGAGAATACTTTCCATAGTTTGATTTTTGTATCAAACTCTTAAGCAATTAATATATAATGATGCAAATCCTATATAAGGAGTGAAATCATAACCCCGGTAAAGAAAATAGCAAAACTCTTATTGACTTCAGTTGGGTCAAAATTTCACCCTGAGTGCTTAGTGTAAAGGAAAGCTGTTGGTTGTGTTCATACCCAGTATTGTTAGTCTATAGTAACATTTATTGAGCCTTATTATTGATCTAATTCATAGCCTGATTCCCTGTTTCCAAAAAAATAGCCATGATCATTGTTTTGACACATTGTCATTCTTTTGTTGGCTAAAATTGTTGATTTTTGTCAACAACATTCCTTCTTACTGTATCCTCATTGTTTCACATCAGTAAGCTTTCTAATTGCTTTATCATTTGCATGCTGTAATGAAGGCTACCGTGATCTTTGCCAATAACAATAATATCATTTTCCTGCTTAAGCCACTGGAAGCAAATTGACACATCTGGCCTGATATAGTCACCTGCCTCCCATCTGGAGGATCAGACCCTTAAACAATAGGAGTTTTCCCTAGTAAGGATTAGGTCCACAGCATTGAGCACAGTTGAGGGCAGAAGACATTTCTTGCTGGAACTGGGTTGCTTATGTGGGTTTAAATGGAAGCCTAGAACAGGTAGAGTCAGGCTGGCCAAAATGACTCCATTTTTCAAAGATGGTCAGAGTTGCAAGTCAGTCAATACACCTTCCTTTCTGAAGCAAAAATGTGAGAGAAGGAAGAGGGGATGAGTGGAACCATTAAACATGCCTGCCATATTGCTGAAGAGGTTTGCTTTCTGACCATATAAGTTAATAAAGTTCAACTGTGACCCTGTTTAAGTTTATTCCAAAAGGTGATGTCATTTCTGGCACCTAAAGCAAGTCCCTGCCGTTTTAAAATCATGACTCTGTAAACTGGGTTCTTCTGCATTACAAATAAACTATTAGTATGCCCCATTTAAGAAATGAATATAGGCTGTTCTGCTTCAACCCATATGTACAGTTCAGAAGGTCAGGCATTACCGCAGTATCTCTCCTGTTGTTTTAGGGCTCCCATGTGTTATGGTTGGCCCCGATGACATGGCATTTGGTTTCAGTTATTTTTTCATGGCTTTGGCTTTTAAGAATAGAAAGACACATTTCAAGAAAAATCCAACAAGTTGTAAAGTTCACAAAGATGGAGGACTGTGATCAGTTTTAGACAAAGCATGTAGAAGGAGACAAGCGTCTTATTTTATTTTAAGGACTGTGGCTGTTTAACCTAAATATAATAAATCTAAGTTATGCGGGGGTGGAGAGGGGGGAAGAAACAGAAAACACAGCCCAGCTAGTGTTGCAGTAACCCTGCATTTTCTTAAGTGGAGCCAGTTGTTTCTGTATGACATCAAATTTCATAGTGGCCAGGATTCAAAACACAGGCAGGAGTGGGGGAACACAGTGCCCTTTGTTGAAGCAAAGTCCAGTAATTAGTTTGATAAATAAATACAAGGAGTGTGAAAAGGAGTCCTTGTTGGTGAAAATGCTGACCCTTCAAGCCCCAATTAAAGCTCATCATTCAAAATGGTGTTTGTCTTGTTGCTGGGGTGGTTGTTATGAAGTAGTTTCTAACCCCTAGGTAAAATCTGTACAGCAAATCTAGAATAACTGTGTAAAAGGTGATTAAGATCGCGGCTCCAGGGGGATACAGTAAAGATACCAAGCAGGACTAAATTTCAGCAACATATATGGTGGTTTAAATTCACAAGTCCTATTAAAGGGAGCTCTGTGTCTGTTGTCCATACATAGAAAATTTGCCTGAGGGCTTATGCAGAGCAGCCAAATTTTCAGAAGAGCTGACCTGACATTTAGGCACCTAAACAAAGTGGTCAGATTTTCAAAACTAAGTTGCTGGGCACTTTTGAAAATCTGGCCACTTCATTTAGATGCCTATGTGGAAGCTGGATTCTTTTGAAAATGGGGCCAAATATATGCATTTTAGAATAAAGGAAGTATGTTTTATGTAGCTGTGAATTGGTACATAATCTACCTGCTAATCTTTCCTTGAAACACAGGAGATGAGTGGGGGGCCACATGGCATGACTGGTCAGCATACAATGCAATTTATTACTTTAAACCCCATAATTCTACAGCCTTCTGTAAGCAATTGGGTGTGGTGCCCTGGAAGAAAGACCATGCTAATGAATAGAAAAGAAGTGATTTAATCTCTTCATACTCCACTGACAGACTAGTGTCTACAGAAGTTCTAAAGTCCAATCATGCAAATCTACCCCCCTCATGTGAATATGTCTAATAACTGATGAAAGGCTGAAGAATTTTCATAGAAGCTACAGAAGATGATGAGGGGAAGGAGAGCTTTTCACCAATGTACTACACACCCCACAGTCACAGGAAGCTGATTGTGGAAGATAGACCTCATGATCCTAATAATGCTACAGATTTCTGAAGAGGATTTATCTATCCCACATACATTCATTCCACAGCTTGGCCTCAAACTTACTAGATCAGCAATATGGTTGAGCAGGATTTAGCTCAGTTGCCCAGGGAAAACACAGTTTAGACAAAACAATAAATTAATCTACTGTAATATCTCTGGTTTGTCTCAGCAAAACATCAGGCTGAAATAAGAGATTAAATAAAAGATGCTGGGACTTCTGTGCACAGAGAGAGAACTTCTACTTTCCACTGGTATTAAGAACAACTTGGACATGCTTGTTATCATCATATGGACAAAACCCATTGGATTTGAGTCTAAGTAAGGGGTGAGGAACTGGTTAAGGCTCTCTTGTGTTTTCAGGAAGAGAGATTTTCTCCTTTAACTATCTGTGGAGGGTCACAAGGGTCATGGATAGAACATGAAGCTCACAGTAATCTGTGGAAAATTGGTGATCCCTGCGCATTAGAGAATACAGTTAAATGTTGACCTTCCTGTTTTTAAAAATCCTCATGGATGTCCTCCAACTGACCTCGTGGAACTTGTCTTTCTAGTCCTTTCACTGTCTCTTCACTCAGAAAAGCTGTATCAATATAGCTATGTCATTAGAGGGTAATTTTTTTATCAGTACAGATGATATAGAATCATAGAATCTCAGGGTTGGAAGGGACCTCAGGAGGTCATCTAGTCCAACCCGCTGCTCAGAGCAGGACCAATCCCCAATTTTTGCCCCATATCCCGAAATGGCCCCCTTAAGGATTGAGCTCACAACCCTGGGTTTAGCAGGCCAGTCCTCAAACCACTGAGCTATCCTTCCCCCCCCAAATGATATACTGGCATAAGCCCTATTGTAGAGGATGTTGATCAGGTGATTCCGCAGTTTCTTTGAGAGCGTGTGGCACAAACTGTCAGCATAGTCTGTGTGGTATGTAGATTGTAATGGATTTTTTACCTTCAGTCCTTTTGGTATGATGTCCATCTGTTTGCATTTGGAAAGGAAGATGTCTGTCTGTATCTGTATGAGTTTTTTCATGAAGTTGATAAATTTCCACTCCATACGGCTAAATTCAGTGCCTTGCATAATGACAGGTTTCAGAGTAGCAGCCGTGTTAGCCTATATCCGCAAAAAGAGAAGGAGGACTTGTGGCACCTTAGAGACTAACAGCTTTATTTGAGCATAAGCTTTTGTGAGCTGCAGCTCGCTTCGTCGGATGCATGCAGTGGAAAATACAGTGGGGAGATTTATATACACAGAGAACATGAAACAATGGGTGTTACCATACACACTGTAACAAGAGTGATCAGGTAAGGTGAGCTATTACCAGCAGGAGAGCAAGGGGTGGGGGGAGAAACCTTTTGTAGTGATAATCAAGGTGGGCCATTTCCAGCAGTTGACAAGAACCTCTGAGAAACTGTGTGTGTGTGTGTGGGAGGGGGGAAATAGTTTTACTTTGTGTAATGACACATCCACTCCCAATCTTTATTCAAGCCTAAGTTAATTGTATCCAATTTGCAAATTAATTCCAATTCAGCAGTCTCTCGTTGGAGTCTGTTTTTGAAGTTTTTTTGTTGAAGAATTGCCACTTTTAGGTCTGTAATCAAGTGACCAAAGAGACTGAAGTGTTCTCTGACTGTTTTTTGAATGTTATAATTCTTGACGTCTGATTTGTGTCCATTTATTCTTTTACGTAGAGAGTGTCCAGTTTGACCAATGTACATGGCAGAGGGGCATTGCTGGCACATGATGGCATATATCACATTGGTAGATGTGTATTTTCCACTGCATGCATCCGATGAAGTGAGCTGTAGCTCACAAAAGCTTATGATCAAATAAATGTGTTAGTCTCTAAGGTGCCACAAGTCCTCCTTTTCTTTTTGTGGATACAGGCTGACACGGCTGCTACTCTGAAACCTGTCATTATGCAAGGCACTGAATTTAGCCGTATGGAGTGGAAATTTATCAACTTCATGAAAAAACTCGTACAGATACAGACAGACATCATCTTCCTTTCCAAATGCAAACAGATGGACATCATACCAAAAGGACTGAAGGTAAAAAATCCATTACAATCTACATACCACACAGACTATGCTGACAGCCTGTGCCACACGCTCTCAAAGAAACTGCGGAATCACCTGATCAACATCCTCTACACCAAACAGGGAAAGATTAAGAATGAGCTCTCAAAACTGGATACTCTCATAAAAAAACAACCTTCCACACAAACTTCCTCATGGCTGGACTTTACTAAAACTAGACAAGCCATTTACAACACACACTTTGCTTCTCTACAAAAGAAAAAGGACACTAAACTATCTAAACTACTACATGCCACAAGGGGCCACAACAGTGGTTCACTTAACTCACCCAGCAATATTGTTAATCTATCCAACTATACTCTGAGCCCAGCAGAAGAATCTGTCCTATCTCGGGGCCTCTCCTTCTGCCCCTCCACCCCCACGAACATGAAACAGTTCTGTGGTGACCTAGAATCCTATTTTCGACGTCTCCGACTCAAGGAGTATTTCCAACACACCTCTGAACAACATACTAACCCACAGAGACCTTCCTACCAAGACTACAAAAAGAAGGATTCTGGGTGGACTCCTCCTGAAGGTCGAAACAACAGAGTGGACTTCTACACAGAGTGCTTCCGCCGACGTGCATGGGCTGAAATTGTGGAAAAGCAGCATCACTTGCCCCATAACCTCAGCCGTGCAGAACACAATGCCATCCCCACACACACACACACACTGTTCCTCAGAGGTTCTTGTCAACTGCTGGAAATGGCCCACCTTGATTATCACTACAAAAGGTTCCCCCTCCCCCCACCCCCAGCTCTCCTGCTGGTAATAGCTCACCTTACCTGATCACTCTCGTTACAGTGTGTATGGTAACACCCATTGTTTCATGTTCCCTGTGTATATAAATCTCCCCACTGTATTTTCCACTGCATGCATCCGATGAAGTGAGCTGTAGCTCATGAAAGCTTATGGTCAAATAAATTTGCTAGTCTCTAGGGTGCCACAAGTACTCCTTTTCTTTTTATTGGTATAACTGTGCCTTAGATTGACATAGTTTTGTTGTTTTTCAGGCCATCATAAGCTAGACTGCTATAAGCACTTTTATAGCAATGTAACAGCATATGCATTAGGATAATTTTATTTAACTACACCAGTGTAGTTAAAGCTGGAAAACTTTCTAGTGTAGACAAGGCCTCAGCCTCACCAGCAGTGTGACTTCCCCTTGGCTCCTGCTCTCTGGAACAACCACCCAGATTCCTCATTGATTCTAAACTGCATCTCAGCTTAAAACATCTCTTCCCCCTTGCTTGTACTTCTGAATTTCTCTCTCTCTCTGATATTCTTTAACTTTGTGACTGAATCATTCACCTCTGTGACGCATGTTGGGATACGGCTTGCATGAAAGCCATTGTAATAAAACAACATTAAAATATGCTATGATTGGTGTTCAAACGAGAGTGAAGAGAGGGTTTAATAATCTCTCAACCCCAGTTGCTGCCACCTGGATTTGGTTCAATATCAGAATAAATTATTCATTAAATAAATTATTCAGCCAATATCACAGGAATTTGTTGAATAATTTAGTCAGTTGACTAACAGGATCTGACCAGCTATGACACAGGCTGAATACTGAATATGAGACAAGCTGACAACTAACCATTATTTAATGGCAATACTATTTAATGAATAACAGCATTATTATTTGAATAATCTTTGGGCAGCTCTATTATGAAGTGAGGATTAGAGGTGATAAAATTATTTCCTCTTTCCTAGCTGTCTAAGGAAGGTAAAGTTAAGAATCCAGACTCTAAGGAGAAAACAAAGATGTGTGCTTTTAATTTCTGCATGATGTTGCCCAGTTCAACAAGGACTCAGTTGAGTAGTTTAACTGAGGCCCCATTAAAATGGATTTTACTCTGGGTCACCTAGAGTTTAAGAAGTCCGGGAAGAGAGCAGAAGAAATATTTTGCTACGTGCTTTCAGCAGGCCACTGCCTGGGCTCGGCAGTAAATGAGCTATTGTACACTAAGGGCCAGACTTGTTGGACAGAATCAGTTACATGGGGGGAGACAGTGTAGCTAATGGGAGGAAAGCTATTATTTAGTATATCTTCGACAAAACTGAAAAGAATGTACAAGGCTCCAGGGGGAACTGGGATGCAAAAGTAGCACTGTCCTCGTTTTATAACATCTGCACCATGATCCTGAGCTGCTTGACTATATGAAAGATCTGAGAACTCAACCTAGTTTTTCTTCAGCATTTGTTGCAAAATGACATCACTTCCTATTGACTGTAAAAGAAATGATATGGCTCTTCTTAACCTTCAAAAGAAAAAAAAAGGGGGGGGGGAGGAATTCCATTCTTTCTTCTCAGTTTCTAGAAAGAAGCACAGATATCTAATGATTTTGCTTAAACTCTAAAATGAAGGGAGTGTAGATTTGCTTTAGATTACATACCATAGGAGTTGTGATTAATGGGACCCTGTGGCTGTCAGGTCCTCTGATTTAATATGGGCTAGGAAGAGAGTTGTGTGAGTTCTCTAGAGAAGGCACTGACCGTAGGAATGAACTCTTGAGAGGGACCTGTTTAGAGTGCAGTATTGTCTTGTTTAGGGAGTGGTAAAAAAATAAATGTCTTTGTTGGAGCTTTCTCTTAACTTTGCGCTGAGCACCCATATTGAAATCAATAGGTGCTACAAGTACTCACCGCCTCTCAGAATTTGGCCCAGTGTGTGTTATAACCCTGGGACGTTGAGCCTATTGGTGGGTTTTCCCTGGGACTGGTATTCTGGTAAGGTGGTACTGGGTATTCTGATGGGGAATTGGCTCAGAAAATGGCATGATGTTTTTAGCTGTTACCTTCTGTCCTGTCTAGGGATCTTGTGTAGACATAGAGGGCCTGATTCATGACTGCACCTGAGCTCTGCTGTCTCTGCATTTTTTGGCTGGGCCCCAATGCAGTTTCAGTCTTTGCTGAAACTTCCAATAAGAGTGCCAGGTGTGATGTGGATATCGCTACCTTAGGAATTGAACTAACTCAAATCACTCAGCTGAAGCACCAATGAAGCATATGCCCTGTGCTATGGCTAGTTTGCACAGAGGATAAGAGTCCACTACTGCTGCAAGTTAATGAAGTCACTTCTTCAGTGTAAGTGTTTGAGGCCTATGTTTTCGTGCTGAAGTTCTTGGGTTCAAACCCTACTGGACACCTGTGGTAGAGGTCATAATACAACGGTTTGAAAGGAAGGAGGGGCTTGTGATGAACGCATGGGACTGGGATGCAGGAGATACAGATTCAAATCCTGGCTTTTCCACAGACTCCTTGTCTGATGTTGGGCAAGTTTCTTATTTCCGATAATAGGAAATTATCTCTATTTTTAATCTCACCATCAGTCTTCTCTATTTCGATGATCAGTTTTTGGTGGCAGAGGCTGTCTCTTAATATGTATTAAAACTGTGACCACCACAATTGGGTCCTGGTTTTGGCTGGGGCTTCTAGATGTTACTACATTACAAGCAAATAATAATAAAGCAGCCAGCCTTGTTCTGCAATTATTGCAGCCCTGGACTGATGTCAAGGGAAGAGGGAAGCTCAGTTAGAAGCATGTAGAAAAGTGATTTTGAGACAGTGTTTTATATCCTATTACCATTTCCCCAAGTCATCTAGCCTTCCAGACTTTCCTCTCGTAAAAGAGGCAGACAGCGCCGAAACACCAGCAGTGGCTACTACAACATTCTTCCTGCACTGCTGGGATTGGGCGTGTGGAGAATCAACAGCTGCACCATGTGTTTTGGAGTCATATTTATGCCTGGGTCAGCCTAGTGATTGTGGTTTCTGTGGAGAGGAAATAGAAGAAGTGGGAGTGGCAGCCAGGCCTAAGCTTAAAGCCAAAGTCTCTGCCATAAAAAGTAGGGTAACAAGCACAATAATAGGTTCCTTCAAACCTAAGCCTGCTGTGGAGAGCATACAGAAGCAGATACACATGTGTCTGTGGTGGTCTCCAGGGCTCAGGTTAGCAACAGCATCATCTCTTACAATATAATTCTGAACACTGCCTTAGGTTTCAGCTGTGCATGCATTTCCCATGAGCTAGGTGTCAGAATTTGTAATGTTTTGGTTTCAGGCTTGCTTTCCTTGAGAGTTTAATAATTAATTATCCCGTCTTCTATTTATTCCAGAGAGCTTTACAACCAACATGTGATATACGAATACTTTCACCCCTGGTGAAAGTAAGTCGAGTGACTTACCGGTACTCTGGGGCCAGCTCTGGCTCCTGGAAGGGGCGGGGCCTAGGGTGGAAGGGGTGGAGTTGAGGGGGTCAGAGCCAGCCACAGCCCACCCTGTAAGGTAAGTGCCCTCCCCCCCGGGTAGCAGCAGCAGCCCGGGGCTCCAGGGGCTATTTAAAGGGCCCGGGGCTCCCCCTTCTACTGCCCTGGCCCTTTAAATAGCCGCGGGAGCCCTGAGGAAGCAGCAGGGCTCCAGCTGCTATTTAAAGGACTGGGCCGGCAGAGGCAGCTGGAGCCCCAGCCCTTTAAATAGCCCCTGGAGCCCCCGCTACCCCAGGGCTCTGGGGGCTATTTAAAGGGCCCGTGGCTCCCCTGCTTCTACTGCCCTGGTCCTTTAAATAGCCGCCGGAGTGCAGGAGTAGCGGCGGTGGGGCTCCAGTGGCTATTTAAAGGGCCCGGGAGGTAGAAGCAGGGAAGCCCCAGGCCCTTTAAATAGCTGCCGGAGCCCTGCACCCCAGGGCTCCAGCAGCGGGGCTCTGGAGGCAATTTAAAGGGCCTGGGGCTCCAGCCGGCTTACTTTCACCTCTGCCTTTCACCCATCAATGGAACGAATGTGGCCCCTCTGGGATAGAATATGCCAGTGCACAACAGCAGCTTAATACAGGGAACTGAAGGTAGGAAGGATTTAATTATACAAATTTGGAGGTGGCCAGGACACCACAGTTAAAATCTTACACTAGTAAAAGGTGCTATGGGATCTCTGAAACCAGGATAAGCCTGTACTAGTGCGGGTCATTTCACTCTGGTGCAGTGCAACCATGCTAGGGGCTTGCAGTGGTGTAGCTATGTTAGGATAGCTACACTCATGCAACTAAGCCCCAAGGCAGTCACATTTAGCATCCCAGTGTCCCCCAAGGGAGCAAGGCGACAATCTTTACGTGGTGCTTCTGTTAAGTGCTGATTTTTTTGTGCTTTGTTTTGTGCAAATCCACCAACATACCAGTGTTGTCAATTGACCACTGGATGTCATTTTACCAACCTCCCAGTGAACGTAGCAATGATTATACTTCCTCAAATCGCCCTTTCCAGGACCAAAAGAGAACAGTTGGGCCAGTCCTCTGAATATACCAACTTAATGTAGAAGGGATGTCCAGGGAAAAAGCAGATGATCTCTCGAGGACCCTCAAAGACCATCACATTGACATTATGGCCCACCAAGAAAGACACATGAAAGAAGAAGATAAAGCTGACAGACATAAAATCTATGGCTATACCAAAATTGCTGCTGTCAACCATCCAAAACATGGGCTAGCAGAGTACATGCGAAATGGATTAGAGGATGTGGAAGTTTTGGAAGAATTCTCAACCAGTGGAAGAGAGATCAACATGGTTAGATTTAGAGACATCATTATAGTAAACATATACAAGCCACCTAACATCATGTGGCCTGATCCCATCTTCCCTTCCGTTCCTCAACTGGCCATCTACATAGGTGACTTTAACAGTCATCATGAAGACTGAGGATACTGCTCAAATGAGACAGCCGGGATGCATATCACAGAATGGGCCTCCCTTGAAGACCTCCACCTGCTCTATGATCCGAAGCAATCTGGATCTTTTTGGTCTGCGAGGTGGACAATGGATCACAACTCTGACCTGTGTTTTGTGACCCGTAATAGTGCAGGTGTCCCACTGGCCACAACCAGAACCATCCTAAGCCACTTCCCGCATAGCCAACATCGCCCAATCATCCTCCAGATTGCCCTGGAAGTGCCTCTTCTGCAGTCTGTGCCAAAGCCGCGTTGGAGTTTCCGCAAGGCTGACTGGCCCGCCTACACTTCAGAAACAGAATCTCTGATCCCATGGCTCGAACCGATACCTAGAAACTTCGGTCATTTTACAAACATACTAAAATCGTCCGCTAAGAAGTACATCCCACGTGGTCACCACAAGACTTTCACCCCCTGCTGGACAAAAGAATCCGAGCCTCTCCTGAGGGAATATGAAAAGAGCGGCAACCCAGATAAAGCCACTGCGCTGCTTGAGTCCTTGAATTCAGTGCACCTGGAAAGGTGGAAAGAGACCGTTTGAAAGCCTTGATTTCACCCATTCGAGCTGTAAGGCATGGGCCCTTTTGTGGCAACTTGGAATTATCCCAACCATTAACACAATGCTAAGCAAAGGTGAAAGCAAATGCTGTTGCCTCTCATCTTTCTAACAGCAAGATGCCGACAGACAAGATTACATGCCAAGAGGTCCAGCGGGAACTCCACAGAAACCTTCAACAATGCCCAGAGGAATCCCCACTCTCTTCCCCATTTTCTGTTGAGGAGATCAATGTTGCACTGTTGGAAACCAAAAGTCGGAAAGCTGCAGGGGTTGATGACACTCCTCCAGAGTTTCTCAAGAATCTGGGGAGATGGGAACGGGAATGGCTGGCGGTGCTTTTTACTGCCGTGCATAGAACCGGAAAAGTGCCAACAAGCTGGCGACAGGCAAAAGTGGTTGCCCTACTGAAGCCTGGGAAACCCCCAGAGGACACAACCAGCTACCGCCCCATCTCTCTCTTCTCAACCACTAGCAAGCTTATGGAATGGGCGCTGCTCCACCATCTGTCTGATATTATTGAAGACATCCTTCCAGTGGAGCAGGCAGGATTCGCCTGAAGAGGAACTACTGTGACCAAGTAGCTTCACTTACCAGCCACATTGAGGCAGGATTCCAATGTAAGTTGAAGACAGGAATCACCCTTGTTGATCTGTCCTCAGCATATGACACAGTCTGGAGACAGGGCCTCCACTTCAAGGTCTTCCGCATCATTCAGTGCCGGCAAAGATCCGCCTCTTGGTGGAGATGACTGGGGACTACCACTTTAAGGTATATCTTCATGGCCAGATCAGTAGACCAAGAACTCTTAACTCAGGCAACCCTCAGGGCTCTGTCCTGGCCCCAATACTTTTTAATTTATACACCACGGATATACCAGTGACAGAGTCAAGGAAATTCATCTATGCGGATGATATTGCCCTAGCTGTTCAGCTTACCATCAGCTCCATACCATCAGCTGCACCCGAACCTGAGATCCTAGCACAATGGCTGATTATTTCCAATGCTGGAAACTTAGGCTTAGTAAAAAAAACCAAACAAACGTGGTAACTGCTTTGCATCTGAACAATAAAATGGCTAATACCAAACTTGATGAGCAGTTCTGTGGTGAGAACTTCAGCCACGAAGCTACTCCAAAGTATCTTGGTGTTACACTGGACTGGAGTTTGACCTTTAGACAACACCTCGAGAACACGTGTCATAAGGTCAGGTCTTGTGTCGCGCTTATCAGAAAATCGGAACATCTTGGAGCTCCAGTCCACGGACCTTATGAACCACAACGATTGCCTTGGTATATTCTGCAGCTGAATATTTTGCACCAGTGTGGTCTCATAGCAGTCACGCTGAACTCCTTGACATTCAACTCAATAATGCTATGTGCATAGTGTTGGGAATGCTCAAATCTACTCCAGATGACTGGCTCCTGGTCCTACCACACATCCGGCCTCCACAGATTAGAAATGCTGCTCAGACATCTTGCTTTCTTAAACATGTCAATGCAAATACAAGGATCCCACTGAACCATGACCTGCAGAACCTGCCAAAGACGAGATTAAAATCTTGCAACCCTCTATGGAACCATATGAAGATCCTTACACCCAACTTTGATGCTGAGGCTCAATGGAGAGTCACATGGAGCACTTTGACTGCTCAAAACAAGCAGCACATCGTTGATCCTGTTGAGGAACCACCGGGTTTTGATTTATGTTAGAAAGACTGGTGCAGATTGAATCACATCAGGATACCTCATGGGAGATGTGTACAAACCCTCTATGATGATATTGACATGAACTGTGACCGTATAGATCATTGTTGCAACCAAGGTTCTATAGTTGCACCAAATCTTGTACAAAGGAGGTCAAGTAAGGTGTATATGGAAAGGTTGTAGTTTGCTGGTTATGATTATGCTGTCTGTATGTGTGTATCATTTTTGTATTTTAAGTTATGGAATATTGGCTATGTACTTGTATCTCAGTGTGTTTGATTCTAAGTAGCATCAGTGAAGCATTTGGTCAGCTTCTTGAAAAAGGACTATTCTGAGTAAGTGCCCAATCAAGAAAACAGCTGACAATGGACTTTGGGAGATGCCAATCCACATCTGAGCTTTCCTGGGAACATTCAAACTAACATGTAAACAATGGTGTTGGCCTGCAAAAAGCTGAATCATTCACGGATATGTGACTTGCCCAGGTGGCTACAAACTCCATCCTGTTGCTGTGATTTTTCACAGAAGAACAAAGGGGTTTCCGCCCACAAGAGAGAGAATTAAAAGGCCCTGGAAGCGTCTCCTTTTTGTCTTCAGCTGGCTCAAGAGATGGTCTCTCCACCCCAAAGAGATGCCTGAAAGGAACTGGAACAAAGGACAGTAACTATGGAGGTGTGAATGATTGCTGGACCCAGGCCATAAACTATAACTTTGGTCTGAAAAGGATTGGGTCCACACTAGGAAGGAGTCCAGTCTGTGAAATAAGCTTATTGGAACATCTCAGAGTTCAGTTTCTTAATGTATTCGGCTTAGACTTGCGTGTTTTGTTTGATTTTGATTATCTTAATAATCTAAATAACTTACTTTGTTCTGTCTGTTATTACTTGGAACCACTTCAATCCTACTTTTTATACTTATTAAAATCACTTTTCGTATTAATTATCCCAGAGTAAGTAATTAATACCAGCGGGAGCAAACAGCTGTGCATAACTCTCTATCAGTGTTTTAAAGGGCGGACAATTTGAGTTTTCCTTGTATAAGCTTTATACAGACTAAAACGGATTTATCTGGGGGTTTGGATCCCATTGGGAGCTGGGTGTCTGGATGCTGGAGACAGGAGTACCTGCTAAGCTGTTTTCAGTTAAAGCCTGCAGCTTTGGGGACATGGTTTAGACCTTGGGTTTGTGTTCCAGCAGGCTTGTGTGTCTGGCTCAATAAGACAGGGTTCTGGAGTGCCAAGCAGATAAGGAAAACAGGCTCAGAGGTAGTTTCAGCACTTCAGGTGACAGTCCCAAGGGGGTCTCTGTGACAAATCTGTCACAACCTCTTTAAATGGAAAATGAGGAAAACACCTGTATGCAACTGTGGTCACCAGTCACAAACGATAGAGCACATCATATCTGAATGTTTCCTTTGTTCTTTTGCCGGGGGCCTGAAGGACATTCACCAGCTCACTGCTGCGGCAATGTGCTGGCTATCAAACTTAGATATAAATTTGTAGTTGTTGCTACCTACCCAAGCCATACGAAAGAAGAAGTGTCCCCCAACTGCTTGAAGGAGCATTAACTCAGTACCAACTCACAGGGAGGAGTGCCAACTACAGAAACACCCATCTCTCTCCCTGCAGCCCCTGGGGTATTCTTGGAGGTTTCCATCCAGCTATATACCAGGCATGACACTGCTTAATTCATGACCGCTAATAAGATCCCAACCTAACATAAGTCTGCAGCCATTAGAATTATTTCAAGACCAAGAGTGAGCCTTCTAGATAATAGCTTTTGAGCTTTAAGGATATGTCCATTCAATGAGTGGCAGTGAATCTCAGAGCCTGGGTGGACAGACTTGGGCTCACACTACTGAGTTAAAAAAATAGCTGTGTAGACATTGCAGCTTGGGCTCTGACACCTAGGGAGGGAGGTGGGCTTCAGGGCCCAAAACAATGTCTACGAAGCTATTTTTAGGACAGTAACGTGAACCTGAGTCTGCTGCCCTGGGCACTGAGAGTCACTGTCCTGGGCTGTGTAGACGTACACATGTGAGGCTTGTTTTGACCAGTCATGTTGGTGAAGCTCCAAGGCATGCAAATAAGATCAGATTTGATTCAACAGAATAGATCAGTGTATTCAGTGAAGGTGAAAACAAAATTAAAATAATCATACCCACACCCTCTTTCTTAAGAGGAGCATAAGAATAGCCATACTTGGTCAGACCAATAGTCCATCTGGCCCGCATCCTGTCTTCTGACAGTGACCAGTGCCAGATGCTTCAAAGGGAGTGAGAAGACATTACTTCATCTCCTGTCTAGCTCCATTTGTCCTCCAACTCCCTTGCTACCTCTGAACTCATCACTTTACCCCCTCCATCCTCAACTTAATCCCCACCCTGCTTCTTCTAAACTATTGTCCGGTCTTGTTTTTTTTCTGCCTTGTCTTAGTTTGATTCTACCTTCTTTACAGCAGGGAAGGGATGTTCTATTCAGTTTGGGAATTTCAAACATAAGCTATTTGAATGGGCTAAGTATTCCAGATACAACTGGATACTGGAGTCTTCTTCACGTGATGTCCTAAACTCTTAGTTCTATCTTAGTGATGCCTGGACCTCAGCAGTGTATACATTTATCTGACCTATATACACTTTCAATTGGTAGAGTGTGGAGAGCTGTTTTGGGATCCATCTGAATAAAAGATGCTATGATTACTCACTATCTTGAATCCTTGCTAAAAATGTGTACATGTAACAGTCACATGCTGCAGTCCTCATGACTGGGTTCTTCAAAAGAGCCTAAAAGACACTGAAATTCTATTCAAATTTAATGGGTTTTGGATGCCTATGGCTCCTTTGAAAATCCCAGCCTGTGTGTGTGTGTGTGTGTGTGTGTGTGCGCGCGCGCACACGCACTGCAGGATCAAGGCTTTGTCTTGTGTACCAGTGAAAAGCTCAGAATTTATAAGAAAAAACAAAACAAAACCCTTGCCTGTTGGTCAGTAAAGTATAGCAATCATTTCCATTATCAAAAGCATAATGACTGGCCTTTATGCTTAGCTAGCAGCATAGGCTGGCAGGGGACATTCTGTTCAGCACACATGGATAAAGAGTGCTACTCTATCTATGTTTGTGTTTGGATCTTGAATAAATTACTTCAGGAAAGTGTTTGCATTTATCTTACTAGACATGCACTGCCTGGCTAGGAGTTGGATTTCTATAAAGTGGCCATGATTCCCAAAGAGCATGATAAGCAGCAGCTTTCCTTACTTTCCCAAAGGAGAGGAGTTAAGCAGCGAATCAATAATTAGAAGATGGAAATTAGAAGAATTGAATTCTCTTCCCATTCATGCTACGTTGCCTTTCAACCTTGTATATGTTTTGCCTTAAAAAGAAATGCATGGCTTTTTTATGTGGGACTCCAGTCAGTTAACACTAGATTAGTGGTAATTTTATTAACTGCAAAACCATCCAGTTTTATTTGGATGAATCTGCCTCATTTTTCATCCACACATCTGTGTAGCAGCTGCAGGCACACATTTCCCCGGGGCTCAGCCTAATTTGTAGAATTACAGGGGTTGTGCCTGGCACTAGAAAAGGTCTATTAGTGCTGCTCATGTTGAAAATTGTAAGCTTGATGCCTTCCACATGCTTCTGTTTTATTTTGTTAGTCTTATACCAGATCTGTAATTAACCCTTTGGAGATTTGATTTTAAAAGGGAGATAGTTGCATTGTTTGATTTCTTATTCACTGTTTTCCAAAGGCAATGTTTTAATACGACGTCCTCTTAGGGTTTCTAACAATGATTCACTGAAACACTTTGAGGTTTATTCTCCCTGTGTTGCTTGTGTATAATTTTCACCCATGTCAATGAGTGTTATGCACTTACAGGGTCTCCTTCATTGCCAGTGGAAAGATTGTCATTGATTTCAGTAGGTGTTGGATCAGGCCTGCAGTAAGACAAAGAGGCAAATAAATTTACTTACTCTAGAAGTATCAGGTAGCTTTGTACGTTTAGGCCAAGATTGCCCAATGTGGGTGGCTAAAGTTAGGCTCCTAAGTTCCTATATAGGCATCTAAATAAAAGTGACCTCATTTTCAATGTTGTTGGGCACCTGCCGCTCCCACTGATGTCAGAGGGGTTTGTGGGTTCTCAGCACTTCTGAAAATCAGACCACTTATTTTTAGCCACTTAAATATAGACTTAAGAGTCTAAATGTAGGCACCCAAGTTTGAAAATTTTGGCTTAAATGTACAGTGTATGCTTCACTTCTCCAGGCAAAGGAAATGTTTAATTACTTAGTTTTTTCTCAGTTGTGTTACTAAATATCACATGGTAGAGAATTAATCCAGTACCAACTATCCTTCAACTAGTATAAAATGTTAAATTCCAAACTGCCTCAAAGCAACGTATTTACCTCCCAAACTCTCTTTTTTTGGGTAAATACTAGATACCATTCTAGTTCACCCATACTAAAAATTAAGTGGAAGCCTTCAAAATAAAGCTTTAGGCACTTTGATACCATAGCCATGAATGCATTATGAATACAGAGCTAAATACAGTAGAAGCTAGTTTTGTGTTAATTTTTTTAAAAGGGCACATTTAAGACAAGTTTCTGTTTCCATTAAAGTCTATGGGAATTTTGCCATGGACTTCAGTGGGAGCAGGATCATAGAATATCAGCGTTGGAAGGGACCACAGGAGGTCATCTACTCCAACCCTCTGCTCAAAGCAGGACCAATCCCCAACTAAATCATCCCAGCCAGGGCTTTGTCAAGCCTGACCTTAAAAACTTCTAAGGAAGGAGATTCCACCACCTCCCTAGGTAACACATTCCAGTGTTTCACCACCCTCCTAGTGAAAAAGTTTTTCCTAATATCCAACCTAAACCTCCCCCACTGCAACTTGAGACCATTACTCCTTGTTCTGTCATCTGCTACCACTGAGAACAGTCTAGATCCATCCTCTTTGGAACCCCCTTTCAGGTAGTTGAAAGCAGCTATCAAATCCCCCCTCATTCTTCTCTTCTGCAGATTAAACAATCCCAGTTCCCTCAGCCTCTCTTCATAAGTCATGTGTTCCAGTCCCCTAATCATTTTTGTTGCCCTCCACTGGACGTTTTCCAATTTTTCCACATCCTTCTTGTAGTGTGGGGCTCAAAACTGGACACAGTACTTCAGATGAGGCCTCACCAATGTCGAATAGAGGGGAACGATCACGTCCCTCGATCTGCTGGCATTGCCCCTACTTATATATCCCAAAATGCCATTGGCCTTCTTGGCAACAAGGGCACACTGTTGACTCATATCCAGGTTCTCGTCCACTGTAACCCCTAGGTCCTTTTCTGCAGAACTGCTGTCTAGCCATTCGGTCCCTGGTCTGTAGCTGTGCATGGGATTCTTCCGTCCTAAGTGCAGGACTCTGCATTTGTCCTTGTTGGTCCTCATCAGATTTCTTTTGGCCCAATCCTCTAATTTGTCTCGGGCCATCTGTATCCTATCCCTACCCTCCAGCATATCTACCTCTCCTCCCAGTTTAGTGTCATCTGCAAACTTGCTGAGGGTGCAATCCACACCATCCTCCAGATCATTAATGAAGATATTGAACAAAACCGGCCCCAGGACCGACCCTTGGGGCACTCCACTTGATACCGGCTGCCAACTAGACATGGAGCCATTGATCACTACCCGTTGAGCCTGACAATCTAGCCAGCTTTCTATCCACCTTATAGTCCATTCATCCAGCCCATACTTCTTTAACTTGCTGGCAAGAATACTGTGGGAGACTGTGTCAAAAGCTTTGCTAAAGTCAAGGAACAACACGTCCACTGCTTTCCCCTCATCCACAGAGCCAGTTATCTCATCATAGAAGGCAATTAGATTAGTCAGGCATGACTTGCCCTTGGTGAATTCATGCTGACTGTTCCTGATCACTTTCCTCTCCTCTAAGTGCTTCAGAATTGATTCCTTGAGGACCTGCTCCATGATTTTTCCAGCGACTGAGGTGAGGCTGACTGGCCTGTAGTTCCCAGGATCTTCCTTCTTCCCTTTTTTAAAGATGGGCACTACATTAGCCTTTTTCCAGTCATCTGGGACCACCCCCGATTGCCATGAGTTTTCAAAGATAATGGCCAATGGCTCTGCAATCACATCCGCCAACACCTTTAGCACTCTCGGATGCAGCGCATCTGCCCCATGGACTTGTGCTCATCCAGCTTTTCTAAATAGTTCCGAACCACTTCTTTCTTCACAGAGGGCTGGTCACTTCCTCCCCATGCTGTGCTGCCCAGTGCAGTAGTCTGGGAGCTGACCTTGTTCATGAAGACAGAGGCAAAAAAAGCATTGAGTACATTAGCTTTTTCCACATCCTCTGTCACTAGGTTGCCTCCCTCATTCAGTAAGGGGCCCACACTTTCCTTGACTTTCTTCTTGTTGCTAACATACCTGAAGAAACCCTTCTTGTTACTCTTAACATCTCTTGCTAGCTGCAACTCCAGCTGTGATTTGGCCTTCCTGATTTCACTCCTGCATGCCTGAGCAATATTTTTATACTTTTCCCTGATCATTTGTCCAATCTTCCACTTCTTGTAAGCTGCTTTTTGTGTTTAAGATCAGCAAGGATTTCACTGTTAAGCCAAGCTGGTCGCCTGCCATATTTACTATTCTTTCCACACATCGGGATGGTTTGTCCCTGTAACCTCAATAAGGATTCTTTAAAATACAGCCAGCTCTCCTGGACTCCTTTCCCCCTCATGTTATACTCCCAGGGGATCCTGCCCATCAGTTCCCTCAGGTTGTAAAAGTCTGCTTTTGTGAAGTCCAGGGTCCGTATTCTGCTGCTCTCCTTTCTTCCCTGTGTCAGTATCCTGAACTCAACCATCTCATGGTCAGTGCCTCCCAGGTTCCCATCCACTTTTGCTTCCCCTACTAATTCTTCCCAGTTTGTGAGCAGCAGGTCAAGAAGAGCTCTGCTCCTAGTTGGTTCCTCCAGCACTTGCACCAGGAAATTGTCCCCTACACTTCCCAAAAACTTCCTGGATTGTCTGTGCACTGCTGTATTGCTCTCCCAGCAGATATCAGGGTGATTGAAGTCTCCCATAAGAACCAGGGCCTGCGATCTAGTAAATTCCGTTAGTTGCTGGAAGAAAGCCTCGTCCACCTCATCCCCTGATCCGGTGGTCTATAGCAGACTCCCACCACGACATCAACCTTGTTGCTCACGCTTCTAAACTTAATCCAGAGACACTCAGGTTTTTCTGCAGTTTCATATCGGAGCTCTGAGCAGTCATACTGCTCTCTTACATACAATGCAACTCCCCCACCTTTTCTGCCCTGCCTGTCCTTCCTGAACAGTTTATATCCATCCATGACAGTACTCCAGTCATGTGAGTTATCCCACCAAGTCTCCGTTATTCCAATCACATCATAATTCCTTGACTGTGCCAGGACTTCCAGTTCTCCCTGCTTGTTTCCCAGGCTTCTTGCATTTGTGTATAGACACCTGAGATAACTCGCTGATCGTCCCTCTTTCTCAGTATGAGGCAGGAGCCCTCCCCTCGCACTCTCCTGCTCGTGCTTCCTCCCGGTATCCCACTTCCCCCAGGGCTTTGGTCTCCTTCCCCCGGTGAACCTAGTTTAAAGCCCTCCTCACTAGGTTAGCCAGCCTGCTTGCGAAGATGCTCTTCCCTCTCTTCGTTAGGTGGAGCTTGTCTCTGCCTAGCACTCCTCCTTCTTGGAACACTGTCCCATGGTCAAAGAATCCAAAGCCTTCTCTCTGACACCACCTGTATAGCCATTCGTTGACTTCCACGATTTGACGGTCTTTACCCAGGCCTTTTCCTTCCACGGGGAGGATGGACGAGAACACCACTTGTGCCTCAAACTCCTTTATCCTTCTTCCCAGAGCCACGTACTCCACAGTGATCCACTCAAGGTCATTCTTGGCAGAATCATTGGTGCCCACGTGGAGAAGCAGGAAGGGGTAGCGATCTGAGAGCTTGATGAGTCTCGGCAGTCTCTCCATCCCATCGTGAATCCTAGCTCCTGGCAAGCAGCAGACTTCTTGGTTTTCCCGATCAGGGCGGCAGATAGATGACTCAGTCCCCCTGAGGAGAGAGTCCCCGACCACCACCACTCCTCCTCTTGGGAGCGGTGGTCGTGGAACCCCCATCCCTAGGACAGTGCATCTCATGCCTTCCAATTGGCGGACTCTCCTTCTGTTCCCTTCCCTCAGATGTATCATCTAGTCCACTCTCCACATTAGTACCTGTGGAGAGAACATGAAAACGGTTGCTTACCTGTATCTGCGCTGCTGGTATATGGACGCTCCCCTTTCTTCTTCTGGAGGTCACATGCTGCCAAATTTCTTCACCGTCCTCCTGTCCCCGCTGCGCAGCCTGCTCTGAATCTTCAGAACATTGTGCCCGTAGAAGCATATCCTGACATCAGTCCAGGATATCTTCAGTTTCTTTTATGCAACGCAGGGTCGATACTTGTTTCTCCAGACCTTGAACCTTCTCTTCCAATATGGAGACCAGCTTGCACTTTGTACAGACAAAGTCGCTTCTGTCCTGTGGAAGAAAGACAAACATGGCACATCCAGTGCAGGTCACAACAGCTGAATGCTCCCCATCCATATTACCTTCCTTCTACGAGCTTCCTCAGGAGTTGTAGTAACTACTCAGAGAAGCCGGCAAGATGTAAGCCTCAGTGGGCTCTCCCCGGGCGAACTCCCAGGCAAACTCCCTCTGTTAGCCTCTCTGCTGTTTGCCGCTCAGCTGGTTCGCAGCTGACTGGCTTTTTATAACAGTCAGGCCCCCCTCAAGGCTCACCTGGAACAAAGCACTCCCAATTCACACTTTTCAAACTACCAATCAAGCACTCGGTCAAACTGTCAAACTGTACTGATCAAGCCCTTGTACTGTAAACTAACCCATGATGAACTTCAGTTCTAAAGTGCTTTTGAAGAAAGTGCTCTTCATTTACAACACCTTACATTCATGTGGAAAATTTGCAACAATTTTTTATTGCAAAGGTTTCACTTTAGAAACCTAGAGTGAAATCCTGACCCGTTTGAGGTCAATGGCAAAACTCCATAGACAGCAATAAAGCCAGGATTTCCTTCCTTCCTTCCTTCCTTCCTTCCTTCCTTCCACTTACAAGAATCACTTTATCCACCACTGAAATGCAGCCACCTCCTGATGGACTGCAGCAGCTGTTTAACAGCTCACAGCAACCCAACCCAACATTTTACCAAAGCAAGTGAAGAAGAGTTTATCCAACTCCAGGGATGATTTAGGTTGGAAGAAGGTAGTTACCAAAGCTTGAATTTGGCCTGAACATCTAACCTAAGATTTTCTTTCAAAATGGACTATGGACTCATATCTTCTCCAGCAGCACAGTGACTCCAACCACCACACTGAGTCATCAGTGATCTCCTGATGGCATTATAATCAATACTGATTTGCTCCCTGACTACACCAGGAACTACATGTAGACGCTGCATGCTTCAGTAAAGTCAAAGCAATGATATTTTCATGATCTGCAAGTGAAAAGCATCATAAAAAGATGCTTGTGTAGTATTTTTCCATTTCTGAATATTTGGATTTATTTTGTAGCCAGAGATCTAACTGGGCAGAGCTCCTTGCAGGACTGGGACCTTAGAAAATCACCACCTACTGATGAACACCACCACTGAAGTGATTCTTGGATGTCTCCCATTCAAATACTAGCTTAGCCCACCTCCAGCTGTCACTTAAAAGTTGACAAGTTTATCGCATAAAACACTTTATGGTTGAGAAGATGCTGGATCAGAATATTGCCTCTTATGTTATTTTAAATGGTTGGTCAGGAATTTTCTGTCACTCTTTTTTTTTCTTTTTTTCTTTCTTTTTTTTAACTGAAAGTGCAGTTTACACAAAATCAAAGTTTTCATGTGGAAATATGACCTTAAAAACTTCATGAAAACTTTGAAAACTTTCAAATTTTGATTTTGGTGAAAATATTCACCAATGTGCCTTTTTGGGGTGGGTCATCTTGAATCAAATAAAAATGTTTCATTCCAGGTCAGTTTGACATTAATCTGTGTACACCTGAGCTGTTATCGTGCCCTAAAGGAGTTTTAAGTTTGGGTGCCTCAGTGGGCTGGGCTTCCTGGCCAGACTACATCTCCCATGATGCAATACAGTTACCCCACACTTTGGGCCATATGATGCCTTCTGATGCATCATGGGAGATGTAGTCTGGCCAAGGAGCCCTGCCCTAGAGGATAATGGTCCTGAGGCACCCAGACTACAACTCCAGTGAGGCACTGTGGCAGCTCAAGTGGACACGTCCAGTGTCAAACTGACACAAAATTAAACATTTCAACATTTCAAAATCTAAATTTTAAAATCTAAAACTTTCTGTTGGATGAAAAATCTCAATATTTTGACATTCCAATTCAATTTAGGATAAAAACAAATGTCAAAACATCTGTGTTTCCCACAACACGACAATTTCAGTTCTCAACCAGCTCAGCTGGTCAGTTTGTTTTTGACTTAAGTGCCGCAGAGTACAAAGCCCATTAAAGGGAATGCATATTGTCCACATTTACTATGCAGCTGAGAAGTGCTCTGTTAAGAAATTCCCTGTACACACCGGCTGATCTTCATAAATATAGTTTAAACTCCAAGGGCTCAGTATTATTTCCTGGCACTTCTTGACCCCTGAACATATGGGTCCACTTAATATACAGAAAATGAGGATTTTATTATAGTTTTGTGTTTAAAAAGGAGCTCCATATTCTTTTACACCTGGTCAACCTGTCCCTAACCCCATATGTTTAGCTCTCATATATTGCTCTCTCCACCATAAGTTCTTGAACCAGATATATTTTTAGTTTTCCAGGAATCTAAATTGACTGATCCTGTGGTAACCATCAACTTTCCCCAGGAGGTGGTGTGTAAGCTTGAAAGCTTGTCTCTCTCATTAACAGAAGTTGGTCCAGTAAATGATATTACCTCATCCGCATTGTCTCTCCAACTTTCCAAGGAGTTAACTATCCCAAATCAAAACAATTCCTTTAAGGAATACTACGTTAACTGTATTCTTAAAGCTTGAAATGGGAGGAAGCCACTCTGCTTTAAAATGATTTGGACTTGTTTTCATCACACTCCTACATCTGGTCAACTTTCTGGGTCCTGCTACAGTATGGATGCGACTCTTGATCGGGATAGTGTGTCCTGCAAGAGATAATAATAAAACAACATGGTTTATTGGCACTTAACGAAAGCAGGATCAAGCCCTTGTACTTTAAATCAAGCCAAGATGAACTTCAGTTATAAAGTGCATTTGAAGAAAATGCTCTTCATGAACAATACCTTGCATTCATGTGGTAATTTTGTAACATAATTCATTGCAAAGGATGCCAATGCACTTTACAAACCTGGGGTAAAATGCTGGTCCCTTTTAAGTCAGTGGCAAAACTTGCATAGAATTCAGAGTAGCCAAGATTTCACCCTAGATTCTCTTCTTAAAAAATAGATACAGGAATCACTTTATCTATCACTGAAATACAAACACCTCCTGATGGAATGCAGCAGCTATTTGACAGTTCACAATAACATACACAACATTTTATCAAAGCAAATGAAGAAGAACATGGGAACTGTGCATCTAAACCCTTAGGTGGTGTTGAAACTCACTTATTTTTTTAATAACCGCTTTTTTAATTTGCAACATCTCATCTCTGGTATGTTTTGTAGTTTTGTTTCACACTCATTACTTCTTCCTGACACTGTTCTAGAAACAAAAGGAGTAAGTGTTTGAGAGCTTCCATTGTTAGGTACTGCTAGAAGCTAATGGTAGGATAAGCAAATGCAAAAAGAGTGTCCAATCCTTCCCTCCTTGGAGTTAATGGGAGTTTTGTCATTGACTTCAGTGGAAGCAGGATCAGGCCCACAGAGATAAAGATGTAAAAATTAAAAATGGGGAATAAAGCGGAGCATTTAAATAGTAGCCTAAAAAACTCTTTTCTGAAATTGTGACTTGGGGCCTGAGCTTGCAGTTGTCCCTCATGAATATAAGGACTGTGGAATTGGACCCATAATATTATTAATAGCTGGATGTGTAATTAATCATGGTGAAGTCTGTACATACCTAGCATTAAGGATCAGATCCTCAGCTTCCCTTGGAGTCAATGGGACTGCACTGATTCACACCAGGGAGAATCTGGTCCTTAGAGTATAAAGCATCTTTGTTTCTCTGTAGTGTGTATTTTTATATTCCTAGGTTGGAAAGATCATCCTCATTTATAGGATCATCCTCAGTCCTTAAGGTCAGTGGACTGACATACATTTTCTCTATAGTGGTCTTCTTATCTGATCACCTAGCTCAGAGGTCTGTCTATCTGTCGACTCTTTTACACCGCTCCTTTGCCTGTAATCCTTCTCTGTGTACATGTTTCCGTTCTATTATTTGGCTTTCTGTCATTGTCTATCCATTAAATATAAGACAAAGGAATATAAAATAATTAGGTTACCCTAATATATATATTCCAGCAGGCTATGTAGGGCTGCCACTGGCATTATGTGAATATCTTTCTGATTGGCCAGTGTCACACTCTCTTGATTATCACTCCAGTCTTTCTCTTCATTGCAGCTCTCACATCCATATCTGTAACTGGCTATTGCTCAGACTCAAGCCAGCAGGAGAGATATTTATGGAGCTTACAAAAAGTAAGGAAATGATTAATGGCCATTTAATAACCTGCAAGCAAGCCTCTTAGCCTTGGATGTCTTCATTGTTTAACATAGTTGATATATTATATGTGCAAAAGAAAATGAAGTAATGGGAACAAGCCCAAACTAGACAGCTGATGTTTGGAAAGTCAAATGCATTTTGGTTTAGATGGAAGTCTGAAAAAGTAGCAGAATCGTGGGAAATATCCAAATATATGTATTAAATAAAGAGGGGGGTCTCCACTGGTTGTAGTTGTTCCAACTGTTCCATATCATATGCTAAAATATACTCCTACATCATGCAGCACTATTTTTATGGTTTGAAGCAAAACATTTTAAACACCCTCCTTTTCCCCCACCTTCCCGGCCAAGAACAATGGGCTAGATTCTCAGCTGGTGTAAATTCGCACAGCTCCATTAAGTCAATGGAGTTATGCAGATTTACATTAGCTAAAGATATGGCCCCGCAAAAAGTATCTGACTAAAACACAAACAATATTAGATAAGTACCTTACCAAATAAAAATCATCCTTCAAAAAGAAAAGAATAGTGGTGTAACTTGTAAACATCTGTTCCAGTAAAACAAGATGAATAAAATGATATAGGGATCAGAAATGTTTGTGTCCTGTGGATATTGTCTTTTAAAATGGTATTTTGGGGTTCCTTTGCTTGGCTTTTTCCTTTCCATCTCTATTTTCAGTGATCAGCAGAAAACGGAGAGTTCTTTGTTGAACTTCTACTTATGTAAAGTACAGATCATGAACTGGAATTTTCCAAACAATGAAGACAAGGTCTTGTGTTGGGTGCAGTAACTGAAAAGGCGCTTTGCTCCAGCACCCCAGTGATGGATGGCTGAAAAATTGTTTGTTAGAGATGGTAACTCCACCCTTAGGGATATAAGGTGGAACAATAGGAGGAAAGTTTGCTGTTTGGCTCCATGCCAAACCAGCAATACCCACTGTAGCTAAGGCATGGCTTTAAAAAAAGAAAGGCCTGTTTACCAGGATAACTGATTTTGAAAACAGAAGCTTTAAGAAAGGAGTTTAAGGAATTTTGGATCAGATACTGATGTCAGAGTCTTGTGTAAATCAGGAGTAACTGTCAAAGGCAAAGTATGACATCAGAATTGGGTCCTCAGTGGTTTGGTTTTTTTTAATACGGTCTTTGCTAGTAGAATACTGTGACCCTAGGTACCCTGTATTCACACCCTACACATTACTGCAATAATATCTGTACATAATATGCCCTGTGAGCTATCATGTGAAAGCTAATAACATGCTGGTTATTAATATCATTGCAAAATGCAAATGTTTACCTTATATGTGAAGTTATGAATTCCCTCTGTATGATGTTACTAGAACATGTTTAAGACCAGACAGCCTAGCCTAGGTAAAGGTAATAAATAGGTCTGTCCTAGACAGAGGAATGTGGGTTTACCTCAAATTATATATTAGCAGAAAACAAAGCCATTAAGCTAAACCAGTGGGGGTTATCCTGAACCTGAACTTGAGAGACAGAGAATTAACATGGCTCCTGTGCCCCAGAGAGATACAGTAGACTGAATCCCCAGGAGGACTTCCTGACTGGTAAGGCAAAGAAAATTCCTTTGGGAATATAAGAGACACAGAGACACTCCATCTTTATCCTTTACATTAAGGAGATAAAGAAACCAAGTGATTTGATCTCTGTGATGGGTCCCGGCCAGTGGACAGCTGGAGAGGAGACTGTGGGTGAGAGAAACCATCTTGAACAAAGATTGCATATTGCTAGATTAAGTTTTACTCTTCTTAAATGTGTATTTTCACTTTTATTTGCATGTACCCATTTCTATCTTTATCCTTTTTACTTGGTTTTACTTAACCTACATCTTTTGTTTAATAAGTCTGTTTTACTTTTAATATAAACCAATTCAGTGCTGTGTTTGAAGGGAAGGATGTGTGAATGAACAGTAATGTAACACTTAATATCTTCAGTAAACAAACAGTGAGAGGTGCAGTGCATTGCAGAGAAACATCCCAGAAGAGCTCAGGGGCTGGAGATCAGTGATTGTTACCTTCAGGGAGACCCTTGAAGAATTTGCTGGTGGAGAAGACAGACTGGTGTGGTAGGGAGCTGGTACACAGTCTAATCACTAGCAAAGCTAACTCTCACTGAGGCAGAGAGGTAACACAGTGGCTCATGGCTCTGGTGTCCTCAGAAGCATGTGGCAAATACTTATTCTTAAAAATCAGATGTACTTTTCCCTTAATACTCATTCTAAAACACTGGAGACTGAATTTTTCCAATTCTCTAACTTTGAATAGATGCTGCTTTGCTCAGGCCCAATCTATTAGAACTGTCCAGGGAACTAAAGCACCAGGAAATTCCAGTAGCCCATACTGGATGGTATTATCAGTGGACTACAGGAATGTGGTAGAAGTCATACAGAATATCTGCATTTTAGTTAAGCATTTGATATATGACCTCATGAAATGTGCCTTGAAAACCTAAATCAAATTGGCTTAGGACTGTAGTCACATGGATTAGAGTAGTTGAAGAAAAGTGAAATAAGGCTAATGCTATATAGCAATATATAGAGCTGTGGGAAGGTGTATATAGAGCTATAGAGATTTGTATTAGGCCCTCTCTCGTATTTATTATTCATCTGGAAAAAGAGGGTAAACGGTATGTTAATTAAATTCTCAGTTAATACCAAACTGGGAAGTTGTGAAAACAAAGGAATGATATAAAGTTACCTAACAGGTTAAAAATTATGGGCAAGAAGCAAGAAAGCATGATTAAATATGGAAGAATGAAAACTTAATACATCTGAGGAAGGGGAGAAAATGGCCTGAAGCAGAAGTATTCACTAGGTAGGGGAGAGATTTGAAAAGCAGTAATGCTGAAAGTCACCAACATGTCATGGCTATCAACACATTAGATACAAGCTTGCAGTGCACAACTGGGCTGCTAATCCAGAAGCATGCCATGCCGCTGAGCTATTCCCTTTGTTTTTGACTGGTGAGTCCACACCCTTTATGCTGCCTTTGCCTTTACTGGTTCTGTGGATGAAGGGAAAGCAGTGGATGTATTGTTTCTTGACTTTAGCAAAGCTTTTGACACTGTCTCCCACAGTATTCTTGTCAGCAAGTTAAAGGAGTATGAGCTGGATGAATGCACTATAAGATGGGTAGAAAGTTGGCTAGATTGTCGGGCTCAACGGGTAGTGATCAATGGCTCCATGTCTAGTTGGCAGCCGGTGTCAAGTGGAGTGCCCCAGGGGTCGGTCCTGGGGCCGGTTTTGTTCAATATCTTCATTAATGATCTGGAGGAGGGTGTGGATTGCACTTTCAGCAAATTTGTGGATGATACTAAACTAGGAGGAGTGGTAGATACGCTGGAGGGCAGGGATAGGATACAGAGGGACCTAGACAAATTGGAGGATTGGGCCAAAAGAAATCTGATGAGGTTCAATAAGGATAAGTGCAGGGTCCTGCACTTAGGATGGAAGAACCCAATGCACAGCTACAGACTAGGGACCGAATGGCTAGGCAGCAGTTCTGCAGAAAAGGACCTAGGGGTGACAGTGGACGAGAAGCTGGATATGAGTCAGCAGTGTGCCCTTGTTGCCAAGAAGGCCAATGGCATTTTGGGATGTATAAGTAGGGGCATAGCGAGCAGATCGAGGGACATGATCGTCCCCCTCTATTCGACATTGGTGAGGCCTCATCTGGAGTACTGTGTCCAGTTTTGAGCCCCACACTACAAGAAGGATGTGGATAAATTGGAGAGAGTCCAGCGAAGGGCAACTAAAATGATTAGGGGTCTGGAACACATGACTTATGAGGAGAGGCTGAGGGAACTGGGATTGTTTAGTCTGCAGAAGAGAAGAATGAGGGGGGATTTGATAGCTGCTTTCAACTACCTGAGAGGTGGTTCCAGAGAGGATGGTTCTAGACTATTCTCAGTGGTAGAAGAGGACAGGACAAGGAGTAATGGTCTCAAGTTGCAGTGGGGGAGGTTTAGGTTGGATATTAGGAAAAACTTTTTCACTAGGAGGGTGGTGAAACACTGGAATGCGTTACCTAGGGAGGTGGTAGAATCACCTTCCTTAGAAGTTTTTAAGGTCAGGCTTGACAAAGCCCTGGCTAGGATGATTTAATTGGGGATTGGTCCTGCTTAGAGCAGGGGGTTGGAGTAGATGACCTCCTGAGGTCCCTTCCAACCCTGATATTCTATGATTCTACCTCTGTGCAGCTCAGAAAAATGTTGGCAAATGTGGAGGGAATTCAGAGATGGGCAATAAATATGACTAAGAGGACTGGTATCAGAGGAGTAATTATGAGAAAATAATTCATTGTGAATAGCTTGGCTAAAGGACTACTGAGAACACTCCCCAAGTATCTGAGGAACTTGGAAGTAAAGTAAAAAAGGGAGAGTGATTGTTTGAGAGAGTCTACCGAGATACAGCTATAAACAATGGGACAAAACTAAAGCACAGGAAAACCTTAGGCTAGGGTCATCACCCTACTCTAGAAGAGGGATGGACAATATTATTTGAAAGACCTTTCAATCTCTATTTAATATGGTCCAGATCACTCCCTTCCTATACTCCACTCCATGAAAGTACCTGTAGGAGGGGGCTCTGGGCAGAGGAATCATATTCAGAGATTTCTTCAGAGTTTTGTTGCAAGAGTTAGCCCTGGCCATTCAGAACACAGAAAGCAGCTATTCCCCTAAAACTCATGAATGCTGCAGAACTCACTGAAGGCTCAGGTTATTTGTGCAGAAGCCCTTGGCTCCATCCCAATAACTTCTGGGCTACACTAAGAGACAAGACAGAGAGATGTGGGTTGAGTGGTGGTTGTTCAATGGGTTTCCAGTGGTGTATTTGAAAAAAGAGAAACCTTACTTCATGACATGCTACAGTGGGAAAGTAAAGCCCAGGTGGATTATATTTTGGTAAGACGAGAACATATGAAAATGGTGAAAGATGTAAAGGTTGTACCGAGTGAATATGAGAGAGCTACATAAGGTATTAATAGCTAAAATCTGACTGCAACCTGAGAAAACAGGAAAGAACATGAAATTGAGGAAGAAATTGCAGTGGTGGCTATGAAAAGGGGAAAAAAAGGAAGAGTTCGGCCAAAAAGTAAAGGAAGGCTTTCATGCTTTGCCAACAACAGTGAAGGCAATAGCGGAAGAATGGTGGAAGTTTAAAGAATGTTTTATTAAGGCAGTGGAGAAAATGTGGCAGACAGAATGGTAAGATGGGATGCTTTTGGAGAACAAGCTGCTGGTGGTAAAAGTCTGATGTACAAGAGAAGTTAAAAAGAAATAAAGAATTATTCAAAGAGTTTTAGAAAGCATGTCATAATAATGAGACAATCAAAAATTCATACAAAGAGGCAAAAAAAAAAAAAACCAAACCAAAAAAAAAAAGGCCCAGAAGACAGTTGCTAAGGCAAGAGTACAGGGTGAAGAGGAATATACAGAAGGCTGAAGGAAGAGGATGGTAGGAAATTGGTTTTTGGGTTGGCAAAAGAGAGGAGCAATGAAACACAAGTTATGAAGAAAATCTTTGTGTGAAGGATGAGAACAGTGTGGTGACTAACCCTTAAGAGGTGGTGGAAGTATGGAAAAAATATTTTCAAGTGCTGTTAAATGAGAAGAGAGTTGTGGGTATAAGCACTGCCAGCAATTATGGGGAAGCCTCAAAAGGTATCAATCTCAGTAGAGGAGGCAGAATAAGCATCAAATAAGATGAAGAATAGTAAAGTAGCTGGTGAAGATGAGATAACTGTTCGTATGATCAAGGCACTTGGAGATAGTGGGATAAAGTGGCTTCATAGATTACTGTGTGTTTGCTGGGATCAAGCGAACATACAAGATGACTGGAGAGTGGGATTGAGTGTGCTTCTTTGGAAGGATAAGGGTGATGCAAATGATCCAAAACACCTATCAGAGCATCACCCAGTTAAATCAGCCTCTCAAAGTCCTTGAGAAAGTTTTGGAGGCAAGACTGAATTGCAAGATGAACAAAAATATAGGAGAGGAGCAACATGGCTTTGAGAAGAGGAGTACTATAGATGCAATAATTGTAATGAGACAGAAGTTTGAAAGAATGATAAATGGAGGGCATAATTGTCTTTTAGCATTTACTGATCTTGAGAAAGCATATAACTTGGTTGTGTGGGAGCTGGTGTTTGGAGTAGTGAGATGGATGGGAGGGGACTTCAAGAAGTGGAGATGATAAAGGATCTGTATTGAGGCTGAAGAGCTAAGATGATGACAATATATGGAATTTCAGAGAGTTTTGAGGTGACAGTGAGATTGAGACAAGGCAGTGTGTTGAGTCCACTTCTCTTCATCCTAGTTATGGAGTTAATTAGTAAGAGAACTAAGCCTGTGGAGAGACAGAGAGAACTAAGGTATGCTGATGATCTGGGCCTTTTAGCTGACAGCAAAGAGGAACAGGTAAATATGGTATCAGAATGGGGTTCTGTGTTTAAAGACCATGGTTTGAAGGTAAAAACAAAGAAAACTGAAGTTATGCAAATAGGAAAGGTGGAAGAAGAGCTATTGATTGAAGTTTCAGGTGAGAAGCTGAAACAGAAGAAAATATTTGTGTACTTGGGAAGTATCCTTAGTGCCATCAGAGAGAGATTTGGAGAAATGAAAAGAAGAAGCCAGTGCTGCATGGGCAGCAGTGAAAATGGTGACAGGAGTACTGTGGGACTGGCAAGTAAGTAACACACTGAAAGGAAAAATACATGCTGTATATGTTTGTCCCCACTTGCTTTGTGGTTTAGAAACAGTGGGTCTTAAGGTGATGGAAGAAAAGAAAATACAGGTATTAGAAAATAATATACTGAGGAGAATAACAGGCAAGCAGAGGGTAGACAGGGTGTGCATGGAAGAAATTAGGGGTGAGATGAACTTGGGGCTCTCTGTGATAAATAGGCAGGAAGAGTGCATGTTTGAGGTAGGTTGGACATGTGATAAGAATGGGAGAACAATGACCAGCAAAGAAAGCATGGGAGGAAAAAGGATAGCAAAAAAAGGCTGTGGAAGACTGAGGATACGATGGAACAACTCCGTCAACAGAAGTTTGAAGAGAAAAGGACTGGAACTCCAAGATCTATGAATCTGTAGTGAAGGATTGTGGATACCTCTGACCCCACGTAAATGGGAAAGGGTATCAAGAAAGAAAAAGAAAGAGGACAAAAATAGATGACATGGACTCTCTAACCAAGTAAAAAGCCAAGCAGAAAATTAGCATATCTGCACCCGGGCCATCACATTTAGTGTGACTGCAAATTGCAACCAAGCCAGTGCAAAATCTGTTGGCATTGTTTCATGAACTGTCCATAGCAAGTTCCAGAAATTACTGAAACTTTCTCTCTCATATAAGACAGGAATTTTTGAAAATTACCCAACTTTTTTTTTATGTTGCTAATTTCATTTTGAGAGAAGGGGCAAATACTACCACCTTTTGTGCATAGTTATGTATCAGTTCTGCTAACAACATACAGGGATGAATTTAGAGTATGAGTTGGAATCAATATATGCTCTGCATTCAAAAGTGTATTGAGTCCAAACCAAACATTATTATTTTGTTTTGGGGGAAAAATATCTTGGTTAGCTACCCACGTGTAGATTCTATTTTTAGAATAATGATGGAAATGCCATGCCAACAGCATTCACTTCCAAAAACAAAGTCAAGTTCCTACTTCTCTCAAGTCTAACCTGGAAAACAGCAGTTCTCGACTCTATAAGAATCAGAGTTTAGCAAGGAATTAAGTCAGTTCATTAGAAAGATTGGTCTGGTTCATGATCTCATGTTTTATCCCAGTGGTGGAGTTTAATTTTGTCTAGAATAATTTTCAAGACATTTGTAATCAAGGTTGCTCCCCAATGCACATGGAATGGCAGAAGGTGAGTGAGAGGTATCTATAGCTATGGTAGAATAAGGCCCTCCATACACAGAGATTGCTGAATGATTAAAGTAGTAGGATAGCTCTGTTGTGAGTATGTATGTTGCCCCCAATATCTAAGGACCTGCAAATTATCAATAGGCCAATCAAAGAACACACGCAAGAGTCTTTGTGGACATTGTGATCTCAGTTTTAAACAAGACTTTGCTTAATTTTAGTTAGAAGGAAAAACTGAAAGCGTGGTTGTGATTATTTAGATATCCCCCTCATGCACAACATACCCAGAACTGGGACGTTAGGGAATGCGGATGGCATTTTGTAAGTCAAATTTCAGGTATTTACTGATGACCATCTGTGGCAACATGCTATGTTTTCACATATAGAGGCATAAAACTGTTTTAGTCATTCCCAAAGGCACTTTCTAAACCAGTAGATTGGGACTACAGTGCAATATGTCTGAGACAGGTGAGATACATTTAATGTGTATCCCAGGTTTTGGCAGTTTTCAGAGATGCCACTCAAAAGACTAGTGTATTTATTCACAGCAGGCTTATTATCCCCTTCAGAAAAATCACAGCCACCCTTGTGCACATGCAATCCTTTATACATCCACCCACACTTTTTATCTGTGTGACTGTGCGTGTGTCTATATATGGAATACACTCTATATCACTATTACGTCCGAACAGTTAATTAAGGTTGCAAAACCAAGCACCCAACAGTTAGCATATGCCAGAAGTAAGGCTGTCCCTGCAACTTTAATCCAATTCCCTTGTGAGTGCGCATTATGATACAGTCTTTCATTACGTGATCAAATACTATTTTTCCACAAGACCCCTACCTCATTTAGTGAAGGGGTAGTTATTCACTCTTTCCCTTTATCCTCCTCATTTAACATGCGGCTCTAGACCTTATTTCCAGCACACCATTCAAACCCTTCACTGAATATAGAATTATTAATATTCTCATAGGTAGTTTTATGGTGCTCATCACAATAGTAACTGAGTGCTTCACAAACATGAATTAATCTATCTTCACAATAACCCTGTGAGGTAAAATGAAATTATTATTCTCATCCCCATTTTACAGATGAGGAACTGAGGCTCAGAGAAATTAAGGCTGAAATTGCCTAAAGTGACCACTAATTTTGGATCCGTAACTTTAAACATCTCATGCCTGATTTTCCAAAGTACTTAGCATTTTTATAGTGTATTATATGTTCAAAGAACAACTTCAATCAACGTCAGTTGCAGTGATAGTGCTCGGCACTCTTGCAAATCTGGTCCCAGGTATTTCAAGATCATGTTGGGAACCACAAAATGAACATACAACCTCTCATGGCCCAGCTCCTGCCCACTTCACCACCTGGTTCTGCCCACCACCCTGTCCCTGACTTCTGCCCTCCTCCCACTTTACCCCAACCACCCTTACCCCTAGGCTTTTGCCCTCTTCTGCTCCTATCCAGCCCTCCCCCATAGTTCCTGCCCCCACAACCTCTGTTGCTATCCAGCCCTCACCTCTGGCTCTTGCCTCCTTCCCCGCTTCTATCTAGCCCTCACCCCCGTCTAACCAGCCTTCATCCCCCGACCCCCGCTTCTATCCAGCCCTCCCACTTTGGATCCCATCTCTCCTGCCCTGCTGCTATCCAGTCCTGTATGTCCCACTGAACTCTGGCCTCCCTGTCCTTCTGTTCCAATCCAATCCTCCTCATCTCCTGCGTCCCTCTCTTCCTATCCACCACCTCCACCCCTGGGCTTCTGTCCCCTTCCCCCTCTGTTTCTATCCACCTCATTCACTTCTGTGCCTACATAGGCTCCCACTGCCTTCCTCCCCACCCTTCACTCTGCTCCAGTCCTTGCCTAGCCCCCATAAGCACCTGCCTTTCATCCGCTTTTGCTCCTCCCCACTCTCTGGGTCCTGCAACCCACTCAGCTCCCACTTGGCACATCTCCCCCAGCCCTTCTTCCTCCTCATCCCTCTGCATTAATCAGGGTGCTTTTTCTTTTTCCTTGCAGCCTGAGCTCCACTGGAGGGGAGGCATTGAGTGCACAGGAGAGAGACTCTCACTACTCTCAGTGCCTGTAAACAGCCCAACAGCAGCTTCTGCTTATCATAAAGAATAATTGCAGGGAAAACCCCACTCACCCCATGCAGCTGTGGGCCGGAGCATGCCGAGTGCAGATGAAATCTTTGGAGAATTTCTGCAAAGGTTGAACAAGTCTCTACTGAGCTTTGCAAACTGATTTTATTCAGAAGTTTTTTACTTAGCCAAATTTGGGCAAATTTTCATGGCAACAGCAAGTCATTAGCCTTGATACCAAAGTGACCTTCTGCCAAATTCCAAATCCAAAGAGTAGATGCTAGAGCGTCTCAATGAAATGATTGTAAGATTTTTTTTAACATGAGCTGAACAATGTATTTTTCCCTCAGCTTGTTCTCAGAATTGGCTGAACAATTTTAGCTTAATCATTCAACAAAAAACAAAACAAAATAAAAAATTCAGCATGAGGTGGACACCTGCCATGGGAAATATCAGCCCAGACAGATAAAGTTCAGCAAAGTTATAAGCAACTGAAAACAGGCCCTTACAATGGGAAGTGTTGGGCAACTTTAGCAGTATTACAGACTCTGCCTATAATTAGTTCCATTTAAGCATTGCCATCCCTTGTTGTAACCATGAAAGGAAACTGTCTATTTTTGCTGGGAATATGCCAGGAATCTGAAATACAAGTTAGGGAGGTGAGAGGTTTGTATCATAACGTGCATTTACCTGTTTGTTACAAGTGGGACTCAGGGTTTGTCCGGGGGAGGGAGCGGGAACAGATGCAGTGAATTTTTAGTTTTATCCCAACTCCAAAAGTCACAATCTTCTGCAGGGTGGTCTGTATAAAATAAATACCTACAAGATTTCAATTTTGGGCTGCAATGCTCTATTTATTCTTTTCCCTTTGCTTCATTTCTTTGTTTAGCTGATCTGTCCCTCTAGATGAGTTATTGTTGCTCACATTAGTTATGTTGACACCTCCAGGGAGCAGGGAGAAGGGCATGTTACAAAAGATAAAGAGTACTCACTTGAGGACTGATCCTGTGAGGTGCTGATTGCTTAAAACTCCCACACCCACAGGTTTCAAGAGGAGTTGGGTGTGCTCACTATTTTGCATTGTTGGGCTCTTGGAGCAGACCTCCATCCTGTTTTCATAAAGGTACAGTGCCCCTATTGTAACTTTTAATTTCCTCCTGTTTTATTGCTTACATTTCATAAGAAACCGGGGGGGGGGGGGCTGGCAGTCACTCTTATATTAAGGTTGCCTAACACTTTCCTTTATAAGTGATTCTTGCTACTAGATCCTGATAAGTCCCACCCAATATCTGTAAAGAGGTGGACAGCTCTTAACTACGGTTTTCATTAAAAATAGCAAAAAATAAAGTTTATTTTGGGGCTTGCGAGGTGCTGATTACCTACAATTTCCACCAAAGTCCAAATAGGGCCTGGGATTATTATTTTATTCACTATATTTTTGTAACTTTTGCTATTTTCACTTTGACTTTCCCGTGATGATTTTTTTTTTTTGTCATGGCAAAGTCATAACCATAATTATAAGACAATTAGAAAGATTGAGCTTCATAGTCTGTAATAGAGAAGTGGACTGGTTGACTCATGGGAAGAGGGAACAGTGTGTTAGGCTGTGGAATTAAGGCATCTACAAGACAAAGAACTAGTGTGTAAGTGATCTAAAAAACAACCACCAGGAACTCCCTCATACATTGCGGTAGGTACTTGCCATAAGCAATTTTTTAAGTTCCAAATGCACTGAAATAGGCATTAACTTTGCCATTTTTACTCTAAGGAAGATTTCAGTGTTAGTTGGTACAGCTCCTGTTAGGATGCCATTTCCACATGAAGCAATTTAAATGGAAGTCGATGGAAACACCCAGGAGCGAATAATCACTATCTGTCATCTGTGAGCCCAATTTAAAAAAAGAAAGTGCAAGATAGTGATTCACTAACAGATACTGAAGCCAAGCTACTGAAGCTAGGGCTCTGTGGAAGCTACTCTCTGCCTTGGGCTTGACTTCTAGATAGGTGCCAACTCTTCACTGCTGGATCCTGGCCTGAAGGTAATGGTGGGACACAGCAATGGAATCAGAGCATATTGCATGTGCAAGGTAGGGGAGGAGTGGAACATAGACATCTTGGGGTGAATATCTTTCCGATAGCCAGAATTCCATTCTCTTGGTGTCACAAGATCCTCCAGAACCTGCAATTCCTCATGAGCCAAGAGAACAGTTAGCTTCCTAATCATGAGACACCATCACCCCAGCAGCATATGATCTTCAGCTAATATATACTCTCGTTCATACACTTCTTAAAAACAGCTGGATAAAACTACTTCACACAAAGCTGTCTTTTATCTGGAATGTGACATCCTCTAGGTTAGCGAGATCTCTCTGCCCTGTGCATCACACAGTATTGTGGTGACCTCATTACAATGTCAATGCAAAACTTTGTCAATGGAAATTACCCTGTCACTGACAAAACAAAGGAAATTAAACATACAAAGCAAGGGAGCAGACAGAAAAGAGCCCAAGGAAGGACAAGGTTGACGCAGCAGGCTCCAGTTAGTGCCTGAGCATTGCAAAGCACCTAATGCCTCATTACAGTGGATACTGCAATATGACGTGATGTTGGGGAGGCTTTGCACTTGCCAATGTGGCTCTTGGATTCAGTAAGATATGCAAGGCCTTTGGCCGACTTCCATAACCCACATAGTCTCTCTGAGGGTGGATGCATCTGGCAATAGGGAGAATTGAGGGGGCTTGTCATTCAGGGAAATGTGGGAGCATTGTAACAATGGAGGAAGGTGGAATGTGAGCACTTTCCAATTCCTTGTAGTTGTGAGATTTCATCTGTCAGAACAGACATCTGTTCAGCAACTTTAAGGATGGTTGGACTCCTGCAGTTCATCCATCAAGGCATACAAGTATGGGATTAATTTTCCCCTGGCCTTGGAAACAGCACACTGTATGATTGAAACTAGATTTGTGAATGAAAGGGCCTGATTCTACTGTCACTTACATCGTTTTGCACTGGTATAACTTCATTAATTTCAGGGGCATTATTCCTGATTTACAGGGGTCTCAACATGGGCGGTGGATATAATAGGCCAAGGGAGGCTAAGCCTCCCCTAAACCAAGTCCAGGCCCCACTCACACTGGCCCTCTCCCCTAAGCCGGCAGCAGCTCAGCTTTGGCTGGAGGCCAGCAGGTGGCTGGGGCCAGTGGGCAGCCCGGGGATATTTGACCGGGGCTTTTCTGGCCGCAGGGAGGGGAGGGAGCATGGCTGCCGGGCTAACCACCCCAAAGGGGCCTCACACGCCACCCATGGGTCTCAGTGAGAACAGGTTCAATGTGCTCACTGTGAGTGATGCATTCCAGGGTTCTTCAATGTGGGCAAAACCATCAGTAGGGCCCTACCAAATTCATGGCCATGAAAATCTGGTCTCCCATCATGAAATCCTTGGATGGGATGATTTAGTTGGGGATTGGTCCTGCTTTGAGCAGGGGGTTGGACTAGATGACCTCCTGAGGTCCCTTCCAACCCTGATATTCTATGATTCTATGAAATCTGGTCTTTTGTGTGCTTCCACCCTATGCTCTACAGATTTCATGGGGAAGACCAGCAATTCTCAAATTGGGAGGCCTGACCCAAAAGGGAGTTGCGGGGGGGGTGGGGGGCGGGGTGGCACAAGGTTATTTGGGGTGTGTGTGTGTGTGACGGTATTGCCCCCTTACGTCTGTGCTGCCTTCAGAGCTGGGTGGCCAGAGAGCGGTGGCTGGAGAATGGTGGCTGCTGACGGAGGGCCCAGGCAGCAGCGCAGAAGGAAGTGTGGCAATGCCATACCATGCCCTCCTTACTTCTGTGCTGCTGCTGGCAGCAGCTCTGCCGTCAGAACTGGGCTTCTGGCTGGAAGCCACCACTCTCCAGCTGCCCGGCTCCGAAGGCAGCGCTGCCATCAGTAGCAGCACAGAAGTAAGGGTAGCAGCCCCTGCCCTACAGTAACCTTGCTAACCCCCCCCCCCCCCAACTCATTTTTAGGTCAGGACCCTTACAATTACAACACCGTGAAATTTCAGATTTAAATAGCTGAAGTGATTAAATTTATGATTTTTAAAATCCTATCACCGTGAAATTGATCAAAATGGACCTTGAATTTGGTAGGGCCCTACTCATCAGACAAGCCCCCTACTAAAGGCCTTGATTCAAGAAGGCACATAAGAATGGTCATACTGGGTCAGACCAAAGGTCCATCCAGCCCAGTATCCTGTCTACTGACAGTGGCCAATGCCCCAGAGGGAGTGAACCTAACAGGTAATGATCTAGTGATCTCTCTCCTGCCATCCATCTCCACCCTCTGACAGACAGAGGCTAGGGACACCATTCCTTACCCATCCTGGCTAATAGCCATTAATGGACTTAACCTCCATGAATTTATCCAGTTCTCTTTTAAACCCTGTTATAGTCCTAGCCATCACAACCTCCTCAGGCAAGGAGTTCCACAGGTTGACTATGCGCTGAGTGAAGAACTTCCTTTTATTTGTTTTAAACCTGCTGCCTGTTAATTTCATTTGGTGGCCCCTAGTTCTTGTATTATGGGAAGAAGTAAATAACTTTTCCTTATTCACTTTCTCCACACCACTCATGATTTTATATACCTCTATCATATCCCCCCTTTTCCAAGCTGAAAAGTCCTAGCCTCTTTAATCTCTCCTCATATGGGACCCATTCCAAACCCCTAATCATTTTAGTTTCCCTTCTCTGAACCTTTTCTAATGCCAGTAGATCTTTTTTGAGATAAGGGGACCACATCTGTACGCAGTATTCAAGATGTGGGCGTACCATGGATTTATATAAGGGCATGTACTGTACTTTACAGGTATGGTACTTTAAGCATGTACTTACATGCAGTATTCCCTCTAATTTTTCCCACGCATGTATGGAATGAATTTTGTTATGTGCAGCAATATGGAGGTGCACATAACAAAATTCATGTGGCAGGGGTGGAGCCAAGGGGTTTGGAGTGTGGGAGGGGCCTCAGGGCTGGGGGCAGAGAGTTGGTGTCTGTGGGGGGTGAGGGCTCTGGCATACGGCCGGAGATGAGGGCTCAGGGGGCAGAGGGTTGGGGTGGAGTGAGACTCCAGCTGGGGGTGCAGGCTCTGGGGTGGGGCTGGGGATGAGGGTTGCAGTGGGGTGGTGAGGGCTCTGGCTGGGGGTGCAGGCTCTGGGGTAGGGCCAGGGATGAGGGGTTTGGGGTGCAGGCTGCCCTGGGGCTATGGTGGGGAGAGAGGACTCTCCCCAGCTCTCTCTTCCTGCCGCAGCTCCAGGGCTGGGGCTGCGGGATAGGTGCCTCTTCCCCGTCTGCGGTAGGGCCAGGCCGGGCCTGGGTTGGGGCACCTCTTCCCTGTCCATGGCAGATCCAGGGCTCGGCTGGGTTGGAGCTGGAGGAGGGGCGCCACTCCCCTGGCTGCGGCAGGTCCGGGGCTAGGGCTGGGGCCAGGGGAGGAGTGCTCTCCCCTGTCCACAGCAGGTCTGGACCAGGCTGGGTTGGGGCCGGGATGCCTCTCCCCGCCGTGGCAGGTGTGGGGCTGAGGGAGACACATCTCTCCCTGCCGCAGCCCTGAGCGCCAGCTGGCAATTAATAGGCTGCTGCATGGCTGCTCAGCTTAGAGGGAATTTAGCTTATGTCCCATTGACTTAAATGGCAAAATCCTGGCTCCACTGAAGTCAATGGGAACTTTCCTGTTGACTCCAGCGGGGCCAGGATTTCACCCTTTATAACTTGGTTTAACTGTGAAGTTTAGTAAGGCATCATTTGACTGACAAAAATACATGACAAAAATATTTAAACTACGTGCATTTGAATTTATATTCGACATGGGCTTGAGGTGCAAAATCGAGATCCAGATTTTGATGCTTCACTGTCCTACATGCTCTCCTCCCCCCAAATTTTGAGGTTTGTTTGTTTAGATCTAGTGTTTTGATTCAGACCCCTCTCAAATTTATCCTCCCTTCTCTCCTTTGATAGCATTATGATTTTACAAACTCATAGATGATCCTTTATAATAATAGTTTGTGCAATCCCATCATATGTTGTATCCTGCTACAGCAGAATCAGAAATATTGTAACATGCATTGTACAAAAAAAGGAATACTGCTTTTTTGTGTGTGCACGAAAGGTATTCGCCTTTGTTTTTGCTAACTTATACATTTCTTTGGGATTTACATTTTGTATCTTACCGCACAGATCTACCACACAGAACCCACCACATAGTTAATGACAGTATGTACAGTCATGGCTATATGATTAACTTCTTCTGTGTCATAAAATAGAACTGCTAGGACAGTCTATGCCATATTCATAGCTAAAATAGGCAACTACAATAATCCATTACTCTTTCCCTGTGATTTTTGTTCCTTTTTTTAGAAGCATATGTTTCAGCTTCATTATGTCTTTTCATTGATGGTGTCAAGGTTTAAAGAAACACTTTTTTCACATTTTGAATGAATCTGTTCCCTTGAGAGGTTTTTTATTAAGCTTGACCAGTGAGTTTTCCCCCCCAGTGGTTGACGTTATCACTAGATATTTGTTGTTCATTGTCCGTGGTATGTGTCAAACTATTATGCATGCTATTTATCCAAATGCCTTTTGGCAAATGAGGAGAACCTGGATCCACACTGCCACGGCTTTTGATTCTGCAAAACAAGATCCCAGCTAGTGATATTTTGTAAAAAATCATCCTAATTTTTAGCTTATTTCTTTTTAAAGACAGATAGGTTCAAACCTGAAACATTTATGAGGACATCCCATTTGTATAAAATTGGAACCCAGATATGAACCATCTGTGGCACTGGTGGACCGCATGCCAGATCTTGCCAAGGCTGCAGGCATCAGCTGAGCACTTACAAATTCACAGCTGAAAACTGGACCTGATCACCTGTATGTTAGTATTGTTCAAGATAGGTGTTAAACTTGTAAAGATGTTTTTAGTGTTTAGACTCTATAGCAGTGGTGGGCAACCTGCGGGCCATGAATGAGACAGTTTGTTTACGTTGACCATCCTCAGGCATAGCCGCCCGCAGATCCCAGTGGCTGCGGTTTGCCATTCCTAGCCAATGGGAGCTGTGAGAAGTGGCGGCCAGCGTGTCCCTGGGGCCCTTCATCAATCTGGTGTTTGAACTCTCACAGCACTGGAGCTAGGAAACAAAAGCAGAGATCCTCAGGGTCAACATGGGTTAGCCCTAAAAGACATTCAGTGCTGACAGATTACTACAATTGTGTCAGCTTTTGGAACCCTAGACTGTTACTTTTTTGTGTATACATGTTGCCTGCTTTAACCTGTAAATAACTAGGAAAAAGAAATGAGTTAATAAATCCGTAGTTAGTTTCCTATAGGATTAGCTACAAGCATTGCCTTTGGCATGAGATCTTGTTCATGCAGACAATAAACTTAGGGGGCATCCTTTAGCCGCAAGCGTTGTTGTTGTTGTCCTGTTTTCCCTCATTTTTTTATTGGACTTGTTTCTGATGGGTGCATATGGGAAATTACTCAACTCCAAATAGAATGCTTCCACCTTCTCAGATTGTGCATCTGTAGAGCGTGGGGACCTGCCTAATACTATCTACAGCTCAAGTAACTCAGAGTTTATAAGGCTTGCTTCTTATCTAAATGCTATTACTTCCAAACCTGTATTTTAGGAATCTCATTCCTTTTACTTTTTGTTTGTTGACTTTGCAAGGGGAAACACATCTTCTATCTAAATTGCAATAACTGTTGCTGTCTTTTATTATTTATATTGCAGTAGTGCCTAGGGACCCCAAATGAGATAGAGGCCCCATTGGTTAGGCACCATAAGTACACATAGTAAGAAACAGTCCCTGAATAGCTTGAAATCTGAATAGGCAAGACAGCCAAAGGGCGGAAAGGAAACCAGATTGCTTTCCTGGAGCAGGATAGTGGTCAAGCTGGAAATAGAAACCAGGTCTTTCATGCCCTAGTCCCAGGCCCTATCCACTGGACTACATTGCTCCTCTTTAACTCTTGGATCTCAGCAATCTCTCAACTGATATGCAAAAACTGTGTGCCAGTTTTGGTTTTGCATTCAAATACCCAAAGTGCCAGTCCAAAGTTCTGTGAAAGGCAGAGTCGCTTAGCACCCTCTGTTCTATGCCACAGTCATAAGCTGCAGATCCAGAGCTACTGTGGATCAAAGGACTTCATCATGCTGGCCAGAGTTAGTTGATGAAGTCCTGAACATATCTGAAACCCTGTAAGGTGTGATCAGCATTACCATTAAATGAAGGGTTAAGTGTGGGAAGGCATATAAAATATATATAATAATAAGTGGTAGGTAGTGCTTCTTACTGGGCAAAACTATGGTAACTCAATCTGGGCAGAAAATGTGTGCATAATTCTAAAGTCTGCATTCCTCATGTACCTAGAACTCATTCTGACTTCCAAATAGGAATTTTGGGGGGCAGAAATGAGGAATTTCCATAATTTGCAATATGGCTATAAACATAAGCATAGCTTCTGCATTTGGCTATTTTAATACACATTCCGCGGCATTCTAGGAAAAAGAAAAAGCACGGTAGCAAGTCAGCTTTAGCCCTGGTTGTAAAGTGAATGCAACTCTCCATTAACTTTGGAGGAATCACACTACTTATACTAATGCTAAATTTCACCCATGGTACCGTTTGACTAGTTGGCCTCCACACTCCTATTTAGTGTCGGAACCAACTTATATGCTGGTTACTTCTTTTCTGTTCCAGGATCTCTTTCTTTAAGCAGTATGTTGACAGTAAAAGTTCTTTTGTTTACCCGCTGATTTTTAAAAAGAATCACATTTTTTCATATTTCTGAAATACATTACAGACAGCAATCAAAACACGGTAGTAAGATATAGAATTCAGGCTCCCCCACCAGAAATATGTGGTCACTGAATTACTTTGTTTAAACTATTTCCTTGTCCTAACAGAGGACTTTATATTTTTAGTTAACAACAAGATAAAATTCTCTGGCTAGTTGCCTAAATGGTAGATGTCTGTCTGACACCTGAGAGCTAAATTGTGCAAGGGCTGGTAACTAAACTGTAGCACCCCAGGGGTGATGCTGGGAGTCATTGTGAATCACACACAGCCCTCTCAGAGTGGTAGCCGTGTTAATCTGTATCAGCAAAAACAGTGAGGAGTCCTTGTGGCGCCTTAGAGACTAACATAAGCTTCATCAGATGCATGGAGTGGAACATACAGTAGGGAGGTATAAATACACAGCTTATATGAAAAGATGGGAGTTGCCTTACCAAGTGGGGGGTCAGTCCTAACGAGCCAATTCAATTAAGGTGGAAGTGGGCTATTCTCAACAGTTGACAAGAAGGGAAGAAAAATCACTTTTGTAGTAGTGCTAATGAGTTCAATGTAATCTAGGTGGCTCATTTCAAACAGTTTGACAAGAAGTTAACAAGAACACTAACCCAGGAACCAAACCCTGCAACAAACTCCAGTGCCAGCTCTGTCTGCATATCTAGTCAAGGGACACCATCATAAGACCTAACCACATCAGCTACACCATCAGGGGCTCATTCACCTGCACATCTACCAATGTGATATATACCATCATGTGCCAACAATGCCCCTCTGCTATGTACATTGGCCAGACCAGACAGTCTCTACGCAAAAGAATAAATGGACACAAATCTGATATCAAGAATTATAACATTCAAAAAGTAGTAGGAGAGCACTTCAATCTCCCTGTACACTCAAAAACAGACTTAAAAGTGGACATTCATCAACAAAAAACTTTCAAAAACAGATTCCAATGAGAAACTGCAGAACTGGAATTAATTTGCAAACTGGACACCATCAAATTAGGCCTGAATAAAGACTGGGAGTGGATGGGTCACTACAATAACTAACTTTTCCCCCTGCTGTTACTCACACCTTCTTGTCAACTGTTTGAAATGGGCCACCTAGATTACATTGAACTCATTAGCACTACAAAAGTAATTTTTCCTCCCTTCTTATCCACTGTTGAAAATAGCCCACTTCCACCTTAATTGAATTGGCTCATTAGCACTGACCCCAACTTGGTAAGGCAACTCCCATCTTTTCATATGCTGTGTATTTATATCTCTCTACTGTATTTTCCACTCCATGCATCTGATGAAGTGGGTTTTAGCCCACGAAAGCTTATGCCCAAATAAACGTGTTAGTCTCTAAGGTGCCACAAGGACTCCTCGCTGTTTTTACACACACCTCTGTGTCACTATCCCTCCCCTGGTTCTTCCTGTGAGGGTAGTTTACTGTTTGCCTATGTCAGCAGCTAATTACTGTTCCCCTCTATGCTTACTTATTGAGTTGGAGGCAACACTCTGACTATATCCCAACCAATCCATGCCCCATCAGTTCTGGGGAGGGAGTAAGTGAGAGAATTGTTCCTATGCACCAAGGGCCTGATAGCCCATGTATATATGTAAAGGGAAGTCTTATTCTTTTGTTTGTAAGGAAAATCCAAGTCAGAATTTTAGCTCTATGATGCAGGTTAAGCAACTTGCCTGAGGTTACAGAACAAGTCAGTGGCAGAGTTAGGGTCACAAATCAGAACATCCTGGCTCCCAGTCCTGTGCTTAGCCCACCAGGCTATGTAGCCTCTTAACTGTGGTATTAAGAAGATCTTGCATTAGATCTGTAAAAATCATCCTAAGGTGTGGGCAGAATGGTTTGGAGACCTGAGCTGACCCTATTCTGAGGTTTGATTGAAAAGTTATATAACATATTTCCTCATCCTCTGTTGGTTTTCCTGCATGAGTACTGACATACCTAGAAAGAAACTATTCTCCCTACATGGCCCTTAAAGAAATGCTGGACTTCTCATGAGATTTCTGACCAAATTATGCAGAGCACTAGAGCTCCATCTAGCTCAGACTGGTACCTGTTCTGGTGCTTTTAAGTAAAGAAAAACACTGAGCTCAGCTAACTAGCAATGAGTGAGTTAAAACTTAGTAGCATATACTTTTTTTTTTTAAAGGGTTTGTGGTACCTGATTAAAATTTATTTTGACAGCCAACGTTTTTTCCTCCTGTGACGCCAGCTTGCCGGGGCAGTGTTCCATTGGCAGAAGGTTCATTTACAGTGGCATGCAGGCAGCTGTGCTCTGAGCTTTATTTAGGTTATGTTGTGATTGATGACTTGAATGGGAGACGTGAAGAGTGAATTAGCAGCTTTAGTGAAAACACATGTGATTATCTTACCATTTACCTTTTTAGCAGAGAGCCCTTCTTTTTGTTACCTTGCTGCCATTCTTCCCTTGTTGTTTTTTGCTCTCCAGGCTGTTTGTCTTATTGTCCTCAGGCTTGCTGTCCCCCTCTGCCTTTCTTTCAGACCAGCTACCTGAAAGCGTGAGTGATTATTGCTCTTGCTGTATGTAGTGCTGCAATAATAGACATAGGGCCCAATTCCAGCCATGATGTTCTCCACAGTGTCTAGTGCTGTAGCCTTGATGGACAGGTCATATCTGGAAGGAGAGAAGTTTTCCATGCCGCTGCTCCAAGAGGTGGTTGCATAAGCAGCATGAGACTATCCAAATCCTGCACCTTTCCAGGGCCAGAGCCTGAGACTGTGCATAGCCCACCTGCATAGTTGATAATCTGGCTGCTGGGGATGATGTCAGGGAGGTACTGAGCATTCTTAGTGTCTTTCCTGTGTCCCAAGGAGTGGCCACCCTAGCTGGCAGTCAGCCATAAAGAGGCTGTATGGCCCATGGCTGGAGGCTCTCAAAAGAAGCTGATTGGTGGTTAGGATATGAATTTGGCACTTGGAAGGCCTTGGTTCAATTCTTTTTACTGCCACAGGCTTCCTCTGTGACCTTGGCCAAGTCACTTAGTCTTTCTGTGTCTTAGTTCCTTGTCTGTAAAAAGAGATAATAGTGCTTCCCTACCTAAGTACATGGGGCTTGCGTAGATAAATACACTGCAGATTGTGAGGCATTCAGATACTGTGGTAATAGAGTGTCATAAGGAACTAGGGGGAAACTAAGGCTATTAGAATGAAAGTAGTCTGCCTGAAATGGTGGGTGAGGAAGGAGCCTTTTAGTGATCCCACCACCCTAAAAAGTGCAATACATGTTTGTATAACAATGACTTCTCCTTGACCTATATTTGGCCCCGTGTTATTTATATTGGTCATGTTCCAAACCAGCAGCACGAAAAGACACTGACAAGAACACATCTTTGAAAGAGCAAATAATAAATCTTACTCCACAAGGCCATAAAATGTAATTTTTCTGACTATACACCAACCCTCTGCCCTGATGTCCCCACCCACCAGATTTCAAGACTAGCTTTTCACTAGTCAAGATTTGAAGTGAATTGCTGAAGCTGACCTTCTGCTAACCTAAGAATGAATTAAGGACTCCGCTCTTGTGTTCAACATTCTTTGCTTGTGAGCATTTAACTAATAGAGGGAAGTAAAAGTTGTGCTAAAAAAGCTCAGGATCTAAACAGCCCATCAGCCCCTATCTTCAGCTGAATTCTTGTGGTGTTTTCCAATGCTGTTACTTGTTGCATCTGTCAATTCAACTGGACACTATCAAGTCCATTTGATATTGCTTAATGTTGGGTAAATTTTACTCACTGTTCTTTCCTATTTCCTTAGAAAGTTGAAAACAGAGCCATATTGTCAGCTGGTGTAAACTGGTACATAGGTGCTGGAACTAGAGGTGCTGAGGATGCTGCCACATCCCCCACTTCAAGTGATTTCCATCATAGCCATTGAACCAGACTTTAAACCCTGTATATCAGCACCCCCACTATAAAAATTGTTCCAGCACCCCTGAACTCGCATAGCTCCTGTGAATTGCACCAGCTACAGAGCTGGCTTTGTGTTTTTTCCTTACCAATTGTATCCTTTCCTTTTGCTAAGGTTTGATCTCCCCCTTTCTCTATGCTTCTTATGGAGCAGAAACTAACATAACTCTGTTTTGTTCACGTCCTTGTTTGTACATCCATGGTGCAGTAGCCAGCCATACATACTATTGCTAAGCCTAAGCATTCAAAAATCCTAAATGAAAATTTTAAAATGGTTTTTCTTTACCTTCTGGTGTTTGAACCTTTGTTACTTTGGGGTCCAGTTTTCAAACTTTTCTCTGCAACCATGAGGACTAGAAACTTACTTTTTAAAAAAATGAAAGCTGCTATCTCATGAATCCAGTAGCTGGGGCTTTAAAAAAGGCACCTCAAGACTCACAATAAAATGGAGAGGGTTAGCAACACTATGTACACCATGTATATGCTGGTTTTGGTAGGACAACATTTCTAGTATAACCAGAAAAGTGTTTGCTTATTGCTTTTCATCAGGCCTCCTTTAAACACACTGCTTAGAACTCTGTATATAAATGCACCAGTTAGTCAAGCGGTGACATTGTGTGTATGGCAGGTCTACCTTGAAATCTTATGGATCTGATTCTGCTCTCACTCACACCAGTTTTAAATGGAAGCTGACCAGAGCAGTTTGTGATCCCATGGACTTCAGTGGGTGCCCAGAGGCTGCAGTGCTGGATTAAAGAGTTCTGGGGCCCTGTGCACACTGGAAATGGCACCCCCCCACACACACACCTGGTGCGAGGAGCCACAGGCTGCCCTGCTCAGGTGTGACATGTTTTGCCCCTGCTGGCTATTCACAGGTGACTATTCATTTAGTTTTATTTCTTTTGATTTCTAATTCTCAGCAACAGAACAGATGATTTTTTTTAACTAAGAGATTTTTGAAGATCTTTCTCAGGTTACCATCATTTGAAAATCAGCCACATTTTTTTTGATCAGCCTGAAGTGATTTGGTCTCTAGGTAAACAAAGATCTACAGGGAAAATAACGTCTGTGTGGAGAAAATGGCACACCCAAAGGAATGAGTCTCCTTTTAACAGCTACCTTAGTCTTGACTCCCGTTGAACCATTTGTGCTCCAATCATGGACCTTGTCTGTACATGTTGCCTAAGTGAGGCTGTCAAGAGACTAGACACTGTGTAGCTCTGAACAAAGAATGTGATGTTTGGCAGAGGCTTGTCCTGTGACCAGTTTTGATGATGACATCACTTGTATACACAAGATAAGGCTAGAGGCCGTGGTTTGATATATATGGGAATGAACTGATTTTCTATTTCTTTTTTTTATTGTAGCTTTCAGATAACAAAACAGTTGCATTCTCTTCAGTATTAATCCAGAAATAGATCCTGCAGTTTATTCAACCTGAGGCAAAACAAGAACACCACCAACTATTGAGTTATAAATCTTGCAAATATATGTTTTATTTAAAAAGTAGGCCAGATATTTTTAGGGGTTCTGGATGGAGCTGCCTTTTTCCCAGGCTTCATTATATCTATTCATTTTAGGAGGAAAAATATTTTATCCCCAAATTAGCTATGAACTTTCCTCCCCCAACATCAACTAAGGGAGTGTGTGTTGATTTTAAAAGTGTGGCGTAAAAGATAAAAGAGAGTGCCTTTAGCCTTTGTCAAATTCAATAAGCAAATCTCCTACTGTGCCTGTTTTGAAAGTAAAATTATGTGTTTGCGTAATATAGAAATTAGGTAAAAATGTATGATTTGAAATTTAATGACACTAACAAACCAGTTATAATTATTATGACTTGTATTACAGTAGCTCCTGGAGCCCCCAACACAGTCACAGCTTCATTGTGCGAGGTGCTGTACAATCATGTGGTATGAGACAGGCTCTGCCATAAAGAGCTTACCACCTAAATAGTCAGGACAGATAGACGGTTGAAGTATTACTATCCCATAGATAGAGAAATGAGGCACAGAGAGATGAAACGGCTTTCACAAGATCACATAGAAAGAAAGCCCAGGCCATGATCCTCACTTTCCTGAGCCTCAGTCCTGTGCCTTAACCACAGGGCTATCCCTCCTCTCTTAACTACCAATTTATTGCAAAATAAGTGTGTGTATGGGAGTGTTAGTTTCACTTGTGTTCCTCTCTGCTTCTTTTTCTTAAAAGCCCTCATTAACATGACTCAATAGGATGAGTCTTCCTCAGCCAGCCACCTGAATTTACTGTACTTTAATTCCATGTATGACATTGTTTACAAAATTGTTAACATTGTAACATGTTAATTCTGCGTTAATTCAGACAGGCTGCCAGCCTACAAGAAGGCCCTGTATTTTGTTCTGTGTTGTGATTAGTAACCATTTAACTGTATTTATTCCCCTAAACATGCACGGCAGTCAGTTACCGATATTGCAGCATGCTCATTTCCATCAAAATTTATCAAAAGAAAAGAAATCATGAGAATAAAACCAAGAGGCCAAATTATCCCTGTATAGGAAATACACTCTTAGGGCTGATTGTTCAAAAGAGATCAGCACCCACTATTCAGAACTGCTGACTAACTCAATGGGAGCTGCTAGGTGCTGAGCACTTCTAATATCTGATCCCTTCATTGAGGGGCTGAAATGGGAGTGATTGGGTGCTGAGCTATTTTGAAAATCTGGCCTATGGAACCCAATAGAGTGAAGGAGCAAATGAGCCTGATCACGAGTGAGACTCTGAGCCCCAGAGTCTAATCAGGGCATAAAGCCATTGCCATTTTCTGCTATGTAAGACTCAGCAGAATGTGCTGTTTTATCATCTTTGGTCTTGTGGTTTAAATTATTTAGACTGACTGATCAGCTGCTGGTGATTAAAGACATGTTGTTTGTTATGAAAAGAACCAAATACATTCTACTGTATTCTATTCAGGTTCTTAAACTGCACCCATCCTTGTGGTCTCTGAGCACTTTTAATATTTGGATTTAGTACAATATTTTTCTAAGGATTAACTTTCTAACTTGGAATTTCTCTGTAAAACTAGGTCTGTTTCAGGTTATGCATCACCCCCCTTCTTTCTGGCTGTTGCAGTCTTCTTCCAGAGAACATGCGTGCGTTGCTCCCAAGACTTAATGTGGTTTCTGGTTTGGAATGGAGCACCCGTAGCAGGTAGACCACTAGAACAAATAGATTTTTCCAACCAATCTTTAACTCCTCCTCTTTCCCCCCAAAGTAAAGACAATGTAATCAGATAACTGAGCACATCATCACTATACCATGATAAGGAGGATAAATGTCAACACTGTTTCCACTTTATGAGAAGAAATGGGGATTTGTGCTGGGTTTCTCCTAATTGGCTCCATTTAACAAAGTGGCTCTGGCTAAAAAGCATCCATTCTGTTCTACTCACCCTGGTCCCCGTTACATACACTCACACTCAGATGTGTTGGTTAAGTATACACATGCATACTTCGTTAGGAATTCCATATTTGTAACCTAAACACAGATCTGGAAACTCTTTAGCTAAAAGCATTTTGACTTTGTCATTGAGACATTGTTACACTAACAGAAAGGAGTGAATCCTGAGCTGTGCCAAGCATTCCCTATCTGTCCGGATAGTGGGGAACCAAATTGGCCTCTAGAGTAACTTAGGCTTTGTCTACACTACCTCACTTTTAGCAACACGGCTGTGCCGCCACAGCTGTGCTGCTAAAAGGCGTGCAGTGTAGCTGCTGTCTGTTGGCAAGAGAAAGCTTTCCTGCCGACAAAAAACTCCCTCCCTCCCCTCACGAGTGGCAGCAGCTTTGCTGGCAGGAGAGTGCTCCTGCTGACAAAGCGCTGCTCACAACGGTGTTTTTCGTTGGTAAAACTTTTGTCATTCGGGGAGTGTGTGTGTGTGTTTTTTAACACCCCTGAATGACAAAAGAAGAATTTCCAGCTTGGACAAAGCCTTAGAATCAGTTACACCAGCTGCAGCAGGTTCATTGGGACTGCAGTGTTGAATGAGGATGGGCTGGAAAGCCATGTGTTCTAACCATGCCCCCCCCTCACATCTCATTTGTTCCTTCCTCCCACTGATGTACCCCTAGATGAAAGGAGGGAGTAGGTGGCTTAGGGCTAATAGAACCAGGTCTGCTCCACTCCACTTCTGGGTGGTTTCTTCATTGGAGTGAATGGTAAAACTCCCCTTGACTTCAATGGCACCAGGACTTGCCCATAGTCTATTGGGATATAACAAAAGATGCTCCAGATTTAAATCCTTAGCAATTCTACTAGCTCCTGACTAGTAATGATGCTGTATAACCAGGTTACAAGGCACCAGGACATTTGTTAACCTGCTAGTCTAGCAGCTTTCCAGATCCTTCCTTGCTCCCTCCAAGTGGAACACCATAAAGTGATTGTTCTTGGTTTTTTGACTTAAAGGGACACATTTAAAAAAAAGTTCTCTAACATTGTGTTTCCAATCACTCCGTGGTGTGAACGATTGCATTTAACATGTAGCTGCTTGACTGTTGTTCTTTTGGTAATTCAAGTTCACTATTAAAAATAACTGTGGTAGTAACAGCAGGCTTGGCTTTACAACAGTGTTACTCCATTTACACAAGCATTCCTCCATTCTTCTCCACAAGCTTCCTGTGTGCAACCCTCCCATTGCCCTCTATTTTGGGGACTCTCTGCAATTGCACACTCCCTCCATCGAATCAGAGGCTCTGTCTCCCCCATTCACCGTCCCCCATGCTAAGAACTTTGTGTGCACCCCTCCCACCCCATACCAAGGTGCCCCTTCTCACCCCCATGTCAAGAGCTCTTTATGGTCCCCATCTGTTCCCCCATGCTCCTTTGTGCACCCCTATTCCCCTGACCCTCCCCCATTCTTATTTCTTTTCTTTCTGTCTGTGAGATAAACAGAAGCACAATGACATCACAGGTAAATCAGTCATCATCACTACGTCCCTCCAGCAACCCTCACCCTAATCCGATGTCTGCTTTGGCTGTCTCTCCTCTTCACTCTCTCTGCCTGAAGTACCAAGTGGGCACTGTTTAGATTAACTAAAATAGTTTTGACTGGGCAAAGGTAAATGATCTTGCCTGAGCCAGGCATAATGTGGAGGGAGCCACAGTGAAAATCTGTAACCTCACCCCTACTTAGCCTTGATCTGAAGCAGCTCTTGATCTGAAGCAGCCTCTGCTATTCCAGTATTGAACCCCCATATCCTCCGAACTCTGTCAAATCACCTCAGTCCTGACTCATAGTTTCATTTGCTGACTCATTTTAACCAATGGGATTGAAGTATGCAAATAACCTGGAGTGAGTGAGTGATGACTGGCTGATTTACTTCTGATGTCCCAATGTTGTCTGCAGCACCAAATGGGCACTGTGTGGAAATAAGTGTTTTTCAGTGTTCTGGTTTTCCAGCTGGCACCAAAATCTATCAGGTTCTTGCCCATTGATGCCTAGAATGTTCCTAGAAATGTTGCAATTGATTGGATGCATGACAGACTGACAAAACAGAGAAATGCCATTGAGTTGAGTGTTAGACCTTATTTTGCTCAGCCAATTAATATACATTAAAGAAAATGTATGTCTAAGTTTCACAATAGCGGGGTGAGGGGGGGAAGGACTACAGTTCTTTTGGGGCAGACTAACCTTGTGCTAGTCTAGGAAAATACAGAACTGAAGCAATATTTCACCTCCCTAATCTTCCTTTTCCATCACACACCCACATACTGGCATATAACTAAGCACAATTAAAACTTATGAAATCAACACAGTAGCTGCATTGCAAGCCAGAATGCACTTAGGCTCAGATGTAGATCAAGCCTAAAACAAATGTTTAAAGTTGTTCCAACATAATCAGTAAAAGCTCTCTCTGTGTTTGTATTTATATGTTAAAAGCACAACTGTGTGTGTGTGTGTGTGTGATGGGTAGAAAAAGGTAGAGGCAATGTTTGGATCCAGATTAAGACTAGGAGGTAGTTCAAATTTAAATCTGACAGCACTGAGACCTTGTGAGCTGCTCTGGTGAACAGCTTGCTTGATCAACTCAGAATTCTGCCATCTTGGGTGGAAGTCACATGAGATCGCCTGTTTTTGTAAAAAGAAAAGGAGTACTTGTGGCACCTTAGAGACTAACAAATTTATTTGAGCATAAGCTTTCGTGAGCTACAGCTCACTTCACTTTCCTGTGGAGTCTCAGCACGGCCAGTTTCATTGCTAGTTAAACCCCAGAAGTGTAGATACAGCATATAAATGGTTTGAATCCCCATTCCTCTGTGAACACACACAGTGTTAGTGTCCAGAGATTATTATTCCAACACACTGACCTTTTGCCTCAACGTACCCCTGAGCTGATGCTTATTAAGGTTTTGAGCAAGAGCTCCCTTCTCAGTTTTTATTGCTGTTTCGAGATTGTCCATCTTTTATTCACATTCTTCTTTTTTGTATGGCTGATGTAAATATAGAGCTATAACTCTAATTTTACATTTAGATGGTTAAGGCAGATAATTGCCTGGAGTAGCAGAGTGTATTGCTGTGATGACTCCTTCGTATTTGTGAATTGGGCACTGAATAGTTATGTGTTCCATGATCTGTTCTGGATTACCACAGTCATACAAAGGAGCGTCTTTAATTTTAATTGGGCAGCAAGTAGCCACATCTACCATGGTTTGCGCTGATACGGTTTAGGGTTGCCCATGAGCTTCATGGGAGACCGAAGCCAGGGATCAACTGAAGCACTGGGTCTTTCACAAGGTGTTTGTTTGTGATTTCTTGTGAGCTCCATTCAGCTTTCCAAACTTCATCAGGGTTGATGAACTTCATCAGGGTCCAATAGGCCTCACGTGACTTCAAGCGGTGGTGAAGGACATTGTTAACGTCCTGGTACATGGAAAGACATTCATTTTCCACGATTCTCTGGAGTTCCTGAAGGCGAATGGATGGGGGAGCCAAGTTGTTGGGGGTCAACTTGAGAGTTCCAGTGTTCCAGTGCATTGGAGTGTTTAGTTGGACATCAACAAGTCAAGTATGGCTACTTCTGGTCCTTACGGGTGCACAGTACTTAGCTACGGAGTACACAAGGGCCATCTCTGATGTCCGTAACACTGATGTTGATGCTCCCCAGCTTGTGCTTGCCAGTTTCTGAACTAGGTTGACTGTTGTCTTCATCTCAGCAGCTACCTTCTTCAGATGGTCGTGGATGGTTAGCGTGGGATCCAGCTTCACTCCGAGATAGATGGGAGTGGGGTCATGTCGCAGTGTTCCCACAGAAGGTCACTTTCAGTGTGCACTTAGAGTTTCTGTTATCAAGATGGAAGGCAGTCACTGTTGTTTTGTGAGAATTTGGCTTCAGCTTCCATTTCTGAAAATATTCCTCCCAGGTAGATTTGATGTTGCTGAAGGTGGCTGCTTGCGTTGCCAGGGCAAGGTCATCTGCGTATGCAAATTTTCACAATTTCATTGGAGGCATGTTGCTCGTGTAAACATTGAAAAGCATCAGCACTGAGCCTTGTGGCAGTCCACTGTTGAGGAACCGGGGCCAACTGACTTCGTTGCCTAAGTGGACATGTAGCCACCTATAGCTCAGCATCGCCCACAGCAGTTGTAGTGTTTTGCTGCAGTGTTTTATTCCCCTGAGGTGGAGCTAATAAGTCCCATTCTGCGTGGTGGGTAGCACAGGCAGGCAGAATAACTTTGCATCTCTTACAACCTGTCATCCTGACACACCGCACAACATTTAAAAAAAAAAAAAAGTTCAGAACCTTCCAAAAGGTTTAGTCCTGGATCTGAGTGAACAAGTAGGGGGTTGAGTGAGGAGGAGGATGCTTCTTTGTGCCGAACAAGTTTCTTCTTACCTGCCCATCAGTCTTTTACGGTAGGAAAAAGTGTGAAGTTTTAAACCAAAAGATGGAGCTACCAGAGCCAAAGAAGAAACATAACAGTATCTGTACAACACAGGGAGAAAACAGAACTCTGTTGCTAACAGAGATGGATGTGACCCAAAACTCTGGATCTGAACACCCTTAATGTTGCTCATGCCTCTAAGAAACAGGTTCCAGGCATTCCAAGGATGTTTAGATCTGATCTTTGTGCCTTGGCCACATCTCTCATCAACAGTGATGCTATGGTTTGGTCAAGCTGTACAAAAAGAGATAGTGAAGAACTCCGACCGCAAGATAACGTTGCCAGAAAAATACAATGGAGGGTGAGTCTGTTTCAGAGCACAACTTGCATAGCATTATGCATGCAGTTTTCAGATCTATAAGTAATACCATCTGTCTCTGACATCAGCAGAAAGGCAAGAAACAGGTCAGAGTCAGCTCCCAGCAAATATCACAACCACTGATTCTAAGAAACCTAAATCCAAGGATTAGAAGCTGGAACACATGTTGGGGTAGGAGTATGCTGGGAAATGGCTTTGAAACAAATAAAATTCAAAGGGGGATTTGGGGGTGGAAATAAGGAAATAAGTAGATAAATGCCAGTGAATGAAAAAGAAAAACATTCCCACCTAAGAGCAAAGTGGCTGTGGGGAAGAGAATGGAGAATTAAGGCAGAGTAGTGGTGCTGTCAGGCTGGTGGAAAGACCATCTGCACCTCCTAGTGGTAAATAAAAGTCCTCTAAAATCTAAATCTAAAATCTAAAAGATCTAATGTGTAGAACATTTTTCACCGTAACATAAAAGGTCTGGTCAAAACTACTTGTAATGAATCTGTGGTCCATGAATGTCTGGGACCTGTGTCTGAATGAAAAATATATATGATGGAAAAGCAAACTACTTAAAATTCAAGGTTTTTCATAGTTAATTAGGCTCAAAAATGAGTTCATTAGGCCCACACATTTTTCAAAGAAAGGGACGCATTTTCCAATGAGAATGGGCAAGTTTTGAGCAAAACCAGGGTTTTCCTGAATGAAATTAACTGCAAGCAGTACCCTTTACCCTTGTTTTAAGCAAAGATGGCTTTTGCATGGAAACCATGCAAAAATTCATATTTTCAGTTTTTTAAATTACCAATATAATGGGTGAGGGAACATAATAGTGCATGGCAAATTAGTGAAAATGTGCATGTGATATGCCATGCCACAGAAGTTGTGAAATATAGTTACTGTTGTGACTCTCTCCCCACAGCAATGCACTATAGCTTAGGGCTTGTCTACATTATCTGCTGGATCGAGGGGCAGTGATCGATCCAGTGGGGGTCGGTTTATCGCATCTAGTCTAGACTTGATAAATCAACTGCTGAGCACTCTCCCGTCGACTCTGGTACTCCACCAGAGCGAGAGGCGTAGGCGGAGTCGACGGGGGAGCATCAGCCGTCAACTTACCGCATGTAGCTGAAGTTGCATAACTTAGATCGATTTCCCTCCCCCCAGCCCAAGTGTAGACCAAGCCTTAGTCTGTAGTAACAGAAGAGAGGGAGGAAATGGCTAGTTGGATGAAAAAGAAAGATTAGAAATGAAGGATTGGTCACTATTGAGGGTGCTAGCCTGGGTCTCAGGAGCCCAGGCCTCAGTTCTATCCTCAGCTGTAGACTTTCTGTGTGACCCTGGGCAAGAGCCTCAAGAGGAGAACTGCACTTCCATACTACACAGGGACCATTGTGAGGTGCTCACATGGTGTGGGAGTGGGGGCCGTATAAATACCAAAAAGAAAAGGAGTACTTGTGGCACCTCAGAGACTAATAAATTTATTTGAGCATGAGCTTTCATGAGCTACAGCTCACTTCATCGGATGCATTCAGTGGAAAATACAGTGGGGAGATTTATATACACAGAGAACATGAAACACTGTAAGGAGAGTGATCACTTAAGATGAGCTAATATGAACTGCTGGAAATGGCCCATCTTGATTATCACTACAAAAGATTTTCTTCCCCTGCCCCCTCTCCTGCTGGTATTAGCTCATCATAAGTGATCACTCTCCTTACAGTGTGTATGATAACACCCATTGTTTCATGTTCTCTGTGGATATAAATCTCCCCACTGTATTTTCCACTGCATGCATCTGATGAAGTGAGCTGTATCTCCCGAAAGCTTATGCTCAAATAAATTGGTTAGTCTCTAAGGTGCCACAAGTCCTCCTTTTCTTTTTGCGAATACAGACTAACTCGGCTGCTACTCTGAAACCTGTCATAAATACCAAAGAAACCAAAAATTCTATATAGGGGGGATTATATAGAAGGGAGGTGACTCTCTTTCTCTATATCTTCCCTCTGCCAAGGTCAGTTTAACACCTTCACCAAGTGAAAGACATGACTCTGAGATAGACAATCAGGGGCAAAATGAACAACGGGTTCTTGAGGCATTATAATTGTGATAGCTGGATTTTGACAGCTCATGGTCAGCCATTGATACCTTTGCCGAATACTGTAAAAAAAGCAGCTTCAAGGCAGTAGTCCACGTTCAGACCTCACATACATGTCTACCGCTCCCATAGAAGCTGGCTGGAGTGGTTCACGGATCTGAGAGCGAGGCTCAAAAGAGTGCATTTAAATATAATCACATAAAGACAGGGCAGAATAAAGGGATCCAGTCACTAGTAGTGACTTTCCAAAGCAGGTAGTGGCAAATCTCAGATAATATCCAACATGCTGTTGCAGCGTGAAGAACAGATAATTAGGTAGAGTTCCTCCCAAACTCATTCCCATAGCTTTGGTTCGGTTAGGCCTGCTCTACGCTTGAGTTTTGCTGGCGTAGCTATGTCAGCCAGGGGGGTGATTTTTCCCTCCCCCTGATTGACAGGCTATGCCAGCAAATGCTGTTTTGTATGTGCAGCTGTTTACCGCAAAAGAGTCCTTTTGCAGCTATAGCTTACTATGTTCAAGGGAACTGCTTTAAGCTATATTGTGAAAATAATACTTTTGCCAGTATAAAGTGTGTCTCTGCTAGGGGAATTGGACAGTATAGCAATACCAGCCTGTCCTGCTAATGTAGGCAAGGCCTTAGGGTCACTGATAATAGAACCGGGTGAGATGGCTGATTCACACTTGCTATGTTTTGCATGTTACCTGATCCTGCATGGCAGATGCTGTTAAGAATGAAAGCACATACCTTCTGGAAGAGGCTCAGTAAAGGCCTCCTTAAAGCACTCACTAAAGGCCTCCTTAATTCTTTGAGAACTGCAAGAGCAACACAATCCACCCATGCTCTAATCAAAGCAGGAAATACCAGTTCAATGCAAGCCTTGCCTTACTCATGCTGAAAAGGCTGGTAGAGCAGCAAAAACTTTGTATAATTACATAAAATAGGGACAAATGCACTAGGGCCCAGATCCTCACAGGTATTTAGGCCACCATACAATTTGACATAGTTCATCATGATTTGCAGTTTCTGTTCATGACAAGCCCATGACTGCAATAGCAGGAGTAGTGGTTTGCAGATCAGGACTGCGGTATATTGGTAAAACTATGCATAGGAGTTTGTATACAGACTGCATACACCCTGACTGGCAGAAGGCTTCCACTTTTTTTGAGCATCAAATTAAATCAAAAACATATATACACATGCATAGATATAGAGAATAGGTATATGCTTTTTACTCTGTCCATTCAAATTGTATGTAAATCAAAGCTCACCTAAACTCAAGCCCTCCTAATTTATGCTAGAACATGCCCTGCTATGATAAAATGGAGTGCATCTTTGATGAGCTGTGCCAAGAATGTGTTTTTCAAATTGTGCATAAAATTGTGCGCGCATGGGGTGGGGTGCGTGCGTGTGTGTGTGTACATACATGCAACCAAATCAGATAAAGAACCTTAAATTACCCAAAACCAAGTTGTTTTAAAAATGCAAGGTGACCAAAGCAGGAATTCCTTCATGACTGAAATTCTTGAATGAATATACCAATATTACTGCAGTGCAAATACTCTGTGCATGTCTTACATGACTGCTATGGTGAAGGGTCTCTGGGTGTATCAGTGGCTCATTTGTTTAGGATAGCCATTGTTTCGAAAGCTTCAGTTTTTGTTTATTTTTCATTATACCATAACAATATATTAAATTTCTATAGCCCCTTTCACTCTGCAGCATCCTAACAAGCTTTACGAATTATACAGTAATTCCCCTTAAGAAGTCAATGCTTGCTATATATTGTATTTGATTGGACAGCTATTTTGTATGCTCAGTAGAGGGGAATACAGGGAGTATCTCAGGTAACCAGGGGTGCTATTTGGTATATATTTAGTTTGCATATGTAATATATTAGCTGACTCATTTTATCCACCACTGCAGAGCTGCCACCTCTAAAAGGGAAAGTGGCAGCTTGTTTTTAGTTTCTGTCCTTTTAACCACAAATTCCATTTGTGATTTACACTTAACAATATAGCTTATGCAATGTGAGTTTAAACACTTTTCTCACCAGCATCAATCCTAAAATTTATTAAATCAACCACAAATGCTTAGGCTGATTGTAAAAGTTTGCGAGATGTGAAACAAAATTGAGAACAAAACAACAAGAGTGCTCTATTTAAAACATTACAAGACAACTTTATTATGAGTCATAATTAATTTCCCAATATCACTTTTGAATTCATTTCCAGATTTCATCTTTTATATCAGCAACAATACTACTAGAAAAAGGAAAACATTTTTTCCTAACATTAGAATCATTGTAAATAAACATCAGTTTTAAAGATCATTGGCTGTTTAAGAGATCACAATAATTAAGTAAAGAGGAATTAAATTAAAGCTGAAGGACAAATATTGGACAAGTGGTCACCACTGCAAAGTCAACATTTGCCTACACTTCACACACTTTCAATCTGATATTCTGCATTATTTCTATAGAAACGATAAGTGAGGCAGGTAGCAACTCCTATAGTTAAGGTTGCCTGACATGTTCCATTGTCCTACCCTGTGTTTAGTTACTTATAATTTTGCCAGACTTTAGCTATTTGGACTGCAATTTTCCATGCTGGGTGTTTGCTTGGGGCTAAACTTTTTTTAAAAAAAAATTCTGCTAAAAAGTTTCAGTAATTTCCAAGAATTAGTTTAGGATGTTGTTTTGCCCATGTTAAAAATATTCTTCCAACTGAGAAGCTCTAGCATCTTCATGCTTTGGAGAAGGCACTTGAAATTTGTCAGGGAGGTCATCCTGGTTCCAAGCATGTGCCTGCTGTTGTCCAAGTCATAAGCCTGTGAAAAATCTGAGTTTGCATGTGCTTAATAGAGATGTGTTAGATTTGAGAGAGAAATTCTCTGAAGATTCCATCTGCATGGTAGAGGACTGTGTTGTGAATCTAAGGATTCCAGCACTAGTGATGACCAATATGAGGAGTCAGCATGATTCCACATGATGGAATTTGCTTTTTCTGTTTCCTTTTTAAAAGAAACAGGAAATGACTTCCCCCAAACTGTGTTAAAAGAACATCATCATTGCACTCAGAAGTTAGGACAGGTCAGAATTAAGGTTGCCTTTGCAATTGTAATTTACCCCCCTTGGGGTAAGCATTCTTGTTACAGACTTTAATTACAATATCACATACTATTTATTCCACAGGGTCCCTATTTTATTCAGTGCGGCACAGGGTGGATGGCCCTCAGGGAATGGACCAAGGTTGTGTCGTGAAGGAGGCTATTGTGTAGGAACCATAAGTGGTTCCACTCACTGCTGTAGCACCCCATGGCATCAGAAGGCGGCATGGCAAGTATCTACATCTTTAGTGCCCCATGTTGACCTCTTTCTTGGCCCCATGGTGGCCTGCTGTCTACTTCTTCCATGGCTCAGCCCCCTAGTCAGGGCACTTCTTTCCAGTTCTGTCTCCTTCCAGGGTAACAAAAAGAATCCACACCAACCTCCAAACAGAAAATCCTTCTTCCCATCTTGGTCTTTGCTGAAGGTCTCTGCTCCTCACCCTTACTTCTGGGGACTGCAGACCTCTTCTTTGCTCCTTCGGCTGAGCGCTACCTCTCATGGCCACTTCCCTGAAGACTCATCTCCTAGCAGGATTCCTCACTGTCTCCCCTCCTCCAGGACTCTGGCAACTTCTCTCACTGTATCTCTATAGTGCCATTAAACACCCACTGCTGGCCTGCATGAGCTGACTTGAGCGCCTGGGGTTCAGGCTTGGGAGCTGTTTAACCGTGGTGCAGACATTCAGGTTTGGGCTGCAGCCCAAGCTCCAGGACTCTCCTACCTCACAGGGTCCTAGAACCTGGGCTCTAGCCCAAGCCCGATCATCTAGACTGCAATTAAACAGCCCCTCACCTGAGCCCCATGAACACGAGTCAGCTAGCACAGGCCAGCCACAAGTGTTTAATTGCAGTGTAGATATACTGTCAGGAATCTTCCTACAGGCTCTGTCTCTTGGTGTCCCACTTGTGCCTGACCAGCTCCCTATGGCTCTTTCTAGCCTGCTTTCACCAGGCCTTTCCCAGAAAGCAAGAACTCCCCTTGCTCCTCTCTCCTAGGTCTCCCTCCTCACTGAGTTTTCTTTCCTGCCAATGTAGTCTTCTCTGACCCCCTTTCACAGCTGGGATCACTAATTGTAATTAAGTCACTGGATCAGGGACAGCTTGGGAGGGTTAAGTGGTACATCACAGGTTGGGCTGAGCCCAACTCCACTTAAAGGGCCAGCCAGTCTGTGACAGACCCCTACCTAGTTTGTTGCAGAAGTTGGAGTATGAATTGAATCAGGCAGGGAAGTGCAGGAAGTGCAAGGACTGTCTAATGGTTAAGGCAGTTGAGTCATCCTGGAGAAATAAACTTTAACCCTGCCTCTGCCACAGAACTCCTATGTGATGCTGGGCAAGTCATGTAAACCAGAGTTTTCAGAGGTGGTCAATAATTGTGCCCCTCATTTTCTGGGCACCCACCTTGAGACCCTGAGATCTGACTTACAGAAGTATTGAGCGTTCCCCACTGCACTGAAGTCAATAGGATCTGTGCTTGGAACATTTGAAGTGCAGTGTAACATTAAGCACTGTGAAAAATCAGGCCCTAAATATCTCAAATTGGGCACACAAAATGTTGGTAATTTTGGCCTTAATCTCTATACCTCAGTCCCTCACGTGTAAAATGGAGATGATGCTACTTCACATGTGGGGTGTTGTGAACATAAATTCATTAATGTTTGTAAATCACTGAGATACTATAGCGAGAGCATCACAGAAGTGGCCCAGAGGAACTTAGTAATTCTGTATTCAGTGCATAGTTTGGATGGTGTGCAGTAAATAAGGCCTGAGGCCACATATGATGAGGATGAAAAAGTAATATTGAATAGTTGCCCATTCAGAGCACTGACCATCCTGTGCACTGAATGAGGCAGAGGTCCTGGGGAAAAATAGTATGTGATCATGTGATTAAAGATTCTGTCATAATTTAATGAGACAAATTAAGATTGCGGAGGAAAACTTAATTCTCACATTTCCTAATTTTTGAGTGCTTGATTTTACAGCCTTAATGTTTTTCTAATGTAATTTTTGGGATGTAAGTGAATGTAGAATGGGAAATAATTGTATTAACTCATATGGTACAATGTGGTAACTGCGTGCAAAAGTTGAATTTTTAGGATTTACTTATACTGCCATTACAATGAACAAGGTGGGTGAGGTAGTAGCTTTTATTGCACCAGCTTCTGTTGGTTAAAGAGACAAGCTTTTGACCTACAGAGAGTTCTTCAGGTCTGGGAAAGGTACTCTGAGTGTCCGGGCTAAATACAAGACAGAATAGATTGGTTAGCATAAATAGTTAACATATATTCTAAGAGACCATTCAAGGTGAAGTGGCCCATTAACACCTCTGCAGACACAGGACAAAAAAGGGGGGTTAATGCTTATTGTAATTAACCATAATTCCAGTGTCTCTATTCAGACCATGACTTATACCCTGAGGCCAACAGGGCTACAACAACACTGCAAACAACAATTAAAACGAACAGTCTGAACGGATAATGTGAACATTAACCCTGCTGTACACAGAGAACAGCATCTCAAACAACCCTGTGAAGACCATCCATAGGGAAAATTTCATTGTGAGGAGCCTTCAGCTAAAATCAATAGCTGTGTTTAAAGCTGGTCATCAGATCTATCAGTTATCAATAATGGCTACATATGTTTAGGATCATGTTAATTTCCCAACCAGCTGGAATGATTTCCCATGACACCTTACAAGCCAATCATGTTTATAATGAACCACTTAGACTGTGGCTCATTTTGTATGGTCACTTCTGAGTTATCATTAGGCACTGGTGTATTTGTGTAAATAACTTACAGAGTCTGGAATGACAGACAGGATCATTTCTATAATTGCTAACTGATCTGTACAACAGCATCACACAGACATATGAGCGAATGCATTTGGGCCTAATCCTCTCTCTTAACTCTGCCATTAGTTATCAGTTTGCCTAAGGATCTCAGGGTTTGGTCCTAAAAGAACTGTTGAAACAGTTGTGAGATGTACAGGTAAGTAGACATAAGAAAGAGTAAGACAACCTGATCTGCTGGACTGTGGATCTTTGTGTGCAGAGGCAAGTATGCCTTAGTTCTGCCTTCCCCTTCCCTTTGAATCAGGTACTGAGCAATGGGCTAGCCAGCACAGCTGAACCGGTGTGGCAATCATTTGCTGCTGGTGTGGACCAGTAACAGATGACCGCCACTTGAGCTGAGCAGAGAAAGGTAATTCCATTTTGTGGAGGATTTCAATATTTCAAAATTTGGTTTCATTCCAATTTAGAATGAAAACCAAAAGTTTTGAAATTTTCTGTGAGGGGAAGGGAACCTCCAAGCTGTGGACCCTGGAAGTCCTGGAATCCCTACTCCCAGGAGTCTACCTGGTGAGTTGCTTGGAGCCTGGACAGCCAAAGAACGGGAGACTGGAAGCCTGAACTCCCCAGCAGCGTGTTTGAACTCATTCCTAAACTCCTAATAACAGACTCGAGTCCCACAGGGAACTTTCACTCAAACTAGCATGAGATTTCCCTTGTTTTCTCTCTTTCATGGGTTCAAGCTAGCAAAAATCTGAGGCTTTACAACAGAAATCTGAGATTTCTATAGCTCAACAGAATAAATGTTATATTGTAAACTGCCTCCTTATTCATTCTGCTAGATCTCTTCCACCTCACTCACTTTTTCCACTTGATGGAGCAGGGGGTTGTGTGGGGTGGTAAGATTAAAGCTTCCAAGAGGACTTTGAATTGTAGAACTAGACCTTCCGCAGGTGTACATCTGGGTAGCTATTACAAATAAAGTGTGACAGGCTATACCAGCTGAAGGTTTCGATTGTAAAGCTGAAAAACTGAGGTGAGATGATCAGTTGCAGAGCCTGTTTCAGCCCCTGTAGATTCAGAAAAGGTGCTTGTGACATAAGGCATTTTCCTGTAATATCCTTGATAAACCGTACTGAATTAAATTAAATTTTATTGAATTAAAGTTAAAACCTTCGGGAATCCATTGTATTAAAATGCAAATGTTTGTGTGTTATTGTATGTAACTTGTCTAGGAGACTGACTAATGTAAACCTTGGTGAAACGTTAGGAACTTCAATTAACTTTTTGAGACAATAGGTGTGAAATGGGTTTCCTGGGAGGTACTTGGGAGGTCTTTTGAAACTACACCCTGGGGAGAAAAACTACTGATTACCTGCTCCTGGAGACTTCAGCTCCAAGACCCTTGAAATGTATGGAGGAGGGAATAAATTTTCATGAGTGTGCTGGTTCTGAGCTGAGGCGTTTATGAATTTGTGACCACAGAAGAGACCCCTTTGTGGGGTTTGAAGGACTAATCACCTGCTAGAGCCCATGTTGGAGTTGAGGTGATCTCTGGAAAAACTAATTAGAATCATAGAATCATAGAATATCAGGGTTGGAAGGGACCCCAGAAGGTCATCTAGTCCAACCCCCTGCTCGAAGCAGGACCAATTCCCAGTTAAATCATCCCAGCCAGGGCTTTGTCAAGCCTGACCTTAAAAACCTCTAAGGAAGGAGATTCTACCACCTCCCTAGGTAACGCATTCCAGTGTTTCACCACCCTCTTAGTGAAAAAGTTTTTCCTAATATCCAATCTAAACCTCCCCCATTGCAACTTGAGACCATTACTCCTCGTTCTGTCATCTGCTACCATTGAGAACAGTCTAGAGCCATCCTCTTTGGAACCCCCTTTCAGGTAGTTGAAAGCAGCTATCAAATCCCCCCTCATTCTTCTCTTCTGCAGACTAAACAATCCCAGCTCCCTCAGCCTCTCCTCATAAGTCATGTGCTCTAGACCCCTAATAATTTTTGTTGCCCTTCGCTGGACTCTCTCCAATTTATCCACATCCTTCTTGTAGTGGGGGGCCCAAAACTGGACACAGTACTCCAGATGAGGCCTCACCAGTGTCGAATAGAGGGGAACGATCACGTCCCTCGATCTGCTCGCTATGCCCCTACTTATACATCCCAAAATGCCATTGGCCTTCTTGGCAACAAGGGCACACTGTTGACTCATATCCAGCTTCTCGTCCACTGTCACCCCTAGGTCCTTTTCCGCAGAACTGCTGCCTAGCCATTCGGTCCCTAGTATGTAGCGGTGCATTGGATTCTTCCATCCTAAGTGCAGGACCCTGCACTTATCCTTATTGAACCTCATCAGATTTCTTTTGGCCCAATCCTCCAATTTGTCTAGGTCCTTCTGTATCCTATCCCTCCCCTCCAGCGTATCTACCACTCCTCCCAGTTTAGTATCATCTGCAAATTTGCTGAGAGTGCAATCCACACCATCCTCCAGATCATTTATGAAGATATTGAACAAAACCGGCCCCAGGACCGACCCCTGGGGCACTCCACTTGACACCGGCTGCCAACTAGACATGGAGCCATTTATCACTACCCGTTGAGCCCGACAATCTAGCCAGCTTTCTACCCACCTTATAGTGCATTCATCTAGCCCATACTTCCTTAACTTGCTGACAAGAATACTGTGGGAGACAGTGTCAAAAGCTTTGCTAAAGTCAAGAAACAATACATCCACTGCTTTCCCTTCATCCACAGAACCAGTAATCTCATCATAAAAGGCGATTAGATTAGTCAGGCATGACCTTCCCTTGGTGAATCCATGCTGACTGTTCCTGATCACTAATTAGCATGTGCATAGGTTCTTTTCTTGTTTTTAGTGTTTTCTCTATCATGCTTTTACCCTAAGGATGACTTACTTTTAGAAAGAACTGTATGGTAACTTAGAACTATGGGCAATTACATTGTTAGCAGTCTCTGAAGAGAAAGCAGGCAGGGATGTCTGTCTTTTGTTGGGAATACCAAAGTGAAGGCAAAGAATTGTTCACCTTTGTCAGGAGGCAGAGACATGCATCTCCACTCAAGAGAGGCCATGGCCAGAGGAACCAGAAGCTTGGGAGTGGATGTCCTTGGTGGACTACTAAGGGGAAGTACAGGTACAGTTGCCCTGAACTGTTATACTGCTCAACAGGTGAGATAGAAAGGTTTATCCTTCCAGACTCCACGTTCTGCTCTGGTTTATGCATCATGTAATCTCAGTGGCTTCAAGCCATGCAGAATTATTCCTGGGGAATCTTAGTAGTAGATAGTTACCAAACTGGAGGCACTCAGTAAAGCTACCATTTCTTTATCTTAATACAGAATCTTAGTTTATACAAAACAGTCTCAGAATAGCAGAGGAGACATAAGGAGACCCCCAACTATAATTTCCATTGAGAAGAACCCAGAGTAGAGCTGGGTAAATAATAGATTTTTTTGGTTCGTTGAAAAAATATATATATCTTCATTTCAGGCTGAACCAAAAATGAAAATTTTCAACATTTTCAGAAAACTAACAAGTCAAAAAAATTGTTTTGGCCTGAAATGTTTTGTTTGATTTTGAGTATTTTTAAAGTTTTTGAATTTTTAAAAATAAAATTAAAGAAACCCTTTATACAAAAGTTATTTTGAACTGAAAATCAAAATATTTTGTTTAGCAAATGTCAAAATGAAACATTTTGATTTTTTTTCAGAATTTTTTGCAGTCCCCCCCCCCCCCCGCCCAAATGAACACTAACAAAATTGACACAAATTTGTATGAGGTTTCAATGTTGCTGAATCTCCATTTTTCTCCATAAAATAGTTTTGATTGAAAAATGTAACCCTGCTGTATCTATAAGGTAGCTGATTCTCTAGGGTGGGCTCGAGTTAGTGAGATGTTCACTAATGTACTTACCGAATTTCTGCTTAGTCAATTATCCCACTGCAATCTAATGCCTGAGTTTCAAGTTTCAATGAGGAACTGTCATGTTGCTTGATAACAAAAGAAGGGATGAGGGAAGTGAAAAACCACACACAGTTGTTGCCATCTAGTTTGTATTAGGTGCATATTGATGATCTAGGATCAGGCATTAATAAGAAAGACATAAAGGAACTTTCCCAGATCCCCAAGGAAAACCCAACCAAACCAATCAGGGGAAAGTGGATGCTGAAAAATTGTGAAACAAAATGAAAACTCAGAATGCCTGAAGGAGTGTTTGGTTTTTTTTTGTTTTTTGTTTTGTTTTTTTGTTTGTTTGTTTGTTTTTAAGAAGAAAAGGGCAAATTATAGATACTTAGTTTGTTGTGTTACAGAACTTACCTTCAATACAGTTTTTTGTCAGTTTAGGGCCATCGTGCTAAACTGCATCTCTGAGAAGTCATGCATACCTGAGTTTCTTTGTCTTTACTAACCGGTCTCTGACAGTGGCTGCCCATGTGGGCATGGACTCCACTGATGTGATGTGTTTATTTGTTCTTTCCCACCTCACTAATTCCTATTTATGTTCAGAAGTTGAGCCGTTACTCCTAGCCATCAGTTGTTCACTGTGTAAAGACACAGTTGTTGCTCGGTACATTTAGATTCTGCAGTGATAGTATCTCCATTCTCTTGAAAGGGTAAGGGCCAATTCAACTGGTGTAAAAGTGGAGTAACTCTGCTGAAGTCAATGGTGTTACTTTGCACGTACCCTGATGTAACAGAGAACAGCATTTGGCATAGAGAGCTTTAATTTAAACCATGGAATGTCTCTAGCTTCAGTGCTACGCTTTTAACCAATGCCCTAAAATGGAATTTCCAGTTGTCTTTGTGTTGAAATTGTCCAGCACGTGTCATTTCATTTTGTGTTTGCCCTTTTTTTTTTATTTGTCTAAAAATATGTTTTAGACAGCGATTTGCCTTTTGACGAATTACTTTAAAACCAACGTTTTAAACCTTGAGGTGTTTGATGTGGTCTTTGAAAATGAAGCTGAGCTCTTCAGTAATGTGGCTGACAAAACTAATAAAATCCAGCTTTAATTAAATGATGTGGCACAGGATTGTGTTTCTGGGTGTGCATTTCTGGGAGGGAGAGGACGTTGAAGTGGAGAATATTAAAGGATAGTCAGCCCTTTAATCTCTCAACTACCCAAGGGAACATCTTACCAGATTTGCTACATTCTGACCTACGACATTATTAAAATTTCATATGGTCAAACCTAATAGATTTTTCTCTGTCAGTGAATGCATAAAAACTGAATTTACCAATATGGCTAGCCAGCAAAATTATTGCATCTGTATTGTAATTTTCAACTTTTGTAGAGCAATTTCTGTGGTATCGCTTCTGAACTCAAATACACAGCATGCTTATTTTAACCTTCAGCTCTGAAAATCCGAGTCTCTTGCATGTCTCTTTCCAGGCAGGTTCTGGCATCTCTTCAGCTCTACACCACTTTGGTAGCACAAAGCAGCTATAGAGATTGCTTAACTGACAATATAAGATATTCTCTTGTGTAAGGGGAAGCCCAGAGAAGAGCAGACTTGCACCCCCGTAAATACTCCTCTTGGCCCCAAGACTAGGGAAAAAAAGATGTAGCTGAGTGGTGCCCTAGCAGTTTCTGGCTGCCAGTGTAGTCCCTTGGGCCATGGGCAGCCTGGTGTAAGGTAGAACAGTCTCTGGGCTCTTCTAATTTACAGGCACCGGACCCATCCCTGGCTGCCCAGAATTTGGCAATCACAGATGTGGACTGTAGCCAACCTAGCTTGGAATCTAAGCTATTTGTGGCTTTGGGGCACACTTACTTATCTGGTTTTATGAGTTTCCTTCCAAAGTAATTGATCAAACTTTAAAATAGCTTGTTGTTTTCATCCTAGCAAGGTGTCCCAAGGTATAAAATCTTGAATTTAATGCAAAAGTTTAACATTACAAAAAGACTAAAGATCACTAAGAAAGCACTTCGAAGTTACAAATGGTTTTCTAATCATTTATATTTAGCATTCATATATGTAGAAGACACCTCTATCTTAGATGAAAGGACTGGGAAGGACTTCCAAGAGTGATGATTTGGGTGATGAAATATTATTGCATTAAATTATTCCTCTTTATTTTATTTGGTCCTATTTTCTCCTTTACTTTTCAAATTCACACCTCAGTAATTGAGGGGCTGCAGCTAATCCATTTGCTGAGACTTTTCATGGATAACTAGAACTGAACCCAGGCCCCACAGCGGGCACTGTAATGCTGGAACCTATGCCCCTGAGATGAGATGGAAAATGGCAGTCCTGAACACTCCTTGCCACTTTTACTCCAAAGCAGGGTTGGTACTTCAGTATTCTGACCAGTATATTCTGTGTATCAAAATTCTCCCCTTACGTTATTGGTAGTAGTCTTTAGTTTCTGTTCTTAAACTGTTGCTCAGTATCACTAGCACTGCTAAAAATGACGTCCATCAGAGAGAGCTGAATTTTGGTGTTGTGTGAAGTGATCTGTCTATGCATATGCAGCTTGCAGTTCTGTAAATCAAGATTAAAAACAACAAGCACAAGGGTAGACCTTGTGAAAGACCAGGGTAAACCAGGCACACTGAATGCAGCTTCAGTTGAAGTCAATGGGATTTGGGTCAGCCTTGCCCTATAGATATAGGAGTGCTGAGTTCCCAGTACAATGTTTGGCCTGGCCCTGGAATGAATAGTATGTCATCTTTGTCATGCATTCAGTCTCATCCACCCACAGGAATGAGAGCCCTAGTATCTTGCACCTTATCTTATCTATTTTTCCCTCATGTGTCATTGTGTCAGGTGTCAGCTCTACTAGTCTGGCTCATATTTTGGCTGCACTCTTGACCCTTAGTTTGTTGTGGGGATTTGCCAGTGCCTGAAAGCAGGGTGGCTGTGATAGACTTTTGAGTGTTTGGAAACCAAAACTCAGAGTAAACCTCAAGGTGTGAATTCCATCCAGCTCCTAACTGAAGGAAAAATTCACCTGCAAGTTGTTTTTGACTCAAAGTTCCTTATACTGTGTGCAGTTAAAAATGTGAAGATGTGAACACAGGATATTCAAAATAAATATATCTCATTGTATAAATCAAATGAGTCTGCTCCTACTGTTTTAATTTAGCCTTTAAAATTAATAATATCCTAGGAAATTTATTCAAACACTTTAGCATTATTTGCATGTATATTTAGCTTCATGGAGATCATTAATGCCATGTGTCTTAGAAGTCAAACAGAAGGCCTTGGGAAAATTGCCATTCCAATAACGTATAGTCTACCCTGCAACTCACAATAAACTATAAGGGGTTTAAATCAGATATTTCAGTCAGAATGAGCAAAATAATTATAGCAGTCACTAGTTCCTAGTTCACATCTCAGCAACCCTGACTCTGCCATGGGGCCAGGAGCCCAGCTTCTTGTTTCACTACATTTAGGCTTTGTCTACGCTACCCACCTTTTGGCGATGCAGCTGTGCCACTACAGCCATGCCACTAAAAGGCGCACAGTATAACTGCTGTTTGTCGGAGAGAGCTCTCCTGCTGACAAAAAACTTCCATCCCTAACAGCAGCAGCTTTGTGGGCAGGAGAGCGCTCCTACGGACAAAGCGCTGTTCACATCTGTGTTTTACGTCATAAAACTTTTGTCATTCGGGGGTGTGTGTTTTTTTTTTTTTTTAACACCCCTGAACAACAAAAGTTTTGTTGACAAAGTTCCAGTGTAGACAAAGCCTTAGTTGTAGTCCTGTATTGAGTTATTTTCCTTTATATAAGTATGTTGCCCCATGCTGAGTCTGTACTGGATGGAAAAGTAATACTATGAAAAGTTCACGTTTGATGCTACTTCTAACTAACATTTAGCCATACTGTGTTCAGGTACATTGTTCAGGCACTTCTGTATATTTTGTTGTCATACAATGTCATTTAACATATGATGTACTGCTGTAAATTATGTCTTTATTTTATATTGTGTGACTATATCCTGTGGTAATGATGTACTAGAAGGAGGGTAGCTTGGTGTGTGTGTGTGTGTGTGTGTGTATATCTATATCTCTATATAGATATATATATACACACACAAATGCTTTGCTGAGACAGGGTCTAGTTAAGCCTCCCTATGTGTAAGGTATAGTAAATAATATTATCTTCAATTTATAGATAGGGAAACTGAGGCACAAAGCAGTCAAATGACTTTGTCAGGGTCACAGAGCAAGGTCTTTCTGTGGCCTTGCTCTTATTGAGCCTGGGTCCTGTATGACCATCACTGATATACATAACATTATTACTATTTATTAGCCTCCATATTTTAGGGTGTCATCATCATGTATTGGAAAGAGTCACTTAGATGCAAAAGGATGAAAACCTCAGAAAACATAACAGCTTGAAAACCATATGAAATATAGTCTTTGGGGGAAAAAATCAAGCACCCTCCCTGAAATTAGCAATTAAATCTAAGTTAAAACATGTATTTAAATGCCTCTACCAATCCACCCCTACAATACGTTGTAACTGTGCCAGTAAGGTGGCAGTGCTTTAGAAAAGATGAAATAAACATGTTGTGGCAGATACAATTATCTTAACACAGAAGAACACATTGCTATTGTCCAGGTCATATAATATAGGTCCTAACCAAGTTGCAGAGAAATGGGAAGAAGGAACAAGTTATTACATTTAAGTTAATAGAAATTCTTCATTATTACAACAGCTGCCAGTTTAGTTAAAACTAAATATAGCCAACGAGAAATTATAATACATTTTAATAATGTTTAATTTAACTTAATTATGTTTGGCGCGCATACACATGTGCGTGCGCGCACACACACACACACACACACATATATATAATTGAATTTAATAAAAGAATTTTAATAATGTAATTAGCATTTGATAGAGAACATATATAATTATTCAAAACCCACACAAAATGTAACAAACATTATTAAAACCTTATGTACATGCCATTTTATGTCTGAAAAGATGAACTACAACAGAATTTTGCACCTTGGTTGCAACGATATATTGTGTGTGTAGACGCATGTATATACATAATGATTGCATATTCAGTGTACACAAATCCCTTTGCAGACCCTAATATTTATACTGAGTACAGTTATTCAAAATCCCAGAGCCTAACACCATCACAATTTTGGATCCAGATGTAGGCCCCAATTGTAAAGGCACAAGGGTCTCCACTTTCAGATGCTAATATGCTGTATATCTAGTTGATTGTGTATCAAGTGAGAAGATGCCAGTGAATTAGAGGATATGCTTGTATTTCTCCGAACAATACCCTTTCCCCTCCAAACCAGGGCTAGGTACTGCTGTGAATGCTTCTGATTAGATCAATCCACTTAGTCCATAATGAGTTGATATTATTGAATACACACACAATTCACTATCAATTGGCATAGTTATCAGTCAGTGGAGTGGGAGAAGGCATAAAACTAGCAAACTAAGCACAGAACAAGGCACATACTGAGAATATGGGCCCAGTTTTGTGCTCACTGACTTCCAAATTAGGTTGGAATTTGCAAACTGCCACTCTTCGTTTTACAGAGCAAGATTCAGACTAATGCAGACTTAGAATATTGTGTTTCAGTCTCTTGACCTTTCAGGAAATGCAAAAAACATTCAAACCACTTAATCAATATTCCTACAAAAAGAGAATAAATAATTCTCTAAAATGCTTTGACACATTGCTTTAATTGAAGGGAAAAGACAGAAAGCTAAAATATAGACTGAGTCTAACAGTTTTGCTTTCTCATCAGATGAAGGACTAAAAGATGGTAGTGTTTGCTGAGCCCCTTAAGCTTGACTAGTGAAGTAAGTTTACACTACACAACATACCAGGCAGAAAAGTCTGTAAAAAACAGAGAGGATGAATACTCTTACAGAATTCTGTCATTTGATGCCAGAATGATTTCCCACTGTGATCCTGAAAACAAAGAGTCAGGGAACATTTGATGGTGGAATGTCTCAAAAAGCGATCATGAAATAATTTTTTTTTCTCTAAGTCAAAAGCTCATTCTATTCACACAGCCCTAGGTGATTAGCTGAAAAGATGTTTTGACTACAAGTTAGTCCTCATCAGTGTATGTTTTTCTGGTTGATGATCCTGGAGACAGGCTTCAAGGAAAGCTATGAGAGATAGAGAGTTTGTCATTCCCTAAGTTTCCCGGATGGCTAGGGATGGGAGGGGTTTATATTGCTCTGCCTTAAGGTGTTCTTAAACTAGGACCTTGGCCTATATGTGCCTAAGGTGACCAGATGTCCCGATTTTATAGGGACAGTCCCAATATTTGGGGCTTTGTCTTATATAGGTGCCTATTACCCCCCACCCCCATCCCGATTTTTCACCCTTGCTATCTGGTCACCCTATATGTGCCTAGGTATGAAAATTTGTGTTTAGTCACTAGGATTTTGTGGCCAGTCAATGTTCTCTTTGTCCCACCCAAGTCATGCAATGGGAACAGAACAGGGCCAGAGAATCCAAATCTGTCCTGTGTTCCATGGGGTACTGGGGGCAGAAGTAGAAAGGAAGGATACTCATGGGAAGTGTGGACATCATGCCCACCATTGCTCAATATCCTTGAGAAGCTGTGCCTGGCTAATTACGTGCTGTGTCCTGGACCCCAGCTCTACAGTGTGTTTGCTTCAGAAGGTGGTACATATTTTGGAAATCTCATGTAGGACTAGAGAGGTTATTTTATATTTTATCTGGCACTGGTGCAACCACTGTGTCTAGTTTTAGTGCCCACAGTTCAATAGGGTTGTCAATAAACTGGAGAGGGTTCAGAGAAGAGCCACAAGAATGATTAAAGGATTAGAAAACCTGCCTTAGGGTAATAGATTCAGGGAGCTCTATCTATTGACCTTAACAAAGAGAAGGTTAAGGGGTGACCTGATTACAATCTGTAAGTATCTACATGGGGAATAAATATTTAATAATGGGCTCTTCAATCTAGTCGAGAAAGTCATAACATGATCCAATAGCTGGAAATTGAAGCTAGACAAGTTTAGACAGGAACTAAGGGATACGTTTTTCATGCTGAGAGTAATTAACCACTGGAACAATTTACCAAGGGTTGTGGTGGATTCCCCATCAATGGCAATTTTTAAATCAAGACTGAATGGGTTTTTTTCTAAAAGATCTGCTGTAGGAATTATTTTCGGGGAAGTTCTATGGCCTGTGTTTTATACGAGGTCAGACCAGGTGATCACAATGGTCCCTTTTGGCTTTGCAGCTCTGAATTTTAGAACATGGTGCCTACTGTTCTATTTTGGAGCAGCACAAGATGCATTCTACCATGTATTCCCTGTAGCTTGCCCTGAGTCATCCTGACCTATGCCGGAAGGATGGGTTTGGGGACTACAGTGACACCAGTGCCACTCCACTCCTCCATGTACCCACATTAACTGAGGGCAGGAGGCTGGCCATGTGACTTTGAAAGTTCTGAAAAGTCTTGCTTTTGGAGTCTTGCTCTATAAAGACAGTACAGAATCTTATGCCATACCTCCTCTCCCCATATAGTCTAAGCTTGTCCCAAAGGACACTCAGATACCATAGTGAGGAGCGTGATAAAAGTTCACGTATGGATGGATAAAACAAAACAAATAGGTTGATGCATGATCATTGTACCTACACATTATTTTCAGGAGATGCAAAGTCTTATGAGGGCCAGATTGCCAAACCCGCTGAAGCAATGTAAAGCTATATACAGTAAAAGCTTTTTTATCCAGCATGTTGGGAGAATGGGGCGGGGGTGTGTGTGTGTGTGTGTGCCGGTAAGTCAAAAATTCCAGTTAATGAAGTGTTACATAGGCACTCACTCCGTGGGTGCTCTGGGGCTGAGCATCCACCGGCAGCCCCTCTATTAGCTCCCCCACCCACCCCTCCCAGTGCCTCCCACCTGCTGGCAGGCTCTGCAGATCAGCACCCTCCTTCCCCCCCCCCCCCCACACCTCCTGCCCGCCGCGATCAGCTGTTTCATGGGATTCAGGAGGCTCTGAGGGGGAGGGTCGAGGAGCGAAGATGCAGCACACTCGGGGGCGGGAAGAGGTGGGGGTGGTGGAGTCGGGGTGGGAAGATGCGAGGTGGGGTGGGGACTTGGAGGAAGGGGTGGAGTGGGAGCGGGGCCTCAGGCAGAGCTCGGGGTTGAGCACCCCCCAGCACTTTGGAAAGTCGGCACCTGTGAAGAGTTACGCTTACCAATGGAGGGAGGGAGTTTGGGTGTGGGAGGGGGCTCAGGGCTGGGGGATGAGGCATGGGAGAGGTTGCAGGGTGTGGTCTCTGGGAGGGCATTTGGGTGTGGGAGAGGGCTCGGGGTTGGGGCATGGGAAGGGTTTTGGTGTGCCAGATCTGGACAGCATTCACCTTGGGCAGCTCCCTGCAAGTGGTGACATGTCCCTGCTGCTCCTAGGCGAAGCCAGGGCTCGGGGTGGGGCGGGGGCAGCTCACAGAGCCCCCAGGGCCGTTCCTCCACCTAGGAGCAGCTGGGACATGTCGCCACTTCCAGGGAGCCATGCGGAACCAGGTAGGGAGCCTGCCAGTCCGGCACCAACCAGACTTTTAATGGATATCAGAAATGCTGTTTTCTAGAAGTTTCTGGTTGGTAAAGTGCTGGATAACACTGCTTTTACTGTAGTTTATTTCACCTTCCCTGTCTTGTGCTTAACTGCAGAAGTTAAATTTTGTGCCAGGCTGCCTGAGGTTCACATATTCACATATCAATTATGGCTATAAAACTATATTCCTTTTACTTATGCAATGGGTGCATATAGCTAGATTTATTTATAGCTGTTCTTCCCCTGCCCCCCCCCCCCAGCTTTATGGCCTTAAAGAACCAATATCATTTTGGGAACTGAAAGATTTTTAAAAAGCCCTTGGACCTTGGAGGTGACAGGGCACAGTGCACCACTGCTACACCAGTTCTCATTTGGCATGTGACCCCAAAGAGACCATAGCTACTTAGCGTAAATTAGAACAGCCTCTCCTAAGCTGCTCTAACACAAAGATGGGACAGGAATGATGCTCGTGCACCATGAATGTCAGGGAGGTGTAGCTTGCTCCTAGATGTCTCCCCCTCCCTATTCTGTGTCACGTGTATCCTGGTGCAGGAGAGAATTTAGACTAAAGAGAGATTTACCACTGATTTCAAAGGAAGCAGGAGCAGACCCAACGGCTTCATGAAATAATTGTTAAAATGAACTAAATGCTATTAGCTGTTCCCAGCAAAGAAGGCACTTAGCAGAATTGTCTGCTGCAGTGTGACAACGGCCTGAGACACTAACAGGAAAATTTAAGGTGCCAGCCCTGATTTATAGACATCATTGCTCTTCCTCCCAGCCTGCGGTATGGCACAGTTGTTACACTGAAAAGGTTATTGATTAGATTAGTTACTCAGACTGTAAGCTCCTCAGGGCAGGGACTGCCTTTTTGTTTTTTCTGAGTGCAGCGCTTAGCACCATCTCTCATTGGGATCCCCTGGCTCTCCCACAACACAAATAATAGTAACAATGAATACTGAAAAGGTATCAAAGAAATAGGACTGTGTGATCAGCTGGTCTGCTTTCGCATCAGAAAAGCCTGTCTAGCAATAAGCAACTTAGCACAAAGCTGCTCTGATTCTGAATATTTGAGTCAAATCAATTTTTCCTCTCATGGTATCTGCTCATTTTAGATTTATACTAGACTGTATGAGATATACCATGTGCTCATCTGCCACAGTGGTGAGCACCATAGAAATGCCTACAACTATATAACTTGCCTTTCCTAGCTGAAAAAAATAAACTCTCTAGCTTCTGCTTTCCATAAACTATTTTTAATTGAACTTCCATTTTTCTGATCCAGTGCAACAGTTTCCTGCATGTCTTGGTTTTGCCAAAGTAAGAAAAAACTCATCAGAATATTTGGATTACATAATCTTTCAAATGAGAGTTCAGAAACAATATGTGCTTGAAAGCTGACATTTAATCATCTTGAGGAAGATGAAGGAAAATGTTGCTTTTCTTCCTAGGGCACCTTCAGCAATTTACTTAACCACATGCCCGACTGTAAACAAGTGAGTAATGCTGCTGATTTCCATGAGACTACTCATGTATTTACAGTTAGGCATGTGCTTAAATGCCTTGCTGAATTGGGGCCCTAATTCCTCAGGGAGGAATTCCAAGGTGTTTGTGTGCACAGCTGTAATGTAGTGCAACATTAGACCCACAATATTCCTTTGTGGCGTAATTAAGCTGATACTGAACTGCAATAGTAACTGCAATATCGAAATGAATGCCCTCAAGTGGTGAAGAGGGAATTGAATTGACCCTGCTTATTATCAATAATTATTCCAAAATCACATCCACAGCATAGATCAGTTGTTTAGTTTTTTAATAATCTCACCTAAAATACTATTATGTGACATTAGCCAGGACCGTTGTCTCCATTCTTACATTTTATCACAAGCCCTAACGCACAGCTGAGATCAAACTCGCAGTCTAAAACGTAGGAAATAGTAACTATCAATCACATGAGAGCTCTCAAGAACTACCCAGAACTCTCATGAACAACCTTCCATCTCCAAAGGTCATCTAATTGTTGGATGAATTTTTTTTCAGGGCAATTTTTATGAACAGCAGCACCATGCTGTGGCCAGATGAGAGAATCACAGGCATATTTTTCCTGACTGATAAGCATAGTGCAGTATCCTCCGTATCAGCTTTCTAATTTAAAAACATCATGGAGAATTCAGCACACATCAGATAGAAGCTTGCTTTCAGCATAAGAAGATTTGGTTATATAATAAAGGGTCATTGTAAGGGGCAAAAATTGTCCTGAATTTAGAAAAATAGGGTGATTTTTGCAAGAGCTATTGTAGACATAGTGCTGATGGGATGATGTGCTAGGCTGTGGAACTGGGTAACTCCCCTTGCTTAATTTTGGTTGCTGTTAGCTACCTAGATATGAGGGTGATGGGTACTGCATAAATGTAATCCGTTCCAATCCAAACAAGTCCTTGAGCCAAATTCTACACCAACTGTGTCACTGTGCAACCCCATTGATTTCAGTGGGTTTTCATGGAGTGAGAGGGCTTGATGTTGCAAGCTGTTGAGAACCCCAGGAGGCAGTGAGTAACCCTTAACTCCCATTGAAACATTGTGCCCAAAGTGAGGGCTGAATTTGACCCATGGACTCTTTCATTGTCCATTGTGTGCTGGATTCTGGATCTGAATTATAATGACATGTATCAATGCTCCTCTCAATGGTACTGTACTGTATTCAGAGGGTGCTCAACAGGCCATGAATTAATTAGAATGGGGACAACAGACTATGAGGATGTAAACACAGCTGCTCATTTCTGGCTTATGGGATATGAATATGATCAGTGACTGAACAAATTGACAGGCCAATGCACTGCTTTGTTGGGTTTTTTTGACTTGACAGCAAATCATCTGGCGCATTATTCATCAATATAATCTGATTGCCTGGAAGCTGGAAATCAAGTCCAAGGATTGATTCCTGCCCAGCATGTTTTCGCTCTGAGGGGCCAGAGTTGAAACATCTGGAAGTCTTGTACAAGAGTCTCTAAAAACGAAACACAAGAGCACATTTTTCCAGCCCAGGATGCAACAGCGCCAGCCAACGTTCTAAGAACGTTCGCCTCCGTGAGCATTGACATTAATGTACCTAACTCACCCAAGTGCCCTCTGGCAGTCCCAGCTCGCTTTCTCACTAGCTTAATGGCTTCATCACAGCATATGTTCTATTTTTCATGGAGATACAGTGGCCTCACTTAAACTCTTCCTAATTCTCTTAGATAAGCAAATAACACTGCCTCGGCATTTGCGGCACTAGCATCATTCCCTACTAAGTCTTATATCTAAAGTATATAGGCAAATACTGTCTTATATCTAAAGTATATACTGTAAATACTGAGGTAAAACCATTTTTCTAAGGAAAAAATCTTTTAAAGACTTTAAAGATTTTTTTTTTTAAAGGGGAATCCCCACAGAATGGCTGTACTATGGGAATGGCGTTACACCCATGATCACTCATCAGCAACTGATACTATAATGTCACCTCTGGAAATATTGCTTCTATACAAGAGTGCTTTCTGGACTCACATTATTCAGTGTTGTGTCACAGGGTGGGAGTGTGATTTGGGGGTTAGTGCAGGTGACTAGGCACCAGAGGGCTGAGTTCTATTTTAAACTCTGCCACTGACATTCTGTGTGTATCTGGTGCAAATTACTTGGGTCCAGACTTCAGTGGGAGGTAGGTGCCTAAATACCTTTGAGTATCTGAGCCTAAACACCTCCAAATCCCACTGACTGCCACAGTATAACTGTCTGCATTATATGCATAATACTTAAATGTGCCACCCTCATTAAGGTATTGTGAGGTTTAATTTTGAAATCTGACGGTGACTGATATTGTTGAAGTACAAAGTGCTAGTATCAGAGGAATTGTTTTGATGTAAGTTTGGACGTCAAACTGCTTCACTTATCTGATTGTTCCAGAACATTGCTTTCACTCTTCAGTCACTGTCCTCAGCCCAGGTATCAAGACAGTGACCTTTTAGATGTACACTTAGAAATTTTAATCATTCTTTTCAAAGACTATGTGTCCAGTGACTAAATAGTAAAATATAACAGCAAATCATCCTATTAAATAAACAGAACTGTTAAATGAATTGTTTAAGCTAAAGAGGAACAAACAAAAGTTGGGAAAGATACCAAAAGTTGCTCAGATCTAGTGAACAGCAATGCAGTTTTTGGAGAAAATGAATGATTGCAACTTTCTTCAATAATGCATATATACAGAATAATATTATGAACTATGAAGTACAACGATTTAGTAACAGAAGAATTTCTCAGGCAAAGGCTGATTTTTCTCTTCTTGCCAGGTTTGTTTCCAGTAGCTATTTACCCCATCAATTTAAATGATTACTGACAGTTAGGAAGTTTTTTCCTAATGTCCAACCAAAACTGCCTTTGCTGCAATTTTTAAGCTCATTGCTTCTTGTCCTATGCCCAGTGGCTGAGGAGAACAATTTTTCTCCCTCCTCCTTGTAATAACCTTTTATGTACTTGAAAACTGTTATCATGTCCCCTCTCAGTCTTCTCTTCTCCAGACTAAACAAATCCATTTTTTCTCAATCTTCCCTCTTAGGTCATATTTTCTAGACCTTTAATAATTTTTGTTGCTCTTCTCTGGACTTTCTCCAATTTGTCCACATCCTTCCTGAAATGTGGCACCCACCACTGGACACAATACTTCAGTTGAGGCCTAATCAGCGCGGAGCAGAGCGGAAGAATTACTTCTCGTGTCTTGCTTACAACACTCCTGCTAATACATCACAGAATGAGGTTTGCTTTTTTTGCAATGGTGTCCATCGACTCATATTTACTGTGTGATCCACTATGACCCCCCAGATCCCTTTCCACAGTACTCCTTCCTAGACAGTCATTTCCCATTTTCTATGTGTGCAACTGACTGTTCCTTCCTAAGTGGAGGGATTTGCATTTGTCCTTATTGAATTTCATCCTATTTACTTTAGAACATTTCTCCAGTTGAGCCAGACCTTTATCTAAATAATTGACGAAGCTATTGAACAGAACTGGACCCAGAACTGATCCCTGTAGGACCACACTCATTATGCCCTTCCAGTTTGACTGTGAGCCATTGATAACTACTCTCTGGGAACAGTTTTCCAACCAATCATGCACCCACCATATAGGAGCTCCATTTAGGTTGTATTTCCCTAGTTAGTTTATGGGAAGGCCATGTGAGACAATATCAAAAGCCTTATTAAAGTCAAGTTATATACCACATCTACCTCTTCGCCCCTATCTACAAGGTTTTGTTACCCTATCAAAGAAAGCTATTTGGTTGGTTTGGCATGATTTGTTCTCGACAAATCCATGCTGATGGTTATTTATCAACTTATTGTTTTCTAGATGTTTGCAAATTGATTGCTTAATTATTTTCTCCATTATCTTTCGGGGTACTGAAGTTACGGTGACTTGTCTGTAATTCCCCAGGTTGTCCTTATGTTTATGGGTTATAACTGTATGTGAAATACTAACTTTTTTACACCTAAGTTAAATCAGGTTGTTCATTCTACGCAATTCAAATAATGTTAAGGACATTAAAAGGTAATTTCTGTTGCCCTTTCAGCTCAAAACTCATATTCTCAAACTTCAGTGGTCAACATTTTGTGTGTGCGCGTTGTGTACGTCTTAGCTTAAGAGACAAAAAGATGAGTTTGTGTTGATACAGTTTCACTTATACGAAAAAGTACATACCTGCAGGGATAACCATATTTAACAAGGAAAATGACATCAAACATTGTTAATCACGCAAAACAAAGTACCACAATTCATTTGTTCAAACAGAAGATCAGTAACCTCCTGTGAAGCACTGGGCTCAAGTGCTATTAGACTGAATCTAGATGGACTGGGTTAAAAAGTACAAGATTATTGCCATATCCAGGTCCCAGTAAGCACTGTCTGAAATTATGCCTGCACTGCAGATATAAAACTGAACCATGTAAATCTTGGGATATCCAGTGATTGTATTTTTCTTTCCACTGGTATGGCTCATTTGTGCTGCTGCCTCTGTCTCTTCCTACTTACTTCAAGCACATATAGTCTAGAAGTCTGAGCACAGGACTGTGTGCTATATACACCTGAATTTTAATCCTAACCCTGATTTTTGTAACCTCCCTGTATCTCTGGTTTTCTAACTGTACAAAGGATGTAATGATGATTATCTACCTGACAGGGGTATTGTGAAGGTCAGTCAGTTAATGATTGCACAACACCATGCAAGTGGTAATTGTTTTGAAGCTGCAGTAAAGTGTGCTACTACTCCTTGTTTGGTGGGACCTTTTGCCTTGTTTATTATTATTATTTAACACTCAAAAAGCTCCGTCTCCTGCAATGAAAGTCTGTCTTCCTGTCCTAGCTAGTGATGATAAGGCAAAAGAGCTACTTGCTAAACATGCCTGAAAACACAAGAGGGCGCATAGGTGAAAAAGTCACGGGAATTAATGATGGCTAGATGGTGGGAATGTTACATTTGTGAATCAGTTTAAAGAATCTGATGTACTCCAACTATGTGATTGCTGCAACCAAAATACAACTCCTCCATTATATTATTATGAGTAAAACATCATTAAAAAGTTTACAGAGAGGACACTCATGTAACACTTTTATTTATTAGGATACCTAGTCCTCTCCATTTTGCATGGGTTGTTTTTTAAACTATGGCATATTTATCACTCAGATAAAAAAATGGACTTTGCTTCAGCTCCTTTTGCTTTGGTTGTCCACAAATATCCTAGCAAATGTGCTCGCTGGCAGGGATATTCACTGAAATAGGTTAATTTGAAGCAAATATTAGAGAATACGTGTGCTCAGACAATTTCAAACTCGTGCTGGAAAGCTGATTTCCAAGAGTTGTGCTGACTGGGTGAGGAATCAGAATCCCATCACATCTCACCAATGCGGCTTCAGTGACTTGCCCACACAAGGAAATCTGTGGTGAACCGCACATTGAACCCTGGCTTCCTGAGCCTCGGTTCAGTGGCTCAGCATAAGATCAGCCACCTCTCATTTTACATTTTACATGACATTTTTGATTAAAAAATTAGAATGATGTAAAATGGATTAAAAACTGGCTGACTGATAGTTCTCAAAATGTAACTGTAAACAGAGAATCATCACTGACTGGGTCTGTTTCCAATAAGGTCCCGCAGGGACCGGTTCTTGACCCTACACTATTTAACATCTTTATTAATGACCTGGAAGAAAACCATCACTGATCACTGAAGTTTCCAGATAACACAAAAATCGGGGAAGTGGTAAATAATGAAGGGTCACAGATTCAGAGTGATCTAGATCGCTTTGAAAACTGGACACAAGCAAACAATACGCATTTTAACTTTTAAATCAAATAAAAGGCTACAAGATTTAATGCAATCTTGGGGTACATAAACAGGGGAATCTCGAGTAGGAGTAGTGAGGATATTTTACCTCTGTGTTTGGCATTGGTGAGACCACTGCTGGAATACTGGGTTCAGTTCTGGTGCCTACAAGAAGGTTGCTAAATTGGAGAGGGTTCAGAGAAGAGCCACAAGAATGATTAAAAGTTTAGAAAACATGCCTTGTAGTGACAGACTCAGGGAGCTCAATCTATTTAGCTTAACGAAGAGAAGGTTAAGGTGACTTCATTACAGTCGATAAGTACTTACCCTTGGAAAAAATATTTAATAATGGGTTCTCCAGTCTAGCATAGAAAGATATAACACAATCCAATGGCTGGAAGTTAGAGCTAGACAAATTCAGCCTGGAAATAAGGTGTAATTTTAATGCTGAACGTAGTTAATCATTGGAACAATTTACCAACGGTCATGGTGGATCACCGTCAATTTTAAAATCAAGATTGGATGTTTTTCTAAAAGAGATCATCTAGGAATTATTTTGGGGGAAGTTCTATGTCCTGTGCTATACAGGAGGTCAGACTAGATGATCACAGTGGTCCCTTCTGGTCTTAGAATCTATGAACTCATGCTACTTAGATGTATAACATTTTTCAAGACAGCTCTTTTTTCCCTCCAGGAAGAGCAGAGCAGAGCAGAATGTGTTTATGAGCAAGGATGGTCATGCATGGCAGCAGGAACTCTGAGGTCATTCTTTCCCTGTCCTAAACAAGAGACTGACTGGTGCCAAAATTGCTTGCTGGAGAACATAGAATACCATGCTCCTCAACCACATCAAAGGTGACGGAACCATTGCTTTGCTCAAAACACCACCATAGATTTATTGGTGGCATCTTTCATGGACTAAATGAAAATGCATGAAGACAATAGGTCAGCTTTTGAGGACCATAGATGCTTCATCATGTCCTAACAAAGCAGACCTGGTAATGAAAGCAAAATTGGCAGCATGTTTGCTAAGATGGGTTTTTTTTAGATAAATACAAAAGATCAGCTACCTAAACAGGATTTGGCAACTGTTTTATCTTGTGTGTTATTTCATCTGCCAACGAGAACTGGGCTATTGATCATGCCAAATGGACCATCTTCATATGTATCCATGGTCTGTGCTAAAATTAAAAGGTAAGAGAAGACCATAACAGCACATAATATTTTACATGTATATAATGCCTTTTGTCCAAGAATCAAAAAACACTTGACTCCTCAAAGCATTGTTTAATAGATGCGGAAAATGAGCTTGAGAGATCAAGTGACATGCCCAAGGTCATGTAGAGTGTCAGTGACAAAGTCACAAATATGCCTGCCTGTCCTGTGTTCTAACCACTGAGCTGTAGTCTCTTTATTAGACTACTCTTCTGTCATAGGCTGACTGGGCCTTTAAGGGGAACTGGTCCACTGTCCTGTGTGATTGCTCCAGGAGGGGCATGGTAGGGAATTCTGGGCTGAGAAAGGGGTTAATGAGTTAACGGGCAAGTGGGGGCTCTATTACTGTCACCTAGGTGCACCTGGACAGGGTGTGCCAGGCTCAGGGAGGACTTAAAGGAAGGCGTTCAGGGCAGTTAGGAGGGAGACTGTAGGTGAGAGAGGGGTATCAGGAACACGTTGCAGTAAGGAGGGTTAGCGTTTTGTTTCCCCAGCAGGAGGGGAGACTTGAGGGAGGAAGCCCTGGGAGTTATTGTTCTGAAAAAAGGTGGCAAACTTGAGGGGGAAGTGAAAGAGGGTTGGAAAGCTCAGGCCCATGAGGGCCAGGAGTTGTATCTTTGTTTGGTTAGGAGGTGGTTTGTCAAGGAGTTTTGCCAAGGGAAATGCTGTGCGTCACTGCTTTTGGCAGTGATCTAACTTAAATATTATTTGACCCCCATTACATAGTGTCCGAGTACCCCATCATCTCTATCCCCACAACATCCCTTTGAGGTAGCAGGTAAAGTACTATCCCCATTTCACAAATGAAGGACAGGAAGGTTTAGCCAAACTGGTGGGAAAGCAGAGAATTGAACGCTGGTTTTCTGAGACCCAGGCAAGCACCCTAACCAGTGACCCATCTTTCCACTAGCCCAGAGTCATTGATGATATGCCTTATGAATATTGAGCACTAGGATGTATTTGGACCTCCACTTCCATGTGTATGAAATGTCTGTAACAGTGCAATGTACAGGCTTTAGTTTCTTAAAGGACAACTTTATTATTAATGTTAGGCCCCTTTTTAAAGGGAATTTTCTGCAGGCTGAGTCCCTTCCGCCCCAAACTGATGCAGATTTCTCAACATGATACAGCTGAGAGGTCCCCATAAGGGCCCACTTCAAATGCTTCTACCCTACTTTAGAGGGGCAGTTCCTATTTCCTTGATTATAAATAGCAAAGATACAAACCATAAATATTCAAAAAACATTCCAAGTTGCTATTAAACATAAGAAATATAAACCCACTTCTGTCCCAGGGTGAGCAAATCTATGCAAGTTACCATATAAGTGATTGTAGCTTAGTGAAACTGATGACTTACTTAAACCAAAGGTGGTGCATATTTTAAGCTTAAACTCAGTGAGGAGGCCAAATTGTTTCCAGACTCAGATGGATAACTTTGCCATTAATGCAACTCGTACGATCAAAGCAGAATGAGTAGTTTAGCAGCCATTTCTTTGCTCTGCAGTGGACAATGTGCCTTTTATTGTGTTATCTGGTTTTGGTTATTTTGTGGAATCAGTAGCACCACAACCACAGCGCTCTCAAAATACCAGAATTTCATATTATATAAAGCAGGGCAATGGAGCTGCCTGAAAAACAGATATCCTGCAATAAGCCACTAGATGGAAGCCCTGTCCCATCATGCACAGTTCATAACCAAGGGACACAGAAGCCAGTCAAGCCTATTTTACTGGGTAAGAAACATTCTTTGTGGACTATGGGTCTAATCCAAAACCCATTCAGGTTAATAGGAGTCTTCATTGGCACCACTGGGTTTTGGATTAGACCTTGTATTGAGAAACTCTGTGGGCACTGATTTTGTTTTGATTTCTAATTTGAAAGATAATTGCTGGCTTCAGCTTCAAATTTCTGCATGTCTGTTAAATCCCTCAATTATCAGTGAAGCAAAGCACCTTCGATTCTAGAGGAAGTCCTTCAGATGAAGCATAATTTAGAGGATATTTTTCAGCATAGAAAATGAAAATTAAACTCCTTTAAAATGTTTGTGGCACAGTTGCCAACTTTCATGCGGTAAATAAGCACCCCGACTTTCACAATAAGATAAAAATCAAGCTAATTCCATTTTAAAACAAGGCCAGAACAAGCCAATCCCTAAGACCCCCAACACTCTATGTGACTAGATCCTCTTGGTGTGCAGTCTGGGACTGTGGTGGGCCCACTGTGCACTTTTGACTCTCTCCCCCCCTTGCCCCTGCTTGCCAGGAGCTGATCAAAAAAAAAAAAAAGAAGAAGCAACAAGCTACAAGCCCAACAAGCTACAAGCCAAAAACTAGCCAACAAGCAACTCACAAGCCAATTAAGCCAAAACCAAGCCCAATTTCTGTTTTTTTCCCCCCATGGGTTTGGCATGTCTGGTTTGTGTTTGTTTTTTCTTGTGAGTTGCTCAGGAACTCCTACTATTTCTATTACAGCCAATACTAGTGGCCCCACCCGAGACTGGATCTCCATTGTGCTCAGTGCTGCATGTAGACAGGAAGAGACAGTTCCAGTCCCTAAAATGGAGCTACCGTCAGTGTCACTCTTCCCAGCATTCCAGTCCATTGGCATGTTTTTGTACCAAAATGGTTCTATGAAGAGCCAGGTATGTCAATATGCTTAATACCCAGGAGTGTTACAATTAAATTAGTCCATTTTTGTTTACTATCAGCTCTCCTTTAATGCAATAAGGAAGTCTAAAGGCAACATGCTTCTATTTCTGCCAATTGTCTTGAATTTCCTGGTCGTCATTAATTACCCCAGAGTGATGCCTGGCATGTTCTGGAATTACGTTATTCTTCTTGGGCCCAGTCCTGCAACAGTGAGAGAAGCCTGAGCAACTGGGCTTTGGTCACATGCAAAAGGGTTAAAGCTCAGCAGGGCTCTGGGTAGGAATCCTTTGTCCCAGCTGGTGCTTTAATGCCAGTGCTCCTGGGTAGATGGATTATCACCATTACTGCTGGTTCTTGGGAGCAGCAACAGAGACACATACAGACATGAGGGTTCAGCATGTGACTCCATGTTCTTGAAACGGTGTCCTCTGCTCAGCATGACCTTGCACGCACAGTCTGTGAGAGATCACATGGGCAGAGGCATTCCAGTAGTACTACAGCACAAAACTATATATTTAAATAATAAACTAACCTAATAGAATAATAACAACATGAAACTTATGTATAAAAAGGAAAGTGGTCCATGAAATGTAGTGAGATGCAGCTCAGGGTCTCAGCACCTTTTAGGTGCATATCTAGATCCCAAATGAAGAAGAGGGCTTTGTACAGTTTGCTTAGTAATTTGCCCACTGCTTCAACTTGTATTTGTGTAGCTGAAACTGCATACAACTGTGAAACTGAGGCACAAAATCACTTGCAAAACAATACAGCAGAAACATGCTCTGCTTGAACCTCTGCTGGTCTCATTAATTTCCACAGACTGTAAGAGTGACGTCTTGTAGCATAAGTTGCTAAAACCAGAACATATAGAGCCAGACTCTGAAATCAGTGGAATTATCCCAGATGTGTGTTTGGTATAATTAAGAGTAGAATTTGGCCCACAAACTACTAAGCAATAAACAGTGGTTACTACTAAAGGCAAATTTAATTTTGCATCTAATTTCTGCAGGCTCTGGGGAAATCATTAAACAACTGAGTCAGTTCTGGCACTTTGTTAGTCACGTGGAATTAACTTCCATGTGAATGGGTTAAATAGCCTCATCTAGGTTGAAGCTGAGCTCAGCACAGCTGTTGGGATGGGGGATGCAAAGGCTGATCTTATGCCAGTGAAATTAAATTAAATGGGGCAATTTCTGCCCTCAGTTACACCTGTGCAATCATCAGTGAGGTCAACTGGTTGCAGACTTTGATCTAATTTAGTATGAATAATGAGGGCCATATGCTCAGACCTCACTTAGGGTTCTGACTTTTTTTTATATAAAGAATGCATTGATTTACTTAACAATCATACCCTGTATTGATATCATACAAGATTTAGCCTGCCTCGGGGCTGAATGTTTTCAAAATATTATAACATGTATGTCTGCAATATATGCCAATTTATTCTTGTCCCACTATACAGCGTGATTTATAAAACAGAGAACTACTTAGCTGGTTATTAATCAGATGAGTTTGGTGGAATCAATGTAATCCCTAGTGGATATTTTTGACATAGAACCAACACTATTGCTAATACAATTGGCACTGCGTTCAGGTTTAAACTGAGACAGCAGGTGTGCTGGAAATTAGGATTCAATCTCATCGCGAACTTCTTTAGAAGAATATTTGTCTGATCAGTCTATAAACTAATGTTCATTTGTATTAAGTTATACAACTGGTCTTTTAATCTCTAGCTGAAGTACAGCCTACCTGCTAATCACTGGTGCAGTAATACTGTGTCACATTCTTGGTACTGATAATTCCCAGACATTTGGATAATAAAGTGCCCCATACCTACATCTGTCCTGATTTGTGCTTGCTATCTCCATGAGAATATAGAATGTCAACAAAGCTGGCATGTTACATATGTACAATAAACCTCCTTTCTTGTTCACAGCTTTCTGAGGTTCCTAGTTAGATAATGTTTAACTGCCAGTAAGCACAGAATGGAGAAAAGCTTTACCTATTGTTGAAGGCAAGTTCTTTACTGACCTCTGCATCCTTAAGGATATGTCTAGCCTTGAGAGCTATTCATGCAAACAGACTAAATCATGTTTTTTCTGTCCCATTAGTAGTGATAGGAGATTGACAATGGACAAATGTGAGCTCCATGCCAAGCACATTATGTACAAATAACCACAGCTTAAAGATTGTCTGCTCCTGCAGCTTGCTCATCACAGTGCAAAGAACAGCAATGCAACTGAATAGAAAAAGAACCTGGTAAAGCCAGGCAGAAAAGGAAACATGATTGATGCACTACTGCAATAATTTCACCGCACAGCCATTTCACTATGATGGTTTGGGAAAGTAGGTGGGGTCAGGGAATATAATGAATGATGGGACTCTCACCATGCTAGGCATATTGGCCCAGAGCCACAAAAGTACTTGAAACCCAAGAACTCAGTGAGGAGAGCAGGGCGAGGGCCTGGGTTACCCATAGAGCTAGCTTTAACATTTATTTTATTCAGCAGTAATGCAAGGAACCTACAGGCCTGTATCCTGTAAGACATTGGCTTCAGCAGCTAGCACAAGGCTTGAGGCCTATGAACTTTTGCATAGATAAATGGCCCAACAGTCATCCCTGAGTTTTGGGGAACTGGGGATAGAGTGTTTAAGGGAGAAGTTTGTACGCAATGACACCAGGCAACCACAGGAATATGAGCTAACACCAACTTTTGGATATTTTAGGATAGGAACATCTGCAGGTATCTGACCAGCAGAGTGCCATGGTAACCAACTGACATAATGATAATAAGTTGAGATCATTAATATACTAACCTATAGGAGAAGGACACTCAATATTAGTAATGTGAGGAAATACAAATAGGGAAAAATCTCTACTGTATGTGCATTAGGCATCATGTCATCAGCATAACATATTGTAAAAGTTGTATCCCAGCCTGTGTGCTGGAGGAGAGAGAGAGATGTAGCTCTTGGGAGGTGTCAGGATGATGGCCACTGGTGAAGTAGAGGAAGGTGATAGTGATGAGGAAGATCATGGCTAACATTTCAGGTTGTTCTGCAAGAGATGGTGGGAGTACATGGATGTTCAGATATATGTTCAGTATTCTCTCCCTCTCTATCTTTCTGGGTTAGAGTGTTTGTAACTTTGCTAAATGTATTAATAAAACTATTACAGATGCAGAAGAGTTCCTAAAGTGTGAGTGTTGTAATTGTGCACATTGGGGTTCCCACATGAACAATCATTTTAATAATACTTGGCCTGAACTTGGTACCTGTCAAACCTCAGAGTGATGACAGGGAATTCTTAAGTAATCAGTAGAACTAATACAAAATCCATAGTTTAGGCAACAAGCCACACCCCTCTCATTGGCATCTTCCACTGACTAGCTCCTGGCCTAACATACTAGCTTTTGTGGATCTCATTCTCAGATGCATCTCTCTCCCCATTCACTGTATAGGGACCCTTGGTCCTAATGTAGGTTCTGTGGATCCCATTGTTGTTCCAGTGATTTTTTTTTTCTAGGTGCCTAAAAGTTAGGTGTTGCAATGTGTAAGTCCGTGTGTGGATCAGACCACTTTTTCTGCAATTTCAGTAGAGAAGCCAAGAGCAGGAATGTGCATGGATATTGTGACTTTCCTCCAACCCACAGTGGTTCCTATGGAGCAAGGTAAAGGTGCAATTTGAAGGGAGCAATACTGTGTCACTTTCACATCACATATATCTTGTATACCAAGGAGCTGAAGACAGTGAACTATGTACTTAATGGAGCCCACCATTTTCAGTAGATATTTGGTGGAGAGCACAGTCCTGTTGTTACCCAGACTGGCTGCTTGCAGATTTGGCCAGTGTTCTTTCGGTGTTGTAGCCAACCCCCTGTATTAAGCAACACTTCAACAGCATGATGCTGAACTCCATGCATCACTTTTCAATGGAACCTTTTGCAGATATGGGCTTTTGCACTGATTTCCATTTAAAGACAGAGGGGCTATAGCACACTTTTCTCCTTGTAAACAACAGCCTTGTTTGTCTTTTAACAAAAGCAGAGGACTCCAGAAATAGTGTGTGATGCATGCTATAAAATTAGGGCTGTCAATTAATTGCAGTTAACTCATGCGACTAACTAAAAAAAAGTAATTGCAATTAATCATACTTATAACAATGGAATACCACTTGAAATGTATTAAATATTTTTGGATGTTTTTCTACATTTTCAATACTGATTTCAGTTACAACACAGAATACAAAGTGCACAGTGCTCACTTTATATTATTATTTTTGATTACAAATATATGCACTGTAAAAAAGATAAACAAAAGAAATAGTATTTTTCAATTCATCTTGTACAAGTACTGAAGTGTAATCTCTTTATCATGAAACTGTAACTTACAAATGCAGATTTTTTTTGGTTACATAACTGCACTCAAAGACAAAACACTGTAAAACTTTAGAGACTACAAGTCCACTCAGTCCTACTTCTTATTCTGCAAATCGCAAAGACAAACAAGTTTGACAGGAGATACTGCTGCCTGCTTCTTATTTACAATGTCACCTGAAAGTGAAAACAGGCATTTGCATGGCACTTTTGTAGCTGGCGTTGCAAGGTATTTACAGCCAGATATGCTAAACATTCATATGCCCCTTCATGCTTCGGCCACCATTCCAGAGGACATGCTTCCATGCTGATGATGCTCGTTAAAAAAATGAGTTAATTACATTTGTGACTGAACTCCTTTGGGGGAGAATTGTATGTTTCCTGCTCTGTTTTACCTGCATTCTGCATATATTTCATGTAATTGCAGTCTCGGATGATGACCCAGCACATGTTCGTTTTAAGAACACTTTCACAGCAGATTTGACAAAATGCAAAGAAGGTACCGATGTGAGATTTCTAAAAATAGCTACAGTACTCGACCCAAGGTTTAAGAATCTGAAGTGCCATCCAACATCTGAGAGGAATGAAGTGTGGAGCATGCTTTTAGCAGTCTTAAAAGAGCAACGCTCTGGTGCGGAAACTACAGAACCCAAACCACCAAAAAAGAAAATCAACCTCCTGCTGGTGGCATCTGACTCAGATGATGAAAATGAACATGCATCAGTCCACACTGCTTTGGATCGTTATCAAGCAGACCCCATCATCAGCATGGAAGCATGTCCTCTGGAATGGTGGTTGAAGCATGAAGGGACATATGAATCTTTAGCTCATCTGGCAAGTAAATATCTTGCAATGCTAGCTACAACAGTGCCATGCAAATGCCTGTTCTCACTTTCAGGTGACATTGTAAACAAGAAGCAGGTAGCATTAGTTCCTGCAAATGGTAACCAACCTTGTTTGTCTGAGTGACTGGCTGACCAAGAAGTAGGACTGAGTGGACTTGTAGTCTTTAAAGTTTTACATTGTTTTGTTTTTGAATGCAGTTTTTTTTTGTACATAATTCTACATTTGTAAGTTCAACTTTCATGATAAAGCGATTGCACTACAGTAAGTGTCTGAGGTGAACTGAAAAATAATTTTTTTTTGTTTTTTACAGTGCAAATATTTGTAATCAAAAATAAATATAAAGTGAGCACTATACGCTGTAATTGAAATTAATATATTTGAAAATGTAGTAAACATCCAAAAAGTGACCCCCCTCAGGAAGGGCATGTATTGAAATGCTCAAGCCACCTGCTTTCCTCTAGCAATCATGAAAATGCCAGCTGGAAACTAGTATTGAAACTGATTACAGTACATAAAAACGATGACTTGGGATGGGACCAAAACATTTATCATTGCTCATTTACAAAATCATATGCCGAGAAGCCAACAGGGATTTATTTGCATGGAATAAAACCAAACACATTCTATACTGAGTGTGGTCTCTCGCTCAGATCCCCAGTCCTGCAAACACTTACTACAGGGCATTCGACTTACTACCGTGACTAGTTCCAAAGAAGTTAAGGAGACCATAGGAAGCAGTATAGGTGGTAGAGTTTGCAGGTGTGGGAGCCCAAGTCAAGTAATGTGCATATACCACTACGGCAGCCAGACCTCCTGTGCCCAAGAGCTTTGGTCCTACCATGCAGATTGTGGGGTGGGGGAAAACAAAGGTGGCCCTAAGCAACCGTTAGGATTCCTAGGCATGACTGGGCCCTAAAATCAACCCTTTGTAACTCAGAGTAAGCTGAGAGTTGCCCTAAGTTGTGCCAGCTAGAATGGGCAGGGGTGGTGGGGGAAAGGGGACAACTGTATACAGTGGTGGAGTGGCAGCCAGCAATGGCTGGCGGAGTCCAGCACCCCTGGTGGGCGGAGGGCATAAGGTTGCCAAGTGTCTGGTTTCCAACCGGAATGCATGGTTGAAAAGGGACCGTGGGCGCCAAGTCCAGTCGGTGGCGCAGCGGGGGCCCGGGGCTAAGGCAGGCTCCCTGCCTGCCCTGGCTCCGCATGGCTCCTGGAAGTGGCCGCCAGGTCCCTGAGGCCTCTAGATTCATGGGTGGCCAGGCAGGCTCTGTGAGCTGCCCCCTCCCTGAGGGCCAGGTCAGCAGTTCCCATTGGCCGGCCAGTGGGAACTGTGGTAAGTGCCGCTGGGACCCTGAACCCCCTCCGCCCTGCACCCCAAACCCCTTTCCCAGCCCGGAGTCCCCTCCCACACCTAGACTCCCTCTTGGCACCTGAGCATTGGCCTGCTAAACCCAGGGTTGTGAGTTCAATCCTTGAGGGGGGCCATTTAGGGATCTGGGGCAACTATGGGGGATTGGTCCTGCTTTGAGCAGGGGGTTGGACTAGATGACCTCCTGAGGTCCCTTCCAACCCTGATATTCTGTGATTCTGTGACCCCCCCCAATCCCCTGTCCCAGCCCCCTCCTGCACCCCAAACCCCTCATTCTCAGCCCTGAGCCCTCTCCCACACCCTGAAACCCTCACTGATGGCCCCTCTACCCCCTTCCACCCCCCCAACTCCTACCTGAGCCCCTGCCCACACCCCACATGGCTCGGTTCCAGCCCGGAGCCCCGTTCTGCACCGCAAACTCCTCATCCTCAACCCCAAGCCCTGAGCTCCCGCTCCCATGCTGAACCCATCAGGCCCAGCCCAGAGCCCCCTTCCACACCCTGAACCCCCCCCCCTTGCTAGACACACCCCGGAACTTGCACCCTCACCCACTCCTGCATCCCAACCCCCTCCCATATGCCGCACTGCACCCCCCACAGCCCCCTCATCCCCAACCCCACTCTGAGCCCCCCCCCCCACTCAACACTCCAAACCCCTTGGGCCCAGCCCAGAGCCCCCTCCCACACCCTGAACTTCCTCATTGCTGGCCCCCACCCCAGGTTCTCGCCCCCCCCCGCACCCCAAACCCCCCATCCCCATCATGAGCCCACACCCTCAGCCCCACCTCCTGCACCCCATCCCTGAGTCCCTTCCCACACTCCAAATCCCTTGGCCCCAGCCCGCTCCTGCACCCCAAACCCCTCATTCCCAGCCCCACCCCAGAGCCCTCTAGCCCACATACCAACCCCCTGCCTCGGCCTAGTGAAAATGAGGTAGTGAGCAAATGTGGCGGTGAGCGAGCGAGGAAATTGAGTGAGTGGGGGGCAGGACTTTGGGAAGTGGGGAGGGCATGGAGCAGGTCAAGGGTGTTAAGTTTTCTGCTGTTAGAAACTTGGCAACCCCATCTTGCTGGCCCTGGGCCCTATTGAGGCGTGGGGCCATACATGTGCCGCTGTGCCCCTCTCCCTAACAGATATGTGGCATCCTGCCAGGTGGGAGGGGGTACTATTTAACTGTATAAGTTGATGGGGGGGCACAATGTAAAGGTTTGGCTGAATCACCCCTCTCCCCATAGCGCAGGGATCCCCTCCTTATGCTCGCCTGGCCTCAAAGGTCACTTGCCTGGCTCAGCTCTGGCCAGCTGCTGCGCAAGGAGGCGGGGCTGGGTGGTTTCCAGATGTGGCTTCCAAGGCCCCCCCCTCCACCCTCACCCCACCCTCTGGGCTGGGGCCTCCTGCACATTGGCCAACCCATGTCCCTGGTTAATTTGCCCCCAGGTCCCTGTGCAAGACTCAAACAAACACAAGGGCAGGCATGCAGCCCCATGGGCCAGCGGTGATCCCACAGAGGGCCCAGCCCTGCAAGCATTGGACAGCACCAGAATTTGCACCTCCCTCCCTGCCACACACAGCTACATTGGCCTGGCTGGAGCCCCCCGGCCCAATACAGAAGTCAAATTATGCCTGTGCCATCTTATAGAGCAGTGTCCTAGGGGACCAATCAGTTGGCCAAGGATTCCTGAAGACCTCACTGTGAGCTCTGGCCCTACGTCTCTGATTGGTGGCATGCCCCAACATCCCCTTAGACACCTCAGTGCTGAGGGGGGGGCATTGGCTGCCTGCTTATGGCAGCTAGAGTAACCCTGTGCACTGCTCTAGTAAAGAGTACTTTTGGAGAAAGAACACCCGTCAATTGTGCCATGAAACCAAACAACCATGTGTGACTGAAAAGGGCTATCAGTCAGCAACCCTGGTGTTGTAGTCCCAGTTTGACAACAGACTGAGTCATTTAACCCCCCCATGCCTCACTTTCCCCATTTGTAAAGCTGCGCTAATACACCTCTACCCTGATCTAACGCGGGCCTTGGGAGCCAAAATATCTTACCGTGTTTTAGGTCAAATTGTGTTATATCGGGGGGGGGGGGGAGGGGGGTCAGTGACGTGGCAGGGGGTGAAGTAATGCGGCACCGAGGGAGGTTTCTGATGGAGCAGTGGGGAGGGCTGGCAGACTAGCAGTGGAAGGGTCAGTGGGGGGCTGTGTATGCGCTCAGTGGTGGGCCAGTGGGAGACCCGGGCAGTCCCGGTGGAGCACTGAGGAGCGAGTGGGGGATGGGAAGTCAGTATCTCCTGGTGGCTGTGTGAGCACGGGAAGGGGAAGGACAGACACTTGTGGCACGGGGGTAAGCTCTGGGTGCCTGGGGCGCTGCAGGAGGCGTGCTGGGACCAGCAGGGCGAGGAGTGTCTGGAGGGGAGGCATAGGGGCATCTAGCGGGACGAGAAGTTCCACAGCTCTGGAGACGGTCCTGGTGGGGAGCTGGAGGGCTCCCCAGAAGTGCAGCGCAGGCCCCCTTGGTGTAGTGGTGCAGAGAAAGCCTGAGGGGACTGATGGGAGTTGGGACCCATACAGCATGGAGCACTTACTATCCTGTGACTCACAGCTCAGCGCCAGGCTGGGGAGCTTGGGGCGGACTCACTGAGGGAGAAGGGTCCGTGCCTAGCAGGGGAAGCAGGTGGGGCAGGGAGATGCTGACTCTCAAGCCCCCCTTCCTATAATCCCATTGGCGCTATATGATGCAGGGAGCCCCACAAACCAGCTTGAAACCAAAAGCTTCCCTAGACCTTGTGCCAGGATGCTGCTCAATGTGAAGGAACATTCAGAAGACCCCGAACACAAAGAGGTTTCCCTTGGCACCAGTGTCTCCGATAATGGCTGTCAGGGCGCTGCTAAACACGAGGCCAGAATACAGGCTCCAGAGGGGGTTCCTAATCTCACTTGCACCATCACTGTGCCCCCGCCACCCCGTTAGTGAGCAAAGCCTCCCTGGACTCAGGGTTCCCTCCCCACTGCCTCATGAGGTCCCTAAAATAGGCCCTTGTAGCTTCCCTCTTATGTAGAGCAGGGTAAGGCAACTCCAGAGAATTTCAATCTTTCTGCTTTCCCAGGCATTTTCCTTCACTGTCTCCTTCTCTCGCCTGGCTTCCCTTTGTTCTCTCTCTTCCTCCTCCTTTCCTGCTCTTCTCTCATCACTTTAATTTTTGCACTGCTCGCCTCCCCGCTAGTCTCCTCACCGTCTGTCCAGTGCGCCTCCCCCCATCCGCCACTCTCCTGCTCGCCATCTTCCCACCCGCCTGCCTCCCCATTCACCTCCTCGCCCCACTTGCCCATCCGCCTCCCACCCTTAACCTGGCCTGCCCACCCTGCCTCCTTTACCTTTATAACACTTTACCGCATAATATCTGAATTTGTGTTATATCAGGTCACGTTATATCAGGGTAGAGGTGTCACATGGATTAATTAGATCTTGTTTGTGCTCTAGTAGAGCAGTGTAAGTATTATGGACTTTGTCTTGCGCAGAATTATACCTCTACATACTACCGTGACCACAGACCTTTATGGCTAGGCTGTGTCAACTGCATGCAGCTCATTGTAAAGCGTGCTTTAACTCAACTGCAGCCAGTGGGAACACCACAAAGCATTCAGAATACCTCCTGGAGCTCCCCAGTGTGCAGTGGGAGTGTGTACACTGCTATACTCATTCTCAGAGTGTAGCATACAGCCACCCCCACCCATGGCTGGCCATGGTACCGCCTACTTCCCAACGCCATTGGGAACCGGTGTCCAGACCCTCACATAGGTAGGTGCCTAACTTCTATTGATTTCTGCTGCTTCGATGATATGATCCTCCCTAGCCTAATTCAGATTGTTACCCTGCTTTTTTTGAAACAAAACACTCTGCCACATGCTTTGCTAATAAAGAAATGCACTAAATATAGCTGCATGCACACATACCTATGCGAAATGAATGCCATCTCTGTCCCTGAGTTTGCAGATTCATGAATAATCTTATGTTTGTAACAGGCACACAGATCATCAGTGAAAAGTGTCCTTGGAATTGGCAGAAAAGGAGCAGCGAGTTAAAACACTAAAATCAGCTTTTCTTACCATGGAAATCAAGACTCTGACAACCAACAGTCAAAGGCTTCATGTGTACAGCACATTTCATGACTCTGAATATTAAACTAGTCACTCTAGCACACAGGACATGCCTTTCATAAATGGAACATGCCAACTAAGCAGCACAGCACATTTAATGTTTTGGGGTAACATGAATATTACACGAATACAAATGTACACAAAGCAGTGACATACAAACCGGAGAGGTAGTTTGTTTTTATTTACCTTCCACTTTACATTTGGTCTCAGAGTAACAGCCGTGTTAGTCTCTATTCGCAAAAAGAAAAGGAGTACTTGTGGCACCTTAGGGACTAACCAATTTATCTGAGCATAAGCTTTTGTGAGCTACAGCTCACTTCATCGGATGCATCCAATGAAGTGAGCTGTAGCTCACGAAAGCTTATGCTCAAATAAATGTGTTAGTCTCTAAAGTGCCACAAGTACTCCTTTTCTTTTTACATTTGGTGTCACAGATGTATGCAAAACGTACACACAAGCAAATCCACAGCTTACAACAACTGTCAAAGGACTGAATTCATGTTTTCTGTTCTCCTGATCCTGCACCACTGGAGTTTTGCCACTTACCTCTCTGGACACTAGCTCAGATTTTATGGTCCTACCTGCTAAAGGCCACATTCAGCGTGACAGGAAGGCATGGGACACTTCTCTCCATCCACAGTCTATTTCTCTCATGCCCAGGAGATAGGTTCCACTGTGTTGAAGCACAGCGGCACAAGCATAGCCTTCTAGATAGGTGGGGTGCAGTCACCAGTACATGCTAACCAAACTGCACACACTAGGCGGCAAACAAGTGCATGTTACTGCACATTCCCCAGGCTCACCTGGATGAATACTGCACCTGCATTGCTGTAGGAGAGGATGCACTGCTCAGTGCAACCACATGAGTCAGAATTTAGGTTCTGTAGCTGATTGGTAACTATAGAGGTAAGACAAATTTGGCTGCACTGGGGATATACACAACCAATCAAATTGCTATCTTTGGAAAAATATCTCTTGGCCACCATTCTCCAGCATATGAGCAAAATCCAATGTCCAAAGCAACTTTTAATAATACATAAGCATATGACTAAAATGGCTCTCAGAAAAGTAACGCACAAAATGACTCTCCCCTGTAAGCATTTGTATAAAGCCAGGTGTCTTGCTTTACAGTTTAATTCACTTCAACACCACTATGTGGCAAATGATATACAAGAAAACTAATGTACAATTAAAACACAGTGCTGTGGGGTTTTGGTTTTAATAGAGATGTACAAACAGACTGCCTGCACATTTTTTGAAGGAAATGTTGAGGGATCAGATAGCTACTAAAAGCTAGGTTTTGTGACATACCATGAGCTTATAGTGTCACTTCAGACTATAATGTGATGCCCAAACTCTGAGATGTCAAAGTTCACTCTTTAGTGTTCTAAACAACTCGCTCAGTTTCTCACATTCTGATATCAGGAGTGTGAAAATAACCTGTTTCTGTAATCCTGAGTTGTTGGGGGCGGGGGGAGAAACTAACAGACAAAATATGTTGCTGGTTAGCAGAATATATTTTTTAAACCTCCCTTTTCCAAATTGAAACCTGAATAAAGGAAATTCATTTCTGTGAAGGATAGTACCCAAGCAACCTGACAGTACTTTGCTGTTGTACACCATCGTGTGTCCCATATTCTGGACCCTACAGTACAGATGGGGAGGGTATTTTATCATGCAAGAAGGGTGCGTGAGAGGAAGGATGTCCTTGTGGGCTGGGTTCTAGGAGATCTGGGTTAAATTCCCAGCTCTGCCACAGACTGACTGTGTGATGCTGGGCAAACCACTGAGGTGGAAGGCTCCTTAGTTCAACATTTAGGCACATTAGAACTGTTGAGCCGTCAGTCTAGGCTTGTCTGACTGCCTATGAAATCTCTTTGTGGGGCAGGAATATATACACCCAGGGAGCGGAAGGTGGCACTGGAGTCCTTCAGGATATGCAAAGACTCACCTGTCTTTTGGTTAAACAGATGAACGTCATTGAAGGGCAGATCCTCCACGGTTTCTGAACCTCCCTGGGAAACCCTGAAGCATGAACCCCTGATTCCTTGCACATTGCAATGGCTGTAGCCATCACCCCTGAAGATGTCTCAACTGCATCTACCACTGATGGAAGAGTGGTCCTGGCAACAATCTTGCCTTCCTCTATAAAAGCCTGGAAACAAGCTCTGTCCTGCTGCAGAAACTTGTCAGCAAAGTCCACAGATTCTGAATAGTTCAGAAAATCGTACTTAGCTATCAGTGCTTGGTAGTTGGCTATCCTGAACTGAAGGCTAGAAAAAGAAAAGACCTTCCTTTCCAAAAAGTCAAGATGTTTGCCTTCCTTATCAGTTAGAGTAGATCATGGGTATTGCTGCCTAGATTTCTCCATGGACCACTAAAGAGTTTGGGCAAGATGAGAGAACAGAAATTCCACCCGTTTGCTGGGACATGGTAATATTTCTCTGCCCTCTCAGGAGTAGGGGCACAAGTAACTGGGGTATGCCAGACCACTCTAGCTTACTCCAGTATGGCTTTGTTAACAGGGAGCACTATCTGACTGGAACCAGAGGATAGCAGATGTCCAGGAGCTTATACTAGGATCCTGAACTTCCTTAAGAGGAATCTGCAGCTCCTCTGCAATTCTGCAAAGTAGTTCTTGGAACTGCTTATAGTGATCAGAAGGATGGAGAGATCAGAGCCACCACCTCATCTGGGGATGAAGATGACAATCTTGTTGGTTCCAGTGGAACTGCTGGGTCCAGCATGTGTTCCTACTCCTCCTCAACTAGATTAGGAGGCAGCTCTGATTGCCCTCTCGGACAGGTGGATGAGATGGTCGCCTAGCACACGGCAGGATGGTATGGATCACATGGCTCGCAATAAGGCCAATAAAATGAATTGGATGAGGGTGGCAGAGGTCCCCATGGCATGGGGTACCAACAGCTGTGAGGCAGGTGATGAGGTGGAAGTTGATCCCAAGCTGGTCCAGGCCTCCTGTCTGGGAAGGCATGTTTTGGAGGAGGAATTAATGGTTCATTGGGTAGTTCAGAATCTTTCGAGGAAGAGAAAGCCTCGGTCAGAGTTATGAGGTGAGTTAGGGCACATGTGTGGACCAATGAATTCTGATTTCATAATTCTCCGGCTCCAGGCGCTTGGAACACATGTGTACCCACTGTGGAATACACAGATGGATCAGCACTCGAAGATGAATACACAATATTGATCAAGCCTTTGCTGAGAATGCTTTAAAGGGAACTGGCGATGCAATCTGTTCATGGTATGTATCGATGCAATCCATGATGAAGCTTGCAAAGAATTGGTGTTACTAGTGTAGTATTTAATGGAGAAAAGAACTGGTATTGGAGAGATTTCTAGATTTAAATGAGTATAATATAGGGACCAATGTATCTGTATTTGAGAAGACAGATGTTAGGAGTAGATGTTGAAGATACAGTAACTAGAGTATACGGTCACTTTTCAAGAAGCTCTAAAAGAAAAGAAATACTGAAAGAATTTGATGATTTTTGCAGTGTAGAAAGCAGAAAATTTTTGAACCACGTGCTAAGTTGATGGCTAAGTTTGCAGCACTGTTTAACCAGACTACTTCAGCAATATCCAGCTTTGAAGGCATATTTTTTTCCCCCAAGGTAATAAAGATCCTGGTGTAAAATCTCAAACTAATTTTTGAAAATCTACAGACTGAACTGTACTACCTGTTTTTGCGCATTATGCAGCTGTTTCAAAAGATCTTTGGAAGATACATAAAGCCATCCTGTCTCAAAGAAACAAAAGAATTGTCAAAGGTAGATTTCTTAAATCCAGAAAACTAAGTGGAGGATAACAAATTGTTGGATTTTGTGCCTCACCATTCCTGAAATCTGAAGAAATGCAATGCAGTGCTCATTGTGACACTATCAGCAAAAGTTTTTACTCTGATGTGAAGTGAATGAAAGCGAAGCTAGGAAAGCTCTTCTGGAAAATCTCCCAGAGAAGAAAGACATTTTACAGTCTTTGTGTTAGATTTCAGGAAGAGAAGCAGACATGAGTTTTCTATTCTAGTGAAGACACTGACGACCTTCCCAGTAATTCCCACAGAAGAAATGGAGAGCCTCAATAATGAATTTGGTACCTCCCAGTTAACAAGGAAGTTTGAATTTGAAACAGAATCAATGCTAGTGATTTTTTTTGTGACGGGTGAACTAAAAAGTCCAGTGTCAGGGACACCACAGTTTCCACTGCTTTCCAAAGCTATCTGAGTTTTGTCTCATAGCAGTGCTGGGTGTGAAAGGATTTTCAGCATATGTGTAAAAATTTGCACCCATCAGAGAAGTGAAATCGAAACTAAGACACTAAGGGGTGTACTTGCCACCAGAATGAATTTGTTTTGCAAACAGTACTGTTACCAGCTCTACCTGAGCAACGAGAGGCTGAAGAAAGCAAGAGTGCTATGTTCACAGTACTTCAACAAGATCATTAATAAGTTAAAATACATGTTTTTATGGTATTATTTAGCAAAGTAATATAAGGGAACTTATATAGTGTGTCTAGTCAGATAGGCGTTATTAGCAAATTAAACACCACCACAAATTTCCCTGAAATTATTTTGGAAATGTTGGTCACTATGGATATCTGAGACAGAAGGAAGAACTGAACAAGAGCCTCCCATGTTCCGGGTGACTACCAGTGTTGGTGGGAGGGGGCTCCTCCTCTGTTTTTCTTGGGAAAGGGCTGACCTGGTTTAGGCAATGAATTCCAGGAAAGGCTTCATGGCTGTGACTCCCAAGTGGAGGGATTCCCTTAGGCCTGGAGTTAGGCACCTACCACCTACTGAAGAGTGGGGTTTAGGCCACACCTCTCTCATTGGCATTTCCTACTGGCTATCTTAGGCAGCTCCTAGCTCAATCTGCTGCCTTTTGTGAATCCTATCTTTAGGCAACTAATTCTCTCCTTCTATTGTATAGGGAGCCTAGGTGCCTAGCTCAGGGCTGTGAATTCCACTCAGTGGCAAGGTGCCTAAAAGTTAGGCTTTGCAATGCTGAGCCTAGTCCCCCATGTGACTCTCATGCTGAATCTCTCAATGCCTCACTTCCTAGCTGTAAAATGGGGCCAAAAACACCTTTCGTCTGTACAGACTGAAAGCTCTTCAGGAGAGGGAGAGTCTTCTACTAAGTATATGCTAAGCACCACAATAGGGGTCTGATTTCTGGACTTTAGGTAGTATTGTAATACTACTATGGATAAGGAGGGGTATGAGTCCATCTCCTCTCTTATAGCTGTATGGACTCTTTAGAGCTAACTGGAATAAAAAGTACTAAAAACACCCAAAAAACTTGTAGTGTGAAATTAAGCAAGAGTGGCTCTGAACCATACACAAAGAGCAGATCTGTTGAGTAAGAAGATGCTATTTTTGAATAGTCACTTTTCAGAATAGAATTGCTTGTTAACCTCACTGGAGATTCTAAAGCTATTGTTGGTTTTTTGGAGGTGGGGTAAAGAAAATGAGTCATTATATATAAAATGGTTTTATCTCTCTGAAAATAGATATAAAATTCTCAGAAAGCTGCTGTCCATTACAAACACTTAATGGGTGACACGTGAAAGGCTTTTCTTGATGCCTCACCCAGAGAGACTGATTTCTGAGAAGGGAAGGCCTATTTGTGATGTATTGGTTCCTAACCAGTTTCAAACTAGTACAGCAAGTTGTAATACCACTTACAATGACAGCAGAATAAAGACATACTATGAGAGATATTGTTTTCAACAAAGCATACTTTCGAAAAATATGGTCAGTCTTTCAAAGGTTACATTAGCGAAGGTGTAAAATGTATGCTTGGTGTTGGAAATCCAATACATTTGTATTTTTTAAAACAAAGATGAACCGTCCGAGGCATTGCTAATTGCTAAACCAGAAGAAAGTTTAATTGCTATTCTGAATGATCTTCCTCAGGAGTCGGAGTCTTGACATTACCACATCCCAGTCTGCATAAGCACCTTCAAGGTGACGGGATATTTCTGCTCCTGATTGGTAGCTCCGGCGACCATGCAGTAAACGCCAATTGTCAAATGTTACTATGTCTCCTATGAAGATATTAAACAATGTACTTCACAACTTTGTCATGTTTTCCATCATTTCAAATATATAACACATTGACGTGATTTAAATGCATTTGTCTGAGTGTCTCTTAAAACCCGGAGCCCCAAAAAACCCATTCCCCACAACTGAGAAATGTAAACATTCTGAGAAAGCACAACATTCCATCACTTACATTTGTCAGTGTCTGGGGTAACTGAGCACCTCATAATCATCAATATACTGATGCTCAACATCCCAGTGGCATTGAGGCGCGCTATTATCACCATGTTACAGATGGGGAACTGAGACACAGAGGGTCTAAGTAACTTGCCCACAGTCACCCAGGAAGTCTATGGCTGGGAATTGAATTCAGGTCTCTCAAGTCTCAGGCTAGAGCCCTAGCCACTGTATCTTCTGCAAACTGCAACTCCCTCCCATATCACTAGGGTTATAGGGGCTGCAGAAGTACAACAATCCTATGGCTGAAATAACCACTTTGCATGGATCCAACCAGCACAGAGAAAGGGGTTTGACATGAAATAAAATGACCTCACCAATGGTGGCAATGCAGCAAAGCCTCTACTCCCCCACCCCACTCCTCTCTGTCACCTGAATGGGGGGAAATGTACAGGGTACCCAATTCATCGTTGTAGAGGATAACTACAGTGCAGAATGGAGCTAGGAGGCTCCCACTCCTCAGTCAGGGACCATTCACATTTGGCCAAGTTCTGAGCCTTTGAAAAACTGCAGTTTGCACCCCAGATGCCAACTTTCATGCGGGAATAAGCACCCCGACTTTCACAATAAGCCAAAAATCAAGCTAATCCCATTTCAAAACAAGGCCAAAACAAGCCAATCCCTAAGTCCCCCAACACTCTATGTGACTAGATCCCTTCGGTGTGCAGTCTGGGACTGTGGTGGTCCCACTGTGCACCCCTGACTCTCTCTCCCCCTTATCCTTGCTTGCCGGGAGCCGATCAAAAAACAGAAGCAACAAGCTACAACAAGCAACAGGCTACAAGCCAAACAAGCAACAAGCCAAAAACTAGCCAACAAGCAACTCACAAGCCAATTAGGACAAAAACTAGCCCAATTTCTGTGTTTTTTTCAGGGGTTTGGCGTGTCTGGTTTGCACATGCTCAGAAGCAGCTTCTTACGGTCTGGGAGCTAAATTCTTCAAAGGTTCTGCTGGCACTGAATACACAGCTCCATGTGTGACTGCACTGCGCATGTGCTATCCCCAAAGAACAACTCAGCATGCTCCATCTCTGGGAGTTGGGGCTAAGCAAGACCTTCCCAGCGATTGTGGCTCTGGGCTGCTGTGGTGCCAGGCACCAGAACTGAGAGCAATGGACTTTCTGTCCTGTAGACTCAATGCTCTTGCTGATGGTGCCCGACAGTGAGAAGGGGGAAGCAGCCTGATTAAAAGGCAGAGGTGAGGAATGGTGGGGGTGTGCGTGTGTTTGGGTGTGGGGGAACATGAAGAGAGGGGAATGAAAGAGCCAAAGGGTGGGGAGAAGCAGACAGGGAAGCAGTAGCCAACAGGAGCTGGGGGAAGGGGCAGCAGAGGGAGTTAGGGAGGAGAGGTGCAGGTGTCTGGGTGGTATACAGGTGTGATTCAGGGGGAACAAAGGTAGGAGCCTGGGTCTGAATAGGATTAGAGGGAATGGAGGCAGGAACTGGGGGAAGGGGCTAGAGAGGGTGAGCCAGACTTGGTGGGGATGGGGCAAAAGGGTCAATAAGCACTTAGCGCATACTATCTTCGGGCTTTTGCACTGCTGCCAACCATTGCAACGTCTGAGCACCTTCCATGCAAAATCCCCTCCAGAATGCGGATCTGAACCCAGGAGTCCTGAGACTCTACATTCCTCTGCTGTCAGCAAATATGTACAAAACCTACTTGCAAAGTGTGTCTTATCTCCCTCTATGCCCAATCCACGTACTCTGCCTGCTTCTGCTATCAATAACTCTGTTAGCTCAAGTGGCAGAGGTCTGAGAGGATCTAAAGTTTCCAAACCTGCTTGATGACCCAGGCAGGTGTCAATATGATGCTACATGATGGAATTTCTGTGTTTTCAGATTTTTTTTGTAACATGAGGAAATGACATCCAAAAAGACCACATTAAAAGAACATTACTAAGGTTGTAAAGTTGAGCACTAAAAAAGTTAGGAAATGTCAGAATTAAGTTTGCCCATACAGCCTTAATTCAGCCCCCTTGTGCGTATAGCTTCTGATACATACTACTTTTTCCCCCAATGGCACTCCTGCCTCATTCAGTGCTTTGGGAATTAATCAGGTTTATATAGTCAAGGAGGGTGTTATCTCTAGGACTCCTGCCGCACATTGGAAGGTATGTAGTGAATAAGGCAGGAAACTGGAGAAAGAGAAACAAAACTGCCTGTTCTCAAATGGATAAAGCAGATGTTAATTCCTTTGAAGTTTACACCTCTGTTGTGGAGTCAGAAGTCTGGCTGATTCCATAGGTGTGGTGGGAGAGAAGGACCTAGATGGGAAATTAGACAAAGGATTAGGAAACTGTTAAATAGAGCAGACTGAGGAAGAGAGAGGTAGGATCTGCAGTGAAAGAGACTGTAACCAGTTTCCTAGACTCTGGGTAACCAGATAGGGCGATGTGAGGGGAGGGCGGCTGCATGAGAGATTGTGCAGAGGAGGAGGAACTGTGAAGGACTGCACGGAGGATGAGAAAGACGGACCATGAGGGATCATGCAGAAGAAGTGGAAGGACCACGGGGGATCCGCGGCAAAAGACTAAGAACCACGAGGTATCACATGCCGGGGGAGGAGGAGACGGGACCATGTGGATCATGTGGAGCAGGAAGAGGGACCACAAGGGCCCATGCCAAGGTGGAGCAAGGGGAGCAAGTACAACAAGGGATCGTGCAGAGGAAGGACAACAAAAGATCACGAGGATGATGCTCAGGGGCCAACAAGGGATCACTGGAGGAAGAGGGACCACAAAGGTTTGCTCAGAGAAGAAGGAGGAGGAAGCCGCATGAAGTATCATGCAAGGATGAAGAACTGTTGGGAAGAAACAAATGCAGGTGCCTTAAACAATGAGTGATGAGTAAAAAAACAACTAGGTTGAGGAAAGAGACAGCTCCACAGATAAGAGTCGCCCACAGCAATCTCCCAGGAGATGTGTGAATCTTTATTCCCTCTGGTGCAGTGAGCTAGGGCAGAGCCTTATTCCCTGTTACAGCCAGCACAGGGGAGGGGCTAATAAAGTTCTCGTGTGTGGGGCTGTCTCCTGCCGGGGGAACAACCTTGGGAAAGTGGCTGAAATAGATAGCACTCATGGCTCCCCCCCGACCTCAATCAAGGCTCCACATATGATAATCTGGAAAAAGGTTTTAGTGGGTGAACTCACTTCACATACACAAAGCCAGAGGCTCTGTGCAGGTGATGAGCATGGGTGCTAGCAAGTAAAATCCACCCACAACCCAGAGGCAAGGTGTAGGTCTGCAATGCACACCCCTGGCAGCAATTACTGCAGCCTATGGGCTGGAAAAGCATGTGCTCCAGCACCTCCGCCCTGCTTGTGTGGGGCAACAGTGCCACTGGAGACATGTAACAATGGGTCCCCTGATCCATCTACATTGCTGCCCTCTGCAGCACACAGGACAGCAGATGCCTTCATGTGTAGCCCTGCTGCACAACCCTACCGCGACATATTAGTATGGCATGTCTTTGCCCAAGCACTGTGCACCAGGGTAATTTTCAGCCAACAGGCTCAGAACAGCCTGTATTTCTTGTGTGTAATATATCTAACTACATTATAAAAACATTAAGGTTACAAAGTCAAGTGTTTAAGAGTTAAGAAATGCCAGAATGTAGCTAACCCAGGCAGCCTTAATTCAGTCCTCTTGTGCGTATGGATTATGATACAGGTTACGTCTATACTTGGAACTATGGGTGCGATTCTCAACTCATGTAGCCATACTTGTACTAGCCCTCATTGCATTTGTGTACTAAAAATAGTAGGGTAATCACGGTAGCAAAGACTGAAGTGAGTGGCAGGAACAGATTAGTCACCTTGAGTACAAACCCGACTGGAACCCCCTGGGTACATACTCAGGGTGGCTAGTCAGTGCCACTGCTTGCTGCTGCCCATTCTACCACAGCTACATTATTATATTCAGTGTGCTAGCTTGGTGAGAGCTAGTGCAAGTATGTGTATGGGAACTGGGATTCACACTCTTAGCTCCAAGTGTAGACACAGCAACAGTCCCTAATTAAGTGATCACATGCTACTTTTTTCCACAAGACCCCTGCCTCACACAGTGCACAGAAGGAATGTGCTCACTTAATGGGCAGCTATTCAACGGTTTGTGTTATCCTCATCACTCAGCCTGGGCCCCATGAATTATTTACTGCGCACTATTTAAACACGGCTCCAAAGACAGAGTAATTAATTTCCTCCTATGGTTTCTATGATGCTCTCATCATAGTATCTGATTGCTTCATACCTAATAGTGAATGCGTCTTCATAACACCCCGTAAGGTAGTGCAGTGCTATTATCCCCATTTTACAAATGGGGAACTGAGGCACAGAGAAATTAAGGGTAAAACTGTCTAAAGTGTCCACTGATTTTGATGCCCAACCTTAGACCTAATTTTCCAGAATATTTAGCATTTTTATAGCACTTTACATGTTCAAAACACAGCTCCAATTGATTTCAGCTGTGGTCATGAGCGCTCTGGACTTCTCCAAATCTGGCCCCAAGTGTTTCATGCTGGGTACTCAGAGAGGACCAAGGTTGTCTTTTCATACCAGCATTGTACTAACATATTCAAATGGTTAGGATTTTGTTCTTAGGCAAAGGCATGAAAAAAATCTTCCAATTACTATAAGCAAAAGCAACTTATTCACTGACCTGGTTTCATCTTGTAGGTAAACTTATGTTCCGGGCTGTTCAATAGATCAACGAACTCCTTCAGAGCTGCATAAAATGGCTGCACTTTTTCAGCAGGTATGTCAAAAACAGTGTCTCTTGTTGCATTATTATAATTGATACGAACCACCTGGCCTCTGTAATCTACACTGAGAGAAAGAGAGAGAAAAATGTATTATCATGCCACTCAAACCTTTTAGCATATTTTTGTTTTGGTGGGGACAGGTTCACTTTCCCCTTTCAGTTGCTGGTTGTTACAGTACAGTTCAACAGTGAAGTGCAGTGCTATGACAAAGTATTGTACATTATTGCATATCAGGCTGCTGCTTTCAAGTTTATCAATGGGTCAGGGTTTAAGAAGATTAATAATCAAAGGGACTTGAGCTCCTAAATATTTTGGTATTTTTGAAAATCCCACCCTTATTCTGAGAATATAAAAAATCAAAACACACACACAATTTATATATCTGTATGTGTGTGTGTTTTGATTAATAGATTTTTACAGCCAGAAGGGACCATTATGACATCTAACCTGACCTCCTTGTCATGTAACAAGATTAAAAGAAGATGATAATACAGCAAGACAGCCTCTATGTAACATCAGAGATTTTTCTATCTAGGAGCTTCAAAACATGGCAGTGCCCCAGCATTGGTGAACATTTCATATAGAATTTAGATAGAAGACCAACTGCTCCTAAATTCTATTTGCAGCTGTGAAGGATATCAACTGAAGGTTATTATGGTTGCTGTGAGTTCCTGGAGGGTGGAAAGAATGAGTAGGGAAAGTTGAGACAATGATAAATTCAATAATAAAAATAATAAAGAATAACTGACACATTATAGTACAACATAATTCAGTTGACAAGACATAACACTTAAAGACAAAATTGAAACACTGTTTTCCCACAAGGTGGCAGGCACAGACCCTCTAACATCTTTCTGCAAGAGAAACAATGAAAGATGCAAATAGAACTTTCTCATTCAAACAAATTGTTGCTGTGCAACCAGTACTTAATTTGTAATGAAAGGGTTGCTGCGGCTCACACAATTTTTTTACATTCATAACTAATGCAGCAAGCCCAGATGTGCCTGGGCTATGAACTGCCAAGCCTAGAGGTACTGGGGCTCAGCCCTGGCAAGCCTAGGCACAAATTAAGCACTGTGTGCAACCCTGTAATTCCTGGTGAACCAGCAATCTGGTATGAGCTACTACTGGGATTTTGCTAGCTATAATCACACCCTTGACTGTTACTCACTCTATAATCCTCTGTTTAGACTGCATAGTGAAATCACAGTAGTCAACCCCAACATCCGTGAAGTCTACAAGGGTGGAGGAGAGGATTTGAAAGGCTTGAGGATTTTGCTCCTTCAGCTTGTTGGATACGTGAAATCCATCTACAACTTCACTTTCACCTCCAGTAGCTGCTTGTTTAATACAATGAAGAAACTGAATCTGTAACAAATTAACACCTCATTACAGGAAGAAACAGCCTGGATATTTAATAATTCATTATCATCAGTTCACTCATCTGCCCTGTCATTTAAAAATAACCTAAAAGACTAAAGGACCTGTAGCTCAATTATATTACCCCAGTTTTACACCAGTCTGAATCTACTGTCACAATGGGGTAAAACTTAAGTAACAGGGTGGTGAATTAGGCTTAAATCACAAAGCTCTGGTTCCACAATTTTCTTCTGGCCTGAGTCAGGTTGGTATAACTGGTTATTGTTGCCATATAATTTTAAAACACACTGTAGTCATTACAGCCTCTCTAAATATAGGGGATTATTTTCCACTTGCAGAAATGACATAATTAGGTGTGAAAAATGTGCTCACCAAGGATGTCAGTATGTGTCACTGGCTCATTGAGGACAACAGGTCTAAGATATCTACAGCAATAATGGACCCTCAGGAAACATACACTTCTGTTTATGGTGTGTTCAGAGTTCTCAAAAAACTGGACAAGATGGAGCTGAAGGGCCCACTTCTGCTCTCAGTTGCACGAATGTAAATCCAGGATAACTCTAGTGGGCTCAGTGTTGCTCCCAGTTAATGACAAACTCCCAGTGACATCCAGGAGAGCAGCATCAGGTCCACTTACTGCAGCTTACACCAGTGTAACTAAACACAGAATTGGACCATGCAACTTTCACTGAAATCATTGAGGACTGCACCCATGTAATGGAACTGAGTTAGATCTGAAGAAAATGGGAAGTAAGGCAAAGAAGCGAGGGAAAGGAACAGATTCAGGTATTGTTAGCTGCCCCTGTAATATGGGGTGATGTAATATGGCAGTGATTATACGGAAAAACAGGGGTAACTGTTGAGGCAGAAGAAGAATCAGTCAACATAACCATTAATGAAATGAAGTTTAGATTCTAATTACAACCTGCCCTAGATAAGGGATGGTGTATGGCTGCACTGGCCCAGGCACAAAGGTGATTCAGGGACTCACAATTCATTCCCTGTTCCTTCCGTGCGCTGGGGAGGGAGTACATTACTTCAGCTTTTTCACAGAGGAGCTTGCTCCTACTCTATATCTCAGACCAGCTATTCTGGACAGAATGTAGAGGTGCACAGGAGACAGAACACCCATTTGCTTACAGCAGGGAGCACTAGGTAAGCAGCTTCTTCTCTCACCACCGTGGCGAGAACTGCAATCTGTGCATGAGCAAACAGGGGCATACATGGCTAGGGAAGGGCTGTGACAGTCTAGCCCATAGTGATAGTGGCCCTATGACAAAACTCCAAGGGATGCAAAATGAGACATTAGCTTTCCAGTCAAGAGAGATGGAAACTCCAACCAAAACTAGTACTCATCTTTAACAGGATATCATGTGAATGAAATCAAAACTTTGGAAAAATCCTCAGATATTTTTATAGGTGGCCTCTAAAAATTAACCACCACCCATTTAGGGCTATACTTTCTGATAGTCCGTTTTAGATACATTAAAGTACCCAGATACTATATAATAATTAGGAAATTAGGACAATCATGCATTGTGAGCCTAGATGGTAAATATGTTTCTAATGCGCTTAAAAACAATTTTTATTTTAAAGTAGGGTTTTAGAATTGAACAGGTTGTGCTTTTTTTTTTTTTTAATGTTTTATGGCAGTACGTGATTTTGTGGTTTTGGCACAGATAAGATAGTGAGCTAAGGCACATCTGTTTCCTATTAATGAACTACCATTCTATTCCTATTCCACATTAACCAACAGCATCTAAATGAATTTTCAGCAAGTAGCACATTAATGTGAAAGATTTGGCACCTCTTCAGAAATAGATCATACTGGCCTGTTCATTTCATCACAAAATCATTACTTCAAGCCTTGGGGTGGGGTGGGGTTGGGAGGGATGATTGCAAGTATGAAATTTGAAGGTACAAATGTTTGCTGTAATATCTTTGTTTGTTATACATTCTTTGTGGTACTCTCTTTCAGGTCTGTTGTGAATTATGTGAATCATGTTGTACTGTCATGGTGACTCAGAGTTCCACAGGTTAACTGGGTAAAAATGCATTTCCTGTTATTAGTTTAAAGTTGTTGCCATCCAGTTTCACAGAACATCCCGTTTCTTGTATTATGCTTAAGTAAACAGAAGTGGCGATTTACCTTCTCTCACTCGTAAGGTTTATATCTTGATCATCTCTCCTGTTTGTCTCCTCTCTGAATTACACACACCTAGAATAAAGTTTTCAAAGCTGCCTAAGGTATGCCCAGTTCCCATTAGTTTTAATCTTTTCAATCTCTCTTCACGTGGAAGTATTCTCAGGCCTCTAATGATTTTTTCTCCCAATCTCTGAACTTCTGTTTTTGTTACATTATTTTTCAGATACGGTGGTCAGAAATGGACACAGCATTCAAAGCGAGGGACCCTATTGAACTGAATAATGGCACTGTAATATAGTCAATATGATTTTTGTGCAATATACTGCATCCTAATATGCAGTTTGCTCTTTTTGACTTGCACATTACACAGAGGTTTTCACTTAGCCATCTACAGTGGCTCCCTGACCTTTTTCCTAAGTAATTACAGTTCATTTAGTCCCCGCTAGTATGAGTATTTTAAAATGTTTCCTTCCAATGTGCACTACCTCTCATTTGTCAAAAGTGAATTTCAGTTGCTATCCTTGCTGCCCATTCAGCTGGTTTTGTTAGGCCACTCTGGAGTACCCCACATTTTTCCGTAATCTTGATTTACTTCAATCATGTTGTATCTTCTTACTGTTCACTGTCTTTTCTAGACCATTAATGAATATTTTACAGAACATTAGCACTATAATAGCTCGATGGCTCACCTTTTGCTACATGGAAAACTGACTATTTATCCCTGCTCTTTTCTGTCTCTTAGCCAACTCCTAATTCAGGACACAGAACTTCACCTTCACCCTGATTAGTTAATTTGCTTAATAGCTTCTTGTAAGAGACTTTGTCAAGGTTTTAGGAAAGTACAAAAAAATTGTATCTACCAGTTCTCCTTCATCTACTAGTTTGTTGACTCAAAGAATTCCAGCAGACTGGAGCAACAATTTTTCCCATTATAAACATCAGAAGTTGAAACAAAATTAATGACTTACAATGTATGGAAGTAAACATCACTGCTACTGATTTTACTTGATCCTCCCTGTGCCATCTCATTCAGTACCATTTAGGAACAAGTTTTCCTTAAATATTGTTTTAAATTGTTTTCAACTTCGAGAGAAAGTGATTAGGTGACTTGATCTCAGCCCATATATACCACAGAGAATGTATCTGGTATGAGGGAACCTTTTCATTTAGCAGACAACTGCCTAAATAAATCCAATGGCTTGAAGCTGCAATTAAATTCAAATTGGATATAAGATGCAATTTTTAATTTCAGTAAGGTTGACTAAGCGTCAGAGCATCTACCTAAAGGAAGTGGTGAATTCCCCATCATTTGGAATATTTAAATCAAGACCAGATGTCTTCCTAAAAAGATAGCTTCTAATTCAGCCACAAGTTATTGGGTTTGATAGTATTCACTCATATAGCAGGAAAGAATAATTCCCTCCACTGTGGGAATTACTGTGTAATTCTATGGCCTGTTATATGGGAATTCAGACTAGATAATCATAATTCTTCCTATGGATTGATGAACTTTAAAAAACAGGAAATTCATCAATTTTACATATATCTAATTTTTGCTCAACATACACATGACCTGTCGCTTTTCCAAACGAAAGAAACCATGAGATTTCCCACCTTGCTGTGTGGAAAAGTCAGTAGGTTCCCCTTACCCCAGGTGGATGATACAGAACAGGATAATCAGTGTGAAAACTGAGCTTCCCAGATGTGTAAGCCACATTATTAGCATCGAATTTGTCTTCCACTTGCCAAGTAGGACTTTACAATGAAAGGAAAGAAGAAAAAAAAAAAGAGGAAACATGTTAAAGCCGTCTGCCATTTAAGCCAGCGAAGTACAATGAAACTATGAAATCTCAATACAAAAGAGCTATTAAAAATTTCTGAATATAGAATTATTGTTATACTGAGAAGGGAACAATGAGTCACCAGTGCCCCTCACAGCACTGAACTGGCCATTTCGGCAACTGTGCAACAGAAGCAATCACTTCAAAAATGATGCTAGTCTGTGTAGAGTAGGCAAGACAAGTTGCCCCCAATGCTGTACCTCTAGGGTTTGCCTTTACTTTTCTCGTAAAAGCTCTGAGGGCTGTATTGTGCCAACATTCAGCGGAAGGACAGGCCAGAACCTCAGCTGGTGTAAATCAGCTTAGCACCTACTGGGGTTGCACAGGTGTAAGGGAAGACAGAATTTCTGGCATATGTTTTGTTCAATTTTGCCATTTCCATTCCCCAAGTTGGTCTGTGTTACAAAGAAAAAGTGGAAGCACTGTAAGTTGCATTTCTTTTTCAATGAATTTTAAGCCTTTAAATGACAGGGAAAATGTCAAATACAGAGTACCCTTTATGACATGGCCTTTCCCATATTCCCTTCAAAGAAAAATCTCTGGATGAAAGACGTCAAGATATAATATCTTGCCTTTCCCTTCATACTTTCTGAGAGCTAGTCCCATTATTTTACCTCTACATTTTTATTAAATTTCAAGATAGATGAACTAAAATCAGCATGAGTCTTGCTGACAACAGCAACAAATTATATATTGTAAGGTGGTTGAGTACAAAGACATGCAGACACCATATTGCAATGCAGTCAAAATATGTTTCAAATGACACACCATGCAGCAAAGTCTAAGGCCAAAAACCACATGTTCTGGTTTGCACAAAGTTCATACAATTGAATACAGTTCATGGCAAACGTGTAATATAGATCCAGACACTTGTCTGGGAAGTGTAAGTCAACATATGCAGTCCATGTAATCACTGAAGAAGACATGATTTAAAAAGAAAAATATGAAAACCCATTTCCCCTTGTGAATTACTGCAGACTAAATATACAAAACACAAGCCATTTGAAATAGAGAGATAATGCTTATTTTTTATAAAATGCCCAGGTTAAACTCGAAAACACAGTTCAAAATGATTTATATATTGGATACAAAAACTTTTGCTTTGGGACAAGGATTTTTAAAGTATAGGAATGCCAAACAATGCTAAAGGCAGATTTATAAAATTGCTGGGAAGAAACCCCAGAATAATATTAACAAATGTGTTCAACTGTCATGGGGAAATTCATTTAATTATATGGTATAGTAAGTATTCATCACGCGTGACTTCAGTTCTAAAATATGAAGACCTCAACCACATTTGCATAGTTACTAATTTTAAGAAAAAAAGAAAAGAAAAAAGTGTTATGTCATCCTTTGTCATTAGTGTTGAGGGTAGCTTTGTCATGGCAGTCTCCAGAGCAATTTAATGGCTCCAAAGCACTTTAATTTACCGTAATGCTCTTGCTTCTGAGAAAATATATCTCTCTGGTGAAATAAAAATACATGATAGAATTACGGTGACATTTTACAAAAAGGCACATTCATTCTGTTAAACCAGGTAGTGCTATGGGAGTTAATCCACTGGAACATTTGTTTCATGTAAGGAGATTCTATCAAAGATCACGTTACTAATTTACAGCCAAATATCGATTAAATGCAAAAAGCTACATTAATGCAATGTCCAGCTTGAAAATGTAATGCACAGAAGTTAGGAAATTCAAACCTTAACATTGCTAAAACTAAAACTCAGTCACAGGGAGAGCTGCTGTCAGATGAGAGTGCTGGTGCAAGAGGTAAAAGAGGAAAAAGTGGGTAATCGCAGAGGACTCTGATCCCTCGACAGAGAACAAAACGGGCTGGGCATGGTCTATGGATCAGTAACAAAGCTCAGATTCCAACTTCAGTTGCACAGCCTGCATGGCAGAAAATCAAGCACTATGCAGGTACAACAATCGTGTGTGTTACCTAGCAATACATACAGCTCACCTGACCTGAGAAGCTAGCCTGTTAGCTGTGACTGGGAATCATTGGCACTGAAATCTGAAACCACACTGAAACTCAGGCCACAATAATTAAAAGGTTCTGGAACCCAAGCCCAGTTTAGCAAAAAATATACCATATTTTTGTATCAGAAATGGGAAAACTCTCTGGCCATTGAAAAGCATAATCAAATACATCTTTAAAAATATTTGACTTAGAGGAAAACAACAGTGTGAATTTCTGGCTTTATAAGAAGTACTAGAGAGACTATGGGCTTGTCTAAATGATGGCAAACCACAAAAAGGGGCATAATTTGTGAAGTGCTCTAATGTGTTGTGCTCTAATTCCCCATGTTGGCACACTCTGAAAAGTACCTACAGCGCAATGGTGTGGTCCCGTTTCAACTACACCAGGAATCTCTTATGTATCTATTTGTCCAAGCTTTCTCAACTGACTGAAACAGGAAACCCCCATTCTTAGCCAATCGTCTTCTGCCTTACAGCTGCAGTATCTGGGGAGTGCAATTTGTCTGATCCACTCATCCAGAACATCAGTGACTGAATGGAAACCCTGTATAGTATAGCGACATACACAGAACTTGGAGGGAGCCGCACAGGTGGAAGAAAAAAAAGAACAGTTTGGAAGATGCACCAGAAAGCCAGTCTGTGTGCCCGTGGCTGGCATGCAGATAGAAAACATACAGTAACCCTAAATATTTTGGTAGGGACACCTTTAAAAATGAGTGATGATAAATAAAAGTAAATGTACATGATTTCTGTGCTCCGAAAGGACATCTGTGCAAGGTTAAAGACTTGTGCTTCTTTTTTCCATTTGTGAGAGCTTCATTTACCGTTGTTCTGTTATTGGGAGAATCTGCAAACTGGCTAGCATATTAATTTAGCAAGGCTGCCAATCTGAAATTTATAGTTTGGTTTACAGTGTTTGTTAGACCTTTGGATTTGAGTGCTATTAAAATAACAAGGAATTATTATGAATTATTATTTTATTATAGTTTTTTTTTTAAAAAAACCCTCAACACTGCACATAAGCACTAATCAAACTTCTTTGTTAGGGTCTAAAGTCTTTTGCTAAGAACTGCAGGTTCAATAGGTTCTTACTAAAAAATGTTTACTTGGGCTGCATATGGAAATGCTGACACCAGATGCTGAAATTTCCTAATAATTCGTGTCTCAAAGTGAAACGCATTAAAACTGGGGGGAAAGATGCTAAATGTAGCCAAAAAATCATCAGGGGAGAAATGAGTAAGTGTAATTGAATATTAAGTCTCCCTCTATTCTATGATCTTTTAAATGAATTCCAACTACAAATGACATCAAAACAATGAGACTTTCCCCTTATAAACACTTAGGGTGACCAGATGTCCCGACTTTATAGGGACAGTCACGATTTTTGGGTCTTTTTCTTATATAGGCTCCTATTACCTCCACATCGATTTTTCACATTTACTGTCTGGTCAACCTATAAACACTTTTGAAAATGTTGTCAGCTTTGACATAACAATGAATACAAAAATCTGAAAACAGGCAAAAATTGTTATAAAAATCTTGAACATAATAGCTACATAACTGTATTCATATGCATTAACCTGTTTCCTTAAATATTTACTATGCATTTACTTCATACGAACCCGTATTAAAACACTTAAAGCTATTTTTCAGATTTTACAAATGATGATGATAATTTCTTAAAACCCAAAAGTAATTATGGGTGAATTTCGCCTCTGTGCAGAGGGCCAGTGCAAGACCTATGCATATATTCATAGATTCCAAGGACAGCAGGGATCATTGTGATCATCTAGTCCAGGGGTTGGTAACCTTTCAGAAGTGGTGTGCCGAGTCTTCATTTATTCACTCTAATTTAAGGTTTCGTGTGCCAGTAATACATTTGAATGTTTTTAGAAGGTCTCTTTCTATAAGTCTATAATATATAACTAAACTATTGTTGTATGTAAAGTAAATCAGGTTTTTTTAAATGTTTAAGAAGCTTCATTTAAAATTAAATTAAAATGCAGAGCCCCCCGGACCCAGGCAGTGTGAGTGCCACTGAAAATCAGCTCGCGTGCTGCCTTTGGCACGCGTGCCATAGGTTGCCTACTGCGATCTAGTCTGACCTTCTGTATAACACAGGCCATACAACTTCTGCAAAATAACTCCTTATGAACTAGAGAAGTTCTTTTAGAAAACCATCCAATCTTGATTTAAAAATTGCCAGTGATGGACAATCCACCAGAACCCTGGGTAAATTGTTCTAATGGTTAATTATGCCCATGGTTAAAAAATTTACACCTTATTTCCAGTCTGAATTTGTCTGGCTTCACCCTCCATATGCTGGATCATGTTATATCTTTCTCTTCTAGATTGTAGAGCCCATTAACAAATATTTGTTCCCCTTGTAGGTACTTATAGACCAGTGGTGGGCAATCTGCGGCGTGTGGGCTGAATGCAGCCTGTCAGAGTAATCTGCTGGCAGGCCGTGAGACAGTTTGTTTACATTGACCATCTGCAGGCATGGCTGCCCACAGCTCCCAGTGGCCACGGTTCGCCATTCCCAGCCAATTGGAGCTGCATGAAGTGGCAGCCAGCATGTCCCTGTGGCCCATGCCGCTTCCCACAGCTCCAATTGGCCGGGAATGGCAAACCGCGGCCACTGGGAGCTGTGGGCAGCCATGCCTGCAGACAGTCAATGTAAACAAACTGTCTTGCGGCCTGCCAGCGAATTACCCTGATGGGCCATATGTGGCCCATGGGCCGCAGGTTGCCCACCACTGTTATAGACTGTGATCAAGTTATCCCTTAACCTTCTCTTTGTTAAGCTAAATAGATTGATCTTCTTTGGTCTATCACTACAAGGCATGTTTTCTAATCCTTTAATCATTCTGGTGGCTCTTCTCTGAACCCTGTCATTTATCAACCTTTTTTAACTGTGGATACCAAACTGGACAGTATTCCAGCAGCAGTTACACCAGTGCCAAAGCTTATGCACCTCTTAAGTCTTACTTAAACATTAAGTTTAGGGTTTTAGTGGGATTTAAGTGGTGCATAAGCTTTGTGCTGGCCCTTCTCTGCGCAGGGTGGATTTCATCCATGATTTATGACAAAATCCATTAGCAAAACCTCTTTTTTTAAAGATCTGGCTAGTTACACCCTCAAAATTACTGGACATTCAGTTAGGGATGAAACCACTAATAGCTAACTACAGCAAGAGGGCAGCTGAGTGACACTCAGGAAGATGGTGTCACCTTGAATATAATATGTGTGGGTGGGTGAGAGCGAGAGAGTGCAGTTACTTGAATGTCAGAAGTGAAGAGTATCAGTTGAGAGAGGAAGTGAGGTTCAGCCAACATCTGCCCAAATTTCTGTTTTCAGTGTCTGAGGCTAAAGTATCTCCTAAACAAGACAAAAGAATGTATTCATACAGGGATAAATGTTCAAAACACAGTGGCTCCACTATGTCTGCAAACTATGAAGATGCATGCAGAAAATGGTAACCATTACCCGATCCAAAGCCACGTGAAATCAACAGGAGTCTTTCTAATGACGCCAGCGTGCTTTGCATCAGACTTCATGTATGCAGGTAATTACCTCTGTGTGTGCACGTTGTTTGCAGGTCCAATTAAACTGTAAATGTATTCCTTATTTTCATAACAGTAACATTTAGTACGTATTCACGTTTTACATTTTCAGAGCACTGGACAATATTAACAAATGAGTTCTCACATCTCTGTGAGATGGTTAACTACTGTATTATTATCTCTGATTCAGAGATGAGAAAACAGAGATTTAGAGAGGATGAGTACACTTGACCAAAGGGTTTCTGGCTCTGAACTCTATACTAAGACAATTAGGCCATGTTCAGAGAGACGGTTCAGAGAAGAGCCATGAAAATGATTAAAGGATTGGGAAACTTCCCAATGCCTTATAATGCCTTATAGTGAGAGTCTAAAGAAGCTCAATCTATCTATCATAACAAGCTGTCTGTAGTGTATATTATTAGTTTCTATGCTTGCAAGTTTGGCAATCTGTTTAAAAAAAGAATATCTGCTCAACAGATTTTTTCCACAAGCGCTCACAGCTCTATTAGTGTATATACCCTTTTATGCACATCTTCCCTTTTATAATAAGCTGCTCTCCTTTGGCAGGAGAGAGTAAAGTAATATTTTCTCAGTGCCATTCTGTACACAGGCTGTTGATTCCATCATGTTATTGATTTGTTTTTATTTGCACCCAAAGGCCAAATACTATGAAAAGCTAGTCTCCTGATTTAAAATTTGCCTTTCATACCTAGAAAGCTCATGAGATTTCACTCTGAGATGCTAAGCTGTACACCAACTTTACATTTTCATTTATGTAGCGAATATCCTATAGTGAACATGCCAATTTTCAAATGCTTTGACTAAGATTTTAAACAATAAAAAATATTCCCTTACTTTCTTTTAAACGTTGAACGACTAGTCAAGTTGGAAACGTGGCACAGTTGAAATGGTCTTTCTATAACCTGCTAACAAAATGAGTTTTGGAGAAGTGAGGTAATTTACAAACCTTTTCCCTTTCCCTGAAATGTTAATTACTGAGAAACCTGATACATAAGGATACACACAGGACAAAGGTTTTAGTCAACACTGAGCTATAAGCTTGCTTTAACTACTGTTAAGGATAAAGTGGTTCCTAACATGATCTTGTCAGCTGTTGTGCACTGGGCCACACTGTGGCCCTGATCCTGTAATGGGATCTGCGTGGGCATAAAGCCATCTACAGAAACTAAATCTGTGTTAAAATTATATTTAAAACATGTTCTAGCCCAGGGTGGGCAAACTTTTTGGCCTGAGGGCTACATCAAGGTATGGAAATTGTATGGCGGACCATAAATGCTCACAAAATTAGGGGGTGGGGTGCGGGAGGGGGTGAGGGCTCCAGCTGGGGGTGCGGGCTCTGTGATGGAGCCAGAAATTAGGAGTTCAGGGTGCAGGAGGGGGCTCTGGGCTGGGGGAGGGTGATGGGGTGCAGGGGAGGGAGCTTTGGGCAGGGGCTGAGGGGTTCAGAGTGTGGGAGGGGACTCCAGGTTGGGGCAGAGGTTGGTATGCGGGGGACTGGGGGGTGCGGGCTCCTCTGGGGATGAGGGATTTGGGTTGCAGGAGGGTGCTCCAGGCTGGGACCGAGGGGTTTGAAGGGCAGCAGTGGGATCGGGGTGCAGGCTCCAGGCGGCGCTTACCTCAAGCAGCTCCTGGAAGTAGTGGCATGTCCCCTCTCTGGCTCCTACACGGAGGCCCAGTGCCAGTCAGGCGGCTCTGTGCGCTGCCTCATCTGCAGGCACTGCCCCTGCAGCTCCCATTGGCCGTGGTTCCCGGCCAATGGGAGCTGCAGGTGTGGAGCTTGGGGCGGGGGCAGCACATGGAGCCCCCTGGCTGCCCCTACATGTTGGAGCCGGAGGGGGGACATGCTGCTGCTTCCAGGAGCTGTTCTGAGCTACGGCATGCGCAGAGCGGGGCAAGCCCCCAACCCCGCTCCCTGTACAGATTAAAAGGTCTGACAGGCCGGACATGTCCCGTGGGCCATAGTTTGCCCACCCCTGTTCTAGCCTCATTCCCTATCCAGACAATTTAGCTTGACTGGAACCACGCTTACCTCAAGTGGCTCCCGGAAGCAGCGGCATGTCCCTTCTCTGGCTCCTATGCGGAGGCGCAGCCAGGCAGCTCTGCGTGCTGCCCTGTCTGCAGGCACAGCCTCTGCAACTCCCATTGGCTGGAAACCACGGCCAATGGGAGACGCGGGGGCGGCTCTTGGGGCATGGGCAGTGTGCAGAGCAGAGCCCCCTGGCTGTCCCTATGCATAGGAGCTGGAGGGGCACCATGCCGCTGCTTCCGGGAGCTGTGTAGAGCAGCCCCTGACCCTGCTCCCTGGCTGGAGCGGGGCAAGCCCCAGACCCTGCTCTGCAGCAGGAGCTTGAGAGCTGGATTAAAATGGCTGTAGTTTACCCACCCCTTTTTTAAAGTCTGATATCTTGTGAATGGCCAAGAATAGAAACACTTGCCAGTACAAAAGCTTTTAATGGAAGAAAATATTTACAAGTACTAAGTGTGGTTTTCAAAGCTGAGTAGAGGATTCAGCTACACAACTCCCATTAAATAATTAATTAAAGGCTCACTCTCCTAGTGAGCTTTGAAAATCTCAACCACTGTTCCTACTGGGCTGGTGAGCAAAAAGAAAAACAACAAATTCCTGCTGAAAACACATCACCTTAAATCCAAAAATCACCCAGTAAAGCTTTTTTTTAAAAAGCTTCAGTGTAGCTCCTATCCTATCACAGGATACCACTCCCAGTGTATTGCACCAAAAATCTTCTTTTTTTTTTTTTGTATTGACTCAATAGGTAAAACACTTTAAAAAGATGACAGGTTTCAGAGTAACAGCCGTGTTAGTCTGTATTCGCAAAAAGAAAAGGAGTACTTGTGGCACCTTAGAGACTAACCAATTTATTTGAGCATGAGCTTTCGTGAGCTACAGCTCACTTCATCAGATGCAAAAAGATGTTATGTCTGACTTTCAGCTAGACTGATGTTCAGCATTCCACACACACTGGGTTCACTTAAGAAGTTTCTGTTGGCTTGACGGAAATTTCTTGTTCCAGCATTATTCCCCATTTTAAGTGCAGGGAACCTCTCTCAAACTGGTGGAGTCTTTCAAAATAAAAGAAACTTTTTAAGTTCGGCCACTGTAAATATTATATTTGACAGAGGAAATAACATCTTTTTACATGCCTACAGTGGTTGCCTACTGTAGTCACATTATTTAGTTATCTAAGGAAACTGGCAAGTTTTTGAAGGAGACCAACATATTGGATAAAAACCTTAGGTAAACATATAGTTCTCGTTATTTTGCTTCCATTTTATCCGTTAGCACATTTTCCTTTGGCAAATCCAATAAAAGCAGACCAGTAGCTGTTTCAGAGAAAATGCTCTTTTCTGGTTGACCACCAGTAAGTGCTGATGGCTGGAGTAATTCATATGCTCTTATTGGGCCAAAGGCCAAGTAATAAGAGCATTTTCTCAGCCAGACTAGCCATAATACAATGATGCCTAGCTTGGCTCACAGGCATCTTTTTGAAATACAGTAACATTTGGATGGGCCATAGATTTTAAATACAGTTCCTGTTTCAGAAAGACTACAATGTTAATCACTTTAGGTTGCTTTAAAATTTTTAAAAGGCAAATAAAACTACATTTAGTATATTTATCCCAGTTACTGGTGCTTTATATAGAGAGTTAAATTCTTTCCTGTTGCATTCATGCAACCCTGCTGATTTCAGTGCTGTTGCATCCATGTGACTGAGATCAGAAGTTGCCCCAGAAATGGAGCTCAGTAGCTGGGTGGACACAAAAAAAATGACAGAATGGAAATTAAATCAGAAGGAACTTGTCCAGTGCCAGAAATAAGCTACGGGATCATGAAGGCGATTTTTCCGGCTTTCAGAACTTTTTCAGTAAACTTGAATGATGGTAGCATCCCAAATAATTTATTTTTCTATGACAATTAGTGATTGAGCTATTTTAGGCCAATAAAATGAACACTTCATTGGCCTTATTCAAGCATTTCTTTACTTTGCTGAGACTTTCACTGCATCTCTTCATTGACAAGAAGCAACATAATGAGAAAAAAGGATCTTTTCTTCCCTTCCCTCTCTCCCAAATTAACATTTCAGATAAACATATTTTTCCCATTATCACTGTGCTGTGCTTATCAATCTTGCCAGCCCTGCATATGCCAACATGACTTGAATGTGGCCTCATACAAAAACGTTATACGAGGGAAGTAAATCTTTGCTTCTCTGTTCTAATATGGAAGGAATGTGGGCTTTCCAGCCAAGGTTTGGATTTTGTCTTCTCCTATTTATTTTAAATCTTTTCAGACAAAAAAAGGAGACATTCACTGTTGCACCCATATTGTTAACTTTTGAACTGAGGTGCTCAAAATGAAAATACATGTTTAGCTGGAATTTGTATTATCTGATCAGGGAAAAAAGCCTGGCTAGGAGCCCCTGGATGTCCCGGTTTTAAGTGGCTATGCAGACCCCAACGTATAAGATACAATTGGCAAAACAGGACAGAAACACAGATGGTAACATTTAAATGTTATGGGTTTGTTATTTTTTTCATAAGTCATTGAAGAATATGTGCAAATCAGAATTCTGAAAATTATTCTCCAAAGATGGATGGGTGACAGAGGAAGACTATTGAGCTCAGCAAGACATTAGCTAATAGCATTCAAGTGGAGTCCAACAGGGATCAGTTCTGGGTCTGGTTCTGTTCAGTATCTTCATCAGTGATTTAGATAATGGCAGACAGAGTGCACTTATAAAGTTTGCGGACAATACCACCCTGGGAGGAGTTGCAAGTGCTTTGGAGGACAGGATTAAAATTCAAAATGATCTGGGCAAACTGGAGAAATGGTCTGAAGTAAACAGGATGAAATTCATTAAGGACAAATACAAAGTACTCCACTGAGGAAGGAACAATCAGCTGTACACTCACACACACAACATGGGAAACGACTGCCTAGGAAGGAGTTCTGCCTACTGTGGAAAGGGATCTGGGGTTCAGAGTGGATCAGAAGCTAAATATGGGTCAAAGGTGTAAAATTGTTGCAAAAAAAGCAAACATCATTTTGAGATGTATTAGCAGGAATGTTGTAAGCAAGACATGAGAAGTAATTCTTCCACTACTCCACGCTGATTAGGCCTCATCTGAGTATTGTGTCCAATTTTGGGTGTCACATTTCAGGAAAGACGTGGACAAATTGGAGAAAGTTCAGAGGAGAACAATAAAAATGATTAAAGGTCTAGAAAACATGACCTATGAGGAAAGATTGAAAAAATTGGGTTAGTTTAGTCTGGAGAAGAGAAGATTGAGGAGGACATGATAACAGTTTTCAAGTAGATAAAAGGTTGTTAAAAGGAAGACAGAGAAAAAATGTTCTCTTTAACCTCTGAGGATAGGACAGAAGCAACGGGCTTAAATAGCAACAAGGGCAGTTTAGGTTGGACATTAGGAAAAACTTCCTGTCAGAGTGGTTAAGCACTGGAATAAATTGCCTAGGGAGGTTGCAGAGATTTTAAAGAGCAGGTTAGACAAACACTTGTCAAGGATGGTCTAGATAATAGTTAGTTGAGCCTTGAGAGCAGGGGACTGCACTAGAAGACCTCTCAAGGCCCCCTCCAGTACTACGATTCTATGATTGTTCACCCCTCTAGCAGATCATTAGGGAGTTGGAGATTTAGGGCCCTAATTCATGAAGTCAATGGGACTTCTTAAAGGTCTGCACATACTTATGTGTCTTATGCTTTGTGACATTTTGAAATGAACCCTTTAGAAGAAGAAAGTCTGCAAGTGAAACATTTGGAAAAAGCCGTGGAAAGCCATCAATGCAGGGGTTCTGCTTTGTTGAGAGAGGGTGGCTCTGAAATGGGCATACAAGGTCATCTGCACCCTATGAGCATGGTGGAATTGAGCTCTGCACTGGTCCTGCATGGCCCACCGTGGAAAAGGGGTTGGGGACAGACAGGGATGTGACCACTGGGTCTGTGCTTACATGAACATTAATGTGATGTCTATATCCTCTAGAGTCTAGCTCATGAGTTCTCAACTGGGTGGTTGCAAACAGGTGTCACACTACTCTTCCCATATTGCTAAATGGGAGGGAGATCCTGGCTAGGTGGGAGGGGAGAACTGGTGTATATCCTGGTATGGAAAGGGTTCAGAACCACCATGGCCTAGTCAGCTTTGAAAATGTATTTTAAATATTTACATTGTAACCCTCATTTCAGCACCTTCTGAGCTGACTGACTCTTCTGAGCAGAGCTTTCATTTAAAGGTGGTGAAGTGGGTACTTAAAACTGATATGAAAGACAATCTCTCACTTGAACCTCCTCTATTTCCCTGACTAGAAATGGGTTTGACACAAAGTTTGAATGCAAATGCTGATCCAAAGTTAAGGTGTTTGGATCCAGGGTATTTGATCAGGCACATCTCTATCCATGGCTTGAGATCTTGTTGATTATCATCTTATATTTGTTTTCAATTCTGTTATTCTCTTTTACAATCACGATTGTCATTATAGTTTGCTCCTGGCTACCATGCTATTTGTCATATATCCCATCTGGCATGGCAAAGCAATGCACATCCACAGAGTGTTATGAGTGATTACATTTTCTAATGTGAAGCCAAGAATAATTCTGATCCGGCTACAATAAATTAATCCCCAAGAAGGGTCCTACATCTTGAAGTGTAACATATCAAAGGTGATTACATTGCTGGCAGAACTAGGACATTTGAAAAACTAGCTCACCCATAAAATGTGAGACGCAGGAAACCAATCCTTTTGCCAAGTTTAACCAACTCTCCCCGTCTAGTGGCAGCTCCTGTTAACAGCACAATTCCTACTTTTTTAAGGGTGGAAAGCCACTTGTAGGCACTTTCATCACTGTGTAAGACTTCTTCAAAAGACATATTTGGGAGCTGCAGATCTGAGCCCCAATATTTACATTCTGTAAGACAAAAAATATTGAAGCAAACTTTTAGTTATTATCTTTATTATTTCTTATTTGTATCACTGTAGTTATTTCCATGTTCAAGGTTAGGACATATTCACAATATTAAACTATTTTAAAGTAATGCTTTGCTCTTGTGTATTTCTGAATATGGTCCCAGTCCTGCAATTAGATTTGCACGACGGGACCCATGTGGAGCCTTTGGTACATACATATCACAAACAAACAGTTTTCTAGAAGTAAAATACATCAAACAAACATATAAATAACATTTTAAACCATGTATAATCTGAAAGGAATACTATATTGCAAACCAAAGCAGAAGTGCCTCTCTCTCTCTGAATATATGGACTAAAAGAGTGAAAACTGTCAATACTCAGTTTCTTTAATGTTTTGTTTTATGCTATGCTGTTATTTTTATTCATTGTTTGTATTAGAGTAGCACCTAGAGACCCCAGTCAGGACTGATGTGCCATTGTGATTGGTACTGTATGGACACAGAGTAATAGAGAATCCCTTCCTTGAAGAGCTAACAATCAACATACCAAGATAGGCCAGATGAATGTGTTAATGTATGATTTTAAAAACAGAATAATTAAAATGGTTTCATCTAAAACACATCAACAAAAAAGAAAAGAAAATTCACTCAACATATAAAAAAGTTACAATTCCCAGTTCGAGTTAAAATCGACAATACAGAATGCTCTGTAGTGTGTAGTTACAGGACAAACACTACCTTGCTTTCAGTGTCTTTTCCTATGTGTATTTGTTGTAGATATTTAACACTATTTCACACAGATGTTAGTTTGGTAATTGAGGCCCAAGAAGTTAAGAAACCTTAACATAATTAGAATATGCAGAATGCTCCATACTTATCAATGATTCAGTGAAGAAAAAGAATTTACATTCTGGCCACTGTCATCAAAAATGATTTCTAAAAGATGTTCGTTCACGTTCGGCCTATAATACAAACAAACAAACAATATATATTTGTGAACTATATATACGTGAACTATGTGTGTGTATATGTGTGCGCCACAAGACTGCAGAAAATGTATGTATATTATATTTTTACCATAAATGTACCCTGCATTTTACAAACACAGAAAAAGACATGCTCCTTGCCTCAAAGAGCTTTTATTAAAGAGCCAAATTGCGGCTGTCCCCCCTTGGGTGCATTAGTGGGGGCAGAGAACACAGGGAGTTGTTTCCCCTCTGTCTCCAAGCAGAAGGCAGCCAGAATGCTGAAGTATGTGCTCCTGAGTGGGAGACTACTGTTGACTGCAGCGCTGTGCACTCCAAAGGTAACACGATCAGGTGAGGTGGCTGGAGGGGGCGTGGGCAATGCTTTTTTCAAGGCGGAGTACATGCCACTTCTGAGAGTACTCCCATAAACATTCTGCAGAAAATCTCCAGTCGTCATCACTCTGGAACTACAACTCCATCACTGGTGGATTAAGACTAAATGCAGCTCTGATCCAACCTAGCCCCTCCTCGCCAAAGAAAAACAGAAGGCCCACAACAACAAATCAAAGCTCTCCCCCCAAAACCCCCCTGCTTGTTTCTCATATATTTCCTATTTGATTCAGATAAATAACCTTTCTATAATCTGAAAATCACCTTACCATAGTGCAAATAGAAAACAGGCACATCTCCACTTCCATCCTGGTGCAAGGCCAAGCACAATTTAATCCTTGTGTTGAGGGAGGGCAGCTACTACACTGGCCTCTTCAAAGTGGGCTCAGGAAGGGATGAGCCATTGCCACACTGCCCCCTTTGCATCAACAACATTGGAGGGCGTGGGAGGGTGCACAGCACATGCTGAAAAACGTTGGCTCAGCAGCCACTCTCTCCCTGTGCTCTGAGGGCCACTGTGCCTAGGCAATTTGCTTGCCTGGAACTCCACTGGGTTGGTCAGACTCTGCATCATGTCCATCCCAGAGCTGTGGTGGCTTAAAGACACAATCAGTCCTTGCATATTTATACAGGCTATAAACCATGAGAGGGGGATTCTGTTTTGCTCCACATACAGAACTCAGATGTACCTGTCATCGATATTACCCCAGTAGCGGAGCCACACACACAGGAGCTCTGAAGTCTAAGGGGAAGTTTTTGCTTAAGTCAGGGAGAGTAGGATAATCATATCATATATGTGTTATGCTATTCCATATGTCAGAAGAAAGTAAACCCATAACTTCCCAATGTTTCAAAGGGATACCTAGGTTTTACTCATCCAATGGGACAAATATGATCAAATGCTATGTACCCCTGAAAATTAAGGGTAATTTGCTCATATGCTTTCATATAGTTTCAGCTGCCCAAATGCTCCTAAATCTAGCATGGCTATTCTAAGGATGCCTTAAGCCTACAGTCTGAGCCAGCAATTGGGTAATGGTTACTGATTTCCATTTTTAACAATATGATTTTCTTTACCCCTTACTGAGTCTTAAAGCAACCACATTTTATTTGAGTTGGAGAGTTCAGGAACAGATAAGCTTCCTAATACAGAGAGATATATGGGTTCCAGGGGAATGCTGCACTCAAAATGAATTAAAAGTAAATTAAATGGACTGTAACTAGAAGAAAACACTCCTGGGTTCTTCACTGGGTTCTTTCTTTTGTTCGGGTTTTCCTGAGGAGGAATGTTTTCTGCATTCAGACAATATGTTCTGATGCCAGTTCAGGGAAAAAAAAAAGATTTACAAAAAGCCAGACAGAAATTTATAGTTGGAAAAGAAAGTACAAATTATATAGTACCGTTGTATTAGGGTAGATTTTTCACAAGTGACGAAGAAATACATAATTCACAAGAGACAAGGCTTTGCATGAGATATAATATTTAGGTCATCTTTTCACCATAGGAAACGTTATAAAGTTTGACTACAGTTATTTTCAATAAAAGATCACTAAGTCATACTGCAAATTTTGGGCTAGACTCTGGCGTTCAAAGACAGAGCTAAATAGTGGGGGATACTCTGAGCAGCAGTTCCTGGAGTCATTCTGCTTACAGGGGACAAAGACAGACAGCAAGCCTCCAGGAGGGCTTTGGGAGAACATTCAGAAATAGTGGCTACTACAGCACTTAAAGCCATGGTCTTGCACCCATTAATGTTAGTGCAAGTTGTGCTACTGACTTCAGTGCTTGCAAAATCAGTCCCCCAAATAATGCAACATAGAATCCCTCCGCCATTGACCTTGGACAGCCAGCCAGTGCAGAAGACAGACGAGGACATGGCAATGCCCCCCACAGACTAGCTTTTGGGGTGTCTTGCTCCACAGCTGCCTATGCCTCTCCACTGCCTGGGGGTCAGGCAGTGTGAGAATCTAAATTCTGGCTGCCCCTACACCCTCTCTCCTCTTGCAAGTGCAGCCAGAATCTGGACCATTATTTAGGACAAAAATGTGGGAAAGCCTTTCTCCCTCTTATTTTTCCTCTTCTTTTAACTCTTACACTCCTTCCTATTCCTGTCTCCTCTTGTCCTTTCCCTCCAAGGGGCATTCTTACATTTAGGGAGACCGTGTGTGTGATGAGGGCAGCCCTAAGCCTCACTGAACACTGACAAATGCACAGCTGGAAACCAATCTGGCTCACCTGTGTGTTAGTATTGTTAAAATATGTATTAGATTTGTAGAGGTGTTTCAGACTTTATAAAATGCTTGTGAGTTGCTGCATGCATTAATCTCACTTATTATATCTGTATCCCGCATTATAAGGTAATATTTAAGTGTTTACTTTGTAACTACAAAAAGCGGTTGCTATGAAACTGAAAACGTTCTCAGTCAGAGAAACATTACCAACTGTGAAATACTAGTTTACCCCAAGAGGTGTCATCTCCTGCCCAACAAAAGAAGGCCAATAGACACCAGACGAACCAATGTGGAACATCAGTGGACTAAAGACTCTGTTAATTGCTCCCCCTACACCCACGAAGAGGAGATGTGCACAAACACTCATCCCATCACAGTCTGAACTCTGGGGGGAAGGGAACAAAAATCCCTGACCAGGGGGATCTGTATCACTATGCTGCTTGGAACTTGGAGAGGGCAATATTTCTAAGTATAAGCAAGGGATCCCCAAACTGCTTAGCTTGGGTTAGCCCAAAAAGGCAAATAGCAAAAAGCACATCACAGTAGCTTCTATTACTTTTTGAAACCTAAGATTAAATCATTTGTGTGTGTATGTACCTGCTTTAACCTTGTAAAGAATTCTCATTTCTTTTTCCTAGTTAATATCTGTAGTCAGGTTATCACAGGATTGGCTACAACAGGGATGGCCAATCTTGTGGCTCCAGAGCCACATGCGGCTCTTCAGAAGTTAATATGCGGCTCCTTGTATAGGCACCAACTCTGTGGTTGGAGCTACAGGCACCAACTTTCCAATGTGCCGGAGCGTGCTCGCTGCTCAACCCCCTGGCTCTGCCAGAGGCCCTGCCCCCACTCCACCCCTTCCCTTCCCGTCCCCTCCCCTGAGCCTGCCATGCACTCACTCCTCCCCCTTCTCCCCCGAGCCTCCTGCACGCAACGAAACAGCTGATCGGGTGGTGCGGGGAGGGACAGGGAGGTGCTGCCGGTGGGTGGGAGAGCTGCTGACGTGTTACTGTAGCTCTTTGGCAATGTACATTAGTAAATTCTGGCTCCTTCTCAGGCTCAGGTTGGCCACCCCTGGGCTACAAGCATTGTCTTTGGTGAGAGATCTAAGGTACAATTGACCTGGGTAAATGACTCGTTCTTTGGGAATGGGAGTAACCTACATATTATTGTGATTTCTGGTGTAAGGCACCATTTATCACAAAGGCAAGTTTGCCTGGGTGGCAAGATAGACTGGGGTACTCAGGGGGGCTGTATGTGACTCCATGGTTAAGCTGCTGTAGTGCTTGGAGTTCACACCTGTTACTTGGTTAGTGAAAACCTAAGTATAGAACTCACAACGAATTTGGGGTTTATGCCCTGCTTCTTCTTCCTGCCCCAAGGTTGACACTCATGTTTGTGAGCCACTTCAGACAGCTTGATACTTTTTCAAGAGAGACAGGCCTGGTATGGGTCCCAAATACTGTATGGGATTTCTCCTTCTCCCAGAATCCTGAACATGGGGCTTCTCACTTGTGTCCAGTGATGGATTTTTATCTCATACAGGGTCTTTTTGTTCTAGCCAGCCATTTCCCTGTGCTCCAGTATTGAGGGGAACTATGAGTCATCATATAGTCCAGGCCTGAGAGGAGACTGAGGGAGTTCCACTAAAATGCAGATCTCTGTGCAACCACAGGCTTGACACATACTACAGCTGGCCTTCCACCTTCTTCCTCTTCCTGATTTATTGTCCCTTCCCAGCTCAGTGCGGAAGGTCTGCTCATGCCATTCCCTTCACCATCAAGCCCAGTCCTCTCATTTTCGGCAATACTCATCTCCCTCGGCCTATAGCATGTAGACACAGTGAAGCAAGAAATTTAGTGAGCCTCTCTCACATTTCATAGTTTCTTTCTGGTAGTTCTGATGGTATGAAATACCATAAAGATCCAGGTACAAAATTCTATTTCTCTTAAAATGTACCAGGTACAACGGTGATGCAATATCTGTAAAGAATAGGACAGAATGGTGTCATTTAGCTGCCAACCTGAGTAAGGGACAGTGTGCCATTGTATGGGCCCATGGGGAACACATGGACAGACTGTGGCTTCTGGCTCCCTTGAGAGATTGTGCCTGCAAACAGCTCAGCATGCAGGGAATTGTGCACGGTTCACAATCCTTGAACACGCTACAGCTTTTTCCAACTCCCACACATTATAGCCATCTCAATTTGTGGACTGGCGTGCAGATGTGAATCTGCCACGGCCATACCACCTACCAGCCCCTTTTGGGGTGATGTGAATCCCAGGGACCTCCAAGGGAGAAGTTTCTGTGTTCTCCTGAGTGCAGGAACCATTTCTGTGACAGGATGTTACACAAGGTATGCAAAGGAGGAGACTACGTGCACTCTTCTCTTGCCCCTGCCTATCCTACGCACACTGATTCACAAATGAACATGTAAAGCAGAACAACTGAGCTAGAGCAGACAGTTGCCTTGCGTGGCTGTAGAAGTACTCCCTGTGAGACAGTGCTGAGTAAAAGAATGCAGCTGTTCTCTGTTTCTTGCGACCCATGAAAGGAGATTATTACATGTGCTGAGGGAAAACCTTTCCAATTATTTATGTATGAAGAAAGTTAATTTCAAAAGTAACCCTTGGAAACCCTCCCAAGAATTTCGTTCTGTGATGAGTGAGGTTATAACATTGACTGTTGTAATAAACTGAATCTAAAGCAGACATCCACATCTTTGGTTACATAACATCCACCACAGAGTACAGAAGGGAATGATACAGTTGATGCTTTCCTAGTTATCTGAGTCCTTATTTTATTCAGCTGAGCAGGGGAATAAAAAGGAGTCAGGCTCCTCTCTCTCCCCCCACCCTTTCTGGCCTACATGAATCCTGGGTTCTGCTCTGTGGATACAACCTCCTGCAAGCAAGTAGCTGGGGTGTGGACTGAGCATTGGCTCACTTCCCTCCATCTGCTGCCCTAGAATGAGAGGAGAGTAAGGTACACCCTTTAAAGGGCTGCAGTAATTTACTTCCCTGGACCAAGAGGAAAGCAGTGGGGAACTGTGACTCTTGGAGGATCTTCCCAGGGATGCTGCTGAGGTAGAGAAGTCATGAACAACCCCAGGTTGAGCCTCAATCTATCCCTTGATCTAGCTGAAAAAAAAAAAAAAGAATACTGATATGCTCCAAGTCTGGTATTTATCTTCTAGATGATTAGGGCTTGTCTTCACTGCAACAGTCAGTTTGGATTAGTACATTTGAGTCATTCCACTTCAGCTAGTTTAGCTCGAGTAACTGACCAGACCGCTGTACGAAACACCAGAGCTACACAGAGTGATTCGGTTAGCAGCACAGTGTTACTGGATTAGCAGCAGATGAATTGTTGCAACTCAGACTCCTATATTCCCACTGCATTATTAGCTCCAGCATCAGCAGCACTGGAGCTTTGACAACCTTCCTTGGGTCAGCTAGCTCGAGCTTAGAGCACCACGTAACTTGAGGTAGAGACTTTTGTGTGTGGACAGGACTCAGTGTAGTAGCAAAACTCAAGTTATAGCTCGAGCTAACAACGCAGCGAAGACAAGCTCTTAGTTAAAGTCTTGCCAGTTCTCGTGATTTTTTTCATGAGTTTTGTGGCACTTGATGTTTTACTTTAAGCTCCAACTCTTGGAGACAAGTGCCTCACAGATCTCAAACTTCCATAAATAAAGAAAGTTTCTAAGCCTCATGGTTGCGGAGAAAAGCTTGAAAATGTGACCTGAGTGTATCCTAAAGTATCAGAAACAAGGAGGCTAACAGTGATTTCCTAACAGGGCTGGATGGGGTATAATGCAGCTCATCCTAACCACCCTCACTTTTCTTCCGTCCTACCCAGCTCTGTGGAGGTGACTAATACCCTTCTCCTTTCATGTAGGAGAGGGGAGATTGACACACGCAACTGGTCTCTTCTGTGCATGGAATGGTGCAATGGTGTTGATCCCGCCCAAAGAAAGGACAATTTGACGTAATAAGTGTTTCAGTTGTCTTATTTCTTCACTGTTTTGATTTTAATTTCTTACATCCTTACCACGAAAACAGAGTTACATAGGAAACATTGTCTTAATTAGCCAAATTGCCAGGCTGAAGAGTCATTTAGGTTATTTTGTTGTTATGCATGTAATATCATGTGTTCCTGACTCTAACAGCTGAGAGACTGACTGGATTTTTTGATGAGTTACTTGAAATGTAAATTTTCTACAATCAAAAATGTTTACGGTCTTCTAATAGATAGGTTCAGCAAACCTGGGTTCTGCTCAGAAATCTAGTACTCACACAGCAGTTAATCTTAAACAAATCACTTCATCTCTCTGTGCTTCAATGTTCACCTCAATGTCAGACTTATGTGGTCCATCCTAAAATGAACAAGACTCTCTTTGCGAGAAATAGCTGGGAACACTTTTGCAATCTCTCTCTCAAGGGAATTCCCAGGTTACACTATGTTCCTGGCCAAGAAGATATTACTCAATCTTAGGAAGTGGGAGAGCAGCCATTGGGGGCTCTCGACAGCCACAGCAAACTATAAACCATACAACAGTGCACTATAACTCTATCCCAAACTAGTCACAATGTGGAAAGCCACAGTAGCCTGATAAGGCGGCCTCCAAAAGGAGATGAAAGACCTAGGTAATAGCAGAAAGCTCACCAAGAGAATATATAGGAAAAACATCTTCAGATCTGAGCCTCAAGCAGTTTTTGCATTAGCTGAAAAGTTGTTAATGGAGGGCTGAAAAACTATTTCCCAACAGTCTACAAGTTCTTATCTAAATTCAGCAGTGCAGATTGGACAGCACTGGCAGTAGATTGTGGGCTGTGACTGAGTAATACTTTATTATATATCTCTACATATTCCATAGATCTTGCCAAGATTTTCCTCTCGTGAGCCCCACGTCTGATCCAGTCCCTCTGAAAGCTTATTCAAGTTTTATTGGGATGTGAAAGCAATCTTGTAAAAAGGCTGATCATTGAGGCAGTGTTCCCAATCTTAAACTACTTCAATAGTTCATACTGTATCTCAGATTTTTTAAACAGTCAATAATTTATATATATTAGTACCATGATGACTGACAGCAATCATATAAATTAATCTGATGTGGAATAGTCATTTGAGCTAGAAAGAAAATACTCTGGGCAAAAACTCTAGGCAATTATGTACATAACAAATCACCAATTTACTTGTTCCAGCAGTTACAATCAATGGAATATATTCATAAATGTAGATGAAGTACTAGAAATGGTTTCGAGATTTCCAAGCCTAAATTTAGGTTTGGCACTTTGCTGTTAATATAACTAGAGAGAGTTTTGGAAACACTCCATTACGGTCACCAAGGTGAGGTCCCAGTTTCATAGGATTTAAAGGGAGACCATCAACTTAAAATCTAGTCACTTTAAAAAAAGCTTACTACCCCTGACCCTAAGTGCACTTGCCTATATCTGTGGTTTTATGGGGATGGTGTTGGTGTTTGCTTTCCCCTGCTTCTGAGTGAAAGACCCAGAAAAGCTACAGGAAAAGAGGACTTTCTGACTATATAGTGGAAACAGCGAAAGAGACTGTACCAAGTGCTGTCAAATATACAAAATAAACAGAAAATAGATAATATCATTTTAACTGTATTTCTGTCAGTTACACTAATTTTAGATGTTCCTTGTAACTACACAAAATGGAAAATTTCCAGATAGAAGTATGATTTCTAACGCAGTGGCGCTTTAATTTTTTGTTGTTTAGAAATTTGGTAACATCTGTGAATGGCATTGCAATTCATTTTCCTTTGAGACACTTGTTATGTTGTAAGTTGTCTCATTCACTTTTCCTTCAACCCAGATTTCCAAAGAAACAAGAGATCAATCTTGTAAAATATTTAAAATTAAACTTTGCTACTGTAAAGTCTCCTACTGTATTTAATTAACAAGGAATTGGCAGCCCCCCAACCTCAGGCAAATACTCACCAACAACCACACACCACGCAACAGCAACACCAACCCAGGAACCATCCCCTGCAACAAACCCCACTGCCAACTCTGTCCACATATCTACTCAAGTGACACCATCACAGGACATAACCACATCAGCCACACCATAAGGGGCTCGTTCACTTGCACATCCACTAATATGATATATACCATCATTTGCCAGCAATGCCCCTCTGCCATGTACATTGGCCAAACCGGACAGTCTCTACACAAATGAATAAATGGACACAAAGCGGACATGAAGAATTATAACATTCAAAAACCAGTGGGAGAGCATTTTAACCTCCCTGGACACTCAATTTCAGACTTAAAAGTGGCCATTCTTCAACAAAAAAACTTCAAAAACAGACTTCAACAAGAAACTGCAGAACTGGAATTCATTTGCAAACTTGACATCAACAAATTAGGCCTGAATAAAGACTGGGAATGACTGGGTCACTACAAGTAATAATCTCCCATCAACTGTCGAGTATGGGCCATTCACCCTGATGGAATTGGCATAGTTAAAAATTACTTTTTGTAGTACTACTCTGTTGACATTCACACCTTCTTGTCAACAGTTGGGAACGGGACACATCCACCCTGATTGAATCATTGACTCTCCCGCTTGGTAAAGCAGCTCCCATCTTTTCTTGTGCAGTATATTTATGCCTGCCTACTGTAATTTTCACTCCATACATCTGATGAAGTGGGTCATAGCCCACAAAAGCTTATGTTCTAATAAATTTGTTAGTCTTTAAGGTGTCACAAGACTCCTCTTTGTTTTTGTTGAAATAGACTAACACAGCTACCCCTCTGAAACTCCTATGCTCAAATTAATTTGTTAGTCTCTAAGGTGCCACAAGTACTCCTTTTCTTTTTTCTGTTATAAGGGAGGACAAGCTAATTGCCTTATGTTAATCAGTGTAACTGGATTACCTGTGCATGCATAGTAAATAGAACGTTAACTTCAGAGTGATGGGACAGTGTGTGCTCAACAAAGAAGAATCCTCAGTCACATGCTGTGCTCAAAACATTTAACAGCCCATCTCAGCTATAAAAGTGAAACCTCTGGCCTGATCCTTTCATCTCTAGGCTGCTGAACTTTGAATTGGGAAAGTTTAAACCGTGGGACTGAGATCTTCCAAACAGTCATTTGGAATACCCTGGAAAATGTATGGAAAGACTTTAACAGACTTTACATCTAAGCTGCCCTGGATTTTGCCCTGTTGAGATAATTTCTTTTGCAAACCAACAGATATAACATCACTGCTATGATCCTGATCTGTGAACACTGAAAAATCACTTGTATGTATGTATATGATTCCTTAACCATTAATAACTTTTCTTTTATTAATAAATTTGTAGCTAGTTTACTAAGGATGACTGACAGTGTGTTATCTGGGAAAGATCTGAGGGTAAGTGTCTGACCCTTTGGGACTGGTAGAACTTTAAGTATGGTGAATAGGGTTTTCAATAACCCCTCACTATATTAGACTTGGTTGGATGGGAACCAAGGGCTAGAATGCCTAAAAGGGGCTGGGTTTGGCATATTGTAACCAGTGTGGTAATACAGAAGTTCTTTTGTTACTGGCTTGGTGAACCTAATTATAGAATAAATCACCAGTTTAGGGGATTGTCTGTCTATTTCTTGCAATCTGCCCTGAGTGTGGCATTCTCTGGGTATCCCAACCCGACACCTGGTCACAGAGGCACAATCTGTTCCCAAGTCGCCCACTGTGCAGGGGCTGCAGATACTGCTGTCTTCTCCCTTTCAGCATAGTACGCTCACTCTGAGCTGGTGTGGAATGGGAAGCCATGGCCGTACCTCTTCCCGAACCCTTTGGAGGTGGTATTGATTATATTTACTGAGAGAAAATTTCACTCATTCATCTGCTAGCAATGGAATTCTTCTAACTGACTCTTGAAGAGCTTTAATATTTGTGCCTTCTTCCTTGGAAAGCTGCTCCATGAATATATAATAGCACTAACAAACAGAAACAGATCAGTTCCATATGACTTATGGTTCAAATTCTGTCCACAACATATAGGGTGGGGTTTTCAAAAGTGCTTAGTGTTGACCTAACTCTGGTCCTATTGATAAATTTCCTGTTTAGATGGGAGCAGAGTTAAGTCAATCCTAAGGTCTTTTGAAAATCCCTTCCATGCAGTACAAAGAACACAGTCACATTTAAAATAACTTCCACACAGAACTGTAAATTTGTGCCAGGGAAGGGCAAAATCTTCACAATGAAGGAACTGATTTGTATCTCCTTCTAAAAGATGGTGCCTTTTGAAACTAAGGCCAATTTTAATATAATGGGGGAGGGAAAAAATTTAGAGAAAAGAAAATAATTATGACGACACTATCCAGGGATATATGCCAAAGGGTCATCTCGGAGGCTGCAGATAAGATGGACATGTAGGAAACCATAGATAACACTGATCTTGCTGGATTTTTCCCTCCTTTTATCCATATGCAGACTGTGAGATTTACAGACTACAAAACTAAAAATGCCAAACAAATATTCTTCAAACATAGGGAAACCTGTGTTAGATCAAATAGTTCTTTGGTTAAAACTTCTGGCAGAGCTCTAGAAGGAAGCTTGCACACTGCTTCCGTGTACTGTGGCTGTACCATCAGTTTCTCCTGTCCGCATGCAGTACAATTTACTCATATAGGCAGAGCTATCATTAAGGTTGCTCAACACTTTCCATTGTAAGAACCTGTTTTCAGTTGCTTAAAACTTTGCCAAACTTTAACCATTTCCCATGCCAGGTGTCTGCCTAATGCTCAATTTTCTGGGAAACTTTTAGCACAAATGGTTCAGATGTTTCTGAGAATGAACTTTGTGAATAATATATAGCTTTGTCATGTTAAAAAATTGTTACAATTTTTTAGTTGGGAAATTGTAGCGCCTCCATTCTCTGGAGCAAGGGCTTGAAATTTGGCAGGGGAGGCATCTTGATGTTCGGGATGTAACTTTTGCTACTCCTGTTAAAAAATACTCAAATGTGACAAAGTTATAAACCTTTGAAAAATGTGTCTGTATATGCTCAGTAGAGACTTCTTAGAGTTTGGTGGCTAAATTCTCCAAAGATTCTGTCTGCACTGAGCATACTCCAGCCATAGGATGCAGGGGCTGAGAAAAAACTTTTCCTCTTATCTACATTAGTGTAAGTCAGGAGTAACTCCAGGGAAAGTCAATTAAGTTACAATAGTGTATAATTAGTGAAGTCAGAGGAGAATCAGGTCCACATATACTGACATGAATGTATGCACAGATATAAATATATCCTCAAACATTTATTTGGCTGGGAGTCTGAAATGTATCAAACTTCTAAGAGTTAAAAGTAACAGTTCATAAATAAGAAAATATAATTATTGGACCTTATCTTCAGCTGATATAAATGTGCACAGCTCTACTGCCTTTAATGGAGCTAAAATGATTTACTCCAGCTGAGGATCAATATTTATACTTGTTGGTCTATATTTAATTTTGTAACAAACTGAAATGACTCATAGCAGCAAGCTGCTATAACCATTACTGTTGTCACTTTCTACATACTTACTGTGCTCTGCCACATGGCACAACAAGGGGAAGAATCTCTTTGGGACCCATCTGTTCAAAATTGCTCTACTTAAGATTTGTAGAGCCATTTTCATCATCCCATTAATTTTCTTGGATAAAAAGCACTGTTGTAGCTGTTCACTACTGCATGCACAAACACCTTGTAAGCAAAAAATGCTGGGATTTTAATCTGCTTTATAACATAATTATCCCTTTGCCAAGATTACTTTGTTAAAATAATCAAGAGTTGTTTATTTTTAAGCTTATCCCACAAGGGCCAGCTCTACGAGACAAAACTGAAATGGATACCACCTAGGTTTTAATCGCTCCAGATAGAAGGCTACAGTGCATTCAGCCAAGAACTCAAGGGAATGGTAATGCAAAGAGAAAGTGAAAAGACAGGAAATTAATCATGGATCCCAAAACACAGTTTCTCAACAGGCCACTTTCAGGAGTCTGGGAACTGCTGATGTTAAATGTTACTTTAATTTAGGAGTTTGCCTGTGTTACTAGTGTATGCAAGCTTAAATTTAGAATTATGGGTCAGACTTCATTTTATACTATAACCAGTAATTGTAAAGTAGGCACAATTACAAAAAAAACATGTTTTAAAATATTGTACACACTGTTTAGAATCCTGGACCCATTTTGGTTTGGTTTTTAAATTTTATGTTTAAAATCTGGTGCAAGTGCACCTTACAGAATGCTGCTACATACATTTAATACAGTGCTTTTATTGTAATAAATTATTTTTGTAACTATCTCCATTCAAATATAGTAAATTGAAATAATTGTTTTAACAGTGTAAATAAACTTAGGAGTCCACATTTGATGTGCACAGCAGCTATCTGCATATATACATATACACATACATATATATACATATATTATAATGTTTTGTTCTGTTTTTTGGGGAGATTGTTATTAAGGTTGCCCGATAAGCCATTTGGGTTGAAACTTTCCATGCTGAAACTGGTACTTGGAGTTGGAGTGAATTGAAGAAATGGTTGGTTGGAGGGGACTAAGAGCTGAGGGAGGACGACACTGAAATCGGACAAAGAGCTAGCAGGGGATACTGTGACTGGCTGGGCAAGGAAACTGGGAGTAGGAATAGAGGGCCCTGAAAAAAGTGATGTCGGGTGGGGGGGGGGGGGAGGGAGAGAGAAACAGATCTGATGAGAAGCAGTAACTTTGGCAGTCTCCTATCACTATACACTGCGGTTAAAGATCTTCTCTTGTGACTGGATCTGTCATAGATAGCTATACCAAGCTGCACTGAAGTTGGTGGGGCTCTATATAAGTGTTAGGGTTCATCTGATTGTATAATTCAGGCCCAAGTAATGCAATCCATACAGAAATGAACACCTCAAGCTTAGAATATAGTGTGTGGAAAGAGGATGAAGAGAAACTATTGGTGCACAGTCTCCTTTTTGCAATAAAATACATTATAATATGAGCATGGAAACCCAAACACAAACACTTTCTCTCCATACCCTACATATGCTCAGTGGTTAATACAGATGCTGTACCAGGTAGAAACAGAGAATCATATATGTGCTATACAGGGAAAAAATGAATTTGTTTTATGAGCTACCTAACGTGCAAGTGACTGGAGAAGAACCTATTAAACACATGAATCATCTGGAATCATATAACTGTCAAATTCGGGATTTCCTTGCAACTTCCTCTGATGTATCTCTTATTGACCACTAGATGGACCATTGGCCTGGCTGAGTATGGTAGTTCTTACATCATGAATGCTGTAATTGATTCTGTATTATTCTAAATGGTTAAAAGATGGTACTGGGAATAATATTTATTTCCTATGTATAATACAATAGTAAAATGTCATTATTTATATAATTAAAGAGCCAATGAACATTAGATATTTTTAAAAATTATGCTTGACAATATTCTGTTCATTTTACTCACACACATAGTCTCACTGAAGTAAATGGGACTATTTGAAAGAGAATGGCAGTCAGGATTTAGTCCCCTAGCATATTTCAAAGCATAATCACCAAATCTAGGGGCAGATCTTCAGTTGGCATAATTTGTCGTAGTGCCATTGATTTCAAAGGTGATGACATTATAACAATTTATACAAGCTAAGGAGCTGGCCCCTGGTTCTTAGAAGGCTCACACATTGGCTTTTTTAGTACTAAATATTTTCCACATTAATTTTCATAATAATTTTCATAATATGTTCTGATCTGGACCCTTGGTTTTTTTAAGAAATGACTGTGACTAATACTGACAAGTGACCATATGTTTTCTATTTCAGGGGATATCTGTAGAAAGACTATACTGTACATAAATGGACTTTAGGGGAAACTTCTTTTCACTTGTACAGACAGACATTCTTCAGATGTAAGATGTACTCCCCAAATACAAGACTATATTCCTCCTCATTCTTTTCACAGGAGTTTTATTTGTAGTGCCTTGTCAGTTTGCTTTTAGACTAATGATTTGCACACAACCCTGCCAAATTCGAGATGATGCCCATGTCATATTGGTCATCAGAATTTTGCTGTTGCTTCCTTGCTTCAACATTCTGTTTTTAACTAAAGAATAATTAAATTAAAATGAGAAAACAGTGGAGAAATTTGATATCTTAAATATTTAAACCATGGGGATCCTTTCATTACGCTTCTCAATGGGGGGATGGGTGAGGAAGCTTTCACTCCCCTTTCCAGATGGGAAACAATGCTATTTCTAATGCAGAGTATTCCTGATTAACAAAGAAAAGCTAGGGAATTCATAGCTAAGGCTACACCTCTAACCTTAACTCCCATGCCTGCACTTAGTATCATTAATACAGACATCCCGATATTTAACTCTTTGTCCTGCGTCTAGGCTGATATACAATCAGGACGCCATTTGTCCCGATACTGTAGGGTTCCTTGCCAGGCATCCGTTGGCGCAGGGCTGGCAGGCTCCCTACCCAGCTCCATGCAGCTCCCTGGAAGAGGGTGACAGCGCCCTCTGGGTCGCAGGCGCAGGGATGGCCAGGGGGGCGCTGCGTGCTGCCCCTGCCATGAGCACCTGCTCTGCAGCTCCCATTGGCTGGGAACTATGGCCAATGGGAACTGCAGGGGTGGCGCCTGTGGGTGAGGCAGCGTGCACAGCCACCTGGCTGAGCCTCCACCTAGGACCCAGAGGGAGCTGTCACACTTCCAGAGAGCCGCCCAAGGTAAGCGCCACGCTGCACCCCTTCCAGCACCTCAACTCTCTGCCCTAGCCCTGACCTCCCTTCCACACCCAAACTCCCTCCCGGAGTCAGCACACCAAACCTCTTCCCATGCCCCAACCCCCTGCCCTTGCAGTGGGGACCAGAGCCAGGGCTGTGTGACCCCAGCTTGTGGCAGGAGCCGGGGCCATGCGCCCCCAACCCACGGCTTGCGGCGGGCGCCGGAGCTGTGTGTCCCCGACCGACCTGCGGCTTGTGGCGGGTGGCTTGTGGCGGGACTGCTGCCGGGGCCTTCAGCCAGGGCTGTACGTTCCTGCCCTGCGGTGGGGGCTGGGGCCATGCGTCCTGACCTGCAGATTGCGATGGGGACTGGAGCTGGGGCCATGCGTCCCTGACTGACCCAAGGTTTGCGGCGGGTGGCTTGCGGTGGGACGGCCACCGGGGGCTGCAGCGAGAGCTGCGCACCACCAACCCGCGGCTTGCAGCAGGGGCTGGGGCCATGTATCCCGCACCAGCAGCTTACGGCGGGAGCCGGAGTTGCGGCAGGGGCCCCCGATTCACTTGTGGCTTGAGGCGGGGCCGGAGACGTGCTCCCCACATCAGCGGCTTGCGGCTGGGGCCACAGCCACGCACCCTCAACCCGTGGCTTCCTAGGACTGTGTGCCTCCCACCCCCATGGCTCCGGTGGGGGCTGTGAGCCTATGGCTGTCCCCAACACGTGTCCTGATATTTTATTCTTGCGATCTGGTCACCCTAATCATTAAAAGGTGTAGCTACATTAGAAATGCTACAGCAACACAGCTGCAGCTGTTGCACTGTAGTATACAGATGCTTAATACAGAATGGGCTCTTCTATCACAGTAGTAAATCCACGTCTCCGAAAGGCAGTAGCTAAACTGACGGAAGAATTCTTCCATTGACCTTGTGATGCCTACACTGGGGTTTAAATTGGCTTAATTTCATCACACGCAGCATAACATTTTTCACAGCAATAGGGTTAAGACAACCTAACTGTACAGTGTAGACCAGCCCAGAGAGTCTTCAAACCAGCGGATAATCTTAACATACGTGTTATGTTATAGGCATCATACAAGAAATAGCATTTGTCATTATGCAGGGATTGTGGTACTATGGTATCTTCTAAGAATAGGAAGACAGCATGGTCACTACAGGTACTTGGGGTGGTGAATGTTGAATTTTCAAATACGGCTACACTGAAGACCTTATGGGGCACAGCTGTACCGATGCAGCTGAGTTGCTGTAAGAGCTCTTGTGAAGCCACTCTATGGTGACGGAAGAGAGCTCCCCTGTTGACATAATGAAACCACTTCCAATGAGCAGTGGTAGCTACGTTGGAGTGAGAGCATCTTCCACCATCACAGCACTCTCCACACCAGACTTCGGTTGGTGTAACTTATGTCACTCAGAGGAGTGGGGTTTTTTTTCCCACACCCCTGACCAACATAAGTTATACGGACAAAAGTGCTAGTGTACACATAACCTTAGTGTACCAGTATCTAAACTTCCATGGCATTTAGACACTTTTAATGCTAAAAGTGTGCTTTAATTGCTTTGCTGAATTAGAGCCCATATAAGAATTAAGCATGAAATTCCAGCAATAACTAATTTCTCTTTTTCCCCACACGTATTTACATCAGAACCTGATTATTATATGTTCTTTGATAAACAAAGTATAAAAAGTTTAAAAACATTTCATAGGCTAATAGTTGTGTTTAACTTGTGCATATTTTAACTCAACATTTTATCTAACCTGGGGCTAATCTGTATGAATCTAGTGATAAACTATAAAAAGTAGACCTCACAATGGCTGAAAACGCAAGTTACATCATTTGCAAAGCCGAACTTTTTATTCCCTATTCCCTTCAAAGGATGACTATAACAAATATATTTAGCATCCTCCTTCTCACAGGCCCAAAAGCCCTTTGCAAATCTTGGCCCTAAGCTTGTGATGAGCTCTACATGTGCATACTCCTGTACTGACACTGAGCAGCTTGCAGAATCAGACCTGTGGGTGGAATCCTATCCTGTGCTGAATGGGACAATCTGGAGCGGAAGTGGATTTAAAAAGACAGGTTTCTCTTTAGTTCTCTAGAAAATGCTGGCAAAGAGAACCAACATGCCTAAATACAGGTTTTGGGTGCTAAAGTCAGGTACCCAAGTTTGAAAATTTTGATCATATGTATATATTGGTGGCAGATATAAACTGCCATACAGTTAGTAAAAGCTGCACTGAGCTGACGGACTACAGAGTGTAATTACAACAATTTTCAACATTTGCAAGGTTTGCAAATTTCCAACCACAAATAGCATTTCTGATTCCTCTGGCTTAAGCTACATTAGAGAGAGAGTCCAAGAAATACAACACACATACCCTAATATAAGCCATCCACACAGACCATCTTTTATAGTCTACCCTTTCTTTCAAAGCAACCAAGGGTTTCACTGACAACTTGCTGAATATCTCAAAATATTCACAGAATGAAAAACAGTGCAATCCTTGAGGAGAAATATAATCTCACGTCATTAAATTCCTTCGTGAGGCCATTCCAGTGCCTTCTACTCACCGCTCTACTGTGTTTAACTCAATATATGTCCCTTCACCAGTTTGAAAAATTTTAAAAAAGTAATTAAAATGCAAATGTTTTCCTTTTCTCTGGAAAAAAGTTGCCTTGGCCTCAAAATTAAAATCTCTTTGGACTGCACTGAGTGACCTGTCAAAAGTGTCCGGTAAAAGACAAATTTAAGTTTTATACATCAGTGCAAGTATATGAGAAAAAATGATGGAATATTTAAGTAAGATGCTTTTCCTTCTTAATCTTTTTTATGGTCTCATTAATAAAAACTTCCTGAACCTCTCTTATACCAAATAAAATATTCAGGAACATTAGCATTCCAAGGACTATTTGATAGGTCATTGGTCCTTCCCAATGTCAGAAAAGATACATCTGGATTTTAATCCTAGCTCCAAGCTAAGGAAGTTTGCCCTGGCTCCCCTTTCCTGTTGAGGCAGCCTGAAAATGTATTCCCTTACCTTGCAGCCTCCAACATGATGGGCAACCCTCTTTTAAGGAATGTCTCAGAGTACAAAAATGATTGGGGAGAGATCCTGCTGGCTAATGTGATGGGTTCCTAAGCTGCTGCAGATGCACAGAGCCTCTGAGTGCACAGGTCCTGGCCTCCGTGGATCCCCAAATTCACTCTGCAGGGTGAATTCCACCCCTCAACTCCAGGAGTGGAACCTTGTAATTTTTTTCTCCTCAGTAGACTTTCCCATGGGGATCTACTGCTGGAGAGGGCATTCTGATCTCATGAGTCTAAATGTACAGAGCTCAAAGGGACAGAAAAACCAAATACATTTAAATCACTTTTACAAATAAACTGAAAGAGTTCTTCTGTATGCAAAAAATGTCAAGTGCTGTGTATCCTACTGGGAAGCTGGAAATCTACCCTTTCCAGCACTATACAACCTTTGCTTCTTAGCACTTATGTATGGCTCAACATCTTCCAAGGGCTGAACAGACTTTAATGCATTGATCTTCACAATACCTCCAGGAGTTAGGTGAGATCTGTGAATCAGTGGAAAGAGCATAACTCCAAGAAAACAGTAATGCTCTCGGATATTATAAACACTTTACTAGAGCTGGAAAGCACTCTTATTCTCAACCAAGCACCACTTGTTGATCCTTGGAAATGGTACACTTTGATTTTTCAGTTCTTATTTACTATATGTGTTAAAAAAACAAAAACAAAAAAACCCGACTTTTACTGACACTGTCAAACACAGTAACTCCTACCCTGGCCAATGCTGGTAGGGGGAGCAGGAATACTGTCCAGCGTATTCACTGATCCTGTCATCCAGGACACGATTCCAGGGAGATGTGTAACGTGCACACACTGCTATTATTTTGAAGGATGCTGCTGACCCAGTAGAGCTTATCAAGTGCATCTTATGAATCCCGCCCTGCTAATGTAAGGGGAAAGAGGCCCCTACTTCCCAATTCCCTCACTAACACATCCATGCAGGCAAGAGTTTAGCCCTTATGCTGCTTTTACATTAGCTTTTCTACCTTAAAATTTCCCAGTGTTCCTACAACTGACTCATCTCCAGCGGTGGTTCCTTTGGCCACGGGTATTTTACCATCATGTTGTCCGACTTTGCTCAGAGCAGGTACAGATGATACAGTGGTAAATATGTTGGTGGCTAAGAGCCCTTTGTCTATAGTGGAGTTCCCATCATTGCTTCCACCAGTGGAGCTGAATGGACAGTAGCCACGGTGGGAATTTGGGGACTTCATAAAAGAACTGGTTGTAAAGGAAAACCTTTGATTCAAATGATCATGAGTTAATTCAGTTTAAAATAAATGAAAGGATAAACAAACAGGTGTGCAATTCGGGTCCCTGATTTCAAAATGGCAAACTTTAAAAAAATTAAGGGAATTAGTTAGGGAAGTGGACTGGACTGAAGAACTCAAGGATCTGAATATGGAGGAGGCTTGGAATCACTTTAAGTCACAGTTGTAGAAACTATCTGAAGCCTGCATCCCAAGCAAGAGGAATAAATTCGTAGGGAAGTATTGCAGACCAAACTGGATGAACAAGCATCTTCAACAGGTTATTAAAAGAAAGCAAAAAGCCTACACAGAATGGAAAAAAAGGGATGGATCAGCAAGAAAAGCTACCTCTTGGAGAACAGAAACTTTAGGGTAAAAAAGTGAGAACTGCCCAAAGCCAAGCAGATTTGAACCTTGCAAAAGAAATTAAAACCAACTGTAAAGGGTTAATTAGCCATATAAATAAAAAGAAAACAAGGAAAGAAGTGGGACTGCTAAGCACTGAGGCTGGGGTGGAGATTCAAGACAATCTAGGTATGGCCCAACACCTAAATGAATACTTCACTCTTATTAAAAACTGAGGCAATGAGGAGTTTGGTGGCCTAATGAAAACGAGGATATGGAAGTTGAAATGACCACATCCAAGGTGAAAGCCAAACTCAAACAGCTTAATGGGACCAAATCGGGGGCTCAGGATTATCTCCATCCAAGAATATTAAAGGAACTGGGACATGAAATTGCAAGCCCAATAGTAAGGGTTTTCCGTGACTCTGCAAACTCAGGGTTGTACTCAATGACTGGAGAATTATAAATATAGTTACTATATATAAGAAAGGGGTAAAAAGTGATCTGGGAAACTACAGACCCATTATTTGACCTCAACTGCATGCAAGATCTTAGAACAAATTTTGAAAGAGAGAGTAGTTAAGAACTTGGAGGTAAATGGGATAAAATATAACAATACCTTTTACAAAAAGTAGATCTTGCCAGACGAACCTGATCTCCCTCTTTGAGAAGATAATTGATTTTCTAGACAAAGAAATGCAAGAGATCTAATCTACCTGGACTTCAGTAAAGCATCTGATACAGTTTCACATGGGAAATTATTAAATTGCAGAAGATGGGGATTATTCCAAGAATTGAAAGGTGGGTAAGGAACTGGTTAAAGGGGAGATTACAACAGGTCATGCTGAGAGATGAACGGCCAGATTGGAGGGAGGTTACTAGTGGAATTCCTCAAAGACTAGTCTTGGGACCAATTTTATTTAACATTTTCATTAATGAGCTTGCACAAAAAGTGGGAGTGGGCTAATAAAATCTGTGGATGATACTAAGTTGGGAGATATTGCCGATATAGAGGAGGATCGTACAAGATTTGGATGACCTTGAAAATCGGAGTAACAGAAATGGGATGAAATGTAACCGTGCAAAGTACAAAGTCATGTACTTAGGGACTAACAAGAATTTTTGCTAGAAGCCCTTGAAAGTGACAGAGGAGGAGAAAGACCTGGGTATATTGGTCGATCGCCGCCAATGTGATGCTGCCATGAAAAACGTTAATGCAATCCTCATAAGCATCAGGCAAGGTGTTTCCAGCAGAAATAGGAAAGTGTTATTAGGATGATCGGAGGAATGGAGAACCTAACTTACGAGAGGAGAGTTAAGGTGCTTGGCTTGTTTAGCCTAACAAAACAAAGGATGAGAGAAGATACGATTGCTCTCTATGAAAACATCAGAGGGATGAACACCAGGGAAGGAGAGGAATTATTTAAGTTAAGAGCCAATGCTGGCATGAGAATAAATGGATATAAACTGGTGGTCAATAAGTTTAGGCTTGAAATTAGACAAAGATTTCTAACCATCAGAGAAGTGAAGTTCTGAAGCAACCTTCCAAAGGGAGTGGCGGGACAAACAACCTAACTTGTTTTAAGATAGAGCTTGATAAGTTTATGACAGAGATTGATAAGGGGATAGTCTGATGAGATTGTCTATGATGGCATACTGCTCATTTGTGACCGCTATTAGCAAATATCTCCAGTGGCTGGAGATGGGTCATTAGATGGGGAGGGCTCTGAGTTACGACAGATAATTCTTTCCCAGGTGTCTGGCTGGTGGGTCTAACTGACTGCTATATTTGGCAGAGGCCTAGTTTGTTTTCTGTTTTTGCCTTCCTCTGAAGCATGGGATATGAGTCACTTGCTGGTTTGAACTAGAGGAAACGGTGGATTCTATGTAACCTGAAGTCTTTAATTCAAGATTTGAGGACTTCAGTAACTCAGCCAGTGGTTGTTAGACTATTGCAGCAGTGGGTCAATGAGGTTATGTGGCCTACATTGTGCAGGAGGTCTGACTAGATGATCATGATGGTTCTTTCTGGCTTTAAAGTCTATGAGTCTAGTCATGTGTAGACTGCAAACCCACTGCTGATATACACTTAGCATCACTTGTTTACAACTTTTTCAAATATTCTCTCCTCGAGTAGAAATACTTGTATGCTTTGTCTAAGCTCAAAGATTAACTTTTCAAAACAGTTTTAGGAAAACCTACAATTTCTCTCATTATCTCTCTGTGTGCATATCATGTATATATATTTGCATTCAAAAATTTATCTGATTTTTTCTGCAGAAATAATCCAAAATGGCTGAACACTAAATGGCCTGATTTTGAGAGAGCCTTTATTTTTGCCCTGTAATTGTGGGTCCACAATAACCAGACTCACATTTTTGTTCCCACATGTAAAACTCTCCCCAAATAGGTGCTTCAGGAAGAGGTGAGAAGAAACCATGGAAGTTCAGCCACACAGGAGTGTCTGTACATCTCATATATGCATAGTATTGTCAACCCAAAGCATTCCAAAACCATCAGCTCTCGAAAACTTATGGCTTATTAATAAATGTGGTGTTTTCTTTTTCCCACTCTGGTTTCTGAGTCTTTAGAATACACTAGGGTCATGTTTTAAAAATCTTTTGCACAACCATAAGGGCAAAAGCAATTTTTAAAAAATTAAAGTTGGAATTCTCACATAATCACTTGAACAACGAGCTGGGCTTTAAGGAAATAAAAACAGCAAATATCATGGAACTCACGATAAAATAATGAGAGTTGGCAACACTGGAAAGGGTTTCTGTGCTGACTTTTCCTGACTTTGGTCCCAACTCAACAAAGAACTTAAATGTGTGCTTAGTTTTAAACACATGAGAAATCTCATCTGTATTTAGCAAAGCATTTGTGCATGCACTTCAGTGTTTAAATGTTCTGCTGAATTGGAACCTTTACATTTAGGAGCTGGATCCTGCTAATCAATGAGAAGGACATTGAGGGGTAAGGCGCTAAATTTGAAACTTTAGCATTGTAATAATATAGCTGTTTGCATTTAATATTTAATCTGCCAAACAGAGGTGCTGGAACAATTTTTATAGTGGGGGTGCTAAGAGCTATTGATCCAAACTGTAAACCCTGCATATAATGGAAACCACTTCAAGCCAGGGGGTGCGGTAGCACCCCCTCCCAACTATTTCCAGCTGCCAAAATAAAGCTATGAAAATCAAACAAGAATGACAACTCTCATATTGATTCTAAAGACAAGATCATAGTCTGTATAATTCAGAATAAAGCTTTCTGAATATCAAAAAGGCATCATCTGCATGGATAGAAAGAAGGGGGAAATGTTCCTTAAAACTACCACCATAAAATGACACATCTGCAGTTAGACAAGGTGGGTGAGGTAATATATTTTATTGTTCCAACTTCTGTTGGTGAAAGAGACAAGCTTTCGAGCTTACAGAGCTCTTCTTCAGGTTTTTAACCTAAGATGACAAAGGAACTGAGCACTTTGTGGGATATCCTGACCATCTTACTGGAAGGAAGTGTGGGAAGAATCTTACCTTGAACCAAGACTGTAGTTTTGTTAAGAAAGCATTTTTCACTTTTATTTGCCATAGCCACCTCTGTCTTTATCCCTTATACCTGAACTGACTTAAAACTTCTCTTTTTGGGATTAAATAATTTATTTATGGTTTACTTTAAATTAACCCAGTATTGTGTTTGACTTGAAGTGATTATTAACTCCAGTTAAAGCAACAAGCTGCTGTGATTTTGTCTCTTTAAAGGAGCAACAGACTTTATTGCTCCTCTGAATGTTCCAGGAGAGAGTTGGACATTTCAGGGCGGGCAGTTTGGGGGAAATTTGGGACTGGGGGTGTGTTGGGGGTCACTTGGCTAGTAGTAACCAAGGCTGGCGTAGACCAGCGTGTGATTGTGGTATAACAAGCAGGCTGCTAGAGTCAGAGTTGCTGAACCAGGGCTGCTCAACACACAGAGACCAAGTGCATGCTTGTATGCTGGCTGGGAGCATCCACATAGGGTATGTGTATGTCTACACAGCAAAGAAAAACCCACACCTGGCCCATGCCAGCTGACTCGGGCTCACAAGGCTTGGACTGTGGAGCTGTTTCATTGCTGTGTAGACTTCTGGACTCGGGCTAGAGCCCAAGCTCTGGGAACTTCCCACCTCTCAGGGTTCTAAAGCCTGGACGCTAGCCCAAGCTCAGAAGCCTGCACAGCAATTCAACAGCCCCACAGCCAGAGCTCCACAAGCCCAAGTCGGCTGGCATGGGCCAGTCACAGATTTTTCTTTGCTGTGTAGACATACCCACAAGGAGCTACAGCAGCAGAGCATTTTAAAGTCACTCAGTGTTACCAGACAACCAGTGACAACCTCTCACTGGTCTGAATTGCACCCCAGAATGTGACAATCTTACAAAGCTCGTCTTTCACCAACAGAAGTAGGTCCAATAAAAGATATTAAGTCACCCACCTTGTCTCTCCAATATCCTGGGACCAATTTGGCGGCAACAACAACAGTGCAAACAATATCTGCAGTAATAAACATATCCAAAAATTGGCAGTAACTCAGTGTACTTAAGTACTAGTTGAAGGCTGTTTTTTTTTTTACCATTAAAAAAAAAGAAACTGGCTGACAGTCCTATACGTTTTCTATAGTTGGACTACTGGTTATAACAGAAGTAATGATAAACACTTTACAAATACCTCAGATTAAACTGGATTGATAGTCATTCACAATATTAACATAGCATATCCTACAGCTTTTAAAACTGTTATGCTTGACTTGTTAGTTTTTGTTTTTTAACAATGATCTTTTAGGACTTGATCCAACTCTGCTGGTATCAAAAGTATCTTCCCATTGACTTCAAAGTGCTTTGGATCAGACCCACAGTTTCCAGCATATATTTCCGATATGAGTGTGCATCACTTTTAGTTTAAGTACATTTGCATTAACATAAGTGAAAGGCTTCTCTACTGATTCACTGCTATGGCTTAGACTGTGTACCCTAATGCCTGAGCAGAGAGGACCTTCAGCATGTAATTCTTCCCACTCACTCTTGGAAGGCATTGATCCCCCCCCCACAACCTTGTGCCTTGACCATGGTCTGAGTCCATGCAGAGGGAGGGACAGAGAATAGGCAGGCTGAGGGGAGTAGTGAGTGAACTGGGATGAACACACACATCATTCCACCTCTTTTGCCCCACAGAGCTGAAACTACAACCTGTCTGTACTATCTTTTCAGCAGAACTCCCTTTTCCTGACCCTTGGAGCTACTTCTGAAGTCCCAGGAACCACCAGAGCCAGAGGAATTGCAAATAGAGTGGTTCCAATGGGGGCAGGGGAGCGGGGAGACAAACAACAGGGGAAGAAATGCAAAGGTATCTTTGCAGATATTTCTGCCTCAGCTCCCAAAGCCAGGGGCAATACGGGCCCATACCTTCACATTTAGTGCAATTAGTTGCTCTACAAACTCTTACAATTTTGGAAGGGATTGTAGGGGTTGGGGGTATCTAGATTTAAGTACATTTTCCAAATTATAAAATTGAAAAGAAGCTGTGCTTTTAAAATACTTAAATTTCTTCCATCTAAATTATTTAAATGACTGCATAATAAAATGTATTGTAAAATTCTATGTCACACAAAACATATTATTTTCCGATATGCGGAACAACAGGGAACATTATTTTTCTTTTATCCAACAAAATCTACAGCTTGAGAATCTATTAAAAAGCTGTTCTCAACAAGGATTGTGTTCTTTGCCAGTGTTTCCTGGTGGTACCCAGTCCCACTCACATTTTTCATGATTCTATCATGTCAGCATTGCATATTCTTTCCACTCTTTAAGTATAGTCAATATAATTTCCATTTTGCTACCATAGGACAGGATTCAAGGATACAAGTTATAAAAAGCTGAGCAGTTAAGAAACATTAAAGATGAACCATCAGCAGTTTGGCAGTCTTCATCCTCACTTTCATGGCAGAGCTGAAATAGCTCCATTGAAAACTGTTTATTTTTCAAAACCTTTACAGGAAAACTTAATAGCTGAGCATTTCACAAGGAATGAAATGCAAGTCCAGTGGAGCTCATTCATGACTTTCAAACCCAATTATGGTATGGCTGATACAAAACAGACTTATGTGCTTAAAAAAAAACCTGGAGGACTGCATGGCTCATGCGCTTATTAATGAACTGGAGAGCCAGGCTTTGCTAGGTTGTCAGTTCACTGGAATCGAGGAATTACCAAACTCAACTGATCAGTTGTCTTCTAGTCCAATATCTTGTCTGCCAGGAACCAGCTGTTTCAGCTGAAGGTACAAGAAACCCAAAGTCAGCCTACATCAGGAGTAACCGGAAGTTACCATCTGACGGCAGTTTGGCAGTTGGTGGGAAATGTACAGGTGGTCTCAGGCCTGTTCCTGAAGGACAGGTGTCCACCGTCACAAATATCACTTAATATTATTTAACATTTGTATGTAATGTGGCACTAGAGGGGCCAAGAGACACTCTTGGGGAGGTGAACAGGGCAGCAGGAGGGGCCAGGGGAGAGACCCAGACCCGAACGTTGGTGGAGCTGGGCCTCCGGGGCCCTGAATTTGCTGGAGCCCAGGCACCATGGGCCCATACAACTCGCCGCCCCTGGACAGACCCTCATAGATAGTCAAAGGCCACCAAATCCCAGCACACCCAAGGCGGGGCAGGGAGTGGGTCTCAGACACCGCCAGGGGACAGTGACACCCTAGATCACATGAAAGCATTAGGAAGTGGCACTCAGGCACCCCCAGAAAGGCAAGAACCCTCTAGTGCCTGGCTCACATGGGGCCAGGACCCTCAGATACTGGTACACACATGGGGACAGGGAGCATTCAATAAATCAGATGTCTGTGTTCCTCCTCTCTATGATTTTGACATACTTTTGACACCTACTTTTTGAAACCAGAAATGTTGTTCTTTACCAACAGCTATCATAAAAAGGCGAAATTACCCAATAGCAAAAACAAATAACTACTTGTAAAAGAAATGCCACAACTGTGACAATATCAACAGTAGAGGTTAACCTCTAACCTAAGGCATGATGGTTAGGGATTAGACTAGCTATTATAATTGTTCAAAAAGAGTATTGGCTTGGTATGATAGACTGGTAACATCATACCACTGGGACCTGATTCTCATCTTAATTTATATGCGTTTTGCACCAGAGTAAATAACTTCAAGAGAGTTACTCCTTATTTATACCAGTGTAAGAGGAGAATCAGGCCATGTGTGTCTAGAAAGCAAACACTCAATTTACATAATGAAAGCTTCCATTTGCAAATGAAATCTGAGGAAAATTAAAAGAAGCTGTTCACTGTATCCAACCATTTCTTTTCCTGGAACATAGTGAAGAGCAGAAAGACACATAAGAACATAAAGCCAGATCAATTATCAATATCATTGCTGTATTACAATATATATAAACAATTGTCTCATCTTTAGCATGGAACACCAAGTTTCTGAAAACTATTGACCAAACAACAAAGTATCCCCTTCCTTAGTTATTAAAGTCTGACTGCCCAATCCTTACCCACAACTCAGCCAGCTCAGCACCTTCCCTTTGCAGGGGAAAAAGTGCCACAGAGATGGCTGCCAACACTTCCGCATATGGCAAGTACACTCAACAAATATGGGTCCTTTCTGCATGTGGATCCCAGGGAGAAACTCAAGCCACCTTCCCCCAACCCTCCCCAGAAAAAAGGAGAAGAGAAACTAGAGTTGTTTTCTGCGGAAAGACAGGAGACTAACTTTCTGCCTCTATACAATAAATGTTCCCATTCTGAAAGTTTCAACGGCCTGATCCAAAGTTCCATTAAGTGAATGGAAAAACTCCCATTAATTTCAATAGGCTTTGAATCAGGCAGTAACGGGGAACCCAGGGAAGCATCTCTCTCAAGGGAACAGATGTTTCAAGGCTATTTGAGCTAGTGTCAGATACTGTAAAAAAAAGAACAAGGGATTTTGAGAAAGATAAGAAACTGCTAAGCATGAGCATAAATTATATTCAATCTCTCCTGAGTAGTTAATATATGGAATTATTCAGGGTTTTAATTGATTTAAACATGAGACTGAGAGTTTGGGGCTGATATCATTTGAAGACTTCAAAGGTATACACTTCTAATCTTGGGGCATTTTGTGAACTGGTAATTAAAAATGAAGCCAACAAAAACTCAGACCATGCCAAGGTGCAATATTACAGTATGCCTGAGATTTCTGAGCAAGAAACTATAATTTGAAAACTTCCCTGGAGCTACTGGAGGTGAATCTGGCCCAAAATGTATGTTTGTCTTATTATGAATAAAACCCATACTATTGAACAGACAAACAGGCAGACAACCACAGATTATTCTGCCACATGGCAAAAATGTGCTAATCCAATCAGTGGTTCTCAACCTATTTACCACTGTGGGCCGCATGTGCAGCTTTCTTTGTGTTAAGTGGATTGCATCCACACTACATACTACGTGTATGGCCTAAGGATGTCACATGGGCTGCAGCTGTGTGCTGATTGGGCCGCAAGCGGCCCATAGCCTGCAGGCCGAGAACCACTGAACCAAATGAAGTATTTTGTCTTCCCAGACTCTGCCACCTACTTGCAACAATTTTAGTTGTTATATGATTGCAAACAATACCTTACCTGTATTGACTGGTTGTTTCTGTGCAACTTTGCACCAGGTGCCAGGATCTCAATTCTAAACCAGATGCCTTCTGCCATTCAGGAGGTACAATGAGCTGGATTCTGGCCATACCGGGCCAGCTGAGAGTCCCATTGTTGGGGGTGGAGGTGAGTGAAGGGGAAAGCTGGCTCCTGCATCAGATGCTCCAACTCACCCCATTATAGGAGCCATGGCAGGGGCAGGGAAGGTTGAAGGGAGGGAGCAGAACTCTGTTAGGATGCTCTAACTCATGCCAGCTACGAATCAGGAAGCTGTAACTGGTTCCCTGATACTCATCCCCCTTCTGTACTGAGCATAGCCCAGACACAGGAGAGTTTCAAGCCCCATGTGTCTTGGAATTTTCTTTTTTCACCTGTAGCTCCCTAAAATAAAGTTAAAAATGAAACAAAAGTAACTACCTCCTGCTGTGCCTCCCCCCCCCCAACATCCCCATGATTATTTGCAAACTTCCAGCATCTGTCCTTTTGTTGTGCTTAGAAATGAGCACAATCCAAACCCCTAACCTGCACACTGCTGAACTTTTGGGAAATGCATATTTCAGATCGGATTTTTGCAGCCCGTCTCTAGTCACTTTTCATAAAAACTACATTCCTGTTTTAACAGATAAAATCATAACTCTTAATCCAGAATGAATCACTTTTCTTGCAGAGCAGAACTGACATAAAGAGACCCTGTCAAGGATGAGAGCAGAAATTTTGTCAGCTTCAGTACTTTACCTGCTCACAGTATTACAGCAAGCAAGGAGAGAGGGGCTAAAGCTATATGCATCCATGCACTGCAGCAAACCCAGTGGTCTGGGGTTGGTGATGGTGGGTCAATCAAGAGTAAGAACCAGCTTTTTAACAGTGCTTCCTGTTTGTGCACCAATATCATATTATGTCAACAGAAATGTGAACAGCATTATATAGCATGGTGTACAAGTTAATTCATAGAATCATAGAATATCAGGGTTGGAAGGGACTTCAGGAGGTCATCTAGTCCAACCCCCTGCTCAGAGCAGGACCAATCTCCAACTAAATCATCCCAGCCAGGGAAATTCATTTTCTAGAGAACATAACCACCACATTATTGGAGAATGACAATAAAACTCTAGATATCATGATGTAAAGGAAACTCGAAAAACTTTAGCACAGGATCCTTGGTGTGTCACTTAGCTACTTATTAACATAGAGACAAGAAAAATAAATGAGCCCTTTTCATTTCAGCTACAATGCCTTTAAAATTCTGTCCAAAACGTCATAAAACAAAACAAGGGCTATATTATATAAATATATGCTGTCCTGTGGACCTATAGATATGTGATAGTCTATATAGTTTTAAGAAATGCATAACAGATTAGGTTTTAGTCCCTACCTGGTGAATCCAATGAAGTGAGCCGTAGCTCACGAAAGCTTATGCTCAAATAAATTTGTTAGTCTCTAAGGTGCCACAAGTACTCCTTTTCTTTTTACCTGGTAAAAATAATTCTTCTTGCATTTCTGCTCTGGCTTGTTCAGAAAAGCACCTTTTCTTCAGCCATTCAGCCTCAAATTCACTGGTGTGTTTGTCTGGCCATGTAATATACACCTTATATCATAAAATAAAAAAAGACAATTAACAATGAGAGATTCAATTAAATCTGCCTACCTGAAACAGCTACCAAAGGGACCAGGAAAATTCAATCTCCTTACTAGAAATATAATTGAAATATATTACTTGCTACTTTGCAATAAAATGTCTCTTGTGGGCAACCTCTTGTTATTTATATAACTGCAAACACTTTCCAAAGTCCGTTTAAGCATTACCTACATTCCCTCCTTTTACAAGAGGTCAGTTTCACAATAAAGAAGCGACCCGGCTTCCTGACTGGTCCTGGATGCTTTCATTCTTTATCCATGCTGCACTTAGCAGTGGTATGTTCTGTATGGGTCCCAGCAGTAAAATAAAGCAGGACATGAATAGATCGTGAAGGGCAGCACTTCATTGCAGGTAGTGACAAGGAGGAAAAGGGTGGAGGAAGTGACAATAGTTTGGGAGCGAAGGGGATGACCACTTGGAAGGACTGAAGGAGAAAGACACAAGAGGAGTGGATGGGAATACCTTTAAAATCTATTTCTGTTAGTTATGAATTAGTGTCCCCCTGTGCTAGGTGCTCTTCTCTAAAGAGCTTGCAGTTTAATTAATAATTATAATTCATATGTACGGGTAAAGTAGGCGTTTATCTTGTATTCAGACAATTCAGAGAAACAATGCGTGCTAATGGACAGAGCACGGGACTGGAAGCCAGGAACTCCTGAGTATTAATCCTGGTTCTGCCACCCACTCACTGTGTAGCCTCGAGCAAATCATGTCAACTCTGCATCTGAGCTTCCTCAACTGCAAAATGGGGATAATAACCCTTATTTCCCTCCCACGTTTGTAAAGCATAAGAACGGCCATACTGGGTCAGACCAAAAGTCCATCCAGCTCAGTATCCTGTCTACCGACCGTGGCCAATGCCAGGTGCCCCAGAGGGAGTGAACCTAACAGGTAATGAGCTAGTGATCTCTCTCCTGCCATCCATGTCCACCCTCTGACAAACAAAGGCTAGGGACACCATTCCTTACCCATCCTGGCTAATAGCCATTAATGGACTTAACCTCCACGAATTTATCCAGTTCTCTTTTAAACCCTGTTATAATCCTAGCCTTCACAACCTCCTCAGGCAAGGAGTTCCACAGGTTGACTGTGCGCTGAGTGAAGACGAATTTCCTTTGTTTTAAACCTGCTACCCACTAATTTCATTTGGTGGCCCCTAGTTCTTACATTATGGGAAGAAGTAAATAACTTTTCCTTATTCACTTTCTCCACACCACTCATGATTTTATATACCTCTATCATATCCCCCCTTTTCCAAGCTGAAAAGTCCTAGCCTCTTTAATCTCTCCTCATATGGGATCCGTTCCAAACCCCTAATAATTTTAATTGCCCTTTTCTGAACCTTTTCTAATGCTAGCATATCGTTTTTTGAGATGAGGGGACCATATCTGTACGCAGTATTCAAGATGTGGGCGTACCATGGATTTATATAAGGGCAATAAGATATTCTCCGTCTTATTCTCTTATCCCTTTTTTAATGATTCCTAACATCCCGTGTGCTTTTTTGACTGCCGCTGCACACTGCGTGGATGTCTTCAGAGAACTATCCACGATGACTTCAAGATCTTTCTCCTGACTAGTTGTAGCTAAATTAGCCCCCATCATATTGTATGTATAGTTGGGGTTATTTTTTCCAGTGTGCATTACTTTGCATTTATCCTCATTAATTTCATTTGCCATTTTGTTGCCCAAGCACGTTTAAGATACCAGTGCTAAGGGACATTATTAATAATAAAATAAATAAAGGGAATCGAGTTTGCATATCTGTTTTATAACATTTACTATTTGCCGGCAAGAACATAAAGGGTCAAGTCCTGCCCTTAGTTACATCCATGCAATCTCATTGATTTCAGTGAGATTCCACAGTGGAGACTGAGGGCAGATCTGACTCAAAGGAGGGTTCTCTCCCCAAATTTTACTTTATATATTTGTAAATGTCAGGTAAAATAAATTTAAAAATGCTCTTTTATAAAACAAATTAGAAACTATTTATTAGATCAAGTAAAGAATTTCCCTGCTCTGGCCTTTAAGGACTCCATGCTTTACTGTGACATCACAAACAGAAGTCTCCTGCAGGAAGAAAGACAGCGTACCAGGTATGAGACAGTTACTTTCTTTGTGGGGGAGTCATACTATCCTTCCTCCATAAAGGAGTTAGACACACAGAGGGAAAGAAGTCTGAGGGAGTGAAAGACTAAGGTATTAAGAGTCTGCAATTTTATCCTCACACCAGCTCCTAGAGATTAAGAAGTGAAGGCTATGGTAAAAATGTTTTACCTATCTAAAGTTAATTAAGAAAAAACTAAATAAGAACATTTGGGGGTTCCTATACCTTATGCTTAACATTTTTGAAGTGGATTTTACCGTAAGAATGACATAAAATGAAAGGATTTGGATTCCTCAAATGACAGTTATACCTAGAAATCCTGCAAATACACAATATGATTTGCGGATCCATGATTATGGCATATCCTGATATTCGAGCTGCTGTACTATTCTCTCTATTCAGGTTGCTGATGAACGGATTGGCAAGAATTATTATACAAATGTACACATGAAAGCGAAATTTCTTTTAAAAAATACCTTTTGTCTATCTGTCAAAGTGACCTCCTTCACCCCAATGTTAACATCCAGGTCTTCCAAAAGCAGTTTGCGTGCTTTAGCAGAATGCAGGAAGCAGTCAGGGCACTGGCAGTTGTCTCTTAGCCATACAGCAGGGTAAAGGCTCTTACTCCCATCTTCCCACTGAATACGGACAAAATTATTCACGTCCAAAGCTTCCACCTTCTGGATACTTGTACTCATGTTGAAAGGCTGAACTGCTCCAGCTGTATGCTGCCAATGATTCCTAGAGGAAGGCGGTCTTGTAAGAATACTCCTGCCCTTTTGCACTAGCAGCAGAGTGCGTGAACAGTCTTGGTGGACTTTAGTCCTTAATAGGTTTTTAGCCACAGCATTCCACATTTTGACTATTACAAAATCGTCAGAGCAAGAATGCCTTTTTACCAGTGCAAGTTCCTCCGAGTACTATAAATAAGAAAAAAAATTAATTATAGAAAGAATAGAGATAAAAAGATAATGTACAAAAAAAAAAAAGCTAATTTCCCCTTCTCTTTCTTCCTTCCCCTGAACTCCTGAAAATACATGTTCCCCATAGTGTAGAAGTTTTGCCCAAAGACAAATGTATATTTAGGCCTAAATTTTCTACGGCGACTAGTGAATTTGGGTGGCGCCTCAACTTCTCCTCAACTTGATATACCTTATAGGGGCCTGATTTTCAGTGAGCTGAAAACTTTCTGAAAATCAGGATCTCAAACTGGGCACCCAAAACTTGAGGTACTCAAAATCACTAGTTGCTTTCGAAAATGTAGGCTTTAACGTACCGTATCCTATCTCAACTCATATAGTTAATGATGATATCAGTTAGAAGATTGAACAATCCCCCTGCAAGGGAAATCTGTGGACACAGGATGCATCAAATATTAAACTAAGAACAGAACCTGTGACTGAATATTTACCTTATTCAGAAATATGATTAGTCCTCTTCCCAAATTAATAAATCAATCCCAAGTTTTTTTTAAATAGATCTTCGCACCACTTCAAAGCTTTTGTATTTGTTTCTGGTTTGTCCCGTTTTTTTGATGCCAGTGGGCAAATCTTGATATCTGAGCTCAGAATCCTGCCCCCATTAAAGTCAATGGCAAACTGGCACTGATTTCAATGGGGCTAATGCTTCACCCTTAGTCTTTACACAGGAGACGTTCCCATGGGTTCAATAGGTGTTCTGCCTTAGTAAGGACTGCAGGATTTGGTCCAGGGTTTTACATTTTTCCCCACTGATTATGAGCGAGACCTGTGTAGTATGGGATCCTCGCGCCTCTTCTGGTTTCTATTTAGTTTAACTGATAGAAAAAATAATATATTTCTACTTTTTCCCCTCTGGACATATTAATTCAAGGATCCCAATGACGCATTTATTGTCTATCAACCTTGCTCCATTTTTAATAAGTCTGTACAACAATACATACAAGCAAGGCATAATTACAGCTAAACTATACACACATGCACACATTTACACTTTGTAGGTGTCTCTCTCTCTTCTAAAGCAATGGTTCATATCCAGAATGATCATTTCTGCTATATGTGTTTATTCATCACTTTTTTCAAAACATTAATCCCAATTCCTACTAACTGTAAAAATATTATCACCACCAAAATGGCCTGCAATCTCTTTATCAACTATAACAGGGATTTTTTAGACAAAGCTTTAGGGTGTGCGCTTGGGAAGAACTTTGAATGTTTTAATCTGTTTTTAACATGGAATAATTGGATACTTATTCTAATCTTTTTAAAGGACAGATTTACTCAGCAAATATTGGGAAACAATTAGGATTTCTGCAATATTGAAATCCTAGAAGATCTGGATGCCAAACTAAGGTGAAAATAGCAACATAATTAAGATGGCTATTTTAGTGTATTGCAAACCTTGGGCAGGGTTCCTCAGCTGGTGTAAATCATCATACCTTCCCTGAATACTATGGAGCTACACGAGCTGATATTCTAGTCCCTTGTATATTCTCTAAGGTTCTTTCAAGTTATTTGGGGAGCTGGGGGGGGGGGGGGGGACAATCAGCTGCCCTACATAAAATCCTGTATTTCAAAAAGTTCTTGTAAAAGGATAACTCACGATGGCTAAAGGCTGGGCCGTGCCTTTAAAGTCCAGTCCACTGTAAAGGTGTGGAGCTAAACTGCCCCAGGGGAAGGTCAGGAGGCATTTTGCCTCAGGGAGCAGGAGCTTCTTGTTTCCACAGAGGCGGCAGAGTAATTTGACACCTCTTTTGGCCTTCAACGCTTAGCTGGCCAGTTTGCTCATTTGGAGTGCTGCATTTGGAGAGGGCGATGGGGTTAGCTGCTTCCCCAGTCAGCCAACCTAAGAGAGACTTGAGCCCAACTTCCTTCCAGGACAAACTACCCTTTCTTTCTGCCAGCTGGTCTTGCTCCTACCTTTCCCAGCTTAAACTCCCCATAGCTTGCGTAGGAAGAATATCTTGCAGACAATTCAGCTCCACACTTGCCTCTAGTTCTTCAGAGAGGAGCATGATCAGAATTTGGCTCTCAAAAAGCCTTCAGTCTCTGTTCCACTCATGAGCAAGCTTCTTGCCCTTACACTTTAGCTATTAGGTGCAGAAGTTATAACTGTGTGAATAATGTATAGAAATAAACATCACCCTTTTTAAAGAGAGAAGGACTAGAAATGTGGTGCATTAATAAGGAAGCAATTGTCCCGTATTTTCATTTTTAATGTTTATAGATATATTACAAATATTTGACGCTTATCAGTCTCAGGTCAAGACTTCTGCTTTGCACTGTTTTTATGCTCCACTGTATGGAAACAAGTGTGTATGCTGAAAGGATGTGAGTTTCACAACTGACTAATTAACCACAGGGAAAATTACAGCAGGAATTTGTCCAGCTAGAGCCTCTGACCAGCTTCATGTTCTCCTTTGATGTGTATTGCTTAACTGGTGTCTGTTTGCAGTGATGGATAACAGTCACTCAAAATGCATGGCAAGCAAAATCAGTTCCAAAATAGATGGCAGTAAACCTCTCAAGTGGTTTGGAAAGGAAGGCCAGCATGCAAAATAAGAGAAGCCACCAACCAGGTCATGAATGGGCTCTGGAAAAAGGGATAATAAAGACTGTGGGAACTATCCATTGGGCATATTTTATGTTATAAAGAGGACATCTACAACCCAAAAACAAATTTAAAAATAGAATGGTCATTGGATTTGAGAAGCGAGATCAGATAACCATTATTACAGCTGTTTGTTTGTTTTTCCTTTCATGCTAAGGGAATTTGTTTTTTAAAAATAGCCAGTACTCTTGTTCACACAGAAATGTTGCTATATCAGATGCATAGTACTACACTCTTCCCTACCTAACCTATTGTTGGGAGAATCTTGGACGGGAAGTAACTATGAGCTCCATTACAAGTGGGAAAGCTTGCACTACTGGAGGTGTTACATTTGTTCTGTGCACAGAGGACTTTACTTTCTAATACCATCAATCTGACCCTTTCTCAAACACTAAATTTAAAATACATATGCAGAATCTAGACACTTTCAGAAAGTGATAAAAGGTCATTCTCTTCGCATAGGTCTTTCCCTAATCAGGAAATGCGAGAGCAGTCCAGTGTCATTCTTTGAAGGAGGCAGCAAAAGCCTATTCCACTTTGAAACCAGCTGAGATTTCTACATTCACTTTAGTTTCTTACTGTGGGTGCAATTAAAACAGCCTTAGTACTCTCTCAAAAGGGAAGGACTGTTTCATAAATTTCAGCAAAACCTAACATCAGCATGTTGCACTTCTGTCTTAGAGCATGTTTTGGGTAAAAAACAATTCTGTTGAAACTATCATACTAATTTTCTTCAGTGATGAAAATATTCCAGCATGCTTTTTTAAAAGGTGTACAAACACTGTGTGTCATTGCTACTTTCCCCAATATTTGGGCCTGCAGCGAAGTCAAAGACTCACTGGCGCGGCGCCGCCTGCTGGTCGTCTTTGAAATTAGCTCAATTCCAGCCTGGAGCGCCCTCTGCAGGCCGGTGGCTCACCTGCCTCAGGCCCCTGTGTCCCTCCCAGACCCTGGTGCCCTTTACCTCAGGGTTCTGCCCCAGTAGTACCCCCACTCTCTGGGTCTCCCCTCCCCAGGAGCAGAGCCCTCCCTAGCTATTTTGGTGCCCTACCAGCCCCACCCCCATGGGGGCAGGGCTGTATGGGGCCCTGGCCCCTGGTCTCCACAGGGGACGGGGGGCCTGGCCACTTCCTGCGGGAAGTGGAGTGACCCAGCCCCAGCCCCAGCCTGCTCCGCTCCCCCAGCTCCCAGGCGAGGGGAACCACCACCCCCAGCATTCACCAGCAGCATGGCTGGGAGCCAGGGGAGCAGAGCAGGCTGGGACTCCCCAGATCCTTTGCCCTATTCCCCAGTATTGCTCCAGTTCAGGTACCTTCCTCTCAGGCAGCTATCCCTTTTCCCTCCAGGGCTGGAGTGAGACTCCTCACAGCTCTTGGCCCACAGCCCTCTTCTCAGGGCCAGCTGGGCCCTGACTGAGCATAGCCCCAGCTGTGGCTGCTTCCCCAATCAGCTTAGAAGGCTGCTTTTAACCCCTTTTCTGCAGGAGTGGGGCAGGCACCCCACTACAGGGCCTGATTCTGATCCCTCACTGGTGTATATCTAGAGTAACTACTGAAGTCAAGGGAGTTACACAAGCATAAAACAACTGCCTTCAATTCTAGTACGATTCAATTTGCTAACAATCTGTGAAGAATCTCTGGAACAGCTGAGAAAGGCAAAGATATTTCCTTTGTGGTGAAGTTAGCCATTTCCTTCTTTAAATATACAGGAGTTCCTGTTGCCAAATCCCTCTGCTTATCGATTCAATGTGGAGTGATTGCCTGGGCTGGAGCTATTGTGTAATGAATAAAAAGGCTGTTTATTGTTTTCCTCAAGTCATATCATGTTGTCCATTTTCAAAACAAATCAGCTTAAACACAGCTGGCAAAGTAAGTCCCCGTGATACTATTCTTCCCTAGATACATTTACAAAAACCTCTATGATTCTCCTCTCACTTACTTCAGTGTAACACCACTGACTTCAGCAGAATTTTTCAATTTTCAACAGCATAAGGGTGAGGAAAATCAGAAGCTCTGGGCCAAATCCTTAGCTAAATTGGCAACATTTTACTGACTTAAATGGAGCTACAGCAATTAATCCCAACTGAGGATTTCGCTCATTATCTATAAAGAAAATTAACAACAAAGTTGTCATTTTATAACAATGTATTGAATATATAAATTAAAGTGAGCCTTTTAGTTACAGCAAACTAAGGCACTTTACTCCTGAATGAAGAAATCCACATGGGGGTTTCTGCACATTGACTTCACACCTTTAGTTGATTTGCCTTCATATTCCTGAGTCCCCATATAGACACACCCCCTATTTTGTAACTAAAGATTTTCATAAATGCAGGGGCCTGCCTGATTCTGCTCTCACTTACACACTGGTTTTACACCAGCATAAGTCCAACGACTTCAATAGAGTTACTGTTGATTTACCAAAAAAAAGGAGTAGTTGTGGCACCTTAGAGACTAACAAATTTATTTGAGCATAAGCTTTCGTGAGCTACAGCTCACTTCATCGGATGCATTGTGAATACAGACTAACACGGCTGCTACTCTGAAACCTGTTGATTTACAGTGGTATAAGAGCAGAATCGAGCCTAGGGTCTTTGTTTCTTAAGAGTCTGTGCTCTCATTCCTGACATGAGAACAGCTGACTATGGAAATGATTATAGTCACTGGGTGAGCGTGAGAGAGAATGACTCTATATCCAAGTGGTTAGGGCATCTCATTGAGGATCTAACCCAGGGGTGGCCAGCCTGAGCCTGAGAGGGAGCCAGAATTTACCAATGTACATTTCCAAAGAGCCACAGTAATACATCAGCAGCCTCCCAGCCACCCCCAATCAGCTTCCGATCAGCTGTTTTGTGGCATGCATGAGGCTCTGGGGGGGAGGAGCAAGGGCATGGCAGACTCAGGGGAGGGGGCAGGAAGGGGTGGAGTGGGGGCAGGGCCTGTGGCAGAGCCAGGGGTTGAGCAGTGAGCACCCTCCGGCACACTGGAAAGTTGGTGCCTGTAGCTCCAGCCCGAGTTGGTGCCTATACAAGGATCTGCATATTAACTTCTGAAGAGCCTCATGTGGCTCCGGAGCCACATGCTGGCCACCTCTGATCTAACCCAAAGTGTGTGCACTCTCTTTGGTGCAGGGTGGGAATTGCACCTGTTTACAAAGCATATCTTAATACCAGAAAGACTCTGCAAAGCAACATTTGTATAATATAGGTGAATGTACCTCCAAAACTATGACAAAAGGCAGAGGAAAAGCATTTACAATAAAGGAAGCAAGGAAAGCTATTTTATGTATGATCATATTTCCCTGTATTATCTAAAGTCTGTAGTGTTTATATTATTTGAGTACACATATATGCAGCACCATAGAAACATGTGTTCCCTACAGGGTTAATTCCAGTCCAGTGTCTGGATTCTGTTCTATTTCAACTCTGCATAACCTTCCAAATCAATATAATCAATACAGTAAACAATAAACAGTTACCTTTCCTGATTTATACATGTTATTTACAGCCTGGAAGTAAAACAGTATGCTAGCAAATCTACCATAAGACACTTATCTGAAAAGTAAAATAAGAATTAAAAATCACTACTGTTACATGCATAAGTGAAGCAAATGAAGCCTATTAAGTGCTCAGATTTTTCATGCCTCCACTGCTAGGCTGCAAAGGTATGACCATTTCAGTAAGTGAGAGTTACAAATAGATGAGGAAAGATTTTGTGTCTTATTGAAACATGCTGCAAATATTCCTTTTTGCACTAGTTACAAATTGCCTTAGGACTGAGGTCCTTTACAAAGTGATACTTGGCAAGGTGTACTTCATATTCCAACTCTGCGTAAAACCACACTGAGACCACAGGGGCCAACAAGACCACCTATAACTGGCATATGCAGAAACACTACAAACATCAGCCCGAACACACCCTGGACTAATGCACTGTAGAACTCCCTCCCACAGGAGGTCAGAAAGTCAATTACTGTAACTGGATTTTTTTTTTAAAAGGACTGGATGATTTTATGACCAATATTTTTAATTACACATGTTAAAATGGGCTCATTGAATTTCACATTTCACACCATAAACTGATTACTGCCAGGGTCAGGAAAGAAAAATTTCCCAAGTATAGAGCAGTGTACAATTGGCCAGATGCATTAAATATTTTTCTCTCCATATTCTTTGAGGCATCAGCCATTACTCACTGCCAAAGGCAAGCTACCAGATTTAATAAACTGCTAGTTGAAGCGTAAGGCAAATCTTATGTTTCTAATCATCTGAGAAGTGTACTTTTTTCCAGGGCCAGTTTGTAGAGACCTTACTCCATGCAGCCTCTTGACCCCAAATAAAAACTCAAAGTCCACAAGAAATCCATCTCTAAAACCCAACATCTAATTTAAACATGTAATAAATTAACAATCTGAAGGAATGATTTAGTAGTCTGAACCTCAGATCTGAAACATGGAGACTCACTGGAGCATAGATGTCCACAGTTTATTTAGTACTTAATCCTTCTAAATATACCGTACAGAAGGTGAGATCTGAAAAATCAAGGCGCTCCTGAGTGTTTGCCTGGCCATTAAAGACACATGGCACACTTCCTAAGGACAGCACATTGCCTTGGTGCCCTTGGCCAAAACCATGTCCCTGCTCTTCCACCACCACTGAATGCTAGTGAGCTGCTGCTCTTCACCCCAGAGGTGGCTGCATTTCATGGTGGTTATCATCTGCTTTAAGGGCCACAAACATGGGGGACATTTGTAACTACCCCCTCCCAAGAAAACACCCCTCAAAGTCCTAGCAGGTGAGCTGATGAGCACATCCATGACCTGTGCTAAAGAAGCACCATCCAAATGTATGGCAATCTCCCCCCGCAGCTCCTTCTCTAAAGCCAGTGTCCCCTTCCTGACCCCTCTGTCGTATCCTTCCCTAAACACAGGGTGTCCCGCTCTGAAGCCTCCCCCACATTCGTTCTCACACCTGACCCCCCTCCCCACCTGTTCCCCGCAGCGGCCCTCAGGCTGGGTGCCCCCTGGCGCCCTGTGAGCCCCAGTGTTCTGGTGCCCCGCCCCCTGCTGTAGGGCGCCCTGGGCTCGCTCCCCTGGCAGGGCCTGGGGACAGGAGACGCTGCGAAGTTGTCCCTCCCCCACCGCGGCGCCCCCCACGCTCGGCGGCCAGAGCCAGCTGCTCCCGCGGCGCCGGGGCTGCGATCGGAGCGCGGGGAGCGGGCGGCGCTTACCTGCAACCCCCAGCGCCGGCCAAGGGGCCTGCTCCTGCGGCGCCGCCGCCGTGCCCTGCAACAGATGGCGGGGAGGACGGGACCTGCGGCCTGGGGAGCCGGGCCAAGTAGTGGAAAGGCCACCACTGACGCCGCCGGAAGGGAGGCGCCACCGGCCAGCGCGGGGAGGGCCAGCTGCGGGGCGTGGGGCAGGCGCTGCTTGCAGCCCCGGGGCAGGGCACCCCGCCGGGCCGGGGGCCGCTTCAGTGCGCTAATCGGTTGTTAATCCGGACCCTGGCGGGCTCAGCCCTTCTGACCATAGTGCTGGAACCAGGGGTGCTATTGCACCCCCTGGCTTGAAGTGGTTTCCATTATGTACAGCCCAGGCTTTACAGTTTAGTTCAAAGGCTCTCAGCACCCCGCCCGATACAACTTGTTTCAGCACCCTGGCTTCTGGCAAACTATGCCAATACTAAAAAAAAGAAAAGGAGGACTTGTGGCACCTTAGAGACTAACAAATTTATTTGAGCATGAGCTTTCGTGAGCTACAGCTCACTATGCTCAAATAAATTGGTTAGTCTCTAAGGTGCCACAAGTCCTGCTTTTCTTTTTGCGAATACAGACTAACAAGGCTGCTACTCTGAAATATGCCAATACTGCCTCCCCGCCCCAGCATGTACTTCCCTAGAGCACTGCATATGCGACTGTCACCCACTGAAAGTAAATCCCTACTTTCATAATGTTCTTTCATTAGGTAAAATCCTGAAACCCGAGCTCTATATACCGCCCTGTCAGGCACTCATATTGAAACTAGAAGTTCTTTCTGCCCTGCAGGCAAACCCAATCCTAACAACTGATGAGGAAGAATATTTGTCAATTACAACTGATACTTTGGCTAAGAAACTGATGGGATGCTGTGGCTCCATTAGTGGTATCTTTGTGCAGCTGTGGCTGGACATAAAGCAGATGTGCTTAGGTGGAGTTGGTTGAAAACATAATGTACAGATTTTGAAGTGGTGTGAAAAAGGTGCCAAAATCTCAGAGCAAAACAAATAAACCTGTCTGTTTTAAAAAGTGAAATAAAGATGTTTTAAATAATAATACAAAGAACAGAAATGTGCAGTTATAATTAGATAGTTAATTGCAGGAGTGGTAGTTTAACATTTTGCTTTGTCTTAAAAAGACAAGAACCACAGTTATTAGGGAAACGTGTTAGTAAAGGCAGATACTACACTGTTGGAAATACATAAAGCTTAGTAAGTAAAATAAAAGATCACTTAGCTATTAAATGGCCAAATTTTCTCCATTAATTAATATAAAGCCTAAATTCGCCCTAGAGTTACAGTGGATGTATGTCTATGTAAATAAGAGCTGAGTTCTGCTCCTCCTTTGTTATAGTTCCATAGTAGAATCTCCTTAAACAGATATATTCCACTTTTTATATTCTGAAACTTCAGACACAGAGTCTTAACATGTTTCAGACAAACCACATTTTATAATGTATGGGTGAAAATCCTGGCCCCATTAAATCAATGTGAATTTTGCCATTCTTGGCTGGCATAACTCCATTGACTCCAATGGATTAATATCAGCAGAGCATTTGACCCAACATGTTTATAGGTGAGAGACCTGAATCATCAGGATACTACATGGCATCTTATAAACAACAACTAGTTAATTCTCACAAGTCTCTGTAAGGCAGGTAGGTTGTATTACTCTCCATTCAGATAAGGAAACTGAGGCACAGAGAAGTAAAGGGCTGTGGTCAAGGTCACAGAGAATCAGTAGCAAAGCTGGGGTTAGAACTCATGAGTTCCTGGCTGGCAAGCCTGTGTTCAGGTCATTAGACCATGTGTTAGACAATCTATCACAAAATACTAGTTCAGCGATTCATTTGTAGGTTTATAGATTTTAAAGCCAGAAGGGACCATTATTTCATCTAGTCTGACCTCCCATACAACGCAGGTAATAGAATTTCACCCAGATACATATATATGGAGCCCAATGACTTGTGTTTCACTAAAGCATATCTTCCAGAATGGCAACCATTCTTGATTTGAAGCTGTCAAGACGTGGGGAATCCACCATTTTCCTTGATGAAGACCTTTTATTCCTTTTATGGAATAGGTAGGGCCTTATCTTTTCAAAAGCACCCATTTTGATCAGCAGACTGATCTGATATGGAGATCCTCTTTAGGGGGTTACTCTGCATGATGGGCCAAAACTGCACAACATATGGACACCCTGGCCATCCCTCTTCAGGCATGCAATTTCCTCTAGTTACACCCATTACAGCAGCAAGGAGGGCAATGGTATAGGAACATTTATGCCATCTCTATGCCACTAGAGGATCCCCTGGAATTAGGATAATCCTGGGGCAAAATATGCTGGTTCTACTGCCAGATTCTGCCTGTGGCGTGGTACAAAGTGGCTGCACTGCACTGAATGATCTGGCCCTTATTCTGGGGCTTAATGTTGCAGATGATATTACTGTCAAACAACTCTGTTGTGAGCACCAACCCTCAGAAAGCTGAGCTTTCTATAAAAGAATCTAAATGCATTTTTGAAATGCCTTCATTTATCTGCTGTGCTAAGGACCTCGGGTGCTGACAAATATTTTAGTTCTCCATTTATTTCAATGGAATGTTTGTGGTGGGGATTTGCTAGTTGAGATTTCTAACAGGAGAGAGAAAACCTTTTACCTCAGGGTCACTGGCTCAAATCCAGCTGAAAGTAGTGATAGTGTAAAGCTCTTACCATTGGCTGCTCAATGGCCTGCGTGAAATTAATTTGGTATTCAGTGGATGCTGGAAAGGTGTCCACTTGTAATAAAACACCATAGCATGCATTGATTGGCATTGCAACTGGCCTTCCTGGGAGAAGCCAAGAACTGAATAGGTAGGGGAAATTCTTTTATCGCACACCCCTGAATGGGAACAGGGAAGCTTGCACTACCATCTGCTTGAGATGTATCTGTTCTGTTGGTAAATAAGATCCATGCTGTTGTCTATAAAGCACTTGACAAACTGTTGGTGCTTCTATGTAAATAGCAAACAGACAACCTGTAAGCACACTCAAGCCAGCATGTCTGACAAACAGCAAACATTCACAGAGATTAAAAATTGGATAGTTTGCTGGAAGCAAGCATGAGCAAAAGCAGTGAAGGAGTTAAATGGCTGATTAGAGAATGAGTTCTTGTAAGTGTTTTAGCAATTAGAATGGACTCAGATTGAATTTTTTGACATATAGGAAATTAAATATTTTTGTTGGTAGTATTATTAAATAGTAACCTTCATATGCCAAAACAGTGTTGTAATGCATTCCTAATTTTATTTTGTACAGCAAGAGTAACAAGACATCATTGCTTTCAAATTATGACCCAAATTCATTCTCCATATTTCTTCTCATGTTCATTCCTTGCTTTCCCTCTCTTTCTTTAAGGCTCAAACATGCTCAAGCTGTCTTATATTTCTTTTTTTGTTTGTAATTTCCCATTGAGCCTTTTTTTCCTATTGAAATGATTCTGCTGAAGGCAGGAGTTTGCAAATTATAAACAAATTGTGACAGTGTGAATGTAATATGATAGGTTGGAAGTTTATTAGAGGCAGATAATTTGGCTCTTTTCACATATACACAAGTTACAAATAATACCTTATTTGGATGAAAGTATTGCTGGTTTAATTATAAATATTATTCCAGAACTTTCATTTAACTCACTTACAGAAAAGTCCAAAAATCACATAACTGTAGATATTTCACAAATGTATTGAAGAAATATTTATAGGTTATTATATACATTAATAACCAATATGTTAAGGGTGATACGAACATTGTACCTTTATGTAGTGTGGCTACACTGATGTTGCTGGAAAAAACATAATTTTTAATTTCCTGACTTTAGAGCTCTTGACCTTGCAGTCTTAATGTTACACTAACACTAGAGTTTTGAGTTCTTTTTTTTCTTTTATGTGCAATGCATCCATTGTTAAATGTACACCTGTAGATTTAAGAACATTTTCTATTGCACATGCTCAGTATGGAGCTTTCAAATGGTCATTTTTGCTAATTAACAAATGGGGCAGAAGAGGTTCAAAGTAAACCATGTCTAAAAATATTTGTTCAGAATTTTTGTAAATGAGAAATGTATATTTTATTACATTCAACATAGACACAACCTCAACAAACTCAAAAACAACTGAAGAGATTTTGATCAAACATTAAGAAAAATAATTACCTTTGTACAGAAATCAAACATGGACATTTTCAACCCAAAAGGTGAATGTTTTGGCAAGTAATGAGCATGGACAGCAGACAGAACTGAAATTATTTTGCAGCTATAGCCCCAATTCTGCAATGAGATTACTCCAAGTAGTAAGTACTACACTCAATATTTGCAGGATTGGGCCCTTTAAATTTATAACAGGTGTGACATAATATCCAAGTGGAAAAGTATCATATCCAAATGGGAAAAAAGCACACACCCTTCTAGATTACATAATCATTCAGCAAAAATATGACTCATTACTGTTACCCTTCTATTTTTTGAATGTCTATAAAACAAGGAATTTTAAAATAGAAATGTCAGAAGTACTGTATAATGGAAATCTGGAACTCATTTATTTTACAGTACATTCACGTCTTTGTTACTTTCACTATATCATTTTACAGAATCCTGTACTGTAGGATTAGTTTATTTATCTCCTCTAGGCCTGATTCTGCCACCCTTATTCACATGGAGAAGTACCATACTGTATGGATTGCCTCTTTGATTTCATCTGGGCTACTTGTGGTGTAAGTGACTACTCAGTATGAGCAATGGTGGCAAACTCAGATCCTTTGTAATTAGTACGCAAACTACATTGTGAACTCTTAAGTCGGGGATAGCATGCAAAACTGAAAGGGAAACAGAACTTATCAGGTAGCAAAGTCTATTTTTTATCCAGTTACTTTGTTAGAAAACCATATGGGCTTGATCATGCCATTTAGACACAGCCTATAGCGCTCTGTTCCAACTTTGCAGAATGCTCCCAGTGCTCCCTCGCATGCAGAGAGGCAATTCTATCATGCAGCTACACAGGCCATGCAAGAGGTACAAGGAGGGATCCTTGCATTGTACACCCACTTAAGACCCAGGTAGAATTTAGCCCATCGCATTTGCTCTGGGCCTGATCTTGCGACTCTCATTCACATTTAGTAGCACTTATGCAAGTATTCCTATTGAAGTCTATGAGAATATTTAAGTAAATACATACTGCTCAACCTGTGTAAGGATTGCACGAGACCCAATGGAAAGTCCTTTGGTGTAGGGACTGTCATTGCTATATGTATGTACAGTGCCTAGCACAATGAGGTCCTGGCTGAGGTCTCTAATTGCTAATGCAATATAAATATTAAAAACAATAATGGGACTGATTCTCTGAGATAGAGCAACAGAACAGCACTAAAGGGCTATAAAGCTGGTGTAGCTGGCTACCCTGGGGATTCCCCTGGGGACGGGGTAAGCAGCTCCACACCAGCCCCACTTACAGCCCTCCTTACAGAGGGTTGTTGGGAAGAAAGGAATGCAGTTGCACTCCAGTTATTACCAGCAGCGGAACGGATCCTTTGGGCCGGGGCACAGGGTGAAAGCAGTGTTGGCCAGCTTCAGACCAGACTTGGGACCTCAGTCTCCAAATCACCTACACAAAAGTCTTTGATATTAGATTAGGTCAGATTGAATAACGATAGACAAAAGTTCAAGAGGTAAAGGGTCAGAACATGCCTGTCAGGGACAGCCCAGCACGAGAGGCAGTGCAGAGCTGTGCCACCCTAGGTGACAGGCATTCTGAGAGGGAGTTTGCCTGCTACTACGCTGACTTTCCAATGTGCCACGGGTTGCTTGGCCCCCAGCTCTGCCCCAGGCCCTGCCCCTGGTCTGCCTCTCCCTGCCCCCCCACCTCTTCCCACCCTGTTCCACCCCCTCCTCCAAGAGCACTGCACCCTCGCTCCTTCCATCTTCCTCACCAGAGTCTCCTGCACACCACAGAACAGCTGATCACGGCAGGTGGGAGGCCCTGGGAGAGAGGGGGAAGCGCTGATCGGTGGGGCCTGCTGGCTGGGGGGAAGAGGGTAGCTGATGGAGGGGTTGCCGGTGGGTGCTCACTACCCACCACCTTTTCCCCATGGAGTTGGTGCCTATGAGCCTTTCTGCAGTGCAATCTGCTCACCTGTGTGCTCTGTTCCCACTCTAGTATGACTCTGCCCACTATGAGGTACCTAACACCTTCAAGGGTGAAAGGAGGGAGCTGCCCTGCCGTGATCCTGAGAATCCTCATTCATGCAAATAGTCCACTGACTTCAATGCATGAGCATCTGGGTTTGCAGGATCTGCAGTATATTTGTAAGGAAAAGTGACTCCATTCTATTTTTAATTTAGAGCAAAAGGTAGCCTCGTTCACTAAAACTGGGCCTGAGTCACCACTGTGTTACTGCAATTTTACACTGGCATAAGGTCTTTGGAGTTACGCTGGCATAAAATGGGTAATGCAATGGTGAAGCAGGCCCATAGTGTCCACTTATCATCTCTACTCTTTGATATTTGAACGTCTTTTTAGGTCTGTTGCAAACTGAATATGGCAATGATCTTGGTATTAAACATTTGTATTTATTTCAATATATAGAACTGATTAGAATGAGGCCTTAGTAGAAGTAGATGAGTTTTACAGTAGATGAGTAAAAGAGCCAACTTCTTTTTGCTGGCCTACGAAAATTTTTGTTAGGTTTACCCAGAATTCCAAATACCCAAGCCAAGGAGTCTACTGCTACTTTGAAGAAGCAGAAGTCTGGTTATCAGATTTGCTAGATCACTTGCATGTTTTTAAAGATAAGAGTCTTCTTAAAATATTAATCATTTATGTGATTCAATAGACTAACAAATGGCAGCTGGTGCTGTGTATTATTTAATACACAATCCAAGATTAAACTGAGGCTTGACATCACATAGCATTTAGAAAGAAGTCACCTTATTAAGATATGTCACCCAAAAGCACAATTAGGATACAACAACACAATAAGAGCTATTGCAGAACCTTTATGGATGTTATGGTGTTATGGATGGCTTGTCAGACAAAGTGTACACATTAATGCGATATGTAAGTAGTTAGTGACATCTTTCTACCTGATGTTAGTGAATCCAGGATATAAAATTCATAGTTGACTGAATAGTGGATAAATTCTCCAGATAAATGACTGTATTGTTACAAGATCTGTTGATGGTACAATGGTTTCCTGGATTCAATTCTTTTTCTAAAGACTCAGTGTTCCTCGTTTTTAACATCAGTTTCCTACTGTAGCTTGTTTTAAGGTTAGTCTAAAAAAATCAAATGAAAAATGTATAACATGGTATAGAGTGTATTAATAATAGATTTGTATTAATAATTATAGATTTGTTAAATAACTGACTGTGAGACCTGACATTCAAAATTAGTGGTAGCAGAAGTGACGATGTAAACTTTGAAGAGGCTAGAAATGGGCAATTAGATACTGGCATAAAAAGCAATCTGAACAGACAGCTAGATGGGCACATTTGTGCATACTACGTCTGTTAAGAACAAAATCAAAATTTAAGAAGAAAAAAAATGTGTACAGTGTTCCTGCTTAGGGCTTAGTTTTGACTTAGCAGCCCTCCCAAATGGGTACTACACACTCAAAGTAAAGATAAATTCTGCTGCACACACTTCAGTTACTTCCTTCTCCTACTAGCACATCCCTCAATACATCCACAGGGCTTTGTTCTTACCAGATAATGAGCAACCGCAACCTCCTTTGGAATGGGTCCTCTTCCACAGTCAAAGGGTCATAATGGTCATACACAAACCCTATTGAGTTTGGTGGGAGTTTCATATATGGGTTGTGGGTATGTACTGAGATTATGCTTAAAAGTGTGTATGTATGTGTTTGAGGCTTAAAGCTGTATCAAGTCTTTTAACCTGGACTTCAATTCAGAGAAGTATTTGCCCTGTACAAAGTAAGAATCTACACATTTTTACTCCCACAAGTAGTCCTTACTTACATGAGTAGTCTCATTGAAGCCCATAGGACTGCTGGTCTGATTAGTATCTACTCATACACAAGTAATCTGAAATGAATATACACATTATGTGCAATATGAGGGAATAAATATTACAAAAAGAATATTATATTATTAATTGTATTTATGCAGCTTCAACAATGCATTTATTTGCATATATATGTTTAGTGCAAAGTATGTTGGATTACAGAGGGCATAAGGATCGTATTTCAGTGTGAAAGTATCAAAATATGAAAATAACTTGGAAGAAATTAAACTGAGTTTAAATGTTAATGTATCACATATCATAAACTAAATTTATATTAAACTAGGACAGATTCTAATTCTTAAGGAAGGTCAGGTTCTGGTGTCTCAAGAAGTTTATCATGTCCTTCTAAGCCTGGATGTTATCAAAGAACTATTCAGTAACATCAAAACAATTTACAGGAAGGATCTTTTTTGTCACTGTCCAGATATGTGGCTATTAAGCTCTCAAATAACCATTATGAGGAAAATAAGTGATGATTAAGGGCCTGATCCACACCCCATTGAGGTTTTTCTATTGTCTTTAGTAGGCTAAATTGTGTAAATTATGATGGTCATATATTTGTAGGAAGAGATAATATATTAAGGAGACTGAAAAAACCTCTTGAAACATTGACAGTCTGTTTATTGTAAAATGTGTTATTACCAGTGAAACAAAATTTATGATGGCAACTGCTCCTGCAGTAAAATGTGGAATGTGTAATATGAAATATGGAAAGTGTACGGAAAATATGATTTAAGTATGGGAATTCTTCTGTCATCCCACATTTGCCAATCTTAACTCTGAATTATGACTTGCTCTCTAAGCCAACCTTCCCTTAGGATTGTTTTCCCTCCAAAATAAGTTCAAACATGACCAACTGCTCTCACATGGAAAAAAGGTTCAGGATGTGTTTCTAAGAAGATAAGAACATAAGAATGGTCATACTGGGTAAGACCAATGGTCCATCTAGCCCACAATCCTGTCTTCTGACAGTGGCCAATGCCAGGTACTTCAAAGGGAATGAACAGAACAGGGCAATTAACTAGTGATCCATCCCGCCATTCATTCCCAGTTTCTGGCATTCAGAGGTTTAGCGACACCCAGAGCATAAGGTTGCATCTCTGACCACCTTGCTTAATAGCCATTGGTGGACCTCTCCTCCATGAACTTATCTAATTCTTTTTTGAACCCAGTTATAGTTTTGGCCTTCACAACCTCCCCGGCAATGAGTTCCATAGGTTGACTGTGTGTTGTGTGAAGAAGTACTTCTTTTTGTTTGTTTTAAAACTGCTACCTATTAATTTCATCAGGTGACCCTTAGTTCTTGTGTTATGTAAGAGGGTAAATAACACTTCCTTATTCAATTTCTCCACATCATTCATGACTTTATAGACCTCTATCATGTCCCCCTCCCTCAGTTTCTTTTCCAAGCTGAACAGTCATAGAATCATAGAATAATAGCATATCAGAGTTGGAAGGGACCTCTGGAGGTCATCTAGTCCAACCCCCTGCCCAGAGCAGGACCAATACCAACTATATCATCCCAGCCAGGGCTTTGTCAAGCCTGACCTTAAAAACTTCTAAGGAAGGGGATTCCACCACCTCCCTAGGTAACGCATTCCAGTGTTTCACCACCCTCTTAGTGAAAAAGTTTTTCCTAATATCCAGCCTAAATCTCCCCCACTGCAACTTGAGACCATTACTCCTTGTCCTGTCATCTGCTATCACTGAGAATAGTCTAGATCCATCCTCTTTGGATCCACCTTTCAGGTAGTTAAAAGCAGCTATCAAATCCCCCCTCATTCTTCTCTTCCATAGACTAAACAATCCCAGTTCCCTCAGCCTCTCCTCATAAGTCATGTGTTCCAGACCTCTAAAAATCCCAGTCTTTTAAATCTCTTCTCATATGGAATGATTTTTGTTGCCCCTTTGTATCTTTTCCCATTCTAATATAACTTTTTTGAGATGGGACAACCAGAACTGCATGCAGTATTCAAGGTGTGGGTGCACCATGGATTTATATAGTGGCATTGTGATATTTACTGTCTTCTTATCTGTCCCTTTCCTAATGGTTCCTAACATTGTTAGCTTTTTTGACTACCACTGCACATTCAACAGATGTTTTCAGAGAACTATCCACAATGACTCCAAGATCTCTTTCTTGAGTGGTAATAGCTATTGTAGACCCCATCATTTGATATGTGTTGTTGGGATTATGTTTTTCAATGTGCTTTACTTTTCATTTATCAACATTGAATTTCATCTGCCATTTTGTTGTCCAGTTTCCCAGTTTTGTGAGATCTCTTTTAATTCTTCAGTCTGCTTTAGACTTAACTAATGAAAGTAATGAAGTAATGAAAAAGGATGTACATACTGAACATGGTTGCCTTTTGAGAAGAAAAGGTGCACTTAGCATTGCATTTTCTAATGAAAGAATGCTAATGACATGTTGCAGACAACCATGGTACCTCTTCAAGGTTCAGCAGAACTCAAGTACAACTGCAAAGTACAAGAATTTCCAAGACACACTTTTGGGAGCTACAATAGTTACGGAAGATAGATGTTTTCTTCTTTACAGCTTTGTTCCTTAAACTTGGAATTCTCCAGTTGTTAACTGATGTAAGCAAGAAGACCAAGAAGAAAATGAAAACAATCACAATGTTATTTTCTTTTCTAATAACTACACTGGTAAAACATGGAAAAAGTGTCTGGATGGTTTATGTGGCAGGTTCTCTATTTTTGTCAGTGAGTCACACATTTCAAGAACTGAACATAGACCCATAATTTGCTTGTTTTATGGCTAATAGTTGGGCAACTATTCAGGAAACAAATTTCCTTAACAGTCTTTTGGCAAACTACATTTTTGCAATTAGCCAAATTCTAAGCATAATGTTTACTTCATTATTCATAGCTGTCAAATTTCTTTCACTGAAGGTTCTATATGCAACCCACAAAAACAAGGATTTTCTGAGCTAAGCCAAGAATCAGATTATGCTCTGTCCTTAGCTCAACCTGTTGACTACTACCTTACTGTTCACAGTGTAGAGATCTTACAATGCCTTTTTCTCTTTTCAGGTGCAAATCTTGATGAATTGCTACGCACTGCTATGGATACGAGCCCAGTTTAAGCAATTTCCACACACCAAGCTTAGCATATTCGAGTCTGTAACTTTAAAATAGTTCTCCTCCCCTCTAATGTTGTATCTCTGAGAAGAAAATACCTAAGGTATGAGAATGTTTAGGACATAGAACTGACTCCAGATGTAAGCTACTTGAGGGGGAAAAACAGTTTGTTTACTGACTTAGAGAATCATCTGTAAAGTTTTGGGGCTGAGTGAGTTAAAGGCTCCTTCAAAACTACAGTAACAAGTAAGCTTCTTTATGATAGTTCCAGATATATGATTTGCTTAAAAAAAAAACCTCCATCACCTGAGTCTACTTCAACAAACTGATATAACACCAGCTTTGAAATGAGCTGTAGTGGATGGGGTGGAGTCATAACAGACAAAGGCAGCTTGCTCTTAGTTCAGACTATGACTTTTTTTTTAAATGATTGAGCGCCAAAAGGGGTGCAATATTTTGACATGATGGTATGAGTTACTAGACAGAAGTAACTGCTGCAATCATTCAATAAGGCCCTCTATTTAAAATCCTCAAGAAATTTTCAACGAGACGCTTGAAAGTATATGTTAACCCCTTCAACATACAAACCCAGGAGTTTAAAAACAGAGGACCAGACACTCAGCTGCTGTAACTTGGTACACCTAGATCAACCTGGCCCTAGATCAAAACAAACAAAAGCAAGTAGGCTACAAAGTGAATTGCAATCCTCTGTCATTTTAAAAAGGTCTTAATTGTAATTTTAAGGGCCCTAAAAAGCCAGACAAAATCACTGATGATCCAGTCCTGCAAACTCTTTGTACCAGTACAGTTTACCACTGAGTTCAGTGGGATTACTTGCTGTAGTAAATTCTACACCCATTGCTAAGAATTTTTAACCAGTCCAGACCCCTGCACTGATGCATTTATAATGGTTTTAAATGGTTGTATCGGCTTAGTTTGTGCCTACACATTTACTGACACAAACTGAACAGATATAAATCCAGTTTAAATACATTTAAGTGTCCATTCATGGTTTTGCATTGGGTTAACTAAATTGGTTCAAAATCACACCTTTAGTTAAACAGGTGAATTTTTTATAATCCAGGCCTAAGTGTTGGCAGAATCAAACCCCCATTTTATTTGGTACTCATCTTAAAAATGGCAGAGTAGATTTTTTTCAAACTTTAGGTAAGTAACATTGTGTTAATGACTTATGACCTGATTTGCCATTCCAATCTGGAGTATATTTAAAAACATTTTTGCTGAGATGTAAATATCCATTGGAGAGACTTATCACAGAAACATGATCACACTAGCATGAATTTCAAATAACTTTAGGTGTATATACATACACAGGGACATTGATCTGAATATGCAGTTTTACCAAACATCCCTATATAATTCCTGCTTTGGAAGTAGCTACCCTGAAAGCCTTTACCTTCTTGACATTGTGCTCTGTGTTGTTGGATTGCTTGGAAGGACCAAATAACATTATGCGACAGCAAATCCTCTCCATAGTACAGCTAAACCAATTTAACGTAAGCTATGTTCAAGAGAACTGTGTCTGAGACTCTCTTTCTTGTAGGGTCAGAATAGAGGTATAAAATGGTTTTAATAACCTCTAGTGTGGATTCAAGCCATGTTAATTGCCACCTCACTTCTCTTAATAAGGTTTAGAAATTATATTGTGGCCAGTGACTTATTAAATTAAGACTCTAAAACTCAAGCTTTAATACTGTTTTTCAAAAAGCTGATTGGGGAGAGGCCATGGATTGAGTCTTTAAATTAAATTTAAAAGCAAAAGGCTAAATTCATCTCTGGGGTAACTCTGTTGGCATCAGTGGAGCCACAAAGTTATTCTTAAATAATCTTAGTATAAATGGAATTATAGTACGGATGTATTTGGCACAAAATTCCAAGCAGATGAGATAAAGAAAGATAGGAAAGACAGTGAAGTATGAATTAATCTCCAAGTTCTCTGAGGTATGGTCAATAGCCTAGCTCAAATATATTGGTGTGAAGGAGTAGTGTGGACTCGAGAGCAAAACACCACAAGTAAGTATATTGCCTTTAGGGACAGCTTCTACCACCTTTTCTCACATTAAGTAGTATCTTACTCTGTGAAAGTCCTATTGAAATGAATGAGCAAAATTTTCAAAGAGGCCTTAATGTCAGATTTTTTTTAGGCACCTAAAGATTCAGATAGGCACTTAATAAGATTTTTAAAAGTGCCCAGATGCCTACCTCTCATTGATCTAATGAGAATTAGGTGCCTAGGTGCTTTTGAAAATCCCATTAGGCACCTATGTCCATTTTTAGGTGTCTAAATACCTTTGAAAATCTGTCCCTGACTGAGCACTTCTGAATAATTTACCAATCGACTAGTTGTAGAGTAAGGTACTGCTAAATACGAGTATGGATGGCAGAATTGTACATGTTTACAAAATTTGTAATGTTTACAAAACAACTTTTGTTGCAACTCCATAAAGTTGCAAGTTCCATATGCTGATTTTTTAATGGTTGTGAGCGCAGAAAAATCTGCTGTAGCATTCCTTGCATTGAGCAGTTGTGTGCTGAATAATTTTACATTTTTCAGTAAAAGGCAAGTTCTCACTAGGTAGGCACTTCATATTCCAGCAGTTTTGCTGAAAAGATATGTTTGACAACCTTGTGATTAAAATTAGACTCATATAGAACCATAAAAGAAAATGTGTGCTTCAATTTTGTGTTCAAATATTTATTAAAAAAACAAATGAACAATTCTTATTTTCATCCAAACAGTGATCCTGCCTGCAGTACCAGTATTGCAGTAGCTAATATTCCACCCAATTCGTTAAACAGTGATGGTAATAAAGATTTAACCGTAATACAAAAACCTGCTATGCACTTTTGCTATTGTCTAGGAGCACAAATAATTTTTAATAACAGATTAGCTAGCAAAAGTACAGAGGTAACAACAAATAAAAGTTTTGTCTGTTCCAAGACAATGATTTTTATCGGGTTTAGAAAAATAAGACTCTAAAAGTCGAGGGTCTAATACTACAAACACTACTGGCAGTAGTGCTTATTTCTGCTTTCTATTTCTTATTTAAAGTTACTCATGTCCATCAGTTTTTGCAGGATCTGAATCGCAAATGCCTTTTCAGCTGGCTCTTGGAGTTTGATAACTTAGAGTCACATATAAGCAAGCTTTAAAGAGTACAAGGTTTGCCAGAATGGTTTTCTTCTATCAAAACAGAAATGAAAATCACAGCTTTAAATTATTTAGCAGAACAATATTTTACATAAGCAGAATATATGTGCTGTTAACAAACCAAGAAAGCTAAGGATTTACTGGCAGGCCAGAGGTCCTATATTTGAATGAGTAAAAAAAAATCAAAACAAGAAAACAAAAGCAATTCAAGAAATCCATAGTCCAGTACATATGCATTTGAATATGGATCCAAAAAAGTACCTTGTTTTGTCCATGTTTATGGTAGTTGAATCAAGAATCTAGTTGGAAAAGATGGCATATTAACTAATGGTAGAAAATCTAAAATGACAAAGTTACTTTATTGTAATCAGAGATGCACAATATAATACAGAGGTTTTTTTTTTTAAATATTGGGACACTTAATTTAAACATACCTGTAAACTTCAGCTTCATATACACGTGCTATTTGTTTACAATTTACAACCCATACCTTTAAAAAAAATAAACCAGAAATCAAATCTAATAAATACAGTCCCAGAAAGCAAGTTGTGTGTTAGTGGGAGATACATAATAAAATCTACAGAACTTCAGAACACACTCCACCTGTTATTAAACTGCAATTAGGACCTACTTTGAAAAAAACAAGGCTTGATCCTCTGCTGTTTGGTACCTTGTGCAGCCATTTTACACTTATGCAAAGTCCCTGTAAAATGCTAGCAAAGGACAGGTTACAGCACCTTTACTTCTATTGAGGAGCACCTTACTCTATAAGTAAGCTTATTATTTTGAAATCAACAGAGCTTCTTGTGGAACAAGGTACCATCAGTAAAGGTGGCAGACTCTGGCCCTGTGGCAGCATTTTATACTTACTTTGCGTAGGTGTTAAGTGAGGACAGACGTGGAAGGCAAGTAGAGTAGCAGGCCCATGACATTTACCCTTTAATAACACTGTCATAGCAATGTGCTAAATCGCCCCATTAACTGATGATATTTGCTTTTAATTTTTTTCTCTATTAATATAAAAAAGATTTTATTGGGGGGAAAAATCCCTCACTTTGTGCTGATCTGAATGTTGGGCACTATCCAGGGCCAGACTGCCCCCTTCTTGTTGGTGCTGAGCAGTTACCTCCAGGACTTCACTGGGACAAGTCCTGCCAGCAAATGCTCACCAATGTGCCTGATTCTCCACTGCCTTGTAGCTGGGTCCTATACTCTGTGGCACGGAGAGGCCCAGGGTTGAATGCAAAGAGCATGGCGAAAAGCAGAGTCCCCCTCGCCATGATGGGCACCGAGGTGACGCTAGGCTTGTAGGTTTGGCTTGGTTTTGTCAATGTCACTTCCGCTCCAAGGAGAAGCCCGCAGGTGGGACTCCCAGCGTTGTGCCCACTGCTCCTAGTAGCCCCCACGAGAAGCTGTTTCCCAACCCAAAGCCCAGGTCTCTGCTGCCCCCGGGGCATCACCCTTTGAGATACTCGTTCCTGAGCCTGGCCAGCCTGGCGTCGTGGCTCCTGATGGTTAAGGAGAGCAGCTCGTACTTATCCCGGAGCCCCGCGGAGATGTCCAGGGTCTCCTTGAGCAGGGCCCGGGTGTGGACGAGCATGGCCAGGAAGTCATCATTGAGGCGGCTCTCCTCCTTGCTCTCGTGCTCCTGGCCCTGCCGGAACTTGCTCTCCAGCTCGGCCAGGGACTTGTCGGAGTTGGAGTAGGCGTCGCTGATCTGGTGGGACTCCCTGCGCAGGTACTTGCCGTAGCTCTCCTCCCCGTCCAGGTCGTACGAGATGCTCCTGCTGATGCCCTCCAGCACCCGGCCCGCGTCCTCCACCTGCCGGCCCAGGATGGTGAACTCGTCCCGCAGGGTGAGGCTGGGCCAGCCGCCCGCCGGCCCCTGCTCCCCGCCCGGGCTGCAGCGCCGGTGCTCGCTCACCCTGAAGAGCAGCTGGCACTTCTCCGGGTCGTCGTTCTCCTCGTAGTCGCCGTCCGGCACGAAGTAGTGGTGCAGGGTCCCGTTGGACATCTCCGGGTGCAGGGGACCGTCGAAATAGCCTCGGCATAGGCTGCCCAGGCAGCTGACCCACAGCAAGCGCAGCCCCAGCATCCCGGGGGCGGGAGTGAGCCACAGGGGCTCGGAAGGGGCGCAGAGGGATCGGCGGGAGCAAACAGGCGCACACGACCCTGCCCGGCTACCCCCCTGATCAGGGCAGCTTAGGGAGCCGCGGCAGCTAAGGCAGTCCGCTTCCTCCAGCCACTCCTCACAGACTCAGCATGCTTCATTAAAGGCACTGACTTGGCTCCCAGTTGCATCCAGGGCTCCCAAGCCAGAGGAGATCCTCTGGAAGATCCCCTACTGCCCGGACTTACGTCGGGGATCCCAGCCCCCGCCCCTCTTCCAGGTCTCAACCAAAACTTGGTGATTTTCTTCTCCCCCCCTCTTCCCCCTCTTTTCTCTTGCCGATGAAATGTAGCAAAGCCGAGGGGGTGCAGAGGAAGGCTGAGATCAGATAGCTCGGTCTGGGGCTCCGGAGACCTTTGCTACTATTCTTTCACATCTGGACTGGCAATGTGGAGCTTTGCTTTTGGCTAATGCTATCCCTAGGATCTCTCTGCTCTCAAATTACACCACGGTTCCGTCACTTAAAAAGCCAAGAAGCGAGTTTGGAAAGAGTCCTTACAATAGGACTCCCTTATTAAAGCTACAGTACCATGCCTACGTGTGGGTCCATAAAGATCTGCCACTACCGATTTGTGCTGAAAAAGTAAATAAGGGGTTCAAAGGGAAAAGTGTCACCAGTCATTTAACAAGTCAGTGTTTTGGCAGCAGTGAATATATTAGTTTGAAAAGATTAGACAGAAATACCAAAAAAGATTTCCTACTTAACTAGCATCTTCTCCCTTACAATCTCTGTAATTAACATTTCTTGAACACAGTCATTTGCAGAAACAGCAGTGTTTTTTGTGCTTCCTTTTAAGTAAGAAGTTAACAGACTTGATTATTGAAGGTAGAAAATAGGCTATGCCCTCCCCACCCTTTAAAAATTGAGCAATCATAGTATTTTTTAAAGTGTTTCACTATAGTTCCATATAGGCTTCAAGGTGTGGAAAAATAAATACAAGGATGAGAGGTCTGGAAAGATAAAAAGAAGATATTTATTCTTTCGAAGCACACAGTCACTGATAACAGGAAAGAGAAAATAAAGGATATAGAATAAAGCTTTAATATAGCTTTAATATAAAATAAAGCTTTAATATGATAAAACTTTCTAGGTTAAAGCTGAAAATGAAATTTCATCTTATCAGGCAACATAAGAATATAAGGATGGCTATACTGGGTCAGACCAAAGGTCCATCTAGCCCAGTATCCTGTCTTCCGACAGTGGTCAATGCCAGGTGCTTCGGAGGGAATGAACAGAACAGGTAACTATCAAGTGATCCATTCCTTGTCTCCGATTCCCAGCATCTGGCAAACAGAGGTGAGGGACACCATCCCTTCCCATCCTGGCTAGTAGCCACTGAGGGACCTATCTTCCATGAATGTATCTAGTTCTTTTTTGAACCCCATTCTAGTTTTGGCCTTCACTACATCCTCTGGCAAAGAGTTCCATAAGTTGACTGTGCGTTGTGTAAAGAAATACTTCATTTTGTTTGTTTTAAACCTGCTGCCTATTAATTTCATTTGGTGACTCCTAGTTCTTGTGTTATGAGAAGGAGTAAATAACACTTCCTTATTTACTCTCTCCACCCTAGTCATGATTTTATAGACCTCTATCAGATCCCCCCTTAGTCATCTCTTTTCCAAGCTGAAAAGTCCCAGTCTTATTAATCTCTCCTCATATGGAAGCTGTTCCATACCCCTTATCATTTTTGTTGCCCTTTTCTGAATCTTTTCCAATTCCAATATAACTTTTTTGAGATGGGGCAGCCACATCTGCACACAGTGTTCAAGATAATCTGTTTTTGTATGAAAAGCTGGGTGTATTTTTGGGAAAAGTTATGAAAAATACAGTTATATTTGTCTTCTGGGGCAAAAATACACATTTTGATTTTTTTTTATCAATCACTATTCTGGCTGGTTTCAGCAGTTGGGTTACTGGGGATGGTGGCTAGTGTGTAACCAGCTTTTAATTGTCAGTAGAATCTCAAGCTAAGAATAAGGTAAGAAGAAATTCAGCATATATACGCTTTGGAATTGCCCCAACTCTCTTTGCACCATTTTTATTGCACTTCTAGGCAGGCAAAACTTCCATTGGAATTCATGAGAGCTTTGCCTAAAGAAGGCTTTCATTAACGTTAAGGTGGTCCCTTTGACATAAATGTTTCAGCTATAGACCAGTGTTGAACCTTTCCGCATATTATAAGGTTCTAAGGCACTTAGGACCTGATCTAGCTCCCATTGACTGAACTGGGAGTTGTATTGGGCCCTCTGCATTTCTCATCACTATTTTGGTCATTTAGGCCCAGATCCACAAATGTACTTAGTCACCTAAGTCTCGAGCTTAGGGACCTATATCCCAGTTTAGTCTCCACTTTGATCCACAAAACTCCCACCGAAACCTGTAGGTGCCCAAACTCACTCTGTCTAATTTTTTGCCATAAAAGTTCCCTGGGCACCTGTGTGTCTGCCTGTAGGCATGTGCGCTGGTGCCTCCCTCTGGGCTCCTGGATACATCTCTCATGCCTAAGCCTTAGAGTGACTCACAAACTTGGGGAAGACAGGCATTCAGCCACTTAACTCGCATGCAGGGCCTGATCTGGTAGGTGTGCTCAGAGGCTGCCTACCAGATTGGGTCTCTCTCAGTATCCAGGAGCTGGTGGTGTTCATCCTACAACTTTTAGCTTAGGGGCTAGCACACTCACTACAGAGTCATTCTCACCCATTCTCCCATTTCCTCTCTGGCCCATTAACTATTTCAATATTTAACCACAGTGGAGCAGTCATTATGATGCTTAGCATTGCAATGCCTAAGGCTCTTCAGGGATCTCACCCTTATTACTTAAATCCCATTGACTTTAATGGGATTTAAGCACATGCTTTTAAGTGCTTTGCTGGGCCCAAGGCAAACCAACAAACAAAACCAGCCAACCAATATAACTCGGATAATATTTGCAACCCCTCATGCACCTTGAGTAGTACTTACTCACACCAGCCATCCCAGTACACTCAATTAGGACAACTTGCATATGTACTTCAAAGTGAGTAAGGGGTTCAGAATCAGGCCCTTAATTTTAATCAATGTATTTCGCATTGCTAAAAGCCCTATACGAAACAACCAACCAACCAAAATACCTACACATTTGGAAACATTTTAATGCTTAAATTTGTGATTAAGTTTAGAAAACTGTCATATAACACAGAGTGGGCTGGTCTGAACTTTTGTGACTTGGGTTTTTGTAAAAGTTTTAAAGCTTATTCATCTGCTTGGCATCCTTCCTTTGGTTGGTGCTTGCTCGCAGGGGCTGCCTCAAACAGCCTCCTTCCTGGGATACTCTTGTTTCACTTCAAATTCTCGTTGGTTCCCAATTCTTTCTGCCACACATAGCACTTTATCTGCATAGGTCTCCTTCCAAACAAGTGTCATGGCCAGTCTATGAGTTTGGCTGATATTTGGGTTAAGGTGGGCTCTGCTTTCTATCTATCTTTCCAGAAACACAGTGCTGTAAATCACTTCACTATAGCTTGGACAGCATGCAGGTGCTTTTGCTATTACAGAGGCAGGCAAAAGACTCACTTTTAGTACTGTTGTTGCTCCACTCTCTGCATATATTAAGACCTTGAAAATATCCTGGAATTTTAGCAGCATTTTTGCATTCTTTGTTTGTAGAAGAGTAAGTGCTTCCTTTTCAGTTCAGTTGCCAGTGTTGCATTTGCTGGTTTCTCAGTCCCTGACTATTTTCAATCTTATATGTATTGTCCAAGCTCTTAATTAAATACTACTAAATCAAAATACAACTCTGCTCCCTATGGTATACTTTTGGAATGCCTGCTTCTGTAGGAAGATGATGAGACAGGCTCTGTTACTTCGATGACTCAATAGCTGAAGCCTGAATAAAAGCCAAAGCTTGCTGTAATAAGACAGGCAGCTACGTTATTAGAGGCAACATCTACATGGTTCTGAACTGGGACACAACAGCAGCCTAGTTTTTGATCGAGAATGCAATTAAAGTAGTTCTCAAACTATAAAATATCTATGCCCATCCTGTCGGGAAGAATACTACTTTGCAGGGATGGTCATTGTCTCTTCCAGAATTCCATGGTAAAGAAGGCAAATGCCTTAAAGATGAACTGAAGAGCTTTTCTAAAATACATACATTTTAAAATGACATAAAAATTCCAAGCCACCACCACTATACATGTTTAAACTGAAAACATTAACAATGACAAATAAGATTTTAAAACAAGATAGTTGAAAATAATATCCTGCCGCTGCTTTACTTATCTACCAAGACCTGAGTTCCAGTTTCAGTGTTTTCCTGTCACAATTCAGAGTAGCAGCAACACCAAAGCATGGACAGAACACAGTCATGAAATTCTGTGACACAAACCGAAATCCTAAAGGCAAAGGCCCAGATGCTCTCCTCTGCTGTGGGGCTCAGAGGGCAATGAAGTGAAATAATAATACCTCAAAAGCACTAGATGGGGGAGCAGTGTCTTTGCATATGTTTCCTTCCCTCCAGGGACCTCACAAAAGTCATCGTGTGTGAGCTCTGTGCAATTTCTGGGTCCATCCACGGAGCAGCTCTTCTCTGTGGTATGCTCCCATGAAGATTGTGGGTGAAATCCTGGCTACATTGAAGTTAATGGGAACACTCATTGACTTCACTGGGCCCACGATTTACCACCATGTGCCTATCCAAACTGTCTTCAGTTCCTTCTGTATGATAGAATTACAAGCAAGTAAAAAAACAAACAAACTGATATTGTCCTTTTACTGTCCAGTCATATTGGGTTTACAACTTTGTAAATTAGAGCAGAATCTGATCTCCTGGGCAAATTCTGCCCTGACTCCCCATGCAATACCATTGAAATCAATGCCCAGTTTTGCACTAATACAACTGCCACTGAAGCTGATGGGAGTTATATTTGTCTGAGGGTGGAACTGGGCTCCTGTTACTTTTATTTAAAGCAGAGTTTCATTTCAGTACTTGGCTCCAATGAGAAAGAAGAATGTTGCTATTTGCAGTGGCTGAGTTCTCCCTGGGTCATGGCAACCTGACAGGGACGCCCTTGCAGCATCAGAAGGTCTTGGGTGTAAACAACCAGTCTTTTGAGAACAGATGCATGCTGTAAGGTCCTAAAGGCCCTACAGGCTTTAGGGACTTAAAACCTTTAGTGAACTTAGGAATTTTAAATAAGAGAAATATGGGAAAAGCTTGACAGTTTTTTTCTGACTACTGGCTGTTATTCTGCCATGAACTGTTATACAGCTATATATAAAGACAACTTGTTTTAAAGGAACCAGCGAGTAGGTGTGTATGTTTTCTTATTGTAGGGTTCCATGCTGAATGCACCAAATAGCAGCAGGTTAGAGAGGCATTTGCAACATAAGTTTTTATCCACCATTAGTCTTGGTTTCTAACAATTGCTGGTCTGAGTTTCTGCATTTATCTTCTCTCTTTAATATTAAGTCCTGCTGGTACTAACAGCAAGGAATCTGGAAGAAAGTGCTACTATTTTACCTTCTCTTCTATGGAGCTAAAACTTGTTATCTGCCATAAAGAGCACTGGGTTAAATTAAATAAGAGCATGGTCACTGTTTTACAAAATGTTACATGCATCAGCCCTATTGACAAGATACTAACCTGAGTGAGGAGTTTCTAAAGATCATTTTATACAAGCACAATATTCTGTCAAAGTCAATATAAATTGGAGCAATTCACAAGCTACACCTAAATCATTCTGAAGCTCCTTACCTAAATATTTAATGGTCACATTAACAGTACAGGTCTAGCATTATTTTGACAAGCTATTTATAACCTATCCCAGCACTCTGCCACTGTTACATGATAGTATACGACACGGTAATACTTCTTTTCCCAGTGTGAACAGAGGTGTATCCCTACTCAAAATGCCCAGAACTGCTTTCTGCAGGCAGAGGGTGCCAAAGCAAATAAGAACTAAAGGATCCTGTTACTGACGGTTACACATGACTGGCTGGTGTCTCATAAATGGCTATAGGATTACAGCAGGGCATTTCTGTGTGTGTGGCAAATAGTAAGTGCATATTTGGGGGCACCAACATTCTTTGCGGATTCAAATTGAATTTAGTGAAATTGTTTTGGCAAAAAAACCAAACCCACCAACCTGATTTTTTTCCCTGGGATTGGCAAAACACGTCATTTCAACACCTTCTGAAAGGAAACATTTTAACGTTTCCTTTTGAGACAGCGTTTCATTCTGAAATTGAGCTCATTAAAAAAGGGCGAAAACCCTGAACAGCAGTCTGAAATGAAACAAACAAAGCAAAACAAGAAAAAAGTGTTTTGGGTTGAACAAAACATTTTGTTTGACTGGAAATGACTTTGGTTGTTTATTGTTTCTGTGAGAAAAAGCCAAAAAATAAAATAAAAAAGTTTCGGTTCAAATTGAACTGATTTCACCCTCTCCCTCCTTTGGCCCCCAAAGTGAAAAATCCATTATTTGCTTTGCTCCACATAGGAGATTGTTATCAGCTACCTTACAAAATAGGGTGGAGAGAGTATTGCCAGATCTAATGAACTCCCAGGCAGTTAGGTTCTGTTTTTAGTTTGAGACTGCAAATGCTTTGAGGCAAAGACTGTGTCCTCCTATTTGTCTGCATAGCCCTTAGCACATATTGCATACCAAAGTAATACACAGAAATAATATTATGGGCTGCAATGTACACTTCAGTTACTAGAGCTAGAGACAGTTTCATTCTGAACTTTAATTATGTAACGGTCGGCGAGATCAATTTAGAAGTACTTGCACAAGCACAGTCGTATACCTAGGCACCACCGGTCGTGATACGCCATTGGCAGCTTTGCACAGAATGTAAACACTCAGGTGAGATTTTAAAAGCACCTAGGTGAGTTAGGCACCCAACGTCCATTGATGTTCAGTGGGATTTAGGTGTCCATCTCACTTAGGCACTTTTGAAAATCCCATCCTTAATCTTGATGAGATAGACAAGACAAGATGAGATAGACATTTGCTTTTTTCTTGCACCTTTTTATTAGAATGTTGAAACGTTTTGGAAACATCCTTTGCAGAAGTCATTCTGCTGTGCAAAGATGTCTTTTGTAGGGGGTCATTTTATTACCTGAAGTTGACTTCTGAATACCAAACATTTCTGATAGGCAAATTCTCTACTATGTGCCAATTTGACTCTGGTGTAACTCCACTGAGTCTAGTGGAATTTGGCCTCAGGATTTTATGAAGCCACTAGGCTGCAAATTCTGCCCTGAGATTCATACCATGGATTGGAAACATCTGACAAGTTAAAGATAACCTGAAAGTGTTATGTAGAAATTAATCTAATTACAGGGTTACATACTTGACTGTCCCAAATAGTGAAGGGTAGAGAAGTACTTAGCACACTATACATAATATTTCATAGTTCTAGGTCTGGCCATCAGGGCTGGCCTTACCATGAGGTGACCGGTAGTTACTGCAGCCTCCATATCTCCATCTCAAATGGATGTAACTATGCATGTTCCTAAAGAAAAGTGTAGATCAGAGAAGATTGTGGTGGAGGCGCAAGAAACAGCTGCTGCCGAGTTTTGTTCCTTAAGTCTAGATGATCCAGGACTGTGGACCCACTTGAGCAGTAGCCTGAAGGACTTCCTTGTACTGCATGGGCCACAGCAAGTGAAAAACTTCATGTTCCCCAAAGACAATGAAAATAGAAGTTTCCATCCAACACATTACTGGCGTGAAATCCCCAGTGGTGACAAAGTAGAAAGGCCATGACTTATGTACTCAAAAGCCCAGAATGCTGCATACTGTTTTTGTTGCAAACTCTTCCAGTCTAATGTTCCAGCCACATTGGGTTCTACAGGAACAAAGGACTGGAAAAATCTGGCTAGAAATCTGGCATGCCATGAGAAGGCAGCAAATCACCAGAGAGCATTCCATAGGTGGAAAGAACTTGAGATGAGACTAAGGTTAAAGGCCACCATAGATTACCCGCATCAAGAGAAGATTGCACCAGAGTCTCTTTACTGGCAAAATGCTCTGAAAAGGCTCATTGCCATTGTGAGAATGCTTGCTACCCAAAACCTAGCACTGCGTGGCACTTCAGATCAGCTGTATTAGTCTCTAAGGTGCCACAATTACTCCTGTTCTTTTTGCAGATGCAGACTAACATGGCTGCTACTCTGAAACCTTCCTTAAAATTGTGGTGCTGATGGCTCAGTTTGATGCTATACTCCAGGAGCATCTAAGAAGAGTCACCACCCAAGAAATGTACACACACCACTACCGTGGAAAAACAATTCAAAATGAGATCAACAAGTTACTGGCAACAAAAGTCAAACAGAAGATTGTGGCAGATCTGAAATCAGCAAGATATTACTCTGTTACTCTGGACTGCATACCTGACATCAGCCATATGGAACAAATGACTTTAATGGTGCGTTTTGTAACAACAACAGAGCCTAGTGAAAATGTCCCTGCACTGGTGACTGTCAGAGAGCATTTTCTAGAATTTATTGACATTGATGATACTACAGGAGCTGGTGTGACAAATGTGCTTCTTAAAAAGCTGGAAGATACGGGAATTGCGATAGCTGACATGAGAGGTCAGGGCTACGATAATGGTGCCAACATGAGAGGAAAGAACAGAGGAGTGCAGACACGGATCCGAGAGTTAAACCCTCAAGCTGTTTTTGTCTGATGCAGTTCTCATTCATTGAACTTGGTGGTCAGTGATGCAGCATCAGTTTCTAGTGAGGCTGCTGAATTTTTTAATGTAATTCAAAGCATCTATGTATTTTTTTCTGCACCAACTCATCGATGGCAAATTTTGAAACAACATCTGGGAACATCCTCTCTAACACTGAAACCACTGAGTGCCACATGATGGGAAAGTCGAGCAGAGGTGATAAAGCCTATCAAACACCAAATTGGGAAGATAGATGATGCCATAGTTGCCTTTATGGAGGATAATGCTATGACAGGAACTGTTCGTGGGAGAACAGTGGCAGAGGGAAATGGAATAATCAGAAACATACATAACTTCAAATTTCTGTGTGGCTTAGTGCTGTGGCATGACATACTGTTTGAAATAAATGTTGTAAGCAAGAGACACCAAGGTGTTGACCCTGATAATATCTGGAGCAATGGAACAACTGGACAAAGTCTTACTGGTCAGATGAGGGATTTCAAAACCTTCTGAAGAATTCACAGAAGTTGGCAGAGGAACTTCACACTGAAGCTATTTTCCCACCCATTCAGGAATACAAGAGTCACCGAAGAAGACGACATTTTGATTATGTGGCATGGGATAATCCCATAAGAGACCCCAAACAACAATTCAAAGTTGACTTCTGTCATAAATATAAAGGGAAGGGTAAACCCCTTTGAAATCCCTCCTGGCCAGGGGAAAGCTCATCTCACCTGTAAAGGGTTAAGAAGCTAAAGGTAACCTCGCTGGCACCTGACCAAAATGACCAATGAGGAGACAAGATACATTCAAAAGCTGGGAGGAGGGAAAGAAACAAAGGGTCTCTGTCTGTCTTTATGCTGCCTTTGCCGGGGATAGACCAGGAATGGAGTCTTAGAACTTTTAGTAAGTAATCTAGCTAGGTACGTGTTAGATTATGATTTCTTTAAATGGCTGAGAAAAGAATTGTGCTGAACAGAATAACTATTTCTGTCTGTGTATCTTTTTTGTAACTTAAGGTTTTGCCTAGAGGGGTTCTCTATGTTTTGAATCTAATTACCCTGTAAGGTATCTACCATCCTGATTTTACAGAGGGGATTTCTTTACTTCTATTTACTTCTATTTCTATTAAAAGTCTTCTTGTAAGAAAACTGAATGCTTTTTCATTGTTCTCAGATCCAAGGGTTTGGGTCTGTGGTCACCTATGCAAATTGGTGAGGCTTTTTATCCAACATTTCCCAGGAAAGGGGGGGTACAAGTGTTGGGAGGATTGTTCATTGTTCTTAAGATCCAAGGGTCTGGGTCTGTACTCACCTATGCAAATTGGTGAGGCTTTTTACCAAATCTTGTCCAGGAAGTGGGGTGCAAGGTTTTGGGAAGTATTTTGGGGGGAAAGACGTTTCCAAACAGCTCTTCCCCAGTAACCAGTATTTGTTTGGTGGTGGTAGCGGCCAATCCAAGGACAAAGGGTGGAATATTTTGTACCTTGGGGAAGTTTTGACCTAAGCTGGTAAAGATAAGCTTAGGAGGTTTTTCATGAAGGTCCCCACATCTGTACCCTAGCGTTCAGAGTGGGGAAGGAACCTTGACAACTTCTTTAACCAGGTGCTAGATTGTGCAATACAGTCAGTTGAAGAACATTTCATGCAGCTCAAGGAACACAGCAATATATTTGGGATGTTGTATGATTTCCAAAACTCCTCACTATACTTGAAGAAGACCTACACTAGCAATGCAGGGCACTAGAGACAGTGTTGACACATGATGACATGTATGATATTAATGCAAGTGATTTAGATGATGAACTGAAAGCCCTTTCAAGATACATTTCAGCAGGATCAACTCAAAAGGCTGTTCTGGAATATATGTGCACAAATAAAATGACCACCCTCTTTCCAAATGCTTTTGTTGCTCTGCGCATACTTCTAACACTTCCTATAACAGTTGCCAGTGGAGAATGCAGCTTCTCCAAGCTGAAGTTAATAAAAACACATCTACGCTCCACAATGACACAGGAGAGGCTGGTCGGACTTGGAACCATATCAAAGGAGAATGAGCTGGCCCAGACTGTGGACCTTCAGGAAGCAGTTCAAATCTTTGCAACAAAGAAGGCACGGAAAGCACTACTTTGATTATTCAAACAGATAAAAATGCCAATGTTTACTGTGCAGACAAGAAAAGTTACGTTTGCTGTTCAGGCATTTGAAAGTTAAGTGTTACTTAAAATTTTTGAACAAGGCATTTTAAGTTGTTAGTTCTCCTTTATTGGGGTAGGTAGCAGAGCAATAGCATGAGAGGAGTAGAACAGAAAGAAGGCAGAATTGAGACCTTTCAAAGTTTTGGCCCAAGTGAGGGGCCATGGGGGCGTCATTTGAGCTCCCCGCCTGAGGTGCCAAAATGTTGTGGGCCGGCCCTGCTGGCCCTGTCCATATTCACTGATTCCTACTCCAATGTGACACTGCAGCAGAGACTTTGCCAACATAGCCTATGACAACCCAATGGAGTAGCCCGTAAATCGACAATTTTTTATATGTACCATAGTTTTGAATAGATTTCATATTATTTTATATCCATATTTAATTTATGTAGGATAAGTGTTTTCCAGTCAAAACCAGTACGCCAATGATTACCCACAGTTTGTCGGTAAACTGCCTATAGAATGTTCCTTCTTAAGGGATAATGGTATATAATGGGACACACGATTCTTGCAATTAGTCCTATTTACCTCCCCAAGGGAACAAGTGGAAGTTATAATACTGATCTTCGCTTTTTTTTCTCCCTAGCAAACTGTGCACCAAGTGCTGCAGAAATACATTTCACTGGATGTATGTAGTATCAAGAGGGTTTTTTTTGGCCGGGGTCGGGAGAAAACAACACATTTTAAAATTTGACATGTTCTGCCCGAGAAGAGGCTGGAAAGAAATTTGAACAGAACACTGTGAAAGATCGAACACAGTGGTGGGCAAACTACGGCCCGCGGGCCACATACGGCCCATGGGACCATCCTGCCCAGCCCCTGAGCTCCCGGCTGGGGAGGCTAGCCCCTGGCCCCTCCCCTGCTGTTCCTCCTTCCCCGCAGCCTCAGCACGCTGTGCTGTCAGCACGCTGGCGTGCCGCTCCTGCCTGGCAGCCTGGGTGGTGGGGCTGCGAGCTCCTGCTGCTCTGAGCGGCATGGTAAGGGGGCTGGGAGGTTGGATAAGGGGCAGGGGGTACCCGGGGCAGTCAGGGAACAGGGGGCGGTTGGATGGGGTGGAGGTTCTGGGGGGACACTCAGGGGACAGGGAGCAGGGGGCGGTTGGATAGGCGTGGGAGTCCTGGGGCGGGGGGGGGGGAACGCTGTCAGGGGGCAGGGGTGTGGATAGGGGTCAGGGCAGTCAGGGGACAGGGAGCAGGGGGAGATTGAATGGGGCAGAGGTTCTGGGAGGGGGTCAGGAGACAGGGAACGGAGGGGTTGGATAGGTGTGGGAGTCCTGGGGGGCCTGTCGGGGGTGTGGGTGTGGGTAGGGGGTGGGGAGGCAGGGGACAGGGAGTGGGGGGGTGTTGAATGGGGGTGGGATCTCGAGAGGGGGCGGTCAGGGGACAAGGAGCAGGGAGGGTTGGATGGGGCAAGCTTGTGAGGGGGGCAGTCAGGGGGTGGGAAGTGGGAGGGGGTGGCTAGGGGGTGGGGGCCAGGCTGTTTGGGGAGGCACAGCTTTCCCTACCCAGCCCTCCATACAGTTTTGCAATGCCGATGTGGCCCTCGAGCCAAAAAGCTTGCCCATCCCTGATCTAACAAGTCTGATGGCCAAATTGTATTCTTATTTACACTGAGGGAAATCAGAGTAATACCACTGACTTCAGTGGGTTAACTCTGGATTTACACAGGCATAAACAAGAGCCAAATTTGGCCTAGCATATTTAAGAAACTGATGCTAAGAGAATTTAAAAAGAAAGCACATTTAACATCTCTGCCTTTTTGTGTTTCATGGAGGAGGTACTGAAGAATAAATAAAAGAATTCTTTGGTTCACTTTTACTCCTTATAAATTGCCAAGTCCTGGATTTGATGTAACTGAAATGTCTTGACACCACCACATACATTCCAATTCTCTGAAGCATGCACCCACATGAGTGGGGTTTTTTGGGGTCAATTTGTCCCTCTGCAGCCCTGATAGCTTTCATTCAATATAATCCTCAGTTTTGTTGCCGCCTTTCCTGTTGAGTAAGCTACCTGCTCCCCTATGTGGATGTGGTAGGTGGAAGGCTCCCTGAGCTAAAAATATTAGGAAAAAATTAGTTTATAACACAATTTTAATTGATTAGCCAGTCACCCTACAGTTTTTTTTCATTAATCACTTAAGTGTCCCTGGTTTTGAACCTAGACTGAGTACCTAAGTGTTTACTCTAATCAGGTACATTGAATTTTCTTTGTCATGTTTGCTATAGACTGACAGTGTCCACAGTATTTTCCTTTTCATATGTACTTCCCCAGGTCAGCCTAGGGTGTGTTCCTATCATCTGAGTGGATTTATAGACTCCATAATGCCACAATGCAGTAGCAAATAAAATCAATTGCATTATAATGGTGAGAAGATAGTGACAAATATCCTAGGACCTTATTGACTTTGCAATTTGAACCTCCTGTCTTTCAGACCACTACCCAATACAGCAAATAAAGAAAATTAAAAAACTTTCAGAGTAAAATTCCCTTAAACTCCCAGTTCTGTCTTTAAAAGTTAGAAACAGTCCATTTTGTAGCCAAATATATTCATTCTGGGATTTTATTTCTAGGTGTTTTTAGAGTGCTTTATGTTTAAAACTAGATACATTTTGTAATTGAATAGTATAAAACCAAACATATGGTTTCAACTGAAATATACCAATATTTCCTTGTAAATAAATCTCTCACTTTAACAAACATTCTCATAAAATTCTGCACTATAAGTGGTTTAGAAGCAGGTGAAGAAACAGTATTTCCAGCCAGTTCTATATTTATTTTCATACACACGTTTGACCATTCCACAGTTTAATGACTGCACATACAGTGCTTTCATTCAACAGTCCTAACACTGAGTTTATTCTGCAGCCCCAGAGGTTTGTGTAGAATATTGATTGGGAATTCATGCCCTCTGCTACCTATAACAGCATGACTTAGGTACTGGTATTTAACATGACTTGCTTAAGTCATTGTGGACTTTTCCAAATTGGGTGCAGTGGGCAGATTGGTAAAACTGCATTCGAACCCTTTGCACCCACAAAAACTTGCAACTGTACACAGCCTGCAGGCTAAACTCACAGTTACTGGTTATTATTTGTGTAGCACCAACCGTGTGCTAGGTGCTTTAAAGGTACAGATGAAGACAGGGTCCCTGCTCCAATCTATACACACAAACTAGAAAGGAAATTGAAAGAAAGGTGATTGGATGTTATGAAAAGAAATGGGAATGAACAAGGTTTATAGGAAAATTTAGGATTAGGTTATTTTGGGATCACATTATGGCTGCTCCAGCCTGCATGCCCTAGAGGAGAGTGTGCAGCAGATAGCCCTGATGCTCCCATCAGCAGTCACTCACTCTACTTCAGCAAACATTGAAGTACATGCTTAACTTTAAACATGTGCTTTAGTCCCATTGAGGAAGTTTGTTAATGTTGCTGTTTTGGAGCGATCAGCTCAAGTTCCACCCCTCCCTACCCCAACCACACACACACACACAGAACCTAAACACGTGTTTTGTAACTGACTAGCTGTAGAGTTGGCAGCCTTAGCCTCAAACAGGGTCCAGATACCACCCCGCCCCTCCGCAATTCCTCCAATCCCCAGGGCAGGGTGGTGGGGCCCTTTAGTACCAGCCCCAGTTCAGATACCCCTAGAGGCCCTGTGGGAGGCTGGCACGGCTGGGGGTCTCCTGTCCCAGCCTTGTGCCCTGTAGTATTTGTACAGCAGTTTTTACAGTCAATGAAGTACTGTCTCTGTGCCCGACAAACGGGGGTGAGTCATTGTTATGAACTGATGTCGAAGCATTGCCAGCAGATTGAGGGACGTGATCGTTCCCCTCTATTCGACATTGGGGAGGCCTCATCTGGAGTACTGTGTCCAGTTTTGGGCCCCACACTACAAGAAGGATGTGGAAAAATTGGAAAGAGTCCAGGGGAGGGCAACAAAAATGATTAGGGGGCTGGAGCACATGATTTATGAGGCGAGGCTGAGGGAACTGGGATTATTTAATCTGCAGTAGAGAAGAATGAGGGGGGATTTGATAGCTGCTTTCAACTACCTGAAAGAGGGTTCCAAAGAGGATGGATCTAGACTGTTCTCAGTGGTAGCAGATGACAGAACAAAGAGTAGTGGTCTCAAGTTGCAGTGGGGGAGGTTTAGGTTGGATATTAGGAAAAACTTTTTCACTAGAAGGGTGGTGAAGCACTGGAATGCGTTACCTAGGGAGGTGGTGGAATCTCCTTTCTTAGAGGTTTTTAAGGTCAGGCTTGACAAAGCCCTGGCTGGGATGATTTAGTTGGGGACTGGTCCTCCTTTGAGCAGGGGCTTGGACTAGATGACCTCCTGAGGTCCCTTCCAACCCTGATATTCTATGATTCTAACTGTTGATTGTGGATGAGATGACTGCTTTACAATGAACGGGGTGGGGAAAATAATGGTGGTTTGTGTGACATAAATTGTGGATTTTCATTATGGATTATTTGAACAGATGTACTGAGAAGTTGTGTTTGGATACAACTTTTCTGTTTTGCCCTATTGTGTCTTTATCTTTATTCTTTGTAATAAACATATCGTGTGATGCAATGATGATAATAAAATAAAAGCCTTTATTTGTTAACATGGCTGTATTATAAACAAACACTATTAAAAGACTGTCAGGCAGACCAGCTGCTCTCACAACACTAAAATACGAATAATAAACCAACACTCAAACCAGTAATAAACTAAAGTACATAACACAAACATTGAACAGTGAAGCTAGTGCAGATAAATAAATTCCCTACTTTTGTGCGTCCTCTGGCCCCCTGTTCTCCGTTCCCTTTCTAGCGTGTTTAGCATATGCTTGGCACTACCGCAGGGGGTGGAGGACAGCTGGGGGTACAGTTGCGTTCTCCATCTAGTGTTCAGTCCCAGTTGCATGGGTCACCCAGCCAGGGTATTGTCCAATGTGTTTCTGGTCTGCAGGAGATGGTGCTGTGGACAGGACTCAGGATGTGGTGTGAGTGGAGCAGGAACCTGAATTCCTGTGGCCATTAGCACAAGCAGCCTCTCAAACAGGTCTTTCTGCTGCGCTCTGTCTTCCTCCCTCAGGTGACATCCCTGCTCCAAAAACTGTGCTGCAAGTCTCTCCTTGCACTTTACAGCCTGTCTGTACCTTTCCACTTGCTGTGAATCCTTTTCACTTTGGTATTGGCCCTGTCCAGGATGTCCACCATACGTTCATCAGGGAAACACTTCCTCTTTGACCACTCCATGACAGTTTGAAATCAAACTCCTGCTGCAGTGTAGCTGGGCTGCAGAGGTGGAAGGGCCTGAAAACAGACAAACAGTACAATTTTGTCTCTGCTTCAAAAAAGGTTTGGTATATCCTCAGAGAAAAGAGCCTGTGGAATCTCAAGGCCAAAAATGATAATTTGTAAAACTCCACTTCAGTAAAGTCTTAGGAACACTTCAGTTCCCAGAAGCTCTGCAGACACAACTGGGTCGAGCAGAGTGAAAAAGTGCACCAACAATGGTAAGATGAAATTTACAAATGTTTAAAAATTGGAAACCATTGTAGCCAGGCATGGAAGGTTGCCATGGTTTACTACCTAAGGTTTCTCAGTCCTTTCAGGCATTCCACATTGTGGAGGACATAACAATCCATGAGGTTCCTGAATGGCAAAGGGACATTCTATTCCAAGCTACAGCCATGCATATCACGGAGCTGTTCAAGCTTATGGCATCTGAGCAACAGGTGGAGTAGGCTGGTGTCCCATCCCCAGAATGTGACTACTGGTTTGGTGTTCCTACTTCAGCAAACGTTTGCAGGTATCAGCACCTGTGATTGGGTCAAAATTCACGAGGGAAATCAGCAGGATGCTGCTTTAGCGTCCACATAGATTACTGACTCCCTACAGCTTACAATACAGCCTGCTCTGACTACATCTACTTATGGACTATATGCAAACACAAACACACAATAATACAGACTCTCAAAGAACTGCACATCTAGACCCGCTTCTCTGGCATCTGTCTGGACTGCATACAATCCCCTGTCTTATTTCAGACATTGATTTAGTCACCCATGCACTACATTTCCCCTTCCCCCCAGAGGTTTCTGTTTGGAGGCAGCTCTTTATGCTGTGACATAGCCAGTCTGTATGATGTGGTGAACTAAAAGGGAAGGCAATATATGGTTCTTACTTTCAACACCCCATCACATCTTTGGAAGAATGTGAAAGTATCTAGTAAAAGTTTAACATTAAATGCTTGCTTAACCATTGTTTGTGCTTCCTGGTATCTATTTTGGAAGTGGTGGTGGTAGCGGGGGGTGGGGTGGAGTGGGGTGGGGTGGGGTGAGGCCAAGGTGCTGGCACGCATTCTCCCATTAGCAGATATACACTGCTACCCACGCCTTGTAAAAAAATTGCATTGGATCATAAACCAGAAATCCTTCCCATTCATATATTAACAACAAAAAACATGGAGCCAAACACTTACCAGGCACTGGGGCTACTTTTGTCTCTTCTGCAAGCTCTACGGCTGGCTGCTCTTCTGGGGGGTCATCACACAATTCCTCCGACTATGGACCCATGATGTGCTGCAGCTTCTCCAGCAGCAAATCCTCCTTGGGGACTGATGTGAGTGCCAGTCACTTTGCTAGCCTGATCCGGTGCCTCTTGGCGCCCCTCTGGTCCTACACTAGATTCAGAAGTCAGAAGGTGACCATCCCAGCTAACCAGGTTATTGTGAACAGCTGGGGGCTCAGTGCTTGACACAGTACACACCATCCAATCAAAGTTCTTGTAAAAGATGCAAGATGATGGAGGGCGGGGAGAGGAAGGGCACTCCTGGAGATGCGGTTCTCATCCCTGGCTTTCCAGTGGTTGCTCTTGAGCCACTTAATCTGCTCCTTGCACTGGTCACCGGCCTGGTGAATCACCAACACTGCCAGCTTGTCTGTTATTTCTTAGTACACGTGTTCATTTCTGGTACTCTTACTGAAGTCGAACATCTTGCTCACGTCCCACCACAGATTTACCAGAATCTGACTACAGTTCCATGACCAGGTAGCAACATTCCTGGCAAAGGACTTCTTCCTGTTGGTGGCCATAGCTAATGCAGGAGATCATTCACTCTGTTTGCAGCACAGCAGTCCGAATAGAATGGAAGGTTAAACATCAAACAGCTATACGAGAACCAAGAGGTTGTTTCCAATTCCTGTGAATTGATTGGCTAGTGTTGGGATAGAAATGATAGGAACATTGGCCCATTGGACTGGGGGATAGTGTTGGTGGAGTATCAGCACTTGAGTCAGAGGGACCTGGGCAAAATGGGAGTGAACTGTGGACCCAAGACCCAGTGGAACTTGGGCTTAGACCCATCCCCACTTGCTAGGTCCTAGGGTCTGGGTCCCGAGGGCTTGCTGGCCTAAGTCAGATAGCTTTGTGTGTAGATGGAAAGGGGGGGTTGGGCTTGAGCCTGAGCCCGGGCTTACACTGCAGTCTTGACATACCATTACTGACTTTGGAGCACAAGTCCCATTTACTTTCCCTAGTGGTTTTGGGGGAAATTTCCAGAGGCATAAACGGAAGTTAAGTGTCTAATGCTCATTGACTCAGTGATAATCAAGTGTCTCAGTGTTATTTGTGCCTTTGAAAATCTCTGTTTGTTATCGTTTGGCAAACACTATGTTTTTCCTTCACTGTATTCTAAATTAAATCAGCCTTTTTCTTTACTTTCTTGTTTTTTGAAATGGCAAGAATGTGAGCACACATCTGGGAACAGTGTTTGTGTGTTCTAGAGAAGGGAACACAAGCGCAAAACATTCCTTTTGCAAAGGTTCTACATAAACAGAGACTAATAAGTTTCTTGCTGACAAACTAGTGGATCAAAATAAATAGATTTTAGGGACTGCATTTTCCAAAGCACTCGATGTTGGCCTAACTCTGATCTCACTGAAATCAGTGGCAGTTTAACTCAATGTACACTGACTTCAACAGGAGCAAAGTTAGGTCAATGCTGAATACTTTTGAAAGTCCTTAGACGCTAGAGAACATTTTCCACTGGATTCTAACTAGAGCTGGTCTAATTATTAATTGCAAATACATTTGATGAATGCAATCATGTTTTGTGACTCATCTGGGAATTAACCCTGTGAATAAACTGGGCATCAGTACCAATTTCTGGAAATTTATGTGTTATTCATTAACGTTAGCCAAAGAGTTCATGTGAACAAATGCCAGTCTATGTGATGCCCACAAACTGTTCTCTTTGACTATTTGCTCTGCAACACTCATGATTAATGATGTATGATTGGTCAGCTAGGTTACAGGCTATTGGATGAAAGAATCATAGAAAGTAAATAGTACTTCTGCTAAACATTTTCTGATGAATAATCAGTTCTGCTGCACAGCCCTGGGACTCATGAACATGTTCAATCATCCAAACACTCTCAAACAATTAGCAATACAATCCCATTAAAACCAGTGAATGCAGCACATTTACTTGGGAAATATGCATGAATCACTTTTTGTGTTATTTAACCAACTCTAATGATAACAATGTTAAATCAAATCTAATGTGGGAACTAAACTACTGGATATAGGTCTCCCTTTATGCTTGACTCAAAATGTAATCTTTATTCCTTCTTCAAATGTAAAACATCTGGCTCTATAACTAATTGCAGGTGAAACCCTACAGCTGGATACATAATTTTATCAGCTTGTTTTACTAGTTACCAAACAACACCTTTTTTTGTGGCCAGATGTCACAGCCGTAAATAAGTTGGAAATGTAACACATTGGTGAATAAAAGCAGCAGACTGCCTGGGCATCTCCTTCCACACCTTGGAATTCTGTTCCAATTGGGTGAAGTACTTTCCTCTTTGAAGATAAGTGCTGTGTTTGTGGGAGACAAGTGGGTTTGTAGCAGAAGGCTGTCGCTTCTGGAAGACTCTTTAGGAACTCCTCTAAAGTGGGCCAGCTGGGGATTCCCCCACATTGGGAAAAACTTCACGTGGGGAAATACGATGGATATTTCTGGTCTCTTTGGAGCTGCCAGAGCAGTACAAAGAGGCTAGGATGAAGGAGAGAGTCAGATGTCAATTGTTAGGATAGAAAAAAAAGTATATGTACTTTACAGTATACAAAATGTACTGTCACTTTGAATGTATACCACACCTTTGATAGACATATGTTAAAGCAGTTTATAAACATGAAAAGTATACCTCCCCACACCTTTATGATGTAACTAAGTAGGTTCATACCCATTATACAGATTTCTACCCAGAGATATATAGTAACTTGCCCAGGACCACACAACAAACCAGTAGCAAGGCCTGGAATGAAACACAGTAGTCCTGACTCAGAGTTCCCAGCTATAATGAGATTCTACAAGGTCCTTTTAAAGATTCTAAGCAATTCATGACAGGGACTTTGCCTGATGTGCATTTTTACTGAAGGCCAACCCTGGCTGCAATATTTGGATCTGGATTTGAAACACATCATTCAGAAGTGTTTGAATGAAGGGTTTTGTTTCAGGCTTCTCTCTTATATTTACTGTTGTAAGCTACTGTGTATTATATTAACACACCTAGTCACTAGACCATGTTGCCTGTATTTTTCCCCATGTATGTAGCCGATAGCCCCTATCCAAGTACTTTTGCTGTTTGCATTCAACAGCATGTACCCGTGTTTCCAATTTCAAATTCAGTCTGTAGACATTCCAGGTGCTAAGAGAAAGGTTAGTATTTACCTGAGAAGCGTTTTCATTTTTCATGGGGGTTCAGATTCTGCTAGGAATCTGCCATGGGAGCTGAACGTGTTTCCCAATACAGGGATGTCTCTGCCAGCCTGCCATTGGATTGGTTGTATTCCTGGGGCCTGTTTGTTGTGTATTCACTCAAATTCATTTCTACATGAAACAGCTCTGTTAAAAATGCGTACGGAGTATTTTTTTTAAAAGTGAAACCTGTGATGTGGAATAGCAAAATTAAAGTTATTTCAAAACCACATTAATTTCCCCAAGACAATTTGCTTTGGACTTTCCAGTGCATGCTATTTTGCAGTCTGTCTGTATCAGCTACATTTTTACACCTGATCATCTCATTGTTTTTCTAAGAACATTTTAGAACTCTAGATACAAATGTTCACCTTCTCAGCTGGGAACAAACAGAAATCCCAGTAAAGTGTTTTCATGTTGTATACTTATAAGTGCATAAAAGGAATAGTTTTATTTTTTCTCAGGACACAAAAATGTGGCATGACAATGAAAAAAAAATCAAAGAGATTGAGCATGAAAAGTTAAAACAGAAAACCAGGATCAGCTGTCATTGAACATGCTTTGAAAACTAGGTCATAGTTTCTCAAGCCAACAAATATCAAGCAAAGCAAAAGCAGTAGACTCCAGGTTGAAAGGGAATACGTGGTTAATGCAAAAAATCCTTCACCACTGGAATTAGAACTCAAACTAGCCATGTCAGAAGTAAAATGAAATTGATGGCATGGCCCCTGGCTAGTCCCTAGTGGATAGACACCAGAAACTGCTTAATATTTTGTATTATTGGAGGGTCCTATTTTAACTATCATAACAAATACCTTAGTATCAAAAACTGTTCATCACTAGTTTCATCTGGTGGGATGTAGGAAACAGTGAAAGTCCAAGGGAATCTTCATTTTGTTCCATAATAATGTATAATAGCCAAAGAAAACGCTACAGCTATTTAGGGAAAACTTCCACTGACTTCAGTGGAGCCAGGATTTCACCCTTACAGCTTGCAATTTGAGAAGCATGTTATGTTTAAAAGACCCAAAGCTTTACAAAAAATCATAAAGCAGGACACATCCCCTGGCCAAAAGAGCTCTGATTTTCCAATGGTATTACCACCCCCTTCTATTTATCGTCCATCTACCCTGGGTTACCAGATTAAAGTACTGATAGTCCTTGAATTTGTTCAGGGTAGATCAGCATATTGTGATGGAGGGCACAGTTTGACAACACCTGCAGATGCAAAGGGAGCAAATTGATCCCATTCCTCATCTGTACATTTGGAAAGTTAAGGCTGAAGGCCCTATTCCTGTAAAGATTTATATACCTGCTTAACTTTAGCCACATGAGTAGTCCCATTGAACTGTGTGGCTAATCAGATGTATAAAGTGAAATGAAGCAGGATGAGGGTCTACGGGAGGTGTCATTTACACCATCATCCCCACCAGAGGCCCCACCAGGTGAGACAGCAAGTTTAAAATACAGCTGGGAATCCACAGAACCTCACCACTGGAGGCTGCCTGTGCTGAACCAGTGTCTCCTCCAGTCATCTTAGTCTTTCCCCTCTCTCCAGCTAGCACTGCACTCTGATGGGGCTGCACAGATGACCTCCACGGCTCACAGTATAAAGGGCACTGAGTCACCTTTGTCTAGGCCAAAAGCTCATGGCCCTGGGTTATACCTGTAGAAGCTGGCAAAATCCAGGCCTAAATATAACCCTATGTGTCAGCTGGACAAAACACCTTTTCCCAACTTGCTCAAAGAAGAAAAATATAACATATAGCCCTGTAAGTCTGAGTGGGAGAAGACAGGTAAGCTAGTTGCACCTGCAAATTAGCACAGATCAGGTGCAATACACTTGGTGGAGAAATCTCACCGTATTAATTTACTGGCAAAGAATTATTCCACATTCCCCTTTGGGAATTACCAATTTTGAAAAATTGCTGTCAGTTATACCTGCTCTGCTGTTACAGAAAGAGTCTTAATCCTCTCCTGAAAGTTTTATTGGATCCCAAGGCACACTTGGATGCTCCAGCACTAGGATGGTTCAGAAATGCCCAGGCCTTGTGTAACTTGTCAGTTGATTTGCTGTACTTTACTTGGGCCAGCAATAAAATGCTTTAAGGTCTGTACAAATGTACACTGTCAAATGCACAAAGTTTGAAATAAAAAAAATGCTCCCCTTGACTGCTATTGTTTCAGATCCAGGGTGGTGCTCACACTTAGCTACAGGCAGTATATTTAGTAACAAACAGCCTCCATTCAGCGCACTTAAGAGAAGGAGAGAGAGAGGTTGGCAAACCATTCAGAGAGTGCAGGTGTGAAACATACCTGACACTTCATGGTCATTTTAAAAAAATCCAGTTTTTAAACTAGCTCGTTTGATCAGGCCAAGTGCAAGTCAGAAAACATTTTATACACCAGAATCAGTATTCATGTTATGGTCAGTATCTAACCTAATTACTGCTCTATAACAAGCGTATTTATCAATATAAAACTATTTGCTCTTGAGTTAGGCTGAGTGAACCCCTCTAAGAACCCCATTGTTAACAGGCGAGTGCCAGTCTGAGCACAGCACTGCAAGCAGAAATTCATTGATTCTTGGGTTCTAGTGCTAACCTCGATGGGTTCAGTGTGACTTTTGGACAAGTCACCTCAGTCCCCTCTATAGGATGAGGATAATTTAATAATTACTATGCACTTATTAGATATTGAGGATTAATTAGGGTTTTTTAAATGCACTTTTAATTTTATGGGCCAAATTTGGCCCTGGTGTAAGTGGGCATAATTCCCATTGACTTCAATCTGTGACTGCTTTGCCAGGGCTGCATTTGGTTTTTATAAATGCAGTGTATCATGTTAGGAATGTTGATGCCGTGTGTGACGTGTGTACAGTTCAGGAGCATTGCTGTAACTGCATGCTCTCTGGTTGTAGCTATTTCCTTTTCTTTGTTAAGTTTAAAAGAAGAAGAAAAGGAATCCCTCACTGGCGTGACAACACCAAACAAGGAAGACACTCATATTTCCTCCACATTAACAGCCCTTTCTGCTTCTGTTTTAATTCAATCCTTTTATCTGGCTTACACATCTGGGGTTAAGCAAATGTTCCGACACCACTTGATATGAATCCTTTCATTCCATTAACTCATAGACATAACATGAAATAATCCACAATGGAATCTACTGTTCTATGGCAAAAGACAATGCATTGGACCACGTGAGGTAGAGAGATTAACAGCAAAAGGGCCTGTGCGTCTCTGATGGGTATCATGCCCAGGCACTTTTCCAGATGTGCCAATCTCACCCTCACATTTGCTCTGTGAGAGCAGCACCAGGTACACTAAAGGAAGTGCTCTTAGCTCTGTAGCCAACAAAAGTGGGCTTGGTAGATGATAGTTGTGTGTAGGAAACAGGCCCCATACTGCACTTTCCATTCCATGGCAGTGTGCTAAGTGGAACTATCAAGGCTATACAGTTTCTTTAAGTACTGATCTAGAAAAGCAGGGACATCACAAGAGTTTGCTATGTCCTCCCCACCTTCTGCTAGAATCTGTGCACTCCAGTTTGCATGGCTTCTATGCCATTCTATCACAGGTAGGTGGTGGGGAGACATGTAGCTGCAGAGCAGTGATCAACAGTACACAGCCCTAGTCCCCAGTAGTCCATTCATTATGCTTGGTCCCCATATCCTGACTCCAGCAACAGCCAACTCCTTGCCACTCCCACAGTGATATGGAAGCAACACACCTGACAGTACCCAGGTACACAGGCCTAACAACTGACCCCAGACCACACCAGTATGCGTCAGAGCCCTCAAGTCTATAGGTACTTTACACTGCTCACATTTATTATGCTCTACTGTACTTCATATGGAGGTTTGTGGGTGAGCTGCCATTTATCCCTCTGTAATCCATTACGCTAACAAGGAAATAACCCATGTAGACTGACATCACAAATGATAAATAGTAAATAAACAATAGGAAGTCAGGTTAGATTTACAGTAAGTATGAGATTAAGTATATTCTTTATTTGTATTTATATTAGTTTATATTTTTGCTTTGTAATCCTGATTTTTAGATGCATGTGTAGCTTCTTTAAAAATTATGGAGTTTGAGTACTAAGGCAGGCCTTTATACGTGTGGTGTACCCAGGGGTACAATCCTGCTTCCATTGATGTCAGTTATAGTGCTTCTGTTGATTTCAGTGCTAGTGGGATTGATCCATTTATGAACAATCTCTGTTGGTCAATTGCATTGGAAATGGGTTTAGGTGAACCTAAGAATAGCCATACTGGGTCAGACCAATGGCCCATCTACCCCAGTATTCTGTCTAACAGTGGTTTCAATGCCAGATGCTTCAAAGGGAATGAACAGAACTGGGTAATAATCAAGTGATCCATCCTGACCTCCAGACCCAGCATCTGGAAGTCAGAGTCTTAGGGACACCCGGAGCATGGGGTTGTGTCCCTGACCATGTTGGCTAATAGCCATTGACAGACCTATCCTCTATGAACGTACCTATTTTTTTTTAAACCCAGGGATAGTTTTGGCCTGCACAACATCTCCTGGCAATTTGTTCCACAGGTTGACTGTGCATTGTATGTATCCTCCTGTTTTAAACCAACTGTCTATTAATTTCATTGAGTGATCCCCTGATTCTTGTGTTATGTGAAGGTGTATATAACACTTTCTTATTCACTTTCTATGCACCACTCATGACTTTAGAGATCTCTCTCATATTCCCTCCGTCATCTTTTTCAAGTTGAACAGTCCCAATCTTTTTAAATTTCTCCTCATATAGCAGCTGTTCCATCCCCCTAATCATTTTGTTGCCCTTCTCTGTATCTTTTCCATTTCTAATATATCTTTTTTTGAGATGGGGCAACCAGACCTGCATGCAGTATTCCAGGTGTGGGCGTACTAGGGATTTATAAAGTGGAATTATGACATTTACGGTCCTATCCCTTTCCTAATGGTTCCTAACATTCTATGAGCTTTTTTGATTGCCACTGCACACTGAATGGATGTTCTCAGAGAACTATCTATGATAATTCCAAGATCTTTCTTGAGTGGTAACAGCTAATTTAGACCTCATTGTTTTGGTTGTATAGTTGTGCACAAAGGCACCTCTTGGCAGGAGTACAACTATTGCAGTAGCAGTGCTATGTGTGGGAAGGGGTGAGTATAAAAATTGTGGAAATGAGGGGGTTCAAGACCAGCTGCTAGAAATCAGAATACAGTTCTGGTGTGCATGCTTTCATAACATGTTTCATGTCATTTGGAGACCAGTCCTGCAATCTTTAGTCACATGAATCCTATGGGACTATTGCATGAGCAAGAGTTGCAGGTTAAGGTTGTTAAAGAGTAACCTGCATGACAAACAATCAGCATAGGTTTTTTCTAATTTTTTTCCTGGCCTTTATTCAGGAGAAAGAGCTGGCGGGATCTGATTTACTTTTGTAATCTTATTGGCAATATGGTGAATTTGCCATTTTTATTACACAATATTTTCCAGGTGGAAGAAAATTCTGTCTTGCATTTTCTCTTCTGAACATGAATATTTCTTCAGCCCCTCCTCCCGGTTTAACAAAATTAGCAAGCAGTGTGCCCATGTTGCACTAGAATGGAAATTAAACTGCTTACTCTCCCCAGGTACTTATTTTATAAAGATCAGAAATAATATCTGCTGCAATTCAGTCTAGCATATGCCATTAGAAAAGAAAAGAGTTTTATTGATTTTAGCATTATTTATAGCACTAGTGCACAGTCATATGCCTATTTTAGGATATAATCTGACAAACATCTAGAAAGACTACTCCTGCTTCATTGTTCTTGGAGACTTACTTTTCCTGGACAGCAACAGGAGAAGATACTGAAATTGCTTATGTACTTGATGGATCTAGCAATATCCCATATACAAATGGAGAAACACTAGTTGACGTTCCTGGGTGCAGCCTGTAATGAAACATACTTAAACCTAAACATCGATTATTTTATCCGAGTGACAGTGTGACATGGATCCTGACATTCCTGTAAATTGAGAAGGGGCAAGGGACTGGCTTAAAGAACTATCAAAACACTCCTGGGGTTTTCAGAGTTCGAATACGCTGATAGGACTTCTAGTTATAGCTCTCCTCAGTAACGTCGCCTGTGAAAATGGAAGAGACATTAGAGTACATGAAAGGGAAAGCCATCCTATAACAGAACAGCAACAATGTAGCTGCTCAGAGGCAACTGGTCCTTTGCTCCTTTAATTTCAAGGCAGGATCTTTTGCCACTTCCATTAGCATGACTGGCACCAGCTGGAAAACATAATAGTTAGAATCTGCAATTGTTCTCATCATAAAGAAGACTTTTGAATGGAGATTTTAGTTAATGAACAAAATTGCTTGTGAATAACAGTATATTTCCCCCTATAGGCTACTGTACTTGTAGGCAAAATAGGAGGAAAGAATGTCTTGCTTTAATGCACAGCTGGTTTTATTTATACACGTGGGGGTTCTGGTAACTACTGAACTTACTTTGTTTGTAAAGGAGTATTTACCATAGCAACCAAGAGCTCATGTTTTGTGTTAGGTCAGAACTACCCACAGTTTGTACTTATGTTGGAATTCAGAAGACTTGTGAGCAATACATTACATTCTTTGACTGTTTGCACAGCAGAGAGAATTTAAAACATCAGTTTATTCTAATTAATATGCCAACTATCAGAAGCTGGGACTGGACGACAGGGGATGGCTGACTTGATAATTGCCCTGTTCATTCCCTCTGAAGCATCTGGCACCGGCTACTGTTGGAAGACAGGATACTGGGTAGATGGACCACTGGTCTGATCCAGTATGGCCATTCTTATGTTCTTATTTATGCATGGAAGGGCTCACCAGCTTGTGTGGCAGGAGAGCAGCTGCCTCCATGGTGTTAACCCCTACTCCAAACTTAGTCCATGAAAGGGCAGGAAGAGACAGGACAGCCGACTGGTCCTTTATCTCCAACCCACCATAAATAAATAGGGAATCTTCTGAAACTGCTCATGCCTGGGAGTGCATTAAACTTTCGGCAGAGCTCCTTCTTGCTGTGAATTTGTTTTATCGGATGGGGTGGGGGGAGGGGCAGGGTGGTAGACGATCTATGACCAGTGTAGGAAGCCCCGACAATGCAGGGGAGCCCAAGGCAGTGAAGAGGCACAGGGCCTCTTTGCATATGGCCCCAACATCCAGTGGCTCTCAGGATCTGTACCCCTGCCCATTCCCTAGAGGGAAAACCTAGCAGAGAATGACCTGTTGGCAATTCCACAGAGGGGTCCCTCAATGAGTTTTCCTTCCCATTGCCCCCTGTAGCGTGTTAGTGGTGGTCCTGCCTGCTTTGGTTCAGTGGGAGGTCACTTCGCCTCACTATGCCAGTGGGTGTCGCCTACAGTGAGGGAATTAGCAGAGCACTGAACAGTCTATGGCTCTGAGCTGTAATCAGGGTAGAACAGCAAACAGTTAGGAGCTCTGGCCTGCAATCAGGGATGAACAGCAAAAGAGTCCCTCAGCCCAGGCCCTCAGGCAGGGTGGGGCAGCAAATAGTCTACAGCTCTGGCCTGTAATCAGGACAGAATCGCAAAGGGGTCAGGCATCCTAGCTCCAGCAGATGGCCAAAACACACAGGCCTCTTGGCCCAGGGGTGGGGTGGTAGGGACTAGGGAAACCCGGGCCCACCGGACTCCACCGGGCCCCAGCCCAGGGCCCTAACAGTGGTGGAGTGTTCCGCCACTGGGTCAGTGGGGAATCCAGCCACAACACGCTGACGGTGTTTTAAGCAGCAATGCAGCCAGACTGAGGTCAGCTGCCCCTGGGCCACTTCCTCCCCTCAGAGTGTACCTGGATCCGTGGGGTGTCCTTCAGCTCCTCAGGGTAGGTAGCTAATGGCAGTCTTAGCCTCTCCTCAGTATCTCAGTCTCTAGCAGATTCCAGCCACTCTGTCAGTTTGGTGGAGCTCCCCTTCCGTGTTCAGGCTTGGGAGCGGGCAGAAGGCATCTGTTTCCTCCAGCGGCTGGAGACCAACTGAGCTCCAGAACCTGCCCTTTATCCTTCCTGTCCCACCTCCTGACTTCTAGTGGGAGGGGTGAGCATAGCCTGGCTCTACCCACCTGGGTTCAAAGGGTGGTCCCTCTTCACTACACCTGCCTCCAGTGGGATTTTTCCTGGGGGGATCTGGCCCATGCTTTCCTCTTTTTAATTCAAAATTTTAAATATCTAGTTTTCTAAATATGAAATTCAATTCATTTCCTAATGGACAAATGACCATATCACAACTGGTGCCCATGCTGTATGTGCTAGCAGAGAACCCCTACTAATTACATCAGCATGGAGAAGGAGTTGTTCCCTCCCTCCTCCCTAAAGTGATGCTTCCTGATCAGGGAGGAGGCATATTAGTTGAGCAACAGGTGGAAGAGGATTGAGAGCTTCCAATCTCCAAGGCTAGTAGTCTGATGACAGAGGATGATAGAATTAATGCCCTAATCAAAGCTAGCAAGATAGGGCCTTCCTTTATCTATTTATCTAGCTATTCTGTCTGTACTTATTACATATTAATACAACTGGTCATACCTTTTGAAACCTAAACCAAGATTTTGTTCCAACTTGGCACAAAAATTCTTAACAGAATACTCCTGGATAGAGTCAAACCATCCCTATTAGAAATTTGCTGCAGGGATTAAAAAAAAAAAGAGCAATCTTTTCATTTTTCATCACAGCAGTCCATAATTTATTGAAAAGGTCTGACAGTTTGTATCACAGAGGCACTGAGACAATAATAACTTTTAGTCTGTGTGGTAGCTTGTTTTGTTCACAGTTGTTATCAGTGACCTGGAGACACTGAGATTATAAAAACCCTAGCAATCTTTATAGAGAATAAATAGTAAGGAAGAATACAGAGGCAAGGAATTTAGTTATAAAGTTTATATCAAGTTATAGACGTGTTTCAAGAAAAAAAGGAAATTCTCACAATATCAGACTCAAAAATAAGCTGAGATTTCATAAAAAAATATAACCTTTTTAGTCAGAACCCAAAATGTTTTGGGTTTTGTTTGATGAAAAGCAGTAAAGTCTGTGGACATTCCCACACCCTCATTTAACAACCAGCTCTATTCAACAGTAGATCAGGTGTAACGGTCATGTCTTCACTGTAACAGCACTTACTGAATTCTCCAATTTCTTTACTATGAACAGAAGTCTGTAAAAACTGGTCTGGATTCTCTGTGGCAGTATCTTTGGCCTTCCAAAAGCATTTCCAGAAGTGGCCTCGAATGATGAGTCTGAAAAACTTGAGGCCACTTTTGAAAATTTGCACATTTGCTTGTTCCAAGACACTGCTCAGGAGGTTGAAGTGGCTGATGTCTCCAGGACATTAGCGTGACCTATAAGCAAGACAGCCCCACAGAAGAAGCAGCTGGCATTAGCAACTATGAATGCAATATCCAATGATGAACCTGAAGTCTTCCTTATCCTCAGCCAACCTCCCATTCATTTAAACAAGAGTATTGCTGAGCTAAGGATTTCACAATTGGGCTCCTAGTAAGGAATTTGGTGGTTTCTTGGAGAAAAACAACTAAAAAACCAGTAATTTATATTGATCTAAGGAGTTGGTCTGCAAACCTTCCCCTTTACCTACACATAGTCCCTCTTTCCTTCATCCAGCTGCTACTAACCCTAGAGTTGACTGTTCTCTCCCTTGTGTTGGTTTGATAGTGGTGAAAAGTCAATGATCGCCCCAATGATGTCACTACCCTGATTACACCAGTGTAATTGGGAGGAGAACCAGACCCAGATATATTTGGAGCACTTAAACTAGTACTGTACTTGATGGCGAGAGAGAAAATAGATTCACAGCCAGCCAGCTGTGAGGTTCTGTGGGGACAGGAGAGGAACCCGGGTTTACAGCATAGGCGGTGGGTGAACCATGGGCTTGGGAAGGCTAGCCCCCAGCAGGCCCACCCCTTCTGCCCAGGGCCCCATGCCTCCTGCCCCCTTCTCCCACCGGAGCCCAGAGGGTTCCCCCGCCTGCCTGAGCACCTGCCCCTCCCCCAGCCCCTGTGCGGCAGAAGGGCCAGCAGGCAGCATGGCCCCCAGCCCCAGAGCACCAGGTGGTTTGGTGGCATGAGCACTGGCTCCAGCCACCTGGAGTCCCTGGCTGCAGCATGGCCTCCAGTAGCCCCAGCCAGGCCAAGGGCGCTGGAGCCCTCCCAAAAGTGTGTGGAGGGGTGGGGGCCCGTACCTGAGGTGGAGGTGAAAGTAGCCCCCTGACCATGTCCCAGGCCCCCCATTCAGGCAGGCAGCTGTGGGGAGCTGCAGCGGACCCTTTACCTGCCTGTGGTGCGGGGTGCCTGAGCAGCCCCTAGCCCGGGGCAGGGGAGGGTCCGTGGCTCCTTGCAGCTGCCTTCGCAGCTCTTTCAAGGCCCTTCCCCCCGGTTGGAGTGTAGGGCTAAATTTTATAATTGTACTGTAAGAATTGATGTAAACCTTGATTTCATTCTGCCAGCCACCCTTTTTGAATAACAGAAAGGAATGACTGTCTGAGACTGAGATCCTGTTTCCCATATGCATTACAATTAGGACCTGTTATAAAGTTTAGTTAGTAAAAGACAGGATTTTGTATTGTGTCTATGATAAATAGATTAGAGAAATGTTGAGGGCTTGAAGCCCCAATGTGAATTGTTTTAGTTATAAGATTTAGCTTAATTTACAATGTATTCTGTATACCTTTGAAGGTTTCTGTGAGAGACTGTTTGTGTGAATGAGGAATGCGTGCAACAGGAAAAGATAAGGTGTAAAAGCCATCACAAATGTCCAGATGGTCAAGAAAAAGTGAGAGACTTGGAAACAAAGGGAGACAATCAGAAAATATCCATTGTATCCATGCTAAACATGTTAGCAGCATTGACGACCTCAGAGATGAGGCAGGCACCCCCGAAGGCGAATGATAACAGCAGAAACCCCCAAAATTAACACCACTTAAGGACTAATGATTACAGGATGACATTACAAAATGTGTGGACTCAAATGGGAATTTACAACTATAAAGCTGGGGTGTTTTGCCATGGAACTCTGGGTTCAGTCCTGCAAAGCCTCGGAGCATCTGATCGTAACCGACAGGGCCCTGCTCCTCTCTCATGCTCAATCTAACTGGCCATTAGATTGACTTTAGCTACCACAGACTGGTAACTATAAAGAACATCTGCAGGACTTGTGTGTGTGTGTGTGTGTATGTATGTTGTGTGACTGAAAACCATGTGCTAACTGTTGTATTTACAATAAACGTGGTATTTTGCCTTATCCCTCTTATAAGATCCTATTGGTATTATTTTATTAGTGTAACAGGAGCTGGGTTGGGGAGAGCTGCGCGGGCAGCTGTGGGGAGCCGGCATGTACTCACGGATGCTCCTCCTGCCCAGGACAGCCAGGGAGCCTGGGGTGGGTGGGGACACGGGCCTGAGGGCTGATCTCAGCTCCCTGCACCTTGGGCAGGTGGAGGGTCCAATGCGGCTCCCCACAGCTGCCTGGGGCGGTCTCCCCAGCCGGGCTCCAGGCTAGCCTGGTCTGGCCGGGGCCTCGGGGACGGGGGAGGAGGGTGGATGGTGGGGAGGGAGGAGAGGGGAAGTAGGAGAAGGGGGAGGAAGCCGCTCTGGTGAAAAGTGGATGGGCCAGGCCTGTCCATTTTCACAGAGTGGCCCCCCAGGTTCTGGCGCCACTGGCCCAGGGTCCTGGCCACATGGGAAGGAAGAGCCACAGCAGAGCACGGTGGGAAGCAGGAGGGGGTCTGGGAGTGGTGTGTGGGCAGGGCCATGCAGTAGGGTTGCCAACTCAGACTGAAGCTATTCCGGGAGACTTTTTCCCCCAACATGAGGTAATATCATTTTCTTAAAATATCCTATTAAAATCTCCTGGATTGCTTTCAATAGTCACCGGGAGATCAATACCCTATCTAGAAGTTATGAGGCAGTTCCTTCCTCTTCCCATTTTCATCTGTAGGAGCCCAATCTGACAGACAATGTCTGAGCACACTTTGGTGGAAGAACACCCATCTTCCTTCAGTTTGTACATCTTGCTAGGGCATAGGCATCTGGACACCTGGCTGCATGCTTGGAGGCAGAAACATGGATACCTAGGGCAACTTTTACAGCAAAACTTTAAGGGCTGAGCATTTTTAGGCACCTACAGGGTTTGAAGGCAGCTGAGTTGGGGTTTTGTGATTCTCAGTGGGCCTGATTCTGGAATTTTGGCACCTGAAGTGGCAGTTAGACTCCCAAATCCTTTTATGACTCTAGCCTCTAAGTATGTCCCTTCTGCAACAAGAGAAACCATGCTGTAAGTACCTCTTTCCAACTTCTTTATTTTGCTGGAAACAGACTCTGCCGATTTGGATCCCTTTATGGAGAGAGAACAAGCACTTCCAGGGAAAGAGAAAAAAGAATGGCAAACTGGGAAAATACTTTCTCTGTCAGCACTACACTATGAATAGGATTTGCCGCTTTGCTCAGAAATAATCAACAACCCATTCCTTCCCTGGTAGAGAAGCAAGCACATACCCTTGGCTAAAAACATCCCAAGCAGCAAAGCCAAGTTTCCATAAGTGCAAGGCTACATTAATTATATGACATCTAAACTGTCCACAAGGTTTGTAAAAGCAAACAGATTTAAAAAAAAAAACTTTTAAAAAGAAATGTCTTCAATGCACTTCAAAGCTGATAAGAAAATAATTATATCCCCTAACCAGGTTTTCTCCTAATGTTCCATGGAGGTGGAGGGGCTGGAATGATGAAGTATATAGAGTAAGTAGAGAGAAGAGGACTCAGTGTAGCAATCCTCAGACTCCATTTCAGTTTTGTCTCGAACTGAGGAACCGTTGCCTGAGTTTCCTATTGCATTAATTCATGTAAAAGTCTAGTGAATGGTTGTGACTGTTTCATAGGTATGAAATGCTTGCACTCTGGCCTCATTTGATTTTTTTATCCTTATGTAGCTGTAGAATATTTATTAATAGGTTTTAGTAAACTTGCTCATATGCTGACATACCATAGCCTTTTCCGTTGGAAAGTATGGCACGCAAAACAGCTCTCTTTCAATTTAAGTAGGAGACAGTGTCAAATATTTTGAAAGTAGTTGTTCATACTCTTCTCTCCTTTGCTGGAAGTAGCCTCTAGATCTTGCAAATTATCTCTCTTTTTTACTCATTTGTGCCTCCATTCATCAAGGCACTTGAGCATATGCTTAACTTTAAGAGTATGAGCAGTGTTATTGAAGTCATTGGGACTACTCTTTAAGTTAGGGACTTAAAGTTTCTTTAAGTTAGGGACGTACTTTATTGCATTATTGAATTAGGTCTTTCACCCTCTTATGCATTCGTCTTTCCCATTCATATTAAGCTGTCCAGCTGGGGACTCACATGTCTGTAGAAAAAGAATAGCCCCGAAGTACAGAAACTAGCACGTGTTGCAGATGGTGTACAGATATACAGAGGTATGCTTACTTGAGGCACAGCTTTTCTGCTGGCTAGCCAGCCTGTAGTAAGATTTTTATCTTGGGAGTCAAAGGGAGGAAACCAGTTGTTTAACAGGAATGGGGAGAGGCTGGTGGGGAGCGGGGACGTGGCCGTAGGCTTGGGAGATACATCACTGACCTGTTGTAGTCCAAATACACAAAAGTAAACATGAAAAACTGAAAGGGTACATCTGGTACCTTGTTCTTAAAGTAGAATTTGGCAATGGAGGTAGCTTGCTAATTGTATAGTGCACATGCTCATCATTATGACAGAGGCACAACCTGCTGACAGGCTGGCCATAGAACATAGAGAGTCTGAAGCAAGAGTGCAAGTGGAAGGTAAGGCCCTGAGCTGGAGGAAAAGGGGCTCTTTCTCCCCCACCCCGCAGTCTCACAGCCAAGTGTGAGCCTGGAATTTGCCAGTGAATTTTTTCCCCTCAGAACCTGTGGCTGGAGCAGGGGTTCATGCTGATTCACGAGTTACTGAGTCATTTGCATGGCTTCACCCTAAAGTTGACTTCATGTAGTAACATGATCAGTGGCCATTTTACCTGATCAGAGATAATATTAGGGTGGCAGAGGCAACCAGTGGCTAAGCTGAAGTGGGAGCCAGGAAACCTGGGTTCTATTCCTAGCTCTGCCTGTGATTTGCTGTGTGTCATCCTTGAGCAAATCACTTCACTTTTGTTTCCTTTGTCTCTCTTATCTTACTGTTTTTTGTATTATGATAGCACCTAGGACTACAGTCATCAACCAAGGCCCCTTTGTCCTAGACCCAATACACACACGTAGCAAGAGACATCCCCTAATCCATATCCCAAGGATCTAAATAGAAAAGATAGATAAAGGGTGGGAAGCAAAACAGAGGGGGAAGTCACTTCCCCAAGGTATCTATCTGTATTGTAAGGCCTATGGGCAGAGACCATCTCTCACTCTGTGTTGGCACAGTGCCTAGCACAATATGGGCCCATTTTGGATTAGGCCTGTAGGCACTACTGTAATTCAACTAATAATAAATAAATAAATATTAATAATTAATAATAGTGTGCTGTATTAGCCATAAAGGGACTTAGCCAGGAAACCAAACATAAGAATGTTTTAACCTCAAATTTCAAACTCTTATAAATACATATTTCTAAACATATTGGTCCAAATATATCCTGATGTAGCTCAATGCCTTGATTTCAGTGAAGTTACAGGATGTCTGAATTAGGTCTATTATATTTTGTTCCTGTGTCATAAAAAAATATGTATATGTGGGAGACTATATGCCAGCCACTGTTTCCTAGGGACTATTTTTTCTCAGCATTTACTGTCCTTTGCCTGCTGTGCATACTACTTGCAAATTTTAGTCTAGCTCATGTATCATGCTCTGAACACTTGAAACTAAGTAGACATTTGATGACTTAGGTTCAGTATTACGAAACAGTGGGGAAACGGTCAGACTGAGGCAACTACGTTTATTGTGGAAGGGAAGTTCCAGGACATCCGACATTGTTTACAGCAGCTAACAAAGTATAAAGTGATAGGATGCAAAACATATTTCAGTACAATAATTACTTGAAAGGGTACCCCGTTAACTTGGTGATAACCAAAGCCTGGGCTACGGCTGCATCAGCCTCTAAATTTATTTGCCCAGGATACTGCTTAGACAGCAAGCCCCCCTCAAATTATCATATAAATAACTTACAAGAAATCACTTGTTAAACCATCTCCTGTATTGAGAAAATACCCCAACTATCTCAAATTAAATGCATATAAATTTGCTCTGACTTTATTAGAAGATCACCCTGGAGTTGTTGATTAAATCAGGTTCCATAGGATAGCTCTGCTATTACTGGTGAAATTCATTGCAGGACACAAGACAGCACAAGGCCTGGATGCTAATTAAGTGCTTACTTTGAGGGATAATGTGGCACTTAAATAGCACCTAGGACTTGCACTGGCCTTCAGCACAGGGGTGAATTTCATCCTAGCAAGACAGGACCCAATCCAATACCCACTGAAGTCAATGGAAAGATTTCCACTGATTTCACTGGACATTGGATCAGACACAAAGTAGTATCCAAAGATTATAATCTTTGGATTAGAGACATTCAGACCACCAGGGTTGACATCAAGTGTGAGAAGATTAGAGCTGAATTATATGCATGTGCTTCTCCATTACTTCTATTTTCCATTTCCAGTATTTCTAACCAGAAGATTAGACCTGGTTTAAGTCCAATGTGATATTTTGTGAAAATAATACTTATAAAGTTCAGATGGTTTCAGTTTGTCTTTGCCATGTTGCTAACCTTCCCAGTTCTGTGAGCATAATACGAATTCGATTAAAAACATTTAAAAAACATTTTACATTGGCAAATGCTTAATTATGGGCACATTTTTTTGATATTCAACATGCCACCTTAAACAAGTTGAGTGTAAAGTCTCAGCTAGATTAGTTCAATTGAATATCAATGTTTGTTGTTGCATGCTGCTAATATAAGAGTGCTATACTGCCGCCAGCCTTTGACGGTCTGCTATTATAACAATCATCCAGGAATACCAAAGATAGTCAGAGAAACTATAAAAATGTTTTTGTGCTTTGCCAGTACACCGTATGTTGCCAACAGTGACCATATCTTGCCACTGCCATGGCAGGAGGGGGATAAGAACACCAAACCAAAGAAAATAAGGATCTCTATTCCATACAACTCCTCCCTTGCAGGTGGGGTAGTGCGGCCTAGCAGCCAGAGTCCATGTAACTCGCCCCAAGTGTCAGGGCAGTGAGGCCCAGTGGCCAGGGTCCATACAGCCACCCCTCTCAGACAGGGGAGTGTGGCCTAGCGGCCAGAGTCCGTACGATTCCCATGGTGCAGGGCGGTAGTAGGGGGACCTGGGCTGCCCTTTACACCGGGTCCCGACCCAGGGTTCTGGTAGTGGCAAGTTCCCCTTGCCACTGGCTCGGTGGGGATCAGCCCGAAACACGCCAAGCCTCTGTGCAGCTCTAACGCCGTTTTCCTCTAAAGTTCCCTTGGGTCACTTCCTAACACAACCTCTGGGTTCTCTGGTTTGGGGGGGTCCTCTGGTCTGTTCCCCTCCTGTGACATACTTTGTCTTGGCCTCAGGGTGCGTCCTGGCTTGGCCGGCCTCCGGATCCTGGAGCGCAGACTGTCCCTCCTTGGGAGCTGGCAGCGTGCCTCCTTCCCCTCCAGCGATCAGCCCTGACTGAGCAGCTCTGCAGGCTTTTATACCTGTTCTCCATTTGGACCATGCCCAGTAGAGTCTCAGGGCTTCCTCTGCTAGGAAGGAAGGGTTAACCCCTGCAGTAGGAGTGCGAGGCTGCTCTGCCCCGTCACATACCTTGTGAAATCTAAGATGTAATTCATTCATATGTCTATATTTGCTTGCTTTAACCTTGTAAATAACTCTAATTTCCTTTTCCTATTTAATAAATCTTCATAAAGTTTACTATAGGTTTGGCTAAAAGCATTGTTTTTGGCATCAGACCTAAAGCACAATTGACCTGGATAAGTGACTGGCCCTTTGGGATTAGGAATAACCTGAATATTGCTAGGTTTCAGAGTGGTAGCCATGTTAGTCTGTATCAGCAAAAACAACAAGGACTACTTGTGGCACCTTAGAGACTAACAAATTTATTTGGGCATAAGCTTTCGTGGGCTAAGGTGCCTAGTCTCTAAGGTATCACAAATACTCCTTGTTGTTTTTGCTGAATATTGTTGCGATTCTTAGTGCAAGGGGCCATCTATCACAGAGATACATTCATCTGGCTGGCAAGATGGACTGGAATACCCAAGTGGATTGTCTGTGACTCAGGCTGTTAAAGTGCCTGAGGAACTTGCACTTGGTGCAACTGGCTGGTGAAATCTAATTACAAACCAGTTTGGCGTGTGTGTCCTGGTTTTTAACAGTCTGCCCTGAGGTGGGTACTCACACTCTTGCATCACCATTGGGAGCTTCACAGGTGTACTAACAGGAGTGTTGTGTTTAAGACACTGGAGGTAACTGTCCCACTCTGCTTGGCACTGATGAGGCCTGACATGGAGTTCTGGGTGCAATTCTGGGAACTACACTTTAGGAACGATGTGGGCAAATTGGAGCAACAAATTGGGGGAAGCAACAAAAAAGAGAAAAGGTTGAGAAAACCTAACTTAGAAAGGCTAGGAAAACGGGCTATGTTTACTTTTGAGACTAGACTGGGGGAGACACGATAACCGTCTTCAAATATGATAAGGGCTGTTATAAAGAGGATGGTGATCAGTTATTCTCCATGTCCACTGAAGGTAGGACAAGAAGTAATGGGCTAATCTGCAGCAAGGGACATTTAGATGAGATATTAGGAAAAACTTTCTAACTATAAAGGTAATTTGTTCAGGAATAAAGGGAGGCTGTGGAATCGCCATCACTGGCGATGTTTAAGAACAAGTTAGACAAACACCTGTCAGGGATGGTCTAGCTTTACTTGCTCCTGCCTCGGTGAAGGGAGCTGGACTTGCTGACCTCTCGAGACCTCTTCCCACCCTACATTTCTATGTTTCTATTAGAACAATGCACCCTCTTAAATTAAAAGGAAGATGTAGATCTGATGTAATTTTGTTCTTGTATTTTCTTTAATGAAACACTGAGGCTTTGGGCCAGATTCTTAGCCAGTGTAAATCAATTTACCTTCGACCTTTGGAAGAAGGGATCTAGACCAAATCTTTGCTACTTTATTAGGCTTTAATGAATTTTCTAAGAACCCCCAAATCATCCATTAGTTTCTAAAGATTATTCATTGTGTAGGTAGATAGAATATATACCACTGCAGAGCTTCATTCAAAGTGATAAGCAAAGAAAAAAACCCAAGATGACAATGGATTAGGTTCTGCAATTGGCTGCATGATTTTGCAAATCTCAGGGTGATTCCAGCCTCCATTCTAATGGAAGCCAGAAGAGCCCTAATTTCAAAATAAACTGGATTAAGACCTATGTCAAGGAAACACCATTTTCTCCATTCCAGATGTGCCCGTGTTTTGGTTCATAAAAGGAGACCAGGGGAGGTAACCCATTATAAGTGTCGGGAAGACAGTTGCAGTTGTCATGAATTCACACTCTTGGACTTTTGTACAAAGTTTTAGGTACAAATTGACCTGAAAACTCAAATCCAACTTCAGCTGAAGACAAAGCCAAACTTTGCTTGGTTTCTAACAGACCCATAAATTGCTCCCTGGACCCTGAAGCAATGGAAAAGGTTTCATTTCAAAACTGGCCAATGGTCACAAAACTTGGCAAACCTCCCAGGTAACTCGGGCAGAGTGGGAAGTTTGTAATAATACTTGAAACCAGGCAAGACTTCAGTATCACAATGAATGGCTCATGCAACTGTGGTAATAATCAGTTATGCAGACCTACTGGTCTGGCAGATTTCTCTTAAAATAGAAAGTCTCAGGTGCTCTTCATGATTTTTTTTCCTTTGTCTTTGACACACCTACTATACCATCTAGATCATGTCAAAGCTAAAATCCTTGGATCATTAAGGACCACTTTACTTATAATTTTAAGGAAACATTTTAAAGTTTCAGAGTGAAATTTTGGTTCTATTGAAGTCAATGGCAAAACTCCCATTGACTTGAAGGGGCCCACAGTTGTACCTTCAATCTCAGTCTGAAAATACAGTTGGCACAGGAATGAACACAAACAGTAGTCATGTATGTCCTCATTCTCTTTCTCAGCTTTGCATTTCTTTTGAATAAGGAAACAAACTCAAAAAAATTCTGAGGCAGAGCTTGAAAATTCAGATCTAAATGAAGGAGAATCCTATACAGAGAAAACACACTCCTCTGTTTCCTTCTTGAGTTAGACCTGATATTCTGTGTGTGAATGATGCCAAAGCTTCATTCAAATGATTATGGAAAATAGCGCCTGAATGAAATTCAGTTTATATAATATTACACATAGAAATTACATTAAAGGAACATTATTAAGATTGCAAAGTCAAACACTCAAAAGTGAGCAAATGCCAGAGTTAAGGTTGCCCCAGACATTAATGTTCACACCATCTCTATGAGATGAGGTGGTACCATTATCTCCATTTTACAGATGGCAAACTGAGGGACAGAGATTCGGTATCCACTAATTCTGGATGCCTGATTTGAGACACACAAGTCCTGATTTTTCAGAGAACTTGGGGTTATATGGCACTTCATATGTTCAAAGTACATCTCCCATTGAGTTCAACTGCAGCTGTGAGTTCCCAGAATTTGTGCAAATCAGAGCCCTGGGATCTCAAGTCAGGCACCAAGAAACTGAGGAACACACAATTAATGACTGTTACGGTTGTAGGGCTAGCTGCACCTGTCCCCTTTCTTGATCTCTGAGTGCATTCCCTCAGATCGCATGCCTTTACCTCTGCTGGGGTGAAATTTTGCAGTTTTCTTACTCATGGGCTAAGTCTACACTATTAGCTAGGGGTGTGATTCCCCTGCCCATGTGCATGTACTCATGCTAGCTCACACTGAGCTAGTCTGAGTATAAGTGACAGCATAGCCGTGCTGAGTACAAACCTGTCTGAAACCAGTGGTTATATACTTGGCACGGCTAAACCATGCCTCTGCTGCTGCTGCTATCCATGCTACTGCATATACACTACTGTGGGCTACAGTACCCTGTGTATCAACTGCGTGTATCAACTGCGCTTACCCAGTGCCTCTGTCAGTCCGGTTTCCCCCACCCAGCTTCCTGGCAACTACCTCCTCTCTTGAGAGAGGAGAGAAAGTTCCATTGTATGATCAGCTCCCAGCATTTTGCCCTGCTTATCAAAACCAGTTTGGCAAGGACAGAATCCAATTCTCCAGCTTGGCATTCGACTACCTTAACTAAGATACCAACAGTCCTTTTCCTGCAGTCTCCTGCCTCATTCACTATACACCTTCCAACATCTGCAACAAATGAGGAAGGGTCCTACAGTCAACAATCTTCTTCACTGTACAACCCTAATTCATACCCAGAGCATCTTCTTTCTCTGCACTGGATGAGGGAGGGCTCCATAGCCACTCTATAACCTGGGGAGTGTGGATTCCAACCCTTTGTCTAGTGCCCTGCCTGTAAGTTGGGAGCAGGCTCTGAGCAAAGGATTGCTCTCCAAAAATCCTACAGTATCTAAAAAAATACGAAGGCTATGTCTACAAAACAAGACAAGTATGGGTGTGAATACCCTGGTCACGTACACATACTCATGCTAGCTGTTTTCAAGCTACCATGAGTATAAATAGTAGTGTAGCCACACAGTACCACAGGCAGGCAGTGGCATTGGAGGCATGGCTTAGTTGCACAGAATACAAACCGGACTGAAACGGGCTGGTCCATTCTTGGCACAGCTAAAGTGTGCCTTCTCTGCTGCTCCCCATGCTACTGCAGCTACTCTGCTGTTTGTACTTGCATTAGCTCAGTGAGAGCTAGTGTGAGTATATGTATACACACCCCTATCGTGTAGTGTACACGTAGCCTTAGGGACATCATTGGGAATGTGACTGTACAAGGATGGAAGGATTTGGGACGACACCTCCTGATCAGCTACTGATGAAAATTCATAACTGAAAAAAAAAAACCAGTAGACTTTTGCTTGTTTCCATCTTAATAGTTATAATAATTAGGCTTCCTGCTTTTGGAATTACAGCTATCTTAAAAGCTACCACAGACTTGGTTAAATCTTTGATGTGCTAATATAGGAAAATGGGATGAACTGTAGGATAAACTTAATAGTACATTCTGGTATCAGCATCACCTTTTTTGTAAAAAGAAAAGGAGTACTTGTGGCACCTTAGAGACTAACCAATTTATTTGAGCATAAGCTTTTTCATCGGATGCATCCGATGAAGTGAGCTGTAGCTCACGAAAGCTTATGCTCAAATAAATTGGTTAGTCTCTAAGGTGCCACAAGTACTCCTTTTCTTTTTGCGAATACAGACTAACACGGCTGTTACTCTGAAACCTTTTTTGTAGTTGGACTGATCAAAAATGTAAAGTCTTTGAAAAATAACAAAACTTTTAACAGTCAACAAAAGAGATCCAAACTAGTAAACCATCATTGGTTTGCAAGAGTTTAGTTAAGTTTCTATTGTTTTCCTTCTGAAATATTTTTGTAGAGATACTTCTATTGTCTTCAGTTAGAACAAAAGCTAGTTTATATTTCCAGCTGTTTTATCCCACTAGAGATTTCCTAACCTGCTTTAGACAGACCTAATCACTTAAAAATTATTTCTTCTTTTCTCTGCAATAATTATCATGACTTGAAATTCTAAAACTCTGTTTTGTTTGATATTGGCAGAGAAACTGTTGACATGACACAGCTGTGCATTTGATAACATGTTCTCTAGCCAGCTTCTAGGACTCAATTCTATTCAGTCACAAGACTGTAAATCCATAATTACTCCATTGAACTATGAATGGAGTTACTCTAGATTTACACCTGTGTAACAGCTGAATTTGGAAGTTTGGATTCTTGTTTTGATGGAGCTTGTTTGCTGCTATGACATCAGGATGCCTTAGCATTTTAAACTCAATTGTAAACCACTCTAATAAAATAAAGTGTTCTTTTGTTTAAAAAAAATCAATAAATGATCTAACTAGGATTTTATGGGAGTTCTACCAATAGCTGATAGGCCAACTGGCTGAAACCCTGTGATTGTTCCCTCTGTAAGATCCTAGTTAAGAGCATTTGTTACATAGTTCTGTATGTGGACTTGTGCAGATGCTAGTTTAAGCAGTTTCTAGATTGAAGGAATTTAAAAGAAACAGATTAATCCATGTCGTCTAGACTTTCTTTCCCACATGACTCCAGTATGGAAGGTTTTAACCAACACTGTTCCAACCTGCATAATTTATACATCTGTAGTGTATTTTCACTGTATACAAGCCAAGTTCCTCGAGTAATCTTGCCAAAGAACTTTTCCACTCATTCTTGTTTGATCAGGCCAGGATTCTGACTTCCTTTTTTACAAAAAAAAAAAAAAAAAGCAGGAAACAAATACAGATTTGTTAGACAATGTCTTTTCCATTAAGATCATTTAAAACATAACTGCAAAATCATCCAATATTAAGCTTTTTTTCCAGGAACCTTTTTAAAAACTAGCAATTAAAGCTTGGTTTAATTGTGCAGCTATAACTAATAGTGCTGAATGAACCAGTCTATTTCATGAATCAGTAATGCATTTATATAAGGCTGACACCTTTCGATTTCCTACTCATGCTAATATCAATACCGGTACACCTGCAATATGGGATATAATCAGCTCCTTTGTCCATGCATTTCTGAGTACAGAAGTGTATAAGGAAAAACATCTAAGGGTAAAACGTAGCTGTTTAAAAAGCCACACTATTTCCCTTTCCCAGAGTCCTCCCTATTCTTAGAACAGGAAATATCCTAGGTGGTCAGAGTCTAATTTTTAATGGTGCTTCTCACTGATCTTGAATTCATCCTTGAAGAATGTAGACATGAGATGAACAATAGAAATACAAGGGGCTAGATCCTTAACTGATGTAAACAGACATCTCTATGGAACTGTGATGATTTACTCCAGTTAAAGATCCGGTCCAATATTTTTAGATTGTAAGACCTAATGCATGCTTTAATTTCAAGTTGGTAACACTTAAACACCAAAAGGGCAATTCTTAATACAATGAAGGGAAAATGTTTTATCAACAGTAAGACTGAAAAGGACTGGCGGCTCAAATTGTACTGAGAATTAACTAAGAATGCTACTTACCAGCTCACTATGATGGTCATGCTGCATAGAAATTAGACACCTGAAAAAGAGAGTATAAGTGCCAATATTTTGCTAGCTGTTTAGGATCCTGTTTTAGCTCATGTGGTAATTGACTGCTTTTGGATGCAAGGGTCTGTGTTGAAATTCATTGGGGTGGGCTGAAAAACTTTTAGTTCATTAGAGTAAATCAACATCTCTCAACCTTTTCCAGATTGTGACACCTTGCTACAAGAGAAAAATGTTTTAGGTATACAGGGAAGGAGGTTGGGACCCCTAAGATGAGAACCTATGGAGTAAAGGGATTGATATATCCCTTAGAACACTGACAGTTTCCTGATTTCCAGTCCAGTGATTACTTTAGATGTAACTAGATAGAGAGGTGAAATGGGTGTAATAAAACACTCCAGCCTCTCTCCAAAACTTTCTTCCATTTTTAGAGCCAAATTTTGTTTTAAGGTTCTGAAGTATTTGGCTGCACATTTGCCATTTCTGCAAAATGTCTGCAGCTCTTTTGGGATTCTAGTGGTAACTGGAGGTGGCAAGATGCTAAAAAGACTGTTCCCTGTGAGATATCCAACCTAGTTTTGCAGACTCAGGGGGTTTGGATAGTTCCAACACATTTTAGATAATCGCACAATCTATATAGTTGCATACTAAAGCAGAAGGCAGCTGGCAGAGAAGGTAGCATGGTCAATGAATCAGATGATAGTTACAATCTAACCTTCTACCCATTGCATGGCCCCCTCCTCCCCAGACCTGCCCTATTCTTACATCTGCAGTTCTGACCTTTTCTTCACTCTTAATAGATATTAGAGGAAGAAAAGAATCCATAGAAGCAGCATCTTCAAGAGGCAGCCACTAAAACAAAATAATATGTTACTGTATTTTGCTTGTTCCCTTCACCACACATATCAATCTTTCGGTACTCAAAAAGAACCATATCCTGCCTTTGTTCCAACCCCCCAAATCATCCCATATTGTAGCACATCTGCTCAGGTTCTGATTACAAAAGAGTCTTTCCTCCTTCATAATCCTCCTGACAATAAGGCTGGATTCTGGAATACTCACTCATACCCTTTTCCAGGAAAATGGTGTCAGTTTCATGTGTAGCCCTCTATGGACTCATTTGGGTTTCGGAAAGACATTTGGAAAATCCATGCAATCATGATACCTTTCATGAAGAAAACTGCCATACTCTTACTGAGGCTTAAACTCCCAACTTCTCATAAGTAGCACTTGCTAATGAATTACACCCACTGTTCTGTAGTTGTGCTTTTTGCATCTTTCAGTGCTATGTGCCAGTTGGTCTTCCAACTGACTTTGCTTACCTACTGGCTACACGTCAATGTCTCAGGACTCAGAAAGGACCATATATTCTGCTATTTTTCCAGGCGTAGGACTTCCATTGAAGTCAACAGGAGTTTCGTGGAAAATCTGATTGAAGGCTGTGGTTGAAAATACTTATTCCTAATGTTAATAGCACTGGAATTGTTTAGTTAGTGCATACACTGCAGAAGATGCAAGATACTAAAAGTGGGATCTAATAAACCAGGGAATTAGCACAAAATATGAAGTACTGAAACAATGTGTTTTTAAGATTATATATGTATGCTTATGTATAGAGGAGTAGCTGAGTGTTTGTTGTGCTAATTGTTCAGAGTCTCTCTTTTTTCATGACATTAGTTCTAGTACATATTTTGACTAGTTTATGGGACTAACCTCTATAATGAGCTTGAGAAGCATGTCATAGTTCATAACCAAAACCTAGTACAATCAGAACAAATATGTTCTGATTTATAGCTAATTAGTTTATAGTCACAAACAACCTCTTTCACAGCACAGTCCTAACCTATTTTTCACAGATAAAACATTCATAATGAAACATGTATCTGAACAATGAGAAGCATTATGTGTAATCAGTGTTTTCAATATCAGTTGTGATTCATGCAAACCCAGATTCACTTAGGTGCTTAATCATTCTTGAATACTCAAGCTACTCCTTACTTACTGGTTTCAGAGTAGCAGCCGTGTTAGTCTGTATTCGCAAAAAGAAAAGGAGTACTTGTGGCACCTTAGAGACTAACCAATTTATTTGAGCATGAGCTTTCGTGAGCTACAGATCACTTCATCGGATGCATAAAAGTGGAAAATGCAGTGAGGATATTTTTATACACACAGACCATGAAAAAATGGGTGTTTATCACTTCAAAAGGTTTTCTCTCCCCCCACCCCACTCTCCTGCTGGTAATAGCTTATGTAAAGTGATCACTCTCCTTACAATGTGTACGATAATCAAGGTGGGCCATTTCCAGCACAAATCCAGGTTTTCTCCCCCCACCCCACTCTCCTGCTGGTAATGGCCCACCTTGATTATTGTGCACAGGCTACTTGTTGGTGCCAGTGGGAACTGAACACTATTAAGGCCTGAGCTGCTCTGGATGGCAGGGCAGAAGGGCATTGCTCACATGGAGACCCTGTAGGCATTATGGTTATCGAAGCCAGGAGCAGGATAATGCTCACTGGGGAGTGCCGGGTGCCTACACAACTTGAAACACTTATTACTCAGGTATAGAATACACTCACCTCAGTGCTTCTTTGCATATATTGGTTGTGACAGAAGGCTGTAGAATGCAGCCACCCCTAGAGTTCTTTGACTTCCCTCCTTCTGTACTCCTCAGTGCTTTGAAATCAAATTATGACTGCCCCCTGCACTGAAGTGAAAAGGGGGTTCCCTGGGTCCTCCTCTCTCTTACCACGCCTGCACAGGGCTAGCAATACTTTGACCTATAATATTGTCCCATTGAGTAGAGAAGGTGTCTCAAGCAGTATATCATTTGGTCTGATTGGCACTGGATCCTTGTGTGCGCAACGGCACATTTGGGTTAGACTTTGTAATACTCACTCATGTTGATGCTCACACAGAAGTAAATGGTACTTATGTGAGCAAAGGCTCAAGATGGAGAAAAGGTTGTGTAGTACAGCCTTCTGAGTACATGTTGACAGTTACCAAGGGATATTCTTCATACTCAATTTCTTTCCTGCTCCTCTAACAGCTTTCAACTGTGGCTGCAGGAAGGGCTAAATGCTTTAGACTCTTTCAGGTACAAGCTCTAAATGCTGCTCACTGTACTCATGCAAGTAACACCATTCACTTGAGTTTGAACATCAGGCTTTGTCACTAAATTTCCTATCAGCTTATCATGCTATAGGGATACTTTGGAGATCTTTTGTTTGATTTTGGCAAAAAAACTTCATATTTTTGTACTTCAAAGTTATTAAACTTCTTTTGTTTCCAACAGTCCAAAAGACAAAATTCCCCTCCATTTACACCCCTGCAACTTTCATTCATCCTCATAAATTGACAATTATGCCTGAAATGCTAAAGTGACATAAGCCCCTTTTTTACTCAGTACTCCAACTTCCTGTCAGGATCTCAACAAGGGCAGTCTGGGCCAAGGGTCAGAACAGAGGCAAACCTGAGGCTGGCAGTAGCAGAGGAATTCAGGTTCCAGGCCAGGGTCAATACCAAGGGTCAGAGTCCAACTCAAATTTCAGGGTCCAAGTCAGGAGCTGAAGTCCAAATCAAGCTAAGGTCAAAGACATGAATTCAGGAGCAGGAACAGACAGGGCCACTACTGGAGATCCACACGGTTATCTGGATGCTTCCCGGAATGCCCCTTAGCTTTATATAGGGTTGATATAGGGCAGCGAGTCAATCAGGAGTCATGGGGCTGTTGTCTGTCAAACCCTTGAGGTAGAACTTCCTGTGGTCTGAGTCCACAGTGGGTCATGGGAAGTGGAGTGCAAGCTGGCTTGAGTTGTCGCTGGGTGGCAGCCTGCCATGGCCCACTACCTAGCAGCTCTGTAGGCCTTGGTTCTAGACCCATAGGGCCTTACATTTTAATGTCATTGGCCAAATTTAAATTCTTGCTTTCAAAATGATAACAATGCAGGACATTTTTACAAATGACTATAATCAGAAGTATCAAAAGCGATATTTCACAGTTCATTTTAAAGTGATCATTTTTCAGATGGAGAAGTTTTCATTTCAGTTCTTTTTTTTTTTCTTGTCCATCAGGTTTTAATCTCAGGAGATTATTGTCTTTCTGTTGCAGAATTCTGCAGCACTAATAGAAGAGTTCAGATGCCTTGTGTGAAAGAGAACTGTGTGTCAATGAGCAGTGAAGCAGTTAAAAATGGCAAATCTTCAGGAATAGACAGTATAACAGCTGAATTGCTAAAAGCTGCTGGGACAAGTGCTAACAAAGCATTAGAAAAAATATACAAAAAGGTATAGGAGCAAAGGAGGTACCAGATGACTAGCTTAAGGCAATAGTTGTACTAATCTTGAAGAAAGGCGATCCTGCCAATCCAAATAATTATAGAGGTATGAGTTTATTGCCAGTACTGGGAAAAATCATGATGAAAGTAGTTAACAGATTAAGGCCAGTTTTAGCATTAGCAAGCAAGGAACAGTATGGCATAGACCAGGCCAAAATTGCATTGATCATGAAGATATTCATGTTCTGACAGCTAATGGAAAAAAGCGAGAATGAAGATTAAAGACATTTTCTATTTTCATCTACTTTACGAAAGCATTTGATTTGGTTTGGAGGGAAGCATTATGGAAACTATTAAAATCATATGGAGGTCCAGATAGGATAATTGCAAATCTCAAAACTGTGTACGAAGGATCCTGAGGTGCCATATGAACTGGTAGAAAATTAAGCAACTGATTGAAGTCAAAGTTTGGTCTAAGGACACATGGAATTGCCAGTGCTTTCCATCATGTTTTAAATTGGACATTAAGACTAATAGATGAGTTGGAGGGCGTGCAATTGGATGATCTAAAGTTAAGGTCCTTAGCCTATCACGTACCTGGCAGACATGTTTGAATTAAATAATGATACTCTTTGCTGTTTTGGAAAATTAGTGTAGTCATCACAAGAACAGCCATATGGTCCATCTAGCTCAGTATTTTGTCTTCCGACAGTGGCCAATGCCAGGTGTTTCAGAGGGAATGAACAGAACAGGCAATCATCAGGTGATCCATACCCTGTCATCCACTCCCAGCTTCTGGCAATGAGAGATGAGGGATACCTAGAGCATGGGTGGCATCTCTGCCCATGCTGGCTAATAGCCATTGATGGACCTATCCCCCAGGAACAGATCTAGTTCCTTTTTGAACCCTGTTATAGTTTTGGCCTTCACAACATCCTCTGGCAAAGAGTTCCACAGGTTGATTGTGCATTGTGTGAAGAATTACTTCCTTTTGTTTGTTTTAAACCTGCTGCCTATTAATTTCATTGGGTGACCTCTAGTTCTTGTGTTATGAGAAGGAGTAAACAACACTTCCTTATTCACTTTCTCCACACCAGTCAAGAATTTATAGACCTCTATCATATCCCCTCTTAGTCATCTCTTTTCCAAGCTGAAAAGTCCCAGTCTTATTAATCTCTCCTCATATGGAAACTGTTCCATCCCCGAAATATTTTTGTTGCCCTTCTCTTTTCCATTTCTAATATAACTTTTTTTGAGATGGGGCAATGACATCTGCACGCAGTATTCAAGGTGTGGGTGTACCATGGATTTATATAGAGGCAATATGATATTTTCTGTCTTATTATCTATCCCTTTCTTAATGATTCCCAACATTCTGTTTGCTTTTTTGACTGCTGCTGCACATTGAGTAGATGTTTTCAGAGAACTCTCTGCAATGACTCCAAGATCTCTTTCTTGAGCTAATTTAGACCCCATCATTTTGTAAGTATAGTTGGGATTATGTTTTCCACTGTGCATTACTTCGTATTTATCAGCACTGAAATTCATCTGCCATTTTGTTGCCCACTTTTGTGAGACCCTGTTGTAACTCTTTGGAGTCTGCACTGGACTTAAATATCTTGAGTAATTTTTATCATCTGCAAACTTTGCAACTTCACTGTTTACACCTTTTCCCAGATCATTTTTAAATATGCTGAACAACACTCTTCGCAATACAGATCTTTGGAGGACCCCAGATATCTCACGTTCTGCATCCAGCTCCAATTAATGTGCTTTATGCATAAAACTCTGTTGTCTATGTGATTCCCCCATCTGCTCATATATCCTCCTTGATTCATTAGCTTTCAATACCAGGCACAGATTTGGCAGCTGGTCTGTTCCTCTATGTGAGCGCTGCATGGCCCATGAGAAGCATGAGTTTCAGTTTGGAGTCTGCTGACTCTGTCTCATTTAGTATTAGGACAGGCATACCGATCAGAACCCAGAACCTGCATTTGGTCTTCAGAATCTTTTATTCCTGGAGTTGATGGAGACAACCCCGTTTGCCTTTGAGATTCCCTGGTTGAGTTTATGTAGGGATGGCAGTTAGAAAAAGCATCTTTTCATCAGTAAATTGAGCAGATTTAATTTGGAAACAAAGGTGGAACCCAGGAATCTTGATTCCCATGTCCTCATTTTTAACTTCAAGATCACAAACTCCAATAAAGTTCCTCCAGGAGTATAACACAGCTGCTATTAAACCAACGTCCTTGGAAACTTATCAGCCTGAAGAGAGTTAGTTGACACATGAACTATTAGAAAAATTGCTGGCTCTGAGCAAAATGGATACTGTTGGATGATTTTTTTAAATTGAATACAGGAAGCAGCACTGGACTGGCAGACCATTACACTACTGTGTCTTGTAAGAGTGGTAACAGTGATCAGTGTGGTATAGTAACTCACACTGAACAGAATAGGTTTGATTTCTGGTCACAGTCTATTGGTCCCAGATGAGCAGAGCAGTACTACAGAAGAAGCACCTGGGAAGAAAAGGAATAATTTGCATGACTCAACACTGAACCGCTAATAGTTTAAGCAGTAGCACTGATGAGTTTTGCAGTGATGCCTGTTCTGTCTACCTCTGTGCTCAAGAAGAGGGAAGACACTGGAAACTACTCAGCCTCATAGCTCCAACAGACATCCTCAGCACTCCATTCCATTCCTTCTGCCCAGAAAGGAAAATAGCCAAAGCAAGTTCTGTAGTTGTGCCCCAGAGTGATGATACAATACAGCAACAGCAATACAAGGAACAAGAACGGAGATGAAGTTTTATTTGAGATCCATAGGGAACAAAAGGTGTTACAACAATCTTTTCTGCAAACTTCTGGTAGCACTTGGAACGAGAAAGTACACAGAAAGGGCCAAATTCTACACATTGCTATGGGAGCGAGTGGCTGTTGTTTGCATATATGACAGGGCAAAATTTGTCCTCTTATGTTAATTCTCCTTACTTGCAGAGTTACAGCTGTCCATTGGGGTCAATGGTAAATTTGATGTTAGTAGAGGACAGACAGAAACATAAAAAGAAAAGGAGTACTAGTGGCACCTTAGAGACTAACCAATTTATTTGAGTATAAGCTTACGTGAGCTACAGCTCACTTCATCGGATGCAGGGGTTACCAGGAATGCTTCCCCCTCTTGGCTTTAGGACACATGATACCGCAAAGAATGTGGGAAGAGCCTGACCTTCACACTCACTGGTCGTCTCTAGAGAGAGGAGCATACTGTACCTTTCTAAGGCCTCTCCTGAGACCTCCCTCTTCAACAGGGACCTATGCATTAGTGGCATACTACATAAAGAGAACTAGCAATGATCAGGTAAGTGAAGAGCCTTTTCAAGACTCTCACTGCCTTAAGCCTGGAAAGGGTTAACAACCGCATTTTCTAAAGCCAATATCTCCTGCTGCTTTTTTCCAAGCTAACTGTGCTCCTTCAAACATGTGTCAGCGGCAGCTCTTAGCTGGACACAAGCAGGATGGGAAGATGCCAGCAAGCTCACAAGCTCAGTTTGGAGAGGCTCATTCACTATATTTTGGCAAACAGCGGTAACTTGCTCCAGTGGTAAATTTTCTCTTCCACTTGGAGAGCAAGCTCAGGGGCCAGATGCCAAACTGCAGAGGATATTTTCCCAGCAGCAGCAACTACAGCAGCAGCTGTCTAATTAGAAGGCTGCACACAGGCTGATGTGTTGCCAGCTCTTAAGTTGTCTCCTCTCTAGTGAGATGAGTTCCCGGAGCTGCCTTGTGCTCCTAGATACGGGTATTTTTCAACTAACATTCAGATTACAAAATAGTTAAGAAAAATGAAGTTTACTCCCACAATACAGATGCTAATCTTTATTTATCACTTTGAAATCAAAATAGAATCTTTTCCAGCTAGTCTCTTTTCATCTATAGTTTTAGGGGGCAATCCTGCTGTGAACAGTAGATCACTTATGCATCTTGTTCCACAAGCAGAGCTTCCACGGACATCAGTGAACATTCTGTAGGATGTGGCACAGAACGGACACTGCCTTAACTTTCAGCTCTTCAAGTATAACTCAGTATCACAGCATGCAGGGATTTTTTGTCTACCATTTTATCCCTCTGACTATACTCTCCTACTTAGCTTATTTTGGGTAGAAATGCAGATCCTGGAGGGTACTGCTATCAGCATCAAAGCCTACAGTCTTGTCATTCTACATTGCAATTATGCATTAATCAGTAGCACATTGAAAATGTTGGGGCAGCCTAAAATAAATGGAGTTTTCTAAATCAAAATGAATAACACAGGGCTGTTATGCTAATTGCACTAGTCATTTCCATATTAAAGAGGCTGATACTTCAAATGTGTGTGCATGTGAGTAATTGTACTCATATGAGTCAGCCCATTTAAACCAGTAGTACAACTCACTTGTGTTTGCAGATCTGAGTTCTAATTCAGTGAGAAACCCTCCATTTTGGACTGTACCTGAAGGTACAGCAGAAAGCAAGGACTTGCCACAGCTTGTCCTAGAACATACAGGACTTCATCATCATCTGTTGGCTTGATTCAGCCAAGCTCTTCACCTGTGAAAGTGTCCTGGGCAATGGTAAATTGCCTCAGAGGGTGACTGCAGTAGTATACGGCACCTGTGAAATCCCCTTTGCTGGGTGGAGGAGCTGTAACAGCCTGCACAGCCTTCAAAGTAGGGCCAAAGTAGATGGGAAATGCAGCTGCTGGCAGAGTTCCTATGGCAGAGCCAGCTCCTAGACCAGGGGTCGGCAACCTTTCAGAAGTGGTGTGCCGAGTCTTCATTTATTCACTCTAATTTCAGCTTTCATTTGCCAGTAATAGATTTTAACGTTTTCAGAAGGTCTCTTTCTATCAGTCTTTAATATATAACTAAACCATTGTCGTATGTAAAGTAAATAAGGTTTTTAAAATGTTTAAGAAGCTTCATTTAAAATTAAATTAAAATGCAGAGCCCCCCGGACCCAGGCAGTGTGAGTGCCACTGAAAATCAGCTCGCGTGCTGCCTTTGGCACACGTGCCATAGGTTCCCTACCCCTGGCCTAGCCAGCCTCCACTGACAGAGCTCCTATGGGGCTCATTGTGAATATTAACTTTGCCCTCTACCAACAAATGGTACTGCTCTCTAGCTTTCTTGGGGATCTAAATCAGCTTGTAGTAGAGTCAATGGAAAGACTGCCATTAACCTCTGTTAGATCAGGCCTTTATTAACTTCAGGATCTGGACTTATATACTAAGATCAACACAAATAAATAAATAATGATGATGATAATAGAAATTCTTTGCAGTTCTTATATAGCCACTTTTAGGATCTCAAGCATATTTTAAAAAATCCAAACCCTCAAGGAATATCAATAACTTAACTAACTGTTGATTTAACTTGCCCTTTGAAGAGACATGGATGAAAAACTAGTCTCTCTATGACTGAAGGCTGCTGTTATTCCTTGTGATGGCCCATAAAAGTTTGTGCCCAAATCTTTCTGTATCCGTTGGCAGGTAAATCAGCTGGTAAGTATATATTAGTTCAGAATACCAATCTGTGTAAATAAACTACTGTGAAAATATCACTACAAGAAAACAAACAAAACCCAAAACAATAACAAAATCAGTCTTGATGCTTGTGTGATACCATTCCAATATCACCTTAGTAAGCTGCAAGTACCAGACAGACTATCACAATCACTAAACCAAATTGGCACAATCAAATTAAATTGAACTCAGATGCATGAATATGCATTCTAGATTGATGTACTTTCTGGAAGAGAGTCACAAAAACAATTACTAAAGTGTCTCGTTCTAAATACATAGAGGTATTCAATTACAAATGGTTCCACACAACCCAACAGAAGAGCATTTCTGCCTGGAATCTATTAATCTATGATTTTTTGTAATTCAAAACTACTAGAAGTTCAATAATTTGTTCTGAATGAGGCATTTTATAGCTCATCAAAATGTCGGCCCAGACGCAGTTCGAAGGGAGTGAATAGGTATATTGCTGCCATTCCATCTGAATTTAGGCAGCTGAGGTGCTTTAAGAAAACACCTGTGATGTATTCACACACTACACTTAAAGAATTTTTGCCAAAATAAACCTTTTATCCATCAAAAAATCACCCAGCTCAGTACTTTCCCTTCTCTCTTATTATGAGAACCATCGTTCACTAATTATAGAATAAATATTTATTAACCTCTTTGGTGCCCCACAGACCCATGCCACCGACTCAGGAAAAACTGGCTCCCAAAATATATATGTTCTTGTATTCAACACAAATAAAAAAATCCCAAGGACTGGCTGGTGGCTGAGTAGCCTGGTTGTTCTGTGCTACTAGGGGAGACACCCAGGATTTTTCATGTGTCGTGTGCTGGGGAGTAATATGAGAAGACTCTATGTTTCTAAAACTAAACTTGCTCTTCACCAAGAGAGCTATTTACAGAGATGCTGCAACTGCTGCAGCAAGCATTGTAACCATGCGCGCACAGACTGGCTTCCTGTTGTCTCCTCCAAACTCTTCCCTCCTGCAGCCTATGCTCCTCCCTGCAAGTTATGTGCGGGTTGCTACACCAGGTTCAGTTTCTGCTAGTGATTTCTCATTGTCTTGGCCGGCATGGACCAGGTGCCCTGTGAAGTCAATTCATTAGGCAACTGAAGAGACTTTTGAAGTGCTTTTTTATTGCCACTACTCATCATTCCAGCCAGCTAAAGATCTGCTACTGGACAGCCCACTAGTTCACTTTGACAGAAATGGCCTCAAGGGTGAAGGATGAGAGATGTCAAGGATCCTAAATTAAATAACAATAGGAGTAAAGCACTGTGACCCTAAGAGCCCCTTTATGCTAAATGACAAAGGATGCACCCTACACACGGTTGTCAGAATATTTAGTGTCTTGTAAGGTACCATATAAAAACCTGGTGAGATGCTGGTCATTAATATTATTGTGTGTTGCATGTACTGTTACTGCATAAAGTAGTATGTGTGTGTCCTGGAAATATGTTTGTAAACTATATTAAGACCAAGCAATCTGAGTTAGCAGTTAAACAAGTTTGTTGTAGACAAAGTAACATTGTTTCACCCATTTGCCTGTGTCTCCGATGTAAACTGAGCAAGGTAAGGCCAGAGACAATGGAAATAAACTTACATATAAGGTAAACAAGTGATTATGCCAATCAAAAAAGCAAATTGACCAGAAGATGAGGAAGACAGCATGACATTTACACACCAGCAGGGGAGAGAAACTTTGTCTGGGTTTACTTTGTAGAGAATACATTTCAAAGGTTTACTAGACTATAAAAAGAAGGGGAGAGAACTCCTTAGTTATCCATCACTTAGGGAAATCACCATCTGATTCTGTGAAAGTTGGATCCTCTGCTTTGGAGAGTTGGAGATGCTGGTAATGTAACGTAAGTGAGAAAACTGCTTAGGCTAAGATTGTAACTTGCTAAAATTGAGTTTTAGTCACTAGAAAGTGTGTTTTGTTTCGTTTGTAACCATATCCATCTCTGTTCTTTATTACCAAACTTATTTATTTTACTATAAACCATATCAGTGCTCTTATACTGAAGTAGTGAGTGAGTCCTCACTAGCCTAACAGGTTGGTGTGTACATTGTTTCTTTGGAGGCAGCAAACTTAATAATTTCAGTGAGCATCCAGGCATAGGGACTGGACATTAAAGAGAGATGTCTCGGGGAAATCGTGTTCATTGATTGTTACCTGCAAGGCAAGGTTAAGACAGGCGGGATCTAAAGGAGTTTGCTGGTGAAGCAGGAAGAATGGGGTGGCAGGGAACTGAGACACAGTCTAAACTCCTGCGAATCTCAGCCTTGCTGAGGCAGAGGGGTAACACAGTACCTTATGGTTCTGGCCTGCCCTGCGGAGAGCTTCATAAGCACTTTGTACACCTGAATGTTCACAAAGGCTTAATTATTATTTTTGTATAGTAACCACAGTGTGCTAGCTGCTGTATAGAGAGGTAAGGGAACAAAGGGGACAGGACCTGGGTGCCACTCTAGTCCTATTACAGGTTCCAGCAACACAAAAGGGCCAGAAAGCAGCTGAGGATACTTTCAGTGTGGGAGAACCTGTAGCTGGCTACGCTGCCTTTGTCATCCTGACATGTCTCATGACATAGAGAGCACATTGAGGGTAGCAAGGGCCACTTTCAGAGCCCACCAACAAGGGAGTTGTTACTAGCCGGCAGAACTTAGAGCAGCCCTGGTGCAACTCCAAATTACACCATCTACTTTATCTGGCCCCCATTAAAATAGTATCTGAGCACCTCATGGTTTTAACTGTATTTATCCTCATGACACCCCTGGGAAGTTGCAAAGTAGTACTATCTCCAACTCAAGTACAGAGAGATCACATGACTTGCCCACGGTCACACAGGAAGCTGTATCAGAATGAGAACTGAAGGGGAGGGTTCTTTTAAATTCCAAGCCAATGTCTTTACCACAAGCCCACACTTTCTCTTGGTGCCTGGACCAAAGCAGCCCTCTTATAGTCCCAAGGATCAAAGAGGCACAAAGGTGACTTAGAGACACTTTAAACACACTTATCCCACTCCAACACCTCAGCAGCACAGCTGAGAATCTGGCCCAATGGCCTAAAAAACTGAGAAGTCAATCCTGCTAGGCTGAAGGCAAGGCTTGAATCTGATATGGTGGGTGAGGGGAAGCCAGAGGAGGAGTTTGAAGAGGAGCTGAACATTTCTGACAGAGCAGGCAAGCTAGATGATTTTGGTAGCAGCATTTTGGATGAACTGAAGTATGGGGTGGCTGTGAGGTGACAGTCAGGGAGGCCAATGTAGCATTTCTCAGAAAAATGTTATTCTCAGAGAAGGAAGCAAGAAACCTGCTTGTGGAAGCAGGCATCAAGAAATGGAGGAAATAAGTGAACAATGGTGACTTGTGTTGAGTCATTCTGGAGAACATCTGTTTACTTCTCCTGTTACAGGCACCCCCAAACAGTCAGTGTCTGGGAATAAAGGGATGCACGAATGCTCTGGGGGACCGGTTCCCTGTCATTACTAACATTTTTTTATTATTTGTTCCCTGTTTGATCCACAATGGAGTAGGTGTTTTCCAGATGGAAAACAAGGCACGTTTCCTGCGTCAAAGTGCTCCCAAGCTTTCATAGTTTTTGGAAACCACTTAATTTGCGTATTATAAAAGGAGGTGCAGCTATGGGCATACATATTTTTGTTGGATTATGTTGCCAAAGTACAATAGCCTTGAATTCTGTCCCACACAGAAAGTCAAGATGATAAGTTAAGAGAAGGGCATGTTAGCCATGGACCTGTTTATTTTTAATGGTGCTGGCTATGAAGTAAAAACAACATGTTCTACAAAAATCAAGATTAAATCGATTTCTCTCTTTCCATATTTCTCACCATTGTCTTCTCTCTACTTTTTATTCATTAGAGCCAGATAACAACAATTTTCACTTTTCCCCAGAAGACTTTAGAGACCAAAACTCTGACCATAGATCTTATACGTCTCTCATTAATACTCTTGGTTCTTCTAAATCTCTTGCCATGAGTACCTTTTTCTGCAAACCTCAGGCATAACCAAAAGCATGTTTGCTTGTCCCCATGCAACATACACATGTATTTTGGGGTTTTTAGAGATCTATTTATTCTAAAGCAAAACTGCATGTTATGGATATTTGGGTTACAGTTCTAAAAGTTAATTTGATCTTGTTCAGTGCACAACAGCCAAGTCATACTGCTTTCCATAACAAAGCCGAAAGGCCTGTGCCATGAAGGCAGGAGGCACTAATAAATGAACTTTTGAATACTTCCCTCTGAGTGATGATTGAATACTGCTGGCACCTAAAGGGCCCATACAACCACCTAGGACACAAACTGACCTTAAGTCTGTTACATCTATATAATCTAAATGGCTAATTGTTAGGAACAGACTCTCTGGGAGTTCATTATGGGCCTGATCCAAAGCCCACTGAAATTAATGTGAATACTTTCCACTGACTTCAATGTACTCCAGGCCTTTGTTACTAGATTTCCACAATCATTACTCAGAAGTTTTACATAGTCAAATGAGTGATACTTTTGGGTCTTTCACCTACTAATATTTTAACTGGCCTCTTGTTCTTTCTCAGATCATTAATCTATTGCCCTGGAGTTTATTGTTCTTTCTCCAATCGCTAAGGATTTATTTCCACAGACAATTATTAAGTGTTGCATGCATAGTCACAGTCAAATGCCTATTGTTAAGCAGATTTGGCAAAGATAACTGAGTTGTATAATTAGTTTTCTTTTGCTCTCTTTGATAAAACTGCTCCTCTCCCCTTTTACCCACCCCCTGCCATTGCTCACCTAAGAGATGACTATGATTTCTGTACAACAGGTATTTCTGGTATAACAAACAGCTCTTGTTCCTTTAATACTGAAGACTGGAATAACAATAGAAGAAATCAGGTCTTATAGTACAATACTTACTGGGGTCACTTCACGTCTTGGGATCCCTAGAACAAATTGTGTTTCTGTTATGGAGCCAAAGGAAATAATAAAACTTCACTTTGTTTCAAACATAAGGTACATTAATCAACCTTAACTTGCCTCTTTACAGTGTTGTGTTCAACTACTTAAGCAAGAGGGCTGTAAATAGGAGTGTATTGTTTTGTATTGTAACACAATGTATTAATTATATTGAATCTCTTTGATCTTCTTGTCCCTGTCTCCCTTGGCACTGTTTTGTCTTCACCCATTCCTCTCACAGAGGCTAATGAATCTCTTACACAGTAACTATTTCCAGGGCACATGAGGCTGTTTTGTCTAAGCATTCCCAGAATTTGCGGTCTTCATCCTTGGCTCTTTTAATGAAGCCTATTTTACCTTAAATGACTGGTATTGTAATTGCCTCCCTATTTTTTGGAATATTCTCTATCAAATTAAGAAAGCAGCAGAAAAAAACCCTCGTCTCCTTTCAAAAGAGGATCCAACTCGTTCTCTATTTCTAATCTATCCCTTTTGGCAAATGTGCCTAAGTCATTTCTGAACAGATACAGTTTTACCTCTACAAAAGTTTCAGGTTGGTCTGGTGTCTAGTTAGGTACTTTGTAATGTGAACTGCTCCTTCTGGGGGTTTTTTTGGTTGTTTTTTTTTTTTTTATGGATAGATTAGCAAACATCATAAAAGCTGCTTTTGTACACTGTAATTCTCATGGAACTTGATCCAAAGCTCACTGAAGTCAATGTGAAGATTCTAACTGGCTTCAGTGGTTGGATCACAGTCATAATGCTGGATATGTCTACCGGATGGGATGGATCTATTGCACTAGTTTTTCATCTCTGGACACCCAAGGACAAATCCTGACTCATGTAAATGAATATCCTATTCTTTTTCTAGTCCCTAATTGATTTTTTCAATGACACAAAAAGGCACAAACTGACAGGTTCTGCTTTGTATAGCTCCATTCCTGCAAAGCCTTGGGCACCCTCCATACCAATTAACATCAATAGGAGTTTATGATGTTCAGCAGCTCACAGGCGTTGTTCAAAACATTGTAGTAGGAGGCCCTTGAGACCAAAGGCTGGAATAGTAGGTAGGGCAAAGGTCAGAATTCAAGTTCAGAGGTGTGAGGGCAATGTGTTCAGTGCTTATCTATGCTATGCCAAGGTCTGCCTAATGCTATCAATATCTCACTTTTATGAATAACAAACAATTCAAGCCCTAGCCATTTAAACAGTGCTAACAGATTATGATACAGTCACACTAGTGTCATTCTAGTGAAATCATATTGTACTCTATACAGCCACACACCCGGTAAAATGGCAAGGGAAGATTTTTTAAAAATATTTTTAAGCATGTGTCTCACACTTTCCATCAGCATAATAAAAGCCCATATTTTTAAACAATTTGGGTATGCAAAAGTATGTCTAATTTGCACATGTAATTATCTCAACAGAGTATGTAAATCAGGTAACCGAACGCAAAAGTAAATAAGGCAAATTTGCATGTATACTTACCCTGTTTGCATGTACAGACATTGTAATTGCATATACAAACTTGGCACACAATGATCTTGCATTTTGCATATGTAACTTGCACCTCAATTGTTGGAATCTCCTTCACGAAGATACTAGTATCTATACTCTCAATGTATATACAAGTATCTATGCTCTCAATGCAGTTGGTATTACAATGTTTCAGGAAAAGTTTTCTCCTAAATTATTATATTCTGAAAATATTACCAGCAAAATTTGAAAATAACAAGAAGTACAATTAAAGATTGAAAATCCCACTAATATAATTCAACAACTCAAATCTAAAGATATCCAAAGCATGATAGACCTACAATAACATTCACTTCAGCCTGTAGTCACTTCACTGAGACAACAGGAGGTATTGCAGCAATATGTTATATCCAGGTTAGCCGGCAGTCCTCTAAAACCTCAGCATTGCAGTACAGAATGGCTGCGCTTATTCAGAATTCTCTTGCTTTTTTTCCCTTGAGAGAACATAGTGAAATATGAAAGGTTCATGGATCACAGATCTATTAAACAAAAACTTGGTTGCAAGCCTTAGTACCTGTGCTGTTTTCATTGGTGTGATTTATAGGAACTAAACTGAAGGGGAAAAAGTAATTCTTTTAGGGTTCCAAGTTGAACTCAGAACTGAAAGGGCAATGCCGAATTGTTTTCAGCCATCCATCAACCACCCTATGTATGTAGGTCATTTATCATTTCACTTGCTAAATGAGGCTTGAGCATACACAATCCCAACTAAAACTAAACAAATAATGAATTAAAATGGTTTTTAGATACAGTGGTTTTACTTTATGGAAATGTTTATCGTTTGTTTTGCTTTATGAGGACAATAAAATTTAAACCTGGAAAGCTGCGTTGGAAAAAAAAAAGCTAAGTGTTATTGCTAAAAAATGAAAGCAGTAAAAAGAATGAAGATAATAAACACTAGCATAATGGTTAGAAGGAGGAAGCAGAAGATCTGAGAGGGTGTGTGGTCTTGTAGATAGAGTCGGGGATTTGGATGCTGGACACCTGGTTTCTCCTCCTGATTTGACAGTGAGTTTCTCAGCGACCTTGGAGAAGCCAATTAACTTCTCTATACCCTAGTTTCCTAATCTGTAAAATGTTTATGACAATAGTATGTAGTGACCTCACAATGATGTGGTGAATCTTAATAAATTTGGTCTACATTTTCAAAAACAGATTTGACAAAGACGGATGCACATGCTCAACTTGACATATGTGAGTAGCCCCACTGGCCTTATAGTAATTGTCATTGACCTGAAAGTCAATGGGACTTAGGCACTGAAGTGACTGGGGCATTTTAAAAAAAATTACCCAATGGTACTTGGACATGGGCATCAGTGCTTTGTGGAATACAGATGGACATTTGCTTAAGTATTTTGCTGAACTGTGGCTTATCCATTGAAGTAAGTTTGTAAAACCAGTGCAAAAATCTATAACACTTTCATGTTTCTAAAAACATATGAAATCAAAAACTTAGAAGTTCAAAACCCTGATGGAAAAGACCTATAATATGTAATGGAAAACTATACCCTTCTATAGGTCATCTTTAAGAGATTTCTAGCCTACTATAGATTTCTATAGGATAGGTCATAGCACCAGTAGAAAGACTCTAATTCTCTATTAAATTGTATAGACTTTTAGAATAACATATGTAGAACACTATAAAACGTCTATGGAACCCTACTGTTTTCATCTTGTTAAATTCTATAGACCAGTTTTCCTAGACTGGTTAAAAGGCAGCCTTTTATGGAATAGTCCTTTAATGTAGAATTTGGTAGGTGTTACCATGTAAGGTTAAACTTCCTAGCATCCCTCCTGGCTAATGCTAAAAATTGTTAGCAAGAGTAGCTTAGGATTTTGCAAAAAAGTAGTGCTAACATATGTAATACAGAATTACTAGCAGATAGGAGTTAGACTACTTCTACAGTGGAAATAAATTACCTTTCTGTGACCTGTCTGTATTGTGCTGAAGGTTGTTTTTAGGTTTGTGATTGGTTCTGACGACTATAATAAGTTATAATGTAGAAATAGAAACCACAGGAAGGGATAAAGTAAGCAAAACATTATGAAAGGAGAAATAATGTTAATTGAAGCGATATATTTTCTTATTGGGGATATGAATAATCTTGCAGAAAATGTTAAGTTTGAAAATATTCTCAGCTGCAAAAGACATATGGAACAATTGGTTGAGATTCTTTTTGAACCCATGCTAATCTCGTCTCAGTAGGACAAGACTGTTTTGATTCTTTGTAGCTGGACATTTGAAGGGTAATGGAAATGTAACCATGTAAACAATTAGCAAACATGGAATAGTGAATGGACTAACCACAAATTGTAATATGAGATAAACAAGTAGTGTATAAGAGATCTGTAGATTGTAAACCAAACTGGCCCTGTGCTAGTGAACAGGCCTGGTAAATTTTGTCTTTCTGTATGCATACTGTCTTACTTTTAGTTAAGAAAACTTAACATACAAAGTTGAGCTGACTATTCAACATCTTGCCATTCAGTGGCATAAGCCAAACCTTACACAGATAAGAAAAAAGAGAATTCTATAGCTATTACTCTAATAATTTGCATAATTTAATAATGAATGAAATCCAAGCTATAGAACTTTTAAATCTATAGAATTTACAGAATTTAGTAGAAAAATATATCCCTGATAGGTACTGAATTCTATTGGTTGGTCTAAAAATGATCATTCTCTATTAAATTCTTCAAGATCTTTCATAAAGGGACTGGGTATGATTTTTATAAATCAAAACTAAACAAGAACTGAATGTTTTAAAAAAGTAGTAGAGGAAGGTATATGTGCCAGTGTGCTAAAATTTGACTAATTTTAAAGTGGCACAAGAATCAGGGTGGCATATTGCAAAGCTGTTAATGTTTATTCAAGTAGGCATCCCCAATGTCGCTCTTCAGTAGCTGTGTCATGTGATGTACATCTTGCCAAAGCATGCATACATGTCACTGAATAGCTGAGCACGTATGAACATACAGGTTACAGGATCTGTTAGCATGAACATCATAGTAGTTGGCTAGAGCCTGTAAGAATTTATGTGCCCTTAGTTTCAATTTTTTGGATATCTGTGCTTTACTAAGTGAGAGAGCTGGAACATTTCCCTTTTATTATCTGGCTGATTTTTGCCCTCTTTTGCAGCTCTTCACTTTGTGTGTGAATAAATGATATCGTCCACATAGATGGGGTTAATGAATTGCAGAAGAGTGTTTTTTATTAGGGAAACATTGTTCTTCAATTTTTCATCATAAAATAGCCCACAGTAATATGGACATGGAAATGCATTAAACCATTTTTATACGGGTACATCTCAGATTGGAATCTGAGATTTAATATCAACTCCTGGAAGTGTGTTCAACTAGTGTGAGGCAATCTAATTCATATCTCAGGGTCCGGTGTAAAGGCTAATACTTATAGACATCAGCAATGTGCTATGGGGATGGGAACTCATACATCAGTATCTCTCAATTGCAACCACAGCAAGATATAAGAAATGGCTTTGTTCAGTGCTACGAGACTAACTGAACAAAAACAGTGTGCCATGATTCATTCTCAAGCTTCAAGATGGGTATTATTCATCTTTTGCAGAGATTTCCTCATGTAGCCAAATGATTTATAAGGGAGAGACTGAACTCCTCGAGTCAAACTCAGAGGTGACAGAAATGATGATGTAAATTACACACTGGTAAATGGAAGAGAGTGGAAATTGGTGTAATTTACAATTTCCCTGGAGGGATCGGAGAATGGGGAGGTAACTGAGAAAGCAGCTAACTGAAGAATATGAGGAGGTGTAAGACAAAGAAGGGATAAGTTTGGAGCTGAGACTAGAAGCCTCATAGGCAGTTTGGCTACAGTATATAGGCAGATGCTCCACCACTTCCCAAGCTCAGTAGACAATGACCATCACAAGCTCTCCCTCCCCCTCCATAGTTCCTATAAGCAATGCCCTCATATGCTGAATGTGACTATTAAGGAGCTTATGTGATTCCATCCTTAGAGAGCACTCTCAGGAAATTAGATAAAGATGGACTGTCTCAGTCCTCACCCAACCAGAATTCCCATTGATATAAAGGACTGTGGCTACTTTCTTTGAGGATAACTGCGAGCATGTGTAGCTTATAGATATTTCTTGATCTCGTCTGTCTCCAGGCTTCAGTTGCATTTTTGAAAACTACAAATTTTGCTTTTGATTCTGAAGGGCAGGGCAACAACCTGAATCATCTCAGTCCAGAACAAACATGATTTGGGAAACCATGTACAAGAAAATATAAAGTTCAGTTTCTTTCAGTTTGGTCAGCATTAAACGTAGATTGCCTAAAATGAGGGGAAGCGGGAGGAGGGTAGAAATGTTGTGCACAAACCCCTGTATGCCTAAAAATAAACAATCACTTTGCTCTTCATTTGCACAGGTCACCACACTGTTATGTAGTTCTGTGCTGCAAAAGCTAAAGGATTGCATAGGGTAGATTTTATATCTGGATTACATCAACTAATATTAGTTGCAGCTTGCAGATGGCAATTTCCTTGCCAGTTTTTATGTTATTAATCCCTTGGTAAGCTAAAAGGAAAAATATCTGTTTCTAAATGCTTCATAAAACGAGGCTGGGAAATCCATGCTTTTGGAAAAATATCAGATTCCTTGGACTTTTAGTAATAATATTTACTTATTAACACTGTAGTTCCAAGCAAAGGAATATGAAAGTTCAAAGCAAGTTTCAGATACCGTCAGATGGGTAGTTTCTCTTGCTGACTATAATCTCAATGAAACAGTAATATGTTGAATAAATTCTAAATGGTTGTTAGGATGCCATGATGGTCTGTCTCACGAGGACTCTCACTTGGTCTCTCCCTCTCCCTGGGACACATACTAATCTCAGTTTCCCTGGTGTGAATCTGGAGTAATTCCATTGAAGTCAATGGCATTTTTCCAATTTCACATTACTGTAACTCAGAGCAGAGTTTGGTCCAATGTTCTTATATCACCTTTCACCCAGATAGATCCAAAAATGCTTTTTAACTGAGTAATTGTAAAAATGACAGTATCTACATTAGGAATTAGTTCACCACCCTGTGAAGTGGAAACATATGTGGGTTCAAATAGGGAAGCCCCTGAACAGTGTGGAGCATAAATATTAAATAATAATTTGGCTGCAATCGGTGCTCCCATAGCACTGAGAAAGGTACCTGAAAGGCCCTTCTTTTGAATATGTCGAATAATTAGAGAAGTACCCCTAGCTTGATGCTTACAACAAGATGTGCTCTGGTCAGTAATAAGCAAGGGGAAAACTTATCAGCACCAGTGGCAGGTGGCTTCTGGAAATTAGTCGAATGATCACTTTAAGTGATGCTGGCTAAAAGTAAACTACAATGCATATTGCACTTTGTCGTTCATGCTGATAAACTTTAATTTCAAAGTTCTCAGTTTGTATGCGCTTGTACGTGTGTGTGAGGGAGAGAGAGAGAGAGTGTATATGAATCAGATGGTATTCATACATGGAACTTTGCCCAAGAAGTATTGTTGTTTTAATACACCTGTAATATGAAAAGAGATATACTCCCCATCATTTTCAAACTTGGGTGCCTCAAGTCAGATGCCTACATTCAGATTTAGGCACTTAAATAAAAGTGGCCAGATTTTCAAATTCACTAAGCACCTTCAGTTTCCATTAACTTTAAAAGCATTTATGGGGGCTCAGCACTTATGAAAATCAGGGCACTCACATGTAAGTGCACAACTAAAGTCTTAGTGGAGATAAGCATTAGCTCTACTGCGAGATAAGCAGCGACAGTGAGAACCATTCAGTGGCTTGCATACCAGATGCACAGGTGGCAGCTTCTCACCAGACATCTAGGCAAACTTGTAGTGTATGTGGGGGAGGAGTCCGTGGTCATGGTGCATATTGTTAATAATGAAGAAGGGAGTTACAGGAGAGATCCTGGAGACAATCCAGATTATAAGGAAAAAACCTTAGATCTAGTTCCTCTATGGAAACTTTTGCTGACATGCTTCCAGACCTGTGCTTAGGGCTGGCTAAACAGGGGAATCTGCAGAGTCTCAATATGTGGAGAAGATGGTGTAAGGAGAAGGGAGTTACATTTATTAGCCACTGGGAACTTTTTCAGGTGGGGTAAGCGCCACATTAACCAAAGTGGAACCAGACTGTTGGCAAAGAAAATGACTAAGGTTTGATGGAATTATTTAAAGTAGGAGGTGGGGGAAAACTGACAGGTGCTATGGAGCACTCAAGCAGGACAAAGACATCTGTCAATGTTGTCAGTATACAAAGGTTATTCTGTATCCTCTGAAGGATAGAACAAAAATTACAGCTGAACTGGAGGAGTGGTAGGTGGAACTCACAGAGTCAAGTTCTGAAGAATGACAGAATAAAGAGTTATTACATAAAAGTAAGCACACAGCCAAAAGATAAAAACTATTAAAGTATATATAGCACTGCAAGAAGCTTAAAAGAAAAAAAATAGATGAGCTAAAATATCTGGTAATGAAAAACCATTTTGGCATACTAGGCATTGGTTGGAACATGGTGGAATGACAAAAGGTAACAGGAATTTGTAATACGTGTCTATAAACTTACAGGAAAGGCAGATAAGGTAGTAGATGTGGGGGAGTAGTATTCTACTTCAAGAATTCCACAGAATCAAGCAAGGTCAAATATCTGAGTGGAGAGGTCCATACACTATAATCTGTGTGGGTGAAATCCCAAGTCATAAGCATACTAAAATACCAGCAAGGTTATATTACTGGGCACCTGATTAGGAAGAGTATTTTGAGTACACAACATTGCAGCAGATCAAAAAGGCACTCAAGAAGTAACTGCAGATCTCTGGCTAGAAAAATTGGTGTTTGATTACAATGAGAGGCAGATATAGAAATTGTCACTGATTGTACATCATAAAAAGTGACTTAGAATGTAAGACCACGTCATACAATCTCAAACACAAAGTTGTCTGTTCAGAGTAGAGTGATTTCTTTAACCTACAATTTCCTGACTTTTGCCATTTTGTAGTCAGGTCTTGATTATAAACAACACGTACGTTGCATGCACAAAAAAGTGCGTGCCTGTGTTCTCTAATTTGTGCATGTAAGTACCATGGCTGCCTCTGCATCTTGCACATATGAATGCCCAGTTATTCATTTAACATATGATCCGAAGTTGCGGTTATAGTAAACCTGTGTACAAATTAGGTGTGCAGTTGCGTACATACATTATTGAAAATCAGGTCCTTGTTATGTTAACATACTCTTTTAATTAATCTTAAGTGTTGGGTAGAATACTGTGAAAGACAACATTTGTCAACAGTAGTCAATTTCTGAGAGGGGCCCCTTCTTTGCTTCTTGCTTAATGTTTTTATTATGAACATTTTCATTTACAAACTAGTGTTTAAATAACATTTCATTTTATTATGTCTGCTCCATCACTAATCAATTTAAACTAAGCCCTGACAATCCAGTTTCACAGGGTATGTCTACACTGCAATTAAAACCCCACGGATGGCCCATGCCAGCTTATTGGGCTCACAGAGCTCAGGCTGTGGGGCTGTTTAATTGCCGTGTAGACGTTTGGGTCCTAGACCCTGGGTTCCAGCCCATGCCTGCACGTCTATACCACAATTAAACAATCCTGTAGCCTGAACCCCACAAACTTGACTCAGCTAGCATGGGCCCACCGTGGGTTTTTAATTGCTGTGTAGACATACTGATACTGTTTCTAACAGTGGCATACTGTACACAGGATACCATTATGTGCTATTGGGTGTAAATGGGTCTTGGCCCAGTTAAATGCAAAAAGTGTTTAACTTGGCATAGCCAGCAAGCTAGGGTGGGCATCCACTCAACCTGCAAACAAGCCAGAAACAAACCAGGTACTCAGCTCATTGGTTAGTTGACTTTAGCTATTTTTGCCAAGCGAAAATATAGGTTTAAACACTGGAATAACACCATGGATGTATAGGATTTCACAAGGAGTTATTTTTTCCCCGGCATTCAATTTTCTTCTATATTATCTCATCTTACCATGAAATCTCCTAAGGACCCGTCAGTGTATACTAGAACTTTGAGAGTATAAGTATACACAGTGTCACTAAGCAATATTACAAAGAAAAGGCCTTTACCATAAATGATAGAGTATCTTGATGTATTCCCTTGGTTTTTGTTAGATGATATTCTTTTGTGGTTTTGCAATAACAACAATTAGACCAATAATGTTGTATAAGTGCCCAGCCACAGGGTTTAAATGTTTTGTCTGTATGTTTCTACTCCTCAATTTCCTCCCAGTCCCCATTTCCTGAACATATTAACTGCATTCTTGAAGAATTAAATAAACACACATTTCTATGATAAATTGCTAATGCAATGTACTGATCCCTCTTGCTTAACAGACCACGTCCAAAACTAATCTCTGAATAGAAGATAAATAAAAGGAAGCTTTCCCCTTGTTCAGCCTATAAAAGAGTTAACAAACTGCATAGGGGAACATGCTGACATACCCCAGGAGAACCTTCTTCAATACAGAAATAAAACTTCCTCCGACCACACACACTCTGTTGTCACCTACCACCCCATCACTGGAACCCATACTGAGCATCATCAAATAACTACAATCCATACTTGACCGGAACCCTATCCTGAAAGAAATATTTACTGACCCCCTCTTCTGGCCTTCAGACAATCCCCCAACCTCTCCAAGCTCATCATGAGAAGCAGGCTCCCCACAGACCATGACACACCAAATCAAAGCAGCACCAGACCCTGCAGAACAATAGATGCAAAACCTGCAGACATATCTCCACTGATAATCACCCTCCACAACACACTTTTCAAGATCCTACACAAGCCTATCACAACATCTGGTGTACCTTATCCAGTACACTAAATGCCCCAATAACAACTAAGTAGGTGAAATCAGACAATCACTACACTTTTGAATGAACTCACATTGGAAAGTGATAAAAGACAAATACACCATTGTGACACACTGTACCCCATGTTCACCACTTTTATATGATTATGATATATTTTGTACATAGTATGCCTTGTGAAGTATCATTAGAAAACTCATAATCTGCTGAATATTATTATCCTGCTGAAATGTGTGTAACACCACTGCTTGTAAAATTATGCGGTTTTGCTATATGATTGTTACTGAAGTATGTTGTAGTTCTGGGTAACATTCACAAATCAATTTCTCAGGGACAAAGATACCCTAGCACACCAGCTAGGTGATAAAGGGCCATTACCTGACTATGTGTGAGCAGGGGGGAGAAGGTATAAACAAAGAATTTACATTTCATCCAAGAAACGCTTCAAACCTCACAAACATGGGAGACTGTTTCCCTCCCTCCCCCCGCTGGGGGTAATACTCCAAGAAAGGAGGAGGGCATAAAAATAAGAGACAGTGACCTCCACCACACCTCTCTCCCCCCCCAACTCTACTCAGGGCAGCAAGATCACTTGAAAGACAAAAGAAGCATCACTGAAGTAGGGGAGGGGTCCTGGCCTGGAGATTTTCCAGCCTTTACAGACTGCTGCAAGCTTTAGTGAGAAAAACTCCTTTTTCATTTTTTAAACCTGTTAGCCTTAGTTTAGGAATTAGTTTCCATGTTTATCCTTTTATTTCTTTTGTAACCAATTCTGACTTCTATGCCTTATCACTTGTAATCACTTAAAATCTATCTTTCTCGAGTTAATATACTTGCTTTATTGTTTTATCTAAACTAGTGTGTTTTAGCTGAAGTGCTTGGGAATCTCTACTTAGGTCAACAAGCCTGGCACATATAATCATTTTCCTTTATTGAAATGATAGACAATCTATGAACTTACACTGTCCAGGAGGGTACTGAACAATGTAAGAGGCATATTTCTGAGGCAGCACGGCTGGGACTGGGGATATGCAGGTGTCACCCTGCATGGACGGCTGGGAATAGCATTCATGTATTCAACTGGGAGTGATTTTACATGCCAGTGGCTGTGTGAGAGCCTGGAGGGGTTGCTGGTCATTAGTAAAGCAATGTAAAATGCACTGCAGACTCGAGAGATAAGGGGGGACAGCAGTCTAGCAGTTCAGATTGCACAACCATATCACCTGTGGGTGAACACTTTTCACAAAGTGAGCACTATATCGTACCTATCAGTTCTTATCCTCAAAGGAAACCTGTCCAATGCTTTCAAAAGATGAGTTTAAATTCATAATTTTGCTAGACACTAAAAATCATAGACTGACTAGAGACACTGCTTATCGCTTATTACAACAATCTATAACCCACTGACAACTCCCACTTCCCCACAGCTGCCTTCCCCCTTCCCTCTGTTGACTGGAGGGGTGTTAATGGGCCACTTCACCTTGAATGGTCCCTTGAAATGTGTGTGAACTACTTATGTTAAACAATCTGTTTCATCTTGTATTTAGCTGTAACACTCTGTATGTTTTCCATAACTGAAGAAGAGCTCTGTGTAAGCTCAAAAGCTTGTCTCTTGCACTAACAGAAGTTGGTCCAATAAAACATATTACCTCACCCATCTTGTCTCTCTAATATCCTGAGACCAACATGACTACAACAACACTGCAAACATCCCAATATGCATATGTAATTAAATCCTCACAGTGAAATGAGTACCCTATGAAGGCAAGCAGATTTTATTTAAAGTCTAGAGGGACTATGATATCAAGAAAATACCTCTGAGTTGAAACTTGGGATTCTCAGCTGCAGATACAAAAGTTATAGAGGCAGAACCTCAGCTGGTTTAAATTGTCATAGCTCCATTGAAAGGAAGAGAACAATAGCAATTTACATCATCTGAGGATTTGCTCTGGTATAATCATTATTCGATTGGGGCCCCGTTGAGCTAGTCTCTGTACAAACATACAATGAGAGAGAAACCTTGCCCTGAAGATTTCACAATTTAAATTGAAAAGAGAGATTAAGGGGGGGAAGGCACAGAGGTGTGAGGTGACCTGCGTAAGGTCACTCAGCAGGTCAATGGCAGAGCTGGGGATAAATCGATTTCCCCTCAGTCCCAGTCCTGTGCTCTAGCCATTAGCCCACATTAAATCTTCTAATAAATAATAAATTACAATAAAATCACTTGTAGATATTAACAGTGTCATTTTCTTCAGGCAACTATAATCTTAATACATGAAACATCTGTTTCCTTGATTGAAGTGGCTTGAAGAGAAATTGCCATTAAGGATTGTTACAATAATTCTTTAAGGGCTTGATCCATCTTGCATTAAAATCAATAGAAAGATTCAGGCTATGTCTACACTGTGCTCCTTACAAGGGTGCAGCTGTGCCGCTACAGGTGTGCTGTTGTAAGGCACGCAGTGTAGCCACTCTGTCACCAGGAAAGAGCTCTCCTGATGACAAAATAAAACCACCCCCAATGAGGGGCAGTTGCTTCTTTGTCAGGAGAGCATCTCCCGCCACCGAAGCACTGTCCACACTGGCACTTTTCATTGTTAAAACTTTTGCCATTCAGGGGTGTGTTTTTTCACACCACTGAGTTACAAAAGTTTTAACAATGAAAGTGCAGTGTAGACATAGCCTCACTGAGTCTTCCAGGAGCTTACTTATGGGGGAATTCTGCACCAAAAAATTAAAAATTCTGAGCATAATATTTTAAAATTCTGCATATTCTATTTGTCAAAATAACACCATATCATCATGTCAGTTTCAATTACTTTGGTAATTTATTTCAAAATACCTGTCAACAAGTAGGTCTGTAACAATACAGACAACAAAAAGAAATTCAGGAATGTTTTTTTGACAAATAGATTCCTTACCAGGCACATTAATACAGAACTCAGAGTAATAATTCATTTAAACTACAGTACAGAAACTATTTCCCCACATCCCTTAGAAGCAGTGCAAAGGCTTGGGGGAGTCAGGGGTAATGGAGGAGCTGAGGTACAGGGAAGTAATTGCTGGGAAGGAGTCTGGGAGTGAACCTGGAGGGTTGTTGGCTGTGGAAGGGAGAAGTAAGGAACACATTCTTTTGGGGGGGGGGATAGGGATTGTTAGGAAGTTGGGGAGCCTCCCCCATCCAGACCTGACTGACCCCTAGCCTCTCCCAATCACTCAGGCACATCTGCCCCTGTTCCCATGTGTTTCTGCACCCCCACTCAGCCACCTCGCCTCCGTCCCTATGTTGCCTTGCACCTCCAACCCCATGTGGCCCTGCACCCCCATTCAGCCACCCCTCCTCCCCAGTCCCTATGTGTCCCTGCACCCCCTCTCCCTGTCCCATCCCCATGTGTTCCTGCAACCCCCAAAAACCCCTTCCCCATCCCCATGTGTCCCTGCACTCCTCACTCCTGTCCCCATATGTCTCTGCACACCCCCCCCCATCGTCCCCATATGTCAAGGATTTTCAAAAGTGCTCAGTGTCGGATGGACACTCCTTGCATTGAGGTTAGTGGTAAAGGTCCCATTAACATCAATGGAAGCAAAGTTAGGCCAGAGTGGAGCGCTTTCAGAATCCTACCCACAAATATACAGATATTTCCTATACATTATTTGGTGACCACAAGTTTGATTGTAATTACCATAGAATCTGGACTCTGCTTTATGCCACTCAAACAACAATATCTTTTCTTTATGATGACAGGATGTTTACACCAAAAGGAAGCACTCCAACCATATGGCACTTACTTTTGATAAGTAGGACCAGATGCATGAAGGGTACAGGAGAGGGGACAGCAGCAGTTACTCATCCCCAAGGCAGTGAGCTCTGCTGACATCTACAGCCTCCCACTCCCCTGATGAGAAAATGTGCTCCTGTCAGCAGCAAGGTTAGTCCTCAGCAGGTGAGTGTACTTTCCTCTGCTTGGAGGATGAACAATGTGTGCTAAACAGCATGTACCCTGGCTCACCCAGATGATTCTTGCCTTCTGCTGGCAAGATCCTCACAATAGAAGATGTATATGTAATCCTTGCTGGCTGGCAGCCTCCCTTAAGGGTAGGATTTACCTCAGACTGCATATAAAGTACTTTGGATCTGAAAAGCATTATGCAATTATTAATTAGTGCTGGGAGTAATATTACTAAGTATTGTTAATTTTATAACCAAACTAACTTTAAGAAGGTTTTTCAGGCCTGCTCTTTTAAGAATTAAATTATACTCTTGCATACACTCTAGACTTCAACTGTTTGTTTCGAGTGTAAGTCATGTCAGAATCCGAATCCATATGCCTAGTCCATTTTTTGTGTAATCAAAGTTACTTAAAAGTAGCTGCAATATATTGAAAGGAAACTCCATTTACTATATATAAAAACATTGCTAAATATGACTGAATGTATTTGTGATTTAATCATTTATCTTCAAGTCCTTTAGAAATTCACATTTCTTAGCCCCGATTCAGCAGAGCACTTAAATATACACTTGACTCCAAGTATGTGTTCAAGTCCATTCCTATTTGGCAAGACACTCAAGTATGTGCCTAACTGCATTGCTCAGAGCATTAAAGAAGAGAAATGAACAGGCATTACATGATAACACAGTGGAGATGTGTCTTATGTGTGGACTCAAGGGAGCATATTGTGCAACCAATTCCCAAACCAACATGGAGTATGTTCATAATGCTTAGTGACGTGAATAGTATTGTGGAATCCACATATGGACACAGGAAAATTGATGACATGTCAGAGCTGGAATTTATCCAGAGCCATATTCTCAATAAAATGTCATTCAGACACCATCTGCCTTATATTTCCAGAGCAATAATTGAATGGCAAGACAGACAATAACTGCCATATTACACAGACTTCATTTCAGCCAGCAATGCATTATTATAGGGTATCTGTAGACTAGAAGTCCCTTCTGCCTCAGAGCTAAGCAAAGCTTGAGGAGCTATCTACTAGCTGTTTAATTAAGTTCTTATTAGTGTTAGCAGTAAGTATCGCTGCCTGTCATGGAGACCGGGGTTTAATTCCTCATGGTGATTAGGTGGATTTTAGTTTTGTGTTTACTTTTAAGGGAAAGTGCTCAGATACCAAGAGGACAGGCAACTTTATCAAAAGATAGAATAATACAAATAATAGAATAATAAGAGATAGATTCCTTGAAAATTCACTTACAGAAAGGTCCTATAGAACTGAATACAGTTGAAACAGACAGACACACAGACATACTAAACACAGAGAGAGAGAGAGAGAAAAGTATGACACACACACACAAACACGTAAACAGAAAGAGAGAGGGAGGTATTCCCTACAATTATGGACAATTTCTAAACTATGAAGAACTCTGTAATAATTTTCAAGTGAAATGAAATACTATAGTGGGAAAGAATGAATTGCTGGAAGACGGAAGCATCTGTGACCTTGAGTCTTGTCTCTGTGCTATGTCCTGTTTTCAGGGGAGAATGATGTGGTTGGTTTGTTTCTATTACAAAAAGTACCTGGGCCCGATTCTTCTCTCACAGGAGTATCTCTGTTGCAGTCAAAGGAGCAACTGATGTACAAAATCAGTAGAAGTGGATCCGGCTCTGTTAAAAATATAAAGGGAAGGGTAACCACCTTTCTGTATACAGTGCGATAAAATCCCTCCTGGCCAGAGGCAAAACCCTTTCACCTGTAAAGGGTTAAGAAGCTAAGGTAACCTCGCTGGCACCTGTCCCAAAATGACCAATGAGGGGACAAGATACTTTCACATCTGGAGCGGCGTGCGGGGGAGAAGACAAAGGGTTTGGTCTGTCTGTGTGATGCTTTTGCTGGGAACAGATCAGGAATGCAGCCTTCCAACTCCTGTTAAGTTAGTAAGTAATCTAGCTAGAAAATGCGTTAGATTTTCTTTTTTCTTTTTTTTTTGCCTCCATTTCCATCTGTCTGAGTTCTATCCGTTTTTCATGTTTCTTTTGTCTTTCCTCAGCCTCAAATCTGGCTAATTCCAGCTTCTGTTGAACACTGCATTCTGTCATCCTAACCTCTTTGTTTTTAACTAACTTTACACCCGAGAGTTAAAAAAAAAAACCCAAAACTTGGCTTGTAAAATTTTGCTGTGCTGTAACCTGATACCCTTTTGTATTATTCCCATGAACATTTTCACAGGAAGAAGCCACATTTTCCAACCAGCTGGAATAAAAACCAAAGTGAATAAGACAGGATTTGCCCCTTTCCTCTCCTCCCCGCCCCAAAGGCTTTGGTAGCAGAATGTGACAGGATTTGGCAGGAGAAGTGGGAGGGCGAAGCATATTGCCTAGCTTGACATGGCAATGTTAGGAGGGGGCAGTGGGTCACACAGTGGGCAAAAGGAACAAAAACTAATCTGAAATCAAGAAAGCATCAATATGAGGGAGGGAGAGTTGTCTGGAGTACAGACTGTGACAGAAAATATGTCAGCAAGCATGTTTTATCCATGTGGCCTTCTTGAGAAGAAAAACTTCTATGTAGCTTAGTTTTGAGATGCAGGAACACTTAGCTTTTCCTTTGGCAGTTCATTCTAGCTGAATCGCTGATGCTAATATTATTTTCTGTTTTTCAATATAGATTTAACACTTTTGTTCCATCAAAAAAACCCTTTTTAGACTTTGCTTGTAGCACATTTGATGTTACATACATATAGCCCCATTGATGTGAGAGAGCCTGATGTCTCAGTTATATGCCCCACTGAATGCATATAATTGAGAAGAATTTAGTCCAGTGGTTGCTTCATAAAATTTGACAAAAGAAATCAGGGTAAGAAATGGCTTGCAAAAGCATAGCAGATCCATATGTAGACGAACTATTGAAGAAGATGCTTTCAGTTTCTGTCACTGCTGGTAGAGGATAGGAATCCCTACAGATCTTCTGTATATTCAGATTTGCATAAACTTGTCCTATCAAGAGATTAAATCCAGGAAGTCCAGATAATTCAGATTTACAAACATCTTTTCACCTTCTTGGAGAGGGTAATTTTTTTGCCAGATTAGTAAAATATCATTATTTAGTTAAGTTTTCTCATCATTATAGGTAGACAAGTAGATTTGGTGCCTGGCCTAATAGATTTGCATGCTGATTTTGCACAGCTGAGCTCTCTCTACCAATCATGCTCACAGCTAACTGGTAATAACTCACCAGTAAAAGCAAAGCAATTATTAGATTAAATTCAACCCTGGTGTTGGCAGACACAACATCCCCTTATTTCAGAGGAACTCACACTCACTTATGCTAGGGTGCAGATTGGCTCATCACATCTGTTCTTCACCATTTCCTGCTGGTGCACTCAATGAATTTTTACTTTCTGTGTTGTAAGTTTGTAGGTGGATATTGTTTTGTGTCAAACCACACAAGCATTCGGAAGTGAGGATAATACATATTTATTATTTCTTGTGAGGATTTTAAGAGGCTACAGTTGTTATAGTTCATATGGTTCATTCAGACAGACACATCCAAGCCAAGTTACCCAAGCAAAGGGACGAAATGGGAAAAAGGCCCCAGATGGATTACCAGAGAAAGTCGGACTAACACAGTAACTAACAACCACTCTTCCCCCTCACTCTTTGTATCAGCAGTGGTCTACAAAAATCTTGTGGGCCAGAATAGGTGTGTTGATGACATTATTAAGTAAATGCAAATGGATTGTGCAGCTTCTCACTCAATTTTAGACATTTAACACTTTCTTAAAATGTGTGATTATAAGAATGAGTTTTCATTTTCATTTCATATTGACAGCATTTCTTGCCAGTGGAGCCTCCCGCCACCAATACAGAAATAGGTTAGGAGGTTGAAATGATATTAAGCAAAACAGCTGACTGTTGTCATTGTAGGGAATTAATGAAACCATTATCAGGACCATGGAGACTGGGGTCACGAGTTTCAAAACTGGGTGCCTAGATAGGTTCTTAAATCCAAATTAAGCCATCTAAATGAGTGGCTGGCTTTCCAAAGGTGCTGAGTAGCCAACAGTTCCACTTGAGTTTAAGAGCTGCAGGGTACTCGGCAGCTTTAAATATCAGACCACTCATTTAGGCACCTAATTAAAGATTTAGGAGCCTAACTTTACAAAATCTTGGTCTGGTTGTTACGGAAGGTTAGAAATTAACATCAACCTGACCTGAAACATTTAAACATTTCCAAATTCATTTTTTTAAACTTTTCATTCTACTAAAAGTACTGATATTTCAAGTTTTTTGTCCTGGTTTGGGATGAAAACAAATGTCAAAATATTGGAATTTCTGGAAGGATGGAAATTCTGGTTGCTGATTAGCTTTAATGTTAACAGTTTGTGGGGTGGAAAAGCTTTTCATCTGTATAATGACATAGCGCAGGTTCTTACAGTGAATAAAAACTCTGCCAGAATTTATACAAAATGGACTTTGTGGATAAAAGAGGCTTTGAGAAGCAATATGCCAAATTAGTGGATCTAAAAATGAAATACCCACCCTTCCATTTGAAGGAGTTTGTGGAGACAAAGCCCTTGCCATGAAAAGCTAAAGGAGACATACCATAGCCAGGCTATACAAATAAATAAAAGTGTGGGGGTGAGGGATGGGATGGATGAGTGTCATATGAAAAGAAGACCATTTGATTTGCACTGAAAGTTGCATATGGATCTTGTTAGTTGAAATTCTTTGTGTTTGTTTGTTTTTTGGTTGGTTCCTTCCCCACCACTCGTCCTCTTCCCTTTTTAGAGAACAAGGCCAGACCTAAGAGCAGACAGCAGTAGTTAGTGGTGGGCTAGTGAACCAGAAGAAGTGAGTTGGGAGGGGGAGCTGAATGTTGTGATGACATATGTCAGACTGCATCTGGGAGACTCTTCCAGACGTGGGGAGGCACAATAAAAGGCACAAAGGCATATGAGGGAGATGAACATAAGGCTATCAGCAGAAAAGAGGAGTGGGCAGAGAGTAGGGAATTAGAAGGCTTTTTATACATGGTCCTTCAGTCTTGGGATTATAAAGTGTTTTACAGAGAGATGTCAGTGAGGGTGATGTTAACTATTAATAGTAAATTATTATAAGGTGAATTTAGGCGGTAGCATGGAAATTTCACCAGACATGCAGAATCCCCAGTTAGAGAAGGATCCTATTCTGTGCTCAGTTGTGAGCCTAGCTTCAGTCTCTTTGTGCCACTGCAGCCACAAAGCTGGGCTATGTAGCCATCTGAATATTGGATGTGAATAGGAAGTATCAGGAGGTAGTGCCTGGCCACCTTTTACTCCAGCAGTCCCTGACTGGTAGATAGTCCCTAGGGTACCTTTACTACTCCAGGGGCTGAATGGATCCCTACCTAATCCCAATATCAGGGAGCTTCAAGTGCAGAATGGGTGCAACAGAGGAATGAATCCACAGACTGGTGTTGGATTAAAGGCAACATTGTACTGTAGAATAGATGGGTTAAGAAAAAGATACGATCATGGGGAAAACAGCAATGCGGCAGGATGGAACATCTGAGGAGAGAAGGCGGTCTCTCCTCCCCCCACAAGTTGAAAGTAAATTACTCCATGTTTGTAAATGTCTGATCAGTAGTTGCAGAGCTGTTTATATAAAAATGTTGCTGATCAAGATGTTCCTGGTACTTATTATAAAATGTTCTCTAATGCAAAATGCATTTTTCAAGGGCACCTTGTGTTTTGTAATCCCACTTTTATGTAAGGAGGAGAAGGTTTGGTGGTTTGATAACATTAAAATAATCTGCCCTCACACACCCTCACAGTAAAAGATGGGCTCAGAATTAGCTCAGGCACTGTTTACACTTGAAAAGCTGTAAATTAAAGTTAAATTGCTCTTCACAGACTAATAGATTAAAACAGCAATTATCCCAAACAGAGAGAAAAGTGTTTAACAGCAGCTCATCTTGTTTGTATGTGGTGCTGGTTCTGCAGCTTCAAAAAAGATTCGTCCCTGTATCTGGGACTAATTGAATTATTTATTTTGGAGAATTTAACTGATTAAATTAATCTTTTCCCCATTCAATTAGAGGTGTTCAAAACTCTTTTGTTCTTTGTTAACATTTTGACTCATAAAACCTAGTTTACCCAAATATATGTGAATAAGCCAATAAAAATTGAACATGAATACTAGTGAAGCAAAAATATTTGTTAAAAATTTGGGCTGTATTAACATGTGATTAAGATATCATGAGGACAGGTACCATAGAAGAATCTAGACTGGTAAATTTCCTTGATTTCTATAGTTTGCTGACTGCTCTGTAAATAATGATCCTGCTGAGTTTCCAGTGGCAGTCCCTTTAACTTCTGGAATCATGGAAAGAGAGGGTGGAAATAGCAAGGAAGCAGAAAAGTGAGTACAAATTTCTAAATTACAGGAGACAATTTGGCAAATGTCAATGGAATGGCCATCTGGTAGCTGCGGAAAGACTTGTTTGGGGCTTATTTTCAAGGCTGACAGTGAACTGAAGATTGGCTGGAATTGTGTAGAAAAGCAGAGGTGTTAGGCAAAGTAGAAAAGTTTTGACAGAATCCTGGGATTTTCTAAAAGACAATGGAAAACATGGCAAGTTCAAATTTCCAGAAGGATTTTTCTATTCTCAGTAATTTTTACACCTTTCTGAAGGAAAAGATTGATTATTTCTATCCCCACCTTGGCTTATGACCTGCTTTTAAGAGTCTCATTTCATCCACTAACAAGGACTTTTATCCTGCAAGGTGAAGTCAGTGGGAGTTGAGCTGTATCTAATGGGAAGTGAGCAGTGACTGATATTATGACTGGAAAAAGTTACAAGGAAATAATATGTTGTTAATCATGGCTTTCCTCCAGAGACAGCAGGCATCACTCAGTTCACGAGGCCTCCTAGAAACATATCCTAACCCCATTGGATGAATCTGAAAATGTTTGTACAAAAAATAATTGGATGCTCCTTGGATTATGACAAATTGTACCCAAGTTTGGCCATAATCTTCAAAAGTGACTAGTGATCTTGGGTGCCTCAGTTTCTGGATGTCCAACTTAACAATACCCTACAGAAGGTTTGTTTTTCAGAAAGTGCTAAGCCCCACCAGTCAGGTCCCTTTAAAGTGTCTCAGATTGGCAATCCAAAAATTCAGGCACTCAAAATTACTAGTCACTAGTCAAAATCTTGGTGAAGATCTTGCAGCTCCTTTGTCACGAATGGAATTTCAACTGCAAGGGGCCAAGAAGAAATGACCTGAGAAACCAAACTGATGTTTCCCAGTTATTCATTAATAAAATTAGCAAAATTAAGGGATTGCATCAACTTTTTCCCAAATTCCCCTCTACACCAGGATCCTCCCTTCCCCACATTTAGGAGGGCTGTTATACCAATAAATTAAAAACCAGCAGGATCTTATTAAAGGGAAAAAGGCAAAATACCACATTTATTGTGAATACAGAAAGAATCATAGTAAGCAGTTAGTTATAGCTATAACATTCCATTCAATCTCATATTTCTTCACACATTCATTCATATACACACACACACACACACACAGGTTCTGCAAGGTTGTTATCATAGTTACCAGCCTTAGAGTTGCTCATGCCAAGCCACTGGCCAGGTGGCCTGGACATGAGGAGGGAGCAGGGCCTTGTCAGATGCTCATCTGATGCTCCTGGAAGTTGGTTTGCAGAATCAGACCCCAAAGTTCTCACTTTTTTAGAGTCTATTTTTATAGGAATTTCTTCCTATGCCAGTCTATGGGAATTGCTTCATCATGCTGTTGCTGAATCAATCAGCAGATAGCACATTCCTGACGGCTCCGTGCTGCTAGATGTTATCTTGTTCTTTGGTTCTCCCATTCTTGAGGCTGTTGGGTGGATTCCAGTCTGCCCTCCGGGGTCCTCTGGTTATTTCCACTTGACGCCTTCTTCAGCCGATGGACACTGGATTCTTAGGCTGGCACCTCCCTGATCATTCAGTTCTTATCCACACCAAGCATCCATCCACATCCATCCTCTATCTCTATTTTAATCACAGTTGTTAATACAACAAAAGGGCGGGGAGTCTCTGGGTGCTGTGTCTGTTGTTAGAGTATTGCTTTGAGTCTCTCTCTGTGAATTGCTTTGAGAACAGACTCTGTCTTAGAATGTACTAACGCAATTAGCAGCTTGCAAGTTTCACATACAGAGGGAGAGAAACAGTACCAAAAACCAAGAGACCTCTTAATTAGTAATACCCTGGAATTTAAACTATGGGGAATCAAACTCATTTGTGATTTTAATACAGAACTTCTTTAATATGATCCAACAGGGCATCCAGAGTTAGTAGCAGATGAGGAAAGCCCTCCACTGGAGCTGTGCGGCTAAGGAAATCCCAGTGACCCCAGAGCTGGGACTCCACATGGATGTCCTGGTACTTTTAGCTGATTCTTCAAGATCCAGCAGTACTAGGTGCCAAAATGATGCTGCTTGCCTGTTCTGACTGAATCATTGTAACAGAATTCACTGCTCCAGGGAACCTCACATATTTTCCTACTGTGTGTTCTTGTTGCCTGGGGGAGGAACAATCTGATTTCAGGATACAAGCCGTCATTTTACAGCATATTAATTTTAATACTAATAGGCTTTTATTTAACTGAACTTTGATTCATACGTAACATTTAATATTCCGTGCTGAGCAATTTTCTCCCCAGCCCTTCCAGTAAAGAGATAAGAAATGAACTGACATTTGTCTAATATCTTTCTGCTACAGTAAAGATATGCTGTAATAAAGATACATCTGCAGAGAACTCTAGCTCTTGATTTGAATTCAATTTTTATGACAACCATTGTGATACAAATTGTTAATTGATTTTGACAATGGCAGTTTAGTTTCAGTATAATGTACCAATAAAATTTGATAATACAGTTTGTCTTATTTGTAAAATAGCTCACAATAGCTCTCTGCTATTACATTTTTGCTGAGAACAGAGGAAGACAAACAGGCTTATTTTGTGTATGCAGTGTTGCTGTAGCCATGTTGTTCCCAGGATATTAGAGACACAAAGTGGGTGAGGAAATCTCTTTTATTGTTCCAACTTCAGTTGGTGAGAGTGACATGCTTTCAGCTTACACAGAGCTGTTCTTCAGGTTTTTAATGCTAAAACATGGAGGCTAAAGAAATTCAGGTTATCAAAGTTAAATAGAGTTCAGCTTGGAGCTACCATTGAAACTCATGCAAACATTCTTCTCATGCTAGATTCAGCCCAGCTGATGCATAATTTATATGCGGAGGTGGCCAGCTTTAGTTTTCAACAGTCTGTTCCTCATACAGAAGATGCTATGTGCTGAATGAATGCATAGTTCACAACCACTCTTTAGCTAGCACCACTCACTTTGTGCTAGCCTCCTGCTGGCTTTTCAGGTGAGAGGGGAAAAGACTGTCCATTATTGAAGACCATATGCTTTGATTTATGCCAGAGGATCTGGAACAAATGAAGGCATAATCTCCACTGTTCTGCAATATTTAACATTTGATTAAGTGAGCCTGTCACCTTAAAGGCATGAAGCAATCCACTGTTGCCAACCTCATGATCCTTGAGAAATGTTGTGGTTTTCTTAAAGCCTAGCTCCTGGAGTCACCGAATTCAAGAGAATCTCAGGTGGGGTTTTTTTTGTTGTTGTTTTTGTTTTTTAAGGCAGTTATAAACGTATAAACGTGAATAAACGTACCTTGGTAGTTCAAAAATCAGAAGGCAAATAAAGAAAACTCCAAATTTTTGAATACAATCTCATGGTTTTTAAGTCAATCTCAAGATTTTTAAGGGGCCTGACTCATGCTTTTGGATTTTTGGGGTTGACAATGCTGCAATCACAGAAATGATCACTTGTGTTATTAAGAAGCTGCAACATTAGATGATTCAAGAATAGTAGGTAATTGCATAAAGCTGTAAGCATCTGTGAAATTATTTCTTCAGAAGTTCCCTATTTTCGTCATCCTAGAATGTAATGAGGATTGGACATGGATATTCCAAGTCAGTCACTGCCAGTTCTCTTTAGTGCATTAAATTAAATGTTCTTGAACAATTGAAATCACAAGACTATAAGACATTTAAAAAGTGGGAGCCAGTATCCAAATATTTTTAAACAACGTGGATCATATGTAATTATTAACCCAAGTAGCTTGCAAGGCAAGCTAGACAGAAATTTACAGCAGTCAGCAACATACAAGGAGAAAAGGCTACATCAGTGCATATCAGGGGCTAGATCTGGACTTTTTAACTTGGTGTTCACTCAGACACAACTCTCACAGATCAGGGGTTCTCAACCTTTTTCTTTCTGAGCATATAAAAACCAGGACCAGCATTAGGGAGTGGCAAGCGGAACAACTGCCCAGGGCCCCATGCCACAGGGGGCCCCCATGAAGCTAAGTTGCTCAGGCTTCAGTTTAAGCCCTGTGTGGCAGGGCTCAGGACCCCATGTCATGGGCCTTCGGCTTTCTGCCCTGGGCCCCAGCAAGTCTAATGCCGGCCCTGCTTGGCAGACCCCTAGAAACCTGCTTACGACTCCCCAGGGGGCCCTGGACCCCTGCTTGAGAACCACTGTCATAGATGTCAGTGAGAGTTTGCCAGTGTAAGAAACTCAAGTTTGACCTAGATTCAAATTAATAGTTTAAAGCAGCAGGCTGCAACTATATTAATTATCAATAAACTGGGGGGAGGGGGGGAGTAAGTAGCTTTACTTCCATCCCAACCAGCTACTAGGCAATTAACTGTGTCCAATATGAGACAGGCCATTTTAATTAAGCTGCTTAGGTGAGGGGCAGGTGAACATTAACCTAACCCCCACCAAACCTCAACCAGGGATTCAACCCACACTCATCCCAAGCCACCTTGTGAAACGGATGACGTGTTCAGTCTGTGCAAGACTTAAGCCACCTTCCATCCTGAAGCTACTAGAGGTCGATGACAGCAACCCCTGGGTCTCTCAGGAGCTGTTTTATGCCCAGAGCTGACCCCATTACCTAACCTACTCACATTGGACATTGACAGCAAGTTGTGACAAAATTTTAAACCTACCCCATACCTTACCTAACCACCAAACCTCCAGGAAGCTGTACGGAAAGTAAAAATTCTGCTGGACACACTGTCAATTTCATACAGTGAGCAAATCCCTCCCTGACCCCAAAATATCACTCTGGCTGACCCACAGTAAACCTGGAAACCCGATAAGGCAACTACAATCAACTTGGTCTGGACCGAGTGCTGTGCTGCACCAGGAAGGGACCATACGTCCTTTGGGGCATGGAGGGAAGGCAGGGGAGCCAACTGGCCCATCCAAAGTAGCCAGTCACAGTGTGAACCCTGTGCCTTATCCCCACATCCTTCACACCTGGAGTAAGAAGAGGTGAAAGTGTGGAAGGGAGGGATACAAGCCTCTGCCTCACCACCCCAGCAGTGGCAGCTCCCCACCAGTCTGGTGACACCATTTCCTTGCTGAGATGGGGGAAGGGAGGCAGCATTTGGTCCACAGGAAATAGGGTCTATAAAAGCCCTATATGAGAGTCTGAACACATGTTCATACACTCCATTAATACCAGTTGCTCATAAATAAGAAACCCAGTGAAATTTTTTCTCCTCCTGATGGTTACACATGTTTTTATTTACAAGCTGCCATTGTTCTAAATGACTCTTTTTCTTAATAAAATGGCAGCCTGAAGCAATCATCAGAAAATATCACTGACATTAAAAACTGATTTTTAAAATAAATGTCTCCATTCATTCAGTTTATTTCAGTTATCCTTATCCTCAGATTTCAGAGGTCTGTGCTGATAAAAATTAGTACAGTTTTCCTTTAAGGTTTTGTCAATTTTCCCATTACGCTTAATTTTTTTGCATGCTACTTAAAGATCTTTCTTTTAATCCATGCAAATCTTCTGGCTAAACTAAGTTTACAACTAACCTAAAATATTTATACAGAAAAACTTAATTCTGCCATAATTCTGTATTTTGTTTTTACACGAATGACTTATTTCCTCCATTTGGTGTTAATGAACTTCTGAGGTCTGGAAAAGCTCAGACTACTTGAAAATGCCAAGATAAACACAAGACAGAATAACTCACCTCCTGATACACAGTCATTACTTAACTCTTTTGGAATGATATACAAAATGTGCTTTTGTTGTGAGGATCTATATGTCACATTGCACATGTCTGAGAAAATGAGTAGATTATAGTAAAGAACAACAGACCCCTTTAGATGCCTCAGTGAAGGACAAAATTAATCCAAGAAAAAACAACAACAACAACAACTCAAGAAAAGCAGAAAATATATTTGTATTGTTTGTTGGTTAAAAAAAGGTGCAGTATATAGCGTAGGGACTTGTGTCATACAGTTACACACCCCCAACAAATCTTCAGAGCAACACTTACTGGAAGTAGTTTAAGGTGCGTCTGAGGTTCTAGCCCAGACACCAGGTGAGCTGAAACCACTGAACACTTTGCAGGACGTACTGAGCACAGTGCAGGATTGGGTCCTAAAACAAAGCACCTAATTTTTCATTCCTTATACATACAAAAATTTCAGGGAACTCAGGGTATGGGGTAAAAGTTTCAAAACTGCCTAAGTGATTTAGCAGCTGAAGTCCTATTCCAAAAAGTGACTTAGTCACGTAGGTGCTTGAGGCTATGTCTACACTACTGCAGCATCGACGCTCTGAGGGTTGATTTAGCGAGTCTAGTGAAGACCCACTAAGTTGATGGCAGAGTGCTCTCTGGTTGACCCCGGTACTCCATCAGGAATGAGAGGAGTAAGGTAAGCCAAAGGGAGAGTGTCTCCCGTTGACCCAGCATGGTGTAGATACCACAGTAAGTCGACCTAAGCTACTTCGACGCCAGCTACGTTATTCACATAGCTGGAGTTGCATAACTTAGGTCGACTTACTGCGGTAGTGTAGACATAGCCTGAGTCTGACTGAACTTCAGGGGAATGATGAGAACCAGTGCAAGCAGCTATAGGCGAGTTGGGAACCACACACCGAGCTCCAAGCATACCTGTTGCCTAAGTGTACACTGTAGCCCATCTCCTAGGAAAACTGCCCTTGATAGCAGTATTCCTGTGGTGGAGATCAGAGCACTTGTCTCTGCTTCCCCACAGTGTGCTGGGCAGAGCCTGTTTTGGATCTGAAGTAGCATCTGACAAACTCAATTCGCTGCATTGAACCTACATAGTTTTCTACCACTAGTGTCAGCTGGAAGAAATCTGTGGCTTTGAAGCCAGAAAAGTCTTTCTGCTAACACATTGTTTATCCCATTTCACAAATGAAAAATTGTTTAGTTGGCTGCTGGTTTGCTGGACTACGGAAGGAGAATGTGAAAAGGGGAACCCATGCCAGGAGTAAAACTGTGTGCTGCTTTGTGTCTATCAGATTTAAAAATAACTCAATAGAAACGAAAACGTAACTATATCTACTGCAAGCTGAATGGTAAAAGCAGAAATACTGAGCATTGTTATTCAACACCTTGTGGAAGTTCAGCTTTAGGATTCTTATCATCTGTAGTTGCTGAAGAAACCAATCATTGTACAATAGTACTGGACTTTACCATTGGAAGTCTATGGCATTTAAAGCTGCAGACATTTCATTAGATTGGTTGTCCTTTTCCCTAACTTTTACCAAAGTTATTGAAACTTTACATTGTAAAATCTAGATGGTGATTATGTTTGTCATTATTTAATGCTCATGAAATGTACTGGATTGACAGGCCAGGTGACTGAAGGCCTGTTTTCCTACAGGTCAGTTACAGCAGGGGTACCAGCACCAGAGGCTCCCTCACACTTTCTTATCAATAAGCCTGAACCTTGAGCTGGAGGTACTACTTTTTGAAATGAGAGGGTCACTCAGTTTCCTTAGCCCATTCAGCCCATAGCCTCTATTGACACTATGAACAAGGGTGGCAATTAGCAGCAACCATGATGATAATTATGTCACATGGGGATCTGTTCACTAAACACCAGCTCAAGGCCTCCAACTCATTTCACACAGGTGGATGGGACTCCATGGAGCATAATGGACCTCACTGGTGGATCCTTTTGCAAGATCAGGTCTCTGCAACCTTGTACTACTCCTCCAAAGCTGGTTTATTGTTTAGTGAAGTAGAAAGTCACAAACCCAATTCACTGGACAGGATTTTCCAGTACTAGACCATTTAAAACAGGTTTTCCAGTACAGTATATTGGATATATTCCTTGAGCTCTTTTTAAGTATGTTTCCAAATTGCTTTAGCAATCAACATCTTGGCCAAAAGTCCTTCACTTGAAAACAGGATTCCCAAGTTTTCCTCTGCCAAATGGTGAGAATCTGTCACTGATGCAGTCTGAAAGGAATCAGGAGGAGACAGGGGGATGTTTTAAAAATGTAAAACTTATTTAGCAATTCCAAAACACATTAACTCATTTTAAATGTTTCAGGTCTTAAGTACAAGATTGTTTTGCTCAGGTTGGGGAAATCAACACTCAGTCATGTTGGACTATGTTCAGTTTGAGTACATTTAACAGCAACCTTCCCCCACTTACTCTCAACACAAGCCCCAAGGGCTGTCACAGGGCTGGGGGAACGGTGGTTGTTCTTTCTGAAAAAAAAAAAATGTTTGAGCTGGTGACAAACTGTGCCATGTACCTGTGGCTGGCTAGTTCCTATGTCTATTTGCAGCACATTTGCTGCAAATAGACATAGGAACTAGCCAGCCACAGGTACATGGCACAGTTTGTCACCAGCTCAATAAATAAAAAGCTAGAGGTTAGTAACTAATCTCCACGGAAATATCTTTCCAGTTTGAACAAGTTCAGCTCATGGCTACTCTTTGTTTCCTGCTCGTTAGCCAATTGTCAGTTCAATGAGCCAATTCTCCTCTTACTCCATGACTCTATAATTTAGGTAGCTAATATTACTGCCAGCAGAAAATCCCCAAGCATTAAGATGGTCTGAGCAAACATTCAAACACACTTTAAACTCAGGTAGAATTAGGACCAAATGCTGCCCCCACACATAATTCCCCACTCCCTTGCTCCTCAGAGAATCAAGCCCTGAAACACGGTGCACTGGAGCAGGCTATGGAGAAGCCCCTTGAGCACAGAGCACTGCTCCACAGAGGTTCTAGGAAAGAGTCTGCAAGTCTGCAAAGGGGGGAGAAAGGAATTTATTATTAGCCATAGTATTACGTAATGCTTCTGCCAAGTGTTATTGGCAGCAAAAAGGAGATGATTCAATTTCCTCCTGAAAACTTAAACACTAGCTAGAGTCCCAACCCACAAACCGGGGAAACTATATATACCACCCTAGACTTTCTGGATAGTCAATATTTCCCCACTCACAAGCATTGAGTCCATGGGGTTAAAACAAAGAGAACTTTACTGGGAAGGGGTGTGTGTGGTTAAAACAAAGAGAACTTTACTGGGAAGTGTGTGTGTGTGTAACAGAATAAACTTGGAAAGGCCATTAATTAATAAATTAACAATATCTATTAGGTAGGACTCATGCCCTCTCAGGGTGTCTTAGCAATAGCTTCAGCCTCAGTCCTCCTCTTGCAGTTCTGAGTGGCTAACGCTTTCCAGCCACCTTTAGCCTCCCCAGCTGCCCACTCACAGTTTGTTGTCCTGGGTTGGTGGAGTCCAAGAATTCTGGCAGATCAGGGTTGCCTGGGCTGCTCTGGGGGGTTCTACTACTGACCCAGCTGATGTGATGTTAGCTTTGATTGGCGGGTAGTGAGACTTGCACCAGAGTCCTTCCGGCTGCTGCTGCTCTCCTAAGCCACCTCAGAACCATCACCTGCCTTAGTGCCATCTCTGTCTGCCACATTAAAGCTGCCTCAGCTAAGCTCCATCCTCTTCCTCAAAGCCACCTCGGCTCAGCTCTATTCACTGTCTCAAAGCTGTCTACCACCTTGAAGTTACCTCTGTGATGAGTCTTCAAAGAGAGATACGTTGCATAAAGGACCCAAATGGAGTCCTGGCCAGCAGGGAGGCACTCCCAGCAGAAGGTAGGAGCCAGGCTCTCTACTTACTCATGCTTTGTCCGAATACTGTTACTCAACTGTGCCTGGCCATGATCTTGTTCAGGGTGACTTTTCATCCCAGGCACATTTGGTGCAGTTCTCTTGTCTTTTCATTTCCCAATAGGGATAATAGCATTTTATTGCCTCCAAACTCAAAATGTAACTGCATTTTAAACAAAATGCCCTCAATTGTTACATAACTGAAATGCAAATGAGGGCTGGCCCATTCAATCATTTCTCTTTGCTTACCAACAGATGCTGGCAGAGAGGTCCCTCTCCTATGGAACCTCTCTCCAGCTGGAATTCCAAGCACCTCTGGGCCACTCTTCTCCTTGTTTACTAATATTATCAACAACAAGCTCCCTACTCTCTAGGGCTTTGGGCCACAGTGCTTACAATTATTTGTATTGTGATAGTGCCTAAAAAGCCAAATGGAGTTCGGTTCCCTATAGGGCTAGACCCTGCACAAACACACACTAAGAGACTATCTCTGCTCCAAAATCACTTACAATCTAAATAGGCAAGACAGACGAAGTGTGGGAGGGGAAACAAAGGCATAGTAAGGTGAAGTGACTTCCCCAGTGTCAATGGCAGACCTGAGAATAGAATGTAGGCCTCCTGATCGTCCTTGTCCAATATGCTATTCTGTTGAGGTTGCAGGGTTTGCCAGTGGATCCTGAAACCATATAGATTGACTGGGTCAAAGCCCCTCAAAGCTCTAGTAACTACCACCAGACTGAGGTGGAGGAGGTATGATCCTTCCCCTTCAAACCCTGTGTAGGGCTGGTAGGCAAGGCTTTGTTTATTCAGGCTTTGCAAGGGGATCTAATCTGACATTTAAACTGTAACTTTATCCCAAGTATATACTATTTTTTTAAAATTCCTGCAAGAAGGGCTGGGAGAAGTACCTGGATAAAGGCAGTGGCTCAGCAGTACTATTTGCAGTTCACATTTTCTTGACGAATTACAGAAAACATCCAGTGAGGAAACAAACATCGGGAAGTAACTTCATCCAAAGATAGAACAGAGACAGTACCATGTAACATATGTAACTAGCCAATATAGCGCAAATTTTATTATCGAATGTACAAATGTACATTTGCATTTAGCAAATATTTGAGCATTCGAATTAAAAAATGGCTTTTTACAAGCATTTTTCCTAGTAAAGCATGACCCACATGCTTTTAACATTCGTAGGCAGTGAACACAAGAAGGCTAGGAACATGACCAACTCAAAATTTGTTTTGAAATCTGAATGAATATTCATGAGAAATTTTCCATTAGGTCTAAGTACTACAAGTACCACCCCTTGCAACAAGATACAATGACTTCAGGAATGATAAAGTAGGATCAGGCACTGAACACTGGATGATACGCTGCATTCACAGAAATGGTGTAAAACTCCACTCTCTTTAGGGGCCAGATTGTGACATGCAAAATCATACTGAGTAGTAATACCTTACATCACAGGTAGTCTCACTGACCTCCAAGATTCTAGTCAACCAGACATCACAATCTGGTCCCAAAGAAACAGAAGATTCAAATATTTAATTCTGTGGGACTACATGATACTATTAAGCAATAAGAAAAAATATGTTTTATCTGTTGCTCTAGCGTGATGCAGATATCTTATTGCAGCCTTTTGGATATGCAGTATTAATTCAGCACTTGTTTTCTATGGTACAATATGCAACCATTCAAATAAGCCAATACTAAATATTTCTTTTCTAAATCAAAGTTGTTTACCTTCCACTACTTTATTCCTACTACATATGTTCTCTTTTTATTTGCCCTGCAGTATTATTTCCATGCTTTTTATAGGCTACAGATGCTAAATTAATGGTTTATAGTTTTCTAAACTGGTTCACTCTTCATCCGTTGTTGGAATATTGGTACCACATTTACATATTTCTAAACCTCCTGAAACCTCACATGAACTTGGAGAGTTTGATGGCTTTCACTAACCCATGAGCTCTCAATCCACATCTCCTACCAACCACCAGGATAAACATCTCTGTAAGCTTGCTGATTTCTTAGCATCCCTTATTTCCTGCACGGCTGTTGCTCATTTATAGTGAGGTTATCAAGTACCCTAAATATATTCAGTAGCTAATCTTGGGTGGCAGTATTTCCACAATGAATTAAGGCACATTAGCAGCCAATGCAATGCCATGATCTTTTATTTAGCCACAATAGTTTTACATTTTTTTTTTTAAAACACTCATGCACTTGGGACAATTTGTACTCCAGAAAATATTTGAGCCAACTCTGTAAATGGATGCAGAACATAGCAAAAAAGAGAGAAAGAGAATTGCTAAGAGCCACAGATTATGCCACCCTTAGTCACACGCGTTAGCAGTTGACAATGCCTGGAGCCTGACGGAAGCCAACTGACCTCCATGGGCTTGTTGGTGAAGTAAGGTGCTACTGAATTTAAGGGTGGCTGAATCTGGCCCTTAATGAGTTCAAGGACAAAAATTAATTAAAAGTACAAGATCTTATGCGGTTTCACTGAATCAGCTATTTGTACATTAAAAGGGAAAAATACAGGATTTCAGTTGATCATTTAGTATCTGTGGGGGAAAAGTATCTGTGGGGGAAAACGGGGCTGATTTTGCCAGCAACAGTTTTCTAAAATACATGTTATCGTCCTTATGAAAACATTTTGGTGTTTTACAAGTTATATTATAACTGGTAAAGCATTCCCTTGGAAGTTTGTTTTCTCCTTCCCTGCCCCCTATATTATCCAGCAAATACACATTCCTTCTAAACTTAAATTATAGTATGGGTTAAGAGTATCTGTGTTGTAAAATATCAGCTGACATTTCAAATTCTCTTTGGGAAAACAGAGGAAATACCCCTCCTGTTCTTTAAAACAAAAACAAAACAAAACAAAACAAAAAAAAACCAACAACTTTTACCTAAATTCCCTAACTACTTTTGGGAGTCAAGAGAAATATATGAACAAGCCTTAGAAGGTCATGAACTGAGACAGTGCACCATTATGATTCAGTTTTATCTTGTATACACATACAAATTAAAACAATTCAAAGAACAAAACTGCTGTATACCAAAGTCATTCCTGATGGTGGAAGTAACGACTAGGGGCTGTATTCTCCCACAACAGGATTTGAGAAACTGCCATTATCTTTAATATGAGCAGCAGGAGAATCAGGCCCCTGGTGTGTAAGAACAAGAGATATTTCTTACTACCATTTTCAGGATTTTGAAGGATTGAGGATTACAGTATAGACGGCTACAGAGTTGAAAAATGATAAACTCTTTCTCTCTCTTGCACAACCCTCACCAGGGCTGCATATAATTGGAAACATAGCCAATGACACCCATACATGTTAAGATTTCCAGATTCTGTGATCATATTTTTCTGATTTTTCTTCTCAATTTTCCAGATTGGGGGGTTAGAAGAGGGAAGCAATAATTTAATAGACCATGGAAAAATTAACAGAGCAAGAAGGATCATATATAATCTCGGTCTTACAATTAATTTGTATTAAATGTAGTCCCTAAAGTCCAAAGCATCCCTGATTTACTGTTTGCTTGGCCTGATATATTTTCCAGATGGAGGATTGTGAAAGACAGGTAATTTGTCAGAGTAGCTTCGAATCTCCTGCCATATTATTTTATCTGCCTTTGGAGTTCTGCAAGTGATTAAAAAGTAGACTGAAAATGACTCTACGTGATTGTATCTGCAGAATATAAGTACAGTTTGCAGTGATTTCAGTACATAAGGAATGGTTTGGGCTGCTCATACTGGTCATCATAAAATCATAGAATATCAGGGTTGGAAGGGACCTCAGGAAGTCATCTAGTCCAACCCCCTGCTCAGAGTAGGACCAATCCCCAACTAAATCATCCCAGCCAGGGCTTTGTCAAGCCTGACCTTAAAAACCTCTAAGGAATGAGATTCCACCACCTCCCTAGGTAACCGATTCCAGTGTTTCAGCACCCTCCTAGTGAAAAAGGTTTTCCTAATATTCAACCTAAACCTCCCCCACTGCAACTTGAGACCATTACTCCTCGTTCTGTCATCTGCTACCACTGAGAACAGTCTAGAGCCATCCTCTTTGGAACCCCCTTTCAGGTAGTTGAAAGCAGCTATCAAATCCCCCCTCATTCTTCTCTTCCGCAGACTAAACAATCCCAATTCCCTCAGCCTCTCCTCATAAGTCATGTGTTCCAGTCCCCTAATCATTTTTGTTGCCCTCCACTGGACGTTTTCCAATTTTTCCACATCCTTCTTGTAGTGTGGGGCCCAAAACTGGACACAATACTCCAGATGAGGCCTCACCAACGTCGAATAGAGGGGAATGATCACGTCCCTCGATCTGCTGGCATTGCCCCTACTTATACATCCCAAAATGCCATTGGCCTTCTTGGCAACAAGGGCACACTGTTGACTCATATCAGCTTCTCGTCCACTGTAACCTGTAGGTCCTTTTCTGCAGAACTGCTGCCGAGCCATTCGGTCCCTAGTCTGTAGCGATGCATGGGATTCTTCCGTCCTAAGTGCAGGACTCTGCACTTGTCCTTGTTGAACCTCATCAGATTTCTTTTGGCCCAATCCTCTAATTTGTCTCGGGCCCTCTGTATCCTATCCCTACCCTCCAGCATATCTACCTCTCCTCCCAGTTTAGTGTCATCTGCAAACTTGCTGAGGGTGCAATCCACACCATCCTCCAGATCATTTATGAAGATATTGAACAAAACCGGCCCCAGGACCGACCCTTGGGGCACTCCGCTTGATACCAGCTGCCAACTACACATGGAGCCATTGATCACTACCCGTTGAGCCTGACAATCTAGCCAACTTTCTATCCACCTTATAGTCCATTCATCCAGCCCATACTTCTTTAACTTGCTGGCAAGAATACTGTGGGAGACCGTGTCAAAAGCTTTGCTAAAGTCAAGGAACAACACGTCCACTGCTTTCCCCTCATCCACAGAGCCAGTTATCTCGTCATAGAAGGCAATTAGATTAGTCAGGCATGACTTGCCCTTGGTGAATCCATGCTGACTGCTCCTGATCACTTTCCTCTCCTCTAAGTGCTTCAGAATTGATTCCTTGAGGACCTGCTCCATGATTTTTCCAGCGACTGAGGTGAGGCTGACTGGCATGTAGTTCCCAGAATCCTCCTTCTTCCCTTTTTTAAAGATGGGCACTACATTAGCCTTTTTCCAGTCACCCAGGACCTCCCCCCGATCGCCATGAGTTTTCAAAGATAATGGCCAATGGCTCTGCAATCACATCCGCCAACTCCTTTAGCACTCTCGGATGCAACGCATCCGGCCCCATGGACTTATGCTCATCCAGCTTTTCTAAATAGTCCCGAACCACTTCTTTCTTCACAGAGGGCTGGTCACCTCCTCCCCATGCTGTGCTGCCCAGTGCAGTAGTCTGGGAGCTGACCTTGTTCGTGAAGACAGAGACAAAAAAAGCATTGAGTACATTAGCTTTTTCCACATCCTCTGTCACTAGGTTGCCTCCCTCATTCAGTAAGGGGCCCACACTTTCCTTGACTTTCTTCTTGTTGCTAACATACCTGAAGAAACCCTTCTTGTTACTCTTAACACGATTCTCCTAGGTGATGAGCACCACCTTAAAGGTGCTGCTAACCCTCAACTCCAATTCACTTTGCTTAGGGTCAAACCAAATTTACAAACTGTAAAAAATTTCAGCGAATTGAAAAGATCTGTTTTGGGTTGAACATAAAATGTTGTTCCACCCTAAACATTTCATTTCAGGCAGTTTTTAAAGTTTACATTCACAAAGCAGCAGCAGGTCAACAGGGATATTTGACAGCTTGTACTGAAAGAGCCAGGAAGAAGTTTGAGACCTGCTGATCAGTAATCAGAATTGTTTATATAAACAAAATGTGATAACATGGGAAAATATTTTTGTCTATAAAGCAAGAATATTCCTTCAGGAATTTGTTGGTAGATTGAATAGTCTCTTTTCAGACTTTCCCTTTGAATTGTACCCAGCTTTTTAACTATAAGACTAGCTCAACAGCAAAATATTTATTTTCATGCTCACCCAAAAGTTTGATAAAACCAAGGAATCTTTGTTACAGCAACAAAGAATAGAAGGAAGTGATCTACAATCTAGCCTATCCCACCAAACAGACAATTCAAGGTTTTCAGCCTTAAAAAAAAAAAAAAAAAAAAAAAAAAAAAGCAAAAATAAATAAATAAATAACCCCCCCCCAAAACAAAAACATCTTCTCTTAAAATTACTGTAAAATATCCAGTATAAAGAAGAAGAAACAAATCTCCATGAAAGAACTGAATGTGACAACACCCGATAGTAAGTCAGACGAGGATGTCTGGAGATCACTGGAAAACCTCTGTTGTATTTCTTGCTCGTGATGCTATTTGTTTTACCATCATAATTTTAGTACAATCTTGCATTCATCCATCCATCCAGATAACTATAGGGCTCTCATTATCATAGTATCTGAGTCCTCATAAAAGGTACCTTTCTGATAAGATTGCAGAGTCATGTATTTATCCATTGAAAATGGCAATGACCTTCAACCATTATGTGAGCGGATCTTACCTATGACACAGATGGTTTTAAAGTCTCCCTTGTTCATTCAATTCTTAACTCCTGCTTGGGACTGCTAAGCAAGGTGCCATCTCTAATGCTTTTATTAATTATTATTATTATTATTTTAAATGTGGACACCTCTCCTCTAGGAACTGGATTGACACCCCCAACTCATTTCCCAAGCAGCTGTCCAATGGTAATAACTTTGCAGCACTACTGGCCTGGGCAAGATTTGAGTGGATGGGCACATCTGATTTTACTTGATACTCTTTGCATCCTTTGGAATCATGAGATGAACATTGTCTGTATTGCAGTTTGACAGATCCAGAAGAACTGACTATTCTATGATCCTTATAAAATAGCATCTTGGTGACTTCGCTACAGTTTGTCATGTCAGCAATACCACATACACATATATTTGCTCTCCCTTAGTTGGAAAACTTGAAATGTGTGACAGTATAGGTCCCCTAAAAATGGTAGTTGAAAATTTACAGTATGTAATGTGTAAAAGGTTTGTTGGTTCAAGAGATTTTGAATCAGACTACTGGGAAGCCATCATTATTGTTACTTTATTATAAAATGTAACCACATTCAGTACTAGAAATAAAGAGGCATGGTATAATTTTAGTGCAGTGCACAAGGAGTTAAGCTGATAGCTTCTGATAAAGCCTGCAACTTAACTGTAAATTAACTAAGTTAAAACAATCTTTCTGTTTTTGCAGACTTTTTTTTTATTACTGCAGTATAACAAACAAACCAAGTCAGCTTTTTGAACTTGCCTGGCAAGCCGCCATAGTGACATACATATAGATTTTCCAGCTCGTATTCATTACAGAGATCCAATAAATCCTCCAATGCACACTAGAACTTTAAAGAAACATCTGAATGCGCCTTTCCATTTAAAAAGAACCCCAGTGCAATACGTCGCAATGCAGTCATCTGTTCCCTTTAAAGTGACATTATTCAAAAAGTTTTGTTTGAAAAAATAACTTGAAGCCTGCAGAAATGTTTCAAGGACTTTTTAATGGTCAAAGATTCCAGGCTGTATCTTTCACTGATATATGCAAACCGTGAGTTCCTGTTACTATCATCCATCTTCCCGCTAGCCCCTCTACTTCGTTCTTCACCTACCTTGCCCTGCAAATTTCTCTGTGTAGGTGACTGCTGTGCACATTGACCTCAATAGTGCTCTGTTAAGGCACAAAGCTCCATCTATGTCAAGCCAGTTGCAAGATCAGGGCCTTAGACAAAGATCTTTGGGGCAGAGATTGTTTTATTTTATGCTCGTACAGCACACGGCATAATGGAGCCTTCCTCCCTTTAGGTGCCTCTGGGTGCTTGTATAATACAAAGAATAGATAATAATAGTCATCACTAGTCTAATTTCAATTGCTGAAAGTGAAAGAAATATGTACAATAAGGAATCAGCATTAACACTGAAAATTAGATTAGATTTCTACATTTCCTTTACTTTGAATAATCTAAGATACTATTTGTAAGTTAAGATAATTTGGGGCCTGATTCAAAGCCCATTTAAGTCTGTGGAAAGACTCATTGATTTTTAAAAATATTATGGGATAATCAGTTGGTGGAAACTCCCTTGACTTCAATAAGTCAACTCTAATGAGACTGCTTTAATGGAGCAGTGCTGATATACTCCAGCTGTGGACCTGGCCCAATATGTGGTTTTGAGCTTGCCAGCGGTTTTTTAGCCCCTTTGCTGCCCTAGAAATGTTCAATAGCAGCAGCAATGTGGATTTCCATGGCCCCTTGGATATCATCTTCTATATAGCCACAGCTCTGCCACCTTTTCAAAATATTTTGAAAGTCTTATTTACTCACATAATCTCTGCTGTTCCCCCATCTTGTTGCAGCTGTGTCTCCTTTTGTTTGTGCCAGGGAACCTTTTCCTTCTGTTTCTCCATTCTACTCTTTTATTGCAGTTTTTCTTTGTATACTGCAACAGCTCCAGTCCGGATACATAAGGAACAAAGGATGGTGAGAAGCAGCTAAAGAGAGCTAGACACCGCAAGAGTTACAGTGAGACTTCTCTTCAAAAGGCAGTTAAATAAATCATGAAAGAGAACAAGAGGGAACCACTTTGAGCACCATTGACAAGTGCTGAATGCTCTCTACTCCTGTTGGGTTCCACAGGAGCGGAAGGTACTCAGCGCTTTGCAAGACTGTTCACCAGAGCTCTATGTTCACACTCACGAAATGCGCGGTCCTTCATCCTTGCTCAGGCAAAAATCCTCACTGACCTACTATTGCGGTAGTGCCTAGGAGCCCCAGTCAGGACCCCAGGGTGCTTCATGCTACAGACACAGAACAAAAAGATGGTTCCTGCCCCAAAGCCTACCATCTAAGCATGAGACAGAGATGATAACAGGCCAGAGAGCACAAGGAAATAATGAAACGATAAAGACAATAGCATCAAAGTTTAAAATATTCTTCAAGGGTCCTGAATTCTCCCATCTTGGTTTGATTCAAACATCTTCAGTACTAGCAGCTGTTATTATCATTACTACTGCTACAGAAACTCCAGATTTCCAATTCTCATACTCACCTTTATATTTTTTGAAATACTTTGTAATGTGCCCCAGGAGAGTCAATGCCTGAACATGTTCTAAAACGTATTGAAAACACTAGTAAGAAAACAAACAAACCCTAAATAAAGAACAGATGTGACATGTATAACTAGTATTTTAAAAGGACACATTTGGATGAATGTATTACGGCTGCAGACTGTCATTAAAGCATGGCAACAAGTTTTCAACATGTTCCTGTGGTGAACGAAATGCCCACAGCTTGTTGACAATGCATTTGGCTAAGGTGACTCCTAGGTTTGTAACGTCTTATGTAAAGTCCAATATGCAATTAATTGGACTAGTGCTTTTAAAAATGAAATCAGAACATTTCCCAAATCTTCAACAAAGCACTTATTGGCCCAAGTTTAGCTCTCACATACAGTGGTGTAAATAAGGAGTAATACCCGTTGTCTTCAATAGTTACTCCTGATTTGCATTGATTTTACAGGGTAAGGTGAAATTTGGTTCAATTATATCTAACAAAAACTCTCTCAGTGATTGTAATCTTTTCTTTTGGAATTTTCTAAAACAGAATGTGTTTTGTTCCCAATTTGAATGTTTTATGAGACAAAAAGAGCTAGCATTTGCTAAAGCTTTCCTTGGTGCTTGAAAAGAACTTGCAGTTCATTTCACATCTTGGATGGCAAGTCCAACCAGTTATGTCCCTAGTCTTACCTGGGAGGAGATAGAACTACCTAGTGCCAGATTCTGATTTCAGGCAGATGAGGGGGTTTGGAGATGGGATTATGGAACTATCACTACGAATGTAGGTCATTGGTTCACCATGTGGCCGAAGGTGGTGGAGAGTAAAAAGTAATTGCTAGTTGAGAGCTGTTTGTGTGAAATGAGTTGCTGATGTCATCTGAGTTCCTTTTGGAGAAGTATCTGCATTAAAACCCACCATCACAGGGCATGTTGATTGACAGAGCAGCTAAAAATTGAATAGGAATGTATATTACAATACTTTCTGACTGCTGATGAAGGAATTCAGGTAAGGATTGGGGCACATTGGCACTACCTGCATATGTTGCATAGTACTTTTCTTGTGGATGAACATTATGTTGCTTTCTAGTGTGCTTATCAGTCTGGTATTTTTCACAAGCTGTTAAATAAAAATGTAAAATAGCCAGGTATTAGTAAGAAGTTTACCAGTAGTCTCCCGTACCTGTTAGAAGATGCTTTCACATTCATTTCTACCATGGAGATGTTTTTCTTTTCTCTCCCACTGCACATTTTGTAATAATTTCCACAGAAGCTTATCCTGGAGACAAGAAATCTTGAACTTTCTGGTTGGTGGAAAAGACCTGATTGCAGAGCTCTTCCTTCTGTTCTTTAATCCACAACAACCTTAAAACAAAAACATTGCAGGCGATGATCTAGAGAACTAGATTTCATCAAATTTTTGGCTGAACATCAAAAGAATGTTTTACTTCAGAACTGACTTGGAAAAGTTTGAGACATCACCGTTAAGTTTCACTGTGAAAGTAACAAAGTCCTGAAGGATGTTCTTACTTTATAAACAATCATATATTTCCATGATGTCATGTTTTTGTTCCTACACACAGTTGTGATTAGTTCTGATTACCACTCACTGGGCAAACGTCTATTTGGCTCTTGCAACACAGGATATCAAATAAACCAAGTCAAATATCTACAGTCAAAATCTGACAAGTTTTGGAAAGCATCTTTTATTCATCAATCCTTTCACTGGTAAAGTTACAACACCTGCAAAAGTTGTGGGTTATGTACCTGAGGTATCACAGAGACAGTAACAAAGCTGTGTTCAGTGGCAAACAATTGTAGCTCCTTTAAAAAACAAACAAACAAAAAAAACCCCCAAAGGTGGCAAGGATCCTTTTAATTGTTCTTGGTGGAATTTGCTATGTGAAATATGCCTGGTCTCAATGATTTCAAACACAATTGAAAACTACTAGAAGTAGGTTTGTTTCTTCAAATAATTTTTAAAATTTTATGTTTAATTGTTAATATAATGTGGGCACCTAAACAAGATATGGACACACCCAACTCCTGAGCTATACTTTGACTGGTACAATGTATTCTAGGTCAGATCTCTGGCTGGCATAAATCAGAGTACCCCACTGACCTCTCTCCTTATTGACATCAGTCAATATTGGGTATTGATTTCTACGTTAGTGTTGAGGATAGAATATTGATCCTAACGTTAGAGTTCCTGAGTCTGTGGATTTATATTCCTCAGAATCTCATTGGTATTTAATATTGGTGGTTCATGTTGTATTTAATATGTTGGACTTCCAGAGTTTAATTTGAAACTCTGAAATTTCTATGTCTTCTTTCAGTTACACAGGAAAGTAATGCATAATCTGTGAGTGGTACCTTTAATTGTTGCATTACTTGTATAAAGAATGGCGGTAGAAAAAAAAAGTCATATTTCTTTACATTCTAATGACATGGGACTATTGTATTAATTGAGATGGAATATACTGGTCCAAAGAGCCAAAGGTTTTAACATGACCCTGAAACTGTCCAAAATTAAACAGCTTTAAGCAGGGTTGGGTTTGGTATACAGAGACCTTAGCCTGCTTAGTACCATGGGAAACACACTATTAAACATCTTTTTCACTTTTTTTTTAAAAGATACAGAAAAAGAATGAAAAACAGTTAAAGCATTTGAAATGTAAAGTATTAAACAAGTCTTTCATTTTAACAACATCTTTGTTCCCTTTTGCTGTACAGAATTTTAATAAGGAAGAACCCTTTATTTGGCAGTTTTTTAGAGGATATTAAAAATGGTAATAAATGTCCTTTTTGTGAAAAAGAGAAGTTAGTTAGTCTGGAGCTGTTGTTAAAGTCTGATTCCCTCCTAGAAGACAAAACAAGACAAACTCACACAGACTGGAAGGAAAAAGAACAGGAAAGATGGAAAATGCAGCTTTTGTCTCTGATTTTGACTCTCACTTGCAACCTCACTGCTGGAAAAATACAGGCACAGCACACAGTCTTAATAATACTCTTGTGACCTGACAAATGTGTATCAGCATTGGGCTGTTTAGGGGATTGCTTTTAGCTGCCTTTCTCTGGTCACAGGTTCACAGCAACTTTATAAAATATACAGACTTGGCTGGCTAAACCAGACTCTAAATGGACAGAAGGAAATAGGAGACAGAAAAGAAATAAGTCAGAGAAGTAAAAGGACACATAGGGTGGTGGTTGCAAAGTCTCACATTGGAATTTAGGGTTTAGATGGAGCCAATACAGGTGGCAATATCATCTGGTATCCTCTCTCTTGACCTGGTTTGGTTGGGAACTGGACATTTCTGGAATATGAAGAAGGTCCAGGGTTCCAGGAGTCAATGGGGTTGGCAGCCTCAATGGTGGAGCTCGCTCCTTCACCTTCTCTCCTCTTTCAGTCAGCCATCATTGCAGCCAGCTTTCCCCCTCCAAATCTCTTTTTGAGGACCCCAGAAGGAATCCCCTCATTTTGTTCACCAGTTAGGCCTTAATTTCCAACACACCAAATTTTTGATCTATTAATTTCTGGACCCACACTTATTTACCAAACACACTCTTAACACAGTCCTTGAATTATATCAGTAGGCCTTTTCGTTTAAATAAATTCAGTCTGTCTCCTTCTTACAGCTTTTCTTAAACAGTTTTAGATAACACGTTATTGTGTTAACTCATGAACCTGTACCTACTTCTAACCAATTAGGCTAACATTTAAAGTAGGTCTGCTTGGCCTCAATTATGACAACAGGACTGACATCAACTTCATTTAATTTAATTGTATAATAATATTTACTTATTTTCTCTGCAATATTCTGCATAAGTAAAATTTATGACCCATTTAATTCTGATGTATTGGGATGTGAAACTGCATAAGTATTCAGATGTGCCCCTTATGCCTGAACAAACATTATAAATAATGTAACCCTTCTGCCAGGTGGAGTGGTCAGCAACAAGGGCCAGGTTCAATATCCAGGGGTCCCTCTTAACAATACAATACAGAACCAGCTCAAGCTCCCACCTGGTAATCTGGGAAAATTAAACCCCACCCCTGGGCACCTCTAGGAGGCAATACTTCCCCCTTTAATAAAAGGGGGAAATGAACCTGGCATTAATTTGGGGAAACACCACAACCATGATTCGAACACATCTGACCATGAGCAAAACTCCCACCCCAGAGCACATTGGGCAGTGTCCTTTGCCTCAGCTTCTCAACTTGTGGTGTGAAAGTCCAACAAACAAATATCCTTTTAACACGCCGCTCCTTTCTCCCTCCCCTCTCACAGCTGCTGTCCTTGGTCAGCGAAGACCCAGAGTTGAGAAGTGAGTTCACCTCCCGTGACCTGGAGAGGGGAAGGATCAAGAAGCAATGCCCTCATTACTGCTGCTGCCCCAGCTGGCTCTCACTTACTGCCAGTCACTCTGCTTAGCTGCCTGCTGCTGCTGCGCCATTGTTCACTCCACTGCTGTCATTCAGTGGGGCACTGTTCACTCCACCACACCATCATCTGCTCCATCGACCTGCGGCCGTCACCTGCTTCTCTACTGCAACCTCTGTGAGTCAGTATCAAGGTTCCACCCTGCTGTCAGTGATGTCAACTCTCGGTGGGGGAACCTCACTTCTAATGCGGGCTGAGCAACCTCTTCTGCAGAAACGCTGTCCCACAGCAGATCTAAGCAGCACTTAGCCCTGATTATTAGTGATTTCAGCTCTAGTAATCACTTGAAACAGAAGACTCACAATGGAACCTAATTAGCTCTATCTTTAAACAGTGGAGGGGGGCAGGTTAAATGGTGTTTAGGACTCTTAGGCAAAGCCCACACTCCCAGGCAGGAATACCTGTCCCCACCCGCTCTCACCCTCCACTGGGATCTGGCATCAGAACCCCCTGCTTAGAGAGTTCAGTTCAGTGGAGGGTGATCCCCTTAATTAGGACAGGTTAAGTACAGTTCTGCTACCCTTTACTCACACAATAAGGAAAACAACATTTTATTACCCCCGCATTTAGTCATAGGTGCTGGAACTAGGGGTGCTGGAGGTAATACAGCACCCCCTGGCTTGAAGTGGTTTTCATTATATACAGGGTTTACAGTTTGGTTCAATGGCTCTCAGCACCTCCACTATAAAAATTGTTTCAGCACCCCTGCATTCAGTACTAAAGTGATTTGTAATCCAACACCAGCCAAAATCAAATCACTTGGGCAGCACAGCTCTGTCTGTTGGATACCTAGGCAGAATAGGTGTGCTCATGTAAATACAGGCTGGTCCTGAAGCCTTCTCCCCTCCAGCTCATCACTAGCTGTCAGGGGAGAGCTGCTTCAGACCTTGCTTACAGTAATAAAGTGCCAAATGTACTTATATGAATGCAGTGCTCCAGAGGACTATTAAAAACAACTATATCATTATACTTGTGTGTCCACATGTGGAAATCTGATCTTGATTTAGTGATTTCACAGAATAAAGAAACCTCTGTCTAGCTGAGTCCCCACATAGTACCAGAACCAGTTACATCTACTTTTTAAAATCTGATTTTTTTCCCCCATTTCCCTCTCTTTGTATAGGAGTCCTAGACCAAGATAAGAAGTTGGTGCTTTTGTGTTGGGTCCCCAACCCAGGTATCAGCTATAAAATAATATGGTCAGAAGGTAACCCTGAAACTTGTGTTATCCTGAAGATTAGGAAAGGAGCTGAAGAATGCAAATCAGCTACTGGAGTGCATTGTGAGCATACAAGTAAAAGCCATGAAAGCTATTTTAATAACTACTTCTTTTGCCACTCTCTTTTACAATCTTATATTTCCTTGTCTTTCAGAGAGTGACTTCTACTCACAGGAGAAAGTCTTTACCCTCTGCATCTTGATTAATAGTAATCATTCTTCGTCCCTGAATCACTGGAATGAACTCTGCTTGTCACAATAAGTCAACGTTTTTTGCAGATCACTGTACATTCTCCTTGAGTGTCTGGATAGTTATGTGTGCTCTGGAGTCAGACTATTTGGCCAAGATTTTCAAAAGTAACTAATAATTTTGAGTGCCCAATCTCAGACACATTGTAGGGGCTTGATTCTCAGAAAGTGCTGAACACTATCCCTCTAAAAATCAGTCCCATGTCTTAGATTGGGAACCCAAAATCACTAGTCACTTTTCAAAATCTGGGCCTTCACTCTTCTGTTTTTTCCCTATGTAGGATTACAAGCTACTCTTCAGTAAATCATACAGTAATAGTCCCTTGATTAGTTCCTGGCTCCTTATAAAACAAGAAATTATTTTTCTCCGTTTCTCATCAGTGGCTGAAACTAAAAGGGCATATTTGTCCTGGTTACGTTTTGCTATGTCCTCATATCCACTCTTCACTGTGCCCAAGTGAAGATTTGTGTGGATTAATAAATAGCATAAAAGTCTCTGATTTGGGAAGAGGAGGAAATAGAGTCTGTCTTCAACTTCAGTGAAAACCAATAATGGGTCCAGGTTTGTCAATAGTTATCACACAGTGGAATCTGAAATAAGAGTGTATCCCCTTATACTAAAACCAGGAAATAACTGTAGGAGCTCATGTACCACTATGTGTGACCGTTGGCAAATGACAAAAGTTTATCTTTTAATGGCAGCTACTGGACGTCCTGCAATGCTGAGGCTCACATTGATAAGCTGCCTGAATTCCCACTTGTGCATGCAGAAAGGAGTGCATTCTCAAAAGGGCAAGTTGTGTCTCAAACGTTTGCATTCAAGACACGAACTGTGGTTTTAAATCTGAGCACTCATGACTCTAGCTCCCTTACCTGTGCCTGCAAATTAATTATGGTCACCAAAAGGGAACTTCATCTTACTGAAAATTTGGCTCCAGGTGTGTGTGATAACACATTTGTGTATTTGGAGGTTTTTAAGACCAGGTTAGACAAACACCTATCAGGGATGCTCTAGGTATATGTCATCCTGCCTCAGTGTGCGGGGAATGGATCAGATGACCTCATGAGGCCCCTTCCAGAACCACATTTCTATGATTCTGTAGTCACTGAATTTCTGTGCACCAACTTTGACGGAAGGTCCATAATAACAGTGGTAAATGAAAATACAAAACATAAGCTCTTTAAATGCCATTTATGTCCCCAAAGCATGCTCATTCCTCCACTCTAGAACTGCTTCAGGGGCCTCACAAAATCTAAAAGGAAAGATGGGTAGCTTTAAAATCTTCCCTGAGGCTTATAAAACTTGACATTGCCTTTGCAAACAGAGGCCCAATAGACATCACTCAGATTGTTTTATTTCTTGTCACATTTCTCTGAGGTGATTTAGTATCTTAGCTATTTCAAGTGGCATCAAGCTGAGTATTAGGGATTCATTTTTCAGTGCTTGCACATGTAAATTCCATTAACATTAATGGAGTTAAACATACTAATGATTAGGAAAATACATACACACACACACAGAGTTTTTGTACTGTTTATTATGCCAAAAAGGTTTTAAACTGGTTTCTCTTCACACTGATGTTATAAAATTTGTTTTCTGAATTATTTGCACAGCTCTAGAAAACAGGGCTTTGGAGCGGAGCCTGGAGCTGGAGCGTGGAGCAGCTCCGGAGCTGTGGAGCTGCAGGTTTTTGCCTGGAGCTGGAGCAGAGCTGGAGCACAGCTCCAAAGCTCTGCTAGAACATGAAAAATTGACAAGAAATTAGCCTCCAAAATGAACTACGGCTGTATTCTAAAAACTTGTGCTACTAAGCAATGGCTAAGTACTGAGGATTGTACATTGACTGTACTAGCCTGGGATTGAAAATATGTTCATAGGCCAAAAATGCAAAGTTAAGCACCTGAATAAATGGCCTGATTTTCACCATCCATGTGATCCATTTTGCAGTGTGTGGATGTCCACAGCAGGGCTCTTGAATTGTCTTGTGTTCTGCAGCACCTCTGTGTTTTCCAGGTCCGACCTATTCATCCTGTCCATTTTCAGGAAATATAATGGGCCTTTTAGTCACACCCACCTTTTGTTACCTGTCTATAGGTTACACATGGATCAGGTTGACTGGTTTAAGCCTCTTTCTCATGCCTTTTCCTATGCATCTCTTGTCAAATGTCTGCTCTTTCTACATGGTTTGCTGTGAAAAAAGAACAATAGGACTACATTATTTTTCCAGGGTCATACAGACAGTCAGCAGGAGTGAGGAATACAACCCAGAAGTTCTGATTACAAGTCCCAGCCATTGGACAAACACTGCAAGAAAAATAAAATAAAAAAAAAAAATTGACAGAACACTCTTTCCCCTTCTGTGCTTAAAATAGAACTAAATGAAGAATCAGTGTTCCACAGATGTTACAGTGTAAAACTACACAGAACACTATTGGTCTTAAAAGTTTGGATTTATGAAGGACATTTTCTGTCTTCAAACAAACACACTGAGAAACAAGTAGAAAAATAAACAAAAGTAGACTGAGAAATCAGCAAACAAACTGAATATCAAAGAGTTCAGGATAGTGCTACTGTACACTATGTACGGTATGTGGAGATATGCGTCAAAAGCACTGGGAAATGCGTGAGTTGAGATAGAGTCACACAAGTTTTTTTCCGTTCTCCTTGAAAATGAATATTACTGGGACATTATAGAAATGTGATCTATACTGAAACTTTCAGACATTATAGTGTTACAAATTCAAGAGGAATTTAAAGTATAAACCAGATAATTGCTTAATTCCCACACTCATATGAAGGCGGGTAAGATTTATTTTCACTCTTATCTGCTTGTTTTTATCTGCCTGTCTCTCAGAACACAATATGATACAGAGCAGGCATAGACCTGGGTGGTGTTTGATTCACAGTAATGGAAATTTTCTTCCACTGACTTATTTTAGGATTTAAACTCTGGACAATATTTTAAACAAGGAAGTAAAATACTGTCTCTCTTTTTTAACTATTTATTTATTAAAATAGACATATTAACAGGTTTACAAATCCTTGCCATATACATATCAGAGACAAAACAATAATCACAATAGTGAGCTTTTGTTTAGAGACACATTATACAGTAATACAATCATCAGATCTCTCTATTTAACAGTCAATTACCATATTACAGAGTTAGCATCTTTACACTATCCAGGACATGTCATTTTTATTGATTTTATTAAACTGAGTGATATCTGTTATTACACGTATTGGACAAACCTGGCATGTCTATCAAATACTGATATATTAAAAATTGGACATGTGTTGGTTTTTGTTTTTGTGCAAGTGAATGTACTTTGTATGAATACTGAATAAAAACTAACCAAATATCTAAGTATCGATTTGTCTTCTATTTTGCTGAGTATGTAAATGATGCCTTAATTTTTCAAATTAAATACTCAATACAACTAGAATTGTGTAGTTAGTAGTGGCATTTCCAACATAATCCTTCATGAAGGAGTTATCTGTAAGTGGAAAAGTATAGGAAAAATTTAGTTTAAAATATTTGACTTTACAGATTATTCCTAAAGAAACCCTTGTGGTCAAAGGGCCGGTTGATCTAATTCTTTTGATCTAACTTGATTTTCAGCCATTTCAAGGGCTATTTGAGTCCCACTAACAGCCCACTGATGTTGCAATCTTCTTCCCCTACATTACGTAGGCAAGATTTTCCAAACTGCTGAACACTCTCAATCAAGGTCAAATTTTCAAAAGAGCTCAACACTTCAGATTTTCAAAAATGTTTCAAAAGAGCTCAACACTTCAGATTTTCAAAAATGTTTCAAAAGAGCTCAACACTTCAGATTTTCAAAAATGTTCAAAAAAGGGATACAATTCAGTCTAATATAGCAAGAAGTAAACACAGTCATATGCAATGTACCAACTGAGACATTTGCCACTGCATGAGAAACTTTATGGCCACTAATGATGAACCAAAGTAGCATGATGTTAAATTAACTGTGATGTAAACACAAACGTGATGTGCCCACTCTTTGCATTGCCTGCCAGAGAAATGCTCTAGCAGATAATGTCCATAAGTCCGTAAAAAAGCCAGTTAGCTGCTCTATGAAATAAATAGCCTATAGGAATCAGAACTGAATCTAAATTTTCTGATCTGATCAGTAGGTATTGGTATAGGAGTATTTCTTCACATGAGACATAGTCCAACGCATGACAAATATCAACGTCACTGGGAGATGGCTCAGGACCTCTGTACTGAGCTGTAGTTAAACATGAACAGGCTGCCATCTTGTGGTTGCTGATATCTTTTATTTTAGCATTTAGTCTTACTGGTTCAGTTTAAAGAAAAGGAGGAGTTGTGGCACCTTAGAGACTAACAAATTTATTTGAGCATAAGCTTAAGTGAGCTGTAAGTCATGCTCTTATTCAGAGTTCTTGTAACACCTAAGTGGAAATACAGGACTTTTTTTTTTTAAACAAAACAGTTGGAATTATATATATATATATATAAATACATACATATATAAACACACACACACACACACACACATTGTACCTGGAAAATTATTTGCCTCTAATATGCTAGCCCAAAGCTAATATGAATTAATGAGGTCAGAGTAGGATATACAATGATTACCTTTCAAATGATTTATTATTATAAATTATATCTACGGTGGTCGGGCCTACTCACTCCACATGCAGATAAGAGATCTACCGTGCTATGCCCTGTATAAACCACACAGGCAGCCTCTGCCCCAGATAACTCACAAGCCTGTCAATATTTACCCACAGCTACTGCACAGATGTATCTTCCCTATTTTAAATTTAGGGAAAAACTTCTGAGGGCCTGATTCTTCAGAGGAAAGGAATTCTCCATGCTACTGAGGTGGAACACTTGGCTAGAGAGGTCCTGCTATCTGGTTCTTGTAAAGCCTTATGTGTTTGAATTGTGTTCTATTGGTTTGTTTTTTATAATTAAGTCTATGCCTGGTGAACAAGACAAACTCTGCCACTCTCACGGGCTTTATTTGATGCACTGGCTGGTGAGCTGGTGCACTGGCTTACAATGCTCATTTGTGTTATTTACATAGCTCCATAGGTGTACAGAGTGTTTCACAGAACAAATACTCAAACCCCATCTGCCCTGAAGAGTTTATAATCTAAGTAACTCTAGTTAAGACATGACTCCTGTGACAGAACGGTTACACATGAGGAGACTCAGCTTTCTGTCCCCTAGTAACATGGGGCCAGATCTAAAGCCCATTGAAACCAGTGGGCTTCTGTTGAGTATGTCTAGGGCAGGCATGACCTGCAAAATTCATTTTAACACCCATTTTAACACTTTGCAGAGTTAGGGTTTCAGATCTAGAATCAGAAACAAGATTTCAGCTGTACCTGTGCAAGCCCATTGACTTCAGTGTGATGGAATAAAGGGAAGAGAAGGCAGAATGTGGTCCCTAGCATTTAAAATATATAAACACATATATGAACCCGTATTCAAACTATTCATTAATAGTTTGACAACCCAGACTTCTTCTATACACTTTTAATAATGCTCCTGTTAAATACAATTGCTATATCACCTTAAGAGCCCTAAGTTTGCAGGAAAAACTGTTCTCTATGAAAACATTTCATTGTGAATGCTTTTTGGCTGTTCCATGAGTATTCTTACTCCTTCTTACTACAATTAAAGGCAAACACAAATTAGTCAGGCTTGTGATGCTTTTAAGAGCACAGAGGAACAGTCAAGCAAGCGTTACTTTTTTATGTCACTGAAGTACACTGTCTGTTTCTTTATTCTCAAATTACCTTCAGTGAGAGCAGTTGTGCAGTCCCTAGCCATGACAACATACAGGCTCACACATTCTTTACTCAGAGAGAGAACTTATCATGGAAGATATTGTTATTTTTACTAAACCCATTCACAAATTAACTAGGGCACGATGTTGCCATTTTTGCACTCCTTCATTTGTATTCTTTGATTAGAAATGGATTGGGACCAAACTGGCTATCTGTCCAGGAGTACCTCTATCAACAGCTGACAGGGCTTGTTTGGTTAATGTGATGAAACCACCCACCTTGATATGCTTGGTATTGTTTTGCATATTATGCTCATTATTGCTTAGAAGGCCACTCCTAAGTACAAGCAAAACAAGACAACATTTGTCTTCCCTTAGTCCATAAATACTCTGCAATTCATTGCCTCTCTGGCATGGAGCCAGAAAAAGAGGAAATAGCTCATAGCCGGACACAGTGCATCCCTCCTCACCATTCCTTAACAGCAAGACCACGGAGACAGGCAACTCATTTCCTGAGTTCCCCTTCTGGAAACTTTGTGCCCTACAAATTATAAGCCAAGACCTAAGAATGGAGTGAGTGTAGGACATATTATGACCTTAGCTAATATACCTCAAATGTAATAATTATAGATGGGCACCAAAATGGAACCTGAAATCTGAATCCTCCTGTAGCAGGGCAGCCTCCACCTTGAGCACTCTCCTACAGTGTGCTGGTATGCCTGTCTATAAAAAGGAACACAATCTCTCTGAGTGTCCATTCAAAATCCCACTGTTGGGCATAGTTTTATTCCTGTACATGTAAAATAGTTCACAGAACTCTCATGATCAAAAATGTTCTTTCCAAATCCCGAAGTACAAGAGAATCCCAGTAGTTTTCCATGCCCCCCTCCAGAGATACCATTTTGAGGTTGTCCACCTCTGTCAGTGTCCACTCAGTTTGCAGCTTTTCTGTCCTTGTTCCAGGGCCCCACTCTCGAGGCCATCTACCTGATAGTCACCAAAGTTGCTACTCTCCCACACCTCTGCTGCTGCAGCCCCCAAGCTGGGTATCCTGCAAGACGGTGCCTCGCAGTGTTGCATTCCCCAAGCCTCCCTTCCTGTGAGTTCTACCTCTATTCTGGGAACATCCAGAATCAACTATCTTGTTTCTGGCTTGGCTGCCTGCTGCCCATCACTCAGACCTGCTGCAAGAGGAGGACTATCCATGGTGTTCTACGCCTCCAGGCCTCCCTGTCTGTGAGTCTAATGCCTGCTCCTGGGAGCCACTCTTGAGTGGCAACCCTTTTGTTTTCAGATTTGGCTTCTCTAATCAAGCTGGTTCTTGCCCTTTTCCCAGGGCCTCTGCGTGAGCTATCCTGAAGCTTGGCAGGGTATTTTCACCTTCTGTTCCTCCAGTCCCAGCAACTCTCTGAACCAGCTCTCATCACCATTAGCTCTCTCCCTCTCCCAGGTCTCCTGTAGCTCTCTCCCAGTTACTTCTGCTATCTCTCCATTGTACCTCTCCATCTCCAACAGCTCTTCCCTGCTGCTCATGTCTGCCTCTGAGTCTCTTTTCCTTCTCAGGCAGCTCTCATCAGTCATTCTTCTTTCTCTCTGGGGCCCAGGTGCTCTCTGCACAGGCCAAATACGAAGCAGATGACCAGTTCCAGGTGCACTGGACCCCAAAAGGTGCCAGTCACCCTGCAACACCTTCCCACCCCAAATTTTAAATGGCAGCGTAGACTGTCTTGTTGGCTATCAAAGGACCACACCTTCCCTTAGTACCATATCTTGGATCAGGACTGACTGTTCAGGAGTGCCATGGCCCCTGTGACGCCACCAGCTCTGAAACTAGATCATCACTAGTCATCTGAATGCTTGCATCTAGTCCACACCAATTTAGGGACCCAGAGTAGAGGCTATCCTAACTGTTGACTGGCATCTCTGATCATTTCTTAACATTGAAAAATTTGATATTTTGGGTAAAATTGTGTCACTAGAACATGGTGCAGAGCAGAGATGGCATGTAGCTGTGCCATGCCAGGAAAGGATTTGTATCTCCTGACTCTTGCTTCAGGCAGGAAAGAGATTTACTTCTGGCTTTACCAGCAGCAAATTTCTCCCCCTTACGGATCTCAGTATGCTGGCTACTGTTTTGGAGGGTGCGGGGAAAGGAAGAGAAGGGGCATAACCAAGGTTTCACTTATTTCCCACCCAATTTGCATTACGAGACGTTCGCTCAACAAAAGCACACAGTCTTTGACTGTTGTCCATGTTGTGCTGTCTGCTTGACCCCCTGTTTATTTATTGCACAGATCACAAGAGGCTGTTGCAGCTCCCTGGCATCTTTAATAGCTACTTCCATTGTTACAGTGATTTCTAGTGCATATTTTAGGGTCAATTCAGTCTAAGTCAATATCCATTTCAGGATTATTTCATTTTGCATAACACAGACTAACCTGTCACTTGAAGCATCATTTAAATTCTCTCCAAACTTCCAATGCTTTATTAATTTATTTAATTCAGTCACATATTCAGAACTAGGTTCATTTTCTTTTTGATTCCAGCTATAAAAGTGGAAATGAGCTGCAATTATCAGTGGCTTTAAGAATAGATGGGGTTTTTTTAAAATAATTTCCCCACTCTCACCAATTTTTTTTCTTGCTTAACAGGATCGTTCAGCTGCACAATGGTTATAAACTTTAGCCCTCATTATATTCAGTAAAACCACCACCTTTTCCTCATCAGTTATACTATTAGCAATTATCTGCTGTTCCAGTTCTCTACTGAGCTAACAGAGAAGTCCATTTTTCCCAAAGAGTGAGACATTTTAAACCCTGTTTAATTTTTTTCTCTAAATTAGCTATTTATTCATGGCCTAGTGGTGCGCTTATGTGTTAGTGGGAAGATAGCTGCTGGATTTTCAACAGGTTTGATCTGTTGTTGCTTAAACTGAGAAAGTGGAAACATTGCAGCATCTTTAGCTAGACACAGAAACTTTTAACATTAGATATCCCAGTGTATTGTGATCATTTGAATCTTTAGACCCATGTAAAAAAAAAACCCAGCAGATTAAATTATATTTCTGGCAACTGACAAATCCATAAAAAAAACTGGCCAGTCAAATACCGGCCAGGTGGTAACCCTAAATGCAATACAAAGGAGATGCATGTAGGTCCAGTGGAGTACAAAATAACACGTTTAATCACTACAAACAACATCCAGGGCCTAGTTACCTATACTTTCATGCACACTGCTGCTCTGGGCTGGTTCTGATAGGGTTGCCACCTGGCTGGTTTTTCTACTGCATTGCCAGTTGCTGGTGAATGTGTGCTTTCCCCCCCACCCCACCCCTTGTACACGACACACATGTATGGCAGCATCTGTGGCCACACAGTGTACTTATAAGAACCATGCGCAAGTCATACAGCTCTGAGCACTTCTGCATGACACCTTGGTCTACTATGAGCCAGGCCCTCAATGTGCCAAAACCACAGCCTCTAAGGATCCTGCTCCTCTCAGCAGTGGAGACCAGAAAGCAGGACTCATGGACTTTAGACTTGCCAGCAGGGAGGGATAAGGAGTGGGGATTATTGTGCGGGGGAGGGGAGGTAGAGGCTTCTGGGAGGAGATGGTAGGGGGGCTCCCTTGAGGTCTGAGGCTCCATGGAGGGGATGGGTTTCGGGGCTCACGGGCCAGAGGGGTCAGGGTCGTGGTGGGGCACCTAAGAGGGGATGGGAAGGGTCAGGCTGGTGAGGGTTGGCATCTCAGAAGTGCAACACTAGGTTCTGGTGGCATTTGGAAAATGGAAAACAGGGGATAGGTCTGTTCTAGAGCTGGAAGTTGTAAATTCCAGCTGGAGGAGAAGTACTCATGCTAGCTTTCATCGAGCTACCATGCTGAAAATAGCAGAGAAGCTGCAACACTGTGATCAGCAATACATACCTAGGGTCTCATACAGGATTGTACTTGGGACAATTAGCTCCTCCTGCTGCTCCCGCCACTGCAGCTACACTTCTATTTTTAGTAGTCCAGCTTGATCAGAGCTAGCATGCATGTCTTCTTGAACTCTAGTGTAGACACACCCATAAAGGCCATTAGAGGGCTCACAAACTACATGTAGGGATACTGCCCCATTCCTCTAACCTACACAATAAACTGTAGTTTAAAATATTCTGTACTAGATGTGCTTAACCACATGCAAATATCCATGAAGCAAATGGATTCAAGAATTAAAGGAAAATTGCAATGCAATGTAAGACAGATACTAAATAGAGAGGAGAGTAAATTATTACAATCATTTTACATCACTTGTAAAGGATTAAAGAGAATAAGTAGCACTCAAATGGACAATTAATATATAGCCACAGTAACTATTAGAGCTGGATGAATACAGAGAAAAAATATTCACAACTATGTTAGTAACTCTTAAGTAGAAATTGGGTCACAGCTGACTGAACCAGAGAGTGAATGAGCAATTTGTGTGTGTATGGATTGGTGTGTATGTTGGGGATCATTGTTACTACTTATGATTTCTACTGTAGTAGCACCTAGAATCCCCATTATGAACTAACACCCATTGTGCTACAAACTGTACAAATATAAAACAAAAAGATGGTTCCAGCGTGTAGCAAGGTGGTGTGGTGCCCCACCATCTCACAGAGGGAAGAACCTCCCCAGACACCAAAGTGGGTGGAGCCAGTGGATCCTGCGCCCTCCCCCCACAGGGCAAGGCACAGGACAGGAAGTATAAAAGCCCAGCCCCAGCGCTCACTTGGGTGGTAGCTGCTGGAGAGGTCAGATGCCTGTGGCCTGGCTTGGGAGACCCCGGCAACCCGCGGCTGACCCGAGGACTGGCCGGACTGGCCAATGCCGAGTGGTGCATGGAGGAGCTGCCAAGCCTACCCGTTGCCAGGTACACAGAGGAGCTGCCAAGCCTACCCGTTGCCAGCTACCCAAAGGAACCCATGGTGCTGGAACCCTCCAAGGACACCACTCTGACTCAGGTACCCTACGAGGGGAAGTCCAGAAATAGCCCAGGGGCAGCTGACGCTAGTCTGGTTGCAGCACTGCCAGAGCCAATGTCAGTGTGTTGCGGCCAGGATCTCCACTGACACAGCAGCGGGTCTTCTGCTGCTGCTAGGGCCCCGGGCTGGGATGCAGTGAAGTGGGTGGGCCTGCATCCCCCCTGCCACCCAGCTCGTGGGGGGCAGTCTCCCCCTAACCCTGGTCACTCAAAGCCAGGAACCTTGGGTTTGCTGTTGAACTATTTTCTCAGTCCTTGCTTGAGGGCCTGAGCTTTTGACTCTTTGTTCTCTGCCCTGCCCTGACCCAGGGCCCGGGCTTATATTGAACTACTTGCTCAGTCCCTGTCTGAGGGCCTGAGCCACTGACTATTTGTTTGCTGCCTGCCCTGACCCAGGCTTGCGGGGCCCTGCCTGAAGGTCTGGGCCATAGACTGGATATTCCCCAACCCAGCAGACAGGGTGTAGCAAGGCGGTGTGGTGCCCCAGCACCCCGCAGAGGGATGAGCCCTGGCCGAGTCCCCTTACACAGCCCCAAAGAGCTTTTAAACTAAGTATCTCATAATACAGGCTGTCACATATTGATGTGGAAAATTCTGCAGGAGATCCTCCGCTACAGTTTGTCTACAGCAGTGATGCATGCCCCCTGAAAACCAGGCCATTGGAACCATCCCCAAACCCAGCAGAGCCCTGGACATCTATGCACATCTCCAGAATTCCACAGGAGTCCAATGCTATCTGCACAGTGGCTCTCTGCTTGTGCACTGGCTCTGGCACTTGGTGTTTCCCTGGCAACATGGCTTCATTATAGCTTTGTGCAAGAGAGTCTCCCTGTGGTGGCTTCTCTGAGGGTGCTACACAGAAAATAGTGTTTCATGGAGAAGCCCGATTCCTCGACCCCACCCAGTTAGATTTTTTTGCCCCTTTCCTCAGTTTGGAGTTTAGCTCCGCAGAGTGACCTCCACAAGTTCTGCAGGAAGGTGGAGTAATTCCATAGTGTTGGCTGACCATACCCATTTATGTATGAGAAAAGGAGGATTACTCCATGTTCAGATCTGGGTGCGAACAGCTGCAGCAAGCATTGATGTGTTTGATGGCAGAGAATGAGCAGTTGAGGTCAGCGTATCTCATTATGGAAATGTGGCTGTAAGTAGTGGCACACTGTCTGTCTGATCTATAAGGTTAGTTTTTGAAAAGCCAGTTGAAATCAATGGGAGCTGTGATTGCTAAGTCTTGCTGAAAATCAAGCCCCTTTAAGGTACCTTAAGTTGGACACAAAAACCCGAGACACACAAAATCAGAGGCCACGTTTGAAAATGTTGGCATTAGCTTCTCTGAACTTCAGTTTCCCCCGTCTGTAAAATGTGTCTAATACTATTTACCTGCCTCACACCTGGGTGACATGAGGCTTATTGAACATTGGTAAAGTGCTTGGTGATTCCCTGGAAGACAGATGCTATAGAAAGTCACATCATTATTATTAATTTGTGACATTACCCAGGATACAATCTGGACTGATAGACAGCTGTCCTCCCTCAATTCTCCAAGCTGGTGTGCGTTTTACGCTGCTTCGCTATGAGAGCAACCACTGCTTGTCTGCTCTCACACAGCCTCCAGCATGTAAGTTACTCCCAGTTATGGTGTGTGAGTGCCGCAGGCAGCCACTCATGAATTACACTTCAGGACAACATTAGCAAATTCCCAGTCCCACACTTCCCCCAGAAATGCCCAGCATCCTCCTGGACAATACAAGCTCATATAAAGGCTGTCATTTCATTAATAGAAAATGAAATGCACAAACCCTATTATCCCAGATGATGTTTCCCAAACGCTTCAAACCAAGTTTAGGTAAAGCTTGGATTAGCTAAAACAAGACATTTATTAACTATAGAAAGAGAGATTTTAAGTGATTACAAGTAATAATGCTTACAGGTCAGAATTGGTTACAAGAAAATAAAACGTAAAACACAACTAATATCTAACTTAACAAACTAAGTGAATTCAAAGCAGAGGTGTCTCTCAGCAAGAGTTCAAACAGGCTTACTGGGTGAATCCTTCAGTCAGGATCTCCCCTCTCTCCAGTGCTGCTTCCTTTCTTCTTCAGGTGTTGATGCTGTTGGTAGAGAGAGAAAGGGATAGATGATTTGGGGCATTTGTTTTCTCCTCTTATAGCCCTTTTTCTTATGCAAGAATCATCTCTAGCTGATGTTCTGGAGACAGAGTCTGTGTGGACAAGAACCTTAAGTTGCTTCTTTATAAAAATGTAGATTTTTTTTTTTTTGCCCACACCCTCTCCTGTCAAAGAGTGGCCATTTAATCAGGTCCATTTGATCTTGTTGACACCTGGCTGAGGCATTGGCTAACCTTTTGTCTCTGGGGAACTGGTTTGTGACTGCCTTCCAGAATATGTTGGAACATGTCGCAGTAATATTTTATAGCTTTATGTACAATTCTGCCATACATATTTTACCAAGACAATAATGATCAGCAAATCACAAGCTTTCAAATGAAACCCTACAAGTCATACTTCGTTCAAGATTTACCATAATCCTCTAAAAGGAGAGAACATAAGGGTATGGACATAATTCTATTACTATTAGGCTTTGTGATACAATTCCACAAAAAGTTCATTTTTGACAATTTGGTATATTCCACATGAAAAACTATTTCTTTGAAAAAAATTCTCAATGAGCTCCAGTCAAAGCTACTCAGATTATGCACTTGTACACTAATACACTTGTCAAGGTCTAAAGATACAATTGGAAATGTAGACTAGCACCATGTAATTAGAGCTAATTTTACACTATTGTAAAAAATCTGCAGATTGATAGAGACCACGGTTTATTGACTGCTTTAAATGAGAATCAAGACTATCATGGCATGTGGAGAACACAGAAACCGTCTGATTACATGCTGGAGATAACTGACTAGAGTGGTGACTTTGAATAAAAACAGCATCACATCATTTATAGCTTCAGGATACTCATCCAGGTCTTGAATTACTGTGTTTCTAATTCTTATGACCTTCATCTAAAGAGATAAGCAAGCTGGAAGAAGTAATCATTAATGAAATGCTATGCCTTGGAAAAACCAAGGTCCACTGTAACCACAAAGAAAAATCTTTAACTTGAAAGATGACTTTGTATGGTGCACATTTTGTTTGAAGTGTATCTTGTGGAGTAGCTCTTTCTTTTAATAGACTAATGTTTCTCTGTCAACGGTGTACCTCAAAATGTGATGCATATTTCCCACTAGTTTTTCACAGCACAGTAGTGCCAGCCTAATTTTGATAAGGAATTTGAAACATAACTCATGAAATCATACACATTAGGGTATATTTTAAGAAATATTTGCCTAATACACTGCAGAGTAAATGGTTTATTCACAGATCCTATGCCACTATATGCATGTGCAGGAGGAAAGCTTCTCTGCATGTCAGATGTTTTAGCCTTTTGAAGTGATTATTTAGACACCATATCCGTCAATGGTATTTCTTTTTCTGCCACTTAATATACCGTGAAAAATATAGTTAAATAAAAAATAGTGTATATTGACTATGGTAGGACTGGCTGATCTTTGTATTGAAAATCTAAAATGTGCATGGAGATAAAATATATATTTTCTTATGTCATATTAATGCAAAAACTATTATTGTTTTCTTCTGTCTTCCATTATAAATCTGCATATTTGGTCTGTTTGTGAATGGGTAGACTGGCATTTGGAGTGTTAAATCAGCTATATTTTGTGTTCAATAGATAAGTCAACATCAAATGCATAGATCTATTGATCTATAGTTAAGTTTCATCTGGATCTAACTTCAAAGCTGGCCCATAGCCTTATAATGGGCCAAAGACAGGACAAGATCCAAACACCCTTATGCTTTGGGGAGGTTAAAGGGTAAAAATTTGAAAAGCGTATAAGTGACTTAGAAGCCTAAGTCCCATTTTAAAAAGTCACTAAAGCACTTAGGAGTCAGTCTTTCAATGGCAGCTAGGCCCCTAAATCACTTAGGCACTTTTGACAGTTTTATTCACCACCATATTTGGTACTTCTCAAACTCCAAGTGCCTTACAAACTTTAATTCAATACATCTCAACACGCTGAGTAAGAGTACCTGAAGATCCCTGTGACAAAACACAATGATTGCTTTATCAAGGAGCTGAGGAGAATTATTTTATTTCCAGAATCCTCTCTCACCCCAGTAGACTATTGATGTCAGGACACGCAAACCACTGAAACACTACAGAGAAACATTACATCATCAGAACAAGCGGTCACTGATCGATTAGCAATTCTGTCAGCTAACAACTATTTAGAACTGACATTTTCCAAATAACATTCTTGTGGGTGTCAAATACTACAAATAATAAATATACCATTTTTAGTAGCTGGGTAAATGGAGAATTAAGCAAGGTAAAGGCTGGATTGTACCTGTGAAGCACTATCCTGGGTTATGGGAAGGCTGGAGTTGTATAATTCTTCATAAATTTACATTGAACTGGTTATTTTCCACCTAATTTTGCAATTCAATGACATATCAAGAATTCAAAAACTGAAAAAAGGGGAAAACAATTGCTTTTTTAACTCAACTTAGCTCTAGTTGAAAATGTGTTGCAATGGAGTTCTGATAACCCCTAAAAGCAATGTTGGATTTTAATTACAACACTTCTTTAACTTTACAAAACTCTAACTGTTAGGAAGTGTGCTAATATATACTTAAGGTAGCCAGACAGTTCGCCGCCCATCAGCGATCATTCACTACCACCTCCACTGATTTTAAACTACCTTAACTCTTGTCTAACAATTTTTGGTGTGTGGAATTTCCTCAGCTTTGATTTTAATGGGTACTGAGTATGAAATTTGAGTTGGCATATATGGTCTGCAGGAACAAAATCTTATTCCAGTAAATCTTGTGTGTCCCACTGAGACAGGTTCCCCTTCTCTGCAGAGCTTAGCAAAGAAGTATTTATCAGGAATTATAGGTGGAGGGGATATAAGTAGTACATCTAGAGGATAGTGGGTTAATTTCAATGGAACTACTGTATCACTATTTATACTAGCTGAGGATTCCCCACCCCGTTCAAAAAAAATATTAAACACATACATATAGTACATAATTATTCATAATAGCTGCTACACCCTGACCCACATTTTGCAAGGGAATAGAATCTCCGCCTATTTATGTGGACTGTTAGGAAGTAAGTTTGACTTTAAGGGCTCAATCCTACAAGGTGCTGAGCACTCTCCCCACTTTGGTCAGTGGGACTACTAAGGTGTTCAAAGTTGTGTATGTGGTTTAGTGCTTTGCTGGACCTGAGCCAGGATTCTCAGCACCTTGCTGATTCAAACCCTAAAGGAGTTAGTCCAGACTCACTGTGTAAGAAGCTGAGATCTGGTCCATTTTGTCCAAGGGCCTGATTTTGAACCTGTTACTCATGATGACAAGCAGTTACTCACATGATTAATTCTGCTGAAGCCAAGGGGAATTCTCATGCGAGTAACTGCTTACCTATGTGAGTATGAGGTTTGCAGTCTGGACCAGGAGAGAGATTATTTTTGGTTGCAAATATTCATGAGTGGCAAAGCTTTGAAATTAAAGGCAATCACCAAGGAAAAATAATGAATTGGCCAAAACTCTAAGACGCATATTACAAATTTCTATCACTGCACAGGCACACATTATTTAGGGGAAATACTGTAGTGTATGGGCCAAACAAAACAAACAAAATGTATGGAGCAGATGTCCTGTTTGAAGCGTATTCTGGTACTTACAGAATAGCAGAACATTCAAGAGACAGATGCAGGTGCATGGGCCGAATGCAGATCTGCCAATATCTGCACTTACAAAGCAGGGACTCTGGGGCTGCGATGGAAACAGAAAAAGTTTAAAAAATGCACTAAGTAGTAACAGTGGATTGCTCAAAATGTTGGTTCTCTAACACAGTGGCTTACATTTATTCTGGCAGATTTAAGAGGAACACAGTACAATTTATACTCGGCTTTTTTAGCTTAATCTAATCTTTGTATTTTGTCATTTACATTACTCCACTCTCCATGTTTTTACTGATCATTAGAGAGAAAAAATTGACAATGTGAATGGCTTTGTGATGCTTATTCAGAACACACTGAGGCTGACTCTCTATTGCCCTGTTCCTTGTATGGCCATTTGCAGGACTGCAAATGGAGTGCAACTTGAGTGTAACCCGCTTCCATTCTGATTCGCTGGCATTTTACACTCGCTTTGCACTGGTGTGACGACACACAGAGTGGAGATCAGGGGAGAAAAAGCCCAGTGAGTTGTATGTTTTCAAGCTGGAAACTAAAAATGAGAAGAAGCTGCCTCTGTTGGTCATTAATAAACTCCACAATATTTAGCTGACGACATTACTTATTTTTCCTGGAACTTTAATTAGAATCTTGAGCTGTGGGACTCAAATGAATGTTCATTGAGAGGAACATGATCCTCACGCTCATTTACCCTCAAGAACAGGGCATCCTCATGGCCTGCTTGCATGAGTCCCCAGCATAAGCGGCTTTGTATGTAGCATCAGCATGCTGGAGGCACTGAGACAGTAATCTCTACCTGAGTAGGAAAGGCTGCTGCAAAGCAACCTGTGACAGGGTCAGGCCAGATGGCTACAGGAGAATGCAGGAAGGAAGGTATATTAGCCTCAGGATAAGCAGGCCCCTCTCCCCCTGATAACTGAGCAGGGGTTACTCCAGGTTAATTAAGACACCTGGAGCCAATTAAGAACCTGCCAAAATGAGTTAAAAGCCTTCCCCCCAGCCAGTCAGTATGGATGATAGGGAAAGGAATCCCATCTAGGGCTTTATGATCCCTGCATTCCCCTATCATCTGTGTGAGCGAGATATGGGGAATGGAAATACAGGGGAAGAGTTGGACTGCCTATGCTCTTGTCTTGTCACGACATAATTGCAATCCAGTGAAAGAAGGATGGAGGAAGCTAAACCTTCCTGATATGGACTATAGGAATTGCTGTGCTTCAAGTCATTGGCCCATTTTGTTGGTATCCTACTTCTAGCTGTGGCCAGTACCAGCTGTTGAGAAAAGGAGGTAGAAAGAAAACACACGGGGAAAATGCCTTGATGGTTCCCAGAAATTTTAAGTTCACTGAAGCATGACTTGATGATTTTATATTACTGTCAGCTTGTATAGTTTCAATTATTATTAATTGTCTCTATTTAATAAGAACACCTGATCAGCTTTCCCTGTACCTTTCATTACTTGGTGTGCCTCAACTGAATCCCCTCTTATTTCTCTCCTTTCAAAGATTTAACATACCTAGGACATGTGGTCTTCTCCAATATAAAAACACTACTATGCCTTTAGACAGTTTTGATGCCCTTCTTTGAACTTTTACAATTCTCCTGTATCTTCCTGGACCAGATTACCATTGTTCTGAATAGCAGCTTTCGGATGTTCATAAAGGATCACTCTTCTAACACTGGAGAAGGCACTGTATTAGAATAAGGAAAGCAGGATTATCCCTACAGCTACTTCATCTCTCTGAGTCAGGGTAGAGTTCTGGCAAAAATCTTCCCCAGCTCCTCCTGCCTGGCTTTCGCCTCTAGATTTAAAAGGACAAGGTCATATTCTTTCCTGCAGCCAAGTTCTGACTGATGAAGGGGAATGGGCAAGTGTCAGAGAGCCAGATACCTAGTTCCCAGATCTTGTGGGCCAGTTAACACCACCCCAGATTGAATTAGAACAATTATGGGACTGCTTTAACTGGGAAACTGGTGGACAGTTCTTATCGGGATAGGTGGAGTATTGACAAAGCAAAAGAAAGCTCCACCATGTCTCCTCCCATCAACACTGGGTTGGAGGGGTGCTGGCCCAGAACTGACTCTACCAGCTTTATGCCAGTAGAACATTTCCCTCCGCCAGAATCTGCCCTCTTTGAGTCACCTGAGTGGTGCAAAGGAAATGAAGCAGAAATAATAATCTACCAAGAGAATGCATAGCTTCACAGAGGCATTTATTATATTGCATGTATTTTTCTGTCCTTTTAATGCATAGATCCTAGTTACTTTTTGAATTGCTGCAGCACGTCTTTCATTAAACGGTTAACTATAACCAAGAAATCTTTTTCATGGAAGGAACCTGTTAATTTAGAGCTCATCAACACGTCTGAGAAATTTATCTTAAGTTCTCCTAATATGGATTACTTTCCATTTATTCAAGGAGAATTTAATCACCAATCATGATGGTAAGCCTGCCAATATCATAAGGAGAGTCTTCCAATATTTGTTTTTTTATCAGCCAAAATAAGGTCAATTATGCCAGATAAGCATCTTCTATTTGTTATAGATACCAAATATATTGATTCACCTCCAGATTAATGAATTAAATCCAGGCCTAGATGACAGAAATTGTGCCATCTCGTGGCAGGTGTCCACAACACAGAAAACACCATCACTATTCTTCCTAATTGTCACTTGTCCCTTTTTACAGAGAGCAGGGATTGAACGGGCCAGGAGAATGAACTACCTTCTACTACCTGCTAGAAATAATCCCTCTAGATTATGATTAGGTACTTTGGTGGGATGAGGATGCTTGCATTAGAATTGCCCATGCTGCAGCTTTTCTGTATATGGAGGACTGTCAAGCTGGTATCATTAACAAACAATGAATTTAAATGAGACCTTGGAAAACATGCTGCAGAAAATGCCAGAGCTTTGTGAAAAAATCTCTGCCAGTGAAATTAGAATGGTGGCAGGTACCAGAAATTAAATTATGACTTGAGACTTGTTCACCTCTTGTACCCAATATTCAGAAAATGTTATAAACTTTCCCTTTATGAATTATAGCTCACTATTCACGCAGCTGTCATCTCATGAAATAACCAACACACAGTAAAATGATCATCCATCAGTGATCATTCAAAAGTCAATACCATCTTTCATGTAACAGTCTTAAACAGCCTTTCACTTGCTGGAAACCAAGCATCTACCTTGGCAAAGATTAAAATTGTTTCAAATTAACATTCTTCATACATCACCTCCAAAATGCAATGGGATTTTTTTAAATGGCTAAATAATTGAATATATATCAAAACTACTGATATGCTAACTAAGAAATGAACATTGCTGCTTGTTACAGAAACACCCCGGGTAAATTACTTTAATCAGTACCATGACCTAGGGTAAATTTTAAAGTGTTGCAAAAGTATTGGGCAGAGTTTCAGTTGTATAATTCCAACTGGCTATGCAGGAACATCAGGCAATTTAAATCCCACACGCTGCTTTGACAAAAACCACAGAACAAAAACCCTAAACAAAAACCACTATACAGGAGGCTTCCTTATTACTTACACAGCCAGAGCTCATTTGACACTGCATTGAGCATTGTGAGATTAGGCCTACAGAGCAGATGCGGTCCCTATAATGCTTAGGGTAGGGGGTCTCAATCTGGAATTTCTGAAACCCAAGAGGGACATGACCACCTTGCCCTTCCCACATTGCTAAATGAGAGAGAGATCCTGGCTAGACGGGAGGGAACCCAGGCCTAGATGAGGGGATATAGACAGACAGGATTGTTTGATACAAGACATGCAAGGATAAAAAGAGACTTTGTTACTTACCCTACATAAGGTACTGGTAATTTACAAAGGATATAAATAATGTTAGATATTTTAGTCATCTCACTGAAATTGATGAAAGCAGCAAATATTTGTACCCTCTTAGAAAGAAGATACAATTGCAAACAAAGGAACTGAATAATTAATGGCAGATGTTCTATTTTTATGAATAGCTGTCATCTGTAGAACATTTCTAACAACCTAAGGTAATGCATGCTGCTGACCTAATGATAAAAGAGAATTTTTTTGAAGATACCTGATCTCATGAGTTGAATATGAAAAGAAAACACAACTACTGCAGTTGTTTGGAATTCTGTGTATATTTTCCTTTACATGAACATTTAATTGTTGTTGATCGTTATTGATTAAGTAATGTTGGAATCCTAAATGGGCAGCATTTGCACTTTGCAACTCAAGAAGATTGTAGCACTTTAAGTTTATCTGTCCATAATGGCCCAAGATGTTGGTTATGTATTGACACAAGGATAGGAACAGGTTCACACTGAGAAATTTACTATGAGAGATGCAAGACAATTCTGAAGGACTGAAAGTTGTTAATTTACTAGAAGATGGAAAAAACCCCGCAAGTGTGATTTTCTGATTCAAGTACAAGCTTAGGTACTTGCATGTGAGCTCATGACACAGTTGTGTTTAAGGCTGGAGGATTTTCCTTACAGGTGCACAGAACATAGACAGCTAAACTCTCCTAACAGAATAATAATGTTAATTGTATCACCATTCATTGAATTTCCTGTGAATCAAGAGAGATATAAAACACTTACATACCAGGGGTCTGATCCATATACTTGGGCTAAGGGGAGAAAATTATTGCAGGGATCACAGATAATAATCTTTCCCACACAAAAACAGGTCATCAACAGGGTATGAAGCCTGGACCTGCATTGCAAGAGAGAACTCTGCCTCGTGGGCTAAAGGAATAACCCGGTTTACTGATAGTGGTAGCAGACTCTCAAACTCTATGTATTCAAGCTACTAAGGAAGGAGTGACACATGGAAGAGGGTAAGTGGAGCTCTGAGAGCTTGCAGAAACCATTCCTTATCAACTCATAGGGTGAGATGCTGGCATGTTCCCTTTAGAACTCCATGGATACTTAACAGTATTATTGCCTAACCTCCATGGAAAGAGGTACTGCACACCAAGTGAGGGGGCCAGGGCAGCATTGCAGAGTCAGTACCTTTGTGGAGTTAGTGCTTCCTTTCCCTGCAGGTCATTGAGATCTGAGGGTTTGGAGGATGTGCTCACTCACACCTTCCTGCGTGACCTGTCAAACCCATCTCCTACAAGAATGACATTCTGCCTCACAGAGTTGGCTGGGCTCTGTCCCCTTCTCTCTAGTTTTATGATATGGCCCCAGGCTTGGAAATGGTGTTTCTATTCTCACTTAAACTGGATGTCCCTGAATGCTAAAGTGCACAAACTTTATGTTCATCGGGCCAGATTCTCCATTGTCCTGCAGCTTGTGTAGCTATTTATACCAGTGCAAGTGTGTAAAAAATGCTATGGCTCTGATTGAATAGCATTGTACACCTGCTACACAAAGTGCAGAGCAGCAGAGTATTTGGCCCATCATATGTTTGCACCTACAGAGTAGAAGACTGGTTCAGAAGCACAAGTTTGGCTATTCTGCTCTCTCCCCTTCTTCTCTAGAGTATTGCTTGGGAGTCCTGGGATGTCATAGCACATGGAATGAGCTCTCATGGACTAAATGGCTGCAAGTTAAATTGCCAAGCACTTGTGAAAGTGATTGTAGATATTCTTCAAATAAATAAAAAGTTGACTTAAGAGATGTGGCAGGGAGGAAGGGAAGAATATTCTTTTGCAGAGAAGCATTATTCCACCATATTGAAAAAATAACTTCCTTTCTAAATCTTCCCACCCCCCACCCTGTAGTTTTGTAGTATAATGACTGTTCTTATCCCTCCTGACGAGGAAAAATACTGTACTTCAGCAGAAAAGCTCAGTATAAGTCCTTCACATTGTCTATATCTTCTGGTTCTCTTCCCACAAGTCACATGGAATAGAAAATATAGTTACCATACACTGAAATTTTAGAACACGTTAGCGGACCACACAGCCAAGATAATCATTTCTCCTTGTATTCCAATGCTGAGAGCTCACAGTGGTATGCAAGTCAGTGGAAACAGTCTCCTGAATCCAGTTCTACAATTGCACTACAACATATATGGTCTAATGTAACTTTATTCAACTGACACCAACTAGAATTCAAAATACATGCATTATTTATATTACAGTAGTGCCTAGAAGTTCCAACCAAGATCAGAGCTACATTGTACTAGCCCTGCAAACTCATAGTAAGAGACAGCCCCTTCACTGGAGAATTTATATTCTTAAAAGCTTAAAATGACTGCCATGTCATACAGGATGCACATACTGGTTCAGAAACTATTAGAACAGCCCCTTCCGTCCTCTACAAATCATTGAGCATTTCTAAGAACAAACTAAAAGCAAAGTTCTGAAATGTTTTTTTTTTAAATATAACACCGGTTTTCAGCTTTGGCAGGAAAAAACAAATCATCACAAGAAAAATTGTTCTCGTATATGGAAATTCACCTCTTTGCAGAATGTTTAGACAGGCCTATGTACCACTTTAAGGCTTCATAAGAGAATTACAAATGCCAAGAATATTTAACATTTTAAAAAGGAGGCATAATTTGTACCACTTGATCGATCAAAGCATCTCAAGCACACGTTTAAGATACCAAAATGGAACATTTTGTTCAGCATAGGCCTTTTATAGGCCCACTGTAGAGGGGGTAAATTTCACCCAGGACGCACGTGGCCATGGGTGGAAGGGATGGAAGTTTCTCTTCTGATTTCTAGATCAATTACTGACCTCACATTCAGACTCTGGGATGTTCACCCATACTAACCAAGGATGAAACCTCAAATGTTTGGAGATTTGCCAATCACAAATGCAATCTTAATTTCACTGGAGTTTTCATAATTAAAAAAATCCTATTTTGTTTCCTGTACCTTTGAGTCGTGGAAGCAGATGACTCCACGTATTTCCACATGAGAGAGATTGCTCATTACAAAAGCAGTATGTTTTCGTTTTCAACGTCTCTGAAGGCTTAAGAAAGATTAGGAAGGAACATTTGCTTACCAGAAGCCACATTTCTGAGATATTTTACCTTGGCATGTGAGGGTTTGGTTGAGTAAACTGAACTAAGAATCACTAATTTAGAATGAAGTTATTTAGGTGTTATGAAAATATTGGTAGAAGTTACTGGCATATATACTACTAACCCTCTTTTCAGTGTATTGTTCCATTCTGCTTTTGAGTCCCTGCTCTTGAGTTCTGCTTTTTCAGTGTTGTGCATTCTCATCTGAAAAGAAATATGCACATGTCCTATTTAGGCCCATTCATAAAAGAAGACTTCACACTGGGCTAAATCTTACATTATATCAATGTTGATTCTGTTGTTGGTGTCAGGTGGAAAAGACCTGGAATTATTATCAAACTATTTTATACAGAACACACATGAGCAGACAAGTAGTTTTACTTGTCACCATTGGTTGAAATCGACTTTACTTTAATTAATCCCAATGAATACATATCGAAGGGAGAATGGACCCTCTAGAGAAGTGTATTCAATTCACCAATGATTTATTTTCCCATGTTAACTATCAAAGAATAGAGTATATTTTTCCATGTTGTGTTAAGTTAATATTTTCTTGCACACCCCAGTTGGTATTTGACCTCAAGACCACACTGTTGTAATAGCATGGAATTTACCACTGTCACAGTCATCTATCAATTGTTAATCCTACTGTGCAGGTTTAACATTAATACTGCCATATGCATAAAAACATTTTAAATATTCTTACAGTTTTATGCTACAAGAACAGCTAAAGAACTGGCAAGGAAGTGGAAAATTAAACTTCATTTGACTAGGAGTCATTTGAAGATATGTAGTACCAGACTTAAGAGAAATATTAAACTCACATTGTATTTTGCCTTAGAAACTTTGGTGAGTGGGCATTTCAGACCTTCTCATTATTATTTCTATAGCACCATTGGTGAGCACATCGCAACAGATAGGCATTTGAGATGAAATCTTGACCCCACTGAAGTCAAAGGCAAAACTCAGAGTGAGTATGATCTACTCTTATGCCCCTATGGGAATTATTTGAACTTTGAGCCCAGGCACATAGCAGTAAGAGGCCACTGACATCCATTTTTCGTGTGTCCTTCATAGCAGATGGATGGGAATGGGATGAGTACTGGCTTCAACTACCTACTCCTATCTGCTGTCAAGTGTAGCTGAGCTATCAGGAGGAATATAGTAGTTCATTGCTGGTATAGCCCCTACTCACCACCCAAAGCAAGAAAGAAGCAGGGGGAAGCACTGTCATTGCGATTTGAATTGCCAAATCACAACACTTCCCAGGAATATTCCTGGGATGCTACAGTGTGCACTCCACCCATGCTTCAGTGTTGTGGCTAAAGACACAATAAGCTGTCTATCCATTTGTAAATGACTCTCTTTGGGTATAACCAGCCATTGTCTGCCTCTTGTAAAGATCGATCAACGCACATTATAGCAATATTGAATCTAATACCACGTGATAAGAATATGTAACATACTTTTAAAAGGAAGCATAATTTGTACCATTTGATTAATCAAGACATTGCCAGCACCCTTTCAAGATGCAAAATGTCTTGTCCTTGACTAATCTGATGGAATTTTGGCTCTAACTCTCATGTAGCTCTGATAGTGACTTGCATGTGAAGCAGGCGTGACCAGCGTCTCTTTAAAGGGTGTCAATTCCCACCTGTAAAATATGAACTGAAATTCTCTTGGTGAGGGGAGGTCTTTTAACACTGGAGCTTGCCTAATAAGGATGGTGCCTTACACAGGGTTCATGTGTCTGGTATTTATAGATAAAATAATTTACACTGACCCAAGAGGTAACCTCCTTGAATTTTATTATTTTCAAACATATTTGCACTAAAGCTGGAACACTAGATCTGATCTTCCTTGAACTTTGAGGAAGTTTTGAGATTCAGACTTATCTCTATAAATAAGATGGTGTGACACAGACCAGAGACATTACCATAATTCCAGCTCCGCATCAAAGTCCTCAGGCCACAGATGTTCAGGGAAAGGGCTATAAGGATTTCTGCCTGGGAGGCAGAGGCGGGAGACTCTCTTTGAGAGGTTTGGACTCTGCACTTTGGGAGTGGGGGGCAGTCACTTGAATGGATGGAACTTTGTGCTGGAGATATTTTCTTCTTATTCTTTTTCTGCTCAGATTAATTTACTTTGATTCTTGTTCTAAATACTATTCCTTAAGAAAATGTTACCAGTTTGCCTATGGAAAAGAAGTCACTGTATGCACACTGTAAGCCAGCCGGCACCATGTCCAAGTTTGTAGCTCCCAACATTAAAAACACCAAGCCAAGAGCTCCAATTCTCGAACCTGGGAACTGAAACCAGCTCGCTGGGGTTGAATGTGATAAATACATATGAATATAGAAGGCCACATCTCTAATGGCACAGGCCAGCTATAGAACAACTTCTGGAGTCTCCATAAGAGAACACACTTTAAAATCTCCTATTTGCCTAAGAATAACTCTGTGCTCTCCCTTTAGTGCACAAGGGCAGATTTTAGCCGTGTCTCAGAAGCAGCTTTTTGAAAATAGAGCCCATGTACCACTCAGTGCACTTATATGTTCCCAGACATCCTCCTTCCTTTTTCCCCCCTTAAATGATTTTTTACTGCCCTCATTTTATTTAAAAACCGCTGAGCAGTAAAAATCTGTATCTAGTCAATGTGTCTGAGTAATGTTTAACCTTAAATAAAAACTTGACAGATAGATTCACACTCTTTTTATCTTGTTTCCATTAGTTATTTATTTCTCAGAGAGCCTGAATGCTTCCTTGGTACATACTTGATTAGTAGACTGACAAGAACCTTGATAGGGCCAGGGTACAAATGTACGTAGTTCCTTTAAAACTCTATCTAAACCAATTTGTTTTGTAATGCTTTTGAATGAATTGGATCAAAAGCTCATAGCTGGACTTTGGATCATACTTTTCCTGCTTCTTTTAATTTTTAGCATTGATAAGCTTTGGAAACATCTCTCTTTTTAGGAAGGAGCTAATTGCTTCTGTGAATCCGATTTAGAAAAACAGAACAAAAAAACCCACCTAGATATCGGCGAATTATCCAGCCGGCACTATGTCCAAGTTCATAGCTCCCGACATTAAAAACTTTGTGGCGTGGGACTACGTTGTTTTTGCTGCACTCTTTCTAATTTCTTCTGGCATTGGTGTTTTTTTTGCAATTAAGGAGAGGAAAAATGTAACTTCAAAGCAATTTTTAGTAGGTGGAAAGCAGATGACATGCGGACCAGTGGCATTGTCTCTTACAGCTAGTTTCATGTCTGCAGTGACTGTTCTGGGAACACCAGCAGAGGTATATCGCTATGGAGCGCCCTTCATTATTTTCTTTATTTCATATACGTTTGTCATCATCTTTACTTCTGAACTTTTCCTACCTGTGTTCTACAGATCTGGGATTACAAGCACTTACGAGGTAAGTAAAATTGACACTAACCAGTCTATTATGTATACAGACATTTCTAACCCAATTCTATGGTAAAACCTGTCTTTTGGAATAGTTCAAAACCACAGGGTATTTATTTATACTTTGGCATTGAATAGCATTATAATAATAATTATTTATTTGCATTGCAGTTATGTTTAGGGTACCAATCCAGGATTAAGAGCCCATTGTACTAGGCAGACTAGGGAGCTCACCACCTTGCTTAATACAGTAGTACAAAAGTAGGTTAAAGTCAGTAAATGCAAATAAGAAAAATACTGCGTGAGGAGAGCAGTACAAATGTGGTTAGGCTACGTCTACAATGCAGTCAGGGTATGCTTTGCAGGTCATGTAGATGTACTTGTGCTATCTGTACTCTAGCTAGCTCACTAAAAACATCAGTGAGGACACCATGGTGTGTACTTTAGCACTGGCTGCACAAGCAAGTAGATAGCCGGTGACGTGGGGAGAGGCTCAGGCCCACTGGTGCAGGCTGCCCTGAAACCTGAACCACAGTGTCAGCACTGCTATTTTTGGTGAGCTGGCTAGATCAAAGCTAGCATGGGTACATCTAATAAGCTGCAAATCTCACTCCCAGCTATACTGTAGACATAGTCTTAGTCTCCATAAACAGGAAAGAAAATGCTATTCATGAGTCGGTATTAAAGAGGGGCTCAAACCACTAAATTCCATTTCTGCCCCCCCCAAACTACTAAATTCAGGATTGTCTGATCTGGGATTTTAGCTCAGTCCTTGTAAATCTAGGGGCATTTACTGAGTGTGGATCTGGGTTCAGATTTTGACCACTACCAAAATTTGCAGGTTGAGGGGGATGGATCTGGGCACATATCCAGTGATTAGGTCAGGAAACATTAAGGTACTTGTAGATGTATCTGAGGGAGTTGGATAACACCAGTTTTTTGCTCCCTGTGCAATTTCCCAGCTGCTTCTGAAATTTTTGCCAGGCATGCCTCCCTGAAAGAAGCGAATTCCTGGTATGATTGCTCAGCAGCTGTGAAAATCAATTGTCACTGTGGTGTTATTACTGAGAGCACAGTGCACAACCTCAATTATCTGGATGTCACTGGGGACACCGGACAAATTTTGGACAAGTAAGGTATTCAATAGTCAGCGGACTTAATAGAGGTCATGGGACATGGTCCTGTTCTTCACTACAGAAAGATTCAGTTACCTAAGGAGTGGGTGAAAAAAAGCCTCATGGGCTACTAAATCAAACCAAGGTAATGGGAATGTTTGTACACAAGCCACAGAGGTTTAAAAACAAGGGAAAAACTCCATTTGAAAAACTATGCATAGGCATTTTGAAATGTTTCATGGCTAGGTTAGGAAAAGTTCAGATGGGAAATTCTTCTCGGTCACCAGAAGCAAAGTAAACAAGGGCACTTTCCCAAATATATTGGGATAATAAAAGATCAGAGTCAAATTTTCCTCCCCGTTTCATCATTGCAATCCTTGGGATCACTTCAGTGTAACTGAGAGAAGAGTTTGTCCCAATGAATGCAAATAAAGATGACAAGCTTAAGAGTAACAGAGAAGCTACTCAAGTATCTCTGCATTAAGATTTCTAAAGGACAGAAAGTCCTCGGAATCTTCTGTAAATAATGTGTGCTGGGGAGCATTCTATATGGTATGTAATCCCCTGGAAAGTATGGATGGGTACTCAGATATTACTAAGGACAGCGGTGTCCTTAATCAGGCAGTTGGAGTTTATCCTGATGATTCGAGTGAGTAGATTTCTATAGAACCCAATCAGGTTTTTCCTAGTTAGCTTGCAGATGTCCCCAACTCCCCCCCTCATGTAGCTGGATGAAGAATCAAAATAAAGCAGTTTTTCCTTTTCTGATTTGCCTTTGGATTTTTCCAAGGACTCCCAACATAACAGGTGCTATCAGGTAATGGATAGTTCAGTTCCACCCAACACATTATTTTAGATACTTATGATTATGATACTTAGATACTTTAGATTAATTATGAAGCTTCTTAAAATGTAATTTTCTATGGCTGCAAAGATCATGTTATCCTGTTCATTAGTGATGATAGCAGTGTTAGTAAAGTCAGTGGGACTACTTGTGGAGTAAAGTGCTATTCAGTGCTAATAAGTGTATCATAATCTGGCCCAAATGTCACAGATGCTTTTCACTAATTGTACTTTTCATTTCCCCCAGTATTTGGAGTTAAGATTTAACAAGTCTGTTCGCTTTGCTGCAACACTGATCTACATAGTGCAGACGGTAAGAAATGCCTTTGTGGGTGTAACCGGGTTTTCTGTAATATATTTACCTAGAAAAGCTCAGCTCAGATGAAGCATCTGTTTGCAGTGAGGTCCTGTTTTGTTTTGTTTTGTTTTCTTTATTTTCCAGTGGGCTTATAGACTAAGGCTCAGAGAGGGTGAGTGAGTTCCCTGAGGTATAGGGGTGCTAATTTTGGTTGGACGTATTCCTGGAGGTTTCATCACATGACAATCTTTAATTAAAGATTCATTTTTACTTCCTGGAGACTCCAGGACAATCCTGGAGGATTGGCAACCCTACTGAGGTACTGTAGTGAATCAGAGAGGCTCACCTGGGATTGGACTCTAAATGTCTCCTGGCACCCAATCCTTTGCTCTGAGGAACTATGAAGCCACATGACCCCTTTCACCAGAAGAACATGAGGCCCTCTGTAGTCCAACGGCGTAGTTGCTTAGCTAACTGAACACGTTCTATCATTAAAACTTTTTATCTTATTGCTTGTTCCTCCCCCTCACACAGCACTGGCCTGACAGTTGTAGAGCAGTTGTGAAGATCCCTTGAAGGCACGAGTTTATTTAAACTCCGGCCTGGAATCTCCCCTCCAGCAAGCTCCTGCCAATACCCACCCTCACCAGGACACTCCTATCTCTTCACCTTGAGCACCCCACTGCTTTCACCCTTCCAGCTCCTTCCTGTTTAAAAATAAAATTCTTTATGGCTGCTGCCCCCAGCGCCATCACTTTGACCTCCCGGTGGACACAATTGTGCACCCACATGGTTCAGCCATTCTTGCTCCAATCTCAAGAGGGTTTTTTTCCCCCATCTACTTTCTCTCAAAGGACAGTAAGTCACTTTCAAGTCCACTTCTTTGTGTAGTCAGTAAAACAGACTAAAATCACCTTTGTGATCAACTTAACACCACATCTCTATGTAGCAGAAAGAGGTGCATTTCTAGCACATGGCCCCTTTTGTTACAGCAATCATCCCTTCTGCACATTTCCAGCAGACAAACTTGATTCTGCTGTTTGGCAGTTAGAGAAGCAGGGGCGGCTCTACCAATTTTGCCGGCCCAAGAGCTGCCGCCGAATTGCCGCTGCGGGACACGGACTGCCACCCCATTCTGAATGCCGCCCCAGACACCTGCTTGGAGCCGGCCCTTTAGAGAAGTGGTTGTTTTAAAAGACTATTTTTGATCTCTGAAGTTTTTTGGGTGGCCACCTTTATTTTTCTTTGAAAGATTTGTAACACAAGCTCATAAAAACAATCACTCAAACTAAATTTTCCAAAAGATAATTGGTGTGATTTGGTTGAGATAAGTAGGTAGATTCTGGATCATGCTCTGACCCGTTTGAACCACTCTGATTGCACAAAGTGGCAATTCATCTGGCTTAAATAGCCACCTGAGAATCCCTCTGGTAGTTGTCTCAGCTCATTCGGGAAGAAGGCTAAAGGCGATTTTTTTTTTTTTTTTTTTTCTTTAACAAGATGACCCAGTGCACGTACATATTCAGGATTCTAAATCATCCACAACCATATGTGCATCACATGAATACAAACCAATGCATATACAATACAGCTGTGGCTATGAAGGAGGACAAAGACCATAATTGCAGCTGAGCAGCTTGCCATCTGGTATTTTCTCTCCAAAGGTACACTCTAGGATTCTCGGCTATATTTAGAACAGTGCCTCTGTTATAGGATTGAGGATTAGTTAAGTGCTTTTTACAAACTAAATTAACCTCTTTAAGATGCTTTCCCACTTTTTAGTAATCCAACAGGCAGATGAGGAAATGAAACTAAGGCACTTACAATGAATTTATTTAGGTTTTCAAAAGCAAGCATCAAAACACAGTCCCTGAATGTCACTGAATTACCAGCGAAGGGTGAAATTCACCAAGGTGCAAGGTTCTCTGCACACTGTGGGCAGTAGAGAGAAGGTGTGCAGGGATGGTGGGCCAAACAACCAATACACCATGGCTATTGAATTTCCTGTGTCTTGTAGACATGGCTCCGAAACAAATGCACCAAGGAAGCTGTTGGGATATCGGATACATTGCCTCCAGTTGCTTAGTAGGAGCAATAAGTGGCAGCTACTTCAACCCAATAACCTTGCTTACTCCCAACCAAAAAAAGCCTATGTAAAATCAGTCAGTGCATGGGGTAGGGGAGAATTTCAGTAAAGCTGTAATATTTTTTCAAATCTATACTGTTTCTGTGAAGGCTGACCTCTAATCAGAGCAAAGAGAACAACTCAGGGGAATAATACCTTAATAATAATACTTATCATTTATAGAGTGCTGTATATTACTAACAACCTTATAAACATTGACTCACTAGTCCCCACAGCCTCTCCCCCCTGCCTCCATGAAGGAGGTGAATAAATAGTAACATCCCCGTATCACAGATGGGGAAGCTCAGACAAAGAGAAATTAGTGATTTGTCCAAGATCAACACAGCGAGTCAGTGTGAGAGCCAAGGTAGAAATACAATTATATCAACGATTTAAAACTATTCGTAGCAGCAAATTATTTTAACTGAACATAGAGGAAAAGATGCGTGGAAGGTATACATGTTTGCTTCTCAGGAGACTGTTTTCCAAACAAATTCTACTCATTTAATGTTAGCAGCCTTAGCAATGCAGTTCAGTATTTTACTTCTCTTTTCTTTTCCCTCCGCAGTGTCATTATTTGTGCTTAGAATTGTTCAGTTAGCAAAAAAGTAGCCAGTTACGGAAAGGGTTCTGTGGACTCTGTCAGATATTAACAGTCACCCAGGTTCAACATGAGTAGGCTAGGCTATTTCTGTGTCATTGTGTTGATATGGTATTGCATCCCCAGATATGACTTTCTCTATCTGATTAATATTTCATGGCACCTAAACACCACACTGATAGGTGTATCAAAAACAGCTAGATAGATATTGTTGATGTATCCATAAGTACAGAGTTAAAAAAGAAAATGAAGTTTGACTTTGTAGAGATTAGGGACAGAAGGCCTTACAGTTTAGAACCTCATCCACGTTTCACCATATTTGGGGGCCTTTGGATCTGATGGTTAGCTTTGAGCTCCTCTCTAATCAGAAACCAATCAGCTGTTTTTCCAAGTATATTCTTCATGACCTTTTTTCTCCTTCAGATTCTTTATACTGGAGTAGTGGTTTATGCTCCGGCATTGGCTCTTAACCAAGGTGAGTTTCCAGCCCAAAGCACATGGCTACACCAATCAACCATGTCACAACACAAGCGGGATAACTGAAGCAGACAGATTAAAAACAAAATGCTTTATAAAAGGTTCTGTACCTTCATTTTAGTAGCTCTACATTTGCTAGCTCGCCCGCCCCCCTCTCGTATCAGTACACCAGCAGGAGTCTGCCATTTACCCGCTCTATTTTAGTTTATACTAAAGAGTAACTTGAGGAGGTGAGTGCTGAACAGTTTCTCAATATCTTGGCAAAGTGGTCAGTACAAGGTGATGATCCAACACTGTACTGTGTACTTTGATTCTTTCTTCCCCTTCCAACGGCGCACTGATCTCTAGGGGATAAAACGGAGATCTCTCTATCTAGAAGTATTTCAGTTGTCTAACTCCCAGCAGGAAGGCTGAAGAGTAAGATTGTGGTGTCTCTGATACAGCAGGTGGCAATTCTCCAATGCCCCTGCATAGCTCTAAGTGGCTCTATGCTGCTGATCATGGCATGTTTCAGGGAAGATTTAAAACCGAGGTCCTGAATGATGATAAAGTTCCTATAAAGTTTTTTGTAACATCTCTCTTTCAAATTCCAGTGTAACTCCAATCCCTGTTTCCCCTGTAGCTACAACTGAATACTATGTTCTTCACTTTTTGTGCTAAAACCATTGTAAATCAGGGACTCATCGCTCAGTTTAAGTGTGTTGCGTATTGGCTATCTCCATGAAAGGAAAGGAATCCTCCCACACAGGCCATGGAGTGGTGCCATAAGAGGCTACTTCAGCCCAGTGTGTCCATAAAGAGAGGATAGGAGTTGGGGAATGTCAGAGGACCCATGCAGTGGTGCATCATTTGACTCCATATTGGCCTGTCCCAGTCCCCTCCAACTCATTCCCCAGTGGAACTAGACTCTGTTTTATGTGGGTATGAGTTACCCCCGAATTCATACCCTGCAAGGTGGAACCAATTAATGCTGTTCCTAGGACTGCTTCAGCTGCATGAGTGGGACCTGGATTGCCCCTGTAGGTGCGGCTTCATTCTACACAGAATTGCAATTTGTGCACTGAGCAATGAAACAATTTGGCATTTTTATTCTACTTCACTACGAACAGGGAGTTTCAGCCTACCTAAATTCACTATGGGCCCTACAGTTTTGATGTTAAATTCACTTGAATTACTTCAGTTCTAGTTACATCAATGGGAGTCCTGCATACATATCTGACAGCAGAATTTTGTTCTCCCTCTTTGAATCATTGGAGTCTCTAAAGCACTTGGTACTTTAGTTGATATTATTAATTGCAAAGGAAAAAAATTTCATCTAGGCAAATTTTATTACTCACGAAATCTGGACAAAAGGAGAACTAAGAAATCATTGCTCTAGAACAATTACATATTTAATTCTATCAACTGCGAGATCTTCCACATGTCTCACAGAAATAGTTTTGATTTGGCCTTACAACATTATTCAACTTAATGATTACTCTCACACAAATGAAATGCAATTAATCACAATTTGCAAGAAGGCAGCAAAATGAAAGCAATGATACAAAACAATACGCATCAGAGTCAAGAAACCCTTATCTTGTAGAGGAGCGCCTAATAGGAAACAAATATTAAAGTTAATAAATACTCCTATCCTGCTGGAGTAAAAGGATCCGAGTTATTCTGATGAACTGCACCTGTTTTACTACCAATTTGATTTTCTTTGGTTTTACAGTGACTGGATTTAATCTCTGGGGCTCTGTATTTGCAACAGGAATTGTCTGCACTTTCTACTGCACTCTGGTATGTAACTAACACAGTAGAAAGGTTTAAATACAGATGACAAAGGCTAACACTACTCAGATAAGAAGTAATAGGAACAGGGTTTCTAATTATAGCTAGAATGACTGAAGTTTGCATTAGTAAACATAGAAACATTTGGCAAGCTAACAATCTTTCAAATATTACATCTATTTTTGTACGTTTTATGGGAATAAGCAAACAGCTTTATATCTTCATCCCACACTCTGAATTCTCAAGGTTTAAATCAGATAGCTTAAGGCCAAGGCCAAGACTTTTCAGTTCAGAGAAGGAAGTGATAAACTTTCCTGCCATACTAAAGCTTCTGGGAAGAAGATAATGATCTCCCAGACTATGTTTCTCAGTCTATAATTTATAAATGGTAAGGGGACAAATTCATTCTTGGAATAACTCCAGCAAAAGTGTAGGGATAGAATCTGAGATGAACACACCCCACTGATCCCAGGCCTTATAAAGAGCTTCAATTTTGAGTGAAAGTATCATGAGAACATCCATGAGGATTTGTATGGGAGCAGATACACTTACTCTTTGAGGATTCATTGTGCAGTAGACAGTGATCACCAGCTTCCTGTGGATATCAAGGGTAACACTTATGCAATTTAGGCGATTAAGTCCCATTGATTCTTAATGTATTTTTGAAAATGGAGCTTAAGCTCCTAAGCCACTTGGGCACTTTTGAAAATGTTAGTCTCTGTCTGAGCCTGAATACTGAGAGCTTGTAAGGAAAGGGAATCAGTCATTGGGGGAAAGTCAGTGGGTGGGATGTCTGGGACCAGGACTACCAGGATAACATTTGACAATTAAGCATGAAGCCGAAGCCAGAGGGACACCAGGGCTGGAGGAGGGATATAACTTTTAGTGGGTGGAAGAACTGGTGATGGAGTGAGGCTTGGTGGCAAGAGGCAGAGCCTAAAATGGCTACTGCCATGAGCTGGCAGCCACTTTACAGAGCGGATAGTCAATCTCTTTAATTAGGGATGCAATTTGTACACAAATCAGGGATACACTCTAATTAAGAAGATTAATCATTTTCTTTCCAAACTCAAAATAATTAAAAAAGCCATTGCCCATAACCTGAGGCCTAAAATTTGGACTTTTTGGTGTAGGGATTTACACAATTTAATAGAAATGTTTCCATTATTATTTTTATTTCAATAACAATTTTCAAAAATTAATATTCCCATCCACTGCTGAAAATGAAAACCCCTCCCACAATATTATGCTAGTCCATGATATCCAGAATATGAAATGACTATTAAAAAAAAGGAAATTTGCCAGTTTAGTTTCAGTTTCCACATCATGGAGTTTTCTACTATCTTAACACAAAACAGGGGAGGAAAGATAGTCCTGTGGTTAAGGCACTGTACTGGGATTCTAGGGTTCAGTTCCTGGCTCTGCCACACACTTGTGTGTATGATCTTGAACAAGTCACTTAATCTCTCTGTACTTCAGTTCCCAATCTGTAAAATAATACATCCTTTGTCCAAGAAGTAGAATGTCAACCGTTTAGGGCAGGAACGGTTTCTGACTATGTGCACGTACACAGAGTAGGATTTACATCTTACGCGCTCCTAGGCATAGCTTCTTCAGCCCCACTTCCCGCCTATGGCTGACCTTCATGTTGCACAGAGTTTTAGAGAGGTAAGGCACTACCAGAACACTGGTGCCCCTAGGCACATGCCTACTGAGTCTAACTGAAAATCTGGCCCCACATGTACAGCACCTAACACAAGGCCCTGAGCTGACTTGGGGACTCTAAGCTCTACTGTGATGCAAACAACAACAAGAAAATGCAAATATACAACTTCTTATTGTTTTAGGGAGGATTAAAAGCTGTTGTCTGGACAGATGCATTTCAACTGGTTGTCATGGTGATTGGTTTCTTAACGGTTCTGATTCAAGGAACTATTCAGAACGGAGGACCTACCAACATCTGGGAGAATGCCAACAATGGATCGCGCCTAGCAGTATTTGAGTAAGCACAACATAAACTCTGCCTGTAATTCTCATTATGTTTTTTTCACATTTCAGATAAAACCCTACTGGCATTAAGCTGCATTTAAACATTAATAATTATTAAGAGTTAATTTCTGTGACAATGAGTGGTTCTTATTCCTCAATAAAAGTATTGCAGATTGACTATGCTTTAAGTCAGTGGTTCTCAGCCTTTCCCAACTACCGTACCCCTCTTCAGGCATCTGAAACCCGAGCCCCGCCACCTGGGGCTGAAGCATATAATAGCTTTGCAGGGCCACAGGCAATTGCCCTGCTTGCTGGTCCTGCACTTGTGACCTCCCTAAACCCATCCAGCGATCCCCTTGGGAATCGTGACCCCCAAGTTCAGAAACAATGATCTTGATGAGTTGATGTACCCCCTGGAAGACCACTGCGTATCCCCAAGGGTACGCATGCTCCTGGTTGAGAACCACTGCTTTAAGTATTCAAGCTTTAGTCAAGTCATCCAGCTCTTGGGATGTTCTATCAGTTCCATAAAGAACTCTCATTCCTTTCTTTCCTAATGTGTTTGGGTAAAATCCTGGCTGCACTGAAATCAATGGGAGTTTTGCCAGTGACTTCAGAAGGGCCAGAATTTCAGCCCTTATGTTTATCTCCCCATGGACCTTTTTCTAGGATATTCCCCACCCCCTTTTCGCACATCTTAACATTCCCCATCTTTAAAAATACCACATTATTTTAAATACACTTGCCACTGTAGCTAATCCTGCTGCCACAAGACTGGTGCCTGCTGTGGTGAAGTGGCCTCCCATTGGCGGCTGTTTAGAAACGAGCAGCAGCGACAATGGTGCTTTTATAAAAAAAAAAACTAAGTGTACTATTTTATCAACAGCCGTTCTTGGATCAGAAATTAACAGAGCTGTAAAGGAAAGGGAGTTGTACAAATAAAAATAAGATTAACTGTAGTTATATTTATTAAAATAAAATTACAAGGGTGATGAAACTTAAGGCATAAGCTAATTGCTAGTTTAACTCTGGAAGACATTTATCTTCCTGGGCTAATATATGGTGATAGTATGACTATAGTAATTAGGTGGATTATAGAGCTTTTATGTCTGAAGTATAGTATGTGGCATTGTCTCCTGCTGGGAACAGGATACCAAATGAGATGGACCATTAGTCTGTTCCGGAGGGGAGGCGGGGGGGTGGGGGGAACCACTTACTTGTGTGGTTGTTATAACTAGTGACTGGTGCAAGGCCAGTAAATATAAGGCTAACTTTCTCACACTTATAAGTCTCAGTATTTCTGAGGTATAACACAGTGATTAGATATTCTTTTTAGCAGAGTAAACACACACAAGCTTTGCTGTTTAATGATGAATTTGGGCTGAGCATTAGCTACTCAGTACATGTCTGATTTAGACAAGTGTCCTATCTGCAGATTCAGATCTTTTGGTATTCCTCAAAGCTCAGGGGTGTTAGAAACTAGACCTTTGGTTCAGGCATATCTCTATTGTGCCTGAATGTTGGGTTTAATCAAATGGAGCTGAATTACTTTCCTCTCTGTCTTGTAGCTTTGATGTAGATCCTTTAAGGCGACACACCTTTTGGACAATCACAGTTGGGGGAACCTTTACATGGTTAGGAATCTATGGAGTTAATCAGTCCACAATACAGAGATGCATCTCCTGCAAATCAGAAAAGCAAGCTAAACTGTAAGTTGTCTAGTATCAAGAATGAACCTAAACTATTCTCATAATCAGACGTAATTTATTTCTAACTCTTCTTCTATGGGACTATACTAATAATTTTTCAGATATACACAGGGAGCCTGGTATGGGCAACTTAACAGAGATTTAAACATCTAAGGGCGAGATTTTGAAACCTTTATTCACATAGAGTTGTATTGAGTAGTCCTGATGCTCTTTGGCACTATTCATGGAGTAAGAAACTGTTTAAATTTTGGAAAACCTGCCTCAAAGTGAATCTTCAAAAGTGGGGTTTGTATATCCTATTAAGAAGTTCACACTGGTGTAATGGAATGCTAAATTGTATTACAAGTTCAGCCATTAGCTGGCAGTGTGTGTAAAAATGCCTTATATTTAAACAAATCTCAGCCATACCTGGCAGAGCATTAAAGGATGTAATGATGAATATATATGGTGTGTATCTTGCTCAAAAGGAAGCTCTGTGACCACTCCATATCTGGTACAGAAGTACATGACAATTGGTATCTACGGTATTCTTGAAAAAAATGGAAAACCTTTTAAATGTATAAATATCTCAATAAACTGTCATTAAAAACAGAACTCGTATGTACAGAACAAGACATGCAACATATCAAAAGATTCAAATATCTTCATGAACTTGCTTTACTCCCAAGTGCCTAGAGCTGGTTAAATAATGCAAAAAAGGGTTTTGCTCAAATGTTTGACTTTGTAAATGAATTAACTTTGATCATAGTCATTTGGATGTTCATTTTCTGTGAAGATGTAAAAGACTGAGTTTTCCTGACAAAAATTTGTAGGAAGTGAATTTCAAAATCACACCCATGGTCATTCATTCAAGCTAAATGTTAAATTCATATGAACAGGTATTTGTACAAGTGCCTACACACTTATTCAGTACGGAACAGAACAAATACCATGTGACCTTACTTAACCTGTCACAACTGAACAACACAGCTCAGATCTCTCAAATGTCAAATATTCATCAACCCAACCCAGAGAATAAGGACTTTGAACAGATCATCTTCTTCAAATAATTCTGAACAAAGACATTTAAAGAAACCACAATCTACTTCTAGACGTTCCACAATCAGAAAGCCTAAATTCATTACATAAATTACTTGTTGCAAATTACTCCCACAGCTCTACATGTGACAATCCCTCCCTGATTAAAATAAAATGCCTATCTTCAAAGATCTGCTTTATGGATTTTTTTCCAGCAGTGGAAGGAGAGAAGTTTGTTTGGCAGCAGGCTGCAGGATCCTCCTTCCATGACGGGAATTCCATTTGGAGGACATTCCATAGTCCTCTCCTGACAACTTGCTTCAGGGGAAATTAAATGAAGCAGCAGCACCAGGGTCTCTCACATTCTAGAGCAGTGGTTCCAAAAGTACACCCCATGTGTCAAATACCAAGTCCTGGGACATGCAAGATTTACATGTAGCAGCAGGAGCAGAACTCAGCAGAACGGGCTTTCAGACCAATTACCATTCATAAGAAAAAGGGGAGAGAAGGGAAACTTATTCAAACCTCTCTCAGGCCATAAAAAGATTTAGGTTTTGTTTTGGCAACAGCCACAGATTCAGATTGATTCTTATTTTGTCCAAAATTAGTTCACGCATCCCTACCTATGACACACATGGTAATACAATCAAGACAGCATATTTTTATAGAGACCTAAAATCCCATCTGTTCAACAAGAAGGTGGGGGGGGGGGGAGATTTTCCTTTAAAGTAACATAGTGTTATTCAATGCAAATTCACCCTGGGCACAGAAAACCTATTATAGCACAGGTGGGGATCCAGGGCTGTACACAATACCATGGCTATGTTGTTATTCACTGCCACTTTCTTATACATTTTGTGTCTCCTTAATACACATGATCTCAAAATGCTCCTTCAAGGGCTGGGAAGAAAATAAAGTTTTAAGATATGATTAAAAGGAAAAGCAATGTAACACAGTGTCTCAGTGGGAGGTGGAGAGAGAGTTCAGAGGGATGGGGTTGGCCAAGTGAAAGTGTGACCACTGACTGTGAAGAGTCTTGGGAGATCAAGACTGGAGGAGGGAAGGATAGATGGCTAAGAAGTCAGAGAGGTCTTTTGTATCAGGATCCCTAGAGAGTTTTGAAATTCAAGAGTGTAATTTTGAATTAGATTTGGCAATGGCTAGGAAGTCAGTGAAGGACAATGTCAAAATGCAATACAGATTATGTAAGACCTCACAGGAATACAACATTTCTAAACTATAGACAGAAAATCCCAAGAGTGAAATGCTGTCATCCAGGTGTACCTCAAATATTTGCTGATGGGGAATACAGATTCATTTATGTGGTGAAATTATAAATGGGCCAGATTCAGTATAAAATAATATCCCGTCTGACTTCAATGCATAACTTCAACAACTTTTGAGAAGTTAAATCAGTTTTTAAAGGCTTATATGTAAGGATGGCCATAGAGAGATTCTCGTCAGTTTGGCTTATAACATCAGAATTGTGGTTCATTGTAAATCTGCTTCTTGAAGCTGCACCAAAAACAATTCACTCATTTACATTTGTCCTTAAATATAGTGAATACCTTACTTTTTCAAAATATTGGTGCTCCCCAAAAATATCAACATTCACACAAGCCAAGAAATGAAGAGATGGTATCATTTATTTTCAGTGGAGTTTCTGAAATGTAGGAGAACAACTTGGGTAGCCAGTAATGACCTTGCCATATTTGTGTTGAATTAGACATAAAAAGGTCTCTCTCGCTCTCTCTCTTTTCAGTGCACTGTACCTTAATTTAGTGGGACTCTGGGTAATCCTAGTGTGTGCAGTCTTTTCAGGCTTGGTGATGTATGCCCATTTTCAGAACTGCGATCCTTGGACTGCTGGTTTCATTTCAGCACCTGATCAGGTATAGAATCCGATTAATGGTGTAAATGAAAAGATAACCATTAGACCTTGATTCAAGAAGGCACTTAAGCATGTGCAAAGTCAATGGGACTGTTCATATGCCTACATCCTGGCAGGTGCCTTGCTGAACCAGGCTCTACAATATGACAATGCTGTTAATTTTTCCTGTGCCATGTATGAATTTTAGGTTTTTAATTTATGCCATAGTCAAATACTACCTCACTTTTGTATTGGTTCAGTATGACTTAAAGGCTTCTCTCTTTTTTTTAATTTATTTTTTTGGTTTATCATTTGAATTCAGTTAGAATTGAGGTGGCTGAATGAGGATTTCTGTTGAACTCCTCACTTTTGTATTGCAATGTGGTCAGAAGTAGCGACTGCATCTGCAGAGTCCAGAAAATGTCCCAGTTAACATCCTCTCTTGTTCGGTGTGTGTGTGTTTTCTCCTAGCTGATGCCTTATTTTGTTATGGACATATTTTCCACAATGCCAGGACTCCCCGGACTATTTGTTGCATGCGCATTCAGCGGAACCCTCAGGTCTGTGTCTGAAATTGTGTTTTGTCTAGTATGTGCCATTGCACATACTGCCTTGACTATGCAAACGTTGGCAAAACTGACAGTCCGTCAAAGAACCAAACCCTGGTCAAAATGCTGAACATGAAAATGCAGCAGAATTTCTCTTTCCCTTGGCCCAGCTAAGAAATGCTGCAGTGGTTTGTCTTTCTATATCAGACTCATGCTAGAGTCTGAGTATGCTTTGGCAGTTACATTTTCCTATCCCCTTCAAACGCATTCAAGAACCACATTTTTAACACCAACAAGGGAGCGGAAAGATCGACGAAATATCAATGTCCTCTTTAAATGAAGCTCAGCCTCCTGAGCTAATGCAGCCGTGAAGATTTCAATCCCTTTTATTTGACTTGACTGGTACAATTGTACAATTAGGAAACCAAATGGAGGCCACAACAGTGTGTCTGGCTCAACATAAAACCACTATGAAAATAGTATAAATACACTGTCAAAGTAGAAAAAAAATCTGTCTGGAGAAATCATTCTCCCTCAGGCTGTGCTGAGAACGGGATAGTAGTAATTGGCTTGTAGGCAGTAGCAACTACAACATCAGTGTTCAAAGGAAAGTGAGAAAGAGATGGAAGGTTGAAGTCCAGACTGGCAGCAGGCAGACTTGCCACAGACTCAAACTCATAAAAGCCACCTGAGAATTACCACATTCGTGCTTCTCTTCCCTGCACAGTCATGTCAGGATCACAACGGTCTTGATTCATATGAAACCAATTCCATTCCATGTCTCGGATTAGGTGAGCCAATAGAATTGATATTCTCAGATGTACAATAAGGATACTCAATTAATTGTAGTGCCTTAAGAAAAGGATGTGAATTATCCTAGTTGTAGGCATAAATTACACCCAAGTAACCTCATTGGGACAGATTCTGATCAGTTGTAGTGTGAATCCAGAGCAACTCCACTGAAGTCAGTGGATTTACACCAGGATAACTCAGTGAGGTCCTTGCCTATTACGTGCTCAAATTCTTCCCCAGCTTGAAGAAAAAATCCATTGGTAAAAGTAACTCTCAAAACACATTTTCTATGTCCACCATGTATTTAAGTCATTATTTTGTGAAAATTGACCTCAGTAGGGTAGCATGGGTCTAACTGAGTGTGGAACCAACCACTCTGCACATTACTGGTGTTATACAATACAGCAATGAAATGAATGATAGCATTTGTGGAGGGAGATGTAACTGAATATGATTTTAATTTGTATTATTATTTTAGTAACTATTTTGTGCAGGCTAACACCAATGGGTTTGCCTGGGTATAACTGATGAAAGAATAAAGAACCTAACATACTTGTGCTGCTATACCTATAACAACAATTTCCCCTGGATTACTTGCTAAGTAAAGTCCTACTCAGCATGAGCAAGGGTGTCAAAATTATGCCTTGAGTAATTACGGTTCTTATTTGGCACAGAGTATGTGAAAGGAGTAGCTATTATAGTTGCGGGCATTATGGTCTGAGAATAGATGGATGTCTTAGATAGCGTGAAATGAACCATTCTTTGGAGAATTTTGCCAAATTGGACTTAATTCGTTATGATGCTTTCCAAAAAAATATGGTACCAGCACTATTTATTTCATGCCCTTTGGAGTCTAACATAGCGACGTTCTTGTTTGACTTTTTTGAGAACATGGAAAAGGTCTATGCAGTTTCGGCAAGTGGAGGATTTGGTACCGTGTGTATTAAGTAGGTGCTTCTATCTTGTTCTGAGTGAGCACCGAAAGTGGCATAAGTGAAAGGCCCCTCATGATTGCAGCAGGAATGGGAATGGTTCCAATGTCCTCATCTCTGACTGGTCCAGTCTGAGACTAGGAGCTTGTGCTCATGATTTTGCTAGTCTCAATAAGTCCCAGTTGTGGGGCTTAAACTCTGCAGTCATTTAATCAGTTATATCAAGTGATACCCACAGAATGACAGCTTAATGACTATTCATATATAAAACAAAGAAATAATTGCCAATCAGCCAGTCTTTTCAAGAAATGTTCAAGGTAGATCATAAACAATATGATTCATCTGTTAATATTTTGGCCAGCACATTTTAGATCAGCATAATGTTATTTGGGAGTTATTTCTGTTAATATGATCATAATTGTACATTATTGTAAAATGTTTGTTTTTACAGCACTGTGGCTGCAAGCATAAATGCTCTAGCAACAGTAACATTTGAGGATTTTGTCAAGTACCGTTTTTCAAATCTCTCTGAAAAAATGAGCACCTGGGTCAGCAAAGGCTTATGTAGGTACAGTAGATGGATCTTCTACTTATGCATATTATCACAATGCCAAAAGTATTTTTTAACCCTTCTTCTCTAGTCAAGACCCCTTTGTTTCTTTATACATCAACACAAAATAGAAGTTTTTGAATGCTCATGGTATTTATGCAATGAGGTCCTGATATCACTAGCTTATAAGGTGTTAGTAAATATGGAGTAACCAAGACTGTAACTTAATAAATAGGTGTATATGACTTCTGCAGCGCCCTTGTTTTCTTTCTGAAGTAAAATGCAGAACTTAGTATTGCATCGAGTTTTTGAATAATCTAATAATGCTGAATTCCTTGCTAACCTATTCTCTGCTCACAGTCCTTCAAGAGTCTGGAAAAGAGAAGACTGAGAGGGGACATGATAACAGTTTTCCAGGACATAAAAGGTTGTTACAAGGAGGAGGGAGAAGAATTGTTCTTCTTAACCTCTGAGGATAAGAGAAGGAACAATGGGCCTAAATTGCAGCAAGGGAGGTTTGGGTTGGACATTAGGAAAAACTTCCTAACTGTCAGGGTGGTTAAGCACTGGAATAAATTGCCTAGGGAGGTTGTGGAATCTCCATCGTTGGAGATTTTTAAGAGCAGGTTGGACAAACACCTGTCAGGGACACTCTAGATAATACTTAGTCCTGCCATGAGTGCAGGGGTCTGGACTAGATGACCTCTCGACGTCCCTTCCAGTCCTATGATTCTCTGATTCTAAGATACTGCCTCTTACAGTGTTAGAAGTTTTCAGTTTTTGCTTCATGTTGCATGATGAAAAATTCACATTATGAGAACAAAAGTGAATACTCTTGTGGAGTATTCAATATTGATGCCTATGGTACTACTCATGTGCTCGAATTTTAGCACTCGTGTAACTTTACAGGATTGAGGCCGGGGGGGTTGTTCTCTTAATGTGAATTTTCATCATGCTATATGAGTAAAGTTATACATGTGCTTAATTATTTGTAGGATGAAAGCCTGCATTTATATGTATGAACAAGGGACTGTGTCAGACTCCTTTAAAAAGTTCAATAAAGTTTTAATGTTGAAAGCACTGGGGAAGCTCAAGGAAAACTCATTTGTGATACCCACAGAATGGCAGCTATAAATCATTTCTAGCCTGTCTTAGAGGATCACTGTGCAGCGTGATTGTAGCTGTGTTGGTCTCAGGATATTAGAGACATAAGTTGGGTGACATAGTATCTTTTATTTTATTTTCTGTGGGTGAAAGAGACAAACTTTCAAGCTTACACAGAGCTCTTCAGGTCAGCTTTTGAGCTTGGTGTAGCTTGAAAGCTTGTCTCTTTCACCAACAGAATTTGGTCCAATAAAGGCTATTACCTCGTCCACCTTATCTCTCTTAGAGGGTCACTGTCAGCTTGATATTTTTAAATAGTTGATATATAAAAAAAATCAAGTTTCTGACAGTGCATCCTTTAAATAATGTGTTGAATTTTAAAAATATCTTTAGAATATTTATATGGATATTGCTGCTCTCCTACAGATTTTCCTTAAGTTCATATATAGGGTAAGACCCCAATCACACTCAGACCCTTCATCTCTGTCCATTTGTCTGCCTGTGACCTCAGTTTTAGCTTTGCTGCTGCCGTTACTTTAAACATCCTCACGAAGAACACCCAGGTGAGTGCCACACAGAGCAATGCGTGAGAGCGTTGCCATGCTAGTGCAGGAGATAGGACAGTGGCTAGGATGAACTAAAACCAATTATACAGTCAGATGCAAAAACTGAACCAACTGAAAACACTGGAGAAGACTATTTTTTCGCTAACTTCCTTCCTTTTTTGCACAGAGACGGGATTTCTAAATTAATGCTAACTATTTAATGCTGCTTTGGTAAAGAGATAACAGGATCTGATGTTGAATAGTTCAATAAAATATGGTCCCTTTTAAACATCAAAGCCCACAATGCAAATTCCTTCATTCTGCCTGATCTTTCAGATGATGGGAAAGAACAATAAACCCAATAAAAAAACCAATCTTGGAGCTGCAGAGCAATTTGAGGAAGTCCATACCACTGATCACTGATGCACTTGTAACTGCTGCTAATATTAATCATTAATCTCTTTCAGGTATAGTATTTGGAGTGCTGTGTACTTCCATGGCTGTGGCAGCATCACTTCTGGGAGGAGTTGTCCAGGTATTTAAATATCCAGAGACTCACTGAGCTCTACAACTAAAGAAAATTGATCTTGTACCCTGTTTGTTCTCTTTTCTATTAAATCATATTTTCTGTGAAATACAAATGGTGTTGTATAACGAATAAACAGACTATAAATAATGATAATAGTAAGCACTCCTGGCAGGATGAGTGCTTTACATAATCCATTGAGTGAAGATATCTGCTTGTTGAGCGCAATCCTAAACAATCAAAGTAAACGGGAGCACGTTTGAGTCCTTTCTGACATGCAGTTCCAGCTTAATATTAATATCCAGTATTGCCACTGCCACCTTAGTGTTAAATTAACTTCTGTGACCAGTAACAAAAATAACAAGGGCAATCATTGCAAAAACTTTATCATTGGAAAGGTAAAACACCAATCACAATGTTTCTTCTTTAACAATATACTGACATCAGAATTCGATGCATTTTATAATTTGCCATTAAAATGTTACAAAGCAGAAATCAGAGCTCTGCATGCATCAGAATGAGAACATTAAAAAGGTGTGATAAGAATGAGACTGTGGATATATCAAGTGACATTGATTAGCCCTGAAAAATGTCTCCTGTGCATTGTTTCAACAGGCTTCACTCAGCATTCACGGCATGTGTGGGGGGCCCATGCTAGGATTATTTACACTGGGAATTGTGTTTCCTTGTGCGAATTGGAAGGTAAGAGGTGACGATCACTGTCTCAGTGAGTTTCCGCGTGCTGGTCCTTCATTTATATGATCCTCCTTTTTATTATTATTATAATAAAATATAATAATAATAAAAATACTGTAGCACCTAGGAGCCCTAGTCAAGGACCAGGATGCCATTGTGCTAGGTACTATACAAACACAGAACAAAATGACAGCCCCAACCCCACAGATTCTGTGCCCTGCTTTGAGGCCTCTTACCAGAGATTAGTCCAAACCTACCCCACCCCCCATTTATCAACGCTCCTCCATTTTGGAGCTTGTTCAGAAAACTATTGACAAAATTCAGACCCTCCCCACTCCCACACTGTGAAGGCCATGGGGCTTCAGGCTATGAAGTAGCCCTTGTGTAGCTACTCTTTGTTCACAGGCTGTAATAACAACTGCTGACTCATAGCACTTCCTCTGTGAGGGTTCTAATGCCACTTCAGATTTGGGTACATGGGGATCCAGTGGCTCCTCCCCTGGCTTACCCAACAGCACCCTCCTGAGAATAGGTTGGCATGGGGACTCCAGTGGCCTTGTGTGCACCATCTATGCTGGTTGGATTCTACCATTACAGAACATTCAGTTCAGTCTATGGTACATCATTTATAGAACTGAGTTTCCATAGTCATAGATGTGGGATGACTGTGCATGTATGAAAGGGCCATATAACTCTAAACCAGCATGAAGAAAGTGTTACTGGAGCCTCTACAGTCAAATCTACTTAATTTATATTTTGGCTGAATAAAGCCCTGTGACATCAGCCACAGATACAAAGTCCTCATTTGCCAATTACCACCACTCACTGAATAGAGAATAGTTCCCTACATTTAGAATAGGAAATAACTCTGGTAGCTCAGATATCGCTTTGTGGCAAATGTTGACTGTCTAATGGCAACCACCCTCTATTTGAATTAAATCTTCCAACAAAATAGAGCAGTAAACAGGCAAAAATAGTATAATTCCATCTGGCTATATTTGTAATTCAAGCTAACATCTATTCAGTAGAGGCAGTGAAGAATGGACTGCAGGAAGGTATTTATACCATGGTAAAATGTTCACTTCAAAAGTGTAATCATTATGAAGGAGCTTCACATGGGAATATTAGTTTTTACAGGGAGCAAAGAGGGTCATTTCCGAGTAAATTTTCAGCACATGGTTTAAAAGCTAGTTTTATCCATTCAGTGTGCAGCACGCAGGAAAACAGGCTTTTCATCTGAATTCTGCCCTTCTGTTGCATTGTCATGGCTGACAACAGAAAAGGTCAGCATTTTTCAGACTTCAAACTTGTGACAAAATTTCAAGTTTCAATTAAAAAGTAGGAGAGAAAAAATTACTAACAATGCCCCAGCCCAATTTTTGACCCACTCTACCAAATAAGGATGGATTCAGCACCCTTGGAGCGAATGGGAGTTTTCGAGTGCAGGACCAAGCCATTATCACCTGATTTCATGTGTGCAGTGACTATTTCAGTTCTCTCTAATAATATATCTTGTTTTATTTAAGGGTGCTGCAGGAGGCCTATTGACTGGGATCACCTTAGCATTTTGGGTTGCTATTGGAGCTTTTGTTTACCCAGCACAACCTTCAAAGGCCCGCCCTCTGCACTTATCAACAGCCAACTGCACTCTAGCTAACAACCCAGAGATGATAACTACATTGGCTCCTACTCTCCCTCCAATCAGGTATTTTCCATTGATTTTTGTGCGGTTTTGTCACAATGTGAGTTTTTGAAATTAATATTCTGTTCTATAAAGGTACTTACTGCATGACATCAGCTCTGGGCTACAACAGTGCTGCCCAAATTGTGCTCCATGACACTTCAGGGGTCTGAGGGCATGCTGACGATCTCCAGACAGCTCGTTGGTCACATGATGCACATTCTCCTCCAGCTGCTACATAACACAAAAGAAAGTTGAAAATACACTAAATACATCCCTAATATTACCTTTCCATGTAAACAATTAGGAACATGGGATAGGTAGGGACCTCCTGGGTCATGGAGTCAAGTCCCCTGGTACTGCAGGCAATCCCGTTTTATAATCAGATTGCTGCAGGGATGTTCCTGGATTATGAAATTGTAGGTGTCAGGGAAGGGTGTCCATAAGATGATCTATAATGTGGTCCACCTTGTGAAAAGTTTTTTAGTATCACTTCAGTTACCATGTTGTACCTTGCTTAGGGTCCTGTTGAACTCCCAGTGATGTCAATGGGAAAGCTATCCATTGACTTCTGTGGAACTTTTAAAGAGGAACACTTTCAAGATACACACAGCTCAATAGCTAGCGTTAAGAAAAGGCCAAACCAGGTATTACTAAGAGGCTAACTGAGCAGGCACAAGTCAATTCCACCTTAGAGTGATTCTAGAAGCATGTTAGGGTATATCTGTAATATAGAAGAGGTGTGAAGGGAAGTTATAAATAAAATATAAGGGGCTGGTTAAACGACTGAAAGGTCTGTAACTGTGGATCTAGCATTAACTAACTGCACCCAACAAAAGGCAGAACCAGCGCTCAGAACCTTACAGGACTGGGCCTTAAATTATCTGCATTTATAATTACTTGGAAAGGAGAGAGTGACAAGCATAAAGCCACTTGACAATACCAGTTTTTGTGACACATACAATTCTAGCAGTGACCATTAGCCAGAAGCAAACTATTTGTTAAAATGCTAGAACTATCTGGACCCAATGCAGTTCTATCCATACTGGACATGTGTTCTATTCTTGATGATGTGTGTATGCGGTTATCTATGTATAGAACTGTCTATTACTTCTGTTTTTTTTAAATGATTTTTTATCTGAGACAATATTGTTTTATCCTTCATAGAAAGACATTTATAAGTCAATGGCAATTATTGCTAACGTATTCTTCCTCTCTTCTTGTGCTGCCATAGGCCTCAACTGGCAGATACTTGGTATTCCTTATCCTACCTTTACTACAGCGCTGTGGGCTGTTTAGGGTGCATTATTGCAGGCCTTCTGATAAGCTTTTTAACAGGTTGGTTACTTATTAAAGGTTTTTTGCATTAAGATTCGACTAGAATCAATTGTTTTAGAATTCTACAGATATGTACAAGGGTGCAAACTTGAAACCCAGACACTTATTGGAAAGCAGTGGAGCTAAAACTGGGCCACTTGAGTCTAACTCAGGGGTGGGCAAATGTTTTGTCCTGCGGGCCACTTCTGGGTGGGGAAATTGCATGCAGGGCCATGAATGTAGGGCTGGGGCAGGAGGTCGGGGTGCAGAAGGGAGTGCAGGGGGTGGGAAGGGGTGTGGTGTGCAGGAAGGGGCTGAGGAAAGGGGGTTGGGGTGCAGGAGGGGGTGCGGAGTGCAGGACTGCTCAGGGCAGGGGTGCAGGGAGGAGTGTGGGAGGGGGGTCAGGGCAAAGGGTTGGAGTGCAGGAGAGGTTCGGGGTGCGGGCTGCTGCCTGGCGCCGCTTACTTTGAGCTGCTCCGGGGTGGCAGCGGCATTCACCAGGGCCAGGGCAGGCTCTTGGCCCCTGGGTGGTGGGCAAAGGGCTCTGTGCGCTGCCCTCACCTGTGGATACTGCCCCCAAAGCTCCCACTGGCCTCAGTTCCCTGTTCCTGGCCAATGGGAGCTGCAGGGGGCGGTGCCTGCAGGTGAGGGCCGCGCACGGAGCCCTCTGCCCCACCCCCAGGGGCCGCAGGGACATGCTGCTGACTCCTGGAAGCAGCATGGGGCTGGCAATCCCGCAGGCTGGATCCAAAGCCCTGATGGGCCGGATCCAGCCTGCAGTTTTCCCACTCCTGGGCTAACTGGTTTGTAGGTTCCCATTCACTGAGATTTCCCAAGGAAATTCTGGGTATGTTAACTATGGATGGATCTGGAGGTTTGAAAAACAGCAATAGCAGACAGACTTACTGCCCTAAAGGGGAGTCTAAAACTGTCAGAACTATGGGACCTCTGCAGCTGGAGGAATTTAAAGCAGTGCTTACCCTGCTCTAAGTTACACTGCAGAGCAGTTCAGCCTCCAGTGGCCCTAAGATCAGGGGACAGAAAAATGGTTTAGCTCCACCTTACCCCACCCTCTCAGCTGCTCTGATGTGAGTATGGCCCAGCTGAGCATTCAGCTCATTATCTTCCTGTTTTTATTAGAGAGATCAAACTAGTTTTTATTTTAAAATGAAACGAAAATAAAAAGTCAAAATGAAGCAAGCAGACAAACGCATTTAACCTCTTCCTCAATATTTATATAATTAATAAACAGAGATGCTCATCTGACACCCTCTCCCCAATGCAGCCCTAGATGAGATCAATACAAACTCCCTAAGTGGATTTTTATCTCAGCCAGATGGATTAATTGCTTGAGACCATGACAGCTGAGATTCATCCGGGCAAAGATGACAAGTGAGCCACCACACAGACCATGGAATAACTACCTGTCTTAGCTTCATCTGTTGTCTTGTGTCTTCTTTCTCTGCTTAGATGTCCATGGACCATACCATTAACAATGATTTTTATTCTTTCCAGGCCCTGCTAAAGGAAAAGACGTGAAGCCACTGTTAATACGTCCTGTCTGCAACCTGTTTTGTTTTTGGTCTGAAAAATGCAAAACATTATGCTGGTGTGGCGTGCGGCATGACAGCACAAAAGTGAGTCTATTTCATAACAGAACCGCACGACAGTATTATTTCTGTGCATGCTGTGCAAAGTATTTGACAAACGGATCAGATTTAGACGTCAAATTCTAAATTCCTGCTGCATACAGCAGAAAAGGCTGCAAACAGTTAAGTGGAAATCAGACCAGAAGTGAAAAAAAATCAGCCTTATTCTGCTCATTATTTAGCCCCCAATCATGTTACAATATGTCACTATTTACCAGGTACAGAAGGAATCTAGAGAGGAAGAAGCCCTGTTATGTGATGTCAATGCTCCTTGTAATGCATGGTATAATCCCTTACACATCAACAGGGAGCATATCAGAAATTTAATCTTAGCCAAAAGGCCAAGAAGACAGGTCAAACAAGGCATTATTTAATGTTTAAAGAAACAAAAATACAGAAGAAATGGACAGGCACCAATCTTCCTATGAGGTCTTAAAAACATATCTAAAGATTAGAATTAGGGTAATATTTTCAAAGTATTTACATGATTTAAGAGCTTAAGTTCAATTTTCAAATGTGACTCAGGCATGTAGGAGCTTAAGTCCCACTGACTTTCATTGAAACATAGGCACCTAAGGCCAGATTTTCAAAGCTATTTAGGTGCCTAAAAGTGCATATAGGTCTCTAGTGGGATTTGTAAAAGCACCTGTGTGTCTAGAGCCAGATTTTTAGAAATAGGAGGTGCCTAACTCCCATTGATGTCAATGGAAATTAGGCACCTAGACATTTTGAAAATCCCACTAGGTGCCTCTCTGTATCTTTAGTTGCCAAAATGCCTCTGAAAATTGCCTAAGCCTAACCTTAATTGCCTAAGACAAATTGCCTTTTGAAAACAATCATTTTTGGAAATTTTACTCTTATTCCTTTTACCCAGTGGAAAATGTGCATAATGCAGTATTTCGGAAATGAAAGTACTGTAGGTTTGTGAAGAACATGTGCTGGGAAGCTGCAAGAGTACTTGTGTGGTTTTGAATTCTGCGGATGCAATCAGAACTGAATTGGGGTTCAGGATCTGGGGAGGAAATGAGAATTAGGCAGCATGGACTCCCTTTGAGATGATAGATAATTTTTTTGCTCATATTACATTCTTGCAAACATATCAGGAATTACAGCAGAAACATGAAAATTGGGATAAGAGCAAAAGAAATGATCTGTCCTCTTATAGAACAAGAAAACCTGACCACCTAGTTTCTATGATCTGCTCATTTGTGTCAGTCTTATGTGGAAGTTGAGAGAGCATCATTGTAAGGACATGATTCTGCTCCCATTGAAGTTAACATCAGTTTTGCCACTGAGTTCAGTGGGGTCAGGTTCAGGCTTTAGATACTTATTAGTACACCTTTTAAAAGTGTCTGGGACTGGTGCTAAATATTAACGAGCCAAAGGACACAATGGAGGAAAAGATGTAAAGTCAATTCCTTGCTTTTGTCTCTGTTCTGAAAAGTGACTGTAAAAGCCACATGGTCTATTGGATTCTGTCATATATGTGTTTGAAGAGGTCCATATTGTGCTGGGCCTATATAGAGCTTTCCTGAGCTATATGCAGAAATAAGGCTCCCATACACTCCTAAAATCTTGGGTCAGAATGCAGGTTTGGTGGTGGCAATGGGGACCAAAGACTGCACAGCCCTTACTCCTTCCCTGTCTTGGAGCAGGTGGGTAGGAAGGAGGCAAAAGAGGGGCAGAACCTTGGTTCCACCCTCCTAATACACTGGCCAGTGAAGCTGAGCCTCCAGGAGGAGGAAAGCAGACAAGATGCCCAGTAAATATCTGTGACAGATTATCTACCCCTTCCCCCAGGTGCCAGTGGGAAGGATTTGTGACTATCTCAGTCATGATTCCAGCCTGATGCTCCTCCTAGCATAGAGCTGCCCTGTACTTTGGGAGGTTCTGTGGCCTAGTGGATAGAGCACTGACCTGGGGCTCAGGAGACCTGGTTCTGCCACTGGCCTGCTGGGTGACCCTGGGCAAGTGACTTCACCAGTCAGTGCCTCAATTTCCTCATCAGTAAAATGGGGATAATGAATATATAAGCAATTATTATTATTACTCAGGGCACTGAGGAAGCAAACTCTATATAAATATGTTTTTTTCCTAACTGCCAGCTCAACCTGAGCTCTGAGAGTTGAGATGGCTCTTCCCTTCTTTTTGCACCACTAAGTGTAATAAAGACTCTTTAGGAAACTCTCTCAGCCCATGTATATCACACCTGTGGATTATTTTTAGATTATGCCCTCAGTGTCCCTTTCTGTTCAGTGGGTTTGCACAGGTGCAGTGTATTGGCCCTGTAAAACACACAAAAGGAATATCTTTCTGGGGTTTTCAGAGGAGCCTCAGGAAGTTTCAGGTGCCTGAATCTCATTGAAATCCAGTGAGATCTGGGCACTTAACTTCAAAGCCTTTTTTGTGTCACTCGGAACACACACAGGGAGCAGCTCTGTGATGGATAAGAGTCACTTTACAGAGTACAGAATAGCAGCCGTGTTAGTCTGTATTCGCAAAAAGAAAAGGAGTACTAGTGGCACCTTAGAGACTAACCAATTTATTTGAGCATAAGCTTTCGTGAGCTACAGCTACAGAATTCATCCGATGAAGTGAGCTGTAGCTCACGAAAGCTTATGCTCAAATAAATTGGTTAGTCTCTAAGGTGACACAAGTACTCCTTTTCTTTTTACAGAGTAGAATCACACTTCAAACTCTTCTTACAGGGACTAGATGCATAAATCCAACTATGATTTGCTAGGGTTGGTTTTCATGTTTGAAATATGGCAAATCACACTTATTCAAACTTCTGTATTTTTATTCCTATTTCTCAGGAGGACTCTGAAAACAATCTGTGTAAAGATGGTGCAAAGAAGGCAGGGACAGATGAGCCCATTCACAATGGATTCAACAATGAAACCCAGAGTCATTTACCAGGTTATAATCATCATGAAAAATCCTACACCAATACAAGCATAGAGACAGAATCCTACTTCTAGCAGCTGCGGGGGGACAAAACCTAACTTCTCATGGAAATCAAACTGTATTGCTCCAGCTTTAGAAAACAAGGACTGTACCTAGCCTGTCAGTTGTATTTTACTAAGTCCTGGATGACCAGAGCAGCATATGGTAGTCACCGCAGAGAGAGAGGTAAAAGCCAGATTCAATTTTAGTTATGAAATACATATTAAATATTAAAAACAAGGCATCCATTCTTTAAAGACAGTGATGCTGGGAATGCTGTGTATCATGAGAAATGAAAAAACTGAGGCTTATTATGAAAATTTCTATTACATGTTTAGCAAAAGATTGGCATTAATGTTGGTGCTGTGGCTAAATTCCAATCTGAGCAAGTCCATCTATCAACAATTTATTTTGGAAAATTCAACCATCCAGAGGCATTTCCTTCCTTCTTGTCCCAAACTAGGATGTAGTGCCACCTCAGTTATGGATGAGGTGATTTCTGTATCTGTTATCTTCTCCCACAACCCTCCTCATGCAGTTAGTCACAGAACATCTTTCCTGGTTGGAAAATCCCTTCCCTTCCACATTCAAATCTCCCCTGAAGATCTGCTTCTACCAGAACACATGTTGGCAGTGAGTACTAGCCTTGAGCTGGCCCACAACCCGGGACATCTGATTGTAGAACAAACCATTTAAAAATGAACTTTTATAAAAAATGTATGTTATCCAGCCATAGCCAATCATAACCATTTTACTTGTAGGTCAGGCTTCTTTCCCAAATCCTCTCTCTGGTCATTTTCACTTTGTGAGGAGCTCTGAAGCTGATTGGTCTGTGAAGTTGGTGATGAGCAAGGTTGAGGGGAATATGAGGACTCACTCAACCAACAGAAAGATGATGGACATTTCTGTCCTCTGATATATGCCTTTTCTGAACTCTAATAGCAGTGGTATCCATCAGAATGCACTGATACATGTAACAATAAAAGTTGGATAATTGGTACACAGGCCACTGTTCCTTTGCTGAATGAGTTCGGCTGCTGCCCTGCTACTGTCTCTCTAACCTGAGCGTTTTGCATCATTTTGGGCATCTTCTGGTCTGAATCCTGCTCCCGTATTAGCAGAACCATCACTCTCCCGTCTTTGCTCCCCAATTCAATGCAAGCTGGCTCCACACTGTCCAATAGCATGTTGGTCCAGTTGGAAGAATAAATTCTGAGGATTTGGTCCAGTTTGTCATAGAATGGACATGTTTTCCCAGTCTGACCCAGACTTTATTATTGTCCTGGGCCTCGTTATAATGGCCTTAAGTCCCTTGATTTTTTTTCCTCAATTCTGCTTGATGCTCCGAGAGATGCCGATCTCAGCTAGTCGCTCGGACACCCAGCCATACATTCACGTATTCTCAATGCCTGAGTTCAACTGTGCCTGACTTGTCTCATCTATCCAGGTGGCCATCCGTGCCCACATATCCGCTTCAGATCAGCTGGCAGCACAGTCATAAGAATGCTACTGCAAAGACATGCTATCCAAAGAAATTGATTTCTGGGGAAACAGCACACAGTGTGCGCAGTGGTATGTGCTCAGATAAGTAGCTTCTAGAAACCATGACTGCTGTGCAGTGGAGTTCAGAAAATGGGCCAGACAGACCAGCTAATCAGTGACCTGTGCACTATGGGCTAGTACTGGGGGAATTATTTGCACCATAGGGACTATTATTCCAGCGTTACCCATCCATAATGACATTGCATTATTGGAATTTGGCACAGCAGAGAACCATATGGTGGTTAGAAGCCAATCTAATCCAAATGGCACTATGAACAGCTGTGCATTGTTGGGAGTAACTCTATATGTGGACATGAGGTGTATTGCAGGTGTGTCGGGGAACCGAGTGGCAGTTAGCATGACACATTTCTGCAGTATTGATAAGGCCTTCATTAGGAAAAATAAACGTTTGCTAGTTCTCCCCATGAATGGGTCCGTATGCTTGACTAGGGATCAGTTTGGCTAAGGACTGACATACGGTTAGGACTGACATTCTGAGTCATGGGTAAATTCACTTCATTATTTCTTTTGTGGTCCTTTTAGTGGCTCAACTCTGCTTGCTGTTGCCAGACTTCTCTCCTCCCCGCATGCAGGTCCCTTTCTCCCCCTTCACCTGACACTCTTTCTACTTCTATGGAAAATCCTTCCCCAGGTGATTAGCAAGGCAATGACTGTATGTGGAAGTTTTATTAAAATAGCTGACAAATTTATGACCTATAGGAGTGTAAGCTAAGCCACTAATAACTGTTATGCTTCAGGGTGTAAACTAATTCCTTGCAAGGGTAAGGAAGGAAATCGCTCTTAACACCCCACCATAAATAGTACAGTGCAGCCTGGTGGTACATTGTGCATTATTTCATGCACTGGCAGAAGCAGGATATTAGGCTAGAGGGCCAGTGGTTGCATGTGGTATAGCACCTTGTACCACATGGTCAATTGTTGTAAAGCGATGGCTGCACTGTGAGGCAACAAGAGCCAATTTTATAATTTCTCAAGATTTTTAGAAATTTACTCATTGCAATTTCCCATTATGCTAAGAGTCTTCTCAAATTCTGTATACTGATGGAGTATACAGTCCTCCCCTCCCCCACTTGTCAATAAACGAGTTTTCACCAATTTTTAAAACCAGGCACAGTATAATGTGCAACCGTAATAACTTCCTAATTTAATTGTCATAAACACCATAGATGCTTCCTGTTAGTATTATTTTAAATGTGCAAAATGCTGGAAAACTGTACTGGTTAGAGTCAGAGGCTGTGACAAACTTCTTCACATAAAACTGCTAAAGTACTTTGTTTTAGTCAGCTATCCCAGCCCTTGGTTCTGTTTCAAATCAAAGTTGCTGGTTGTGCCTAGCTGTGTGGTGATTTTGTCATGTAGTCAAACATTTAGCAAGATCTAAGGTGTGAAGAAGCCCAGTCAATTGCTCGTGCATTTTCTAATCTTGCCATCGCATTTCCAGGCACGTGGTATTACAGAATTAGACTTCCAAAGTTCTACTGTTTCAATATAATTAATATTCAGGTCAAGGTTGGGTAGAATTACCTTCTCATCTCTGAGCCATTGATCATTCCAAATCAATTCAGACTTCCTCCTGCTAACTCTGGAGCTGAGAAAATACAACAAGGGAAGGCCAGAGACACAGATGCTTGAAAATCTTTGGACAGGATGGCCTAGTCCCTTTACTGCCTGTTCAGACAGTCACTCACACAGCTAATGAAATGTAGTTCTGACTAGTATAATTTTCTAGTGCTCCCTTCCTGGCCTTATATCTGACTTCTGACTGGACAAAGGGGAGGTATGAGGACCAGATTTTCAAAGAGTTCAGTTTCTTGCACCTGAACACTTTTGAAAATCTGGCCACACTACTTAGATACCAAATGGGAGCTGAGCTCTTGGGAACAGCTTGCCACTTACTGAGGTGGCTAAATGAGAGTTGCTGAGTGCGGCAGTTTTGAAAATCTGGCCCCACATTCCTTCTTCACTTCCGTTTTCTCTTTTCCCCCTTGCTTCCTAATTTGATCTCACAGCCTTATAGTTCTAAGCTTATTTGACACTTTCTCTGCAGGCTGTGAATCTGCTGCTTTCATATATAGTTACCCACTTCTCTCAAAGGACAAAGAAATGTATTTTTGAGAGTTTTTTAAAAAACTGCAACCCCAAAGAAATACCAACATGATAACAAAAACATAGCCTCTTTTCAATTGTAACCTCAGGTTGCCATCCATCCAATTCAAGACTGACTCTTGAGCATTTGTGGCCAATTTTTCAGAACAAGTATCTCCCCCCCCCCAGCCCCTCAATGTACTAACATTAAGTGCATGTGCCAAACCCTGAGTTAGTGCATGCAAACTAGCACTTGCATATGCAATTTACATGAAGCACATTTACAAATCCCCAGCTACCAATCCAAGCTACACGTGCCATAACCTACCTGCTTGAACAAAGGCGGAGAATGTTCCGGAGAATGGGGTGCAGGGGTACTTTTGATTGTGCCCCCCTTTTGCTGGACTTTAAAAGTTTCAGGCTGGTTCCTTCAGGTTTTAGAGCTGCTCTTCTATTGCAGTATAACATTTGTACTGTATCTTAAATTAATTTGCAAATATTTAAATAATAAAGGGCTAAGAATGTGCCATACTGAAGGGAAGTCTATGGGAGAGATCCGGGGAGAGAGGAAAACTCTGCAAGACTCTAAGGACCCAGGACTCAGTACAGGAGCATGAAAATGAGACTGAGGCAACAGAAAAGATGCAAGATGAATCACGGCTAGCTAGAGTACAACTGCATTACAATCATAGACTATAATGTTAGCTTTCTCTGCTGCAGCACTGAGTATCAAAGAAGAGCAGCTGGTGAAGCATGGAGAAAAGTAAAGGTAAAATAAATGGGAAAAATGGGAAAAAATTACTTGGAAGCTAATTTTGACTCCTCCTCCACAGCTGGGTGGGTCCTGAGCAGCAGAATTGATTGAGTTTATCTTCACAGATTGGGAGAAAGTTTGGGGGACCTCCAAGGGGTACACTCCCCTATCTGGCATAGAGTCCTATTTCACAGCACGGGCTGATGGATGGACGAGTTCAGAGTGCTGAACGAGTTCAGAATGCTGGGTGCATTCTCCAGTGCTTCTACTCATGGGTTAATGCAGCATCCATGGTCAGGGGAAGGAGGATGGTGAGGAGTCCGTTACAGACACCTTAAAATATCCATGTACTTTAGGAAGACTTAAGCACACGTTTCAGTGCTGTGGGGCTTGCTGGGGCAAGATGCAGAATACTCTGCCCCTGATTCAATGAAACACTTAAAAACATGCTTTTCTTTGAGCATGTGACTTCCTCTGCAGCATGGGGCACTGCTCACTTGCAGGTTTAAACTAGTGTAAATGGTGGATTCTCTGTAACTTGAAGTCTTTAAATCATGATCTGAGGACTCCAATAACTCAACCAGAGGTTAGGGGTCTATTACAGGAATGGGTGGGTGAGGTTCTGTGGCCTGAAATGTTCAGGTCAGGCTAGATGATCATGATGGTCCCATCCGACCTTAAAGTTTATGAGTCTATGAGTCAATGGGACTATATACGTGCACATATTTAAGTGTTTTCCTGAACTTGCATTTGTCTAAACACATGGACCTGTTCAATTCAGTAGAAGTTTTGCTACAGACTTTGTTGTGACCAAGATTTGGCCCGAAGAGATTAGTATAGAGGAAAATCTTACATTCACATGGTGGGCTGGAGGAAGGGAGGTGCAGAAAGTGATGAATCAAGACTTCAGCCCTATCACCACTTTTTCTATTGAAGTTTCATTTTTACCTGGTTGAGAAGGGTTCTGGATGGTGAGCATGGTTAATAATTTTAAACAAATATCCAGTAGCTCTTAGTCAGACATTCTTGGGATTATCTTTCATTGCATCCCTAATGGGCTCATCAGCCAAGTGACTTGATACTGCATTGAAGTGGGTGCACCCACCAAAATTAAGATAGCATTTCCAATTCACCGATTCATATAGAATAAATTCACAACAGCGTGGTGGCTCTCATTAACATGGTGTATATACGTTGTGGGACTAGGCACTGACTCCTTGAGTTGGGGTGAACTACAACTTTGTAGAGGACATAGTTTACCAGCAATATATTAGTGTAAAGAGTGTCTGTGTGTTTTACTAAAACTTTCAATGTTTGGAATAAAGAAGTTCCAAGTCTGCTTTAAAGATATCCAAGTTTATTACTGAAAAATGCAATATTCAAATGTGTATGATACAATAAGTAGTTGAATTTGTACATGTAAACCTTGATAAACAGCATCTGAAGGACAAATTTATGCCAAAAGTGTCTTACAACAGTTAATCAGATCAATCACTTTCCAGGGGAAAAAAAGCCCTCTCCTTTGTACAACATACAACTGTTTTTTCCTGTCTGAATTCTTAAAGTTTCAGGCTATTCATAGGGTCACAAAAAGTAATCTTAAACACAAAAGGAAATCAACAATTAACAGGCCATAGAGACTTTTAGCATGTAGTACTTGAAAGTCAATTCTTCTCAAACATTTTCTGGTAAGTATTGCAATCTCATTTTAAATATTACTTACAAAGTTTGGACTTGTAAATAGAAAAAATAGAGGAAGTTTTTTTTCCTAATTCTTTACTTAGAAACCAAGTTGTATTTAAATATTACATAAATTTCAAATATACACAAATGTATTTAGAAATCTCCTATGATCATATTGCAAGTCAGCCAGGACTATTATTAGAGTAAAAATGATTTAACTTTATTTAGTAACATTTTTACACACAATTCTTTTCAAACAATTGAAATTTTAGTGATACGAATTACTAACCTATATAGAAATTAGAATAAACAATTTGGCAGACTGTACAAATACAAGATTCCAAGCCATCTAAATGGAACACAAAATAAAAAGATGATCAGATTCTTTTGTTTTATTCTTTTTGGGGGTAGTGTGGGGTGGGAAGAGCAACTGCCATATTCCCAGTGATTAAAATGCATTGGGTTTAATGCTAATTTCTCAACTATTAGCATCCTAATCACAAATTCCTAGCAATATCAATGCAAGCCTATGCAGAATATATTACAATACAAAGGCTATGGCAAAAAAGTTAGTGCAAGCCAATGGAGACGTTAAAGGGTACATTTTTTAATGCAGTGCACAGATATTCAGCTATAAGAATAATTAACATTTCATGGCTAACTCACCATGCTGCATTAAAAATTTACATCTATAGGGAAGAGCAAAGTGACTTCTAGGCACTCCCTAGCTGTACTATCATAATGAAGTTGTGCTGTCATGGTGAGGCTAAACCATGCCCATACAAGGTGGCAGCATATGACATTACAGTGTAAAGATGAGGCCAAAACTATCAATACAAACCCAGTGCTGATGGTTTCAAAATGATCTCAGTTAAGTCAAGTTATATATGTTAACATTATACAATAGAGAAGGACACAGGATCTTGAGATTTCAATATTTTGAGAATGTATGTGGGAATGTCCTGATTTTGAAAGGTGCTGGATGGACCGTTCTGGAAAACGAAGCTGCAGATGCAGCAGCAGTGCGTGCTTCCCCACACTGCTCTGTCAAAGTGCACTCTGACCTGGAAGACGCATCCAACAGCTCAGTATCTGTGCACATTCACTAACTTTGGCCTTGATACTGAGAATGCCAACAAGAGTGTCAGTTCTGGTGGAGTTTTTGTGATGCAGACAGTTGTTCATTGGAAACAGGACTCAGGCCATGTAAGTCACTGAGACGGTATCAGTTAATCCACCTGGATAGGATCTAATTGTGATCTAAAAATGAAAGACTGTGTCTCATCACCCATCCCCTCGGCCATCCAGTTACCTTTAAATTAAGCACAGAGTTTGGCCAGAATGAGTAATAAACCCCCAAAGAAAAGGAAATGAAGCAGGAAACTACAGCAACTTAACTGCAACCATCCGATGAAGGGAGCTGTAGCTCACGAAAGCTCATGCTCCAATAAATTGGTTAGTCTCTACGGTGCCACAAGTCCTCCTTTTCTTTTTGCGGATACAGACTAACAGGGCTGCTACTCTGAAACCTCTTATTTTTGATTACAACCAATATAGGGCCTGATCCAAAGCCAAGTGGAGTCAATGGGAGTCTTTACATTGACTTTAATAGGCATTGGATCAGGACCATACTGCATCTGCTCATTAGTGGATTTTTACAATGTTGGATTGTTACATTCTACCACTGTAAAATATATCTATTTTTACCAATATGGATACAGTATGGGAGGAGGTAAAGAGGTTGGATTAACTGTATAAGTGAATTTCAATGGGGCGTATGTTCATAAGGGACTTAAGAGCCTTTGAAAAGTTACCCTTTAGCTGTATTCGTATAGTATATACTATACGTGGGTGTGCTGTGGCAGCTTAATAATTTCTTTGATTTTTCACTGTATAACGGCCTGTCTACATACCAAATTGCCTGTGAGTTTTAGTCTCAGCTGCAATATTATGTAAAAACACAAACATGGCTGCATGTTCAATTTCCATACATTTGTCCTAAGTGATCATCCTCAGTCTTTTGTGAAAATTACGAAACAGGAAAAATTTCCTGTTGGATAGAAGATTGCTTTTATTAGGAATGTTAAGTGAACTTACCCCTAAACTACTTTGCACTTCTCAGTTATTTCTGTCTTTATATCACGCCTCCCATATGAAAGTTTATTTAGTTTTATCTTTCTATAACTTTTTTTCTTTTCATATGAAGTTACTTAAGTAAAATGAATTTTTTTATAAACCTGTTGCCCACTAAATGTTAAAGAGAGTTTGTTTATACTTGTTTGAGTGAGAATTTATGCTAAAATGCAGTTATCTATATCATAGTAATGAAGAAGGGGGATTTCAAATGAAACAAAAGAGGAAATAACTCTTGTTAACATGCCTATGTTAATGGAGGTGGACTGACCCATATCATGGCACAATCCAGCAGATGAACTAAGTCCATAAAAAAGCAAAAGCAATCACAGGTGAATGACAATGGTTTTAGTCACCCCACAAATTCTCTGAGTCAGTGCCAGCTTTTGCAATTTACAAGAGAGTAAGTCACAGTAAGAAAATCCCTCAAAGCAGACTACTTGTAGATCCTAAATTATTTTGGTTTTTTATTTAGGATGAGCTAACCCATAGGAACAAATATTACAAAATGCAAATAGCAAAATCAATGCCTACTCTAAAGCTGTGATTCCCAAGCTCTTTTTAATTTTTGTAGAATATTTCATAGGAGGGATCCTTTTATGGGTCTACCTTTTGAAACCCACACTGCTTGGGCCCTATGTATCCTTGGTGGTCCATATAACATAGTTTGAGAACCACTGCTCCTGCACGTGTACAATTCACAGTAACAGTTCACTTGATGTGCTTATTATTGTGAAAATATTCCACTTTTATTGTGTAAAAGTGAAAGAACATATTTCTAAAGAAAAACAATTATGGTCTATTATCTGCATGGAAACTTTAGGCTTGTTGTTTTTGAGATCAGCTTTAAAAGATATTCTCAAATTTCTCTACAATACCTTTATGTAAGAGTCGTGTGAGGAGAGTACTAGGGAAAAAAAATTACACGTTAGGAACTAGTTTTCACCTTTAAAACACCTTAAAAGGATGCCCAAATCCAGCAGTGTGTCTATTATCCTTTGGTGGGCATTTACATTCTAAGTGCCAATCAGAAGCTTACTTACATGGCACAGCCATGAGCACTAGAGGGGTGTGAATTCCAAAGCATGCCATGGTTGCACACTAGTTGCCCCATGAAGACACTAATGGCATGCACTAAAAGTTCCCTAGTGTACATTAACACAGTACTGTTGTACTAAGAGTCCAAACTTAGACTTTAGAAATTCCAGTCAGGGCCCAAGTATGAACACTGAGCTGTTAATCTACATATTGATCCATTCACATTCAGTGGCAGAAAGTAAATACTAGTGAGGCTGATGCAACAGGAGTCTTTGAATAATTGTTTTTCTTTTCTCAACCACCAGATTTCTGATCTCACATGTTAGGCACAAATTTAAAATATAAGCTGATGAAAAATATGAATGCTAAATTGATGGATTTTTTTAATTTCTAGAATGAAGATTCCTTTTTGATTGTATCAAGACGCTGAGTTCAGATAGGAATAGTTAAGACATTTTGAACTAGTAACTGGGATCTGTAATACAGTATTTAAAAAGCTGTATGTGGTCTCATGTGGTCTCTATTAAGGTGCATGCATAGAACAAATGTATTATAAACTAGATCAGGAATGATCTAAAGTATTTTTGCACAGATGCTATGTTTTGAAACTCTTCAGCTTTGGAGAATTCATAAATGCAGCTCGCATGTACAAGTCATTTATACTGGTCACTTATTTGGAAAGACAAATATCTAGAATATGAAAATATAGGTAATCACATTCACATAATACATAATTCCTGAGGACAGAGTGTGCCTTATATCTTTGTCAGATAATTTGCATGTTATGCAAACACCACACTAAATGAAATCTAGCAGAAAGGTTCTCAGCTAAAACAAATTCCTATATAGAAGCAATGCCTTTAGACATTGTTGATACACTATACAAACAAAGGAACAAAAACACACAATATTTCTTCAGAAGTTCTTGTGCTTTCTCAGTACTTTAAATTAACTGAACAATGTCAAATTTATATATTCCTATCTAACGTACTTTTATATTTCAACACTGAAAGTCGTTATAGAAGACTTCTGTACATCTCCAAATCCAAGACCATACTTTATTACAAAAAAACATTTCCTTTCTGTATTTCTTTATTTTTAATGCCCAACTGGAATTCTTCCAGCTATATATTGATATGTGAAAATATCATCAGGCAAAAAAAACCAAAAACCATGTAGAAATATTAATCATTCTTCCTAATTTTTGGCTAAATTTATAGCAGTCCTTCTGCCTTGATCCAGTCAAGGCATGTTGTTAAAACATTAAAAGACATATCATTTGTGACCCTATGCTAGTTAATGGATAAAATTAAACTAGGATGCTATAAAGTTGGAGAGTTAATACATTAAACCAGACAATACAGAGTCTTAAGCACAAAACAGAAGCACATTAAGAATTTCTTATTAAGACTCATGTGACACTGAGAATACAGTGTCAACAGAGTAGAATGGAAACCCTTCCTCTTGAATAGAAGCATGGGAAAGTCTCAGTTCTACAGAGCTAGCACTGTGGAATTTTTGGCTAATAAGCTTTGATTAGATCCCCATTGGTGCCAAATTGTGGAAACCTAGGCAGTTTTCTTGTAGGGTCATAAAAAGCTGGATTTTCTCATTAATAGACAACCCAATAAACCTCAGTAAGGGTCAGATGTAGGGCCCAATGAAGATAGCAGAAGTCTTTCCATTTACTTTAATGGGCTTTGGATCAGACCCACAGAAAGGTACATTAACATAACGTTCATATGAAAAATATTTCTTCTTTCATTGGCATTGAAATAATAAAACAAGATGCATTCTAGATTTGTGCAAGTAAACATTGGAATTATGCTTGTTACCTAAATAAGGTATACTGAGAAGGAAAACTTCAACTCCTCTCACTGTCTGCAGCCCATGAGTGATTTCACTGCAGCTTTATCCTTAAGATTGACATTAGAATTTATCTTTGCTACAGTTACTGTGCTTTGTTGCATCCTAACATGAGTCTTAAAACTGAAGCGAATTATCTCTGATTTTTTTCTTTTAATTCTTTTCATCTGATAGAAATAAGAACCATTTAAAAAAAACTGTACAAATGAGAAGCAGGACGATTTTAGTTTCCCCCTTTTCCATAAGTGAATCCTGTACACTTGTTTTAGTTTAGTACTTCATTTCTCACATATTATGAAATATTAAAAATGAAGACAATTTTCATGACTCTAACCAGAACAGACATTGCAGTATCCTGTATGGATGTGAAAACTGAAGTTCAATTCTCTATGAGAACATTTACTTTTTCTGCTGATTTTGAAAAAATTATTATCCCAAGAAGGCATAAAAGCAGAAAAAAATCTAATCCTAACAGTAATATACATATTTTTCCCCATGCTTTGATGTATGTAGCCCAAGATAAGGAATGCACATTACTGGAATAGACGGAGCGCTGTTATACAGCTTCTCTTTCCCTGAACAAGCAAGTCATGATGTTATAATTTATATTTGATATATATCTGCATAAATGACAGTAGCTTGCATACTGCAAAGTTAACTATATAAATACACAAGTAAATTATTTGCACTGCAATATAACATTTCAAGTCAAAGTTTTATGAAGTCATAGAATCACTGTCTAGGTAGATCAAACAAAATAATATTGACAGTTATTCATCTGCATGCTACATTTAGCATGGAAATGATTCTTCATTTAGTCTGGAAGTATGTGGAGCTGGCCTTTTGGTATATAAAAATGGCAAGACAATTCAAATAGTCACATTTCTTTTCAAATATAGCTGCGACATGAGCAACGCACTGATGTATTCTTTCAATGGAACTGATCTTTCTTTGAATTTAGAATTTTTTGGCTTTATCTATAAAGATAGATGGATGAGAAGTGATGTGCAAACCTTGAACTGCATAGTATATATCGAACAGCCTTGTGTCCCCTGTTTAGATCAGGGCCACATCCACAATCTCACCAAGAGACTAGAACAAACCTGACGAACAGTAAGCTTCAAGGATCATTAACATCAATTTATGGCCACAAGGGCAACAATTAATCATACTTTTTTTTTCATAGGCATTACAACTTTAATTGAGCAATCAAAAGCTTCAGAAGTAGCAAATGATATATAACTTGCTTTTTAGTCATGCCCTTAATATGAAAGTTTTACAGGCAATGTATTTATTTTCATTATGCTGTTGCTGACTTGATGAATAGGATGAAAGTCCATTGCAACTTGCTTTACTGATGTGTCCAAGTGCTCAACCCCTCACTGCATTTTCTAATGAACTGATAGCAACTCCTGGTATTGACCATAGACCAGTGACAGATATGGCTATTCATTTTCTTCATTGGAAGCATGTATTTTTCAGTACCCATCAAAGCCTGCAAATATATTTTCCCAACAGCAGCATATATGCACACTGCTCCTCATTGTCAGATCTACCTTCATTTGAGACCTGCACTCGTCAATTTTTATAGAAGGTTTTTGCTGCTATATGGTATCAACTAAGGCCATTCATGGTGATACTGTTTCCCATTCTTTTTCCGCTCTCTCTGCAAGTGCTCTAGTTCAGCCTCATACATCATTTCCTGGACTAAGTACTTCTCTCTTCTCATTCTGTCACACAAGTCTTTGGGCATGTCTGGGATCAGGTAGGCAATGAAAGACTTTATTCCAAAAACAAGGTGCTGAAAATGAGAACAGAAATAATTTGTTCAAAGATGCTTAAGTGTTCTGTTTAGGGCCAAATTCTGGTGCCACGGAAGTCAATGGCAAAAGTGGGACCAGGATTTGACTCATGATGTAAATAAAAAAAATGTAATGCAAGATGTTTCTAAAGCAACCCTTCATATAAGCAATGCAGTACAGTATAACAGGAACAAACTTCCTAAAACAAACCTACATTCCAATTATCTGAGCTTAATGCACATTCAAGACTCATTCCTTCTTTTTCTATAGCTTCATGAAGATTTGACTGACATCTACATGCCAAATGAGTTTGGACAGAGGAAATGAGGCTCTAGAAACAGTCTGTAGAATTTGTGCAAACTTTCTTAACACAGTTTCCCAGCATGAGGCAGTTGACCAGCACTGGCATTTTCTAATATATCTGGCTCGTCATTATCTCTCCATAAAGCATCAGGTGTAATCACCTAGTTTATGATACTAACCAGTGCTTTGTTTTTGGGCCCATTGTAGGATATCTGATTTAGATCTTTACACAGGTGGAACAGCAAAAGTAGTATCATTTCTCTCCTAATCCATGACTAACCTCAAATACTATAATGAAAGCCAGCCGCGCAGCTAGGACATGCCAGAACTGCAAGGTGAACTCATAAGGAGCTGAACTCCAGGGCGGCGCTCTGTAGTCTCGATATCTGTAACATAAAGAAAAATGTCCTTTGCTAAGAACGCTCCTGAAATACTGCAAATGAGCTAATCAACACATTATTACAGAGGTGCTGGAAAAAAGAATCACCAAAATGATATGTGGGGTTAGAATATGACCGGAGAATGAGGAATAAAGGAATGAAAAGTATCCATTCTAAATACAAATGTTTAAGGACGGATGATAACTATAAACATGCTTCAGTAGCAATTCAATAAACAAGGGAGGAAAATGATTCACCGTGCATGCGAGTACTGAACAGAGCTGAGCTTAACATACTGGTTTCATTTCAAAAGGGGTCAGACAAGCATTTTCTTTCACTTTGATACAGCAGAACCCTCCAGATTCACTTTGAGTTTCAAGTTCAAGTGACAGGTTTCAGATGCATCCGATGAAGTGAGCTGTAGCTCACGAAAGCTTATGCTCAAATAAATTGGTTAGTCTCTAAGGTGCCACAAGTACTCCTTTTCTTTTTAAGTTCAAGTGAATCTCTTCCTAACTAGGCCTAGGTTCATTTGATTTACTTCTGGAATGTCTCAGCCAGCCTCAGCTAAGTGTCAATTTCTGGACGCTGGATGTGTTTCATGTGTATGAATTTTACTGCAAACACTTTGCACAGTTTTGTTAAATTAAAGGAAAAAGTTCTCTTCAGCCTGCATTGTGGGTCTCTGCTGCATACCCTGTACTCACTCTGCCTGCACAACTCCCACTGACAGCAAATCCTGTGCTGGTTTTAAGCCAGAAGCATAATAATACTGCTGGGCTCTTAATATAGCACTTTTCATCTGCAATCTCAAGGTGCTTTATATAAAGAGGTACCCCCATTTTACAGATGGGGAAACTGAATCATAGACACTTGAAATGACTTGCCCAAGCTCACGCAGCAGGCCAGTGAAAGAGCCAGTAATAGAACTGAGGTCTTGTCTCCCGAGTCCCAGTTCAGTGCTCTATCCACTAGGCCACACTGCCTCCCCATAGAGTGGTGAAACCTCTATATCAAACAAGCTTATAAGGAAATGCTAATAAACAAAAATAATAAAATAAACTGTTTTCTGAGAGTAACTTAAACCCTTGAGTTATAGATGTCAATTTCCGTTAGAATGAAATATTCTCAAAAAACAAGGAGCATCTCAATATAGAGATAAATGAGTTGCGCTTTTAACACATACCTGCAGTATCCTGAGTATCCCATACCAAGCTCATTCAGATCAAATACTGATAAACTACTGTTGACATATCCCTTTAAACACCTGGAAGGAAAAGACACAATCTCAATATTTTCTGCAAACAGCAACTGTTTATTGCAGATTGTGCATGCAAAACGTGTTTCACACATCCCCCGCCATCACCAATGCATGTCAAGGACTATGGTATGCCTTCCAAATCTTTTACTGGATTATTTTTTATTAATTATTAATTATTATTATTATTATTATTATTATTGAGTGGCTAGGTTTTTAGCTGAAAGACTGCCATAAAGCCAATGGATGTTTCAGGGATAAACCCTCACACCCTCATTTTTTAAAATGAATTTTGTGCATTCAAAAGGAGTTGGATGCTGATTTTCACTGTTTATCCAATGAACACATACAGCACAGTCAGTAGCAAAGCAAGGTTCTCCGCAATGTCCTGCCAAAATACCTGAACCTGAAGGGACCTCCTGTAAAGAGAGTAAATGCAGTTCAGTCTCCTTGCAGATTCTGCAGATAATGGAGCCAAATAGTGCCAACGTGATGGTGACTTTTATGATCTGGACTCTTACCCGCTCAGAACAAAACGGAGAGCACCAAACTGCTTTTCACAGATAGCAAAGCGTCATCTGATGGCAACAATTTTTGGTCATTACCGACAGGAACTATATACAGACTGATGACCCTCGATGTGAAAGGTTCTATAAGTCCCTGAAAAACTTAAGGAGCCATCTACTCTTCCTCAGAAAATCTATCCTTGCTACTTAAATCAGTTTTGGTTTAGAAGTGCCTTCTGAAGGGCAAGGAAGATTTAAGAAAAGGTGCGGAAGAGCAAGAACAATTAGCAACCTTTAATCTAAACTATTAAAAAGGTCTTTAAAAGGTACGGTAGCAAGACCCTCCTTTTTTAAGATACTGCAACATATGTACCCAAAATCATCTTGTTAGTTTTCTTTTAAACTGGAAGTCTGTTGTCATCCACATAGAAAACCACAATTTGGTTCTGTGAAAAGATGCGTGTTAAAAAAGAATGCCTTTTGCCTCCTCCTACTGTCAGTGATGTAGGGGAGTAAATGAGAAAGAGCCATAGCATAATTTTAGTGAGCAGTCTGCTATCATGAAGCATGGCCCAGTTACCACTGAAGACTATGTTAAGACTCCCACTGAATTCACTGTGAATTGAATGGTTTTGTGACTTTATGTGACAAAAATAAGTGCATATTAAGTGGCATGCCAAAGGGAGGAGCTTTCACCACCCCTAAATGGGCCAGCATCAGCATTAGCAGCAATATCCAATGTAACAAAAATTTATGAGGATTATTTATCAAATCTAGTGAGGCCAGAATCTATCCTATCTAATCCAATGCCTCCTGAACTCCACCCCCCGACCAATGATGAAAAAGGCCAAAGGGGACACTGACAAGGAGGAAGGAAATTATGACCAGGCAAGAGTTGGTGAAAACCCAAGAAACCAGGCAAGAGGAAACTATAAAGAACAGAAAGTTAAAACAAAAGTCATCTCCCAGAAACAAGAGGGTATTTATTGCATCAATGATAACATCTTTTAAAATCACAAACAAAACTATAAAGGAAGGAAACACAATAAAATCACGAAATATATTTACAAAGTTAATTTTAACATACCCCCTATTGAATGTGTAGCTTTCAAGCCAAAGCACAACAAAACAAGTTGTCAGCTGGCATTTTAGAAAATGTGAGGTACCAGCCATGAACACTAAACAAAAACAATTTCTAGCTAGTCATTACTTTTAATGAGCACTTAAACGCTGATCCAATTTTAGCAAAATGAACTCTGATCAGTGAAAACGACAACTTTTTCATTTCAAATTTCACCTCTTCTATTTTTATCCTGGGTGATGGATGGGACGGAACAACCCTCCCCAAACGTTAAAACCTGAATGTTGAGGAATTAATTCCAGTAGCAAAAATATTACTGCTGTGACTGTGCTCATTGTCCTGGGCTTATTTTTGGCTGGCTATCTCAACATGATCCACACCGATGAGCAGCCGAACAAGTCAAAAATCATGTCATGCTGGTCCCTTTATTTCACAGTAAAACCGAATAGATTAATGCTTCACTACTGAACATAGATATGTAATTAACTTGTGGCACTCACAGCTACAAGAAAGTAATCACTGTTCTCATTAACCTGCAGAACTCATTACCACAAGGCCAAGATGAAGCAAATCAGACATTTATGTGAATAATAACTCTTGTGTCAAGGTTCCTTCCCCTCTCTAAACTCTAGGGTACAGATGTGGGGACCTGCATGAAAGATCCCCTAAGCTTATTCTTACCAGCATAGGTTAAAAACTTCCCCAAGGTACAAACTTTGCCTTGTCCTTGAACAGTATGCTGCCACTACCAAGCGTTTTAAACAAAGAACAGGGAAAGAGACCACTTCGAGACGTCTTCCCCCAAAATATCCCCCCCCCCAGCCCTAAACACCCCCTTTCCTGGGGAGGCTTGAGAATAATATCCTAACCAATTTGTTACAAAATCATCAAACACCCAAACCCCTGGATCTTGGAACAATGGAAAAATCAATCAGGTTCTTCAAAGAAGGATTTTATTAAAAAAAAAAAAAAAAGAAAGGTAAAAATCATCTCTGTAAAATCAGGATGGAAAATACTTTACAGGGTATTCAGACTCAAAACACAGAGGATCCCCCTCTGGTAAAATCTTAAAGTTACAGAAAACAGGAATAAACCTCCCTCAACACAGGGAAAATTCACATAAAACAAAAGATAAACTAATCCGCCTTGCCTGGCTTACCTATACTGGTTGCAATATTGGAGACTTGGATTAGGATGGGTTGGAGAAGACGGATTTCTGTCTGGCCTCTCTCAGTCCCAAGAGAGATCAACTACATAAACAAAGACTACAAACAAAACCCCTCCCTGCCCCCCAAGATTTGAAATTATCTTGTCTCCTTATTGGCCCTTTGGGTCAGGTGCCAGCCAGGTTAGCTGAGCTTCTTAATCCTTTACAGGTAACAGGATGTTGCCTCTGGCCAGGAAGGATTTTATACCACCATGTACAGAAAGGTGGTTACCCTTCCCTCTATATTTATGACATGCCCCCCAAATCACAGATAGGGTGAAACACTGGCTGTGATTTCTTCCTGGAGCTCTAGGAGAAAACAGAGTTAATAAGACACATGCATCTCTAATATACTACTTAGTGTATAAAGACTAAGAATAGTTTCCACATCTTAAGGATGATTTGGACCAGTTGATTCTGGGAAACTTTCACGGGAGAGTGCATCAGCCACTTTGTAAGAAGCCCGAGATGTGTTGTATGTCGAAATCAAAATCTTGGAGAGCTAAACTCCACCGAATAAGTTTTTTGTTATTTCCCTTGACGGTATGAAGCCACTGTAGTGCTGCATGGTCAGCTTTCGGGTGGAAACGCCGTCCCCAAAAGTAGGGGCTTAGCTTTTCCAGACCGTAGACAATGGCGTAACATTCCTTTTCACTGATTGACCAGTGGCTTTGCCTCTCAGACAGCTTCTTGCTGAGAAAAACAACAGGATGGACCTCTTGATTCAGTCCTTCCTGCATTAAGACTGCTCCCACACCACGCTCGGACGCATCCGTGGTTACTAGGAACAGTTTGTCAAAGTCTGGGGCCCTTAGCACAGAGTCAGACATGAGTGTCGTTTTAAGCTGGTTAAAGGCCTTCTGACACTCTTTGGTCCACTGAACTGCATTTGGCTGTTTCTTTTTGGTTAGGTCTGTCAGTGGGGTGGTGATTTGGCTGTATTGCGGTACAAATCGCCTGTAATATCCAGCCAAGCCTAAGAAGGATTGGACCTGTTTCTTTGACTTTGGGACAGGCCACTTTTGGATAGCATCCACTTTGGCCTATAGCTGATAGGTCCTTTCCCCACCTGGTGTCCAAGATAAGTCACTCTGTTTAGGCCTATTTGACACTTCTTAGCCTTAACAGTTAGTCCTGCCTCCCTTATGTGTTCGAAGCCTTTTTGTACATGTTCCAGGTGTTCTGCCCAGGAATCCAAAAATACGGCCACATTGTCAAGGTAGGCGACTGCATATTCTCCCAATCCTGCTAGGAGACCATCTACAAGTTTTTGGAAGGTGGTGGGTGCATTCCGCAGCCCAAAAGGGAGCACATTAAATTCATACACCCCAGCATGTGTGATGAAGGCTGACCTTTCCTTGGCGGATTCATCGAGCGGTACCTTCCAGTACCCCTTGGTTAAGTCCAAGGTAGAGATGAACTGGGCCCATCCCAGTTTCTCCAATAGTTCATCTGTGTGTGGCACTGGATAGTTGTCTGGGTGAGTTACAGCATTTAGCTTACAGTAGTCCACGCAAAAACGTATCTCCCCATCTGTTTTGGGAACTAGAACCATTGGAGATGCCCATGCACTGCAGGAGGGGTGGATTACACTCATCTGTAGCATATCCTGGCTCTCCCATTCTATAGCAGTTTTAGCTTGAGGAGACTCCCGGTAAGGTTGGGATCTAATTGGGTGAGCATTACCTGCGTCAATGGAGTGGTATGCCCGTTCAGCCAGTCCTGGGGTGGCTGAGAACGTCGGCACGTAGCTAGTGCACATCTCCTTGATCTGCTGTTGCTGCATATGCCCAAGGGTCATGGAGAGGTTCACCTCTTCCACACCACCAGCGCTTTTCCCTTCATAGTAGACACCTTCAGGCCACCCAGCGTCATCTCCTCCCTGGGCTGTAAACTGACAAACCTTTAATTCTCTGGAATGAAAGGGCTTTAGAGAATTAATATGGTACACCTTAGGCTTTTGGTTGGAAGTGGGGAATGCTATGAGATAATTAACAGCTCCCAGGTGCTCTTGGACCGTGAATGGCCCTTCCTACGACGCTTCCATTTTATGGGCCTGGAGCGCCTTTAAGACCATGACCTGGTCCCCTACTTTGAAGGAACGCTCTCTGGCATGTTTATCATACCAGGCTTTTTGCTCTTTTTGAGCATCTTTTAGGTTTTCTTTAGCAAGGGCTAAAGAGGCATGGAGGGTGTTTTGTAGGTTGGTTACAAAGTCCAGAATGTTAGTTCCTGGAGAAGGTGTAAACCCCTCCCATTGCTGCTTCACCAACTGTAATGGCCCCTTAACCTCGCGGCCATATGCAAGTTCAAACGGTCTTTTGGTCCTGTTCACCCCAGCATGGCTACTATGATGATTGTGGGCTAAGCTCAAGAGCTTTTCCCGGTACTTAGTTGGAACTACCAACTGTCTCTGATGATTCCAGTTTTCCTGGTGTCCACCAGAAAGAGTTTCCTTATATAAAAGTCCTCTTTCTACAACAACCCGGGATCGATTAGAAGAGTTAGAGGCAGTGGTTTGCTCCGTGCCTCCGTCCAAGATCTCTGGAGGCTTTCATCTGCTTCCTGTTCAGCCTGGAACTGTTCCTTTGATGCTGGAGACATCAGTTCCTCACTGGATTGTAGACCTGGGCTTGGTCCCTCTGGAAGCGATGCAGGTGATGGGGCTGTTTCTGTTGATGGTGAACTGCTCTCTGCTGGTGCACTATGGGGTATTTCAGGCTCTGGCTGAGCCTCTTGTGTAGGCTCATCTGCTGCTGCTGTTAGTGCAGGCTCGGTGGTGCCCCCTGCTGTTGGAGCTGTAGATGGGTTTGCAAGCACTGGACTCAGTGCTGGCAATGGTTCTGGTGCTGGTTGCTTCGCCAGTTTCGGTTCGGGGACTGGCTTTGGCTGGGTCTCTGGGACTGGATCCACTATGGCCGTTGCAGTTGTTGGCAGGGGATCCGGTTCCACCACCTCCATCTGGGTCTCTGGTAACACAGACAGGGCCCTGGTGGAAGGCTCAGGAACAGGGATAGGTGTGGAAGCTTGCTTAGTCTGGCTGCAGGTGACCATTCCCACCCTCTTGGCCAGCTTTAAATGGTTGGCCAAGTCTTCCCCCAGCAGCATGGGAATGGGATAATCATCACAGACTGCAAAAGTCCACATTCCTGACCAGCCCTGGTACTGGACAGGCAACTTGGCTGTAGGCAAATCGAAAGAGTTGGACTTGAAGGGTTGAATCGTCACTTGGGCCTCTCGGTTGATCAAGCTGGGGTCCACTAAGGATTGATGGATAGCTGACACCTGTGCTCCAGTGTCCCTCCATGCTATAACCTTCTTCCCGCCCACACTCACAGTTTCCCTTCACTCTAAGGGTATCTGGGAGGCACCTGGGCCTGAGGACCTTTGGTGTGACCCTAGTGCAATGAACTGTAATCTGTTGGGGTTCTTGGGGCAGTTGGCCTTCACTTGCCCCAGCTCATTACATTTAAAACATTGCCCAGTTGACTGGTCACTGGGGCGAGGTGGGTTGCTGGAGAATGGTGTGGTGGGACGATTAGGTGTCTGAGGTTTTCCTTGGGATGTAGGTGGGGTCTTGGGTTGCCTCTGGTGATAGGGTTTTGTTTCGGGTTGCCCCTTCTGATATTCGCTCCAACTACTACTAGTTTTTCTCTTTTCTGCCACTTCCACCCATTTGGCTCCAATCTCCGCGCCTTGATTACAGTTTTGGGCTTCCCATCTAGGATGTACCTTTCTATTTCCTCAGGAACACCCTCTAAGAACTGCTCCATTTGCATTAGGAAGGGCAACTCTTCTGGAGATTTAACACTTGCTCCTGATATCCAGGCATCCCAATGTTTCACAATGTGGTAGGCATGTTGGGTAAGTGACACGTCTGGTTTCCACCTTAGGACTCTGAACCGCCGACGGCAATGCTCGGGTGTTAGCCTCATTCTGACTCTCACCTGGGTTTTAAAAAGTTCATAACTGTTCATGTGTTCCTTAGGCATTTCAGCCACCACCTCAGCTAAGGGTCCACTGAGCTGCGGCCTCAGCTCTACCATGTACTGGTCTGTAGAGATGCTGTACCCAAGGCAGACCCTTTCAAAGTTTTCTAAGAAGGCCTCAGTATCATCGCCTGCCTTGTAGGTGGGGAACTTTCTGGGTTGGGAAGTGGTACCTGGAGAAGGATTGCAAGGGTTGGTTGGTATATTCTTGCCTTCTCCATCTCCAGTGCATGCTTCCTCTTTTTTTCCTTTCTCCTCCAGAGCTCTCTTGTGGGCCACTTCCTCTTCCTCCACCCTGGCTTTTTCTGCCTCCATCTCCAAGTGCCTTAAGGCCACCTGGCTATCATGGTCTTTTGGTTTCTCTTCAGCTTCGAATCTGGCCAGCTCTAGTTTATTAGCTGCTTCACTGGTAGTCATTTTCCTGCTTTCTTGTGCTTAACTTTAGCTATACCGGAGAGTTAGGGAAAAAAACCCAAAACTTGTGAATTTCCCTGCAGGAGGTTAACTACCCTGCTTTTAGGGTAGAGAAAACTCCAGCTCAAAAAAGAAAAATCCCTTTGTAAAAAAACTAACACCTCTGTCTCCAGGCAAATAGACAGAAAACCCTCTAGCTGCTCTCAGCTTAATAAAAAACTTCTTCAGGTCTGTGCTTTAGATTCAAAATGATCTCTGGTTCAAAATGATCCCACCGCTCTGCCACCATGTCAGGGTTCCTTCCCCACTCTGAACTCTAGGGTACAGATGTGGGGACCCGCAGGAAAGACCCCCTAAGCTTATTCTTAGCAGCGTAGGTAAGGAGGGATTTTATAGCACTGTATACAGAAAGGTGGCTACCCTTCATATTTATGACATCTTGTATGTAACTTTTCATCATGTTTGATTATTTATTTGAGAAAGAAAACAACTTCAAAGACACAAAGTTTTTGAGAACTTCTCCCCCATGTGAAATACAATTTTATCCTTATCTCAGCTTATTCTTAGCAGCGTAGGTAAGGAGGGATTTTATAGCACTGTATACAGAAAGGTGGCTACCCTTCATATTTATGGCATCTTGTATGTAACTTTTCATCATGTTTGATTATTTATTTGAGAAAGAAAACAACTTCAAAGACACAAAGTTTTTGAGAACTTCTCCCCCATGTGAAATACAATTTTATCCTTATCTCAGCAGTTTGTCTGCATAATTTCCAGGTTAGGGTTATGAACCGTCTTTTTCTGAAATGATCATCAAAAGCACTTGAAAAATCCAGGACTATAACTTTTGTAACTAGCCTGAATTTGTTTATTTCACATTTCCTCCTCTGCTATAATAAATTATACAAATTAAATGTTGAATGGCCAAAGCGCTAACACACACTACAGATATCAGTTCTTGTTGCTACATACTTAAATTTTACATGAGCCTATGTGCATGTTTCATTTGTCCCATTCATCTCCTCTGTTCATGTTTAAACCAGTCACCGTATTTCACTCTGGTGAAGGGATTTTGGAAAGAAAAGCATGGTTTTATTTTAAGTAGACATCTCTGTGGAAGTTGCTTAGGAAACTATGTGATACAATGAGGTTTGTGTAACTATAAAGGACAAAATACTACTGATCCAATGTACAGATTGCGGGAAGGACAATGGGGAAAAATTCACTTCCACAGCAAGATAAAGTTAATGTCTGCCAAAAAAAAAAAAGTATGTATAGAAAACGTCTGAATTACTTTTCCTGTCTGTATCCTTCATCTGTACAAGGGCCATATTTGTATGCATAGACAAAACGTGGGATATAGTCAGAAGTAATTGCAATAACAAATGCATTAGTTATGACAGCCAGGACTCCAATTCCTTCAAGGATTCCATACCAGATACCTAAGAGAAAGAAGAATCAATTGAAAGAATAAGAACATTCTTTTTATACTATTTTTCTTGTTTACTGAGAAACACAATCACTGTGCCAAAAAAGCTATGTTCAGATCCAGACTGGGATTAAGCTAAACTTCCCAAGAATTTTGCCATCATGGGCTGTGTCCGAACTAGATTCACACAATAGGCTCCTTCTAGTTTTAGATCCAATCTGTAAATCCCAAACACCCAAATCTGGGATACTGTTTAAAACTATTACCTTGTAAGTATATAAAACTCAAAAGGATAGTCTTTTCAAGAGAGTGAAGACGAGGAAACAAAGAATTGTTACAATGGAGATCAGTAGGGAAGAAAATGTTTATTGTGAATGCTGCTTAACTATATGGGATACAAATACTGTCTCCTACTTACAGTAACTCTTAGATCAAGCAGAAAGGCTAGAAATTCCACAGGCTGACACCAATCATAAACCTGTGTTACTCCTTATCAGGGTGATTTGAGATGTGCTGTCAATCTGTCTCAGAGAACCCCTCACAGCTGTATGTTAACATCACTGCTTCCTGATCATTCTCAATTATATCAATAGTACATCTTCAGTGCAGCAGACCACTTTCTCTGTGAAATCAAACCTCTTTAACAAGGTATAACTTAGTGCCAAAAGTATAACCAGGAAGACCCAAGTATAAGCCACTAAAAAGTGGCAAAAAGAGACTTAAATCCAGCTTGAATTCTACTTATGGCCAAAGAGTATCATCTCCTTATGTCAGGACTCAGTCAGTTTAGCTCTTAAACATCGCAGAGCTTCTGCTTTGAAAGTCCATTGATATTCAGAAAAGAACAGAAGTACTTGTGGCACCTTAGAGACTAACAAATTTATTTGAGCATTAGTCTCTAAGGTGCCACAAGTTCTCCTGTTGTTTTTGCGGATACAGACTAACACGGCTGCTACTCTGAAACCATTGATATTCAGTAATTTTAGATATCATTTTAGGCCCAGAGGTTTTTTTTTTTTTTTTCCCCCAATAAGTAGCCCAGTGGTTCCCAAACTTGCTCCACCGCTTGTGCAGGGAAAGCCCCTGGCGGGCCAGGCCGGTTTGTTTACCTACTGCGTCAGCAGGTTTGGCTGATCTCGGCTCCCAGTGACCGCGGTTTGCTGCTCCAGGCCAATGGGAGCTGCTGCAAGCGGCGCGGGCCGAGGGACGTACTGGCCACCACTTCCAGCAGCTCCCATTGGCCTGGAGCAGTGAACCGCGACCACTGGTAGCCGCAATCGGCCGAACCTCTGGACGCGGCAGGTAAATAGACCGGGCCAGCCCGCCAGGGGCTTTCCCTGCACAAGCGGCCGAACAAGTTTGGGAACCACTGAAGTAGCCTAAAGGTGGGCCTTTAAAACCACATTTTAGAGTTGAACACAATGATCTCTCACTGGGAATTGTTGGTGCTCAGTACTTTTGAAAAACAAAGTCATTTATTTAGGTGATAAAATCTGGTTTTAAAGCCTAACTTCAGATTCCTATGGTTTAACATTTTGGCCATTGTTGATATTTGTAGTTAACCTGTTATTCCTTTCAGTTATTTTTAAACTTTTCATGGCATTAGCAGTTTAAGAGAATAAAACACAAGCTGGTAGTACAATGACTATGCATCATCATTGTGCTCTCTTACCTATATCTTACCTATATCTGTTGCTCTTGCAGGCATAGGTCTCCTCCACTGGGTAACAAACTTGTAAGCATCTAGTCTTATTTCTATAATATTGTTAAGCAATGCCAGGAGAGGTGCCAGTGGGAAGGCAGCAACAAAGATGGTGGTAAAGCCAAACTGTAAAACTAACAACAGATTGCCAGATTAGAAAATGCAAACAAATGCGGCCTTAAAAAGGAAAAGCTTTGAACTGCTGCTGAGTTCCATAAGAAAACTGCATATTGCTGTACATTTGCTCACCCATCTCTAAGTACTCATCCATTAAGCCATGGAGATTCATTGGCTGCAGATTCCAATCTTTTTCCCATTGAGGTAGTGAAATTTTATGCTCCAATAACTGCCCTCCTTTCTTGATCTTGCGTCGTGACCACCAGTTCTGTAGTAACCTACATTAGACAGACAGATCATCGAGCTTGTGATATCACTGGCGGTACCTGTTCAAGAATTTACAATATTCACGGATATCATCATGAGTTAGCATCCTAGGCCAATTTTGAACTGTTGCAAGCTCCCTGAGAGTGCATACCTGTGGAGATACTTTCTCACGAGCATTCCTCAAAATTCTTAGAAGATAATATTCAGCCAGAGCAGAGAGCCTTTACAAGACCTTACATGCAACTTAAGCTTCACATTAAGGGTTTGATTTCAACTGAAGGGCCCCTTATAGTGGGGTGATGTCTTCAATGCACAAACCTAAGGAGATTTTTTTTAATGTCACAGAGCCTTCTTGAAAGAGTACTTGTTAAAGAATATTGTTTTCTCCTGTAGCAAGGATGCGTCTTTAACAACGTTTTGGCGAAACCACAAATATAAGGCAGGATTGTGACCAGCCCTTATGATGCTATGCAATGGTTATCTGATGGGGGAGTTGTTAATAATAATAAAAATCAGCTAAAGATTGTACAAAGCTTCTCAAATGAATGAAAATGGTTATGCGAGTGCTAAGTATTATTTCAACTTGGGCAGCTGGAAATCAGAGACTGCAATTGTGTGTTCTGGTTTGGAAGTCACTTGAATACACACTTTAGGGAGGCAAAATTCACACTTCATTGAAAAGGGACTGTGCTGGAAAGTGTTTCTATTAGGTTTGTCAATCTGCTCTTATTCATTTCTAAATCCAGTTTATCCTTTGTCACACCCTTTCTTTTGCTGCTGAAAAGGCCTCAAGGATAAACAAAGGCCTTGTCTGAATGCCCAGACTATTGCTTTGTGAAAGGGGAAATAATAAACTAAGGAAGCTTGTTCTCAAATATTTGTGAGATAAAGAAATTAAGATACTGGCTGAAGAAGGGAAGACAGGAAGTCTAATACCCTGTGTACCTTTGTTCTATTGAGTGTTTCACGTCTAGCAGCAACTGTATAGTGCCCCAAAAGTTTTTATCAGGTTGCTGGCACACAACGAACACAGCTTTTTGGACAGGGTTTCAAGGTTAGAGCTCTGGACTATACTTTGATGTGTTACAAGAAATGTAGTATATTCTTCCAATGTCTTAAAGATTTTAAAAATCTTGGCCTAACTGTTCTGTTTAGAAGCTGCACAATAAAGCTGTGAAAGATAATTAATTTTAAACAACATGAAACAATTCAAAAGGCTCAAGTATTCCATAAACCCTTATTGCTGAACAGCAATTAATGCTGCTCCTGGGAACAACAAACCCACAGCATCTGATGGGGGAGGTGCAATAACAAGGAAAAAAGTTTTTTTGAAATGGCTATTTTAGAGAGACTAGATAATTTAAATTCCATTTACTTTATTTACAGCATCCATCCTACAGGGGAGGGGACCAGCGTTTTTTTAATGTTTTCTCAAACTGCGCTTTTGTGCTCTCCCACTTGTGTTTGTAAAGCTAACATACAAAACAAGAAACTGGTGAGAGGAATCCTTTTTCGGTCCCAGAGCACGGATTGTTTTATAGAGGGACAGTGGCACCACTCTAGTTAACGTGAAGACTAGCTTACTGTTTAAAAGCCAAAGTGCTCGAAAATCCACATGCTTACTGAGACCAACTTGATGAATTGCTCTGCTACGTGGGGATCTGGGGCAGGGTTAGTGGTCCAAATTTGAGGTCATCCGAGCAAGAGGTTCCTGGGATAGAGCCTCCCCACAAAGTCAGATGACAAACATTTTATGGTTCTTATAACAACTTTTCTTGCGCACATCTGGGGCTCAAACTATGGCTCTTATCCTTCCAAAACTGATGTCACCTGCATGGAACTGAACTCTGCCTTTTTGAGGAAAGCAACATAGAAAAAAAAGTGTCAGGGTAAAGTCTGGAATGGAACATAAGCAGCTCTCATGAACTGTGAGTTTGAGTCCAGCTCTATGCAGCTTTCTGAGAATGTGTGTTGGGCACATTAGTGGCTCTCTCAGCCTGTATTCTTCAGGGGCTCCCTCTGGAAGTATTGCCTTGAGAGCAAAGCTTCTGGTTCAAGAGCTGTTATTTCAAAGTGCTCCAAAATCCACATGCACACTCAGGTTTTACTTGAGCAACATTGTCATGGAAAACAGCATTAATTAACTAGAGGGAAGATGAAAGACTCTGGTAAGCAGCAGCATTAGAATAATGTAACCATGATTCTGAACCTCATCTGCTTCTGGAACAAGGGGACAGTGTGATCAAATAAAAGTAAGTAACTGTGATTCAACATTAGCATGACCAAAGAGGCTTCAATGAGCATCACGAAACACCCCAAAAAAGAGAGCCTAGTACTAAGGACTGGTGTAAGTTCAGCATTGACCAACGTGATGCCAGGATACTGTCTTCAGTCAAAACAGTAACTTATATTTCTCAGAAAAAATAAACACAGAAAACATTCAACTTTCTACAACATTGCATCCTGTCTACACAAACCAAAGTATCACAGCTATCAGTTTCACTCCTCAAAGTACTGTAGTTTCTACAAAAAAGGGGTCTGAAGGAAACATTAGAAATTTTGAAAATTTTAGTCACATGGCCATATATAAAACAGTCATAGCAAACCTCAAACAATATTCACCCCCCACACAAACTGTTATAGAAAAATCATGCAGTGCACAATCTACCATAAATATTTTGATATGATACTCTAACCCAAAAGAAAGATTTTTTTGCAGAACTTTTTCTACTCTGTTAAAGTGGAAATGCTGGTTCAGCCTTAACTTTAGTGGAGCTACCATGCCACCATAATATTGCTGTGCAATATTAGGGCTGGGGTAGAAATAAGAATGCAAGTTATGGTTTTCTGGTCAAAGGGCCCCCCAGAAACCACCCGCCCTCAAAGTGTTGTAGGTGCTCACGGAGATTGTCTGGAGTATGGGTATCCCACAACATGAGTTGGGGTAGACTCTGTGATGCAAATTAGCAGCCATTGGATTAAGGGGCTCTAGAAATGTAACCTCCCCAAAATAAGCTGCTTATAATTTTCAGAGTGCACTAAAGTCCATGTGCGTGTGTAAATGGCTTTAAAAACTCATATGCTGCAACAGAGTCTGGAGTACAGCCTGTGTTGCAAATTTGGGGCCTGACCCAGAACTCTGTATCCTAACATCCCTGATGCTCAGTAAAATATGGATCTAGATCCAAACTCTGCATGTGGCCCTCTCTTTCTATCATGAGCTGTATCAAATCTTCAGATCTCATCACCTTATCTTGGGAAATACTGAGATCCACATATGGATCCAAACTTTGGTACGCACGTCCATGTATCAGAAAACCAGGGGATGGGGCTTGTATGAAGTCCAAGAGATTTAAAACAAATCATTTAGTATTTAATATGTTCACGTATGCTTCTGCTTAGGTAGTTAAGATTTACAATTAAAAGCCATAATCTCCGTTCACCTACATTTGGACTTTCCCTTTTTCTCCTACAGTTGCATAGGGTATGGTCATATTTTAATAAAATAATGCTCTCAATGAGTGAACTTACGGATAACCCAGTTCCATGAAGTTGTTCCACATTTGTTTTAAAACCATGATAACTCCCATTTGCAAGCAGAGATCTATCAAACAGCCACTAGGATGACACTGAAGGAAGAGGAAAAAAGTTATGTATTAATTAGGGCTGTTGATTAATCGCAGTTAACTCACGTGATTAACTCAAAAAATTAATTGTGATTCAAAAAAATTAATCACAGTTAATCGCACTGTTAAACAATAGAATACCAATTGAAATGTATTAAATATTTTTGGATGTTTTTCTACATTTTCAAATAGATTGATTTCTATTATAACACAGAATACCAAGTATACAGTGCTCATTTCATAGTATTTTTTAAAACAAATATTTGCACTGTAAAAATGATAAAAAGAAATAGTATTTTTTCAATTCACCTCATACAAGTACTGTAGTGCAATCTATCATGAAAGTGCAACTTATAAATGTAGATTTTTTTGTTACATAACTGCACTCAAAAACAGAACAATGTAAAATTTTAAAGCCTACAAGTCCACTCAGTCCTACTTCTTATTGAGCCAATCGCTAAGACAAACAGTACTTGAATTAGGTGAATTGAAAAATATTATTTCTTTTGTTTTTTACAGTGCAAATATCTCTAAGCAAAAATAAATATGAAGTGAGCACTGTACATTTTGTATTCTGTGTTTAATTGAAATAAATGTTTGAAAATGTAGAAAACATCCAAAATATTTAAATAAATGGTATTCTATTATTTAACAGTGCAATTAATCGCAATTAATTTTTTTAATCGCTTGACAGCCCTAGTATTAATATATATTTTAAAAACACTTATATTTTAAAGTATTTCCCTGGTTTTTACATGTGCAGCCTGGATGAATAGGAAATATTTAAATTTCTAGGGTGAAATCAACTGGAGTTTTGCCAGTGACTTCAATGTAGCCAGGCTTTCACCTCTGTACTCTAAAGATATTTCTAGGAAATATGGGCTATGGTGTGTATTTTTCTATGGTTTACTTAACAGTGGTTAAAATGAATTTTAATGCTTTTGAAAAGTAACATTGATGGACCTGTAGAATTAAACTACCCACAGAAGTAGTACAGCATGGGCAAAGGTAATGCCTATTGCTTCAGCTACCGTGCTGCCAATATAGTCAACCATGCAAGACGGGGACCTTTTTTTGAATGAGAATTTGGATAAATCTCCATGCCCATTGAATTTTTCTGCCATAAATTGCTGTAAACGGCAATGGCTGTGATATGGACACTTATCTTTTGGATGGTACCACCAACTCATTTCACACCAGCCAATAAACATGCAACAGAATGAAGCCATATTTGACCTCTAACAACCTAATCTGAATTCATACTATTGACTTGGAGCTGCAAGTCTCTGAATCTTAAACCTTTCAATTTATCCAAAATGTGTGTTTTACTTCGGTAATGAGCTATCAATCATAGCTAATAACTGATGCCAACTTTTTCAGACCTGGGTGTCTAAAGGTAGGCTCCTAAATCAATATATAGGAACCTAAATAGAAGAGGCCTAATTTTCAGAGATGCTGAGTAACCTCAGCGCCCCCCCCGCCCCCACACACACACAGTGAAATCAGGGGAAGTGGTGTGGTTTAGCATATTTATATGCCCAGGTTTGAAAAAGTTGACTTTAATTTTTAAAGTAGTACTCTCACATTAGGGCAAACTTAAGAACCTATCAACAATAATGGGCTGCACTTCTATTGTGCCTTCCATCCAAGAATCTCAACGATCCTCAGAAATATTAATGAGTTAGGCCACCTAACAGGCCTCTGAGATTGTGAATAGGAGACAGTAATACTACCCTAATAGGGGAACGGAAGCACAGAGAGGTGAGCCGCCAGTCCAAAGTTGTATAGCAAAGATGAGAGCTCAGAAGAAAAACCACATTTTCTGGTTCCCAATCCTCTGTGATGGAAAACAGATATGTCCTTCCTCACTGCACTTTAATGGAAGAATAAATCTTACACATGACTATAGTTTATGTCTTTTGAATATTCCAGAGTTTCCTTTTTGCACAGAGATTTTACAAGAAAAAAAAAAAAGGATTGTTTACCTCTTCCAGTCTCCATCTATTGAAAAGTTTGTTGTATTTTCCTGGACGGCCTGCAAATCTGTGAAATGAAATTTTTGTTTCTTAATGGAAATTCCAGTAATATTTTGTATTACTAGAATTGTTGAATTTCATCCATTGACCAAACCTGTTAACTATAAACAGTTTAAATGATAAGTGGCTGAAGGCCATGTGCTAAAATATGAGATCTAAAGAGAGCCTTGACTATGGAGGGGAAGAGGTGTAGGAGTTATTTCAGAATCCAAACCGGTACAGACATCCACATTTTGCAGGTAGCACCAAACTCTATAATGTGCAGAAACAAACCCCTGCATTCATACTCCCTGAACTTTGAGATGTTAGAAATTCAAGCCTCCCAATTCTGCACTGGCTCCAGGAAGGCAAACCATTATACCCATGCAGTCAATGAGGATCCACACAGGCACAGGGATCAGCTCATGCAGATCCAGCCTCCAGGACTGGGGCCTCAGATATGCAGTATGCATTTCAGGTCAATCTCTGTTACAAACAGATATTCATAATAAATCCTTCTCACAGTTCTAATAGCGCTATATGTAATTCCCTGCTCAGGCAAAATTCCAAATGACTTCAATGGAAATTTCACCTGAGAAAGAAATGAAGGACTGGAACTTCTGGATCTTACAGGACTCTGGATTTAGCAAGTCAGAAAAAGATAAAAGACATAAAATGGATGGCATAAAGAAGTGTCTAATATAATTAGCATGAACTGTAATATTGTCTGTAGCTTGTTTCAATATGTTTAGTAATTTATAGTTAAATAGAGTAATTCTATGATATTCTTAGCAAGAGGTTTTCTATTTTTTCCGTCTTTAACTGAACCATCATCATAAAACTTGGCAGTTCCAGACAAAGAACTCAAATGTTTTGTAGCCATAAATTAATTAGTATTTCCAACAATCTTGTAAGGTTGGCAAATATTATCAAACTTATTTAAAAAATGGTGAAAATGAAACAAGGTCAAGAGGCTTGCCCAAGCTTACACAGTGAATAAGCAACAGGTATAGAAATAGAATCCAGGAATCCTGGCTCCCAATCCTGTCTGCGAACCACTATACAGCATTGCTAGTTATAGGATTTGTTTTCCAGGAAACATTACCAGTAGGAGACAGATGAGCAAAAAGGGATGGAGCTAGATTCAGCTTTTGAAATGTATGAGCATGTTTAACACAAATCTGTATTTAGGTATCTAAATAACTGGCCTGATTTTCAGAGGTTTTGAGCATCCCCAATCCCTATTGATGTCAATGAGAACAGCAGGTGCTCAGCACCTCTGGGAAAAAAATCAGATTTTAAGATCTTAAAGATCCATGTTTGAAAGTTTTGGCTTTAGTTTATACTCAGCTCCACAAATGTTGCTGATTCTGACATCTATCTATCACATTAAAACATTTTCTTTACAGCAATTTAATACATTACCATAATGAAATATCTAGCACTAATAGTTCGGTATGCATTTCCCTCCTATATTTAGAAAATAAAATCATGACCAAAAATAACTTACCTGCCAAGGAAAAAAGCAATATAAAAGATAGAGCTGTTTAAGTTGACAAACTGGAAGAGGAACATTTTCAAGGCAAAACTGTTTTCCCATTCAGATTCTGTTCTAGGATGCTCTAAAAGGAGTGACATAGTACACATTACACATTTACAAATGAAATGAAGTTGCAAGTGTCTTACAGAGTTCCAGGGTCAACATGCCTCCTAAAGAAGAAATGATAGGGCTCAAATTAATTTAACCCTTTAAGTAAAAGTTTCTTTTTTCCCCCTCAATAAAGTGTGCAGCTAGAGGGCCACAAAACTCCTACCCCAGCTATGACCAGCTTGCTTCTATGCAGAAATCAAAAATGGTGTCCTTGAACTGTGCAACATCACAGAACTTCCAGGGAGAGTTCCATTCTCCATTTTGATGGTTCTCTTTGTGAATTCAGTTTGAATCTTCAATTTTTTTAATCCTTTGAGAGGCCTTGATTCTTCTCTTAGTACATTTCCCAGACCAAGGAAGAGCTCTGTGTAGCTCAAAAATTTGTCTCCCTTGCCAACAGAAGTTGGTCCAATAAAAGATATTACCTTACCCGCAGTATCTCTTTGATTCTTCTCAGCAGTTGTGCATGATAATGCTTAGCATCAGCAACTCAATACACAATGGCGTGGTAGACAAGCAGTGAAGTGATCAGAATTGGCAGCAACCTCTCCCTATCAGCTTCTCATAAACATTTTCATGCCTTATTCTGTGCTACTCCTTATGTATGGGAACATCTTCCCTCAATGTATCCACAGGGACACTACTTTCTCATCAAGACTCAGCTCTGTCATGATGCCTCTAAGGTGTCAGGCATTTGACAACAGCCTGGGGGCAGATGGAATGGATTGGTCCTTTATATTTTTTAACTACAAATATAAATCTGCATACAAACACCTCAAAAGTTTTATTTAATTCCTCACTCCCACTCTTTGCAAGAAGATTTTAGGATTTTTAGGGCAGGAATTCTATCTTATTTAGAACTGGCTGTTAATTATTGAAATTTGCAATTTTGACATTTTTCATGAAAATTTCAAATTGCTTTTAAAAAATTAATTATGCTATACAGTATGCAGGTAAGCGATTCAAAACCACCTGAGTGATTTAGAGTCTAAGTCACATAACTCACCATGAAATCAATAAATACACTTTGGAGCGTTTAAAATACATGTAGTCATGTTGTTTCAGTGAAAAAACAACTGCATTTTTTTCTTTGAGTTCTTTAATAAAAACGAACAAGCAGAAGTAATTAACCAAGATAGGGTGGGTGCATTTTTCAAACACTGGATGAGATACTCAATCCTCTAAAGTTTATATGGTTGCTTAGAGACAAAATAAACAAACACATTATAAGGCTGTGGTTTGCCTTTCATTGGAAGATCGCAGCCTGTTGACAACAAGTTATTGTTTTTTAATTCCTTTCCTTTTATTATTGTAATGAGGGCTTGGCTACACTTGCAGATGTAGAGTGCTGGGAGTTAAACCAGCCCTCGGAGACAGCAGCAGGGAAAGCACTGCAGTGTGTTTACACTGTCAGCTGCAAGCGCAGTGGCATGGCAATATTAGCACCTCTTGTAATGCCACAGAGAGCAGTGCATTGTGGTAGCTATCCCAGTGTGCAAGTGGCTGCTGCGTGCTTTTCAAATGGGGGATGGGAGTGGAGTGTGACAGGGAGTGTGTGTATGTGGGGGGAGAGACAGTGTGTTTTGGGGGGCAGAGAATGTGTCAGCATGCTGTCTTGTAAATTCAAACAGCAGCAGGGAGAAACCCCGACATCAGCACCTCCCGCCCCCTCCTCGCTCTCACACACACAGGCCTCCGCAGCATCAGCATTCCACAGTAATGGTTTGCTTTGTCCCGGGGCAGATGAGCATGCTGGCTGTCAGAAATGGAGCTTTGAAGGGGGATATCCGCATGCCAGCAGCCGAGTTCAAAACAATGACCAGAGTGGCCACTTGACATCAGGGGATTATGGGACATTTCCGGAGGCCAATCACAGCACAGTAATGCAACACGTCGTCCACACTGACACCCCGCGCTCCAGCCAGGGCACAGCAAGCTCTATGCTTCTTGTAGAGGTGGATTACCAAGAATGCTCCAGCTGCAGAGTCCAGGCGCTCTAAGTGCCTTGCCAGCGTAGACACCTCAGGAGTTAGGGTGCCCAGGGCTGATTTTGTGCACTCTAACTTGCAAGTGTAGCCAAGCCCTGAGTTCAGGAAGTATCTAGGAACACTAGGGCAATAAAAAGTCATTCTACTGTAGGTGAAAAGTAGCCAACTGTGTTCTGGTCCAAGTCAGCAAACGCTGAAGTGAATTTAAATGTGCTTTTTAAAATTTTAGTTAATTTTAGTTTTATTTTAGTTCTGTTTTAATTGGAGTTATGAATGAGTGAACACTTTCCTATCTGTTTGTCTATAGGCAGACCTTGCAGTTTGCCTGCATCTGAACACCAGAATTTGTCTTGAGAAATGATGTCAGTTCTAAAAACTGGTGCTGGATTACTTCGGCAGGGTTAATGGTGTCTGTCAGAAAGCTTATGCTCAAATAAATTGGATAGTCTCTAAGGTGCCACTAGTACTCCTTTTCTTTTTGTGTCATCCAGTTGTGTGGCATATTTGTTAGAAGGGCTGTCATTGGGTAATCCTGCTGCCTGTCACCATTGGCCTGATGCAAGACCTCAGATTGACTGGTGTTTAGTTTAGGCCCATTTAGGTTTTACAGTTACGGCAGGGCCATTTGGACTTTGGAGAATTATTTGTGTGTGTGTGTGTGTGTGTGTGTGTGTGTGTTCCAAAAAGTGCAGAGGCCAGTGATGGAATGAGGCTAGTTGTTTTTCAACTGCAGCCACAAATGACCTATTGCTCTTAGGAATTACTTTGTGAAGTTCTGTTCAGTTAAGTTGCAGTGTTTTGGCTAGTTCCATATATATATAAATGGTCTGTCCTCACTAGTTCTTGCCTTCAGCATTCTTGTGACTGACCTGGACACTTTCCTCAATAATAAGCACTTTTCCAAAGTCTATTATGTATGGAAACAAAACGTACATCATCATGACCTACTTCTGCAGGACCAGAAGCCATATTACGAAAGGGATAACTGACACGCTATTACACCAGATGTCAAAAGAACTTTTCATGTATAATAGGAAAAACAGCTCTAGCGAATCAAAGCTTTGCTCTCTCTCATTCCCCTGTGGTATTCAACAAAGTGCTGTGATAGAAACATTTCGATCAGTAAGGGTAAAATCTGAGTTGAACTAGGCACAAAATTATATAAAATAACTTGGATGAGTCCAGTGACTGTCAAACTTTTGTGGGTGCTTCCAAACCCCTAGTCACTTATCGATTAATAGGTAAAGTGGAGTTTCATGTAAAGCACTACTAGTAAATGTAGGGCATCAAGCGCCTGAGTTAAAACTTTTTTGTAGTCTTCTCTGTGCGGAGAATTACCATGTCTTTAGTATTGTACATGTACATATCCCACAGCCTCCTGTTACATTGAAAGACTGAGTTCTTTGTGTGAATTACAGCACAATCAACTATATCATTAAATTGGACACATCAGATGAAATGTTAAGGATAAAATATTGGAAATGAAAAAAGTAGCCTCCCTGATCACAACTGTTTTGACTGAATTGTGATTGCAAGTTTTATTATTAGTTTCTTTTTAAAGAGTCAAAATTACAGCTGGTCGAAAATCTGATGGAAAGATTTTCCAGTGGAAAATGGCATTTTGCTGAAACCAAACAACTTTCAGTGGGAATGTGTTAATTTTGACATTTAGTTTTAAAATTTTTATATAGCATTTTGATAAGGTCAAAACATTTCTTTTACACGTTTTTGGATGGAATATTTTGCTTTGTTTGTAACTTTATTTTACATTATATTTTTTAAAACCACTAAGAAGTTGAAATTGAAACATTTCAATTAACCCTAAATGATTTTTTTGAAAATTTAAACTCCTGGGAAATTTTGAAATTTTTTGTTGTATCCCAATTCAGAATGAAACAAATGTCAAAATCAGGAAATTGTTCATGAAATGTAAATCCCAGTCCTCACATAGCACTAGTCAGAATATTTGTCTGGAAAAGGGAGAGGAGTTTTTTCCCCACTAACTGAGACCAATGGATGTAGCATGATCCTAACCTGATACATCTCCCCTTTCTACCAGTGGGACAGGTAAAAAAAACACAACACTATTTTTTTCAGGCTTCCAACTTTGCCTGATAGCATTTGAAAACTAAAAAGAATTGATCCTGGGGCACAAAATGTTAACAATTCTGATACAGCAGGATGAAATCAAAAGTTATCTGTATTTAGGTGAAGGAACAATTTAGGCGTTGATCGTCTAATCTGATCCACACAGGGGTGAGACCTGAGCCCGTGGACAGCTCCACTGAATTCATTCCATATGGACATTAGCTGTCCCCCTGTGCTAAGCAGACTGCAGGATGAGGACTTCTAGAAATGGTCCACAGTTGCATAGTTCATCTGTGATCCAAAATGATCTAAAGTCTGATGTGGGGGAGAGTGGGGGCATCTCTTGATCTAGGGATTTGGTCATCTCTAGTGGCCATTGACCAGTTTTCTCCCCCGCCCCAATCCCCCCCCCAACATATGCTAAGTAATAGTTTTCACTGCCATTGGTAGGCAGTTCATAGTTTGGGAAAGGGCACCACATTACTATGCATGTTAAAAAAATGTTTTTGACGATTTGATATTAAAATACAAAGTTATACAGTATAACTGATGCACCTACCTAAATCTGTTAGGAGATAGGCAACTTTTTCATATACCTGAAGTAAAAATAAGAAACAGCATAAATTATTGCAAAGATTTTATATTGTTAAAATATCAGGATATCTATTAAATAATGAATAAAAGTAAGCACTTGAAGGAAACAAGTATTTAACTGTCCTACAACATCAAGATAACCGGGATGAGGGCAAGAAGCTGCAGGAGTCTTAATTATTTGCAATGAAAAAATTATTCATCTATTTTAGTCCCTCTTTTCCCTGTAGGCTAATTATCCACAAACACAATTAGATTTTTATGTTCATAGCTTGAATTTATCTATATAATGATTTATAGAAATATATTTCAGTCCACAGAATGCTCAAACTATTTGCAATTTATCATTTGCTATTTACCCTGTGTGACTGGTCACTTAAGTTGCAGATGGTATTGATCTATTTTCTGACTATATGTATCTACAAAGATTTTGAGATGGCTGGAGGAATACTTTTCATGAAAATACATATTCACAAAAATATTAATATATAAACAGATATCTGCATGAGCATTCATCGGTTTTCCCCTTACTGTTAGGAATAGTAAGGAGTTTGCCTGGGATCTGTGCTGGTGAGTATCTGGGTATCTGAGTGTGTGTTTGGTGAGAGGATCAGAGTGTTTGTAGTGAGGGCAGCTTGAAAGTTTGAGTGAGTGCTTGATTGGTTGGCTGAAAAGGGCGGTAGTTGGGAGTGTTTGTTTCAGGTGAGCCTGGCTGTTTAAAAAAAGCCGGCGCTCCGCGAACCAGCTGAGCGGCGGAGAACCAGCTGAGCAGCGGGGGGCAGCAGAGCAGCAAACAGCAGGAATTTGCCTGGGAGTTCGCCTGGAGTGAGCCCACTGAGGCTTACACCCTAACGACTTCTCTGAGTAATTACTGCATCTCCTGAGGAAGCTCATAGTAGGAAGGTAATATGGATGGGGAGTGTTCAACTGTTGTGACCTGCACTGGATGTGCCATGTTTGTCTTTCTTCCAGAGGACAGAAGCGACTTTGTCTGTACAAAGTGCAAGCTGGTCTCCATATTGGAAGAGAAGGTTCAAGGTCTGGACAAAAAGGTATCGACCCTGTGTTGCATAAGAGAAACTGAAGATTTCCTGGACAGACGTCAGGATATGCTTCTACAGGCACAAGGTTATGAAGATTCAGAGCAGGCTGCGCAGCGCGGACAGGAGGATGGTGAAGAAATCTGGCAACATGTGACCTCCAGAAGAAGAAGGGGGAACGTCCATGTACCAGCAACGCGGACACAGGTAAGTAACCGTTTTCATGTTCTCTCCACAGGTACCATTGCGGGGAGTGGCCCAGATGATACGTCTGGGGGAAGGGAGCAGAAGGAGACTCCACCAGTTGAAAGGCATCAGATGCACTGTCTTAAGGTTGGGGGTTCCACGACCACCACTCCCAAGAGAAGGAGGCGGGTGGTGGTGGTCGGGGACTCTCTCCTCAGGGGGACTGAGTCATCTATCTGCCGCCATGACCGGGAAAACAGAGAAGTCTGCTGCTTGCCAGGGGCTAAGATTCGCGATGTGACAGAGAGTCTGCCGAGACTCATCAAGCCCTCGGACCACTACCCCTTCCTGCTTTTCCACGTGGGCACCAATGATACTGCCAAGAATGACCTTGAGCGGATCACTGCAGACTATGTGGCTCTGGGAAGGAGGATAAAGGAGTATGAGGCGCAAATGGTGTTCTCGTCCATCCTCCCCGTGGAAGGAAAAGGCCGGGGTAGGGATCGTCGAATCGTGGAAGTCAATGAATGGCTACGCAGGTGGTTTTGGAGAGAAGGCTTTGGATTCTTCGACCATGGGATGGTGTTCCAAGAAGGAGGAGTGCTAGGCAGAGACGGGCTCCACTTAACGAAGAGAGGGAAGAGCATCTTCGCGAGCAGGCTGGCTAACCTAGTGAGGAGGGCTTTAAACTAGGTTCACCGGGGGAAGGAGACCAAAGCCCTGAGGTAAGTGGGGAAGCGGGATACCGGGAGGAAGCACGAGCAGGAGCGTGTGAGAGGGGAGGGCTCCTGCCTCATACTGAGAACAAGGGGTGATCAGCGGGTTCTCTCAGGTGCCTATATACAAATGCACAAAGCCTGGGAAACAAGCAGGGAGAACTGGAGGTCCTGGCAAAGTCAGGGAATTATGATGTGATTGGAATAATGGAGACTTGGTGGGATAACTCGCATGACTGGAGTACTGTCATGGATGGGTATAAACTGTTCAGGAAGGACAGGGAGGCCAGAAAAGGTGGGGGAGTTGCACTGTATGTAAGGGAGCAGTATGACTGCTCAGAGCTCAAGTATGAAACTGCAGAAAAACCTGACAGTCTCTGGATTAAGTTTAGAAGCCTGAGCAACAAGGGTAATGTTGTGGTGGGAGTCTGCTATAGACCACCGGACCAGGGGGATGAGGTGGACGAGGCTTTCTTCTGGCAAGTCGCAGAAGCTACTAGATCGCAAGCCCTAGTTCTCATGGGCGACTTCAATCATCCTGATATCTGCTGGGAGAGCAATACGGCGGTGCACAGACAATCCAGGAAGTTTTTGGAAACTGTAGGGGACAATTTCCTGGTGCAAGTGCTGGAGGAACCAACCAGGGGTGGAGCTCTTGACCTGCTGCTCACAAACCGGGAAGAATTAGTAGGGGAAGCAAAAGTGGATGGGAACCTGGGAGGCAGTGACCGTGAGATGGTCGAGTTCAGGATCCTGACACAAGGAAGAAAGGAAAGCAGCAGAATACGGACCCTGGACTTCAGAAAAGCAGACTTTAACTCCCTCAGGGAACTGATGGGCAAGATTCCCTGGGAGAATAACATGAGGGGGAAAGGAGTCCAGGAGAGCTGGCTGTATTTTAAAGAATCCTTATTGAGGTTACAGGGACAAACCATCCCGATGTGTAGAAAGAATAGTAAATATGGCAGGTGACCAGCTTGGCTTCACAGTGAAATCCTTGCTGATCTTAAACACAAAAAAGAGGCTTACAAGAAGTGGCAGATTGGACAAATGACCAGGGATGAGTATATAAATATTGCTCGGGCATGTAGGAATGGAATCAGGAAGGCTAAATCACACCTGGAGTTGCAGCTAGCGAGGGATGTTAAGAGTAACAAGAAGGGTTTCTTCAGGTATGTTGGCAATAAGAAGAAAGCCAAGGAAAGTGTGGGCCCCTTACTAAATGAGGGAGGCAACCTAGTGACAGAGGATGTGGAAAAAGCTAACGTACTCAATGCTTTTTTTGCCTCTGTCTTCACGAACAAGGTCAGCTCCCAGACTACAGCACTGGGCAGCACAGCATGGGGAAGAGGTGGCCAGCCCTCTGTGAAGGGAGAAGTGGTTCGGGACTATTTAGAAAAACTGGACATGCACAAGTCCATGGGGCCGGATGCGTTGCATCCCAGAGTGCTAAAGGAATTGGCGGATGTGATTGCAGAGCCATTGGCCATTATCTTTGAAAACTCATGGTGATCGGGGGAAGTCCCGGAAGATTGGAAAAAAGCTAATGTAGTGCCCATCTTTAAAAAAGGGAAGAAGGATGATCCTGGGAACTACAGACCGGTCAGCCTCACCTCAGTCCCCGGAAAAATCATGGAGCATGTCCTCAAGGAATCAATTCTGAAGCACTTAGAGGAGAGGAAAGTGATCAGGAACAGTCAGCATGGATTCACCAAGGGAAAGTCATGCCTGACTAATCTAATTGCCTTCTATGATGAGATAACTGGTTCTGTGGATGAAGGGAAAGCAGTAGACGTGTTATTCCTCGACTTTAGCAAAGCTTTTGACATGGTGTCCCACAGTATTCTTGTCAACAAGTTAAAGAAGTATGGGCTGGATGGATGCACTACAAGGTGGGTAGAAAGTTGGCTGGATTGTCGGGCTCAATGGGTAGTGATCAATGGCTCCATGTGTAGTTGGCAGCCAGTATCAAGTGGAGTGCCCCAAGGGTCAGTCCTGGGGCCGGTTTTGTTCAATATCTTCATTAATGATCTGGAGGATGGTGTGGATTGCACTCTCAGCAAGTTTGCGGATGACACTAAACTGGGAGGAGTGGTAGATATGCTGGAGGGTAGAGATAGGATACAGAGGGACCTAGACAAATTGGAGGATTGGGCCAAAAGAAATCTGATGAGGTTCAACAAGGACAAGTGCAGAGTCCTGCACTTAGGACGGAAGAATCCAATGCACCGCTACAGACTAGGGACCGAATGGCTAGGCAGCAGTTCTGCAGAGAAGGACCTAGGGGTGACAGTGGACGAGAAGCTGGATATGCGTCAACAGTGTGCCCTTGTTGCCAAGAAGGCCAATGGCATTTTGGGATGTATATGTAGGGGCATTGCCAGCAGATCGAGGGACGTGATCGTTCCCCTCTATTCGACACTGGGGAGGCCTCATCTGGAGTACTGTGTCCAGTTTTGGGCCCCACACTACAAGAAGGATGTGGAGAAATTGGGGAGAGTCCAGCGAAGGGCAACAAAAATGGTTAGGGGACTGGAACACATGAGTTATGAAGAGAGGCTGAGGGAATTGGAATTGTTTAGTCTGCGGAAGAGAAGAATGAGGGGGGATTTGATAGCTGCTTTTAACTACCTGAAAGGTGGATCCGAAGAGGATGGATGTAGAATATTCTCAGTGATAGCAGATGACAGGACAAGGAGTAATGGTCTCAAGTTGCAGTGGGGGAGGTTTAGGTTGGATATTAGGAAATACTTTTTCACTAGGAGGGTGGTGAAACACTGGAATGCGTTACCTAGGGAGGTGGTGGAATCCCCTTCCTTAGAAGTTTTTAAGGTCAGGCTTGACAAAGCCCTGGCTGGGATGATTTAGTTGGGATTGGTCCTGCTCTGGGCAGGGGGTTGGACTAGATGGCCTCCAGAGGTCCCTTCCAACTCTGTTATTCTATGATTCTAATAAGTGGATGTGACTGGTCTGAAAGTAGAGAGAAACCACAGATTTATTACACTGGGATTTCCCTTTGCATTCATTTGTACAAGGAGTCATTTAATTAGCATTTGCCTTACTTGTTTATTTGATAGTACAGTCATGATCCCCACCCATTCTTCTCAAACGAACTTCAGCCCTAATGCATAACTGACATTGTAAAAGCACAAATGTTTCCAGGAGTGTCTCCATGTTTTCAATAGCTTTTGTTTTGCTTGTATGTACTTTTCATGACCAGGAAATAGGATAATTAGTAATCTCAAAAAGTTTGGAGAGACTGCTTTTAAGAATGCTACCTACTTAGTAGATAACAGAAGAAGTTACAATGCTACATAATTTCTAATCTTTACCTATTTACACTTCTAATATCATAGTAGAGACATTATGAATGCCATCAGCAGTGACAGAGAACATTTTATACCAATATAAAATCTGCTAATAGAGTAGACATTTTGAACCGAATATTTTAGTAGAGAAAAGCTAAACTAACATCATATTCTGCAATGCCTCTAAGATTTTAAAATGTTGATAACACAGCTGAGTTGAAAAGTAGAAATGGGAGAATCTACATTTCATTATTAAGAACCCTTTTACATTTGGGAGACGATCTAGAATTCTCAGTCAGGAAGACTGAATAGATTTATTTCTTCTGCTTTGTTAAAATCACTGAAAAAAATTGTGAAGTGTTTTGTGAAACATCTGGAGGTTTTTGGAACACTTTACACTTATTGTGAAGTCCTACATTTGTAGATGCTTTTCCTCCCTCACACTTCCTCTACTGATTATGGCATTGATATCACAATTCCAAATTGGATAGCAGTGGATTTTGCTAATGTAAAAATGGTGTTCTGTGCCACTGAGACTTAGTGGTATGGTGAAATATTTGTAATGAGGAATTGCACAGGCAGCTCAAAAACCATTGAAACAACAGCATGCTGTTGAATAAAAGCAATTGCAACACCATCTCTGGATATTATTGTAATACAAATAAACAACCTACAGACATTTTTATATATAAATTAATAAAATACGTGCTTCGAAAGGCAAGAATGTGTTACACAATCAGCTATTTGTAACAAAACTGTTACAGTACTAAAATGTGCACAGAGTTCATAAAGTGTTTCTGTTTCACTCTATTACCAAAGTTACCTGAGTTACAACTGTACAGTAACTCGTTTTTTTTAAAAATGCAATGTATCACTTGAAATCCTTATCCCTCTTTTTAAAAGTTTTAAAACTTACAACATTAAGTGACATGATGATCATGAAATTGATACAGACTCCAGTGCCAGATGTTGCAAACTGCCAGTACTTTTTGATAAAATACCATTGGAAGGATGCAAATTGTTCCATAGCTACCAGGCGATAGACCACAACTGCAAACACTGCAGTGAGTACCAAAGAAATCTGCAGGGAAATAAATGCATGTGTAATTAGATGAATAAAATACCTATTAAAATAAACAGCTGAAATAAAGATCAATAGATTATTGAGTGCTTTTAAAAAGGAGAGAGCACAATTTGTTTCATGGAGCGGTCTTAGATTAAAGACAAAATACTAGACTACTGAAACAAAATTCTCTGTTACTATATAAAGACAAATGCCCACTATATTATATTTTTGCAAATTTCTAAAGGTGCAACCTCCCCCCACACACACACACCCAAGAACCACAAGCCACCACCAACCCATCGAACATTAACAAGCGTTGTGCCTAATCTGATCTCACTTACACATGTTACACCACTCTAACTCCATTAACTTTAGTGGAAGCACTCCTGATTTACATTGGTGTGATATCAAAATAAGGCCTAGAGTGGCCTTCCAATATCATTAGAAACTTTACCATGAAGAATATTCCTGAGACAGACACCATCAGTCGACTAAGTTTATCAGGGAAGGGTTGAAAAGGTTCAGGTTTTCCTGTGATGGGATTTACTCGTTCCACTTGGGAGTATTTTGCTTCAAACTGGGGGCGCAGCTCTTCCTGCAATGACATAGATTTGCTTCAATGTAAGTAGCAAAGCATCAGGTGTTCAGTATAAACATTCTATAATGATAATGACTGGCAGTTGCATAGCTCCCTTCCTCCCAAAGTGCTTCACATATTTTTAAAGTAAATCCACATAACTGCCCTTGAAAGAGGCTGAATTGGAGAGCCTTTGAGACATGTCATTACATTCACACAGAGATCAGGAGCAGCAGAAATCATGGTGGTAAAAGTTTTCCCTCACTCACCAGCCAAGGTGCTAGAAGAATCACCTCCAGGGGTGAAAGGGAGTTGGGTTGCCATGTTGATTCGATAACTGGTTTCTCTGCTGAGATTGCTAAGAAAACTGTGGTGGTGGTGATTTTTGTGGTGTGGAAAATGTTCATTAGGAACTAGACTAACATCATCAACTCATCTCCAAGAGGCTCCAGAAGAGCCATGAAGTGATAATGACTTTGGGTCTCAATTAACTTGGACCAAATTTCAATCATTATCCTAGAGGCGAGTGGCCTTAAATTCCATTACAGCAATGTTCACTTGTGACTTACAGAGCAAATTTCATGAGATGTGCAAAGGGATAGAACTATTTGCTATTTGTTGGTGCCCACGGCAGACTGAAATAGGCTGAGCTGGCCCTTTAAGAGTGGTTCAAGGTCTAGGCTCCGGCACTTTTCTAGAATGGCTTGATTCTGGGCTGAATCAGGAATTTGTGGTGCAAAGGGATCATAGAAGTTGAAGGCTGATTAGCAATATATGCAGGGAAAGGGATCAGGTCCTTGCTGTGTTTGGCTTTCTAGCTCCAAATAGCATACTCTTCCCTAGCCCTTTGCTAGCACTGAGGTGGGCTCTTTGTCTGGAGGGACCCAATAGCAAGTTGCATTCTCTTTAGGCAGAGTCCCACACAACACTTCTTGCTTACTCCCTAGTCTCCCCTTTGTGGGGAGAAGGGAGCTCTTTTTATCCATGACCTAATTCCCAGAATACTTTGCTTCACATTCAACAGCTTCCATAGTCCCTCAGGACTACAAGTCCCAGAATCCCTTAGCTTTAAGCTACACTGGGATAGGGCCACAGCTGGCCCCTAAATCCCTCTTAAAGGGCCTGCTTACTCCGGACAGATATTCCTGGCTGCCCCCATCACACTTTGCTAAATGTGGGCACTTAGATTTTTTTTTTTTATTCACATACCCTGCTTAAACAAAAGGAGTAACATTGCCCTTCCGAAAGAAAGAGAAAGAAAGAAAGAAAAAGAAAGAAAGAAACTTTGCCAAGAGGAGAGTAGTATTTGAATTTGGATGCACCTCTACTTGCAAGATACATTATTGATCTATTGCACCAGTATTATATAGCAAATTCAATTGTCCTAGCAAAGCACAAAGCATTACTACTTACACTGTCATTGTGTTGATTATAAGATCATCATTAGATTGCTTATTTGCGATCTTACCTCTTCATCCTCCCAGTCTATGAGATCCCAGTCATAGGTGAGCACAGCTCTCCGCCTTTTCCAAAACTCTAGAAACACTGTAGCTGTGGAAACCATTAGTTATACTTTTTATTATTTTTCACAATTAATACATGGGTTTAAAAAACAGAGGCATGATCATTTTCCATGTTCTAGTTGGTCATCACCTATGGACTCTGAAAATAACTAATTGCAGAGTAAATTAACTGATATTAGAGTAGAGCAGTAATTTGCAACTATCTCAGTAAGAATTTTTCCCCCCACCATCTGTTATCTCTATACAGGAAAGAGTTGCCTAACCACATGTGACACAATCACTGCATTTAGTTCATTATTTTGGTTAGAATTTTAATCAAACTCCAATTTTATAATTTTTAATAAATAAATCTTTTTTTTTAAAGAATAAACACACAAACAAAAATGCTGGTTAGGTGGACTACATTTAGAAATAGAGCTGGATTCTGATCTTCCTGAAACTGGTGTGAGTCAAGAGTAGCTTGACTCTTGCCTTCTTATGCCAGTGTAATTCCATTGACTTAAACAGATTACTTTACAGTTACTTCTGATTTGCAGTGGTGTATGTGAGATCAGACTCAGACCTATAATGCTCTTACAGTGATCTAGTATATGCTGGTAGTCTTTATCAACACTGTTACGGTATTCTACAGCAGTTCTGTACAACAGTGCAGCGTGCTGTAGTGTCTGCAAAGCACTGACTGGGTCCATTGCTAGAGACTATAATAGCATTTTTAAAAATCATTGGCAGAATTATAAAGGTATGCAAGAGCCACAGGTTGCAGATATAAGGAGCCAAAATTATATCCTCTTGAGATACAGTGTAATATTATTTTAAATATATTAGTTGGTCCCTAGTATTATTTATGCAGAAAATATTATTTTATATTGCCATATACAAAAGAGACCCCATCTAAGTTACAGAAGGGGAGATGGTGCACAAGAACCATTACCCCATTCATACCATGAAAGGGCTTGTCAGTATTGCAATTCCATGCTACAGAGAATGTAAGGAGTGATTTCTCCACGTGCCCACGGGAAATGGGACCAGTGCACAAGTCAAACAGGCTGAACTCCATAAGACAGGCACCCATGCACAGCCTTGGGTGGCTTCCCAGAATTCCCTTTGGAGCAGTATCACGCTGCATTGTTTCAACATGTGGCTACGCCTAAAAAGCACAAAAAAGGCTTGGGTTTATTCAGTGCCACTGTTTTCAGAATGAATATTGTTAGGCACCTAAATCCATATTTAGCCACCAAAGTAAGTGGCCTAATTTTCAGAGGTACAGTATTGAACCACACTTATGTTTTGCCTTTCCCCTGGTTTCTGCCTTATAAATAAGAAAAGCACTTTTATATTGTTGCCCCCTTTCCAGAATTTATTGCTGCCCACCGTACAGCTCCCATTGTCCCTCTGGACTACAAGTGCGAGAATGACAGATGTGGTGAAAATCTTGGGCCAGAGAGACATAAAATGGATGAGCACAGTGGTTACAGCAATATGGCATGACAAAAAAATTCCTGAAGACTGGTGAGACTCTATCTTGGTCTCAATACGTAAGAACAGCAGCATCCATGAATATGGAAACATTTGAGGGATAACGTTAGTGCAGCATGGGATGAAGATACTAGAACACATCTTGGATGCTAAGATCAGGAGAATGGCGGAATCTTTCCTTCAACAAGAACAGTTTGGCTTTAGAAAAGAACAAGGAACCACAGATGCCATGTTTGCAATTCATCAAGAGATAGACAAATGGCTAAAGCACTAGCAGGACAGCTTCTGTGCTTTTAAAGACCTAGAAAAAGCATATGATAAAGTGGACAGAAGGATGCTTACGCTAGTGCTGAAGAAATATGGAGAGTCTGAGGATTTAATAACTATTGTGAAATATGCTATACAGGTCATTAAAACTATGATCAGAATGTGTTTTGGAACAAGTCCCTCCGAAGTGAAAGTCGGACTGCAACAGGGCTCGGCCCTCCGTTCCGGGCTGTTTATCATATTGATGGATTATGTCAGCAGGAAGATCCCAACAGGAAAAGGTCAGAAGCTGCTATATGCAGATGACACAGCAATAAAGGCATCCTCAAAAGAAGACCTAACCACCAGCTAAGCTGGCACAGGTTGATAATGAGCATGACTAAAACTGAGGTCATGCAGGTCAGTAGAGATGCCACAGGGAAACGGGATTTAGAGCTTAATGGAGCGCATGACTCAACAGACTGACCAGTTGAAGTACCTCGGTGACTGGGTTATGGAAGATGGCAAGTGTGAACATGACATTCAGTTCAGACTGGGGTATGCTGGAAGAGTGTGGACTAACATCTCAGGGGTTGCATATGACAAGTGTATGTCACGGTGACTGACAGCCCAGCTGTATAGAACAATGGGTATAGAACAATGGGTATAGAACAATGAGAGCCCAAGAAAAGTCAAGGAAGCGATGGATGGATTGCATCAAAGGAGAGGGGAAGCAGGTGGACCTTATTGCTTCCTCAGCCAGAAGATGATGGTGGATGCTTGCATGACAACCTGACTCCAGATGATGAGACAAGGGGAGAAGGAGGAGGAAGAAGAAAAACTACGAGTGCCAGAAGGCACTGCTTGCCAGAGTTGGCTTCATGTGTGACACATACTGTTGGCACAGGCCCACCTATTACTCACTCTGGGAGGTGTGGATGGCTTTCAGTCTGTCAGTGATCCAATTTATTTGATGATTAATCAAAGCCTTTTAAAAAGTGTCTTACACAATGCTTAATTACTCACAACAGAAAAAGGATGGTGGCTATAGGTGTTTGAGCAGAAAAGGTTGATTGTGTAGAAAGATTAGTGATTCTATTTTAATATGACTTTACATGTACTAAAAGATTTTCATTTTTAAAGGGGGAGAAATGGGCAATGACTCATCTTGAGTGCTGTGTTCTGAAATGGGACACTGGAAAATGGGTAAAAAAGATTCTAATGTTATCATTTTTAAAAATAAGTGTTGAATCTTTTGTGAAAAAACACATCAGTCTACACAGACAAGGACTCAGAGTTCAAGACCCTAAAAGTCATAGTGGATGGTATTTTTAAAATGGCCTAAGTAACTTAAACACTTAATTTCCATTGGTTGCAACTGGACTTGGGCTCCAAGACACTTAGGCCCTTTTGAAAATTGCACCCAATGACTTATTTCAGTAACCCTATGAATAGGAGGCAGAACCCTGATTTGGTAAAGCCAAGCAATAAAAACCAACACTGCCAGTTGACTGTTACTGTGTGTGTGTGTGTGTTATTATTCTTAATCTTATTTTAAAGGAAGTGTGTTAAGAGATTGTACATGTTACATAACATATCCTTTCTGAGCCTCAATTTGGTTGATAACGTTAGAATCCAGTGAAATAAACATTTGGGTTCAGATTCTCCCACCCTTGCTCACACTGCAGAGAACTTCACTATACACGTAGCACTCCTGGATTTCACCTCACTCTGACTAAAAGATGCCTATCCTGCCCCTGGATTACTAATATACCTCTAGAGGAGTTCTTCCACTTCTCCACTGGGTTGAGTTCTTCATATGAGAGACAGACAGACAGACAGACACACACACACACATTCAGCCCCCCACCCCCCTCTTTTAGGGATGATGGCAACACCTCTTTCCCCCAGGCAACACTTCTTTCTACCACAACCTGTCACTTAAAATGTTTCCTTTTGCAGACTCCTAGAAAAGGCTCTCCAGAGTACCAGAGAGTCCGTAGACCACAGTGTGAGAACCACTGCATTACTGAATAATGTATTTTCCAGCTGTCAATATAAAATAAGTTTCCTTCCTATAAAGTGGGTTTCTCCTGTCACCTGAATGATTGGTGATACACTACAGCTCCCGTTATCAGTTGATTAGCAATGAACCAAAAGAACTACTAAGTGTATTAACTAGGCTAATTTTATCTCTGGTATAACTCCACTGAACATAAGAATGGCCCTACCGGGTCAGACCAATGGTCCATCTAGCCCAGTATCCTGTCTTCCGACAGTGGTCAATGCCAAATGCTTCAGAGGGAACAAACAGAACAGGGCAATTATTGAGTGATCCATCCACGGTCGTTCAGTCCCAGCTTCCAGCAGTCAGAGGCCTAGGGACACACAGAGCATGGGGCTGCATCCCTGACCATCTTGGCTAATAGAAACATGGCATCTGTGGTTCCTTGTCCTTTCCTAAAGCCAAACTGTTCTTATTTGACAAAAGGTTTCACTGTTCTCCTAACCTTAGCAACCCCTCCATGAATTTATCTAATTCTTTTTTGAACCCAGATTTACTTTTGGCATCCCCAGGCAATAAGTTCTACAGGTTGACTGTGCACTGTGTGAAGAAGTACTTCTTCTTGTTTGTTGTTCCTTATGTTTGCTTCTTATGTTTAAGTACTTCTGTATGCTGCCTATTAATTTCATTGGGTGACCACTGGTTCTTGTGTTATGTGAAGGGATAAATAACACTTATTTATTCACTTTCTCCACACTATTCATGATTTTATAGACCTCAAGATGGAAGACTTTAAGTCTGAAGTTACACTAGCAATTAACTGGGCACATTACTAACCTGTCATATGTAACTTGGTAATAATTTGCAGTTTTCAATGACTTTACACACTCCTAGAGAGTAAATTACTATGGCCTCTAGTTTCCCTCAGGCTACAAGGGTATTTTAACCCTCACAATTGCTACCACCAGTCAATATCCCCTTTTCTTGTATGAAGTCAGTGTCTATTTTTTGCTAGTGGCTTGATTATACCATGTTGCCACTCTTCCCCTTCCCATTGCACCTTTAGTCCCATTTCTGTGTGTGATTATTGCTCTTTCCCTTCCACCTTTTATGCTGTGTGGAAGAAGGAATTGAAAGTATCTACATAACTCCTTTTAGTGAGATATAGACGTTAATGTATTTCTCATCATGAACTGCAGCTTCAATACAGAGGTGAAACAACATGAAAATCACATGTATGAGAAACCAGAAATGAATGTGAACGAGTCTCATAGCCACAATGAAGGGACAATAACAGGGCAATAAAGACTTGAGAGTGGAAGTTCTGTGTCCCTCATATCTACTTAGTGGTTGTTCTCATGGCTTAAGATAAGTATTTTCATTAGCAGTAGAATCTTTAAATGAACAAAAGAGTTGGTTATTAAAAGAAATCTCATCACAATCACAGGCAATCAAAATGCACTACGTAGGCACTATAATTACTTGTGTGAACTACATGTAGTTTACTTTCATGTGTAATAATAAATTTATTGCCTAAGATTAGTTACAACTTGCTTTCAACAAGCTAGAAATATTTCCTGATATATAAAAGTAGATTATAGTTACTCCATGTGTACATCACTCATTTGGGCTAATAAGGCTTGAGCAGCCCCCACCAATTTCCACTGGTGCAGCTCCACGAGTTGTTGCAGTGATGAGAGTGCTAATGTAGGTTGGCTGATGGTGTTTTAACCTATCTTATTATCTAACCCTGTTCAGAACACGTCTAGAGGACAGAGTAGTTAAAATAGTAGCAAACTGTTAGAGACTTGCCTACAGTAGAGCTCCCAACATTGCTACTGCAGATAGCTAAGGGGTTAAATTAAAATTAGGTCCCAAATCTGCAATTAGTACTGTATGGACTGACCGATGCACCTGTGAGGAGCCACACTGGCTTCAGGAGGGTTCCATATGGGTGCAGGAGTGTCTGCATAGGGCTTATATCTAGTGCAAATAAGAGCTATCACTAATATACAAATAAGGACACTGCAGAAAGGCATGAAATAGTAGCTTGCACTTGATTCTTTCAAAAATTTCAAGTGGAAACAAAAGTGCCATGGTATTCCACTCATGGAGTTATTGAGATATGACTGGAACACCTCTGTGTCCCTCTCCAACACATACCAGTCTAGAATAAATAAAAAAATATAATTACAGGAGCAAGTAGTCCTGACTACTTCAGAATGTAAAAAATTAAACTGTGGATGTTTGCCTTCCCCAACCCCCATTTGCTCTAAATCCACCCCCAAGATTATATACAGCATGTAAAGAAGGGACTGACATGCAAGATTCAGATCTGGATCTGATTATTATTTCCCCCCCAAAATCTGGGTTTATGGTTTGATTTACCAAATTTGGATCTAAATCTGCATTTCAAATCCCTTCAAATTAGGAGGGTAATTGGACCCAGGGGCTTGGGCTAGTGCCTAACAGCATGTACATATATATATGTACACACACATAGTAGAAAGTTGATGTATATTAAGAGTATGCCATAGTATAATTAACTTTGCTTATACATCTTCTACAAACACTTCTCTTCAAACCCTAAGAACAGCCATACTGGGTGAGACCAAAGGTCCATCTAGGCCAGTATCCTGTCATCTGACAGTGGCCAATGCCAGGTCCTTCAGAGGGAATGAACAGAACGGGTAATCATCAAGTGATCCATCCCCTGTTGCTCATTCCCAGCTTCTGGCAAACAGAGGCTAGGGACACCATTCCTGCCATCCTGGCTAATAGCCATTGATGGACCTATCCTCCATGAATTTATCTAGTTCTTTTTTGAACCCTGTTATAGTCTTGGCCTTCACAACATCCTCTGGCAAGTTGACTATACATGTACAGTAACAAAGTGTGTCTCAACAGAAAACTACAAGGGTTCTTTATTAAAATGGCTGCTGTCTAATTAAGAGAAGACCAATACTACATACAGTTTATAGGAATTTGATACACTTGTTGAAACATCAGTGTAAAGATTTTGTAATCTTCACAGAATAAATGGGCACTTGTCTACCCACTTTACAATGAAACCTGTAATTTCTGTGAACTCTGTAATGGTAGCTCTTAACAAAGACAACCAAGAAGCAGGTCAGTCTGGTTCTCAGGTGTTCTATTACACCCAGGGAAATATAGCCCCACCTAGTTAAGTTTCTACAGTGCATTCCCAATGAGCGTGACATTGTCGCACTTACAGTACCTGTGTTCTACTGTGTTCACTAGACTAATTGTACTCTGTGCCACAGCGGTGTTTCAAACCTACCTGAATATACTGCAGAGCTAAAAGGTAAGTGTATTTTTGTTAATGAATTTGGCTAAGTAATCACTGCAGCATTGATTTTTTTGACAAGATATTTGGGTGAAAGTAGGGACTGGGTAACCAAACTCACAGCAAAACTACCCCTATAAGGAAAAAAAATTAAAGACAAATTAACTTGGGCCAGTAATTCCAAGATTTAACAGCAAAGCTAGGCAGAGATGTAAGAACCATAAAGAGAAGATGAAAATATTTCACTGTAATTTAAAGTTTGCGGATAATTGCTTTTCCTGCACTTTTAAGAAGTGATTTTTGCAAGTATGTTTAGGATTTGCTCTTAATGAACTCCATCTAGGAATCGACATCAATCATTCCTCCCTCCCCCCCGAATTTAAATTATTCCTGTGGAACTTTGTATATGCTTAGAAGAAACCCAGTATGCTGATTTGCTGTAAGGAGAAGTGTTGCTAGATTATAATTGCATATTTTGAGTGTATGTACCTATACTGAGAGTATATAGGAAAGTGAATATTGATCTAGTTGCCAGCTATTCAGAGAGGCAACAGTGTAATTGAATTAAAAAAATACATTTTGTTTTTGAAATGCAAGCATTGCAAAAAACAAACCTACATGCCCTCTACCCCAAAATAAACAACAAAGTAAAATAAAGAAAACAAGAGGTTTTAGTCATTTGTTCACTGAGTTTAACAGCATGTTATCCTTGGAAAACAGTCTGATTTATCCAGGAAACAGACATGAACGCAACCATCCAATGTATTCCCCAGAGCGTCAGTTGCAAATATATATTTTTTGAATTCCAGAAGAAGATATTCTACATATATAATTTTACATTTGTTCACTCTGTTTTGCGAGTATCAAATACTAGTGTGTAAAAGATGGAGTAAAGCTCTATTAATTAACACTTTGAAAAAAAGACCTCGAATTTGTAGTTGTGAAGATCACGTCACTGCCCCATAAGAAAATAACTCAGTGACCGCTATTCTTCTCTTGACGCACGTATAACTTCTGTCATCAGCCAATGGCAGTTCTGTCTGCAAATCCCTCCATATATTAAGCCAAAAATAAGTGTGGTTTTCGAAATCGTTTAAGAAAATCATTTTGAATGCCCTTTTAATATAAACAAAATTCTTCTTCAGCATTCACTAACCCTTTTTCCTCCATGTACAACTAGACATAATTCAATAACTGCAGAGATACTCAAATCAGAAAGAGAATGAGGAAATGCAATTCAGATGATAAAAGTGATGCAGTCTTTACCATAAAGACCGTGGCTGAAATCCTGATTCCACTGAAGTCAAGAGGAGTATGTCCACACTGCAGCTGGGAGGGTGCCTCCCAGACTGGGTAGAAAGAATCATGATAGCTCTACTTGATCTGATGTGCTAAAAATAGAAACGGGGGCTGCCCAAAACCCAAAATTTGAGCTCGAATGGCTAGCTCGAGGCACCACCCATGCTTTCATGGTCACACTGCTATTTTTACATCCTAGCGGAAGCAGAGCTCCCAACCTGAGTCTGTCTACCTGGACTAGGAGGCATGGTTGCATCTGCAGTGTAGACATACTCGAGGAGTTTTGCCATTGACTTCTATGAGGCCAGGATTTCACTGGCCTCATATGAATGTACAGGAGGAACCATATACAGTATGAATACTGCCCCAAAAGATCAATATAATAAAGTCAGTGCGTTAACTGTCATTAACCACAGAGTGACAAGGATTTTCACTAACCCTTCTCCTGGGTATTCAGTTTTAAGCAAAAAAACAAAAAAACAAAAAAAACCCTAGTAAAAATATGTGATAAGCCCAAACCTAGTTCAAAATCGTACTCAAGTCCAAAGTGATAAGCTACCGATGTTAAATGGTTTGTTCAGGGATCTGTATGTAGCTCCATCTATCTGCCCTGATCCTGCAATGAGATGCCTGCAGAGGGACTCCTGTGCCTGACTTTAGTAGGGCTTCACACTAAGACAGGGCATGCACATGTCAGTTCAGGATTGGGGCCATAATGAGGGAAGAGTCTAAGTCAGAGAGCGTGATTCAAAATTCATTTACGCAGCTTTGACCTCAGTCTGACTTCAAAGTGATTTCAGTGTAGTTACTTACAGGTGCCAGCAAGATCAGAATCATCATAACAGATTATTTCTCCTTTTAAAAAATATTTTATAATTAGTGGCTCAAGCTAACTGGAAAATTCTTTAGATTCTGGCTAATCTTCTGGCTAGTCCAAGGTGCTGGAGCTGCAATATTTGCAGTTGTCCTATAATACCACTGTTTGCATGTTAAGCTCTAAGGGCAACAGGTGGCTTTCCAGGGCTGTTGTGTTGTTTCTGATCTGAATCTTAATGCTACACTAATACAAGACCAGTTAATTATTAGACACCAAGGGTTTCCAAGAAATACAACCTAAATATAGCCTTAGAACTACTGTAAAAAAATCTTTGTGGCAAGGAGTTTCTCCCTTTTTGTCCCCCAGGAAAAAAATTACAGGATTAAGGAAATCATGAAAACCACATTGTTCAGTAAGGATGCTGACTCTTTAGCATTATGAGAGAGAAACAAAAGGTGCAGTTAAAGTGAACTGTTAGTAATTTCCCTTGGTAGTTTCAAATTACAGTCAAGGTGAAATAAGAAATCTGACAAAACTCACTTTGTTCAGTAATGACATGGCTACTGATACAAGGGAAAAAAGAGTCATGCCAGTGAGCTAAAACAATGGTACTTTCAAGATGAAAGCAAATATCTAAATGAGCTTTTACTAAGCTTTCAAAGTTTTGTTTGCTACACTTTTCTGTAATTACTCCTCATATTGGAAAAATGTCCCTATACCCGGGTAAGGTGAAAACAAAGCAACTTTCATTAATATAATTGTGTGAGTTGACTGTTCAGTTACAGATCTGGGACTCCAGACACAAAGATTAGTTCTAAGCTGAAAGTTGCAATATTTATTTATGTAAAATAATAATAAAAACAAAGTTTTTAGTCTTTTATTTTTAGGTGAATAATTAAAGAATATTAATCCCACCTGGCAGATGACCACCCTATATTGGGAGACTAATCAATTTACCAATGTGGAAACAATATTTATAAACAGATTGCTGAAAGCTGAATCCCACAAATATACATACATACCGATTCCAGTCCTGGGCCCTACATCTTGTTCCCACTGAAGTCAATGGGAGTTCAGTCACTGACTGCAATGGGAGCAGGATCAGACCTAATGTCAGGTTTACTGACTAATAGCTGAAACTGAACCATATCATCTGTCAAAGGACATAAGTCTCTGTAGGGAGGGTGACACAGAGACAAGCTGGCTTACTCCAGTGGCTACTGTTAGAGTCCCTATACTCATCCCTGCTGTGCTGTGCAGAGAGGAGCAAAGCTGTGGAAAAACCCACAGTTAGAAAAGGAAAATGGGCCAGACAGTGGCGCTGAAGGGTGAAAGGGGAAAGAGCCAGGTCACTGCCTCTAGGCAGCATGTCTCCTCCCTATAGGCAACAAAACATGCATAAGAATAGTGGGTTAATTAACACTATTGAAAGTAGCGGTAATCTCCACATTTTAGTCTGTGATCTCTGGGAAGTAATGATAGCATGACCTCAAGCTGTCACTACTCTTGAAAGCTAGACAAGTATATGGCAATATGTCTGTCTAAAGATCCAAGAGATTGGGGATCAGAATTCTTGCTGATCCTTGGTTGCACATTTGCAAATCAGGGCAGACTGCACTGCTTTGGTGTTGGTGTTTGGTTCTGAAGCAGAAATGCACCTCCGCTAATTCCATGGGCTGGTTTAGCTGCTGAGCTGTTATGAATCCCCTGGCAGCAGCTGTATTCCTGTGATGGTCTCCCCCTCAAGGTCACAAAACATGTAAGGCAAATCATGACCTTCAAAGGCTAATTGCAACAACAATTACACCACTTTGCATGGGAACACACTCTGTTACTTAGCTCTTCAGCTTTGCCACACCCCTATTACTCACATATTGTTGGGTGCTACCCTCTGACCAGAAAGCATCAATTGCTGGAAGCATGTCCTTTTAGGCATGGGTCTTGGTGCAAGGGGTTCTTGGATACACGTAATAGCAAGTTGTTACAGACTGTGAGCTGTAGAATGGAGGGGAGTATGCAGCTTTGCCTATGGAAGCATGCAAAAAGCTTTGTTGCTCAATAGTAATGCTTTGAGAGAATATTACTACTGTTCAGGAGTGTTAAGTTCTCAACATGCAAACCTTCAAATATGTCTACATTGCAATTAAACACCCACAACTGGCTGGTGTTAGCTGAGTTAGGCTCACGGGACTCAGGCTGTAAAACCATGGTGTAGATGTTTGCGCTTGGGCTACAGCCCAGGCTCTAGGACCCTCCCCTGTCACAAAGCCCTGGGTCTCAATGTCTACACCACAATTTTACAGCCCCCTCAACCCAAGCCTGACTCAGCTGACACAGGCCAGCCACAGCTGTTTAACTGCAGTGTAGACATACCTTTAGGAACCTCCATGACTTCATTTCTCTAGTATCAAGCCACTGTAAGTTTTCATCAACATGTCTGGGTCTTCATTGTCCAGCTCTCAGTTTCACATAATAAATTAAATCACAAAACTGTTCACTTCTTTCAGGTTCTCTACATAAAGAAACAAACCACAAAGCCAATACCATGCTGCCTTCCAGTGGAATTCTTTTTATTTTGCTGCCGGTTAGTTTAGGGTGGACCAGAAGCAATGGTCACAGTAGTACAGTCAGTACAACAAACACTGACAATAATTCAACTACAGATACGACTCCACCTTCACACCAAGGAACTTCACATCAGCTAGGTCTTACTGGAACTAATGGAATAACTCCTGCTATAATCCATGTTGCACCAACAACGGCCAATAAAAATGCAACAAAAAGTACAGTAATAGAGAGTAACACTCAAAGCAACAGTGTAGCTCAAAGATCCACTAATGGCACAGGGTTATTTTTGACTTCAAATGTGGATAAGGGTTCAACAAATACCTCTGCCAAAAATGTCAACAGAATCTCACCATCTTCGACACTATCCATAACCATGAGTGACTTTTCTACAGCGACTGAAAGCAACATGCCTACAAATGCTGGTGTATCATCGAAAACGGAAGCCAAAAACTTCACTTCAGTCACCTATAAGACCAGTTCTACTGCAACTGTCTCCACCAAAGACTTTCTAAAGAGCTCCACAGAAGTCTCATCTACCAACAGTCCATCAAATAGACTGACCACATTATCCACACACCAGAGCGGCAGTGTCACAACAGGCTTCAAAACAATTTCACAGACTACAAAAAACGTACACCAGAATTTCACCAACCATTCTATAGTCCCATCAAATCCGAAAGAACACAACAAAGGTAAAGGTTTAATTACAGTAAAAAAAGTTCAACGAAGTAATGATGCTGAACACTAAAATGTTTACATTGTCTGGGAAGCTGTAAAGATGTGTGAACTGCTTCAGATAAAACTAGACCTCACCTGAAAGTTTGTTGAAATTCAAAAAAACTTAGGTAACTTTTACCATATATAATTTTCTGCATTTCTGGGACCACAGGCAGAAATATTTATTTATTTATTTCAATTGCAACAGAAAGGGACAGATCCTGGGCTGCCATGCAGCTATTTTGAAGTGCATTGCCAGATTTCATCTGGTATTTAGCAGCAGTGTTGAGGAGACCATTTAGTGGTGGAGGGCTAGAAAGAAGTAACAAAGTTTGTATTATTTGTATTACAGTAAAATCTAGATCTTCTACCAAGATCATAGCCAGACTATGGTAACGATTGCCCATATACATTGTAAGAAATATTCTCAGCCCCAAACTCCTTACAATCTAAATAAACAACCAAAACTGGTGAAGGGGAGGAGAAAGGAAAACACTATTATCTCCATTTTACACATGGGGAACTGAGGCACATTTTCAAGTAGTTTCGGAGCTTAAGATCCACTGAAAGTCTCTTAGGTACTTTGGAAAATGATACTCTGAGTTACCTGTCCAAGGTCACATAGGAAGTCTGTGGCAGAGACATGAATTAATCTGAGGTCTCCTGAAGCCGCAGGCCAGCGTATGGTATTTGTGAACTGGCATACTGAAAAATTTCTTGTTTCTGAACTATATTGGTATATAGATACTATAATGGGAATATTCCCAGCAGACTGCTTCAGTGAGAGTATCATTCAAATTGGATCTATTTCTAGGGAATGGTCCACTGGAAATCATTGAAAATGTTTTGTTTTATCTGCTGCATCAGTCTGGAGTAGCCCCAACACACTGAGTTTCTGAGTTTTGCTTTATATTAAATTCTGCTTATCTATCTATTTTCATAGGAAATGTAATGCAGCTCTGCTTTGGTTTGGTGAATGTGCAAACTTTCCCTCCCCATCCTTTCAACTTCTGCATATATGAAATAGATCCCCATGCTCAAAGCATTTAAAGCAACAAATTAATCATTTCTTAAGCATGAAGGACACACAGAGTGCAGAACATTTTTGTAACTAATGCCTTCAATTTATAAATAATGCCCAAATGGATTGCCTGTCTTGTATTTTATTACTATCAATTTGGTTAAGCCTGGGAAAACAATATAGCATAAAACCAAAAATAGCATTTCTCTATTCTGCTCCTTCGGATTGGGGCTTCAGTGAATGAGAAAGGAAGATTCGAAGACATAGTATTTTTATACCATTAATTTGCCTGCAGGCTTTTAACACGGGACAGAAATGCTTCTCCCGCATATACAGTAGTCTACACTAAGAACTGGAGGCTATCTTCATGTTTTCAAGCTTCTCTCTATAGCTCTAATAGTTACAATGTATCAGACTTTTTGCCTAAAGTGACTCTGAAAGAGGGCATTCAAAAAAAGAGGTGAAAATTCACAGAAAAGTTTTATAAAACCCAAGAAAAATGTTGGGGAGAAAAAAAATTATTTTGCTACCTGAAAAACTAAAAAGGTTACAGCCAACACTTTCTAGGTTTCTGATTTTGGATGCCTAACAAAGTGTCTGAAAAATTGGGCACCCAAAACCAGAGGCACCTAAAATCACAGGCTCTCTTTATAGTTTGGTCTAAATACTTACAATTGTAATATTAAAGCGATTTTATCAGAAGACAGTGCAAGGCCCTGTGATTAGAGCAGGTGGCTGGGAACCACAACTCAGGGATTCTGTTCACAGCTGTTGGTCAAATACTTGCTTGACTGGGAAAAGTTATACTAAAACGTTTCGTGCCACATTTGTAAATGAGAGAGAGTAATACTTCCTTGCCTCATGGGATTGTTGAGGGGCTGACTTAACTATTGTCTGTAAAGTTAAATATGTCACAGTGGGCCAGATTCTCAACTCGTGTAAAATGTCAGCTGAGGATCTGGCCCTATAGATTTATAAATTTTCATTAGAATAATTTTGTTATCCTTTTTCCCTCTCCTAGAGAATCACCACAGTGCAGGAGTAGTGCTTGGTGTGATTGTAGGAGCCATTTTAGGATCTGCATTAATTGGTCTGATTGGGTACTTTATATGTGGGAAGAGAAAGTCTGGCTCATTTTCCCATCAGCGACTTTATGATGACACAAGGAGTGAACCAGGTAAAGAATATCACAAATGTTCCGGGAGTAGAAGGACTTTCCTATTCTGCACAGAACTCTTGAGGTGAATTTTTTGCCCCACTGACGTCAATGGGAATTTTGATATTGACTTCAATAGAGCTAGGATTTCACTGCTATTTTTTTTTTATTGAGAGTGCACAAGTCAGTTTGGCAAACGGTTTTAAAGTACATCTAGGGGTTCTCAGTATCCATAAACAGGAAGAGGGGATTTTTTTTTAATCTTTGGTAAATTTTGTATTGAGAGAAGAGTTTAGGGTATTTCCGCTCTGCACAGTTAATCCAGGTTAGTCTAGCCTAAGTGCAAGCATCCCACAGCAAAGCCCTACCCGCTTTACTGGGTCCTCACTGTTCTGCAATAGCCTGGGTATGCCTGGAGACATATCCCATAGTTCTTTGTGCTGAGACTCTCTAGAGGATGCTCTCTCAGTCAATTGAGGGAGGATCTGTCTGTCCTTCAGAGGGAATTTTGGGAAGGGCATTGGAGGACTATCAGCACTGGAATGGTTTTGCCTGTGTCCTCGTGGCACAGTTGCTGGGTTCCAGCCCAAGTTAAAAAAGAACTTGGGCACTAACCCATACCAGCATGTGGGTTCATGCAGCACCTCCAACCCAATGTTACAGGTTTTTCTGTGTGGATGGTAGGGAAGTTTAGGCTAAAATCCAGGTTTAACAGTACAATGAAGATAGTCCCTTTAGACTTTGATACCATTTCATATATACAAAGTAGTTAAACAACATGCAACACCTTGGTCCTAGCTGAATAAGTTCATACTAAATGGAATTTGTACAACTACTGAGTTGAATGAACAGCAGTCATTGTCAATCAGCATCATTAAGCCAATGGGTTATCTGCAAATTCCCCCATAAATAAATCCAGGAAGGTACCTTTCATGTGTTTTCAGAACTTCAGTATGCAAAAATATCCATGCTCACAAAATAACATGGGTTACACAGAATGGTTTTGAGATACCAAGGTAAAACTGTAATCAAAGGAGAATATTAATAAGATATATCAACTACAATATCTACTGTAGAACACCACTAGCATAAAACACTGCAACACAGTTAGGCCATGTCTGTATTTTGATTGTGTCATTTTTTGTTGTTTAAAAACCAGTTTCTGTTAACATTGGCTTTGATCCTGTAATTTGAACTGCACCCTGGTGGATAATGGAGCTGTGCATGACTGCAAAAGTCCTACTGGTTGGATCTGGGTTGTGGTATCAGAACCATGGTTATGACAGCATTGTTGCTAAAAGTGGCATAACTGTTAAAAATGCTTTTGAAAAAAATTGCAAACAGTGATCTGACTGCCTTGAGACTATCTACTTTGGAGAGTGGTTTATAAAAAATCCTCCATCCTCATCACTAGCAAAACCCAGGTTAGCTGGAATAACTATGAAAGTTTCCAAAGATGTGCAAATTTGTATTTATGGATTCAAGGTGTAAAGTGCAGACAAAGATTAAAAAACCCAAAACCAACCAACCAAACCTCACAAAGCACAAGTAGGTATCAGATACTGTACGAGTAGCTTTAAAGGAGAGAAATAAATCAACAGTCCAACTCAGCACTTTAATAGGCATTTTCTGTCTTTAGGTTTGCTTTTGTGACAGCTGCAGCTTTGAGGCTGAAGGCAGAATTTCACTGCAGTGATCCATTTTATTGAGCTGCCTTGATTTTAAATTCTTGTAATTATTTTGAAATGAGCCAGGCATACATATACCTCACAAGTTAAGAGTCTAGCCCTCAACACATTCATCTGTTATACTTCTCAGTCTAGTGTAGACTAAGAGCTTTTCAATCTTCATTGCCTCACAGAATCAATAAAAACAACCACAAAGACAACATTTCAGAACAGATATAAATGACTTATATCGAACATAGCCAAGCACATTTTCAGCAGGTTCTCTTATAGACAATAGGTTACAGTGTTTAATAAAATATGGCCTATGCATAATTATTAATGCATAGTTGCCAGTGATCAAACACCTCCGGAACATTTTTTCCACGTGTTGAAACATGTTGTACTGAGATTATTGTAGTTTTGATTTTTTTATTACAGTGTATACTTTTTTCTTAAACGGGAAGCTAATGTATAATTTATCTAGAAATTTGTGAACACACATGTATGTGCACATCCACCACTCTTTCCACAATAGTACACAAATGAGAGTTCCCACAATCAAAATATGCCGGGGAGGTGAATTAAATTTCTTTTACTCTATTTTTAAAATCTCTCTCTCCCACATAGATGTACGTAAGAATGTAATTCTTAATGTGTTGAACCATAATTCAGAAAACAATGCCATTTCCGGCTATAATGGAAGTAGGGCAGGAGATACTGGAATGTTGTTTAATTAAGCCGCAATTTTATTCTTAAATGCCTGGGAGTATCTGGCAGATACAAGTGTACAGTGCAGGTAATTCCATAATCAGTTAAATATATACCTGAGCAGCTTCCATCAGCTCTTCCCCTTACCCATGCTGGGGACCAGCCAATCTGTTGCTGGAGCCTCACCATCCCCCGCAACCCCAAAGGAGGATTAAAGGGTGGGCTATAAAGGATAGGGGGTTGGTTCCCTGCCATAACAGTCACAGGAGCCCTGAACTGTCCCCCCCCCAAAATATTTCTGCTCCTTTAAATAATACCTCCTTTAAATCCTTTACCAATCCATTTTATCTGGTCAATATACCCTTCCCTACAGAGTACTTGCACTGGACATCTGTCCCACATTTACATAATGAGTTACAACATCATATCCTAATTCCTGTTTCATGTTTGCCTCAACTAAGGCCCCCAGAACCTACTGTGCGGAAGGTAACCCTTCCCACCGACCCCACATATACACTTAACATTGGCCAATCTGGCAGTGAGGGAAAAATTCCTTCCCAGACCCCTGAGAAAGGAGTGAACAGCACAATACCCACAGCAGGTCCTGACAAAACCTGATCTTTCACCACTTCTATAGGTGGGTGCTGATCCAGGGTAAAAGAGGGCTTTTCCTGCACTGCATGGACCTATATAGTCTCCCCTCTCTTCTGGTCCCCTGGTGGGAGGATGGGTCAGCGTCCCCATGCTGAACTGGTCTGCCACTGCAGCAGAAAGTCACTCCCTGGCTCTCTAGCCCTTAAAGGGGCACTCACTTCTTCCAGCATGCCAGACAACGGACCCCACTGCTTCATGTGCAGAGAGGTCATTCATGAACTGTTGTTCCATTATTATTAATATATATTTATATCACAGTAGCACCTGGAGACCCCAATCAAGACCATAGCCCCATTGTGCCTGGTGTTTGAGACATGTAACATTATTTTCTTTTGCAGATACTATGCTGGTTTATTGTATAGGTCCTGTAAAAACGTTACCAGTAGGGCCATAATGAATTGTGCAGCCGACTAATGCACTTTGTAGGCACAAAAATTACATAATTAAAGACCCATGTAAGTGTTTATGATAGTTGATGGTTAAACACTGACCAGTTCTGGCAGAATTATGAACCTATATTGTACAATATACATTTTGGACACCAACTGTTTTACAAACACAGATCCACAAACGTTGAGAAACAAAAATCCAGTGTAAAGTCACTGGCACTATTCATGTGCAGACATTTTCTGACATTTCTATGTTTACACTCAGATCTTCAGAAGAACAGCATTTTGCTGTTTTGATCATTTTCTTGACAGTAAAGAAATATGGAACAGATTTAATATACTATAGTTTATGGTACAGTTTGGATTCAATCTAGTCCTAGAGTAACTTGGAGTATTCATCTTTGAGTGAAAAAAATGAACTACAATGTTTTTAGTGAAACGGTGTTATTCTAGAGAGGAAAGATGGTCTTGTTGCTAAAGCACCAGACAGGTAATTAGAATATGTAGGTTCTATTCCTGGCTCTTCTACAGACATCTTGTGTGGGCAAGCCAGCCAGGACTCCATCCAAAGCCCATTGAAGTCAATTTATTGAGTTCAGTGAGCTTTGGATCAGGTCCTGAATCTTTCTCTGTCTCAGTTCCTCATCTGTAAAAAGGGGACAACAACTTTTTTCTACCTCAGATGTTGCAAGACTAAATTTATTAATGTTGAAGCATTCAGACACTATAGTGATAAGTACCATTGAAAAAACCTATAAATAATCATGATGTATTTTTCCAGTTCTCCGATTAGATAATTCATCGCATAATGTGAGCTTTGGTGATTTCTCTTACTACAATCCCAGCACAACAAACGAGCCAGCTGCACAGAACAGCAGAGGAAGACCATATGATGGCATTCCAATGGGTGACATGACTTCATCTCAACCCCCAGCATAATGTCCGAGGGTAACGTCTGCTGGCTTCAGATTACAAACTCGTTTGTGATCTATGTACCTTGTTTTACATACATTGCTCCCACAGTATTTTGCAAGTTTATTTCCCCTGAAATAATCCTATGGCTATTAACATGAAAGGCTTTGGATAGCATATCTGAAATCACAAGATATATTTACACATGCTGGTCATACACTGCTGTGCCAGAGCACCACTGTCCCAGTTGGTAATTAAACTAAATTTAATGCTCAATCTGCTTCTGTGTTAAAAGACACTATGCTATCTTTTTAAAAACAATATTAGCAAACTGCACAGAAAGAGGCAAAATCCTGTTTGTTACACCTAGTCAACTTCCTTTGGCTTCAGTCGAGGTTGCAAACATACAATGGAGCAAAATATGACCAGGATTCTAAGGAAAGTTTAGCACCAAGACAAAATAACCATAATAACTATCTTGATGAGAAGCTGCTTTCTTCAAATGTCATTTCTATCAGATCTGTGGGTTGGGAGATTTCCTCCCCGCCTTGATATTTGCATCTACCCGAGAGAAAAAACTATAAGGCACTGGTTTTAATTACATTACTTACAGCTTGCAATTTGCCAGGCCAAACTGATTTACTGTTTATCATGAAGAGAATTTGCTCACACTGATACAGTTACAATTACTACAGAAAGGAGACCACAAGAATGAATAGTCCTCCTCCTCTGCACCAGTTGGTCTATTATCTGCATTGCAGGTTAGGATCTGTAAAAATGATGCAGCATGTTTTGGGATGGGCTACGTGGAAGGAAGGAATTCTCTTTGGGTAAAAAATATAAAAAGAATACAGAGAACCACAGACTAGTTTAAAATCTTTGCTCATTCAGCAAGTCTAAAAATCAGGGAGATATCCAAAATAATAATATAATGTATCTGTTTATAGCCACCTAAGATGCCTAAAGACATAAGAAGAGCTTTAGGAAGGTAAAATATTACTAGTAAAAACATCATGATGCTTAGGGGCCTCAAAGATTAAGTGTGGGACACATGTTTATTGCTATGGATCTTAATGTGTGTTATTAAGAGTGGGCACTTTGGGCCCAGTCAATGGAGCTACACCCACAAATATCAGTTGAAAACCTGGCCATGAGTGTTAAATTCACAGACTCCTTCTCTTCCCTTTTGCACTGGCTGCAGCTGGGAAAGTGAGAAATGCCTGTTCATGTGTATTATATAAATACAGCGTCTATGTGGCATTTAACTTCATCACAATGGTATAGCATTGGTTTGAATAGAGGCAGTGCTCTGTGTGGACCAATGTTAAAATCTCAGGGTACAAATATGCAGCACTTTCACAGGAAGATCTACCTACCCATCTATCTCAGATAGTTACAGCATGCTAATCTTGATATAATCTTGGTGTTGCCACTGACTTCCCATTGCAAACTTGCTATTGACTGCAATGAAAGATCACTGGATCAGACCCCTCAGTTGTAAAAACTGCATCTGCCTTCTTTCGAACAAAGAAATGTTACGTAATGGTAACTCCTGTTTAAGAGTTGCCTCTGAGCATTTACTCTTTGTTTGATGCCTCCTGGTGTGGAACATGATGTCATAGTGAATGCAGAGAGACTCGAAGAACAGAATAAATACATGAAATTGTCCTGTAAATAGTTAACACAAAACCTTCTGACCTGCCTTTAACTCACTTTAATTAGCCTTTGCCTACAAGCTTTCAAATCTGTTAATTTTACAGTGCGCCGCATTGGATTACACTGATTTTGGCCCCAAACCTTCAATTAACTCTGTGTGAGTGGACCCCTCTGCACACATGACATAGATTGCCGGATTAAAGGCCTTGTTTTTCCTACAGTCATTACATTCTGAACATAAATTAGTAGTGGAGTATTTTTAATGTCCTATTAGTACAAACATTGATTTGATGAAAATAGGAAAAATATAAATAAACATGGATACTACTTGCTTAACATTATATTAAACTTCAAATCCCTCTAAAACTAATAGTCATCTATAGAGGGAGAGGTGAAGAGAACACTTAGGAAGGAAAATGGACTTACCCCATATTGCCATAAAAATAGCAAAGAAGACAGTCCCTCCATTATCAAACAAATGTGTAACCTAAGCAGAAAGTAAAACACATAATGCAAAATAAATAATAAATAATAATAATAATACCACTTTACATTCATATAGTATCCCCCTCCACCCCCCCAAAAAGGATCCCAACATTCTTTACAGGTTTTAGACCCCAAAATATAGGCATCCTTTTAGGAAGCCCTAATCCCACATAAAGGTGCACGCATCAGCATTTATATGCTGATATGAATTCCATTCATCCCCCACTATTCCCATTGCTAGTCCAGGCCTGAATTATCTTTCACAGCAATTCCCACTCTGGCCTCAGTCATCTTTAATGTGTTCAAAATACTGTCTCAAAACTCAGTTACTTTGCCAGCTATTCTGACCACATCCCACCAGTCTTCAAATTTTTCCTTGGTTTCCTCTCACTTACTGCATCAGATTTAAGCTCCTTGTCCTGTCCTTTTAGGGCCTGAACAACTTAAATCAGGCCTACCTACCCACTTTCATCTCTATTTCCCTCTCCCCCAAGAATGTTCCTTGTCTAATCATTCCCTTCATTCTCCTTTCCTTCCTTGCAACTCCATGCTTCAATCCCTTGTCTCACTTGGTCCACCAGGCCTCCATGCTCTCCCTCTAAACCCCTCTTGAAAATATCCTTCCCTTCTAAAGAGTCTATAAATCCTAATCACTCTCAAAATGAAGAATAAAACCATCCAGATATTAACAAAAATTAACATCAAAATGAAGTAATTATAGCATTAAGGTATGCATCACATTCCACCTCTCAATCACTTTTGCTGTTTGTTGCACCCTATTGCCCATTTTCTACTTACAGTGTAAACTCTTTGGGATAGATTTGTTTTATCTGCAAAGTTCAGATAAAGTTCATGGTGGGTGGTAGATAAATTGTAACTGAAAACTGTTACATGACTGACTATGTGTCAGTTTGAGTGCCCTAATGGGGTTTGTTGTCCCAATTCTGAAAATGGTGTCCTCTATGTATTGTTCAGGGTTCATTTTATCCATCATAGAAATATAGGCATTTCCATGGTAGAAATCCAGCAGTCACTGTGTGTGAGCCACAGTAGGTGAGGAGGCTGCGGTGAAGAATAATTTCTCCTACTGAAAGGGGATTTTAGGTAGGCAATTGCCAGTGATTAAATTTGGTCAGGGATAATGGGCTGAAACATATTCTAGTGGAAAAAATGCTATAAAATGTTTGGTGAGCATCAGTGACCGGAACCTCAGTTTCAAGTGTCATTTGAAAGATGACATACATCATTACATTATATTGGAGTAATGATGTATATAACCCTTGTATAACCCTTGAGACCATCACCTCACAAGCACAGCATTCCTGGTGGCCATCAGGAATGCTGTGCTTGTGAGGTGATGGTCTCAAGGGTTATGGGATATTGAAGGGATTGACAGTCTGCTGAAGGGAGTTTATGTAACACCTTCTAGCAAAACTATTATACATCATAGCTGCCTTGTCTTGTCATTGGGGTTGTCCTTTGTAGCAGACTCCAGTCCTGTAAATCAGACAAACCTACATGTTTTCAAATGAAAACTGTCACCATTATTGCATCTGCTTTTAGAAAATAAACACTGAGCAGGTGACAGAGGATATTCTGTAAGAGGGAAGATAATTAAATATTAGAAAAACTCTCTTGAAATCCTCATCATTAATAAATCCAGAAGAAAAAGTTAACAGTATAAACAGTGTATCGCTTGCCAATATGTTTTATTTTCTCTTAAATGCAAACACTTCTAAAATTGAGTAGAGTTATTAAACACACAAGTTTTAGTAGTATACAGGACTCTGTTTATTTTACTGTGCTGAAGAAAATCGAGAAGTTTTTACTTAATACCAAAGATCATCAAGTCCAATATGTTCTTTGTGTGAATTATATAATTGTGTGAAACTTGTATGCAAATGCGCCTTTGGCTTTGGTTTTCTTTTATTATAATAAAAAGAACATACAAGCAAAGTATTTTATGAGACCGAAAATCTGATTGGAAAATGAAAGCAGGATTTACAAAATTTTGCAAATCAATAAAATGGACAAGTGTCTCCAGATTTTTAACGTGTGCTAGGTTGGGAGAATCTGTGCAATAAAGATATCTGTAAACAATACACTTCTCGGAAGAAATGGAAAAGGAACCCCAAAAGAGTTATGGCTCAGAAGATCTTGCTTGACTAGAAGGTGGGTTTCTGGCTGTAGATCATGCATTTTCTTTAGAATGACCAGACCAGTTTTGTCCTGTAGTCTTAGCAGTGTATCAAGCTAGGATTTTATCCCAAAGCTAAGCCGGGTGGGCTGAGCTGGCTGGGCCTTTTGACTGGAGACCTCTGCATGGAAGTCAGAAGTACAGAAAGTAGTGCTGGTGAGTCAGGACATGTGCTATAGGGCAACATACTGTTGAAGGCAAGACAAAAACAGAAAACCAAGGTGCTGACTCCCTGTAACTGTTCAAGAACAAGAGTGTGCACCCTGGAGTCCTGTCCAAATCACACCTTAAATAATTACATTCTGTCTCCTTAAATTAACTCCCCAGTACTAATTGGTTATGTTATTCTTAAGGGGACATATCAAAAGAAATGTCATGGTCCAAATTGTGCTCCTTAAAGCTACATGGAAGGGATGACATAAAGAAGCAGGCTAGCCACCTTCCCAGCATTATCTTCTATCTCCCCAGACAAGGGTAGGGTTCTCTGCAGGTCCTGGGATCTGCCTCTCAGGAGGAGGGAAATGGTGGGCCAGGGGCAAGAGTGAGAGAAGGAAAAGTGCATAATTTCCATCCCACTCCTTCAAGCCTTGTAAAAAGTCACCAGGACTCTGTTAACTTTACTGTGAAGTTTGGCGCATTCAGATCCACCACTTAAGCAATGCCACCCCAGTACCGCAGTTAGGTACCATGCATGTTCCTATTTAACCCATTGTGGCTTGCACGTGGTGTGAGGAAGGTAAAAAAAAAAAATCCCTAGTCCTCTGCCAATTTGACCCATGGGAGAAAAATAAAATCCTTCCTAACCCCCTTAACAGGCTACCAGCTGGATCCACAGCATCTGTCAGGTTGGGTTCTCATTCCTAGTTTTGTTGGGTAGGGTGGGCAGCTGGAACAGAGCCAAAAGAGGTTCCACATGGCCCCTGAATGGGGTTAAATCCTGGGAGCTGGGGAACGCTGGCCAGACAGCGCCCCCTCCTCCAGCTGGCCAATGGGTGCCAGAGACTCCTATGGGAGGAGCTATCTATTGTCCCTAGGAGAGTGCCTCCCTCTATTGCTACTAGCACTGTCCCCCTTTATTTCCCCCACCCATTGATGTGCGTAGGTGGCATGCAGCTCAGGCCTGGAATGCCATCTCTCTCTCTCTCTCTCTCCCAGGCTAGTGTTTACAAGGGTGTGTGACGTTTACAGTGCTAAACCTGCAACTTTCATAGCAAATATAAGAAAGAGAAAACATTTCTTCTGGGACAGGGATCCTAAAACAACATGATTTTAAACTACTACAGTTGCAATTGTAGTGTCCCTTCCAGTCAACTGCTGGGCAGGGCTGCTGTGGGCTGTTAAACAGCTGCACTCCATAGGTGAATATGTGTCTGTGATGGGCAGCACAGCACAGTTAGTACAATGCTGTGTGTCCATTTGATGAAAGGTGTTACATGCAATTTATTGCTAAAGCTGGTCAGAAAAAACTTTGATGGGACCATTTTTTGTCGGAAAAGGCAGTTCCATTAAAATCAAGAGGCTTCTTGAAATCAAGTTGATTTTGTTAAAATTTTGTTTTGGGGAAAAAAACCAAGCTTCAACAATATCAAAACATCCCATTTCCACATTTTTGAAATTAAACATTTTGATTTGTCATTTTGAAATGATTTTTTGTTTGGATTGTTTTTGTTGTGTATTATAGTATATGTTATAAAGTAAACTAAAAATCGAAATGAAATGTTTTGATCAAAAAATTGTTTGGAATTTTTTTTTTCCATGGAGAATTTCTACATTTTTGGGGTTAGTTCCAATTTGAAATGCAACCAAATTTCAAAATCCCTTAAAAACTGAATTTCTTTCTCTGCCTTTAAGACAGAGCCATTCAAATTTCTGTAAACAATACTGAGTTCTAAACAAGAATTATTTGATTGTGCTGAATAATTTTGAGAAAGAAAAACTGAGACTGGTTTCAGCCTTGGTAATATAATACAAACCAAAGTAGTTTGATATATGTGTTCATTTATATATATTGCTTGCATTCAAAAGCAATCAATGTTTATGTTTGATGGACAGTTTCCTGTAGATTTCACTGTATAAGACCACTGCGTTGAGCACACCACAGGAGCATTATACTTCCCTAGAAACGGAAAAAAAAATCCTTTAAAAAGAACAGAAATCCAGTTATCAACACTACAGGGAAACAGAAAAGTGAGAACGTAATCATATAGGAAGGTAGAAAACCCGACCAGAAAAAAAAGTTTGCTATATCATTGGGCATCTTCAGATGGACAAAAATAGAAGTAAGAAGAAAATGCTCTCAGAAAGTCATTTTTAGAATCAGCTGTGGTTGCTTCATTATCAACTGAAAGACAATAGATGCTAGGTAGAAAGGCTGCAAATATTTTTTTCATTGAAAAGTTAGTAGAGCATCACCAAATTGTAGAGGAGCCTTTGCTGAAGTAACAGCAGCAACCATTATGCAGACAGAATTGACTTTTAGATAGCATCAGCTTGCAGCACAAAACTAATAATTACCTTTGCATATATGCAGCTTTCGTTGAGTTTTTGTAGTGTGCAATTGCGTTCGCACATAGGGCACATGATGGTTTCATTTGCCTCGCAGATCTCTTTGCTTTAGTAGAAAGATGGGAAAATAAAGATTATAAAAAGGCTTTCAGCATTTTTCCAGACCGAGGCTATACCATTTATATTCTGTATTGGTTTGTAACATGCCTAGACCATGAAATAGGCTCATTAAAAATCTAATTTTCAATGACCAATTTAATTTAAGAACCAAATCCTGGTCCCACTGAAATAAAGAAGAGTTTTACAAATAACTTCAGTGCCAACAGGATTTGACCCTAAGCAAATAACACATCATCTTTGGACCTGATACTGCCATCCCTATTTCTACTAAACACGCATGGATTTCAACAGAAGTATTACATGTAGTAGAACTGAAGGATTGGTCCCAGACTTCTAACTACATACCCACAAATTTAGCAAAGTTAGGTAGTAATATTTATAACACCCTTTAAAACACAGGGAGTAGATCCTCAGCTGATGTAAACTGGCATAGCTCCGTCAACATTAATGAAGCCATGCCAATTTACATCATCTGAAATATCTGGCCTAGCATGTGTAAAGGAAAAAAAACATACCATATGTACGGTGACAAGGGATGAAATTATTCCAGGAATGGGATTTAATGTGAATGCACACTTGTAAATAAATACCAAGTTCAAATGGTAGTTTCCATTAGAGCTGTGAGGGATGAAGTCAATGGGAGACTTACATTTACTTAAATAGAGCCAGGATTTCACCCAAGACATTTAATGTCAAAAACATCTAATGCAGGTGCCAACTAGTTTTATAGGGGAGGGGTGAACTCAAAGGGTGGGGAACTTCTAGCATTTGTATTTCAAGTATTTGTGTTTAATTTCCCCCAAGATTGAATCATTTATGGGGACAAAATAAAATGAACTAGTCTATTTTTATGACATTTCCGTCACTGGTTGGAAAAAAAATCCTCAGATATCATACTACTTCAGAAGTCCCTGAGATTCACTAAGGTGCTTAAGTACATGAGTAGTCTCATTGACTTCAATGGGACTATTCACATTTTTAAAGTTAGGCACATGTTTGAGTACCTTGATCAGGACACACAGGAAAATAAAGCAGACACAAGGATGGCTTTTAAAGCAGAAGACAGCAACTTTTAACAGAGTGAGAGGTTAAGGCCAGAAGGACCCTCCAGATCACCTAGTCTGACCTCCTATATATCATGTATAGGCCATCAACATCACCCAGCACCTGCATATTAATCCCAATAATTGAAATGAAACCAAAGTGTTTCATTCAAAGCCCACAGGAGACTAGACTATTACGTGCCACAGGCAGAGAATAGGAAGGACCAAGGTGCACCAATGCCCAAGACCCTCACAATGGCAGGGAAATGATTAAGTGAGATATACCCACATGCTGCAGAGGAAGGCAAAAAACCCCAAGGTCACTGCCAGTCTGAACTGCAGGAAAATTTCTTCCCAACCCCACATAAACCTTGAAGACGTGAGCAAGAACCAGCCAGCCAAGCACTTGAGAGAGAGAGAGATTGTTCAATGCTACCTCAGAGCCCCTCCCCGATGAAGGTCCCATCTCCAGTCATGACCTTCCCTGATGCTTCAGAGGAAGGAGATTGAAAAAAACCAGATAAACACAGAATACAATGGGGGGGAAAAATCCCTTCCTGACCACTGCAGGTGGCCAGTTGAAACCCTGAAGCATGAGCTTTTAGGATCAGTAATGGGGATGGAGAGTGTGTAATATCTCAGATACTTATTGTGGCTAAGTTAAATGGGCTCCTTGTTAAATAACCATAGCAAGTGTTGGCCTCTTTAGCCTAACCCTCAGGATTCAAACCACCTCTAAATCCTTTCCCCCTTCCTCCACGAGGTGGAATGAGGGTACAGATGAAGGGTATTCTAGTCTGCAAAGCCTTGCCCTTCTTCCTACTAATAGTTATCCTCTGAGGCCCCCACTCATGTGTACCTCTGGGAGCTGGCCCCTTTGAGTCTCTTACCCACATTGGACACTAGCCACATGTTATTAAAAAATTACCAACTCCATTTGACAGACCTTTTAAGTTCCTGTCTTAAGTTTCCTGTGCTGGCCCAATCAAACATCCCTTTCCCAGCTGACCTGGGGCTGCAATGGTTTCCAGAGGCAGTAAAAGAGGTATAATACAAATGCAAAGGAATCCAGTTTGATTTCAGTTTACACAAACTCTGCTTGCATTCTATTAAGGATCTCACGGAATCCGAACTCACAGCTCTAATGGAAACTACCATTTGAACTTGGTATTTATTTACAAGTGTGCATTCACATTAAATCCCATTCCTGGAATAATAATGCTACAGACTGTGCTCTCTCCAATGATGTTTGTATGGACTTTTCTCTAAATTTTCTCAGCAATGCTAGTCTCTAAATTATTAAATCTTACAAAAAAAAATTAGGGGTTGTCAAAGAAAATGTTATAAAAAAATCTCTGAGCAGGAGCAAGCATAGTAGCTGATGTCAGATGTGCATCAATGCATGCCTGTGTATCTAGGAATAGAATTTGGATCTGTATCACAAGTCTTAATATGTAAGGGAATTTTATTTCAAACAGTTAACTGCAAAGAATGAGATCTTTACAGTACAATAGATGATGACAACATAAACTATAAAAAACATACGAAATTGTGCTGCTGTACTTGAGAAGTTAGACATTAAAGTATATAAAACATGCGGTTGTAGTCTATGCACGATGGTGCTGAAATCTTCTTATAAATTCTGTTTTAAAACCCCAGTTTTTTTCCAACAGCTAAACTCAAAGAAAGTTACACCAATACTAGTCCAGATGCTTATGAGCAATTCTCAGTTAAGCTATTATTTTTTTAGCAAATTTAGTGATCATGATAGATGTCATTGCCCTTGTGATTGCCCTTGTTGCTAAAATCCTTTTAGTAAGAACAGTATAGATAGAAGTGAAAGCTTCCCCCTACTTCTTTGCCCAGTGCACTTCAACCCTGACCTGAAAGGCCAACCCCTTTATTGGTGAATAGATGCTTAAATCTCCATGGCCTGTTCCATTTTTGGCCTTTCTGAGTGGAGGCTGTCGATAAGAGGAGCAATCATGGACGTGTTTCCTGTGATGTGTAGCAATCCCTCAAATGCAAACTACTCTAAAACCAACAAATTTATTTCTACATAAGCCCCTGAACAAAGGGGAGGGGAAAATCTACACCTGTCTTTGATTCTGATGTGTGGCTTAAATATATGGTTGGTTCTGCATATAATTCATCTGAAGAAAAGAATGCAAAATATGGAAAAAATTAGAGTTATCAAGTGATTAATTGCACTGTTAAACAATAATAGAATACCATTTAAATATTTTTGGATATTTTCTACATTTTCAAATATATTGATTTCAATTATAAAACACAGAATACAAAGTGGACAGCACTCACTTTATATTTATTTTTTATTACAAATATTTGCACTGTAAAAACAAAAGAAATAGCATTTTTCAATTAACCTAATACAAGTACTGTAGTGCAATCTCTTTATCATGAAAGTTGAACTTACAAATGTAGAATTATATACCGAAAAAAACTGCCTTCAAAAATATAACAATGTAAAACTTTAGAGCCTACAAGTCCACTCAGTCCTATATCTTGTTCAGCCAATAACTCAGACAAACAAGTCTGTTTACATTTGCAGTGATAATGCTGCCTGCTTTATGTGCTAAAGATTCATATGTCCCTTCATGCTTCAACCAACCATTCCAGAGGACGTGTGTCCATTCTGATGACAGGTTCTGCTCGATAACAATCCAAAGCAGTGCAGACAGACACATATTCATTTTCATCATCTGAGTCAGAGGCCACCAGCAAAAGGTTGCTTTTCCTTTTTTGTTGGTTTGTGTTCTGCAGTTTCCGCATCAGAGTGTTTCTATTTTCAGACTTCTGAAAGCAAGCTCCACACCTCATCCCTCTCAGATTTTGGGATGCACTTCAGATACTTAAACCTTGGGTCGAGTGCTGTAGCTATCTTTAGAAGTCTCACATTGGTACCTTCTTTACTTTTTGTCAAATCTGCAGTGAAAGCGTTCTTAAAATGAACAACATGCGCTGAGTCATCATCTGAGACTACTATAACATGAAATATATGGCAGAATGTGGGTAAAATAGAGCCCAAGGAGTTCAGTCACAAATTTAATTAACGCATTATTTTTTTAAACAAGCATCATCAGCATGGAAGCATGTCCTCTGGAACGGTGGCCGAAGCACGAAGGAGCATATGAATGTTTAGCATATCTGGCATGTAAATAGCTTGCAACGCCGACTACAAAATTGCCATGTTCCTACTTTCAGGTGACATTGTTAATAAGAAGCAGGCAGCAGTATTTTCCGGAAACGTAAGCAAACTTGTTTGTCTTAGCAATTGGCTGAACAAGAAGTAGGATTGAGTAAACTTACAGGTGCTAAAGTTTTGCATTGTTTTGTTTTTGAGTGCAGTTATGTAATAAAAAAACCCTACATTTGTAAGTTGCACTTTTACGATAAAGAGAGATTACGCTATGGTACTTGCATGAGGTGAATTGAAAAATGCTGTTTCTTTTATCACTTTTACAATGCAAATATTTGTAATAAAAATAATATAAAGTGATCACTGTACACTTCGTATTCTGTGTTGTAACTGAAATCAATGTTTGAAATTGTAGAAAAACATCCAGAAATATTTAATACATTTCAATTGGTATTCTATTGTATAATGTGTGATTAAATTTTTTTAATCACGATTAATTTTTTTGAGTTAATCATGTGAATTAACTGCAATAAATCAACAGTCCAAGAAAGAATTTTAAGAGCTAGGAGGGCCTTCAATATGTTGCACACTTTAAATCCGCCTCACAACCTGGTCAAGAAAGGGCAACTTTATCATTAAATATATACCACAATAGAAACAAACAAAACAAAAAATATGGGTCGAAATTCTGCAGCTTTGTTTGTGCATATTTGGGCCCAAAGTATATAATTCAGACTGTGTGTCAAAGGTAATTTGATACAGATCCACTTGGTTTTTCTGATATGGCAACATCCATCTCCCAACAGAATCAAGGAACTAGCTGTCACCACTAGAAATCACAGGCTGAGGCTACCATTCGTGGCAGCCCTAATACTAGTGCTGAGCCCTGGCAACAAAGAACGGGACTTTTGATGGAATGATCTGCCTTGCCCATCTGCTGTCACAGGGAAATGAAAAGTCCCCTGGTTCACCAAGCTACTCTGCTGATAGCAGTGAGAAAAACATGTTTTAAAACGTGGGCCATATATTAACGTTTGTTGGAGAGATTTATACCGTATAAAAGATTGGTTTGTTTTTCAATTACCATCTAACTTCAGAACAGAGCAGATTTTAAATTTCAGACTTAAGACAGACATCCATGTATTAAATACATCAACTCTAGCATGTGCCTGAAACTTCATTACTGTACAATCTTCTCTTTATTAATTAGGTACAACACACTCTATGGTGATACACATTTTTTCACCTGTGCATCAGTTTTGCAGTGCAAGTAAATGGTACGATGGAGATAAAATGAAAAAGCAAAATGATCAAATTTGCTCCTAAACCACTAGAGGGAGGATTTGTATTTCCCAAATAGCAGACTTTTACATAACCCTAACAGTTGAAATGACACTACTGAGCAAAGTGCTAATTTGATCACTGAGCAGGGTTTTTAAAAAACAAACATACAGAAACACTTTGGTGACCATAGAGCAGAGAAATTAACAACAAATTGTGTCACTAAATGTCCATAAACAGTTTGTTTTATGAGCAAAATCCAAAGTGATATTTACAGTTTGCACATTCCTGATAAGGGGCATTACTAGAATAAAAAGTCAACCTGGCATCAATTGGTATTGTAACAAATAATCAATTTTTTGAATAGGTTTTGGGGTAATGTGCCAATTTGTCAGATTAACATAATGCCCTGGCGCAAAATTAAAATTCCAAATTCTCATTGTTTTCATCCTGATAAAAACATAGTCTTGGAGAAAACAGCTCAGCCAGTATCCTGTGATGTACCTTGTGTTTGTGTAATGTAATGTCTACAGAGTGCAAAACTAAATAATAAATTACTACCACCACCTAGCATTTATACAGCACTTATCCTCTTCAAAGTGTTTTACAAACATTAACTAAATAATCCTAGAACCACAGAATATAAAAATGGAAAAGACCTATGAGGTCATTTACTCCATCTTCCTGATAATGGAGGATTCTTTGCTGTCTTCACAATCTAGTTTACTAGTATTTTGTTTAATCTTTGCTACCCTACACCAGAATAGGCAGGGATAAATTGTAATGAATGGGCTAGTTTATGTGTGTATCACTGTCTTCTACTGTATAGAATTAGAACTGCTTAACTAAAGATATGTATTCACTACCCGCTGGATCGGCAGGCAATTGATCCAGGAGAGATCGATTCATCACATCTAGTCTAGATGCAATAAATCGACCCCCGAGCTCTCTCCCATCGACTCCTGTGCTCCAGCGCCGCGAAAGCAGCCGACTCACTGTGGTGAAGACACCACGGTAAGTCGATCTAAGTATGTCAACTTCAGCTACATTATTCATGTAGCTGAAGTTGCGTAACTTAGATTGACCCCACCTCCCCAGTGTAGACCAGGGCTAAGTGTCAGACTATCAACAGCTAAAATACTTCAGCTCAAATGCTAGGGGCATGTGCTTTTGGAGCAAGAAGATCTGAGTTCTATCCCTGCTGTCATTGCCATGCTGTGCATAAAAGTCATGTTCCTAGATGACCTAATTTACTTGTGTTGAGCATTCTGGCACCTCAATGTAGATAGTGTTCATGGTTCCTCTTGCAGAGGGTCAGTTTCCTCTTTTGTTTCGATGGGTCTTTCATAAAGCAAGGGTAACCCTAACCCTAACCCTAAGCATTTAAAAATAGGAAAATCTGATTGTAAAACTAGAAAAATAAGCAAGAGGACACAGGGGGCAGATGTACCTGAAACTACTTTTAACTCAGTTTTAATGACTCAATTTCATGTTGTGGGTTTGTCTTTCAAACTTACAACATGGAAAAAACAGTTAAACACCTCAATACAATCAAATATATAATATTAATAAAAATACATGGTGTTTGGCTGATATCATAATATCCAATGTTATCTGAAACAGTCAAATCTGAACATTTTGGTTTATAGCAGGAAACCTGACAAAGCTTTAATTAAGCACAGCAGGAGAGACAATATAAGACTTTGTAAAGTACAGGATAAAGACAATTTCAAGAAAGGTAAAGTGCTCCTTGTTCAAAGGCTAAAATGCATTAATTTTCTACAAAATTTTGCTCCATTAAGGTAACAGTCTGAGCATGCAAAGTAGTAGTAACCACAGACTAAGCTTTATGTTCTATTCCCATGGGTTAGCGTTCTGCATTGAGGAGCTAATCACTCCTAATGGAAAGCTTTGGAAAGAAAAGTCTCTCTAGAAATAGTTCTCCTTACAACATATCAGACATTTGCTTTAGCACGATTTCTCTTCACTTATTTCTTAAGTTGATATCATTATCTCCTCCTGGGACAGGCCCACATCAGGGGAAAATCACTTTGAAACTTCAGTGGGTTTCATGTTGCACAGCACTTGACTGTGATCTCCCTTACACCAGTATTAAATGAGTAACTCCATTGGCTACGAAGGAGTTGGCTCTTAATTTACACCAATGTAGCTGAGAGAAGAATTAGGTTCAGCGTTTCAATAACATCATCCCTTTTGGTGGGAAAGGTTTGCACAGAAGGATGGAGGTTGAAGTTCTGGAACTTCACTGATGCACCCAGATCTATATGCAATCCCATACTCCAGTCCACATGAGACCATGAGAGAGAATTTTCCTTAGTTCACCTCACTATAATGAGAACGATTAATGGGTGGTCATTTGCAATTACTTATCTTCAACACAGTATTTGCTGTATTTGCTTGTACACAGAGTTGGAAATGTTGCAAACGCAGCCATAAATTTAGCTACTGTGAACGAAAAATGTCCAGTTTTTGATGTAAATGGTTATAGAGAGGGGATGTAGCTGATAATATAATTGAGTCCTCAGTTTGAATATTATGAAATGCTGTAAGTCTAGCAAATGTTTAAAGTTTGATTGAAGAGATGCAACATTTGGTTTAGGTTGTGCCTGGCTGCTGCTTACATTTTCAACAATGGAACTGGCAAGAATAACTGTCTTTTGTGGTTTTTAAAATGGGATTTTATTGTGCATCATACCTTACTTGGCTAGAATCCATTGTAAACAATCCATAAAGGAAAACAAACAGCCCGACAAGTGCAGCAGGAATGAGCATTCCAGTGTACCATCCCAGCCAAGCAAAATAAAGACCAATTTTTTCACCAAAATACCGCCTGTGTGAAACAGCAAAAAACAAACAGTTTGTAGTAAATGATCTTGCCCATCTTGACAGCATTTTAGGAATCCTAAAAGGAAATTACTAAGTTTATTTTCATTTGCTGTCTTTTTAGTAGCACTTGTCCAAAACGCAATTTTATATAATTCTGACATAATACTTTAGTGGCACTAATTGCAGTCTAACCAATACACATATCCCATAAGGAAACAGCTGGAGTGCACTACAATTTTACGCTGTTGCAATGATTTAGACGAGTCAGTAACTTCAGCTCTGTTAAAAGTAGGAAGTTATAAAACAGCATATTTGTTAGTATTAAACTCAGAAGAGTTAGACACAGTGTTATGCAAATACTTTTGTGTAACAAAATTACAGAACCCAGGCCTGTAGAGCTACCATGCAGCTGATATCTCCAGGCTGTAACCAACTTGCACTACACTTCCCATGACCCACTGTAGAGAAAGACATGGGAAGTTCTGCCTCAAGGGTTTGACAGACAGCAGCTCCATGACTCCTGATTGACTCCCTGCCCTATATAAACCCAAGGTGTGTTCCAGGAAGTGTCTCAGCAACAGTGTGGATCTTCTGTAGCTCCAGTTACTGTTCCTGCTCCTTGCTCTTGAATTCTCAGCTTGATTTGGACTTTGACTCCTGACTCAGACCATGACCCATGGTATGAGCCCTGGCCTGGACCTGCCTACAAACTCTTCTGGTATTCCCAGCCTCAGATATGCCCCTGCTCTGACCCTTGGCCATGACTGCCCATGTTGGGATCCTGACAAGGAAGGTGACAAAGAGCCTGTTCTCACATAGCATGTAGTCCACTATAAAAAAAACAACATATGCTGGATTGTCACCGAAATCTACTGTTAGAGCAAAGTGGTACTACTTGGGGAACATGAGTTCAAGATTCAGCCTTAATTCTTCAAAAATGGGCCAAAAGTTGCCACAGAGCTGAGATGGCAGTGAACATGGCTAGAAAGTAAGGCATTGAACCTACAATTTGGTCAGGACAGAAGGACCCCTATACCCATGGTCTTCCTTGGCACTCTGTAGGGACATAAGGGCCCACCCACATGCATCAGATTGCAGGATGAGGACCTGAAACTGACAGTAAGCAGAAATGAAATTGACTTGTCTGTATTCACTGTCCAAAATAAGTGAAATGCAAAAAGCAAACGCCAGCATTAATTACAGGGAAAAATTATTTTTTAAAATTCTTTTTGTTTTAATAATCCTAAAATAGGTAAAGGAAATGATACATACATACATTCCAACATTGATTGTAACTAGATTTTTGTTTTTAACTTTGTCAACATTTCTCTTATAAACCCTCATCCATTTGGCACTACATTGATTTCAAAAGGTCTCTGGGTGGGGTAGGGGTCTGTTTGTGCCAATCAGATTGCAGAACTATGCCTTAGGCCTCCTATCTGCAAGTTGTTCCATGAGGAACCCCATTAGAGTCGGTAAGACTAAACAAGGATCCACCAACACTGAACAACTAGCAGGACTGAGGCCATGCGTTGTAATACCAAGTAGCTAAACTATATCAATAAAGCAAAAAGACACATTTTTGCTCAATTTTTTAAAAAAAAATAAATATAAAATGCCTGTAATTTTCAGCAGAATGGGTAGTCTACTGCTGCCTAGCTTTTCACATAATTGAAAAAAGTTGTGTTACATTGTATGAGTACCTGATTAAATCCAGAGGCTGGTATTTGTACCACATCCCCCACCGTGCCCAGCGCTCATATAATAGGTGTCTGTGATTTTGAGCTCCATGTGTTTTGATGGGATGTCTGCTCTTGTGGCTTCCCTGAATCACAGAAAGAAATAAAAAGATATTTCTGCATCACTGGGAAAAAAAGAGGCATTAAAAAGATGGCATTTGGATTCAAATATAAATAAGGACATTACTTTTTTGATGACATGGATGTATTGGTTCATTTATTACTAATAGTTAAAAAAAAATGCAATCCTGAGTTTATTGTTAAGCCTGATATAGTAGAGGTGGTTACAAACTTCTCTGCAATGACGAATTTCCTCCAGGACAGATTTAAAGACCAGTGCCAAAGTACTCTTTCCTGACTAACTAGATCCCCACCACTTTCCAGTGGGAATGCATGGCTTCAGGTCCAGTATTTGTAGGTCCTGGATATATGGTCATTTGTTTATGTTTTTATATTCTTCATATGCTTTTAAGTTCCAAAGAGCCACATATGTGGACATATTTTGTATAACTCCTGTGTAATTCCATTGATTTCTAATATGGGGCCCAATTCCTTTCATCTGGCTAACTCCAATAATTTTAATGGAGTTACTTCTGATTTACAAGTGTAAAATGAGAGAATCGGTAATAACTTTTATACAAAGATTATTGCAATAGTGTGAATACGGGGGTTCATTCCATCACACAGGTCCCTTGTCTATCTATGGTATTCCTTTTCATAGATGATGGAAACAAGAAGATCAGAGCTGGTACTATTTTGTCCCCACAAATGGCTCCCTGAGGCATTAAACACAAAATCGATCAGAGAGGAATAAAAAGAAACATTTAATTCATTTTTACCCAAACACTTTGATTGGCTTTGTCTGGATTCCATTACAGCTTAACGCACAGCGTTATACTCTAAAATAAAAAGTTATGATGCAGAATTTTCAGGCCCTTCCTAACTGAAGTCACCAATCTTCTGTGGTTCTACATTCATTTTACTCTCACCATAAGGTTTAAGCCATGTTTTCGTTTAGTAAGGCATAGAATTCTAGTGGCCATTCTCTTGCATTTAATGGCATTATGAAGTATGGACTGATTTAGTACATTAGTTTGAAGAGAATATACAGTCCATTAAATGCTCTGAAGCACCCCAGGTTACATTCGTTTTAAAATTTCAAAACCCCAGTCATTGTTACAGTCATTTTCTTGAAAATATTCTTCCATTATTTAAAAAGCATCTTTTATCCTCTCTTCTCTGACCCAGCACAGCTTAAGGGCATGACATGACTTACAGCTAGGCCATGGTAGCAGCAAGCTGCACCAAATTTTCACCATCACAAAATGTACATGCTGAGAAACACTAGTGTTCCTGCATAGTGTGAACTGTAAAATGTATCTGATAATAACTTCTCAAGTGGTATTATTTATGAGCCTGCCACTGGTGGAGGGCCAGCAATGGAAGAGATATATTGTGATGTGGAAAAGATGAGAACTCAATGTATAAGACTGGAAACCAGCTTCCATCCTGCTGTAAAATGTCTTTTATCCCATTCAGCCAAGTGCTTCCTTTCTGGAGAGTGCTACCCTTCACCCAAAAGTGAAGTAGCAATGATCCAGCAACTGGCTCAAAGGGTTACAGTTCACCATCTCAGAAAGGAGTCCAGTACTGCATGAAATCCACTTCACTGGTTGACTGCTCAAGCCAACCAAATCATAGTTCCATAGGCAGGAGGGGAGGCACAGTTGGCTGCCTTGGTAGGAGGCCCAGGAGGATTGGACTTTATGACTCTTAAAGCCAATTCAGAGATGTCCCCTTCAAGGTTAACAGTCAGTCACAAACATTGTTGAACCTTGTGGAGTTAAAGATTCCTCTCTCTCTCTTTTAAAAGATTTGTCAAGCTTGTTTGAGTTTGTGAACCTTCACTTCCCTATAATGTAAATGTACAGTTCCCAAACGGTCCTGTAGAGGAGCGGACTCATCCCTGCGGCGCCTCCTGCTAGTCGTCTTTGGGAATTAGCTCACCAGGTGCCGGAGCGCCCTCTGCAGACCGGTGATCCATCTTGCCACTGGCCCCCATGTCCCTCCTGGACTCGGTGCCAGTTTGTCTGGGGTGCTGTCCCTCTGGCAGTAACCCCTCAGTCTCAGGGTCTCCCCACCCAGGGCAACCCCCCACCCACTATCCCCACTTCACCTCAGCCTTGGCTACTGCCAGTCCTCACTTAGCCCCTGCTCCCTGGGCAGACTGCAGTGTATCAGCCACTCATCACAGGTGAAGGGTTTTGGACCGCTGCCTCTGCCTACCCATGGGCTGCCCCATACAACCCCAGTACCTATTTGTCCTTACTCTAGGCCTGCAGCCTGGGGGGTTTCCAGGCCAGAGCTCCCAGGCCCCTTTGGCCTTCCCCCAGCCCTGCTCCACCTCAGGTACTCTCTCAAGCTCCCCAGCAGCCAGGCCCTTCTTCCTCTAAAGGCAGAGAGAGAGTGTCTACTCCTGGCTGCCCTGGCCTTCTTATACAGGCCAGCTGCGGCCTGATTGGGGCGTGGCCCAGCTGCAGCCACTTCTGCAATCAGCCCAGCTTCTAGCCCACAGCCCCAGCCCTCTCCAGGGCTGTTCTAAGCCCCTCAGGGCAGGAGCCGGTGTCTACCCCACTACATGTCCTCACCCCACTTCCAAACTCTGTGCTTAAAGGAAGAGTCAATTAAAAAAAAAAAAAGACAGAAACATAGTAAAGGGTCACATTCTACTCTGTCACGCCCAGGCAATCCCAAAGTCAGTATGGAATCATAGGTGTAACTCAGTATAAAAATTGGCCCATGTGGTTTTCTACCTAAAGAGGAGCCTTTTACCCACCCATCCGTCCAAGCAAGATTGGCATAAATGGGTGCCATAAATAAAGTAGAACTGTGGTGATATTTTTATTAGAATCTCTCTCTTCTCCTTTTTTCACTCTTTTGCCACAGCAAAATATGAACACAATAACACTCACACTGGAGTTGAACTTTTAACTTACTGTATCATAGTGGGGTGGAAATTAAAAATAAAAAGTATCTTATCCCTAGTCTTTCATGCAAGTCCTTGTGCTTATCCTTTTATTGCAATTGCAATAAAATAATGGCTCACTAATATGATTTGTTAAAGTAATAATCTGCAATATAACTACAGACAATCATTTACACAATAAAAAGAAGCATATATGTGAGACCATGTGAGAGAGTGTAGTTGTAGAAGTGAGAAAAAGCTTTCACAGTTATGAGGATTTTTTTCTTCCACTGGAACGGTTAGTATTCCCCTAAAGTCAATAAAATCTAGCTGAAGCATTAATAATGAAAATGTGAATGGTATGTCCAGAGTACTGCTCTTTTATGCTCCCCTGAATTAAAGTGTTAATACCAAGAGCAGTTCTTTAACCAACAACCTGGGAAGTTTAAGTCACTTTGAAACACAATGTGGTGTGTAACATCCTCAGGTAAAGCAATCATGTCTCAGAGTCATCACTGTCCATGTTTCAAATTGTCTGATCATGACATGAAACTCAGTGTAAAGTTCTGCCCTTAATTAGAAAGAAGACTAAAGACTTATGACTTATTTCCTTCTTTCAGCCATTTAGGGCCTGATCCAATGCCCTCTGAAATCAATAGGAGTCTTTTCATTGATTTAAATGGGCATTATGTCAGATCCTGAATTTATTGATGGGACTATTTTCAAGGTAAAGTTCTATACAACTATACAGAAATTGTTTGCACTGCAAATTTTAGTATCAGTTTCCCTGTATTTGATCCACTGGAAAGCAAATTAGAAAAAATAGAACACTTTTTAACATGCAACAATAATTTGAGCTAATTGAAACAATTTATAATCTCTTTAACAATTCCACACACAATGTCCATTTAAAAATGTACTTAATACAGGACCGTTCTAAATCAGTGGGAGAACATCCCAGAAAGTTATTACTGTACACTGGACTAGATAAAGATCCAACCTAGGCCCATATCAGTGTAAGGAGTGTTATAAATAAAAAGCCTAATCAGAATGCAAAGTAAAATAAAAACATCATAAAGCAAATTTACAGCTAAAATAGGATCTCAATGTTAAAATAACTTTTACTTTAAATAGAACACTTAAGGCAAAACTAAACCAGCTACCTCATGTGGTGGAAATGCAGCTTCATATGTTCCATTATTGAGTAATCTATTAATACCTAAGCAGAAGAAAAAAATGAGTTTCAATATCAATTTTTATACATGCTGTTTCAAGAGCTATTGCATTTCAGCCTATGAATTGAGGAAATGTGACAGTGCTAAATAATTGGGTTACTATTTTTAAAAAGGGAAATAATCAGTCTTGTGCACAAGTAGAATAACTGTTCATTGTCATTAACCATGGAGTTGTGGCTCTTCTTTCTCCCAAAAGATATTCATGGCTCTTTCTAACTTCTAACCTTACTGTGGCTAGTCTCTATACTCTTTTCTCCTATGGTTCTCTAAGACAGCTCTTCAATGAATGAGGCCCTCTCTACGCAATAACCAAAGAACTGCCCTACCATAAAAAACAGGAAGTTCAGACCAACTACTCAGGAACCCTGATGGGGGTACCCAAAGTCAACAGTCTCCCAGACAACCCCAAAGAAATCAGGACTTTCAACAGGTCAGACTGCTGTGCTCTCAAAGACATACCCTGAATCTGCTACCATTGATCTTAATGGAGTTTTGCCATCGGTTTCAATGGAAATAGGTTTGGGTCCCAATTGTCCTCTATTCTTCTTGATGATGGTCCATGTTTTTTTTAGGTGTGCTGCTGCTTTCCTTCCAGGAACACTTCTCCAGGCAAATGAAAGCAGCAGCAAACCCATAACTGACCCCATTCACTGCAACCCACATTCATATCAAAGTCATTTAATAGCTAACATTCAAAAGCAGCTGTTTCTATTTTTCCTAAATTTTCAAATGAACAAAAAAAAAAGATGGGGGGAATTAAATGCATCCCTCCCATGAAACACAACCCTGTCACTGGGCCAGATACTCTGGTCTGGTATAGCTGCTTTGTGCTGCACTACAGGCATAATTTAGGCTTAAAACTGGTTTCACTGGACCAGGAAGGATGATCACACTCATAAAGTGATCCTCCAGGTGGCATAGAGCCAGCATAGCATAGGTACCCCTCCCTTCCCTGCTGCTGGCATAGCAGGGAAAAAGGTATGTGGTCAGGATGCATTGTGTTACACCCATTTTCAGCCTCCTCTAGCAGCTGGAGCCTAGTGCATATTAACTCAGAGACTTCACTAACAGCTCAGCAAGGACAAGTACACAGAGCAGCAGCAGGATCAAGTAATGCAAAGGACACCTTTAAACCACATTTGCCCACCCTTCCCAGCAATTTTCCAGTTTGGCTGTAGATTTGAGGTTCTGGCCCACAAGGCTAATGCAATGCTAAGGTTACGCATAGACAAAATGTAAGGAAATACAGAAGCTAAGATTCTCAAAGTGACAAGAATTCATCTAGAATATCTATGGCACCTTCCATTACTAGTTAGGCTATTAAATATATATACAGTACATACAAGGTGGACGAGTTAACGTTATTATAACTTTAGCTCTCTAATATTTGGGGTTTAAATATCATATTCTTGCATTTATATTAACAAGTTTGGCTTTTCTTCAGTGGGTGTTTCGAGGAAATTGAACAAATGCTTTGGGAAATCTACAATATTTGGTATAAACTACACTTGCTTCCCCACAAGATGAGTGAATTATAACCAGGATCATTGCTGTGAACAATAGTACCCTCCGAAATATGAAGCATAAAACAAATATTAAATTCTTAAAATGCAAAGTAACATATTATAGTGTACTTATACTTTTTGACAGGAACTGTTCTAACAGCTAATCAGAAGTGAAGCTGAACCGTAAGAAGCTTTCATCGTCTATGAGGACTACTACTGTATTAATGAGCTAATACTACTGGTTTGAATTTAACGCATAATACAACATTGCACGTCTACAGACAAATGCTTTCATTGTCTAAACAAGAATATCTATTTATCCATCAAATTTATAAAATATTTTATGAACCCATTAATCAGAAAATATTGTTGATTTTCACTGAATTATTTAACAAATAGCAGCTGGCAATGCTCAATCAGCTCTATTGCTGACTGAATAAGTCATACTATGAATACTGACAATATTTATTTAGTTTATTTAATGAATACTTTTTCTTTCTATAGACTAAAGATATTAGTACTCATCTTGAGACCCAATTTATGTTTTTTCTAAGCATCAGAATTCTTACCCATTTTTGATTTGCCATCTTCATACTTCGTTCTCTGTAGCATGTGGTGCACTATTCTACTTCTTGTGGAGTTGCTGAAGAAGCTGTCTTTGTTGTTTATTGTAAAGCTGTTAAAATGATTGATGCCTTTTCATATTCAAAGTAATCCACAGCTTTCGAAGCACAACTATTCAACAGTTTCTTTTTACGATACAGTACATATATAATAGTAATTCACAGTTATTACATAAGATGCAGTGATTTACATCTTCAAAGAGTCCTTTCAGCTCCCTGGAGAAATAGCATGCATCGTCCCCATTTTACTGATGGGAGAATGGTCACAGAGGTTAAGACAAAAATTCTCATTAAGTGGCCAGTGATTTGGGATGCCTCAGTTTTTGGGTGTCCAACTAGAAATACGTCAGGCCTGATTTTCAGAAATACTGAGTTTTCTCAAGTCCAGTTGAAGTCAATGGGAATTACAGATGTTCAGCACAATCCAGGGTCATAAAATTGCTGGAAAGGCAGCTTACCTAAGGGATGGTATAAGTACACTTGATCCAGTCCCACCATGGTGAGGATGGACTTTGACCTCTTGTGGTCCCTTCCATCCCTACATTTCTGTGATTCTGTGATAAGTGAAACTCTAGTGCAACTCACCATCTGGGCTGAGATATCTCAAGTTGGGCACTAATAATAGGTGACAGTTTTGAACATAAGGATGGCCATACTGGGTCAGACCAAAAGTCCATCTAGCCCAGTATCCTGTCTTCCGACAGTGGCCAATGCTAGGTGCTCCAGAGGGAATGAACAGAACAGGTAATCACCAAGTGACCCATCTCCTGTCGCCCATTCCCAGCTTCTGGCAAACAGAGGCTAGGGACACCATCCCTGTCCATCCTGGCTAATAGCCATCTATGAACCTATTCTCCAAGAACTTATCTAGTTCTTTTTTGAACACTGTTATAGACTTGGGATTCACAATATCTTCTGGCAAGGAGTTCCACAGGTTGACTGTGTGTGTGAAAAAATACTTGAAATTTTTGGCCTAAGTGATTGGTCTAATGCCACACAGTGAATCACTGGGTGGGATTAGAATTTAGCTGCTCCCAGTATCATGTGCTCTCCACTAGAATTCACATGAATTTATGGCTCCATTCAAGAGAATTAATTCAAGCTTTAATTCTACTTTATTAAAATCTTTACCTTAAGATTAAATAAAAGCTAAAAGAGGCATAATACATTAAAATCATTTTAAAGTCTATCACTGCGTTCTGCATTATAAACAAGGAGCATTATTCCATAGTACAGCAAAAGCAGAGATGATATGTTAGCTTGAACAGATATGTTTACAGTTTTTAGGTTGCGTATAGAAGATTAAGGGTCTTCTATACATATCTGAGGCAGGAGCATTTGTTGCGTAGACAGCTGGCTAAAATCCAAAGTTGCTGTTTTCAGCTTGTTCCCAGGCATTTCCTTCTGTTTCAGCTGTTTGTTGAATATGCAAAAACAAATCTGGAGTATGTGTGTTTAATAATGTAAGAGGAGACAGAATAGCATGTGCTCTATTGGAGCCAAATTTTGCCCCTACACTCTACTGCTGAACAGCCATCAATGGAAGCCAATGGTGAGTATCAGAGGACAGAATATGGCCCTAAGAGAAAACCAACAGGAAACAGCAAACCTGACACCATGTGTTTGTCAGTGACCATCTGTTAATGATTGCCTTTCTGTCACCTGGAGAGAAGAAATGAGAAAATAAAATGTGAACATGGACCTCTGCTGCTGCATTCCCAACACCAACACTTACTGGTGGATCCGCGCCCGGCTAAAGGGTGCTGTGTAACAATCTGTCTCTTCCAGGTCAGGGAGGGCCTCTTTGTCAAGCTTCATTGGATTTCTGGGCAACCAACTTTTCAGCTCTCTGATATTCCTCTGCAAACTGGAACAATGACAAGTTAGATTTGTGCTCCCAGCTGCACATTGCTTTTGTTGCCACCATAGCTAAATATGCTGGATGAGAATGAACTATAAGCCTGAAATGAAAGCAAGAGTGTGCTTATTTTTTCTAAATTACTAAAACAAAATAAAAAAGTCAATGCTTATATTATTCATGGCCTGATCTTTTGGACCTCATTCAGACCCCATTCCCACTGCCATCAATAGGAGTTTTGTCGAGCAAGTGTGGCAGGATTTGGCCAAGTTAAAGTAGCACACTTAGGAGGAAGTTAATAGCATACTGCTTTACAAAATGACTCTCCGAATTGCAATTCCTTCCCAAGGTAGCTCGTTTGGAAGAGCAATTACCATGTCCACCCTTACTCAAGGATATGCTTAATGGCCCAATCGAGTGCTTACTCTAAGATATAAACACAAACCCTTTAGATACCTCATACGCAAATTTCCCTTTTTTAAAGTGAGAATTAAAAATATAGTCCTTAACTGTATATTTATGAACCTGGTCCCTGACACATTTAATTAAAACTCCATATGATTTGTAGAGCTCTGTCAAAATCTACATATTGTTATATCCCTTCAGAGTATAACCACAAGTCAAATAAAACAAGAATACTTTAGAGCAAAAGATGAAAGATTGTCATAGTGTCAGCATTTAGATAAAAACTGATGATAATTTTCTTCAATCTAGAGATTCAGGTTATCACATAATCATAGGGTTTAGTTCTATGTCTGTGCTTAGTCTTTATATAAGCAAGAGTCCCTGACTCCCTCCATTAGAGATGTGCTTACGTAGGGATGTCAGAACTCAGTTTATAGAAATTAGAGATGGAAGAGATCTACCAGGTAATCTACTTAATTCCCCAGCAATGACAATTCCTCCCTTCAGATTTGCCTGATCCTGTATTCCTTGCACCCCCAAACTCTCCTCCCATTGAAGTGAATGGGAATTTTGTGTGTTCAAGAAATAATGGATTGCGTCTCATGTTATGATATATTATATTTTTGGAGGCATGGCTGAGGGTCAAGACATCCGAACTACAGCTATTTTTTAAGGCCTGGGTTTCCACAAGTTGCATCTGTATTTTGTACCCACAAAATGAATCCAGGACACAAATCTGAGTACTTACTCTTACAACTATCTAATTTACATCTGCAATTAAACTGCTAATTGGGTATGGTAGTCAGAGATACAACTACTTGGAATGAGCCCCCTTTTTTGTTATAGGAGCAAAAATGTAGGCATGAATTTTGCACCTGCAATTTGAATTTAGAAAGGGAGACTGCTCTTCAGAAAAACTACCTCTCACAATCAGCAAAGAAACACAGTACAAAAAAAAAAAGCCAATAACTACTGCTACCAAAAAAAATAGTGTGCACATTTATTATTTAAAATCCTAAAAGGTAGAGCCAGATTCTCATATAATCCTAATCAGGCCATTTGCATCTAGCAGTTACAGTTATGGGGAAATATTTTGCATCTGCCATGAAAATAGTCCCATGAAATGAAGCTGAAAGAAAAGAGGAATATAAGTGTGATTGCTAAAATCACAGGACCGGATTCTCACACTATTGCCCAAATGGAGCAGTACCTTAGTTCCTGAGTAATCTAACTGAATTCAATGGGACTACTCACTAAATTGTGACTCAACAAGAGTAAAAGTGGCAGAATTTGGCCCATAATAAATAACTCTTGCAAAGTCAGGATTTTGTGATGGAAGGAGAGATCAGACAGGCCACAATGGAGGAAAATTCCATGTGACAAATTCTGAGCACAGTTAACATTCCAACTGAAAATACCCCATATTGCAACACTAACAGTTGTAATAGTAATTCCCTTATAGTGACTATAAAATGTTACTCTGCAATACCATTACATTTTATTATCTTACATATCAAGAAAAGTTAAATCCTTCATTTATGAATAGATTTCAGTTAGTCATGACAATTATCCCTTCCCTAAATTAGTATGATTCCTATCGGAAATCTTCAACTTAATTGCACTTCTATAGTCTTTTGCAGAATTGTGTGTTCATAAACCTTTCAGACTAAATCTCAGGAGTTATCCTAACTTTCCCATTCATCCTAATATTCCTTAAAAAAAACCAATGAATAATTCTGGTTTGGGGAAAAACCCTTAACTATATATATTATTGCCACTGTTATTATTTAGGTATCAATACTGGGCCAAAATCTTGCAGCTCTTGCTCAGTATATATACTCTCACGACTGAAAGATTTGGCTTAGAATTACCAGCCCTTTTAGTTCTCTTTACATTGTTATAACTATCATACTCAATAGTGTCCAGCATTGGGCAACTGTCATTGGCCAGATTAAAGGTTCCTGACATCAGCATCATCCTAATATCTTCTATGTTAATAGATTTCACACAGGTAGTCTTCCTGTTTGTTTACAGTAAGTTTCTTCAATATACTGATATATCAAGTTACATAAAGTCTCCAGGTAAAATGGTCAAACTTTGGTGCCTAACATTAGGCACCTAAATAAGCAGCTTGATTATCAGAGTGCTAAACTCTCATTGATCTCCTTGACATTAATGGGCTAATGCCTAGGAGATAAATTCTAGTATACTTCTATATCCATTACACCTAAGTGACACGCCTAACTTTAGGCATCCAGATTTAATAAGCATGACTGTATATTTAAAACAACGAGGTTTTTTTTTCTGAAAGACTTGATAAGACTAGATTGTGACTAGACTGTCCACATAGAATATCAGGTTTGGAAGGGGGTCATCTAGTCCAACCCCCTGCTCAAAACAGGACCAATCCCCAATTTTTGCCCCAGATCCCTAAATGGCCCCCTCAAGGATTGAGCTCACAACCCTGGGCTTAGCAAACTAATGCTCAAACCACTGAGCTATCCCTCGATTCCCACATCTATAGGGTGTGAATCCAGTCTCAGCTGGTCATGTCTTTATAACTTATCATCTGTGCAACTGAGTGAGGGCCAAAGTCCACATCAATAGAAACATACTAGCACCACAATTAGCACACTTGTCAGTGGAAGATTAAAGGATGCATTTCCAGACTGAACTATTTTACATCTAGAGGAAGTTCTCTACATCAAGGCTAAGGCACATTAGTAGGCAAATTGCATTCCTGCTGAACTTGTCTTGTGAACAAAGACTATTCCAATTTCCAGGACTACACCTGCAAATACACCAGTCAGACACCTTACATTAGCATTAAATTCACTTACAAAATGGAAAGAAAAAGTTTCTTCTTAATGGTGAATCAGCTGAGTTGTCTGCATTCTCAGAGTATAACATTGTATATACTGAGACATTCCATGCTACCTGCTACTAGCCAATTACCACGTGAGGACAGGCGATATGAGATTCTATTTAACTCACACTCCCTTTTCTGCAATTTTACATTCATTCTTTTTTGTGTAATTTGTGATCGCTTAATGGTGTCTTATAATCTTACTGGGCAACCAAGTGTCATTATCTAACCTGAGTTTGGTAGATATGTGGGTTGCATGAAGGCTCTTATGGGCTGACCTTAAAAAGTCTTGCTCATGTGAGTAGTGATTACTCTCCCAATAAGTTTTCTTTTAAGTCAAGTCCGGCTAAGGGTTTGCAGTATCCAGCTGAAAAGGGCAACGGCAGCAGTTATTTTGTTCAAAATTGGCTCTACAATGCATTTATCAACATTAGACCTGCAAAGGATGTTATAGAGATTCAAAGTAAATAGGCTCAAAGAAAACCCGGGTCTCGGTTTATATGTTAATTTTTATGGGGCTTGTGGAGAACCTCTCATAACAAAAAATAAACAGATAAACATATAGTTTATTCTGTAGTTAGATATTGCAATAAATAAACCAAATGAATGGAAACAAATCATAAAGTTATACATGCTTATATCATAACCAGGAACAGCTTTTATGACCCACAAATGGTTTAATACTCCAAAATTCAGATGTTGTTGAACATAAAAAACTGCATGTTACCATACTCATACACAATGGAACAACATCAAAAATAAGACTTAAGTACATGAAGCACCAGAATACCCAGGTACTGCAACTCACATGTAAGCTAGGTCATTTTCAATTCTGCAGACTTCTGATGAAGGAAGGTTGGAATGTATCCTCTCTAATACTTAGAAGTAAAAACTAGAGCCGAGCAAATAATGTATTTTTGTTCAGGGGGCAAATCAGATTCATTTGATTTCAAAGTTTCATTTGAAACTTTTTCCCTGTTTGGTTTCATTTTCAAGTGTTTTAACCCTGTCCTTTTAATACATCTACTTACATTTCAAAATGAAATATAGTTTTGAAAGAAAAAGTTAAATCATTTCATTTTCAAAATGTTGAAACATACATTTCCAATGATTTTCTTCAGCCAGAACAATTCACCAAATTGGACTTGTGTCATAAACATACCGCTAAGGGTAGCATAAAATCTCTCCTGAGCAGCTGTACAGAATCTTTACCTGTAAGGGGTTAAGAAGCTCAAATAACTTGGTTGGCACCTTACCAAAATGACCAATAAGGAAAGAAGATACTTTCAAATCTGGGGTGGGGGGAGATTTTGTTTGTGTTTTCTTTGTTTTGTTCCCTCTCTGGACTGAGAGAGAGACCAGGCAGGTAAAACATCTCTTGAAAACATACCTGAAATGATCCATTTAAAATTATAGAAATTGTAAGTAAGGGCAAGGAAATGTGTTAGATTATCTTTTGTTTTAGCTTGTGAATTTTCCCTATGCTAACGGGTATTTTCATTCCTGTTTTGTAACTGGGAAGCAGAGTCAGAGGGTAATCCTCTGTGTTTTAAATCTTTTTATTTACCCTGTAAAGTTACCTTCAATCCTGATTTTGCAGGTATGATTCTTTTACCTTTTTTTTTTATGATAAAGTTCTTCCTTTAAGAACCTGATTGATTTTAGTGTCCTAAAGATAAAGGGTATGGTCTGTACTTATATTAAAGGCAATTGGCTGGTATATTATTCTCAAGCCTCCCCAGGAAAGGGGGTGAAGGGGCTTGGGGGATATTTTGTGGGGGGAGGGCTCCAAGTGACCCTTCCCTGAATTTTTGTTTAGATCACTTGGTGGTGGCAGCAATACCGTCCAAGGACAAGGAAGAGAATTTGTGCTTTGGGGAAGTTTTTAATCTAAGCTGGTAGAAATAAGCTTGGGGGTCTTTCATGCCGGTCCCTACATCTGTACCCAGAGTTGAGAATGGGGAGGGAACCCTGACAACTTGAATTCACAATTAGTTTATATAGACCCTAAACTGAATTTTTTCAGAAAATGAACTATTCATCTGCAAAATTTTGCCCAGCTCTAGTAAAAATTTCCATTAGAGATGGTAATTGTGTTATTATAATTGCCCAGATTTTGTGGGCCTAAACCAGATATTAAAATATTATGTAAACATTTTTCTGTGTGTATAGAATAATTTATTTTGGTGTTTTCCTCAATATCAGTCTTAAAAGAAAAAAGACAAAAAATAGTCTGTCTGAAAAATTAGAGACAAAAGGCAAACAACAATCTTTTAGGTCATCTAGTCTGAAGTCTGGGAGAATTCAGACAATTTCTGACATGTGTTTTCTTTATCTGATATGTTGCAAGATATTTACCTTTAGACTTTTAAAGTATGAATTATTTACCCTTATAGAGTATGATCTTGCTGTTCCTGTAGAATGTGGAGATATAAGTGACAGTACAAGGACATCATGATCAGGTACATATTCTGCTAATCGAGTGATTTAATAAATGAGCTGGTAAAAACACAGATATTTGATCCCATAGACAATAGAGCTCTGATCCTGTAAGCATTTCATTGACTTCAATGGAAGTCCCATTCATGGAGAACTTGCAGGACTGGACTCTGTAACAGCTCTGAATTCATCACATTCTTTACTTACAAATACACATATTCCTAAGTAAGAATGGTTATCTATCTGTAGGCTATAGACTAGATCCTTAGCTGGTGTAAACAGGCATAGTTCTATTAAACGTAATGGAATTATGGCAGTTTACACCAGCTTAAGATCTGATGTCATAACCACAATCCAACTCCCATTGAAGTCTGTGGAAAGACTCCAATTGATTTCTATGAAAACTGGATCAGGCCCTAAAGCCACATACTACAAAGAGATGTATAAAATATTGGGGTTCACTAACTAACAAATGCATTTTTTAAAGCTAGAATTAATGACATTTTCTGAAAGGGGAGAGCTTTATATTTCACCACAAAAAATAAATTAAAAAACACACTCCCGTTTCCATTGCTCTACTCCAAGAGCTGAAACTGACATTTTTGCCATTGTGCTGCAGGAAATATCAGTATTTCACCTTGGATAAAGACTGTGAAGTAAAATTACCCATTTTGCATACCTTTAATATGCCAAAATTTGAAGTAAATTTGGGGTGACAAAAATGAAGAGTGTGCATGCACAGAACTTTCCTAAACAACAGGTCCAATTCTGCGGTGATTATGATTATATATACAGGACTGAATAGGTGTGGAACATCTACAGAATTAGTCCTAATACATTAATAGCATCATGAATTTTTAAAATATCTGACACTGGGGCATTAAAAATCAAATCCTGCCTGTGCAGATACATCTGAGGTTAGAATTTGTCCCCAATATGCAAAACAGTCTAGTAAACTATAATCTTTTATTTAAAAATGAAGTAGGAGTGATGAGAAATATTCATTTTAATTTAGTTCTTTATTCTAGTTCTTGTGCACTCTACTTTAATAAAACAGTCATTCCCATGACCTCTGTTTATGTTCATAGGTCACAGTTTGCCAATTTATAAATTTATTATGGTAATATGGACAGTGATGCACACATACTGAAAAAAAATATAACAATATGATTTATTTTTCAAATTTTGTGTTGTGTGCATTTTTAGGGTTAGTTTTCTTATTTAGATTTGGACTTTTCAACAGTAAGAGTGAACATGCAATTCTTTTAAAAAGGTGTTTACTCTTTTAAAATGCTGGAATAAAAAAAGCAGCAAAATATTTAACTTCCCTCTCTTGTTTTTTTAATTTCTCACAAAACAAACTTCATATAAAAATGAAAAATGTAAGTGTGTTTGTCTCTAATATTAAAGTTCTCCTAGACTTCAAGGTCAGAAGGTGCCATCATGATCATCTAGTCTGATTTCCTGCACATTGCAGATCACAGAACCTCAGCCACCCATTCCTGTAATTTACCCATAAATTTACCCATGCTGGGTGACTTACTAAAGTCCTCAAATCTTGATTTAAAGACTTCAAGTTACAGAGAATGAACCATTTACTCTAGTTCAAACCAGCCAGTGACTGTCTTGCTCCATGCTGTGAAATAGGCAAAACAAACAAACAAACAAAAAAACAACAACCAGGGTCTCTGCCAATATGACCTGGGGGAAAATTCCTTCGTGAATGCCAATATGGCAATATTGTTTGTTACTCTACTCTTAGAAACTGGGTTGATTTCAACCGCATATTCTAGATACCTGTGTTACTAAATAGGATCATAAATCCACCTAACATTCAAGTTTTTATTACACCCAGAAATCCCCAGAAGAATTCAGTATGGAACTAAGTTTGTTTTATGGCATAGCCCTGTTACATTTGCCTTAATATTACAAAAATGTAAGTGGTTGGCTTTGAATTGTACATTAAAATAAAGCAAGCACATGCATGACAGGGAAGAGGAGAAAAGCAGTTGTAAATTTATGTTATAAATTATTTTTGTCTAATATTACTATTGAAATATGTGGATTTATAAACCAAATTTTGCAATTCAGTGATATTTTGTAATTTTTTATTTTTGTTAACTGGTGGTCTTGCACAACCAACAACATATTATCTGAATACTGCACAGGAAATAGTGAACTCTGGCAGGATTTGCACTCTTGGAGGCTCTATAGTAATAATGATTAATTGTCAAGCAAATGTAGATATTTGGCTCAAATATGCTTAGCGGAATTCCATTATTATTTTTTTATAATTTCAATAGATATCAATATTTATTTTTAAGCATTTTTTTTTTAATTTTATCAATTTAAATTTTCACAGTAGTGCAAAGTTATGGGTTTTAAGCTTCTAAAATTTTTTATCCATTTAATTTTCACAGTTGCAGGAAATTGTGGGGAATTAGAAAATGTTTTTAATGATAGTAGATGTTGAGATTCAAAAAGTTAGAGCTTTATAACTGTTACAATACAAATTGTCAACATCACATATCAAAACATACCAAATAAAACCTTAAATCAAATTTCAATAATTTCTTAAGCTGCATTTTTCTTACTTTGTCTCTCTGCAGATTTTGATTATACTCGATGGAAATATTTTTGTTGGTGTGTGTGTGTGTGTGTGTGTGTGTGTGTATATGGATGAACTAGATGTTTATCGACATTTACTGATACAAATCTAATCCTTCCAAGCTTACTCATAAGCATTAGGACAGACATTTTTGGTATGGAAATTAGTCTAGAAATCTCATAAGCTTGTTCCAATTGTCACTTACATTTTGGAACAGAGCAATAGGTCTCATCAGCTCTTGAGGCTACCGTTTCTACAAGTGAGTGCTTCTCTATGGAAAGTTAATATCCCATAATGCTAGAATGGAGCGCATGTTGGAAATATAGTAGAACCTTGCTAACTCACACAATGAGTCAAAGAACCTTTATTTATTTATTTATTTATTTATTATTGCTAGCCATCAAATATATGAAACAAAAGCTCAAGGATACTGCATCACAAAGTGTATTTTTAAATTTAGGCCTTTACTCACAGGCATAAAGTGAACCTTGTGTGTATTTGCATGCTCACATTCCTAGTTCAACAACTGGAGTTTAGTTTTGATTAGTACAAGACATAATTTGCTAGTAAAAAGTATATTTTTTAAAGCAACAATGAAATCTTAGTAACCGGAGGCCTCACTACAATGCTGTCTTTGATATTAAATCTCTGCTCATAGGCTGAATGAGACCATTGTTTTGGTATGAGAAGTATTTCACTTGCAAAATGAGAACTGGCAAAGCTGTACTGTACTGCATCATGTAACAGTTGACTATTTTAGGACATTATCTGTGTTAATACAATTTTGAGTTTCCATCAATCAAATCTCATGGTTTTAGTTGCTTTGGATAAATTTACAACTGCTAATGTTTAGCAGGTGACTATACGCAAGATTAGAAGCTGTGCATCACCCACCAACCTGCCCATGGTTTTGCTCCTCCAGTCAGTGTAATAACATTTTTTCCTGAAAGAATAGCAGAAGTCATCTGAGAACAATCAAGTAAGAGACAGTTGACAAGGACTCCCACATTATAGAAGAACACATACCATGCACATTTACATGCTAAAGAGTGAAAACCATCCTTAAATTGAAATACAGTAATTCATTAAGGATATTCCGATCAGTGTGTCTGCTGGAATTTGAAATGGTTCATATCATGACTCGTGACAAATTAATCTAAATTTTGATATGACTGATCTGTATAGGCTGGGCATGTCCGACTACTGAATTCACTGAATTCTCAATAAAGATAATACAAGTTTTGTCCAAAAAATTATTAATTTTTTTAATACTACAGGACTCAATTTCAAAATTAGCAGTTGCTTTAGTTCTGCATTAAAGGCTATATACACTGTCTTAAATCTGTACATGTGACTCATCAACATCCATTACCATTTTGCATACAAATCAAGAGCAGTATATGGATCCAAGATTCATTAAGCAGTAACTGGAACAAATTGTTTTTATATTTCAGTTCTCTTCTCTCTTCTTTTCCCTGGGTACAGTAACTTCTGAGGGAAAAAGTCATGTAATTTCCTATGAAATCTTCACAGAGAACAGTTATTCTTGAAACACAAACACACATACAGATTTGAGGCAAAAAAATTTTTTCACTTCCCAGTACTGCTCTACATGCCCCCTCCCTCTATATCAAGCGACCTTTCAATTTTGCAAGGCCCTGATCCTGCACTCTCATCTAGGTGAGTGTATGCTTATGTCAGCACAGAGACCCACTGAAGACACAGGGCACTGTCTGTATGGATCAGTTTGCTGGATCATGGCCTTACATGGTACATACTAGTCCCCAAAGGGTATAAGTTGCCTAGACCCTTTATGCTACTGTGTATTAAGATAAGAGTAAAGCAATGTTTTTGAGTATCAGTACTTAAAATAAACGGTTAAACTCTTTTCAGCCAATTTTCAAGAAGTATTTTCCCATCTCGCACAGGAATATAATTAAACATAAAAAATATTTCAGTTCTGGATGTTAAACAAATGAGATCCTCATCAGATGGTAACTTTACAACCTAGAATACTTCTTAGGCACTTGGCAGCCTGATTTGTGATGTTCCTAAACAGAGTTGTAAAGGGAGCACAGAAACCACAGAAGTTAACAAGGATTTTTTTGATATTATATTTATGAAACACGACTTCTTTCGTTACCTTTAATTACCCTGAACTGTTCCACTCAGAAGGAGTCCAGCTGAGCTACAGACATAGGTCATTTACTCATTATACATACTGCAATTTCTGTTTTACAGAATTCAGAGTAGCAGCTGTGTTAGTCTGTATTTGCAAAAAATAAAAAGGAGTACTTGTGGCACCTTAGAGACTAACAAATTTATTTGACCATAAGCTTTCGTGAGCTACAGCTCACTTCATCGGATGCATTCAGTGGAAAATACAGTGGGGAGATTTATATACATACAGAACATGAAACAATAGGTGTTACCATACACACTGTAAAGAGAGTGATCACTTAAGGTGAGCTATTACCAGCAGGAGAGCGGGGGGGGTGGAGGGGAGCTTTTTGTAGTGATAATCAAGGTGGGCCATTTCACATACCAATGATATATACCATCATGTGCCAGCAATGCCCCTCTGCCATGTACATTGGTCAAACTGGACAGTCTCTATGTAAAATAATAAATGGACATAAGTCAGACGTCAAGAATTATAACATTCAAAAAACAGTTGGAGAACACTTCAGTCTCTCTGGTCACTCGATTACAGACCTAAAAGTGGCAATTCTTCAACAAAAAACCTTCAAAAACAGACTCCAATGAATTGGAATTAGTTTGCAAACTGGATACAATTAAGAAAAGGAGTACTTGTGGCACCTTAGAGACTAACCGATTTATTTGAGCATGAGCTTTCGTGAGCTACAGCTCACTTCATCGGATGCATCCGATGAAGTGAGCTGTAGCTCACGAAAGCTCATGCTCAAATAAATTGGTTAGTCTCTAAGGTGCCACAAGTACTCCTTTTCTTTTTGCGAATACAGACTAACACGGCTGTTACTCTGAAACCTGGATACAATTAACTTAGGCTTGAATAGAGACAGGGAGTGGATGGGTCATTGCACAAAGTAAAACTATTTCCCCATGTTTATCCCCCACCGCCCCACCCCCCACTGTTCCTCAGACGTTCTTGTCAACTGCTGGAAATGGCCCACCTTGATTATCACTACAAAAAGCTCCCCCCACCCCCCAGCTCTCCTCCTGGTAATAGCTCACCTTAAGTGATCACTCTCGTTACAGTGTGTATGGTAACACCCATTGTTTCATGTTCTCTGTGTATATAAATCTCCTCACTGTATTTTCCACTGAATGCATCCGATGAAGTGAGCTGTAGCTCACGAAAGCTTATGCTCAAATAAATTGGTTAGTCTCTGAGGTGCCACAAGTACTCCCTTTCTTTTCGTTTTACTTTTCGTTTAGAAGATATTTGTTGTGCATGAATAAACATCATCTTTTTGCTGGAGTTTCAATATTATATGGCAAAGCTGCTGCCTCTTATACACATCTTTTAAGCATGCAACATGTTTCTTTTTAATAGAACATTCAGGCATATCCCATTAAAAACCTAAGTATAAATAATTCATGATCCCCAATGTAATCATGTGAAAAATATTGAAATGTATGTAAAAGACAACAATTATTGCAAAGTATTAAAAAAATCTTATTGATAACTATTCATACATCACTTTTCTTTTTACATTACATACCATACTGAGTCTCAAAGATCAATTATCAGAAAAAGAGCTGGGCAAATAACTGATTTTTGGTTCACTGGTGGTTCCTTGGCAGGGGTGAAGGGGGGGAGAATCGAAAAAACCTTTTGCTTCAGGTGGAACAAAAACTGAAATTTTTCAGAATTATCAGCAAATTGAAAAGTTGGGAAAATTTCATGTTGTGTTGAATGAAAGGTTTAGCTTGACCCAGCTCTGTGACTATTGAAGTATTTTATATAAAGTGGAACAGCTTCAAAGAGAGAAATTAGGAAAGACCCACCCAGAATATTCCATTCATTTCAACATTTACAAAATATTTTCTTTTTTCATTCAGACTGAAATAATTGGCTGAAATCAACAAATTTGCTGGTTCAATCAACCTGAATTTGCTGTAGTAGTAATACATAGTATGCACTGAAGTACGACCTTTTACCAGTAAAGTTAATTTGCAGTTTTTCATTGACTTCACTGAGAACAGGCTCTGGGTCTTTGGGTAGTCCTTTGGGATGGAAACATATACATGATTTTGGTTCTTTCCAGCTACATTTATGCTATATCTAGGGCCAAATACTTCTCCCCTTTCATGGGTAACTCTGTTGATTTTAGGGTGACCAGATGTTCTGATTTTATAAGAACAGTCCTGATTTGGGGGGCTTTTTCTTATATAGACACATAATAACCCTCACCCCCTGTCCTGATTTTTTACACTTGCTATCTGGTCACCCTAGTTGATTTCAATGAGATTACTGTGAGGTGTGTATTTAAGACAGAGTTTAGAGACAGGCCATGAATTCAGATCAAATATTCTCTTTGGGACTATGCCTACTAAGTGGTATCATTAAAGAGCAAGATTGTGACCCACCCTTACATCACTGAGCAGGAGAGTAAGGGGGTGTAACACATGAGGCTTGGTGCATCATGGGTCAAGCAGAGTGGGACAAGCAGCCTCTGTGGGGCCACTACTCCTTCTCCCATGCAGATGGAAGGGAGTGGGTGGCTAGGGTTAGGGAATGGGTAGAGCCTTAGTTCTCGGTAAGCCAGGAGGAGGGGAAGGAATCTGCTGCTAGTACAGAGCACACTTTGGGAGAGAACTGTATTATTAAACTGTATTTGGGAGAGAACTGTATCAGGTGTACAATAAGGCTTCCTCTCTCCAACAGATGAGAAGTGCAGTGACCTCAGCAACAGAATACGTTAAACTGCTTAGAAAATGACAGGTTTCAGGGTAACAGCCGTGTTAGTCTGTATTCGCACAAAGAAAAGGAGTACTTGTGGCACCTTAGAGACTAACCAATTTATTTGAGCATATGCTCAAATAAATTGGTTAGTCTCTAAGGTGCCACAAGTACTCCTTTTCTTTTTGCTTAGAAAATGGTTAAGTAAAACCTCAGTACAAGTATGCACTTAAAAAAATAGCCTATTTAACATATGTATACTCTGTTCGGTGTGTGTAAGCAGTGGAATTTTGCTTTTTAGAACCTACTTTTCAAATATCTGAAGTGAATGAAATATGAATGAAATAAAGCAAAGTAATAGCCAAGGAACAAAGAGCCATGAAACAAAAGGAAAGAGAGAGAGGGAGAGAGAGAGTAGTGGACTAAGAATTTTATTAAAAAGTTGCTTTGAATGCCTGCCTAGAAAAACTACTAATTAGACTCCAATAAAATCGTTAGCATATATAAATATTTGTAGGAACTGGACCTTATTTCATAAATTTCTCTCTAAAGTAAGGAAATCAGCTAGATCAAATATCTAAATAATTATTGTACTTTAAGTCTTTCTAATGATGACAAGATTGGAGAAAAAAACAGTATTAGGAAATGGGAAAAAATGATTAAAGTGAAATATACAATTAATGGCCCCAATCCAACAAATATGTTTATGCATATGAGTAACTTTATGCATGTTGGCAGTCCCATTCAAGTCCCATTCATAAGTGCAGGATTAGGCCCAAATTGCATGACCTCACTGACTCCCAAAATATTGCCCTTTTATTTTTTTTAAATCGAAGTGAATTTAACTGGCATCCAAACTGCAGGATTAGTCACATAGTGGTTTATTTTTATGCTGTATTGCGTGCTGTATATAACTCCCATTCTAGCTATCAGAGTTCTGTGCACACTTCAAAGGCAGAGTAGAATGCCATCTATGATTCCTTCTATAAAGCACTCATCATCAGTTCCCATGCTCTTCTTTTATTAATTTGTTTTTCATTGAAATAAATAATCAGTTATGAGAAGGCTGGGTTGGTTACAGGACTGTTAATGGGAGCCTTAATTACTTTCTGTCACTGATTCACTCTCTTCTGCCTTTGGTTAATGGCTCATTTGCTGAGGTGGTCAGAGCTGGCAGACAACAATTCAGTTTTGCTCAAAAAAAAAAAAAAAGCCCTGCCTTTTTTTTTGATGGTGGCTGTTCAAATATTTCAGAGTGTTCAGCCTAAATTACCAATATTACAACTTGGAAAACTTGCACTTTTCATCCTAAAAGTGATCCAAAGACATTAGCCAATTTGATATCAACATTCCTGTCAGCTAGGAAAAAATATCATCGTCTCTTTTTTACAGGGAAATCTTGCTCACAGTTAAGACAATTGACTTCAGTGAGGTCAGAATCTCACCTAATAAAGTCTTGATTAAAAAAAAATGCATGGACCTGAATTTACATACACAACCTTGGCTTGCACAAGCAAACTGGGTATTCTGCTTCCACAATTTAGTAAAGACTCATGTAGTTTTGCCAATGCAGCAGCAGGAGTCATAAACAGAATGCCAGATTGTAACTCCTCTAATCAGACCACTGGGCTGCATAACTCCCCCATGACAAGACAGACAGGCAGCTGACTAGCTCTAAGAGCCCATATAATTATAAAAGGAGTACTTGTGGCACCTTAGAGACTAACCAATTTATTGAGCATAAGCTTTCGTGAGCTACAGCTCACTTCATTGGATGCATAAAGTGGAAAATGCAGTGAGGATGTTTTATATACACAGACAATGAAAAAATGGGTGTTTATCACTTCAGAAGGTTTTCTCTCCCCCCACCTCACTTTTGATAAACACCCATTTTTTCATGGTCTGTGTGTATAAAACATCCTCACTGCATTTTCCACTTTATGCATCCAATGAAGTGAGCTGTAGCTCACAAAAGCTTATGCTCAAATAAATTGGTTAGTTTCTAAGGTGCCACAAGTACTCCTTTTCTTTTTGCGAATACAGACTAACACGGCTGCTGTTCTGAAACATCTAATTATATTTTCACCAAGAGCTTTTTACCTATCTTGCTGGAAGTAAATACCAGTTATCTGGCACAAAGCTGAAAAAAGGTGTTGATGAAACTTACAGCCAGCATCTCTTACAAATTAAAGAATATCCAGAACATCCCTATCTTTGTGCAAGAACTAGCTGTGGATGCATCAAGACTAGACACTGGAATAAATTCACATCCTTTAAGCCCCAAAGAACGTCTTAAAAAGACAAATATGGAAATCATGTGTAAGGTTTACAGTGGCTGACTGGGAAATTCAGTGATATTCCCCATCAATCACAAGCTAAGACAGCAACAAATAACCGGTGAACTGTCTAAATAAATTCCAATCTACAGTTAGAATCCCAGGGCAGATGTCCCTCTCACATAATAAAACTTGCTCAAGGGGAGGAAAACTGAGAATTCCCTCACAGAGTTTCTCCTTGATTGTCAGCGATGTGGTTGCTCCCCAAAAATAGACTGCTGAACCCACCCCCAAGCCCTGGGGAACTCAGAGGATGATTTGGAGACCAGGGCTATTTGTGTAGAGGTCTCATGCTTCTGCACTAGTTCCAAAACAGTTGTGCTACCCCAGCACAGATGGCTCATGTCTCCTGGTAAATAGCCCATTTTGTTTAGTGGTTTAAAATGCCAAGAAAGAAAGAGTTCATTTGGGTCCTGAAATTTAGGGAAAAATTAATATTTAAAATGTTAACAATGACTCATTCAAGCAAGAGAGAAGCACATACGGCAATATCAAAAAATCTTCCTTAAATCACATGGTAAATGATTATTTCTCAAGTTGTTCACTATGGAAAGGAATTTGGGAAATGATTCAGTCAAAGAGTTTAAATTTTATAATGCTTTGGTTTAATGTAGGGAAAATCTATTTTCAGTTGAAGACAGGCAGGCTGCCTGTGAGTTTCTGGGTGAATTCTAAGCTTAGGACCTATTTACATGAAGGATTATCTCTCTCTCCCCATGCCATACTGTCATAGTTGAAATAGTTGAAATCAGCAGAGGCACTTGAGCGAGAGCCCCACTAATATAAGTGAGAAGGAGCTGCTGTAAGGGCATCAGTGAGGCGTTCTCTCACTTTGGAATTTGATTGCCACCTTGGCCTGATGTATCCCAAATCCAGTGAGTTTCAGCACACACTACAAGGCTCATCTTTCCCTGCCACAGGCATTTAAAAATGATGGGAAATTATAAGCATGGGGAATTGTTGCACGGATGGGGGAATTGAATATTACATCTACTGGTTTCCTGGAGATAGGTTATTTTTAATTGTATTTCTGTATTTACTACAAGAATACATTTGTGTTGTAATTTTTAAGTTGAAAGGTGTTTAGAGTTTATGGACAGGCTGCCTTTTAGCATTTGTATAGATCTAAATAAATAAGGAAACTGAAGATCATCAATCTGGAAACTGGAAGTGAAGAGAATTCCAGGAAAACAGAATGTCAGGGTTTTATCTCTGAAAGAATGAATATTAGTTGTCTCTGTAACTTCCCTTGCCTTTGGATACAATTCCAGTCAAGGTCTGGCTGTGATCCATCATTCAGAAGAAGATTCTGTGCTCCTAAGCCTAAAACCACAAACCACAGATCTTTTGAGACCATGAAAAGGATCTCCAGAAAAGGTCTTCCAAAATGTGTGTGATTTGCCTTGAGCAGTAGGGTTTTCTGGGGTATGTGAGTTTGTTAAGAAAATAAGCTTTCGATACAGTTATTGTAGGCAAATGTGAAAAATACAGTGGCCTCTATCATTAGTCATGTTTTTACCCCCAAAATTGGCCTTAAAAATGATTGTTTTTGAAGACATCAGAAGAGAGGAATTTAGTTATAATGAAGTAGGAGGCTTGTTTTGTTCAGTCTGAACAATAGGAAGGGACTCAATGTTACCTTCATAATTGATTAAAAACAGTTAAATATAAAGCATAAAAATCAAAGTATTAAAAATAAAATAACCACAATACCTGAAAGGCATCCTGATGTTCATTCTTTCTGCATATTTGCACAGCGTATCCCAGGGACAGTGAATTTTAACAAACATTATGTCGTTGCTCGTAATAGCTGGCTGCAATGGGTGATAAAATAAATATATATTAACAGTTGAGTACAATGTGGCAGTTTGGTTTCTGAAAACATGCCTATGGGCCAACTTCTGCTCTCAGGAGTGTGCTCTTTGTTCCTGGTGAAGTCTATGGCATCATCTAGAGTCCTAAGTAAAGGGTAGTACATGATAATATGTGCACTGCAGTTGCAATGAGATATGGAGATGAGAACAATCAAAGACATCTTCCAGTCTATTCCACTGACCATACAGGACTGCTATTTTCCAGTGTTTTATATTTATAGTTTTACTATGAATGTCTTTAAAGATAGGGCTTCCACCACTGTCTTTGGAACACTATTCCACAGAACTATATACATTGATTATAGCAGTGGGTAAACATCCTATTTTATCTTACTGCTATCCTTGATCCAACACACCAATTCAGCATACTGTTAAAATGGTTCTGGGGGTTTCAGATGGGACTTATCAACCTCATCATTTTGGGAAGATCTCATAGAGTAGAGGAGATCTCGTAGAGTAGTGGATGGGAAATGGTTTTCCTCCTCCCGTAAAAAATTTCAAACATTTACCCTTTCAAAGTTTCTCATGAAAAACCAGAGATAGACACTCCATCACCCTAGAAGAGCCAATACCTGGTGGTGAAGGCACTTAGCTGGATGTTGAGATCCACGTTCAAGTCCCTGATCTGAATCAGTAAAAGAAGACTGGGAATGGACTCTTTTTCAAGCCTATCAATGCTGTTTTGGATTGACTAGTGGGTGGACTTCAGTTTTTATTTCACAGTGCTCCCATCTGTGCCAACTGGGAGAGCGAGAAAGAAAACTCTAAGTAGATAGGGCCCAACTGACCACTGTACTACTCCGTACATCAGTTCAACTCCACTGATTTAAATGGAATAATGCCAATATAAATAAGATCAACATAGTGGTGAATCAGTCGTTTTCTGATTTAGATGGTAACATAGAGCACTAAAATCCTGGTCAGCACTTATAATTTTGAAAGTCTGTTTGTAATAAATTAGGAATATTCTTAATATTTAATAGTTTATCACAGTAATGTATAGGTAATCTCAGAATAAATATATACTAGAAGACATACCTCTCTTTCTAACATTAAGCCCTCTGCCCTCAGGTTCTTTTCAAAAGTGTTTCTTTTTTCTATTTGTAGACTTGACTTTTTATAGACCAAGATGTAATCAATGCGCTTTTTACCGTCTTTGAAGAAGAGGCCTGATGATGCTATGGCATTCATCTCATTCTGAAAAACAAATGAAATTGGTTACAAACAGGATTATACGTTAGAAAAGATGTAAAAATTAAACTAATACTGCAAAGGGCAAGGCATGTGCTCATAGAAATGCATGTGAAGGGGTAATTGCAGGCATGGACAAACCTGACAATTGTCCTCCAGAATCTCAGGTTTAATTAAAACACACATTTTAGCTATTAAATTTGCAAAGAAAACCTTCAAGCATGAAATGAGTAACAGATGCCTACATCTACCTGAGTTTTCAGAAAACCTGAAATAGCAGCTTTGAATTATGAAGTCCCCCCCACATTCATTTCAACAGATACTACTTCAGATGCTACTTTAAATATCAACACCACTATTTCACTGCTTATCTCATCATTTAAGAAACGAGAGGATGTGCCAACTATGAAGTTCTTCACAAGCATTTCCCAAAGTGTGGGAAGCAAATGGGATAGAAACATGCATAAATCAAGATGTGTAGGCCTTTAACACCACATAGCAGGTTGAAGAAAAGATGGGTTTCATTCTTCGGAATAAGGACTCAATTTTCAAATGTTTGGGAAACACTGACATTGTGCAATAAAGACTGATTGGCAAACACATAATATCAAAGACATGGCAGAACTCACTTTCGTCTAAGACTCAAACCCAGTGACTGAATCTTATTCACTCTTTTTCCAACAATAAAGATACTTTCTTCTTTCAAAGAGCAAGGGGAAAATGACAAAGTATGGTAACAATTGCAAAAAAAAAAGTCATTTTAGGACCCATGCAAACACTTAGAGATGTGAATAACCATATGCATAAGAGTAGGAACATGGGGAAAATTATGCTAAGTGTTTGCAAGAATGAGTCCAAATTTGTGGAAAATTACAGGGTTATTTTCCCTTTCTTCTGGGGATCATTATGATGCTATGCCTCTGGAAAGTAGGACTAGAATCTGATCTTAGTTACACTGACAGAAGTCTGGAGTAACACTGTAACAAAAGCAGAACGAGGGCTGTAGTCTCCCATAGAATTCTGGAACAGAAGATGGTGAGTAAAGTTGTATTTGGGGAACAATTACAGCAGCGGATAATCATATTTTATCTTCCTCAAAAAAGGATAAAAACCAACTGCTGTAAAGAGCCACCATTGCTGTACTAGTCTCCATGTGAGGGTTTGGTTCAATTAAGTGTTTTTATTTGTCATTTTTAAGTCTTTCATAACTTCCTCCTCTTATGATTATACCCTGATCCCACTATAAGGAACTTGGCTTTCCAGGCTACCACTGGAAGTCATTTTTTTTAATATATATTTTATTTCCCTCAGGAAGGATAGCCTTTTCGGGTGTCACACTGGATGCTCCAAAACCTGGAAATCTAACAGCGAAGCCACCCACAAAACCCTCTGGAAAAAAGGAGCATGGATTTGAATACACACATGTTGTTCACCACCCCTCAAACAAGAGTTTCAGCTCCGCCGCTCTACTGAAAAAGTAAGATATGCTGCACCAGCAACACATGTGGCCAAAAACCCCACTCCCGTTTTAATGTGCATTTGGCATACAGGAGATTTTCTTGATAAATTCACAGGATTTAAGTAATTTACGTTATTCATTGTGGGAATTACAGTACTTAGAGTTGTGTGCGTATTTCTGTCAACTTTCTCTTATGATAAATGGAAATACTAGTTTCATTAGGCTCTGCAGCACTGCAAGTATCCTTTCAAAATACCTGGTAAAATCTTCTTATGCCATATACCACTAACTTAAGTAGTTCTGGATCCCTGAAAAGCCATTTACAGAATCCAGTAGGTTACAAATATCAACAACCATCTCCCAAAAGCACAAAAGTAGCAGACACAGAGAGAGTGAAGGTTTTAGAGAATTACAAGAGGTCATGTAAAATTTTGAATCTTGCTACTACATATATTTTGTTATAATATTTTCCATACATGGCTCTAAATCCTACAGTGGACTTAATGTCTCATAGTAAAAAGAGTGCTAGGAGACCTGAAATGAACCACATCTCACCCTGCTGGATGTTCACTACTGTGGGTTCTGTTTTAAACTTCCATATTTCACATACAATAAAACAGCTGCTTTCATAAAAAACTCTCCACTGTGCTACTACTGAACACATCATCCATTGTTAACTACTGATCTTTATCAGTACTGATGTAAACTCAAACGCTGAATGCTTTTCTGAACTCATGGATAGCTGTTAAGCACAAAGGTTTATGCAACTGCAGAACTGATGGTCTATAAAAGGACACCATAGAGAGGGTAAGTTATATGTCCGATCCAACCATTCGATTTAGAGATGAACCAGAACTGAAAACCCGCAAACATTCATGGTTCAGATAAAATAGAATCTTGATCCTAAATATGTTTTCAAAAACTAAAGCTAGCAAATGAGATGTTTTTGCAAACCAAAAATCAAAACAGTCTGTCTTAGTCCATGTGAAGCAACCTGAGAGCATCCTCTCATTTAGCAATGTTATTTAAATTAGGCATTGCTCTTCAAATCCAGGTTTCATGTTGGGAGTCATCCCTTGCCCTGCACAGCTGGTGATGGTGTCATGTTTTCCTTTCATGGTTCAAATTTTTCAAAAATCATACACAAATGGGCTCTGGCAGATGTTCAATATATTAAGATCCTTGGACCATATGGACATTTGAAGTGTAGTTGTGATCAGAAAAAGTCACAGTAAAAACATCATTATCTTTCTCAACATATACATACTGCAAGATTAACTCCTGTATAACAAGGTGTAGCAAAGTTGCTCCCCCAACACACCCTCTCCTGGCCGGATATGGCGTCACAGCCCCCTTGCCTCAGTTCTCCCCCACAGTCCTTTGGCCTACACCATATGGCCCTCCAGCCAGACTAGTTTACAGAGTTCTGTCCCTTCTGGGGACAGAGAGTCCTTTACCAAAGTCCAACAAAAATGTATGCAAAACCAAACACTCAGCCCAGCTTGCTGCCACTTTGTAACAGGCATACCTCTGCTGCGCTAGACTGTCCTTCTGTCTAGCCACAGGCTTCTGTGCCTCAATCAACCCCACAGCCCAGTGGTTCAAGCAAGCTACATACAACTCCTCAAGTCCCTGTCTCAAGTCAGGCTTCCACCTTATCCCTGGAGAAGACTGTCTGCTTTTCTCTAATTCTCAGCTGTCTTTTATGCTGCTTCCCAGAGAGAGGGGCCTCTTTCCCACCTCTCTCCTGGGTCTCCATTCTCCAGCTGGGCTCACCCAGTTCTTTATGGAAAAAGCTCTATCCCTCAAGCTAGGCTTTATCTCTGGCCCATCCTCCACGTGCAAACAGGGTGATTAATTGGCTTCTCAAATCCATATTAATCCTTTCATGGCATGTGTGGGTAAACATCCTATCAGAAAGGGACCATTTAAGATTTAATCACCACTTAAAACTCAGTGGAGCCCTGTTTTAAAGTACGTTTCTGGCCTTCACGGTTGCAAAGAAAAGTTTGAAAGCATGAACCTTGCAGACTCAAAAACAGAAAGGCAAATAAAAAGAATACCAAACTCATTATTTTTTGTTTTTAAAAACAAAACGGGGGTGGTGTGGGGACCCCACAGCTGAGCTCCGCATTTTGTCACAGATATTTTTAGTAAAAGTCAGGGACAGGTCACAAGCTTCCATGAATTTTTCTTTATTGCTTGTGTCCTGTCCCTGACTTTTACTAAAAATATCTGTGACAAAATCTTATCCTTAATATTGTTTAGCTGCAAAATGGAGTGTGGTTTTCACAAGGTGGACAAGGCACACCTAAAGAAGAAGGTATATTCTTGCTCATATACGAGTCATATATAATATACATACCATTAAAATAAGATCTACCCAGCCCCAACCCAAGATGATGATAAATAATAATGCCTATTTATTAAATAGGACTTTTCATCAGTAGATCTCAAAGTGCTTTAAATCTTTTAATATATTTATCCTCACAGCACCCCCGCGAGGTAGAAAATTGCTATTAGATCCATTCTACAGCCAAGGAATGGAGGCACAGAGAAACTAAATGATTTGCCCAAGGTCACACAGGAAGTCCATGGCAGAGTAGGGAATTGAACCTCGATCTCCCATTTCATAAGACAGTGCCCTAACCACTCAATCATCCCTCCTGCCCAGGAGCTGGAATAAGTGACACATCCAGGTACAGTTCAACTATGGACTAATCCCGGTCCTTGGTGCAACTTAATTGGTTTCAAAGCTGTTCAGAGTTTTGGAATGTTATAAATAGCCCTGGAAGAAAGGTGTGATTACTGGGAAGAGTGAAGGTAACTCAGGTGAAGGATAAATGCCATCCACCTGCAACAATGCATGAAGGAACTTGATGGGGCTCGCAGTGAAAGGGAGAAAGCCCCAGCAACAAGGGAGGGAGGCACTTGCCAAAGGACAATAGGTAGCTCCTCTCACTGGAAGTCTCTGGCACTGATTGGCCAGCTGAGAGAGAGGGGTGCCGATTGGCCAGCATTCCCCAGCTCCCAGGATTTAACAAGGTGAAGGGGCCATGTTGAGCCTCTTTCAGTTCCATTCCAGGAGCCCATCCTACCTCCCAGAACTAGGAACAGGAACCAAGCCAGAGAAATGGTTTGGGTCTAGCCCATTGCCTGTTTAGGGGGTCAGGAAGGATTTTTTTTCCTCCCATGGACCAATTGACAGAAGACCAGGGAATTTTTTTTGCCTTCCTCACAGCATCTTCACACTACAATCTGAATGAGCCTAATATCTAACTGAGGTACTAGGTTGGCGTGGTTTATATGTTGCAACTTGTGCCTGGTTTGCAGTTCAGTTAAGAGAACAAAATGAACAGTTCCCAGAGGAAAAAGACCTGGGATTTTGGTGATGGGTATTGGGCTCATGTGATAGGGTGAAAACTTGGGGTCCTTGTGGCCAAGTTCCCCACCCCGCTGCAATCTCTTTTCCCCTGATGGGGGAGGGGGAGATTGCTAGAGCTCAAAGTCCTGGGGTTGTAGTGCGAAGGCAGCCTACCCCACATTATGGGTTATAAGGTAGGAGCCCTGTAACTCCCACACTGGAACCAATTAATTTCCTGCTATAAGATGGTATGGGTGATGGGTGGATAGCACCCTGCCCCTGTTTTAAAGTTTATTAAAAGTTGCCACCTGCCACTTAATTCGATGCATGTGTCTGTAGATGCACACAGGTACATACACAAAAACATATATACATGCTGTATTAATCTTGCATCTTTCAGTCAGCAGCTTTGCCTCATCTTTTGCAAATGAACTATTGCTTTCACATCTCAAATAAAGCACAGTTCAACAGTTGATATGGTGCAACACATTGAACATACACTGCAGAATCCTGGATGCATAACACCATACCAGATGGTGTTAACTCAAAACAATGTTATATCATAATAGCAGGGGGGATTAGTTGCAACTGAAGTATGTACCATTATATAATACCACCTCACTCTTATATAGTGATTTTTATCAGTAGATCTCAAACCACTTCCAATCTTTAATGTACTTATTCCCACAGCAGCCCTGTGAGGTAAGAAGTGAGATTATGATGCAAACTTTTTTGGATTTTTAGTTTGTTGACAGTTATACTGTCTTAATATATTTCCATTTTTTATGCATCATGGCCAAGGAATAAATTTAAAAATGAAATGAAAATCAATGAATATGACAATATATTAAGTTCCATTTCCAAATTCCATATAGACAAAACTAGATAAATGGGTTTTGATTCAAACCTATAAAGTCACTTGGACTCCTTGGACACTGACTTCAGCGATCTTAGAATCAGACCCTAACCAGGATATTTGCTCCTCCTGTTCTGTGGTGTTACTACATAGTGTTAAACAGCTGCTAATTTTCCACCATGTAAACAGCCTCACCATTTAGCTGAGCTGTGATCTTTTAAAAGATCAAAATAAACGAATAGATATTCTACAGGCACCAGTTTTGGATGATTGCATCACTCATTAATGGCAAAACCATGAGTAATTATGCAGGTGATCACAAAGGAATGCAGATATAACCTTTATACTATGCTTCACACACATTTTCTTTATATGCCACCTGCTGTGTTGCCCATGAAGAGAGTATTTTGGAATTTTAATTTTTTTTAATCCAGACCATTTTTATTATCCCTCTGATTTTAGAGTTAAGACTCTGCCCTTCTTTGTGAAGTGCTTTGAAATCTATTCTTGAAAGATGCTATATAAGAGCTAAGAATAATGTATTAAGTCATGCAGCCTCACTGCCTACATGCAATTAATTTTTCAAAATTTGAACACTGACTTTCAATAGTCATGACTGAATAATTATGCTTATTGACTAGGGGCTAGGCTTCCAAGTGCCTAAGAGTACGTCTACACAGCAATGAAACACCCACTTCCCGAGCCCAGGTTCTGGTACCCTTCCCCTCACAGGGTCCCAGAGCTTGGGCTCCAGCCCAAGCCTGAATATTTACACTGCAATTTTACAGCCCCACAGCCTGAGCCCAAGTCAGCTCCCATGGGCCAGCCACAGGTGGTTAATTGCTGTGTAGACATACCCTCAGTGCACTCAGGCCCCAAAACACAACAAGTGTATTGAATTATTTACCTCATTTCTTTCTTAACAATCCATAGACCATTTAGAACAGGGGATTGTCTAGTAGGGACAGTCTTTCTCTTGCAGTTACATAATGCTTAGGTATATGCTGGAAACCCCATCCCTGGATATGTTTAACCAAGCTGCACAAAGCACTAGAAAATATATTGTAGGCAACAACTTTGCATTGGCAGAGGGACTGGCAAAATTACCTACGCTAGTCACAGTTAAAGCTTGCCAATAATATTTCCTGAGTATTTTCAATGCAGTATTGCCAATTCCAAGCATTCAAAAAGCATGGGTAAGTTCCCTAAACTTATGAGATTGGTTTATCAATTATGGAATTTTAAAAAATAAGCATGGGATTCTTTTTATTTGGACTTCTGGTGTTGGAATGCTTAAGGAGTCATACTTTCGAGCTCTTCTCTGCAGTCATAAGGGCTTGAAACTTACTAATACCCCCCCCCCCCTCACATTCTCAGGCAAGAACATGATTGTAGAGGCTGGGGAATCTAAGAAAAACACCAAATATTACAGGACTCAAGATAAAATTGAGAGAGTTGGTCACACTACCCCATGATATTTCCAGTAGTATGTATAAGGAATTCTACAAAAACTGAAGTTCTGTATACATATAAGGGAAATCTGGCAAGTTTTAAAGGAGCAATCACTATAGTAGATTTTTCTCTACTACTATCTGCCTTTACTATCTGAACATCTTTATTAGAGATAGGTTCAACACATAACTTGGACCTGAGCACCTCTACTTTTGAGGTGTTTAATAACCTTGATCAAGATCCAGGAGATTACTCCCCGTTCTGTGGACTTGTATGTGTGTGTATTTTAAAATATTATAGGCTCCTTTAAGTGATATTCCTCTATCCTTAAGTGATACTCCTCTAATGAGTAACTGAAGATAGCTAGAGCAATACTAGGACTGTATAATGTGTTAATAACGACACTACATTTCACATGGTAGAACCACTGAGAAAGAGTTTAACTTCACTCAGGAGTTTTGAAAGGAAACTGCACTGTAAAACATTATTTTTTTATATGGACAGACTCTATGAACTCTGAGAGAAACAGAACATTAAGCAGTTAGTCTTCCCTACAGAGCATTAGGCCATGAGCCTGCAAAGATGCTTAACTTTTAGCATGCAAATGTTCCTACTGAAGCCAATTAGAATTATTCAGATGCTTAAAGTTAAGCATATGTGTAAGTGTTTGCGGGATCTGGGCTTTATACGTTACATTGCTCTCTGATACTTAGGTGTTACTCTCATATCTAAAGTCAGAATTTGTTGTTTAAAATATTGATACATATATAGTCGAAGTCATAGAAATGTTGTCAGTATACATATATGTATATATATGCTGTGTACACACATAACCCCCCCCCCACTTCACACTGTGAGACAATGGGTCAAATCCTACTACTACTGAAATCAGTGGTTAAATTCCCATTGTCTGGTCCCAACATTTACTTATAAGCTTGTTCCATATACTGTAAGCATTAAATGTGCTGAAAGACAGAGGACTTCACTCATATCATTATAAAAGAGATTCTCACTGACTAAATTAATGATAAATCTAAACTCCCAGAGTCTGTTTTTACTCGATTACTGTATTTTATAGAATTCCATTTCTCTGTTTGCTGTGATTCAGGTTATCTTAAATTATTTCCAGTAGAATCATTGTATATATGGTGAACTTAAGCTTCATTATGCAAATGTCTGTTTGTTAAAATTAAACACTTGTTATTTTAAGAAAAATGGAAAACATTTTGTAAAAAGAAAGTTGCAAAAAAATATATTTAAAATTGTGAGTTTCTGGGAGGAAAAGTGTGGTTGCTCTTAAAAAAGGTTGTCAGTTTTCCTTATGGTATAAGAGCATATGGAATTAAGTAACACTATGTCTCTAAGTGCAGTATTACTTCTATTCCATGTAGGAAATACAACAAATACTCAGGTAACATTATTTAGCCACCTAAGGCAATTAGCAAGTTAAGAGTGGTCCTTGTAAAGGTAACCCTATGACTTCCCATATTATGCCCAATATATATTAATTTTTTTTAACAGACATTTATGAATGAGTAAATGCGATAGCTGCATAATCATTATTTGGAAAAGGGAAAACTCCAGTATTGATCACATCTCTGCTGACAAACGTTTGCAGTTTCTTAAACTATCAGTACTTTAGTATTACTTTAACATCAGCCATAAAACAGTTTGATAGTAACATTTCTGGTTTTTAAAGCCATAATATGTGCCTCCAATATACATTATGTAAATAGGAAATCTAGTATTTTTCAGTAACATCATGCTTTCCTGAACCAAAAGCAGTTAAACATTTTTTTCCTTTTAGTCAGAACATACCCATTTACTACATTGTAATATGAAATGTTTATAAAAATTACCTTTTCTTTTGTACACCAAAATTAGAGTTTAGTATCCAAACACATTTAGAAGCATTCAAGGCAATGTAGGAGACAACCAGAGGCTCTGTCTAAAAACTTCCTTCAGAGTAACAAAAGGAACTCCCCCCACTGTCGTTCCTGTATCCTCCCTTAGCTTGAGACTTCAAAATGCTGGCCCACTTGCTTTGCTGTAAGTTTCTGGAAAAAGACATTGTTGTAGTCTGATTCCTTGCAGTGTGACTTACTCCATAGAGATTAATAAAAAAAGAGCCATTTGAGGTATCATAAATTTGCCTGGCATGGCTTTAGACATAGTGAGAACACAGAGATAATCAGTTATGCGAAGACAGTGGACACCGAGGCTTTACTTTTGTGTATTTGATTTGTCACCTTGATATTCACTCGTACATTAACTTATTATTGACTCGTGTTAGGAGCCCCAGTCCAGCAGCCCTTATTCAGGCAGAACTGCAACTGGCAGGGAAACTGGGGGAAAGTCTGCATTATTGGGCTCTACATTTATTGCTAACTCATTAGTAATATCTAATGAATCATTAGACATGAAGAAAGCTTTCCATAAAATGAGTCTGAGCCTTTTTTGATTGTTTCATTGGATGGATTTTGGTAACATTTCCTACTGTGTGAAAGTTTAATTTAATGTACTGTATGAAAAACTATACTATTGTTCAGAAATTATATGGCACTGAAAATTTATGTAACCCTAAAATCTGTTTGTTGAAACAATGTCTACAAGCAATATCTACACATAACAGGCTTATCAACCATTTATTATAGAATTATCTGTAACTCATGTGATACTAATGCATTCTGTAACATGCATTACAGCAAGGTATTAAAGCAAGCATTTTCATTTACTAGTAATTTAATCAATAGCTATAAATCATACATAAATGAAAACACTGTTGAAAGTGTTACTATATGTTATATATACAGCATATGGAGAGCTAGATTGCCCCTTTAAGCATAGCCCTGAGCAGGCTGTACTGACCCAAAGAAACCTAGATTGCTCTTCAGAAAAGTGCCTGCTCCCTCCCAGTGCACCCAGCTAACTTCGAGGTCAAGGCAGAGGAGCAGGAAGTCAAGTGATGGTCTTCTCTCTTTCCTACCCCCTATGGGGCACTGTACAAGGAGAGAGCAGTCTCTGGGTTTCTGAGTTGATGGATTGTGACTATGAATTGCTCTTTTGCAAGGAATTCAAGGGAGTGGGTGTCACATATGCAAGGTCCAGCAACATTCTCAGCCGCAAGTTGCAATGGGAATATTCACTTACATAAATGTTGACAAATATAGCCCCTAAGTATTCAACAACAAAACCCCCAAAAATAAAAAATGTAACCACCTGACTAGTGCCTGCAATCTGGTATGAACATTCAGATTCCTTTCTGCAACTGATTTGCAGCAACAAAACCCTAGGGTGTAAATTGCACCCACAAAAGGAAGGCCAATCTTCTGAGACATTATCCTACAAAATCTCCTTCATTTAAAAGCGATGATGTTCAGCCAACTGTAAACTTCCACTTCTAGGAAGACAGGATCAGGATGACAGCTTGTGAATTTGGTGTGACACCTCACTATACAAGAAAAATCATCTTGATGGGCTATTACCACTAATGAAGCTACATATTAAAACAAGATTTACACAGATGTCTTGCATTTTTTCAGTGAATCTACAAGAAAAAGAAATAATAGGGTATGTGGGTGGCTAATGAAACTGTAAATCTTTGTATGGTGCCTCCAAGGGAGTAGGAGCTCAGATCCAACTAGTCTTTCTGGCCTTACGATGTACAGTAAATAATAAACAAAGTGTATAGACCATTGCCTATCTGAAATTCCCATGTTTTAAAAAAAATTAAACACAGCGTCCTAACACGCCAAGATCCTGCTTCTGTGTGGGCAGACTCCAGAGCCATGTATTTTAGTGGTCTGTGAATTGCCATGCACACCTAGAGTACTGAATAAATAATTAATACCACCCCATTGGCCATGGGGTTATTATTTTTCCTTAGTAGAAGATGAGGAAACTAAGGCCCAGAGGGTGAAATCCTGGTTCAAACTAACAACAAAACTATAGTTGACTTCAACAAGGTCAGGATTTTGCCCAGAAGTAGCCTTGGACATAGGCTGAAATAGAATACTGGTTTCCCGATTTCCAGCCCTACATCTTAACTATGATCAGCCTTCTTCCCCTATAAACCTGTGGCAGGACTACACATATGTTTTGTCAATAAATTGTAATTGTACCTTACAATTGTAAAGACAAATTATGCTCCACATTTAAGACACCTAAATAAAGTCAACTTGATTTCCAGATGGCTTGAGTATGCACAATCCCTGTGAAGTAACTGGAACCTCTTAGCCTGGCAGGTTTGAAAATTTGGCCATTTAGGTAGTATCTAAATACAGATTTAGAGGCCTAGCTTCAGGCACCCATATTTGATAATTTTGGCCTCCAGTAGAATTTGTCCATCCACTATCATAAAAGTCAAAATGTTTATAAAACATTAAGTGCTGCACCATATGCTAGCAGAAATAGGTATATGCATAGAAATTAGCAACATCCAGCATGCAAGCGTATCAAACAATGCCAATTTAGGTACAAGTAATTTATTTACAACTGAACAATTTTTTCCACTGTTAACAGCTTTTCAAGTCTATGAGCAGGTCTACACTATGGGGGAAAGTCAATCTAAGCTACATAATTTGAGTTACATTAGTAGCGTAACTCAAGTCGATGCAGCTTAGATCTATTTACCACACTACGCTATATCGATGGAAGATGTTCTCCCATCAACTCCCCTTATTCTTCTTGTTCCGGTGGAGTACTGGAGTCGATGGGAGAGCAATCTGCACTAGACCCTCTAAATCGCCAAACTTCACTAGACCCTCTAAATCGACCCCTGGTTCACTGATCGCCACAGCGTCAATCCCCTGGTAACTGTAGACAAGCCCTATCTCAGAACAACAAAAAAATCCCAGGAACTGGCCTAAGGATAACCGGTTTCAAGGTTGGGTACTTCCCCTTATCATAGTATCTGAATGTCTTCAAAGTTAAATCTATAGCATCCATTATCAATATATTAATCTAGTATTCTATCCCTTGTCAATCTTGTTAACAGCCAACAAGTCACCTTGCCAATGGACCCCCGCAGAGACAAAAATATACTAAGAAAGTTTTAAAACTGGGGATCCCTTAAGCAAGAAAGGAATACATACATACGAATTTTATCTTGCATTCCTCAATACATGCCATGTTTAACTGCCATATTCCAGTTAATGAGGTGAAGAGGTTTCCTATGTGTAGCTACCATGAAAGTAATCAAATCGTGCAGCATACTAGAATTCCTACTGACCCTTTGATAGAATTATATGGAAGTTGTTGTCATCTACAAAAACATGGACCATTATGTGGGTTTACCATGAAAATGTTGTTGGTCTCAGCAAACAGAAACACTTATTTCTATTATTTGTTCGTGATAATGCCCATGAAATGCTAGAGACTTTCCAGACAGGCAAGAAGGGATGGTCATTGCCCGAAGGAGTTTTCAGTCTGACAGAACAACAGTCGGAAGTAGTCGGAAGTCAGAGAAGATGAACAACAAAATAGGTTTGTCTTCAGGGTGGTCAAACCACGTATGAGGTGGAAGAAGTCATGGAGGCAATTTGAAAGACTGACAAATATGTGGACTATGGTTGGAAGAGCAAAAGGGACAGGAATTGAATAAAGCCTGTGTGAAAAGCTTAGCTAATGCACATAAAAATGTGCAGAATGTAAACTCAGCTTTACAGTCCTAACTGGAGGTGGAATGAGAATGTCTTATACAGTAAAATCCTCAATCAATAAGAATTCCCCATTGTTCTTAGAGCTGCAGAAAATGCTACTAAGCAAAATAATCCTGGTTGCTGACTAACTTGTGAGGTGATCATGGTTTAATATTATGAATATTTGTTTCTCACGACTGTTTAGCCTGACCTTTACAATTATTTAATGTGCAGAAAACTGAATTTGAAGGACTGTCATTTTTTCTATGATTAATGTCAAAATTCAGGGGTTTATGACTCAACTCTCCAGCCTTAAATATTTCCTGGAAACAAACTGCCAGTAGTGTTAATTTGCATTGTTTTTTTCTAGGAGTGAGGCTGAAGCTCCAAAATTTATGTTCACTTTTGGTTTAGGATGATGTAAATTTGAAATCAAGACTCAAACATTGTAGATTACGAATTACTCATACCATATGGAATAACATACTTACACCTTTTTGAAACTTTTCAAGCTATGATGATGTGATTGGTTTTGCTAATATATTGCTGGATTTTGTGTTAAAAGTAGTACCAGATTCCTTTTTAACCTTTTTTGAAATCATCATTTGTCAAGAGCATTCAGAGACGCTTTCTAGAAATTATTTCAACACCCTGCTCAGTCAACATTTGTTTTCTGACGTGTCTTTTGAGAGATTGCTGGAATGGATCAACAAAACAACATATCTTCTATATTGCACCTTCAGGGTCCTCTGGTCTGCTGCCCTTGCTGTGCTGACAAAGTCACTCGGAGACCCTGGGGTTCAGTAACCATTGGTGCTACTTATTTACAGGTTGTGCTCCCACCACCTTTTCATCATACACAGCTTGGGATCTAGTATCTGCATCCAGGAGGGAAGAGTTATCGCTCTGCTTCCACTCCCTCACTCCCCCTGGCTTCTTTCCACTCAGTCTTTATATAGCCCCAGGTTAATTGGACCGGCAGCTGTTTCCCATTCCCCAGTTAGGTGCAGCTTTTTTCTAGCCAAAAGAAAAGGAATACTTGTGGCACCTTAGAGACTAACCAATTTATTTGAGCATGAGCTTTCGTGAGCTACAGCTCTCTTCATCGGATGCATACTGTGGAAAGTACAGAAGATCTTTTTATACACACAAACCATGAAAAAATGGGTGTTTACCACTACAAAAGGTTTTCTCTCCCCCCACCCCACTCTCCTGCTGGTAATAGCTTATCTAAAGTGATCACTCTCCTTACAATGTGTATGATAATCAAGTTGGGCCATTTCCAGCACAAATCCAGGTTTTCTCCCCCCCCCCCCCAAACCCACTCTCCTGTTGGTAATAGCTTATCTAAAGTGATCACTCTCCTTACAATGTGTATGATAATCAAGGTGGACCTTCCTCTAATAATAGATCTTTCCTCCTTGGGCAGTTGTGGTTAACCTTGGGAACTTGAAATAAATGGGTAACTATGACTTTTTCAGGAGATATTTTATATGGTAAATTGGGAAAGTAATTGCAGGGCCTGATAGAATGAAATCAGGCTGCATAAAATTAAACCATTGAGTCTGTCATCAAATCTGTGCCATATCACTTGTCCAGTTGATGTACTAAGCAATATTATCAAATTTCCAGGACCTGTCTTAACCCCTTCCCCCTGTTAAATTTCCATTTTTAGGATAGACAAAATGGAATCAGCAATCCAGGCAAAATATGTCAGCCACTTCATTCTGGCATCTCAAGTAGGTGGATTTTGCTGGTGGATGGGGTTTGGGAAAGTATCATCACTCTTCCCCTCACCCCTTATTTTGAGCACTGGGCAAAATTGGCCTAATTAGGTTAGAAGATCATTCATAGACGTCCTTAAGAACACAGTGTAGTTCTTAAGTCTACCTACAGTTTTGGTAATTAAAGTAATTTGAAAAGAAGTTAGTAGAGAGAAAAATTGTTCTGTAGCAGCATGTTTTATCTGCTTCTATTAACAATGGCCAACAGGCTCTACGAAATTAGCAGTTTGCATGTTCAACATCTAAAGTGCATTCTTTTGACAAAAGCATGAGTCACGTGAGCTTAATCTGTGAATTTCTTTCAATTTAACTAAAGTCGTCAGAACAAAGAAAAGTCCTTTTCCCAAACCGAATAAGTGATAGTGGTGCTAAAAAAGGGGCTTTTAAAAAACATTATTGAAAGAACCTTGATCTTCCAGGGTAGGCTGACTACAGTCAGTGTGCTCTGAAAAGAGTTAAATGAAGCTGGTGTCATCCATGAATAACAAGATGGTGTTGCCTACTAATGTAGCTTCTTCATATAAGAAATCTTTATAAAGAGAGTTCCATTTTTTTCCTCCAGACTCACAGGACCACTGTTCACCCATTTTAGAAAATTTGTACAAGAAAAAATATGTGGGTGTAATGATGAGTAGCATCAATTGAAGGATCAGTTGAAGGCCTATCACACAACTGTATTATGGCAGGAGCAGGCAGACAGTGGACTACACCCAGAAAAAAACTGGTTTTGAAGCTCCCCCCTCAGAATATTGGCCCTGCCCAGAAGTTATTTGCTCTTAAGATCTGACAGGGTCAAATCATAAAGTGTTATGGCTGCTGGAAAAATATTTTCCCATATTGTGATGATATTCATCACTCATTCACTAGTAAAATTCCTTAGCAAGGCAGTTTCCTAAATATTTACTGAGTCATTTATTTAACGAAACCTCAAAGTGACTGAGAGCTGTGCACTTATGAAGTGTGTTCATTCAGCAGCTCATGAATTCCATTTTAGGTTCATCATTCCACCCCTACCCCCCATATTTCCTCTTGAATCATTAACATTATTTATTGTTGGTTTTTTTCAGATTGCATTAGCCTGCTATTGGTTTTCTGTCAAGCTGTTCTACTCTCCTGTGAGTTTCCTTTCAGATCATAATGCTCTCTGCTTATTCTTCCTTTTGGTTATTTTATGTACTGAAGCACTTTTACAGCCAAATCCTTCCCCTCTGATGTGCACTTTTGGCTCCCATTGGATTTCCAGAGGTAGGAATATGAATAAAGTGTTGTATGTAAAGAAGACAATAAAGTTGTCTGAACTGGCAAAAGAATACTCAGGATCCCTTGGAATAGGACAAGTAAAAATAAACTAGTCTGACTTAAAAAGGGGTGTGGAATAAAACAGTAAGACCAGAAAGAAAGTAATTAATCAAAGGGAGTGGAAAATACAAGTAAATAATGTTTCAGTTCTACAGATGTCATACTACTCCTTCCATGCTCAGCTTCCTTTTCTACCTTTCTTGTTAGCTTAGCTGTCTCCCTTACTTCCCTCCAATCAGATGGGTTTCACTTCTCCTCTCCTTACTTTCAGGCAAGCCAAGACTATATTGAGATGCATTGCTGGGGACTTTATTACAGTCCCCTCTTTGTTTGATCTTTTCAAACTAGAGTGTGCAATTCCATATGCAGACACTTAAATTTTGCAACGCTTTTGAAAGTCAGTCCGTTTAAGTACAATATACTTACAATATACTTTTTATGTAGTATACTGTGCAATATACTTCTGGTTTGCCATAATTGCAGCTCCTTTTACAACAAAGCCCAGTTCCACATCCCTTTTCTGTCTACCTGTTAAAGCTTTTTCCATTTCAATAGGTTTTTAATTCATGAACTTTAAACTTATACTTTTAAAACATTCAAAATTCAGCAGGGTTGACATTCTTCTAATTCTGAGTTTCCTACTATTACAGCTGTTGGTCTTCTCCTTTTCCTTGGTTGAAATATTATTAATTTTGACCAGTCCATTCCATTCATTTTGCACATGCATCCCTGCACTTTGGCAGAAGTTTGGTTCCTTATAAAGACTCACTCACTACTGAACGTCTTGGTCCCATTCCTTTCATCTTAATTCACTCTATATTGTTCCTATTCCTTTTACTTATCAACTATCAACACCAAGAGTTTCAGCCCCTAAAAGATTTGACTTTTGGATTAATACATGGCTCTTTTTGCATTTTCTTTACCATGGCTCTTATACATGTAAACCTTGCATTCTGTGACATGAGAAAACAAGGGAAAATAAATTTTAAAAATAAATGTTAGTTTCAATATGGAAGTGAAATGTTCACATGGAAACCCCACATCATCGGTAGTTTCATATGGGTTGTACTTCATTACAAACATGACACCAGACCATGTTCATTAACAAATTCATGAATCATGGAACAATTTAAGGTTTTGCATCAAAATCTTAACAAACAAAGTCACTGTGTTATTGTGAAACAGATTGCAAAGTCTCATTCAGACCTTAAGAAATGGAAATATTGGTGGGGTGGAGGGTGCAAACCCAGGTAGACTATCACCGAAGAAAATGGTTGCCACAAACCCTACGGGGGTGGAATTTTCAAATGCAACTTCAAAAATGTCAGCCTGCAACTACTGATAGAGTTTTGTGGCATTCTGGTAATAAAAATATACTATGTATTTGACCATAAAGCTAAGCCATATTTAGCCACAGAAATCTAAGCACAGCACATATTAATATAAAGTGCCAGGCAATAAAAACAGTCACATGAGATATGCAATTTAAGCAACTCTAATATGCCTTCCCCTTTTTAAAAACACTGTTGTGTATGTACCTAGGTCCATCAAGGCATAAACAACAGGAAACAACCAATTGCTCATTCTGTAGTAGTCTGTGGTATAACAATAAATCAGTCACAAAAGTTCATCACTAAGTACTGAATGCAAAAGCTATTTGTCTTAAGATGACGACTCCAGTAGCATTAGGGCACAAAAAATTCATATGATATTGCTCTCTTTTAATTCTGTTTTAACCTATTATTAGCTAAATGGCTAGGACTATTAATATCAATGTTTAGAAATTGTAACAAAATTTGCACCTAAAGCCTCTATCAGAGATATCATTCTGCTTGACGAACAGTAGGTAGGCAAGCATTACACCTGTTTTACAGATGAGGAAACTGAGGCAAGAGGTGACATGACATGCAAGAGCAGGTGCTGATCTCTTAGGGATCTTTGGCCATTTTCATCAGCTGAAGCAGATGAATGCCGCTGCTGAAGTTCAATGCAGGGGGAACTCTGCATCTGCTTGAATTCAGATGGTCCCCGAAGGGAAGGGTAAGCTAAAGTGAGGCACCCTGTGGTAAGGATGTTTGTTTTCTATACGATCTGTACTCTATTTCTTGTGCGGTAAAGAAAAGAGCAATGGCATTAGAATCCTGTGCAAAGTGTCTGTGTGCTTCATGTATTACTCCGACCACACACCCCTTCTTGTAAACCAGAAGGCTGAAACATTTGGGTGGGAGAAGGTGTGTTTACAATATCAGGGGAGTAAGAACCAGTGCTGGCCTCTCTAGGTGGTTGCAGCTCTTAGAAAGAGGTGCTAGGCAGGGTGACCAGATGTCCCAGTTTTATAGGGACAGTCCTGATTTTGGGGGCTTTTTCTTACATAGGTGCCTATTACCCTGCACCCCATCCTGATTTTTCATACTTGCTATCTGGTCACCCTCGTGCTAGGTAGAGGGTCTGCATTCTGAGTGTGGGCCTAGGGTGCCTGGACTCCATTCAGATTCAGACTTCAAACACCCAGGGATTTAGTGGCTGGTTCTCTTCCTGACAGCAATTTGGTGAGCAGGCAAGACGGGGTGCTCAACTGGAGCTGTAACATGTGGCCAAGATTTTCAGAGGTGACTTCTGTTTTTAGGGACCCAACTTCAGAAATCTAAATGGGGCCTGATTTGCACAAAGTGCTGAGCACCCACTCTCTGACAGTCAGGCCCCTTTTAGATGTCTCAGTTGGGAACATAAAAACTGAGGCTCCCAAAATCCCTAGTCACTTCTGGGGAAAAAAAATACCCTCTAACTTTCCAACCTGAAGTTCTTTGGCAGATTCAGATCAAATATTTTTTTAATCTGAACTTTTATTGAATATGAAAGTGAATGTAATCACTTCAGTATCCCCTGTGCTATTACATTCAATTTCTTTCATGCTGCCCCTAAATACTTAATTTTCAATGTGCTGCAGAATTGTATATTGAAAACACAATTGCTTTGCAGAAATTGTCATGGGGGAACTGGAGGTTTTGTCAGGAGGCAGCTGTGGCTTTTAGCACTTTTGAAGGTCATATGTGCAATACTCATTTATTCTCATCCTACTTTGACAGCACATCCCCTTGGCAGATGCCTTAGAGTAGCTTTCAGTATTCTTGATGTGTACAGAAAAATATTACCCAAACCGCCATACACCAACAGAATAAGTCATTGTGAAGTGCCGTGTCACAGACCGACCGGTTAGCATCACTGTATTTCACAATGGTAAGAGACATTGATCTTGGAATAAATCATCTCTTTTTAGCACACCAACATAGGCTAATATGCTGGTGTATGTTTGATCTTTAATTCTCTTTTTAAAATTTTCTTACGAAAAAAGTCCTTATTCAACCTCTCTCCTCACCCTCCCTCCCATTAAGACAATACAAAGGGCCAAGTTCTGTCCTCTAGTGCAGTTTCCACTGAAATGGATGCAGGTTACACAGATGTATCAGAGAACAGAATTTGATCAAAGAGAGTAACACAAACAAACAAGAAAAAGAAAAGGAAATGGTGAGTCCAGTTTGTAATGGATTTCTTATCTCACCACCTTATGTGAAAAGCATCCCATGATGTGTAAGGTATCACAGCAGGAAAACCTCACAGATCATACAAACTGTTGGCCATCTGTGGTGCAGATTCCTGCAGAACTACGGTAATGACAATACTGTGATCTTTTCAGTAATTACAAGATTCTTTCCCTAGCACATACATAATGCTCAGTTAACAGGTTGCCAAAACCACGATGGGAATCAGGTTTCTGAAATGGCATAATGCTGATAAAACCTGGTGTTAACATGTAGATTAAAGTACATGTGTTCAGTCCCACTAGATGCAGGTTTGTGGAACAGGTGTGTGCCCACTTAAAATAAAGTAGCCTTAATTTGGTTTATGAATTAATTTGTGAATTAAGCTAAACCAAATTAAGGGCACTGAATTCTAAGAGTGGCCACACAGGGATTTAATGCAGTTTAACTAATCCACATTTAATCTGAACTAACTAAAAGTGTGAGTTTACCTTCCTGAGCATCCCCATGTAGACAAGCCTTAAGTGAAATTCAATTTGCTAAACAGGATGAAATGACAGTTTTCACTTTGTTCATATTCTTGATCATGGTAGGTTTTTCCAATGTTTTTGTGCCTGTGTGTCACACAGGTCCCTTCATGTTACCCACCTATAGTTGGAATAATTTTGCCTTTCATTAGCTGTGATTGCCTGCAACTGATATTTGGATTAGGATTTTTTCTCTCTTATTTTTCTAGATCATTCTTGTCTTTTAATTTACTGCAATTAAGCTTCCGAACACACCTACTACTAATTCATTGGGATGCACACGACCGACTTTACTTCTCTATATGTTGTGGTTCATATGCCCTTAATCCGAGACATTATTCCAGCCTTTAAAGTTTTAGAAGACTCCTGGATCTTATTTTTATGGGTCACAAAGACACAGCCTTAGTCCTTTCAGTATAATTGTTGTCTTTATTTATATATTTTTGATGTACTTGTGCCCTTATTTCTATAGGGAACTCCTGCTAATGTTATTGTAGGTCATGCTTATCATAATATTGAAGACTTTTACTTCTCTTTCTGTGGGGATGCCTGAATCTAATTCTTTGAGACAGTCTTGCACTACATCTGTTGGGGATTTCATGCTCTGAAATCTTGAGAGCACTTCTGGCCTTATTTGTATTGCTCGCTTGGGCCTTTATTGTTTGGTATCCCCTTAATTCTACGGAGAACTCCATATTTATTTATTTTTAAATCCAGCTGTAACAATCATTCCCTTTAAGGTAAACTTATATTATTTTTCAGAATTTAACCACATAATAACAATTCATATAATTTAATAAATTCTGTGGTCCATTACCTTCAAAGACGACTTAATCCGAGGTTCTGGTTTCTGTCTGGTAACCGTGTTTTGAATAAGCAGTGACTGATCTGTGCGAGAATCATAATTCCCATGTTCTGAATCATCTGTATATGTATCTTTGTCTTTTCCTATATCTCAGGGAAAACAAAACAAAAGAGATAGGCTCATTTGAGATTATAATGGAGACATACTTGTCATACTATTATAGCAGTAGTTGGGATAAGAACATTCCCTTTAAGCACCCACATTTGTGGCTTACAATATTCCCCCCTTCCCTACAACAGACTTTTGATCTGAAATTTTATCATGCTTGCTCTCAGTTTAGATGTGAAGCTTTTTGATTTATTAGAGTTTACATAAAATCTGTTCTGCAGCACTGGAGTGCGAGTGAAAAAGCATGATGTTTTCAGCTGTGCAAAAAAAAAAAAAACCACCCATGTTCTTGTGCTTTTATATAACTCTGCAATAGTTTGGACTGGACACTTCCAACTTGCTGTACAACCCACATACAATGTGGTCTCATGAAAGTCAGAAGACCTGGATTCTATTCCCAATTCTACCATAGGCCTGCTGTGTGACATTGGGCAACACATGTTAACACTCTGTGCCTCTTTCCACCATCTGTAAAATGAGTATATGATGTTATTTTCCTTAATTTAATTTTAGGAGCTATTTAGATCCCTCAGCTGTAGATAGGAACTGAAGATATTTGGCATGTTGCAGGAGATGCTCAGCACTTCATAGATCTGGCTCTAAGCATATACCAATTGTGGTTATCCATTACTCAAATATCTTCATAAATATAAGATAGCTTTGGACAGCTGAGGGCCTACTCCCCAGCCTGACAAGCCTTCCTCCCTTGCAGGTCTCCTGCTACCTAGTAGCAGTGGCTTTCTAGAGGAATTAAATGAAAGATGGGATTCAGAGCTTGAGTTCCAATATTAGCTGTACCAGTGGTTTTGCTGGGTGGCCTTGGGCAATATGTATTTTTGCCTCTCTCCACCCAATCATTAAAACAGGGAGCATGCTTGTAGTAAGTAACCTACAGAGCTATCGTGAGGGTTAATGATCGTACAGCAGTTGAAACATGTAAAGCACTACTTAAGTGTTGATTATTGTTATCCCTTGTATTATGGTAGCACCCTGGTCAACATCAGGAACCCATTGTGCTCGGCCCTGTAAAAACACAGAGCAAAAGACGTTCCTTGCCCCGAAGAGCTAAAATATAAATATCACTGTACCTTTCTTTCATAAGTGTATCCAAAGGAGGGAAGGGAGAAGGGCAACAATTCTGACAGTCTTTTTCTGATTACCTCCAATTTAAATTGTAACTATATTTGGGACAACTCCAGTGCATGTTGCCCATCCAGTTTGAATGTTACAGGTGGGCAGAAGGACAGTTTTGTGATTAAGTCACTGAACTGAGATTTGGGAGACTTATGTTTAGTAACTAGTTTTACCACAGACTCCTTATGTAACCTTGGACAAGTTACTTAATCTCTGTGCTTCAGTTCCCAACCTCTAAAATTGAGCTAACCCTTCCCTACCTCATTGAGGGATTTGTAAGAAAAAAGTATTAAATATTTGTGAATTTATTTTTAAAAGAAAAGCGGAAGAAAGAAATTGTTCCTATTGCAATTCAGCCATATTGTAGATATACAGACATAGTTTAAGACATCAAAGTTATCACTACATACACTGAGCCAAGTTCTCATTTCAGCTTTCACATCAACATGTGAAAATTCAGGGTAACTCTTGCACATTAATAGTTCCATTAAGTCCAGAAGGACTACTTGCATAAGTAAAGGCTTCTCACATGAAGAAAGTTTTGCAGGATCAGACCCTATGTGAATTGCAGGAGTTCAATTAAAAGTTACCACATTTTGCAAAACTTGTTAAGGTTCTGAAGTGTCTCGCCTCATTTGCTGAATGCACCATTACTACTGTGTACTAAGCCATTTTAGCTGACCAAGGATACCACCTCTGATTTATAATCACATGTTCCCTGAAAGATGAAGATGATATTCCCTGTCATCTCATTTGAAATACAGATATAAGAAAGGCTTTAGCAGAACATTTAGTCATGCCACCAGAAAGATCAAGAAATTTAGAATTAAAACAAACAGGCTTTTAATAGAAAAGAAAAAAAGGTTTGTATATGTTTTGACTGTAATTGTGTTTCTTATTTTTTTTTTTTACACCTAAATCACCTAGAGTGTTCTGTAAAAGGGAATGGGGCAGTGGAACACAGCAGAGGGGAAGGGAGGGAATGCTATCCTGAATTCTAAAAGAGCATCTGTATATTTTTGTGACTCATCATTATTCTTACTACTTTAGTTTAAAAAGGGATATAAAAACTAAGGTACGCCCATCTAAACACCAAGTAGAAAAGCTGACCCAATTCAGCGCTTGAATAGTATATGCTGATTTGAAAGATCTTGAAGTAATGTATTAGATATAATTGTAAGGGGATGAGTTCAACCAACATTATCAGATTTCCATGCCACAGAATCTCTGATCAAAAATTATTTTTTCATAGGTTGAGTGATCTATGATGTAGACATGTTCAGTGGGTTATTGAATCATGTCCAAAGTTCCCTCAGAAGAGAATACAGTAGCTACTCTTATTCAGAGGTTTCAGATACCATTGACAATGTACGCAAGATTAGTCACCTGAATTGAAACATTCAATTCAGGATTAGTATTATTCATGCCAGTTTTCTGCAAATATGTATTTTTAAATGGAGAGATGTATTCTCCACCATTCGGTATTTTCTTCTTCTTCTTATAGGAAATTAATTTCTCTCTCATTCAATTAATGATTTTTCTTCATCATGCTCCATTAAATGGAGTTTCCCTCCAAGTCCAAAGATAAATTAAATGTCTTGGGCCATTTCAGTTCAAATATGATCTTGAAAGTTCCCATCACAGCAGCATCCAGCTTCACCAGTAGAGAATGTCACCACAGAGAATAGTGAAATTTAAAAAAAACCACTATTTTCAGTATTTTCAGTATTTTAAAAAACTTTGAAACCTTCTGTCATCTTTCTCCACCACAATTTAGATGATAAAATACAAAAGCAAGTAAACATTTAAATGCAATTTGGAACTGCCAAAGGCCAAACAAAGAAGAGACATCCCTGGAATTTACGGTTAAAGAGTTTAATTGTCTGGGGATTCTTTTTTTAAAAATTCAACCTATCCAAAAAGGCAGCAAAAGGAACTCTCAGTCCCAGATCGGTTCGCACTCTTTGAAAGCATCTACCCTGAAATGATTATAAAGCAAAAAGAGGCTTTATATGCCTGCAGCTTCAAGGAATGACCATCAGAATAGCCTGCTCCCTCACGCTCTCTCCTCACCTCGTAGGAAATTTACTGTTTATTTCATCCCCTTATTTCCCAATCATGACTTGCCAGAAGCTATGACTATTTGTATCGATGTCATGGTTGACTACATCTCTCAACTAGCCTTGCTCTTCTGGTTCTTAGAGAGCCACTGGTTGAAACCATCAAAAACTGACCTGGTTCCAGACCACCATGTTCATGGAACTTGAGCATCTGGCTAAAAGCCAGGAACTTCAAACTAGGCTTCTTTGCAAACCTCAGACCACACCTCCAACACAACTTCCTCCTCTTTAGCAATAGTGTCTCCTGTCCCACAGCTATTTTGAGAGAAACATGGGACAGGTAATGCCAGTGAAAGAGGTTTCCCCTCATATGTCTCAAAGAGTTTATATGCCTTGTTAGAGAATTTTTAATGTGCTTTAATTCAGAAATGCAGCAAATGGATCAGATTCTCAGCTGCATAGTTCCATCTGCTTATGCAGTTTGACACCAGCTGAGAATCTGGTGCATCTGAATATACCAACTGAGCATGCACAGTTTAACACTTTTTCTTTACTTTAACATAATAGTAGAGATTCCACTTAAGACTTCATTATAGTAAGGCATGGCAAGAGAAGAATTATCTGAAAGAAGGTCTATGAAGACTTCATTTGAAGAAATGTAATATTTTAATGGCAAAATTATTTCAAACTACATTTGTGGCGGTGGGACGGGCAAGTTGCAATTCCCTAATGTAATGTAACATTTTGTTGGTAAAACAATTTCAATATCTATCCATTGAGGCACTTATGCTACTTTTTCCCTGTTATAACGTCCAATTCAAAACTGCCAAACAAATGCCAGACTGTGAAGACCCTTCTTAAAAAAAAAAAAAAAAAGGAACAAAAAAACTTCAATGGTGATACATTACAGTAAGTGACAAAACTGAAAAAAACTTACAAACGACATTTGGGTGATAAAAATGGCAGGTGCTATACAGAGTTGCTACTAGGGTTTTTATAGTCCACAACAGAAGTGTATGGCAGAGGTTGTCTGCTCTCGTTCCACGCATCCCTTCAAAACTTGTAGCCTCTCAGCAAGCACTCAGCAAATGAGTCTTAGACGGAGATTGTTATCTCATTGGTATAAATCAGGAATAATCCACTAAATTCAGTCGGGACTTTGGACCAGAGTTCTAAGGACAGGATCATTATATTTATGTTCATATTGTTTGTTCTGGAAATGACCCCCTAAACATATTTCTTCCCTACACAGATTCTTTGGGCCCCTGAAAGTATAATGTGTGGGCTGCTCCTTCAGGCCTCTTCAGAGACAAAATACAGGAACCCATTATCACTGCTTTAAACAGCATATCCAGTCTCCCTTGTTTCGGGTGTTCATGTGAATTCCCAGAATATGGCCAAAAGAAAAGAAAGCAGAAAGGCTTAGGTTTTGATCCCTGAAACACATGTGCATATACTTAACGTATGTGCTCTTACTTTAAGCATCTGAATAATCTCATAAACTTCAAAATAAAGTAAATTAAAGTTAATTGCTGAAAACAACATTACAATAACTGTCATTTTGTTCTTCTTAGTAGATGCCAATCTTGCAAACATAATTAGTGGGAAATCTTTATTTCCAATATAAAAAGTTACATGTTTTTGTTAAGTAACCACGTAAATTACATTGCTATGCATCCGATGAAGTGAGCTGTAGCTCACGAAAGCTCATGCTCAAATAAACTGGTTAGTCTCTAAGGTGCCACAAGTACTCCTTTTCTTTTTTCTTTTTATTGAGATTATTTTAATTGCTAAATCATTTTTGAACAGAAGTCACATAGCAAGTTTTATTTAAAACTTCATTAGCCTTGATTGACTGTGTGAATATAGTATTCTAAACAGGGCTGGATTAACCTTTTGTGGGCCAAGAACCAAACATATTTGTGGGCCCCACTAGGGAATGAAGGGGCCGGGGCAAGAGCACAGCCGGCAGGGTGGATTTGATTTAAAACATGATTTAAATCACTAGTCAGGAAGACTCAATTTAATCATGGTTTTCTACATAAAAGTGCATTCTTGTTGGTTGTTATAACCTTAATACATATTTTTTACAACTCAGAGATAGATGTAGGTTTCATTTTTAGAAGGTACACACTATACATTTTTAAAACAGGGATTTATTTTGAAAAAACTTTTCAGATGAGTTTTACAGCTATATCAGAAAATGAATCATTTTTGGTTATTTCATTTACCAAGGATAATTGAAGCAGATATCTATGAAGTCATTGGAATGTGAACTATATCCAATTCAACAGGTTAATCATTAATATTTGGTGGATTTTCTTGCCAGGCTGTATTATGAAGAGAACATCACCAGACAAACATTTAAATTGTTTTATTTAACTAAAACAACAACAACATTAAGTACCGGTATTCTGGATTTTTTTTCTTCAACAGCAAACATAATATTTTAACAAAAAAGCATATGTCCCTTGCTTCTCACATTTATCTCCAGACTTCTTCTCCTTGTCCAGATCTATTCCGCCCCCAACAATCTTCTATTCCTTGAATTTTTTGAAACTTTTCACTTTTAAAGAGAGGTAAGGGATTGATTCTGTGTACACAAATTTTCAGAGGGACAATAGAGCTGAGGTCTGTTATTTCTCACCTCTATATATTATTTATTTAAAAACATTTTTGCTGTTACAAGCATTTTACCTCTGGAGACACATATCCACAGTTTGAGAACTGCAAAACTGAGCATCTCTGATGGTATCTTCTAGACTGAGCACTGAGTCCCATTGGGTAGATAGAAAGATTAATTTAAATAATCTATACAGAAGCCTGTGGAACCCCATACGATTGGGTCCCTAATCCATGAACTATCAGAACTCATTTACAAAACTTTTCTTAAACATTACATGAATATATTGTCTCATACTATAGAATTAGAATTTATAATCCCTATTCCATGATGAGATATAATGTATCTTAATTAAAACTATCTTTAGATAGGTTTTTTCCTCAAAATCCAATTTAAATTAAAAAAAATCTGTTTTTTTTTTTAAAACAAGTAATTGATTTTTATCCACCTTGATAGCGGGGCATGGCGGGGTGGGGGGAAGGATTGGTCCCCAGCTGGAGCAAGGCAGGGGCCACCGGCAAGATGAGCGCAGTGGGGCATGGGGGGAGGATTAGTCCCTTCTGACTGGAGCAAGGCAGGGGCCAGGGGCAAAAGCATAGTGGGGCAGGAGCTAGGGTTGGTCCCAAGAACAAGGGAGGGGCCGGGAGTAAACTGCAAGCACAGCAGGGCTGGGGAGGGGGTAAACAGGATCCTGCCCATTGCCCCTGCCCACATAGATCAGGTACCTACCTTCTCCCTGGTTCTAGCCCATTCTCTTCGTCTCTCCGTGCACTGAGCTGAGGGTGGGGATGCACTGAGCACAGGGCTGGGGGTGCAGGGTCTGGGACGGAGTTAGGGTGTAGGAGCAGGCTGGGGGATGCAGTGCAGGGTCTGGCCAGGAGCTAGAGTGAGGGAGGGGGCTCAGGGTTGGGGCAGGAGGTTAGGTTGTGGAGCGCTTACCTGGGGCAGCTCCCATTTGGTGCAAGGGGTGCAGATGGGAATGGGGGGGCGGGGTGGGTGCAGGCCTGATTGGTGCTCAGGGTGGGGATGGGGATGGGGATGTGGAGGGGGTGCAGGAATCAGGACTGTGGGCTGGGTGTGTGTGTGGGGGTGCAGAGTCGGGGCATGGGGGACTGGGTATGTGAGGGGGGTGCAGGAGTCAGGGCAGAGGGCTGGAGGTGTGGGCTGGGTTGGGGGGGTGCTCCCAGTCCCCTGCCCTGAGTGACTCACGGCAGGGGGCTGGAGGGGGTATGCCCTGATTCCACCCCCCTCCCCAAGGCCCTGCCCCCACCTCTTCTCCGCCTCCTCCCCTGAGCGGCAAGCGTGCTGCGGCTCCACTCCTTCCCCTCCCTCATGCGGGCGAACAGCTGTTCGGTGGCGGGGGAAGTGCTGGGGAAAAGAGGTGGGAGAGGAGGGAATTTGGCTGCCAGTGGAGCCTGCCCTGCTGCAGCAGGAGCTGGTGGGACCAAGCTTCTGCCCCCTGCCCACCGCTCTCTCCTGTGGAGAAGAGCGGAGTGGGCCGGCCGGGGCCCCTTTGGAGCATGGGACTGGTGCCAGTGTCGCCATGGTAAATCCGGTACGGACTCTAAAGCTCCAAATGCAGTATGGTAGCCATGCAGGTGCATAAATAAGCTATTATGATAATTAATATCTGTAAATTAGACTACTGCTGAGGGAAAACTTCTATATTGTACCAGTTAAATTTTTATAGTCCTGGGAAATTAAGCAACATGAAGAAAGAAAAAAAACCCAAAACACCAAAACAAAAAAAGCTAAAAAACCCCACACAACAAAAAAAAAAAGTGTTTTTTCAAAGAAAACCAAAGACGTTTTGATAATTTCAGCAAGCAAAAAAAGTGACATTTTTTACTTTTAAACTTAGGACTAACTCATATTCCTATTGAAGTCAATGGGACAAGGATTTGCCTTTAATTAAATTAGCTATCAAGAAATAAATACTAATACTAAATAAATACTAATAATTGTGTGTACACACACACACACACACACACACACACACACACTTATTAGTATTTCAGAATGCTATACCTGGTAGATGGACCAGCACATGATATGCACTTGGCCCCGCATTCCACACTCAGCAGCGCAAAGCGATTTAAAGGAGTTCCAGGCGTCACTCAAGAAGATGCTAGACTTCTTCTTCAGAATTGATTAGAAACTTAGGAGTCTGGTTAGTATATTGTTTTGTTTTGTCTTCTCAGTCACATAAAAATGTGACCAGTGATTTCAGTGCTTACACATCATCGAAGGCATCTAGCCTTTTAGCATAAGCAAACTCTAAATCTGTGAATGTGAATTTCACAATGAAGGAATGTAAGAGATTAAAAACTGTTGACCAGACTTTTTAATTCTAGGAATCCTTTGTCTGGTAATGCCTGAAAGTACTCAGTATATAATTTGGACACAGGTTTCTCCCCCCACAAGGTCTGGCCATGTTAGTACAGTATGCGTCTTCTGGATAGCTAGAGATAGGACACTAGATGGGGAGGGCATGTACCTTAAGCAAATTAAGAGAATTCTTTCCCAGATATCTGCCTGGTGGGTCTTGCCCACATGCTCAAGGTCTAACTAATTGCCATATTTGCAGTCAGGAAAAAATTTTCCTCTGGGTCAGATTGGTAGAGACCCTGGGGCGTTTTCACCTTCCTCTGCAGCATGGGGTACGAGTCACTTGCAGGTTTAAAGTAGTGTAAATAGTGAATTATCTGTAACTTGGAGTCTTTAAACCATGATTTGAGGACTTCAGTAACTCAGCCAGAGGTTAGGGGTCTATTACAGGAATGGGTGGGTGAGGTTCTGTTGCTTGCAATGTGCAGGAGGTCAGACTAGATGATCATGATTGTACCTTCTGACCTTAAAGTTTATGAGTCTATGGCTAAGGGAGCCATTTCACATCTTCTAATGCCTAAAATAACCACCTCTGCACCTCTTGTATAAGAAAATATTGACATAATACTACTCCCATTTTTACATCTTACATAATGTTGCTCAAGTTTTTGACTATTATCATGTAGAATACTGTATGGTTTTTGTTTGTTTTAAACAAGGCATAGCACACTGATAGGGAAATTTAATTTTAAAAACTGCCATTAAATAAGTAGTAGAGTGCTTCAAGGATTTTCTCATCACTAGATAGTCTCAATCCTTAACTCTATGCAATGACTTCAATCTATGAATTTAAGGCTGGATCCTATAGTTCAGCAGTTCTCAAACTGTGGGTGAGAAGAGTGCAGTCAGATACTTGTCAGAGTCTCTAGTGAGAGATGTTAAACAATGTCCCAGCCCATATAAAATACAGCAAGTTCACTTTATGTATAAGTCTTCTAATTTTCATTGACACAAAGTAACTAGGACCATATAGCTGCACACAGTTACAAAAAAAAAGTGAGGTCAGATTCTGTGTGTGACTCATTTAACTTACTTTTTTGGAGGCTCTATTGAGGGCACTTTGCTGTGTCAAATAGGGTTCCATAAAATAAACCACTACTTGCACAAACACCTGGATGGAGAGTTCCAAATGTGCTCTGAGTTCTTGAACTTATGATCATTTGCTTTCCATGTGAGAATAAAACTTGATCTTTTCCAAATCCCCAGAATAATGTCACAACTGGGGGCCGGGGGAAGAAGAGGACAGCTGAAGCAAATTCAGAGACTTTTGTGCTGTATTTTATCCAACTGTACTGCAAATGGTGATGTTGCTGGGTGATAAAATAGCTTCTAATTTAGTGTTCCATTGCATCTTCCACTCACCCAGTTCAGCAGGCATAGAGCTTTTGTACTGCTATAACTATATCAGAATATTTGAAATTAAGTGGCAGATTTCTGACACCTTTACTCATGTTGCATAGAATCTTAGGCTATGTCTACTCTACGACCCTTACAACAACATTGTAAGGTGTGCTGTGTGGCTGCTCTTTATCGCCAGAAGAGCACCCTCCCAGTGACAAAATAAAGCCACCCTCAACAAAGGGTGGCAGCTTTGTTGCGGGAGCGTGGCTCCCACTGATGAAGGGCTAGCCACACCCTCACTTTTCATGACTAAAACTTTTGTCGTTCAGGGGTGTGTTTTTTTCATTCCCTGAGTGACAAGTGTTTTAATGGTGAAAGTGCCAGTGTAGACAAAGCCTTAGTCCCAATGAGTAGAGTATTTATTGATTAAAGTGCTACTTAAGATAAGAGTGGTAAAATTGGCTTCTAGATAAGCAATGAGACTCGGAGCTAGATTTACGAACGTATTTAGGTGCCAAAGGATGCAGATAAGCATTAGTAGGATTTTCAAAAGCATCTAAGAAGATTAGGTGCCAAAGTGCTTTTGCAAATCCCACTAAGCACCTACCGACATCTATAGGTGCCTAAGTACAATCAGAAACAAGGCCCTCAATCTTTGAAAGAGTGCACATTAAATCTTTCAAGGGGGGAAAAAAAAGCAAGCAGGCAGCATTAACGCCAATGTTCAGTACATCTGGGAAGTTGACTGGGGAACAAAGTGTGCCAGGTAACAAAGGTTTCCTTGCTCTGCAGTGCTCCAGTCCTGCCACTGTCCTTATGTTCTCAAATACAAAGGCGCTCCCAAGGAAAGCACAGAGAGAACAGTGAAGTTACTGTTTTTCCTTTTCTGTGTGGTTTGGTGCCTGTGCTCCCAATTCTGCTCTCTTTGCTCCGCACCATGCAGTGGAGGAGAGCATTTGTCCTGTAGTGGTTATAACTGAAGGCAATGCATATAAATAAAGGGCAAAGTAGGAGTGGAAGTGGTTTAGTATTGAGGACAGAGCAGAGTGAACACAAAACTCTGTTGTCAGCTACATAAATAAAACAATTAAACTTTACTCATGTGTGCTGCAGTTTTTAGTGCAATGGTAAGACGCTTATTAAAACAAGCTATTTAACATTAATTTTGCCAGCTCTCATCAGCCCATTAGAAAGTACAAAACATGTTATGTAATAACTACTGCTATCTAAATGCTACAGAGGCTGGGAAGAGGACATTTGGGTGACTATTTATGGAAATTCAATATTACTTCAACTATCAGCATCCTTGCTTTGGAGCCAAAAGTCCCGAGTTGAAATCCCCAGAAGAGCAGATTCCTGCACAGATTCACAATTAAACTGAAAAATAATTCTTAAAAAGTTTCCCTTTAATTACTTAACTCCCATTAATGAATCCAGCTGCATGATCTTTAAAACGGAAAACAATTTCCTTTTTAGAACTGTATGTATGTACAACCCTTCCTTGATTAACTCCCAGATTGACTATTTCACTTCACCCTTGTGCACTAGTATGCTTTTTTATCAAGCATTTCTACACCTTGTCTGAAATCCAAATATGATATAATGCTTGATTATATGCGGATACTGTGAAGGACTCAATCAACAGATTAGTGTGGCTACATATCTAATGGTTCTAGAACTAAAAACATTTCTTGTTTATGTGACTTTCTTCATTTAGTTGGCTCAGCTCACTGGACATGGCTTATTTTCATTAAATTAAATTTTGCACTGCTTTGCACAATGCTTTGTGATACAAGACAAATGGGCCAGATCCTCGGCTGGTGTAAATCACTGTTACCTCTACTGAAATCACGTTTGAGTTCACTTAATGAATATACCAATCAAATCCTGCTGAGGAACAAGCCCAATACAAAGTAAAAGGGCCTTATGGGGCATATCTTTATGGGGGAAAAAAAGATGGCAGAAGGTAACTAGAAGGCAATCCTAAACATATACTTCTTTCCCCAAACAAATACCCACAGAGGGTTTAATTTTCAAAGGCACTGTCATAAATATAAAGGGAAGGGTAACAACCTTCCTGTATACAGTACCGTAAAATCCATCCTGGCCAGAGGAGGCACAAAATCCTGTCACCTGTAAAGGGTTAAGAAGCTCAGGTAACCTGGCTGGCACCTGACCAAAAGGACCAATAAGGGGATAAGATACTTTCAAATTGGGGTGGGGTGTGGGGGGGAAGGTTTTTGGTCTGTCTGTTCTGTGTGCTGACACAGATCAAAGAAGCAAGCAATCCAGCTCCATTAGAATTAGTAAGTAAGTACTAGCAAGGGAATGCGTTAGCTTATTTTTGTTTTGGCTTGTGATTTTCTCTGTGCTGAGACGAAGGTGTATTCCTGGTTTTCTTTTTGTAACTTTAAAGTTTGGACCAGAGGGAAATCATCTGTGTTTTTGAATCTGATTGCCCTGTAAGATTATCTTCCATTCTAATTTTACAGAGGTGCTTCTTTTACCCTTTTTCTTTATAATAAAGTTCTGTTTCTTTTAGAAACTGATTGGGTTTTTTTTTAGTGTCCTAAAAAAACCCCCAAGATTGGTCTGTGCTCATCTTGTTCTTTCTCAAGCCTCCCCAGGAAAGAGGGTGTGAGAGCTTGGGGTGATATTAGGGGGGAGTAGGAACTCCAGGTGGTCCTTTCCCTGAGTTTGTCTAAATCACTTGGTGGTGGCAGCGTTACCTAATCTAAGGTACAAGGGAGAATTTGTGCCTTGGGGCGTTTTTAACCTAAGCTGGTAGAAATAAGCATGGGGGGGTCTCTCAGGAGGGTCCCAATGTCTGTACCCTAGAGTTAAGAGTGGGGAGGGAACCGTGACAGGCGCAAACTGTAGTTAAGTACCCATTTCCCATTCTGAGTCAGTGGGTGCTTGAGCCCTGTTAGTATGACTTTGAAAATCTATCCCAGAATGTTTAATGCCGGAGTAGAGTTTTGTAATGGAATGACATCAGCGTGTACTTGCAACCTTCAACTTCCCTGTTTCTGATGTAATTGTTCTGGAGGAAATCTATACTTTCAATTTTGCTTATACTTTGTTTATTATGCAGCATTTTTTTAAAAAAATGTATTTATTCTTACAGTACATGGAAAATAAATACTACAGGAATGAGAATGCTTCCTTTCCTCACTTTCTACAATTTCTTTTAGACTGTGCACAAAATTGTTCGCACACATATAAAAGACTGGTTTAATGCTCACATGATAACATCTCCTTTAGCATCAGACATCAGAGGGACCACCAGCTCACAGCTGGATGAGTTGCACCTATCACTCTAGTGGAAGATGGCAGTATTTTGAGTTCTCACAATCCTAGGTTTAATCCTCACCATTGATCAATTTCCTGTGTGTTTGTGGCCAGTTTGCAAAATGTAACAATCCTCACACTTGCTAACTGCTGTACGGACCCCTTAGCTGTGAGGAGTCGTCCTCTTCAGAAAGAGATCACTGGAGGCTAGAAAAGGCCCCAGAGATGCTCTGAATAATCAAAAGCCAGGAACAATAGGATGAATGAGTAGCAGATTGAGGCGAAACAGTCCTAAAGTTTGAGGGTCAGACTAAAAGCTCTATGAGGAATGGAGAGGTTAGTCAGATCTCTAAGCTTATGCTCTGCAAGCTCCTGTCTCCTCCATTAACAGAAGGATCCTCAGACTCTGTATACTGACTGTGAGGAGTAAGGGAAAATACCATGCCAGAGACCTAAAGATGAGGTACTTCATAACCCTGCCCTCAGTGTAGAAGCACCCCCAACCAGAAGGTTCCCTACACCTGCAATAAATGTAGGACCTTTTCCAAAGCCCAATGAAATCAATAGGAGTCTTTCCATTGACTCCAGGTGACCTTTGGATCAGAACCTTAATTCTTTGAGCTACCACTCAAAGAAAACACCACAGAGAAGGATACATCTTTTAAAAAAAAGCAGCTATGATGCTGCCTAATTAAAAATTTACCACACTCACTTAATTTCAGCCCTATCTTTAGTGTTCTCAGGGGGCAGTTGTAAGAGGTTCAGTGAGGAAATGAAGCACATTAATCAAGTGTATTATGCAAGCTACATCAAAATGTACTAGCCCTGACTAAAGCATTTAACAGTGCTTTGTCATCCTCACTTGTTTAGAGAGCAACACTTTAAAAGCAAGATCCTTCTGCTTGCTGTTGTTCAGAATGAAAAGGAAAAATGGAGCCTGCAATCTTACTTCATGATAGGTAACTTAAAAGAGATCAGTAGGCAAACTGCATTTTAAAACTTATTAGTTACTTCAGTTTTTATTTTTAGTCACAAACTTTGGATTTATCTGGTGTCCTGTGGTAGAAATCAAGCTTTCTGATTTGTTTATTTTAAAATAATTTTCACTCTTTATATTTGGATTTTATTTTCCATTTATAACACTTTCTTCTTGCTTGAACAAAGCAAATACAACCTTCTACTCTCAGTTACATTGCTGTAAAGCCAAAGCAATTCCATGGAGTAACCCTGGATTTACTCCAGTGTAACTGAAGGCACATTTTAGTCCAGAGTGCGTGAGCAGTTCTGCTGAGCACATGTGCTGAATGGGCCGCATCTCACCTGTCATGCTCGGCAATATCACAACAATAACTTAATCCACAGCAACCAAGCCCCTTAATTCTTTCCACTAAGCACTGGTCTGCACACAATTTTTATACTAATCAAACTATATCTATTTAGAAACAGATGCAATTCCCCTCGGGCGGGTGCACTTATACTGGTATAAAGGTGCTTACATTGGTATAGCATATTTTCGTAAATTTAAATCAATATACTAAAAGCACTTCAAAATTATGTATAGACAAGCCATAAGAATCAACTTCTGAAGAAGCTGAGCAGGTGCTGGTTACCGAGTGGAGAGTACAGCAATCCAGAAGTTAAATAGCACAGACTGGGCAAGGACAGGGTGGGTCCCCAGTGGATGTTGGCTGCCTCATCCATCTCAGTGAGGTTTAAGCTCAGATGCTCAGTGATAACAAACGTCAACAGTGTTAACTATTTCATCCTTCATGTATAAAAGGCCAGAGGGGATCTCAGATCAGCACAGTTCACTGGAAGTGAAATCTTATTTTGCATTATTTTATTATATTTGATTATCTTATTTTGATACCATAAAATGGGTGGTATTGGGGAAATGCCACCATGTCTTTTCCCACCCCCAAAATCAGGAAGAAGCCAAGTCCCATGGGCATACTATTAAAACAAAATCAAACCATGAATTTTAAGCCAGAGTCATGATTTTGGAATATTTAGGGATAGCAATTCAGACTGCTAAACCGCCAAGGAGGCAACTACACTAATGAGCCAACACCCCCATTCTAATTTCCACTTGCTCCTTTCAACCACAAGGACCCACTTACCTTCCCAAATACTATATCCAGGGCAATGAGAGAAATCAATGCTGAAATATTTGGGTGATGAGAATTATAGAAATGCCTCTAATTGAAAACAAACAACAGGGGTGTGCATGCAGACTGACCTGTTGTGGGCGTATGAAACTGCTATTTTTGTCATTATACTGAGTGTGACCAGCAACAGTTTTCATAATAGTTGCTTATGCTACATCCACAAAATACATGTGTTTGTGCTTGCACAGATAACTGCATGTGCACACAATTCAGATATTTGTGTGTACAACTTCCTATGTTGTGTACATCAATGCATAATTTTACACATTTACTATTTGTGTGTGCATGTACCCACTCATTTTGTAGGAGCACATACGATACTACTTTTGAAACGTGTCTAGGAGTGACTTTTCCCTGATATTCTTTGATCTTCAAAAAGATTTAAGTGACATCATTACTAGGACAAATATGCCCAAAACAACAATTTTCTGATATATATTTGCAAAACTGCAATAATTTTGTGTGTTTTCTCTCTAGAACATAAGTATCATTCTTTTCTTTAAAAAAAGTCCCTGCAGCATTCATGAGCCATCCTAAAACAACATATCATTGCACGTGAACAAGAAAAATAAATAAATAGTAACAAGGAAACTAATTTAAATTATAAACTTCCAAGAGGTCATATTATAAACTACAGTGATACAAAAAAAGTTATTTTCATGTGTATGAAAAATATCTTCACAATATTTAAAAGTATCTGATAAGAGTATGGAAAAATCTATACATTTACATCTTACATTCTATTGCTTATTCTCTAGAAATTCCTTGAAAGTTTTTTCCAATTTGGCAAAGGACAAATTAATAGAGGCCCATTTAAAACATCAGAAGAGAGGAGGGAAGTTAGGACTAGAAAGCTTTATGGAATTTCTATTAATTCTTTTGAGAGCTACATGAAACCATATAATCAATTCTATTCCCATCAGCAACTCTCATCTTGCTATCTTCTTACTGAAAATATTTCAAAGTTTTCCATGAAACAAATTATAAATGTATGTTCATATATCCTGTGTGTCTGCGTTTCCTTGAAGAGTCAATATTTGTTATGTAATCTGTTAGTTTGCAGATTTTATTTTTGCAAGATTGGTATCTACTTCCAACTCCAACCTGCTCTGCTATTATAATTAATATACTCTTTTGGGGTGAATGAAAGGAGGAAGTGTCAATACACTTCAACTACAAACAGAAGTTGTCAACATGCATACATGAATTTTCAATGAACAAAAAAAGCCTATCCAACATTTTGAAAATAATCCTTGTGTGTTGTTTTAACTTATCAAGGTCTGCCTTTTCACACAAAAATTGGAAGTTCAGCTTCAAGAATGGAGGTTTCAACTGTGAGAGTTAAACAAGAAAAACAAATTTTAAAAATAACAGCCGCTTGAGATAACAAAGAAACTCACCTAAAAATGGATCACTGTATTCTGTATTAGACAACTTGAGTAAGTTGTTTTCCAGAGTCTCCATCACTTTAGCTGAAATAAATGCAAGTTTCCATCAATGTAATCTTTTTGTGTTGCAAACAACATAGAAACAATTTCTGGCAGCTACATACTCAGAATGGCCAAAGCAAGGCATTAAACGTACTGACAAACTTTGTAGAGCATTTTCTGCTAGTGGTAACAGAGCATCATTGAATTATCAGTGCCTGTGATTCTCTTTCTGCTGAAGCTTAAACTCATGTTAAAAAATATTCAGCTATCACCACATTTGGAGGAGAATCACTCACAGAGTTTGGTAATAAAAGCTGGTCAAATTCTTTATCTGATAGATTTTGCAATATTCTTCAAATGTTGTTAATTATTCAGTGAATAATTGTTGTAATTATTTGCCCAATTCTGCTAGTAACACTGTTTCACGTGGGCAGGGCACTATTACCTGTAAACTCCTGGGCTGTCTCGCCAGTCCAGGAATGACATCCCATATCAGAGTCTGTTTCAAGCCCTTGCCTCAGGCCTGAGTTTATTGGTTAAACAAAAATGAAGGCAAAAATACTGCAATGGGTAGTTCCTGTGCCCTACAAGGGCTACAGCTCCCAGCAAAGGCTTTTCCCTTACCTCTCACATGCCAGAACCATCCAGGTCCTTGCTCTGATCCCAGGAATCTTGCAATAGCCTATCTGCTCCCTGAAGTTCTCATTCCCCAGGCCATCTGCCTGCAAGTCAAATAGCTCGGCTCCTATAGTAGGTGGAAGAACCTCCCTGCAGGTCTCTAGCTCAACTGAGCTCTCACACGCTTTTATAGGACCAGGTAGTCTTCAGGCTATCAAACTGACCCATAGGTCCACAGCCCCAGCTGAGAGGCAGTTGATGGCTGGACCCATCTCTCCTTAAAAGGGCCAGTCACCCAGTGACAGTGACATGCACGGGCTCTGACTTATGTTGCTAACTAAAATATTTCTAAATCATTTTATAGGTTTTTGCCAAGTTAGATTTGGGCTTGTGATGTGATAAAATGAACAAAACAGAAACAAAAAAACCCCCCAAAAACAACAAAAGGAAGATTGATTTAATCCTCACATCACAAACCAGACCTGGAGAACAGGATAAGCTCACTCAAGTATTTGAGGGAAATAAACAACAACAAGGAAGGAGAGAAATTATAGGAGCACACCTAAGTCACATATAAACAGAAATTTAAAAGCAACTGCCAAGCAGGCCAAGTGTGAACCTAGACGTTCTCAGTGTAGTATATACAAGCACCACCATCGACAAAACATACATTCCATGAGCAGATAAAATCAGAATAAATACATGCATCTTCCATTATGCTCTTAAATCACTATCAATTAGCAGCTTCTAAACTTAATGATTCTGGAAATGGTGACAAAAAAACAATAGATGCAGATAAAAGCCAAGACCCCAATCCTGCTGTGTACATGCTGACCCTTATGCCTTAATGGAGTCCTATTTATTTCAATGGGGCTCTTCTGTGTGTGTGTGTGGGGGGGGGGGCTTTCTGTCTGTGTGGAGCCAGTTTTGGGTAGAAGACCTGTGATATCCATTACGCCCCCCCATTTACAGGTTTGCCATTGTCAAGGGTCATGACATTTCTAATCTGGTACATTGTGCATTCATTCCGAGGTACAGGTATATATTTATATATTTAGATCACATACTATAAATACATTGGGTGAAATCCAGGGCACACTGAAGTCCATAGGAGCTTCACCATTACCTTCATGGGGGCCACGATTTCACACAATATTTTCAGTATGTATTGTAAAAACCATAATGCACGATTGAGGAGCAGCTGCCCTATTTTTCTAAGATCCCCTTCATGAAATAATTTCCAGGCATTCTTTAAATATTAAATAAGTAGCACAGATACTACAGTGATTCATCTAAGTATTGTGCAGTCTGTAAGTGGGTTTTTTTTTTAAAACTTATCATCACTTTCTGTAAGCATCTCTAGTAATAGTATTATGGAAACTTTTCAAGATCAAGTTTTTGTATTTTATTATGATTTCACTATTTTCCAAAAAATAAGCATTACAAACTCAGGCACTTCACAGTTTAGGAAAAAACATATATTGGAAGGAAGATGGTATAAATAAAGGACAACTACTCACCTCGTTCTGACACTACATTGACTGTAGCTGTTGAAGTGCCTGCACTCAGAGGCCGAGCCTGTGGCTGGAGCCTATTTGGCTGAAGAAATGAAGAATGTTTGCTAAGACAGTGAGGGTGTGTTTGGCTCTGTGCTAAGCATGGCATGGATCTTCTAGAGGGCTTCAATGGAGGCTCTTTCACTGTCTCACTCCTGCTTGTGTTCATACCTGAAACATCCAAAATATACAGAATCAGAAGCTATGTAGTATTATGTGTTTTTTTAAAAAGAGAAAGGTAACCATCTGGATTGAATTAGGAAGATTCAAGAATTTTTTTTTTTTTTTTTAACTACCAAGTAACTTTTCAATAATATTTTATCCTGTTCTACCATATAGAACAGGGCTTCAGATTTTTGTATTGGTGACCCCTTTCATATACCAAGCCTCTGAGTGTGACCCCCCACCTTATACATTAAAATCACATTTTTATATATTTAACACTATTATAAATGCTGGAGGCAAAGCGGGGTTTGCGGTGGAGGCTAACAGCTCATGATCCCCCCATGTAATAACCTCGTGATCCCCTGAGGGCTCCCGAACCCCAGTTTGAGAACTCCTGATATATAACATTTCATCCATAAATATCAACATGCTTTCCAAGTGTTAACTGAACTTCACAATACCCCTGTGAAGCAGGCAAAAGTATTTTTGTACCTCCATGATAAGTAAGTAAATGAAGGTATAGAGACTATATTTTCAGCAGGCAATTTTCTTTTCATAGGTGAAAATTTGAACCTGCAAAAGTTGTACTAGCATTCTGATACCTGCAGGTGAAATGTAGTTCAAAACTGCATTCTTGCTCCTCTAAAAACCTGACTAAAAGTGAAAATTAATTGAGAGGTGGAAGTCTTCTGACTTTCTTTTGCAATTTAAAGTACAAATTTTCAACAACTGCAGGAGGCATAAAAGGTTGCCACTTTATTTCTATACAAGAAGGCCTTCTCATCCAGAAGAATGGGTCTTTCAGTTTTGAAGGCAGCTACTAGCCACTAAAGGAAAAGTTGACCTTTCTGAGCCACAACTCCAATATCTTAGTGTCTTTGGAACACACCAGAAGATATGAACAAACACAATATACAGCCTAAGGCTCCCAAAACAAACTTCCTGATTGGGCACTGAATTTGTCATAAAGAATGACAGACGAGTCACACCAAGCTATTAAAAAATAAAATCACTGACTTTTTGACAAAATCACCCCCCTCCGCCACACACACACACACACACCCCATGCTATTCCCTTATCTACCAAGGAAGATCAGCAGATCTCACTACCACCACTATGCAGGAGAATACTGGGAAGATATGGAGTTATTTATTCTAGACCAAAAGGTATGCTAAGCACCTCACACAGCAAAATTTAGATATGGTCCATGGCCTCAAGAATTTATCATCCAGAATTAAGATGCAATATAATGAATGAGGGCGAGAACAACAAACTGTTAGAGAAGGGTGAATTGAGCGAGGATTACAACAATAAAATAATGTAAGAATTCATACACACTGCTCAGTGACATCTTTTTTTTCTTGTTTGCTTTCCTCTAGTCTTATATGCTTTACATCAGGCATGAATTATGAAGGCGCATTTACTGGAGTTGAGTGGTTTGGATTGGCGCACAGTTCTCCCAAGCACATGTAACCAGAATCCAACAAACAAACATACTGCCCTACTCAGTGTCCATCTCTTTAGTACATATGCATGGATGTGAAAATTGTTTCACAATATGTTCAAGAATTTAGAGTAGTGTTTTCTGTCAGTATATGTAACTTTCAACACTGAGGTATTTACACATGCTAAATAAAAAAAATCAAATGTAGGCCTTCAACACACACTCTTTATATCTCTGTGACTTTTAGCTTAGCTGTTTAGTGGTCAGGCTTTTTGCTTCGCCTCAGAAGAGCAAAGCATATTCAATAAAGCCCTACTCTGCTATTTATTTCAGTGCCATTTGCTCTTAAAGGTCCTAAACACTTCATTCCTATTTATCAGGAAGTTCTCCCTATGAAAATATACTAGATAAGTTTATCAACTTCCTGTCAGAGCTAGTAATTAGGAAACATTAACTCAGCTTTTGAAAATACAGCAAGAACACGTATCTATCCTACTGACCCCCATTCTTCCCTCCAAAGCTTGCTTGCTGAATTTTCTCTTTACTGAAATATCACAGTACAAGAGTGTTGAGAGATTTAATAGCTCTGATGATAAATCAACTGCACAGCACTTGTTAAAATGCAGTATGAGATTCTAAACATGTAAGTCAGGTGGCCTTATGCCACCCCAGTTAACAGTAATTCACTCTTCAAAGCACACTTTGATGGCATGACTAGCGCACTCCATTCTGAGAAGAGCATGATAAAATATTATTTCCCAACAGAAGATATAGACCTTTCCTTTTTAGAGTGTAATTTTACCAGTACTCATCTTACTGTATTTTCCACTCTCCCTCAAAAAATGATTTGCTCAATGTGCCAGGTCCTCAGATGACTGACACTTTAAAGTCATTGTAAAGGTTTGAGTTTTTCAGCATTAAGTTGGAAATGCATATATGCTTGTAAAAACAGATACCACATGCAGTTACCATAATTAAATAACTAAATCAAGACTCCACTTTAATAATGATAATCTGCACTCGCCATATATCACAGACACTGTAAAACTCCCTAAATATTTCAGATACTGTAAATCTTGTCTGTACATTTTAAATGCAATATAGGAACTAATAGAGCATTCTCAATCAATGAGATTAAAATTCATTAGCATTTTAATAAGACTTAAATCGAACATTTTCATTAATTTTAAACCAAATCTGGGATATTATTCATTCTTCACACATTATGGCAGAAGAGTGAATACAGAAAGCCAAATAAATAAATTCCATTGTCTTGTTTATGTGCCCAGATCTGCCAAAATGCTTTAGTTACGTAGGTGCCTCCAAATTGATGCCAAGAAACACCAAGAATGAATTTGATGCAGGGGTCGTCTGACTGGGCAGAATTTGATCTTTATATCCAATATAAAACTTAAAAGCATTAAGGCTGTATTCCAGCTTGTTGATAAATTGCACAGTCATTTGCTTGGCCACACTTTGGTTCGTTATGAAATATACTGAAGAGACCGAATAACCAATGTCGATCAGGTTTGTTAATATGGTACAGGAAAAAAAGTTCTATACATCAGTCTCCAAAGACCAGTCCCGTGCATCTATGGTACATTCGCCTTATGCACAAGGTGTGCTCACCAACGTTACATCCCTGAAGCCATCTTTTTATAGCCTACTGGTTTATCAGTAAAAGGCACTATATGCATCACCTGAAAGGAAACTAGATTCAATTAATCAGCTTTTTACCTTGTTTCTGGTATCATGACGTACCCCTTTATCTTTTGTTCTGAACTCATGCATTCCAGGTACTAAGGGGCATGAGGACACCTCCTAAGCCTGTACCAGGATAAAAAGATTTGTAAGGGCAACTCCCTTTCTTTGCTATGAGGAAACAATTACATGTTCTTGCACTGACAGTTTTCTTATCTACTTAGGCCAAAGCTTACTTCAATTAATGAGAGGCATTATGGGTTACTTCGCATAAGCGAACAGGATTATAATAAAACTACAGGGCAATCTGAGCTATGTAACTGCTATATTGATGCTTAAAATGTATACTTAAATGCTTGGAATATATATTGCAGGCAATACTATCAGCATTATATATATATATATATATGGTAGCTAGTGTATTTTAGTCAACATTTAAATGCTTCAAAAGACTTAGAACACCACAACCTGTGGTGTTCTCTTTAGGAACTACATTGACTAAGGTTCTTTTCTGTGTGTTATAGTTTTAATAATGCAACATGAAACAACATGGATGAAAGCAGAGTCTTAAAACAAGTTTAGATTGAAAGAACCAGATAACAGATTTAACCAACTCTGAACTTATTGTTGGAAACTTATTCCTTCCAAGACTTTTCCACTTGGCTTATCAAGAACACCTTGTCCATTCTGAGAGAACACTTCATCCAGTTCTCTGAGACCCAAAAAACTCAGTTCAATTCCAGATTTTGTCCTTCAGGTTCCTTTATTTGGCACACAGCAAAACTAAACTGAGTTGAGTTAGGAGGTGGGTATAGGGCATACCAAGCTTAGGAGGTGGGTATAGGGCATACCACACATCCAAAGTTACATAGAAATACCTTCCCCTTTATATACACATTTACACATTACTTTGAATTTACTATATATTGCATCACACATTTTGGGATTGGCATGGTTACTTTGCAGAAACCAAACCCTGTGTAGCATGCTCTGTCCATGCATTGCCTATGCTCGACCTACTCTTTACCTTATTTCTACATTCCTAATTTATCTTGTCCATTGTTAGTAAATGGTTCCCTGGGTGATCTCCCTCTTATCCTTAGCTGGCTTAGACATTCTGTCTTTTTAGCACAAACATTCTGTTTTCAACCTAATGATCTGTTTACCACTCTACTTCTATCTTCCAAGAAATGAGCTCTGTGTAAGCTTGTTTATCTCACCAAACAGAAGTTGGTCCAATAAAATAGATCACCTCACCCACCTTGTCTCTTTAATACCCTGGGACCAATATGGCTACAATGCTGCATATAAGAAATGTATTAATTACGCATGTCAGGCCAGGCCTCAGCTACACTTATGGTGAAGTTACATTAAGTGTCCATTAGATGTCAATACACTACAATACACTCCTATGGTGAGTCTGAAGAAAGTCCCCTTTCATTTCCTATCAGAGAAGGGATAAATGACTCTGGGATCTATGGATATGGGCCAGGGTTTGGTTGAGGTGGCTATGTATTATGTGCACACAAAAATGCTGACCCTGATTTGTGATCCCTTGGTTATGACGACTTGTGACTCCTGTTCTGGAGATCCTGCCTCTCTGCAGAGCTGGAATTTGAATGGGCAAACTCTGCCTATAGCACAAGTGTGCGCGCTGTTGATCTGCTGCTGAAGGGAAAACAGAATTTGTTTCTAAAATGTAATTTAAACCAGTGATTACTCCATAATATGATCTTATTTGTGGTATTTGGGGAAGTCTGGAGCCCACACTTATGTACTTTGCATATGCAATAGATCCACAGAATCTTGTAAAATTTTTGCCTCCGCAGTGTACTTCCATATAGAGAATTGGACAGTATATAGGGATCAATCTGGTATTTGGTACAAATAATGCACCATAAACAACTTTTAAATGATATGCAAGCATTTAGTTGCTTTGGGGCTCTCATACTTTATAAGGTACACGTCTAATTAAAAATGAAAGGACCTCAGACTCAGATAAGGAGTCATTCTAATCTCTGAAGTAATTTACACTCTCTTTTCAAAGGGATTGTATTTATGAACTTACAAAATAAAGAACTTTTCTATTACAAGTTATTTATTATTTGTATTACAGATGAGGGCCCTATTGTACTGGGCACCGTACAAAGCCATAGTAAGAGACAGAAAGGTTTAAAATCTAAATAGACAAGATGAAATGGGAGACAGGAAGTATTAATACACCAATTTTACAGATGGGAACTGAGGCTCAGAGAGATTAAGTGACTTTCCCAAATTCACAGGAAAACTGGCAGAGTGAGGAATCAGAACCCAGATATCTTCAGTCATAGCCCATGTCCTTAAACAGAAGGAAGGCTTCCTGTCGTCAAAATCCGAATGACTAAATATTCAGTAAGTCTATTGTGTAAAAAGGATGAATTTCCTGGGTCTTCTGGTGGGTTTCTTGTTGGTGTTTGTTTTAGTAGGTTGTTTGTGTGTTCTTGCACCAATGCTTTAAAAAGGAAAAAACAACAAACAAAAACAGCAAAACACTTTTGAATGGAATGGAATGAAATCTGTTGGAATAGTTACTTCCTGCAGCCGTTGCCAATTCTCAGGGTTACGACAGAATTCGGCAAAATCCACACATGGCAGCAATTCTCAATGCTCAAGTCAGCGGATTCAGGGTGATGTTACACTGGTAAAAATAGCAGTGTAGATGTCCCTAGTTGGGTTGGAGCCTACGGTCTGAGATCCGGCATGGGGGTTGGGTCTCAGAGCCCAGCCTCCAGTTGGAATGGAAACATTTACACTGCTATTTGTAGCCCAGGGGTGAGTGCCCCATGAGTCCAAGTCAGTTGACCAGGGCTCTCAGACTTGCTGCTGTGGATTTTTATATATAATTTTTGTTTTGTTTTCTCTAGTGTACATGACAAAACACTTCCCTTGACTAGTGTTGCCAACTCACGATTTTGTCATGAGTCTCAGGATAATTGTTTTTCTTAAAGCCTCAGCTCCTGGAATCAAGTGAATTCATGATGATTTCAGCCTTCATTCTTAAAGAAAAATGAAGTTTCTAGCCCTCGTGGCTGTGAAGAAAGCTTCGAAATGTGACCCCAGTGCTCCCTAAAGGGTCAAAAAGCAGAAGGCAAATAAAAAGAACGCCAAATCTCTTATTATTACATAATCTCATGATTTGATTTTTGGTGAGCCTGAGTCATGATTTTTGAACATTTGGGGTTGGCAATACTGCCCTTGACACTATTCAGAAGAGTTTAGGAACATTGCTCATACACAACATAAGCTTTTTCACAGTATAAAAAGGCTTCATTCCTGAGGTACTAACTACAAGTTAATTCAGTGGCAGTGAAGTAGTTAAACAAAGCTAAAACTCAAAAATAATAAAGGGACAGTGTGCCAGCTCTCAGAAAATATGTCTCAATGGCCACATGCATTATCAGTTATTCAAAAAACACAGACTGACGTCTGTTCCTTCTTTTACAGTCTTTACCCATAAGCTCTTCCAGCAATGGGGAAAATGCCAAAATGTAGAGACAATTGCAAAATTCCAGGTTTGGACTGATCTGAAATTGGGTTCCCTGCCCCTGCTCATTCCTACTGGGTAGATCAAATTCAAATGGTTTATTAACCATGGTAATTGACTTGGTCTAGATTACGGTATAACTTTTATTAAAAATACACATATACATTAGTACAAGAGATTTCTTTAACATTACTTCAAGATATTTATACTGCACTAAAGGCATGGTCTGTCTTCAGGGCCACTCAGGGAATGGGAGGGAGCAAAAGGGGATATTTGCCCCAGATCCCCCAATTGAGAGGGCCCAACTAGGTCGCAAGGCCACTCACTGGAATTCAGCCACTGGCCACTCACAGTGGAGGGGCAACCAGACCAAACCTGAGTGGTGCTGCGACCTCGCATATCAGGTCACAATGCCCAGAGCAGGGAGCTAGGCCCAGCCCCACAGAGGTGGAGCTGAGCTGCCACTGGGATGAATGTGGTGTGGGCTCACTCTCAAGCCTCCCCCATCCTTTGGCCTCTCCTCAGTGGTAGCTTTTTTGGAAGAGTCGGGGGACCCCAGTTGCAGATTTTCCCCCAGATCTCCCAAAACCTGTGTGGCCCTGTCTGTCTGTGAAAATCATGTCCTTACAGAGTTGGGGTTATTTAAAACAGATTAAAAAAATAAAACTTTTCAAAAAATGTAAATAGGCCAGGCAGTAAGGTGAGCCCTGAGTGAGAAAGATTTAAAGGAATACGATAATTCAAACTCTTACACATGACAACGGATATGAAAATATGTGGAAGAGTCTCATTTCTATAACACTTGAAAGGATGTGTGTTTAGGTGACAAGTAAAGAAGATGCACAGGATGCGTGACAGGAAAGTAAAAGTTTACTATGCTACAGAAATGCCTAATGCAAATCCAAAATATAAACAATTCAGGTAGGTGAATCAACTCCAGTGATAAACAGCCTGAACTCGTCCCACATTTTAGACTCAAACTCAAAACATTTTTTTTTTCTGAGAGTCTAAAATATTTCAGTTTTGGCCACAGCCAGAAGTACCAAAATATGGTGAGAAGGACTTTTCTAGTTATATTATATTCCTATGGTAGTGGAGTCAACAGAATTGTTTTCTAATTACATGACTTACTGTTTTGGTGCCTAAATTTAACGAGGGTTGCACAGGTGTCACTAGGAACATAATCCAAAGCAAAGTGTAACTGAATGAAGGAAATACACTGAGAGTCAGACTGGGGTATGTCTACACAGTTGCTGGGAGGTATGATTACCAGTGTGGGTAGACAGATCCATACTAGCTCAGCTCCAGCAGTGGACTCTCAGGCACTAGCAGGGGCTCAGGCAAGTCACCAAAGTTGAAGCTTACCCAACCCTCTGGGTCCGAACTTGGGTGACTGGCCCGAGTGTTATTGCCAGGGCTGCAGTGTCCACCCTAATATTTGTAGTGCGCTAGCTCAAGCTGAGCTAGTGGGACAGTCTCTCAACCCACACTGGGAATCTCACCTCCCAGCTTTAGTGTAGACATACATTCCCAAGGGCTAGGACAAAGGTGTGAAATTTCAAAGGTGGCTTTCTGAGAGCAGTAATCAATTAACATAAAATCATGTGACGCCTCTGTTGCGAATAGCCTAATAAACCTATGATTACTGTTAGTGTCACTGTATCAATGCACTGAAGATGTATACAATGGGCAGATCCCATTTATGAAGATAACAAATGTTTATAGTAAATAAGACAAATTACACAGTTGACACAATACAATAAGGTTGAATATTTAAGTGGAAGGTTGGTTTGTGTGCATGTCTGTGTGACTGCGTTAGGGATGGTGGTAGATGAAAGTCAAAAAGGAACATTTTGCACTTCGGCTGCTTTGTAACTCAGTTACAGCAGGATTAGAAATAGGAGACCGCTGAGTATATTTTGAAGGAGCAGGGGCAGAGCTTGAAGAGCCATTACAAATACTTGTATGTAGGAGGGAGGCAGAAATAATGCAACCCACTTAATTCAAAACTCAGGAGCAAAATCAACTATTGTCTTAATTAATTGGTAATTTGAAGTATGAAAGTTGTATGTTAAGTTTAATAATTGAAAAATAGATCTTTCTATAAATAATTAAGATTGTGTGAGTGTTACATAGAAGCAAGGTTAAATGAAGAAAAACATTCTTGAATAGATGAAATTATTATAATCCAACATTACCACAAGATCTTTAGCAAGTTGTTAATAAACTGTTGACCATTTAGACTCAAATAGCAATTTTAAATTAACAATCAAATAAAAGGTTTGAACACAGCATCTTCTGAAACCTAGATTAAGAAGTCTTATTTCACAGGGAGCAGAAACCAGAGAAGAGCTGAACACTAGAGATTAGTGTTCTCAAGCATCTGTCTTTAGCAACTACATTATTAAGAGAGACATACTTATCCTTTGCAGCTGTACTTCTAACAGATTGCCAATCCCTTGGAGAGTTGGTTTATTTTCGATGAATATTACAAGACACAAATTCACTACTGTAATTTCTCTATTTAAATGCACTCAAGAATTAAAACACAGTCAAGATCAGTTGGTAAAGGACTTCAAGACTCATTCCACAGACATCATAATATCTTAGGGTACGTGTGCATACACACATATATCTAAGCACTCACTATATAGCTTATCTATATACACACTGTACCATACATTCATAGATATTTAGATCAGAAGAGACCATTATGATCATCTAGTCTGACCTCCTGCACAACACAGGCCACAGAATTTCACCCACCACTCCTGCGAAAAACCTCTCACCTATGTCTGAGCTATTGAAGTCCTCAAATCGTGGTTTAAAGATTTCAAGGAGCAGAGAATCCTCCAGCAAGTGACCCATGCCCCATGCTACAGAGGAAGGCGAAAAACCTCCAGGGCCTCTTCCAATCTGCCCTGGAGGAAAATTCCTTCCCGACCCCAAATATGTCAATCAGCTAAACCCTGAGCATATGGGCAAGATTCACCAGCCAGATACCCAGGAAAGAATTTTCTGTAGTAACTCAGATCCCACCCCATCTAATATCCCATCACAGGCCATTGGGCCTATTTACCATGAATATTTAATTACTAAAACCATGTTATCCCATCATACCATCTCCTCCATAAACTTATCAAGTTTAATCTTAAAGCCAGACAGATCTTTTGCCCCCACTGCTTCCCTTGGAAGGCTGTTCCAAAACTTCATTCCTCTGATGGTTAGAAACCTTCGTCTAATTTCAAGTCTAAACTTCCTGGTGGCCAGTTTATATCCATTTGTTTGTGTGTCCACATTGGTACTGAGCTTAAATAATTCCTCTCCCTCTCCGGTATTTATCCCTCTGATATATTTATAGAGAGCAATCATATCTCCCCTCAACCTTCTTTTAGTTAGGCTAAACAAGCCAAGCTCCTTGAGTCTCCTTTCATAAGACAAGCTTTCCATTCCTCGGATCAACCTAGTAGCCCTTCTCTGTACTGCTCCAGTTTGAATTCATCCTTCTTAAACATGGGAGACCAGAAGTGCACACAGTATTCCAGATGAGGTCTCACCAGTGCCTTGTATAACAGTACTAAAACCACCTTATCCCTTCTTGAAATACCTCTCCTGATGCATCCCAAGACCGCATTAGCTTTTTTTACAGCCATATCACATTGGCAGCTCATAGTCATCCTACGGTCAACCAATACTCCTCCGTTACTTCTAATTGATGCGTCCCCAGCTTATAACTAAAATTCTTGTTATTAATCCCTAAATGCATGACCTTACACTTCTCACTATTAAATTTCATCCTATTACTATTACTCCAGTTTACATGGTCATCCAGATTCTCCTGTAGGATATCCCTGTCCTTCTCTAAATTGGCAATACCTCCCAGCTTTGTATCATCCACAAACTTTATTAGCACACTCCCACTTTTTGTGCCGAGGTCAGTAATAAAAAGGTTAAATAAGATTGGTCCCAAAACCGATCCTTGAGGAACTCCACTGGTAACCTCCCTCCAACCTGACAGTTCACCTTTCTGTAGGACCCGTTGTAGTCTCCCCTTTAACCAATTCCTTATCCACCTTTCAATTTTCATATTGATCCCCATCTTATCCAATTTAACTAATAATTCCCCATGTGGCACGGTATCAAATACCTTACTGAAATCTAGGTAAATTAAATCCACTGCGTTTCCTTTGTCTCAAAAATCTGTTACTTTCTCAAAGAAGGAGATCAGGTTGGTTTGGCACGATCTACCTTTTGTAAAACCATGTTGTATTTTGACAGGTTTCAGAGTAACAGCCGTGTAAGTCTGTATTCGCAAAAAGAAAAGGAGTATTAGTGGCACCTTGGAGACTAACCAATTTATTTGAGCATAAGCTTTTGTGAGCTCACGAAAGTTCATGCTCAAATAAATTGGTTAGTCTACAAGGTGCCACTAATACTCCTTTTCTTCTTGTTGTATTTTGTCCCATTTACCATTGACTTCAATGTCCTTAACTACCTTCTCCTTCAAAAATTTTTCCAAGACCTTGCATACTACAGATGTCAAACTAACAGGCCTATAGTTACCCGGATCACTTTTTTTCCCCTTTCTTAAAAATAGGAACTATGTTAGCAATTCTCCAATCATATGGTACAACCCCTGAGTTTACAGATTCATTAAAAATTCTTGCTAATGGGCTTGCAATTTCATGTGCCAATTCCTATAATATTCTTGGATGAAGATTATCTGGGCCCCCCGATTTAGTCCCACTAAGCTGTTCGAGTTTTGCTTCAACCGCAGATATGGTAATATCTACCTCCATATCCTCATGCCCATTTGTCATGCTACCATTATCCCTAAGATCCTCTTTAGTCTTATTAAAGACTGAGGCAAAGTATTTGTTTAGATATTGAGCCATGCCTAGATTATCCTTGACCTCCACTCCATCCTCAGTGTTTAGCAGTCCCACTTCTTTCTTTGTTTTCTTCTTATTTATGTGGCTATAGAACCTTTTACTATTGGTTTTAATTCCCTTTGCAAGGTCCAACTCTACTTGACTTTTAGCCATCTATGTAATATGTAAGCTTATATATCTGTGTACTATTGGTGTGTAAAGTATCAGCTCACTTTACTAGCTGAGCTAGTGAAGTTGTTCCTCTATCTTTCTATGAAGAGACTCAAATGGAAGAGCATGAGTTTGATTCTCATTGGTACTCAACAGTTATGAGTAATCACTAGAGCGGGGCAAATCCTAACAAAATTCAGTCTGCAAATATTCAAATTTTTAAACGGATTCACTTATAGGCAGTTTTTACACTCCTTTTTGGTATATTACTTTTCATGAATATAGTATGACTGGGCTTTAATTTTCCACTCACTTTCTACTGAAATCAATTGGATTGCAAAAGTGAAGTTACGCTTGATTTATATTGATTTGAGTGAGGAGAATCAGGGCCACAAAGTTCAACTAGAACAAAAAGTGAATGATAATCTCACATTCTAAAATAGTCACAAAGAGAAAATTAAAAACAAATCACTGTCTACAAGCAGTCACAGAAGAAGAGAAACTCATCCAATCAGGGAAGAGAAAATAATGGTGTGCCCTCTATGACCAGTCACTACTAAGCAATACAGTTTTAACAATAAGCCACCCTCTAAAAGAAATTCAAAAAACAGTTCCTGAGACAATTTCAGAGATGTAAAAGAAAATAATTCTTCACAGATTTGCAGCAAAATCCAGGGCAAACTAATGGAATTAGATAGAGAATTCAATTGAAAAAGAATTAAAGGATAGGAATATAATTAATATAAGTCAACCCAATTTTATGGAAAAAAATAGATCTCATCAAACAAACCTGATTTTGCTCTTTGCTAGTCAAAGCATACCAGCTGCACGACCTCAGCAACAAGCCTTCCAGTGGACAGGGCACTGGACTGGGACTCTGGAAATCTAGCTTTGTCACTGAGCCACTGTGTGACCTTGAGCAAGTCGCTTTAAACAGTGGAAACAGGCACAGAGAGGTAATCTGTGAACTCTTCCGGGCCGGGATTGTCTTTTATTAGGTGTTTGTTCAGTGGTTAGTATGATGGGGCTCCAAACTGTGCTGGGGCTTCAAGGAATGACTAATAAATTAATAATTATACTGACATTCTGAATGTATTGCTCCAGTCATTCCTTAGAGAATTTGATAATTTTGATAATCTGAAAGCTATATGTACATTTTAGGAATGTAACGATTTTTGTTTTCATTTTTACACTTGTCTCTGTACCATGTTACATTGACTAGCTTCAGGCATTTCGGGTTATTAATGTCTGAAATCATAAAATGTTATAGATTTCACTTTAATATAAAGAAACTGCTTTTGAATATATGTCAGATTCTAACCTGACCTAATATCTCATTCAAAGAAGAAATTTAAAAGTCTGTATTTTACATTCTTTTTTCCTAAGACCTTTGGCATCTTAATTCTAAAAGCAAAGACAGAAGAGAAGCTGGATTTTAGAAGACATCTAGAACGTACAAGGAAAAGAAGAGAAAGCATTTAAAAAAAAAAGTTTTACAGCCTGAAGGTCCCCATACCAAATCACTGGAAGATAGCTCCAGCGCCCAGTAAAGACAATCTTTTTATCACCTGTAATAGGAATTTGAGTAGGCTTTAAGTAATTGGGCTTCCCTCTGCCTCTCCCCCTCCCCCATGAGGAAAGATGTAAATCAAGGGGAAGAATCAGACTCCATGCACCAACAGTGATACCAGGTTTACCTTCATAATGATCATATTTTGTTCTCAGTTAATAAATGTGAATCCCTAATAGTTCTAACCGTGGCAGAATTTATCATCTTACACAATACAATGTTCCCCCCAAATTAAGGAATTAATATGTACTACTTGTAATAGAAACTCCAGTTTCCCTATAATAATAATACTTTTCATTCCTATATTTTCAGCCAAGGTTCTCAAAGTACTTTACAAACATTAAGCAAGCCTAATAATGCCTGTAAAATACTGCAGATAAATACTATTATTCTGTCCACATGTGGATTACTAAACTGATAAACATTGGGTCATTGGCCAACTAATGAACAGAACCCAGGAGTTCTAGTGTCCCTAGTGTAATTATAGGACTACACTGCCCCCTTCTTTGAGGAGCTACAGAAAGACATCTTCAGCTCTTTAATATCCTGGGGCTGACACAGCCACAACGTTGTATACATCTTCAGCTTTGGGAGACATAACTAACTTTCTCCCCAAAATGAAATTACTTTCTTCTGAACAGAGTTAAAGGGAAAGGGGGCAATGAAATAAGTGAATCTGTACAGTGAAGATTACTGATGCTGTAGGAGTCCTTAATGCTTCCAAATCTCCTGGGTCTGATCGCTCCAATCTAGAAATGTTTGCGAGGCTATGTTTTAACATAATGTACTTATCCCCTCAAAATATAATGATTCTTAGGCTTCCTCCAACTTGGGAAGATGCCCTTTTTACTTCAAAGAAGAAGGTCAAATGACCCAACAGAGTAGTATTCTGAAATGTCTAAAAGCCAACTAATAAATGTAAAATTGTGCAAATTTTAGCCTATTGATGAGAAAAGCAGTATATGGAGTCTGACGGTGTATCAGAGACCTGTGCAACATCAATAATTAAGAAAACCTAACCTATCGTACCAACTGAAGGAATTGCAAGGGGTCATTAAAGCTCAAGATAACTCACCTTTTGATTCTTCATATGCCACACACTGATGCTGTGAACCACTCCCAGACTCCATCAGTCCTCTCCTGTCCTTGTACGAGGACAACCATCCCAGACCTTTCAACTGGCCCAGGGCACTTTTCTTCCCAATGGGAACCCTTACAGCCTCTCTGGTGAGAGTATCCTTGCCAGGGGAGCATTCCCAACTTTCCCAGCACTCTCATGGTTTCTCCATGTCTAGCTGCCTGGCCCCAGATGTGTCAGCAGGTAAGCTGTTTTTCTGATCCCCTGCCTTCAGCCCTCTCTGGCCCTAGACTCGATCTCAGAGAAGACAACACCCTCTGCTTCCTTCTGACTCTCCTCCAGTCTTCCTGTTCTATGACAGTTCCCACCTGCCCCGACTCACTGGAAGTACCCCTCCCTGCATCTTTCCCTGATCCTTTATATGTCTCAGGTGCTGCCCTGCCATCTTAATTGGCCAAATGAAAACATGAGTCCTGGCGTAGGGGAACTGGACCTACTTCATTTCTAGGAGCCAGACACCTTGTGACTATCCCAAATACTGTTTATGAAATGAATACGACTGAATAGTTATGGTGACTACAGCATAACAAATAAGCCACGTAAATGTATACAAGACTGATAACCTAAGGCTAAAAAGTTATGCAAGTAATTGTGTGCACTGGATTGAAAAGGTGCCATGGGTGAATGTACACAATTCAGTGGGGTTTTTTTTGGTTTTGTTTTTTTAAAACTATGTGGAACAGATCCCCAAGTCTGTCCATTTACCATCCATTAGAGAAGATGGAGATGCCACACAGTTGGCTCCAAACATATTAATAATATACCTTTTCAGCAGTTTCATGGACAGTTATGATTCGTGTAATGTTACTTTCTTCATTTCCAGTTTCAACGTTTCTTTAAAATGTTGCTATAACAACTACTCAAGTTTGCTTCTTGTTAACTTGGTAAAAACTAGAGCCGGTAAAGTAATTCATAAAACATATTTACTCAATATATTTAACCTCTTGAACTGCTGCAAATTCTCTGCAAACACAGCACAGTTTTTTCAAATGCAGGCAGGTCATTAGGGGTATTTCATATTCAGAACTGGAGCTATTTAGATTGGACAGATGTGTTTCTTTTTCCTTATTTGATTGATGTTAACTCTTATAATCAGGTATCCAGCTCAAATAAACACGCTTACAAAGCCACTATTTATTTTCCATTGTGCAACAGTATTGCAGTTCACCTTTGAACAGCTAACACATTGTACCATAGAAGGGGTTCTACATCAATGATGAGAAAAGTGATTCATGTACGTACGGACCAGTGCTTTCAAAATCCTTTGAGGTAAAAGGTGATTATACATAAAGATAATTGATTATTAACAACCCATTCATGTGTACATATAATCAAGGTAAGCGGCACATTTACATGATTTACAAAAACAGATGAACTTATTTTCTGTTTTATACCTGCTCTTAAAAGCAAAGCCTTATTTCTAAATCTGACTCTCATTGTGATGGAAGAACTTCTCATGTACATTCAGCTTTTCTTTATTCTTCTACAGCTCATACCAGTGAAAGGAAGGGGTAGCTTGTACATTTTCACAGCCATGAATAGCTCTTAGCAGACAGTGGATTTAAATGGAAAACCAATTATAAGCATTATTGCTCTGAATCCTATGCAAAGAAATGTCATTAGGCTTTCTTTGTAAAGTCCCCTAATTCCAATTACATTATTATTCACTTAAAATATGTTTGAATATGAAATGTATTTGCAATAACACCTACAGGATTGCTGTAAAACTACTGCAGAAATTAATTTACAAAAATAGCTGGATGTAATAGCTGTCTGACTGTAGACAGTCAGATTTTGAGTTTCTAATTACAGACACACCAAAAAGAAATTAAGTTCTAATTTATGATAATTAGTGGTCCAATTTCTGTGAAACAATAACTGACAAATGTTTAATGTCATAGAAATAATAAAGGACCTGAATAATGAAATTGGCTTCCCCAAACAATTGCTGGTGAATTCAGTATCTAGCAATGCTTGAAAAAACTGTTCAGTTCATATTTGTCCTGATATTTTTAATTCACAAATAAGAATTTCTCTTTTTATATTTCATAGCATGCAGAGTGCAGGTTGGGAGACTTTGCCTTTCCTTGACAGTACTGCTCATTTTCCTGTACGCACAAATATGTTTTATAGCCAGCCACAAGTTTTTTTTTTTTTTAAATTAACAGAACCCAGAAATGAGTGGTCAGCATGGAGGGAAGAGAAAATGTAAATCAAGGATAATCATCAAGCTGCTTTTTATGGTCTGAATATAGATTTTACCAGCTGATCACAAGTGCCCATTGTTGCAATAGGAAAAGCCAAGTTGTACAGCCTGTGTGATTACATGCATTTAACATTATTAATATTCTGTATCTTGTTATACTGTACTATGCTGAACCTGGGTAGGCAATCACAGGAAAAGCATCTTTTTGATGTAACCTTTCTGCAAGATATGTGGTGGGTATGTTATCCTTTTGGACTGACCACAGTGACTAAAACACCATGTTCATAGAAATAATTTCTCATTCACATTTCTGTCTTAACAGCATGCTAGATTTTTGAAATACCCCATGAAGTGTAAAGCAGCACGTGTTCTGCTGTACTGCATTGCAGGAACCAGATGTATAAAAGCTGATGCAGCTTCATCCCTACCTCCACTGCACTGATATCTGGTGCTCCAGCAGTTAAATGCTCAGTGGAAAGGGACTGAAAGCAATGCAATCATCAGCATGAATATTTACCTCTTGAAACTGAATCAAAGTTGGAATAGCTGTTGCTTATACTCCACTGCCAGTGGACTTGTACTTAGTTAAGTAGCATGCTGAAGTCTAGTGAATTTTGTTGTGTGTGCAAAAACATACATTTCTGTTTTTTGTTTTTTTTAATATAGTGGGAAACCTATATTTTCCCAAATCCCTGCTAACTACAATAGGTGAATGGGTTCTGTTCATACTTAAAAAAAAAAGTATAGAAAGAACAAAAAAAATTGCCAACTGATCAAGCAAGGAAAATTTCATCCAGAGAGGATCAGTTTTCAAAAAAGCTACCAGTATGAGAATGAAAGGGAAAAAGAAGGTTACAATGGAGGTCCTAACATAAGCTTAAAGATGACCTACAGGACAAAAAGAAAATTGGGCTTGTACCCATTTTTGTTTGATATGTAAAGAAGGCCTGAAATGTTTAAAATGTGTGTTTTTCTACACAATGCATATGCTCTGAGATCCCCAAAGGGTCATTCAGCAAAATCAGGAAAAACTAAACAATCCTGACATAAAAATAAAAAAGCAAGGGATGGGTGAAATAATCTTAAACAAATAAACCCTCCCAACCTATCAGGCCATCATCTTTTAAATAGACTGTTCACCACAAACTGAGCAACATAACAGATGCATAGTAAATATGTTCACAGTAAATGTGCTTCAGACTTAACCAGTGGGTGAGTGGCATTGAGAGGTGATAGTATTATGATTTAGAGAGGAAAGGATATATTTTTTGCCTGTGCCTTAATCTATCATGGTTGATTATAAATCATTCTGATGGGTATTTTTCATTTCTATCCTGTACCACAGATAATTACTTTCATAAATCAATTTTATGAAACAAGATTTTTAAATGATATAATGAAATATTTATTGAACACTTATGTCTTTTATGCATTATTAGTGACAATTCTACCGTTTCCATATAGTAATGGACCAAAACCATAAGCAGGCTGGGTAGCCATAGATTTTTTTAAAAACGTTTATAGCTACCTTCACTTCCCCTCTTAGCCAGGTTGGTTTTTCAATCAGTGTAGTCTACTTTCTTGATTGTGGACTTTGGGGCAGGTAATAATGTATTCTTAAACAATTCCCAAGTATCATTCATATCTTTTTTTTGTTCAAATTCTCTCTCCCAGTTGATTTTGCTCATTTTTTTCAGCTTTGTGAACCCTGCCCTTTTAAAAACAATATCAATATCTCTCTATATAGGAATCCATCTTTGTTGCTATACATCTTGTCATGTTTTCCATCCCACAGTCAGGTGCAGAAATTGGAAGTGCCAGATGCAAGTGTAAATGACCTGAGTCAGCAATTCTCTCTGCTGCCATTGACTCAGAGGAGGAAAGATTAATACATAAAACAAAAACAAAATACTTTGAGTGCATATTTTGTTATCTCTGGACAGTTAGTTAACTATGAAAAACTGAAAGTATGAATGAAGATTTATGGTATTTTAATTTATTAAAAATTTCCAGTGCATCTCTAAGGATTCATTCACTCTAAGCAATCACTTCACAATTTTCCACCTCTCCTGCCTTTGTAAATTAAAAGCCAGGAACAAATAAAGGAGCACAGTAGCTGATTGTTCAGGAGCAGGGGAGTGAAACGGATGAAACAACAATGGGAAAATATGGTACTGCGGCTGTGTTTTGTAATATAATGTTTCTGCTAAGTTAAAGCAAGTAAATTCCAAACATTTAAAAATCCACTAATGCCACGTGGAAAGCCTTTTGATAATATTCCACTAAGAAATAATTCTTATACTGTACCATATTTCTGTGTTTTTCCACAGATTCATATTAATATTCTGCAGTTAGGGAACTAAAAGTCCTGATTCAACTCTGGTACACCAACATCTCTACACTTGGCTACACTTGTGAATTACAGCGCAATAAAGGAGCCTCGGTGCACTAGCTCACTACCCGTCCACACTGGCAAGCCACGTAGAGCGCTCTGACTCCGCAGCTACAGCACTGCTGGTACCCCACTTTGGCGAGTGGAATAACATTTGCTGGGCCCCGCTGGAGCACCACAGGACCAGTGTGAATGAGGTGTAACTTTACTGCGCTCTGATCAGCCTCCGGAAATGTCCCATAATCCCCTTAAGTCAAGCCACCACTCTTGTCATTGTTTGGAATCGCTGCAGGAATGCGGATATGCCCTTTGAAAGCTTTGTTTCTGACAGCCGGCTGCTTATCTGCTCTGAGACAAAGCAAACCATTAGCGTGGAATGCTGTGGGAGAGCGAGAGAGAGGCAGGAGGGGAGGGTGGTCTGCTGCTGTCTGAACTTACAAGACAGCATGCTGACATGCTCTCAGCCCCCCAAAAACCCACTCTCTCCCCCCACATACACACAACACACTCTCTGTCTCACTCCACTTCTCCCCCATTTGAAAAGCACATTGCAGCCACTTGCATGCTGGGATAGCTGCCCATAATGCTCCGCTCCCAATGCAGCTGCAAGTGCTGCAAATGTGGCCATGCCAGTGCACTTGAAGCTGTCCCTGTGGACAGACTGCAGCACTTTCCCTACTGCACTCTCCGAAGGCTGGTTTAACTCAAAGCGCTCTACATCTTCAAGTGTAGCCATGCCCTTATCTCTCTTCTTGTTCTTCTGCTCTAGCTGTTCAAATGTTTATGAAGTTTTTGACGTCCTTTTCATTATTTCCTCCCACTCCCATTTTTGTGCTTTTCTGCATGGTACCCCCTACACAAGCAACACTTTCTGGTTCACCAAGGGACAGCATCCCTTCTTTCAGTTCAACCCCCCTCTTAAAGATTCACTTCTTTTGTGATGCCCACAAGAAGTGAGCCAACAACAGAACAAAAACATTGTGCACTACTCCTTTCTCTTAGATCCCCAGCCACACAAACTTGTCTATTAACTTAAGCTCTTTCAGGCAGAGACTGTTGTCCTGTTCAGTGTCAACCACATTGTGAGCTCTCAAAACACCATCAACTTCTATGTAGGCTATTCCCATAGCAGGAACAAGAAATCTACTACACTTTGCTCACAGAGCTGCCTTCCCATTCTCTCAGTGTTGGAAAAAATTCGGTTACTCAGTGGAAGAATCAGAGATTGCCTTAGATCTGTGTGGATCTTAGAGGTTTAGCAGAGGTCAAGGCCTCCATGTAGAAGCCCCTTGCTTGTAATGGTTTCAGGCTGCTTTCTGCTTCTTCCATCGGTTGTCAGCACGGCTCCTGTATTTGTGCTAGCATTTTACAAAGAAAAAAAAATAAGTTAACACATGATGCCTAATATAGCTAGGCCAGTGTCAAAAAAATTCAACTCAGCAAATGTTGCCGTGTCACAAGTAAATGACCATTTCCAAACTACTGAATGAACTTGCTACTGTACAAGTTTTCCTAACAGTACCGTACTACCTGATCGTGAAGGCTTACACAGTGCACGCCAACATTTTTGAATTTTATCTTAGCAAAGCTCCTTACAATTAGCAATTAGCAAAGCTCCTTACAACAGTGCACAAGGAACCAAGTAGCCAGCATAACACTATAACCGCTATAAAGAATAATGCTCCGCAGGACTCTTGGATTGTACCTCTTGCTTCTTTGGGGCAATGCATAAAAATGGCTTTCCAACATGAAATATGACAATGTTCAGCAGCCCTTGTGGTCATCATTTGGTTATCTTCTAACTGATGACTTAGGCATTTTAGACATTCCTACAGCAACCCAGCACCTCACAAGTACTTCCATAAACTAATGCTACTGGGTATATAAGACAGTAATAGAATTATATTCTGTATAGATCCATACATTTTTATATATGCTTTACACATTATATATAATGTATGTATTATATATATTTTCTCTCTCTCTCACACACACACACGCACAGCAATAGAGTTAAAATTAAAGATGCACCTGAAGTAAAATCCCAGACTCTACCCCCCCTCCCCAACCCTTCTCTTTTGAACTTTTGGAGAAGTTTTGCTCCACATGCACATTTCATGATTCAGACTTATCTCTATAATGGATGAGCTATGGAATATCAAATCCTACCACTTACAAGTTCTCAGATCAGATCTGCATCTCAATCCACATTCATTACTTTACTTCTCGTACTCTAATTACGATGTTAAATAACTATTAAAGTAGTGTGAGAGATGAATTAAGAATTACAGGCAAGAGTGACAAGGTATGTTTTCAGATGCAACTTAGAAACAGTTAGTTTAAAGCAAGTAGAAAGATTCAAAAAGGTGGTTCCATATGGCAGGACCTGCATAGGAGTTTGTTACACCAACAATAATGAAGCATGTCAGAACAACAGAGGTTAAAATGTGTGAAAGGTAGAGCTGGTCAAATGGTTTCCATCAAGACTTTTTTTTTTTATGGATAATTGGGTTTTTGCAAAAAGTATCTGCCTTCTATGGAAAATTTGCCCCAGTTTTCATCTGAAAACTTACCTGACAGAAAATCGGGGGTGGGGGGGGGTCATTGAAAGGAATATAAAAAAAACAAAAAAACAACAAAAACAAACTTTTTCCCCACCAGCCTTTGTAAAAGGAAAGATATGGGGGTAGTGCTAGATAACCAAACGAAATGGGAAGAGGAGTTCATGAGCTACGCTCAAGCAAGTCTATGAAGTGTTTTATAAACTAGGACTATCATCTGGATCCTAAAATGAGGTAATGGAGCTGTTTTTGGATGGGGATAAAGTCAGGCTTCATGTACACACTAAGATGCATGCTTATAAATACTGAATATGGGCCTGCTGGCACTTCAAATGGAAGTTCAGGGTACTCAGCAACTTGCAGAACTAGCCCCTACATGTGTTCAGTATTGTATTATATGTTAATTGTTAACTCTTTGGTCCTAACCCAGAGCCAGCGTGACTACTCACATGAAGGCTGCGAGATCGGGCTCTATACATACGCCACGAGGTAAACCTTGTAACTTGTCTTACCACCTGGTCATCTTCTCCGAACCATTAAAGTAAACAGGGACATACTGGGAAGTATAGTACATGATTTTTAAAAAAATGACATTAGTAAAGTAGGGCTTATGCCAAATTGACAGTGTGTTATAGGTTGCTATTTGTTTGGACATAAAACTTTGAGTCTACTGATCACTTGGCCATTAGAAAAAGAAAATTAAGTTCTTGTTTTTAGGGCATGGATGCCAAGTCAGCTGTAACCAACGAATTGTCAGAGAGTGCGGCAATGGGTTGGGCCTTTCCCAGACAAAGTTAAGGAAGGAAGATATCTGCAGGCCAGCAAAGGCAAGAAAAGACAGTCTAGAACAAGGCTACTGACAAGTGTAGACGATTATGCGGGCATAGGTTTTCCACCATCCAAACAGCAGTGTCAATAAAATGAATAGCTAATGGAAGATTTGTAATGTGATGTGATTTTTCATATTAAAGCCTTCTTGAGCATAAATGTTTTAAAGTTTATCACTATGAAATATTTGGGTTTGAGTCATTTAAGCTTTAATTTTAATGGAATCGGTGCCTGAATAAAAATAAAGTAATATTAGTTCACTTAATTTAACATGGGAATTTAAAGACTCTGGAAAGCTGTTGGCAAGTCTGGAAGCTGTCTGAAATTTTAATAAGCAGTTAGTTGCTTGAAAAAAAAACAAATAACCAAAATATTTATTTCAACTGTCAGAACTTTTCAGAACTCCTGAAGGCTGCATTTTCTCATTCAACTAGATATATTTAAAATAAGAGATTCCCCTTTTCCCTCAAGTGGTTCCTAAATCTCTACTGAAAATGCATTCTCGGGAGCACCTAGAAATAGCCGAGTGAGACCTGTCAAAGTGATGCTTGAGTTTAACATATCTAACAGTAGTATCTTGGGACAGGGCAAGGGGAAGCAGGACAAGAATGGCAAATTAAATGAATGCTAGATATGTGCATTACTCATCTCGAGTCTAATGGAATAAAATGGTACTGCCCACATATAGCAGTAATAAGAATTAGCTGGGCTGCTATTTCTAGTTTAGAGCTAGATTGTAACTTACAGCCACTTGCCTAAGTAAGGTGCACGTGCAACTGTACTGTGCCATGAAGAGCTGAGGGAGAGTGTGTACTTTCAGAATACTGCAGCCTACTCCCACTGGTGCAAACAACCCACTCCACAATGACCCACCTCTTCCCTAAGGGCACATTGAGATATCAGTTCCTTCACAGAGAATGCAGTTGTGATAGACCATGCAAGTGGAGGAGGGTTCCTTGCTCATGACCTTCCTTCTCCTATAACTCTTACATGGAGGTGTCACAATAGGATACATTTAGCTGAGGAGAAATAGGGCTCTTTTGCCTAGGGGAATAACTGGTCAGAGACTTTTTTGCATGACGGGGGACTGCAAAATACTAGATGAGAATTCTAGTTGGACAAATTTAGAGTCAAAAGGTAATTCAAGAACAGGACCCGAGTTTGGTGTGCAGCTGTATTTTTACAGAAACAGATGATAAAACCTGAATGCATGTCTGACAGATGTCATGAAAAAGAGGCGATTACTTTGGTACTTTCTTTAAACCCTTCTGAGATAGAATTTGGGAACAATCATGCAATTAGTATTTTCAGAGAAGAACCAAAAAGTTTTAAGGGGGAGGATTTGGTACCTGAATGGCAGCTGGATAGTGTGATGGGTTTGGTCAGAGACACCCCATTGGGGCTGGTGTGCTAAGACTACCCCTGAGCCCATTTTCTCTGCCAGCTTGGGAATCCAGAACCCTGTCTTGTTGAGCCAGATATGCTAATCTGCTGCAACACAGACCCAGGGTCTGACCCACACCCCCAAAGCTACTTAGCAAGTGCTCCTATCTCTAGCACCCAGACACCCAGCTCCCAATGGGATCCAAACCCCAAATAAATCCATTTTACTCTGTATAAAGCTTATACAGGGTAAACTCATAAATTGTCCACCCTCTATAACCCTGATAGAGAGATATGAGCAGCTGTTTGCTCCTCCAGGTATTAATTACTTTGGATTAATTAATAAGCAAAAGTGATTTTATTAACTATAAAAAGTAGGATTTAAGTGGTTCCAAGTAATAACAGACAGAACAAAGTAAGTTACCAAGCAAAATAAAACAAAACAAAAAACATGCAAGTCTAAGCCTAATACATTAAGAAACTGATTACAGGTAAAATCTCACCCTCCGAGATGTTCCAATAAGCTTCTTTCACAGACTGGTCTCCTTCCTAGTCTGGGCCCAATCCTTTCCCCTGGTACAGTCCTTGTTAGCTGTAGCTCAGGTGGTAACTGGGGGATTTCTCATGACTGGAGCCTCCTTTGTTCTGTTCCACCCCCTTATATAGCTTTGGCACAAGGCAGGGACTCTTGTCTCTCTGGGTCCCACCCCTCCTTTTAAATGGAAAAGCCCCAGGTTTAAGATGGATTCCAGTACCAGGCGACATGGTCAGATGTCCTGTGAGACCCCAAGCCTTCATTCTTCCTGGCCTGATGAACAGGAAGGCTTGCAAGTAAACAAGCCATTTACAACCAATTGTCCTAGTTGATGGGAGCCATCAAGATTCCAGACCACCATTAATTGCCCACACTTTGCATAATTACAATAGGACCTCAGAGTTATATTTCATATTTCTAGTTTCAGATACAAGAATGATACATTTACACAAATAGGATGACCACACTCAGTAGATTATAAGCTTTGTACCTTACAAGAGACCTTTTGCATGAAGCATATTCCAGTAAATTATATTCACATTCATTTGCATATTTTCATAAAATCATATGGAGTGCAACGTCACAGAAAGAGACAAAGAAGTGGAAGTGAAAAAGGGACCATATTTAGAACTACAGATAATCACATTTACAGGGTGAATAAATGAAATGGTAGATGAATTTAACATTCATTGGTACCACTCAAGAATATAATTCTTGTTTCTTGTATAACTTGATATTCTGCAATCAAATGCAAAAAGCCAGAGTAACAGGAGTGTATGAATAGGTATTGGAGGGGGAAATAAGAGGCTGCTCCCTAGGTCTATCTCCTGGCCCACTCCATTGCCACTGCAATGCAGCTGCTCTACTGACAGCCCCAACATGGGGCTCATTGTTAGTAAAGAGGGTTTTGCAAGATCCCTCCAACGTCACAGATGGATTTAATACATGAGTCAATAAGACATCGTTCTAGGCAGAGCTGAGAGAGAGAAAGAGAGAGAGAGCGCGAGCGCGCTATAGTTAAGGTTCCTCAACCCTTTCCATCTTAAAAGCCTGTGTGTTCAGTTGCTTATAACTTTGCCAAACGTTAACCATTTGGGCCGAAATAGTCCATGCTAGACATCTGACTTAGGTGGATATTTTGGAATGTTCAGGAAAAATGGTTCAACTGTTTTAGAAAACAACATGAGGAGAAACAGGTTTTGCCAATGTTAAATTCTTCCAACAGTTTCAATGAAGCTGCATGTTTTGAAACAGGGTCTTCAAATTTGGCAGGGGGTTAAACAGGGAGGTATATTTTGTTGTCCCTGTGAAAATACACCCAAATTTGACCAATTGACAAGCCCCTGAAAACCACCTTTTGCACACATTCAGTAAAAGTTTGTTAGAGTTTGGCAGCAAATTTTCTTCAAAGATTCCATCTGTAGTGAGCATGCTCCACCCCCACAGAGCTCCATGGAGCCACACTAACAGTCACTGAGCACGCTCCAGCCCAAAACCGAACAAGAATTTTCCCACAAATGCTACTCCTGGCTGCTGGGGGCCACTGTGACATGAGAACAGAGAGCAGGGAAACTCTCTCTTCTCTGCCATCAGTGCTCCTTTTGATGACTCCCAGGCACCAGGGAGAAGAAAACCACCCATCTGGAATGGAGAGGGGTGAGAAGGACAGGCTGAGCAGTGGGATGAAGAGATTAATGGGTGGAGAGGAGCAGAGGAGGACAGGAGATGTAATTTCCTATTTAAAAAAAAAAAGTTACCATGCAGAGTCAAGCCTGTGCAACCTTAATTCAACTTCCAAACATGTGTGCATTATGATACTGTCTTTAACAACATACTGCGTTTCCCAGCGGACCCCTGCCTCAATTAGTGCACAGAAGGTGAATTAAGGTTGCATGAGCAACTTTCTATCAGCATTTCTTAAATGTTTGACTTGTCAGGCTTAGTTTCAACAGTTTTTTTTAAAATATATATTTATATATGCAGAATGTGTTTATAAACTATAATATATTAAATAATATCTGAAATATTTGCTCCTAAATACAATCCTATATTGATTCTTATAAGTACAACATGTAAAACATTAGCTATGGTGCAGTGTTGCACACAAAGCTTATTTTTGGTTTGTTTGTTTCTCCCATTTGGAAAGTAAGTTGCTAGAGCAGAATATGAATACTTGTATTTTCCTACTATGTTAAAATCATGCATCACCACATGCTATAAACTCCTGAGCTTCAGTTCTACATATTGAGATAACAGATATTCCCTTTGTTTGGTATTCTAGAACTAATCTCATATTATTTATTACAGTTCACATCACACAGATGGCACAAGAAAATTCTTTCAGCCTTTGCAACTCCGAACTACATCGAGATGTTAACTGTGGTGATTTGAAGAAATACAAAGAGAAACCAGAAGAGTCTATCCCTACAAATGAATTAACACAGCCCCTTTAAGGGTCAAGAATCTTTAATACTAACACAGCCATTGCTGCAAATGGACTGGTTTGTACAATACTTCCATTAGTGCCCACATATGCAGGATATTTTAACTCATCTGTGCTACCGGCTTTAATTTGGCTTCTCTCATTCAGGAGCAAAACCATTATCCAAGACATAAAAACTGAGGTACCCTACAACTGAGAAACAGCCAATCTCCCTTTTTACTACCAGTTTGCATAACATCAGTCCCTATTTTCAAGGCAACAAATGAGTTTGCTAGAAGAAGTTTTATGAAAAATATATCCAGACAAATTTTTTTCACTAAAAAAATTCATATTAAATTTTAGGATCAGGCTTTAATGCACAAAGCACTCAGCAAGCAAAGCAGCCAAATCTGTGGACTGAAGAATCCCTAAGTACTTATCTGCAAGACTAACACTAATGGCTGCCAAGCTCTTTGTGAAAAGTCTCTTAATATTTATTTATATGGTCATCTGCGTTTCAAAATGCCTCAATACTATTATGTTAATAAATTTTATAAAGTGCACTGAATGTATAGGATTGAGACCAGGAATCACTATGACCTATATTGAGTATTATACAGGAAATAAACATTTGTCAGATGTATGAAGAATTAACTCAGAGAGAAATCTTTACATCTACAGAAAAGATACTGAAATTACTCAGAAATCTCTTGTTCACTCATCCAGCTGAAATGTGAAGTAACAACCTGTGTCCACTTTAGCTATGGACAGAACACTGGACTGGGACTCAGGAGACTTGGGATTTATTCCCAAGCCTGCTGTGTGACCTTGACCTCTCTGTGCCTCAATTTCCTCATCTGTAAAATGGGGATAAGGACACTTGCCTCTTCTGGAATAAAATAAAGGAAAATAATACTTTCATATCATGGAATTAATACTCTGCCCCCTGAAGTCAATAGCTAAGCTCACAGTGATTTCAGTGGTGTGGAATCAGCCCCCCATTAATGCTTACACAATACTTACCTATGTATAGTGAGACTTTGTTCATTGCTTGGAAAAACAAAACAATCTGGCATCCTTGCAAAGCGGTAGGAAGTGCTTTTTATTGATGAGAGTAACACTATTCCCAGAATCATATATTATGTATTATTTTATAGCTTGCATGATATTAAAGTTGCATGGTTTGTCTTCAGAAGTTATGATTAAGGTTATAATGGAGGGTATTAGAATTCAGTTCGGATTGGTTGCAGTAACCTTTTAAATCTAGAGGTGTAATAAATTTCTCCAGCATGAGGAGAATTAAAAATCCCCATTTTTCAGACACCATGCAATAAATAAGTAGTTTTCAGTGTCCTTAATAAAATATTTATAGAGGCAAATGCTGTTAAAGGTTACTAGATTCTGTGCTTAGCAAGCTGCCAAGCTCCTATATGTTTCAAATAAAGGAAAAAAAATTGTTGGAGTTTTTTTATTACTTGATCATCCCATGGTTTATATCTGTTGTGCAGTCCCTTCTGATAGGGCTGCAAAATAAAACAGAATCTTTGGGAAACCTGAATTTTGTTTGTATGTGTTTATAGCTTCTTTTTTTTTGGGGGGGGGGGGAAGGGGAATGGCAGATAGATGTTTTCCCTTCAAACTGGCACGTTGCAGGTTAAACTAAGGTTTACAGAACTCCCTTAGACCTTGATCCTGCAAACACATATATAAATTTATGCACATTTAAGTCTTTGCAGGATCAGAACCTTCAACATATGGTGAAAGGAGGCCAGTTGTATTAAGGGCTTGTAGAGTTCTGTGCAAGGTTGGGAGGGAATGTGTAGCATAAAAATTGTGGATTCCATGGCAAGGAAGTGACAGGCTGCCCCACATGGAACTGCTAATATAAGGTTGCTTTAGGTATCTCCCTCTCTATCAGTAGCACGTTTCCACAATATTCAGGCTACAGTGGTTCAGAACATAAATACGTACATACTTAAACTATGTGACCCACCCTAGAGTTTGTGGCCCAGAAACGCAGATTTCTTCATAATCTGCCTAAGAAAAGCAATTAATAAGTGATGAATCTTGGCTACAACTAAGCCATCACAACTCAGAGCTCTATTAATTCACGGATCGTTTCTGCATCTGCTGAGAGCTGTGGATCTTGATAATAGACAGTGTCACTACTTTTGTCTGCACTGTCTCACTCTCTCTAGTCCAATTCACATCACAGAGGGACTAGCATGAATATTTTCATGTGGACCAAGGGAAGAGGTGAGGGAAGAAGTAGTCTGAGGATGTGCAGGAGTATAGTTCTGTCCCAATACTCCAGTATCAGCATAACAGACAGACCAGGCTGTATGAAGGATGGTATATTGCCAGAGGGAAATCTAGGAACTAGATCATGAGAAAAAAGAAAAAAGCTACAGCTTAAACCCAATCCACATACTCCTATCCAAACAGTGGAGTAATAGTTCCTACAAAGATGGGCCCTCCCCACAACACACCCAAGTACCAGGAGGCCGTACCCTTTGTAAGGCTCCCAGCAATATTTTCTTGACCTTTCAAACAACTTATTTTCCTCTGCCATAAATGCTATCACCTCTCTCTAAACCTCACATTCTCCCTTCACAACCCCCCCTTCATCTCTTTCTCCCACAAATACCCCTCCTTCCTTGAGCAGGTTTAAATGACTACACAAGGTGAAAGACAGTGAAGAATAAGTGTCCGTATGTTTCCTGGCTAGGTGACTATTGAAGTTTTTCGGGGGGAATAGAGAGGTAGGAGAGAGGGAAGTTTACTTAAACTGAGGAGACGGGGTGCCTATGTTGAATTGATGAGGTTGGAGAGACCTTGTTACCTCATTTATTTATTGTTTAACTTTGTTTATCACCTGCTTTGGAAATATACTCTGGATTGTTTTTAAAATCAATTGTGCCTGCATTTTTTTTATTCTTTTGTTCTGAGAGATGGAATCAGATGTGGGCACATGTGCATGCTCTCTAGAGACTGAAGGGAAGTTGGTGTTTGGCTGTCTACCAGAATAATTTTAGACTCAGTTCTTCCTTTTGCATATACTAATATAATCCCGAAGGTGGTTTTTTTCATACACATTGACTTGTAGTCACTGCTGCATACCTCGTTCTCCCTTAGTTATTGTTTTACCCAATGTCTTTGAATGAAACAGTACTGCTCAGCTCCTTTGATACCTATGCAGACGACTATACCTATCTATTTATATAATTTTTGAGCATCCTTTCCTAGCTTTGAACCAATGCTAGACTGCAGTTATATCTTAATGTGTAGGACAGAATGCTGGTTGTCCTGGTTAAGAGGACAAATGGATGAGGGAGCCAGGTATTTCGTTGATGCAATCGTGTTTATTTACAAAGTCTTGTTTCCCTATACACAGAAAATCAACCAGCATGAGACAGCTCCTTTGCTTTAGACTTTTTCCGAGGACTACTCTTTCAGTGCTTGTTCTGCTGTCTCCTTGGCTTTCTGCTCCTTCTCTGTGGTGTTCCACGTTACTTTCCAGTCACACATACCTGGCTTCAATCCATTTAGTGACCTACTCCTGAGTTTGTTATAAGGACACAGTGGAAAATCTTTCCCACATACAGCTAACGCCTACTTCAGCCTTGCCTAAAGCTTTGTTTCGGGCCCAAGACCCCCATTGTTTCAGCTATCTATTGCATAAAGGAACTCTCAACTGAGCTACATATATATCCTGAATGAAATATGGCTGTTACATTTGTTTCAATGAAGTTTAACCCAGCACACATACTTTACCCTGAATATCAAGTGCAATTCTGAGATATCTCATTTTCAGATACTGTATGAGACTATGAGTTGGAGGTTACTTGACCTGTACAACCTTCAGTTTCCCACTTTGAGACTTTTTTTTTTTTAAATAAGAGTCAGGAAACACTCCTTAACATTCAAACACAATGGGGGATTATAAAATGGATACTCTTAATACTCTCTGGGAACAGGATTAGGTCCTATACTAGTGTAACATTCATACCCTGTTTTCTTTTTTTTTTTTTCCCCCCTCACTCAGGCTTCTGCTGTCTTGGATGTGAAGTTTTTCATTTTTTTAAAACTCTAGTCCAATGACAGTAGCATGCATCACACCCCACCATTTTTCAATATCTGACCAAACAAATGTTATGTCAACTTCGCATATTATGTAAAACTTAAAATAATTTCAAGAAATAGAGTCTCTCCAAACTTCTTTTTTTAAAAAAGCCCTTGTATCATTGAAAACCAGCAGAGGCAAAGTAGTACTGAACTTAATCTTCTAGATTAGAAGCCATTTATCATCTTGTCCTAGTCACACAATAACTATTTCTATCAAGTGGGCTAGAGATCCGAGCATAGGCCTGGTAGCCTCTGGAGTTCTACAACCAGCTTTGTCATTAACTATGTGACTTAAATCACTCAACCTCCCTGAGTCACTTTCCACATCTGTAAAATGGGAGTACTACTATTTACATAACAATCATGTTGTGAAGCATGGGATTAAATAGATAAAATAGAATTTTCAGGAGGGCTCAGCACCCACAATTGGGGCCAGATTGTAAAGAGAGTCCTGCCCCCATTTAGGCACCCGTTTAAATTGCCAGATTTCTAGAAGAGGCCAGCCTTTTGGATGCTGAGCACTTCTAAAAACTTGGCCATTTATATTGGTGCCTAAATGGGAGGTGATCTTTTAAAATCTGTTCACAATTGTGGGTGCTGAATAAATGAAAAACTAGCCCTGAGTTCTTTAGAGAATTTGGCCTTTAATGGTTAAAATATGCTATGTAAGAACCAAGTGTTATTCCACAATTCACCCATTTCTGCAGCATATAAGTGGTTGTTTCTCCCATTGGGAAATTAATCAAGGGTGATATGAGGAATTCAGGAGCTGCAACCATGAGGGGAGACAGGAATTAGGAACTATTGATAGATAGCCTTAGCTTCTGTGGCCACTTCAGGATGTTCTGAGAAACCCACAGATCCTAGGAAAGCCATGGGTTAGGGGGCAGGCCCTCTTCTCTTCCTTGTGTTTTCCTCATAAAGTGGATATTTTTCTGCACAGACCTGAGTGAATCTTAAAGGCTTGGTGCAGTTCAGCTAAGATTACAAACAGGCTGGAAAGCTGAAAACAATTTTTCTTGGGATTTTCAGTAATTTTGCTTCCTTCTTGGCCAGAAAACCTGTGAAAACCTCTCTCATGTTATTCCTACACTTCTGCTTTCAGTTCTGGCTAGAAATACAAAAGGTGAAAACAAAAAAAGTAATAGGGGAAGGAAAAAAATTGAAGTTATCTCAACTTTTTCATGCCTCATAAAAGGCTCTTTTCAGGTTCAAGTTCTGGTTGAAGATTTTGGTTGGTTATTTTATTTGTGTCAATATAACCAGCACTATTGAAACTGCTTTATTTTTGTTGCACCCTCATCATCAAGGAACAATACCTCTGGGAGGAGAGCCCTGCAACCCGATCCAAACCCAACTACAAGTTTCGGGGACGGAAAAAATGGAAATCCAACCAGACCCTATAAGGCTCTGGTCTGGTTGACTCTCCTCCTCATGCCCATGGGGTTGGCGTGGCAGTGGCAGCTGCATGCCCCACTCCTGCCAGTTGCTGCTCTGTGAGTAGCACAGAATGAGCATGCCAGGGAGCTACAGCGCCTCTCACTCCGCAGCACAGAAAATACAGCAGGGAACTCGGCACACAGTCACTGGCAAATGCAACTGCTGCTGTGCCAGCCCTATGGGTGGAGGAGGAGAGCCAACCCCACAGGGGAGAGGGAGTGGCAGTGGCACCGACTCAGATTCAGGGGGAAGGGTTGGGTTGGAAAACAACTCAACGCTCTTACGCTTGGGTCTGGTCTGGGTCCAGGTATAAAAATTAGGCCTGATTAGATCTTTGTCTGAGAGATCTTCCTGGAGCAGTGAAGCTACAGTGAAGCTGCTCCCTACTTGGGCCGGTGGCTAAATGCAACCATATGGCCTTAATGAAGTATGCCTCATAAGAGTACTATGAGGCAAGATAGTATTACCCCCATTTTTACAGATGACAATTAGAAGCACACACTGGTTTATGACCAAGTTTTCAGAAGCATATACTAATGTTGTGTTCCCAGCTTCGGTAACAAGTGGCTACTGAGCACCCAGAAATTGAGACACCTAAAATTAACTGATTTTTTTTTTTTTTTTTCAGCCAGAGGTATTTACCCAAGGTGAATCTATAGCAGTGTCAGGAACTGAAGCCAGACTCCCAGTCCCAGGCCTTAACCACAAGCTCATCTTTTGTCATGGAAATTGTAAGATCAATTAAAAAAAAACAACACCAGTTTCCCTAAGAATCTGCTTACATTATTTCTTTCAGGCATCACCAATTTTATTCATCTAAGTCCTAAACAATGCGGGAGATTGAACACAAACCACTTCCATTACTCTTGCTTGCTACAATGGAAGTTATGGTGCATTTGAAAAAAAAATGCTAATTGGGAAACTAAGTTTAATTCTTTATACAAATGAATACACTTTGCCACATGCTATACGGAATTAGCTCCACAGTATATTTAACACAACAATGCTAAAAATCTTAAAGCGCTGTTGGACTTCTGTAAATACACTAAACAGTTCAGATAGGTATGCACAGAATCAATATACAACAGAGACTAAAGATCAGAAATTCTAGATGAGGGAATTATCTTCCATAAAACTGCTGTTTATGTTGCAAACTGGTGCAATGCATTGCATCAAAAAAAAGAACAAAGTCATCATTCCTTCATACTACCTATGGATCCCCATATTAAGCCCAGCAGGTAGGAAGATATTGTATACATTTCAGAAAGCGTCTCCTTGTCAACACAAAACTACTTGTTTTATTGTGAAGTCCTGTAAAATTGTGCTAGTAACAATAAGTTCTCCTTATGTTCCATATTTCCAAACATTTACACAAATATAATTAAGAATATTTATTTTCTGTATGCCACCTAATATAAAGGAGAAAATGAGATTTTTCAATTTGCTCGCAGTTCTGAGGAAAAAAGTCATTTTGGGTCAGCCCCAATCCATTTCTCCCCCCACCCCCCCAGAATTACTGTCAAATAAAAACAAAATCTGAAAAAAAATCATTTTGGTCTGTAACAACATTGGCCACCACCAGAGTGCCCCTACAGGTCACTTTACGGCAGCCTGCCTCTGTCCCCCCCGCCCTTCAGGGCCTTTTAAGAACTCACTGCCCATGCATAGTTCAAAGAAAATCCCCTCTTGGGCTCTACTTTGAGTCCTCTGGTACACTCAAGCTCTCTAGGCCTCAAACCCAGTCCGGTGCCTCTCTTCTGATTGACCCAAAACAACATAAAACACAAACTCACACAATCTTCAGGCCAGTTGGCCTTTACAGTCTTTCACCTGTTTCAGCAGGGTTTCTTCCAGACTTCCCTGGTAAAGAGCTTTCTCCTGCTCTCTGCTGTTTCTTCAGCTTTTTCACTGCTCAGGCCCTGCAGGAGCCTTCTTGCTCCTTGTAGTATCTAGAACTTCCACCCTTCACTGCTCCTTTCTTCTCATTTTCTATGAAGAGCACCCAGGTGCAGCTCATCCTGTAATCAGGGCTAGCATAGCCCCAGGCTCTCCAGCAAGCCTCCCTGTGACAAGGTCAAACAAAATGTTTCATCTAACCCAACGTTAAATGTTTCATTACATTTTGGGAATTACTAAACCTTTTTTTTAGATATAAAAGCAATGTAAATGAAGGGATAGCTTCACAAGGGGATTTAGGCACCATTCACAAAACCAGGGAGGAAGAGCTCCTCTTAAGCCCTAGAGTCCAGTGGTTCTGGCACTCACCTGGAAGGTAGGAGACCTTAGTTTGAATTGGAGCAGGGACTGGCACATGAGTGTCCCCTTTCCCAAGTGAATGCCCTAAGCACCAGGCTATAGAACCATTCTCACTGTCTTTGTATTAAGTATTTCACATAAAGTGGAACAACTTCAACAGGAGAGATTGAGAGACACCCACCTGTGACTACCCAATAGACTGGTGGTTAGGGAACTCCTGGAGAACTGAGTGTAAATCCCTGCTTCCGAGGAAACTACCACCACCACCTCCTGGGCCTTGTGAATGATGTTTAAGTCCCCTTGTGAATCTAGCCCAGCAAAACAAAACAGTTCATTCTGAAAATGTCAAAGTGAACTGTTTTGACATGTCTGATTCTTTTAAAATTATTTTTTGACCCAAACAATTCAGCAAAATCAACATAAAATTGTGAAACATTTCAGCCAACCCAAACTTGCATTTTTTTGGAGAAAAAAGCTTTGGCTAAAAATATTTGCCCAGCTCTATGAACTACCCTTTTACCCCCATGCAGAAGTGGTGCTTCCAGGCCCCAGTAAACCTACGCTGGTGGGGCAGTATAGGGAGTTTACATTGCTGCTGCTTCTGCTGTACGTATGGATCAGTAGAGAAGTTCAGTCTCCAGGACCTTCAATCAAAAACTTTGCAACGGCTCTAAATTCACATTTTAAATAAAAGACTCACGAACTGACAATTAGCTTTCTGGCTGCGATGTTAAATCACATGCTTTTAATAGATAACTGCAATGCTACAGGGCATGTTTTTATCCCTAAAGTTTCTGGGGAAAAGATGCATTGCAGGGGAAAGAGATTCCACAGAAACTGCAACTACAGGTTAAAAATAAGAATCAGATATCTGAGGCCTAAAGGGAATATAACTTCCTGCATTACTAATATGCATTCCAATTAACTAGCTCATGAAAACAACACTGCTTTTCAGGTGAATCATTTCTTTAATAAAGAAAACTTTCCATAGCATTCCCACCTCTACCACACACATTGCAAACAAAGAAATGTACAATAGAAATGTTTGAAATACCTACCTCGATGCACAGTAAGTGTTCACATAGGGAGGCTCAGCTAGAGAAGGCTTTTGGTTTTGTCTGTCTTTTTAAAATGTATGCATCTATCAGTGGAGGCAATAGGGTCCAATAGGTAGGCTGATGAACTGGGAGGCAGAAGACTGGTTTTAATCTTGGCTAAACCACAGACAGGGTATTTGACCTTAGATAAATTACTTCACCTCTCTCTTTGCCTCAGTTTCCCAATCTGTAAAATAGGGATAATAATTCTATCCTCTTTTTGAAGACCTATGGACCTGTAGTGCCAAGTACTATAATCAAAACATAGCCATCTTACATTAGACAGGCTACACAAACAGGTCCAATTCTGGGATTATTTAAACTGGACATTTTGTAACTCACAGGCCAGCTGTGGAAAGTCAAGATCAACGGTAGATCTTGTGTACTGGATCTGACACAACAGCATTGCACCACTGCTAACTAAGGCCTGTTCTCTAATGTCTGTGTGTTACAATTAGAAATGGGCTCACACCACTAAATTCCGATCTGGATTTACATTATCCTCATTTTATAGAGTCATAAACCACAGCAGATTGATGGCAGAATCAGTATCATTGAGGAGCCTTGACACCCTTTACACTACTTTAATCACAAGAATAGAGTCTAGTTTGTCCACTGTAAAAGTATAATTTGCTTAAAGTTCTCCATCACACACTCAAACCCTGACACAAGACTAACAGACTGAAATGGGGGGGTCTTGTTGCTTGTGGGCCTCATCCAAACTGTCAGCACATACTAGAAATGCATTTCATATTTCTGCAATGCTTCTTCACCCGAGGAAGAGACCTGTAAATAGCCACAGTAAGTGAAGCTGCAGAGCTGATTTTTCTCCGCCATTTGCAGTATGGCTTCCTGCTGGTGCTCGTTGTTTGAGGAGATTTAGCAAGTGACAAAGCCCTCTTACAGCAAGATACAATGAAACGACTAGTGATTATACAATTTTCTTTAGTTTCCTTCAGCAACCTTGGTAACCACTCCATAAAGTTACCTGTACCCATACATCATGCCTACTTACACAGCTCCGTGTGTCTTGAAATGTGCTGCGGAGGTGTGCAGAGCTATTTTAAAATGCTATAATTTCCCTAAATTATTTTAAAAAGTCAAGATCTGTACTGATTTAAAAATTCAAAAGGTTACATATCTGAAAAAGTTACCAGTGCTCTTTTAGAGCTTGTAGTTTAAAGAGAAAATAATACCCTTTCAACATGCACAATTAAACATACTGTACAGAACTATGAAAGAGCCTAAGATATCATCTTTGCACCTGAAATAAACATGTGCTACTTAATAATTCTCTGAACTTCCAGAAAAATGCCTTTTAGCAGAGCACCTCAATGGCTTAAACAAAACTTTTTAAAAAAAATTATAAAACAAATTTTCCCATTCTAAGTATAATTTATATTTCTCAATATCAAATATAAACCAATATTCACCTAAAGCATATAAACAGACTAATAATTACCACTAAAATCTCTTCCCAGTACATACGCCTCTCCAACCATCTTTATCCCAAAAGCCTGGGGGGGACTTAGCTTTGGAGCATGTCTTGAGAAGTTAACACATTCATAGTCTGCAATGAATGTTCACTAGGTGAACACATATGGATTAGAGGAAAATGAATTCCAGAGACAAGATGTCTTCCATGAGACTACCCTTCCAACCACCATTCCTTGTCAGTTAAATAGACTAAAATTAATTAAAAATCAGCCTGAAATCAATATCCTATCCCCTGAGGCACGGAAAGGTTGGGTAATTTACCCAAGGTCAGAGGAGATGGCAGTGGTAAAGTTCAGAAGATAACACAAGTGTCACCCAGCTGACTTATAAGCAGTAGACTACACTAAACATCCAAGTTTTGCATACTATGCAAACTATCTAATCAAAGAATTTGGAAGTTTACCTGCTGAAACTGGAGAAACAAGTTAATATATGAAATAGTATTAATCTATTATTGATATAGTCTTATGTTAGTTACAAAGTTCCAGTCATCTGTTCAGAGCAAAGAAACCTCTGGGATAAAATTGGAAGAAATAATGAGTTATAAATTACTATTTGAAAATGGAAGAACAACATACAAATATGTCCTAGAGATGTACGTAGGGCCGGATTATCACATAAGAACTATAGATGCTATAGAGGTACATGCAGATTTCTGAAGATATTTATTGAGATGAATAATTTATTTAATCTTAACTTTAAAGTAAAGTATTTCCAAACAAAAGGTGCAGAAACTGTTACTGCAGAGACCTACAAGGCACCTTCATTATAAAGCATATTTATTGTCACTTGAAATTACCTCATGGAATAGGAAGTGACAACAGAGTCGTACAAAAATATTAGTCTGTGGATATAAACACAAAATTTTCAGAATTTTTTCACCAAAAGAGTTTGCAGATTTGACCAATGCTAAAATTCCATCATTTTCACTGCATACACTTTAAAAAAATTATTAAAAATCAAAATGGAAACATTTTGCTATTCAGATGTGGTCTGAAATTTGGCAAACAAACAATAGTGTTTTGCAAAGAATAGTGAAGTGCTTTCAGATGCATCACAAACTGTTTTTCTACCACCAAACATGATTTCAAGCTGAAGAAAATTTAAATTTTCCTCTGAATAACCAGAGACAAAACTAATACATTTAGGTTTCTCATGACAATATTATTGTTGATGGTAAGCCTTTTTTTTTTTTTTAAATTGCTTTGGAACTGCTAGAAGGTAAATTATCCTGGCATATCATATTATCTCATGATTTTAATCCTGTAATTGAGGGAAATGGATCATGCCACCTGCTATAGGATGTAGCTTGATTAATTAATTTTTTAAAAAAGCATAAGAATCACCCACAGCATCACCTACATCAGTTACATCTCATTAAGGAAATAAATGCTCACATATTTTCCCTTTTTCTATTATCATTTGTATCAAGTTATCACCCAGAGACTCCAATATGATTCAGGACTAGAGCTGGGTGACATTTTTCATGTGAATTTTTTTCCCCAGAAAAAACACAGATTTGGGTCAACCAGAACAATTTGGGAACTGGAGTAGACTTCAGTAAATTGTTTCAGTTGAATAAAAAAAAATGGAAATGTCAAAATGCTTTGTTTCAGCATTTCAAAAACAAAAGATCACACACTAGGAGGGGAATATCAAGAAAGCAGTTCACAGGGAGATGCAAGATAAAGTTGGGTGGAGGGTTTTCTATGGCACATAGCACCTTAATGCCCCAATACAGAAAAGTTATGAAGCATATACTTAACTTTAGCACCTGAGTAGTCCCATGAATTCTTCAGTGGGACTACTGACAGGTTTAAAGTTAAACACATGCTTTGCTAGATCAGGGCCAGAATGCGTAGCATCTTGAGGGGATTTTATATCTATATAAAGTCTAGTAAAGATGTAGCCTATGTTTTATATATACTATTTCATATATATATATATATATATATGTGTGTGTGTATGTGTATATATATATATATATATATGAATGAAATATATAAATAAAACATAGGCTACAGCTTTACTAGGCTTTTAAAGCAACACTTTAAAATTCTCCAGTCACAATGGTATAAGACAGGTTTCAGAGTAACAGCCGTGTTAGTCTGTATTCGCAAAAAGAAAAGGAGTACTTATGGCACCTTAGAGACTAACCAATTTATTTGAGCATAAGCTTTAGTGAGCTACAGCTCACTACTCAAACATCAAGAAATCTGTGCATGACCTAAAAATCAAGCTAATGCAACGCTATTTATTTTGACTGGGAACTAACAATTAAGGTAGCAGTTCTAGGAGAAAACATGTGGTAGAGATGCTAAAAAACGAACTTTATTCCAAATGTTTAATGATGACACAGTAAAGTGAAAAAATAAATGTGAAGATGTTGAGTTAGAGCTAAAGATCTGGCCCTCAGTTTCTGAAACTAACTTTAGTATAGAACAATATAAATGTTGTAATTACTATGACTAGCTATTCAGAATGAACTCCATGGAGTTATTTCCAAGGCATGATTGTTGTTTCCAAGATAGTCCCACAAAAAGCTGAAAAATCTATTAAATCTTTTCTGTATGTAACTGTTGGCCTTTGAATCATAGAATTATTATTCCTCTTTTACGGACTGAAATCCAGTTTCCCAATTTGGAATTGCAAAAAAGGAAAGTAGAGCACACTGAAAAGGAATCTTTAGTTTTAGATTTCTAAGAAAATGAAAACTAGCTGAATAAATCAGTGCAACATAGTTAGCTCAAATGAACATACAACCATTTCACTTCACCTTCAGGCTCTTATCTGCTGACTTCAGCTTGCTTTTTACAACACTTTTGGATAATTATAGTAAGACAACACTCATAAAATAACCTTAAGTAATAGAATTTGTTCAATTAGCACAAATCCTATTTATAAGGACCCATAGGGCTCAATCCTATAAGATTGAGAACTCCGGCCCTATACAGAAAAGCACTAAGCATATACTTGACATTATACGCTTCATTTGTTCCATTAGCTTAAGTGCTTTGCTGGTTTAGGCCAGAATGTTCAGCATCTGGCAGGATTGAACCCCTAGTGATGTTAGAAGCCAGAATCAAGGTTTTACTTGGAACAGTTCACTATATTTTAAGCATTCCAGAGCTCTCAGCATTGGCATAATTTTGCTCCATCTGATATCAATGATAAAACTTATTGAATTCAATGAGAGTGAAATTCAAAAGTTCTATGCACTTTTGAAAATCATTTTCTAACTGACCCTTGCTGTACATGGACCCCAGGGCCATGACAAAAAATTATTCCATACTAATTAGTTTGAAAGACACTTCCCCCAAGTGCAAGCTCTGACAAGGCAATGGGCTCAAAATCTGATTTTTTTAAGCTATACTTTACCAGGATGTTATAATAAAAAAAAAAAAAAATTTTGGGATTTATCCTCAGTGGGACTGAAAACCAACACTTCCCACTGATGTAAGTTGTAAACAACTTAATTACATCAGCTGAAGTAAATGGCAGCTTTGGGGGGTCAGCCCCAGGCGCTTAGATTTTCAAATACTTTGACAAAGCCTCATGAGAAACATTCAGTTAATTCGCAGACATGGGAATGACTAAATCATCAGATTTGGAATTGCAAACTAACAGGTGGAATTGTTTGACATTTGTATAAAATTTGGCATTTTGGGTTCACTTCAAAAAATCTTTTTTTTCTGGACATGTCATAGTACTGATATAAAGTGAGCACTATAGTGAATACCAGACCAGCCTGTAGGCATGAAATACTGGGTAGATTTATACACTCCCCCCACCCCCAACCTTGCTTCCTTTCTTGAATATAAAACAGATTAATAAAAATGATCAAGATAAGATGACGGACAGAACTTCCTAACATACTGCCAGGCTTGATCATCTATTTAAAATAAACATAGCCATTTCCACAGAAAGAGAGTGATAATGTACAAAGCTTGTCTTACAGTCCTTTTTGATCACAAAGTTTTAACCATATATTTGTCCTAAAGGGGAACATTAACAAGTGTCCAAATACAAATCATTTGCAAGCATTGGTACTTCGTATAAATCAGTGACAAACTGGAATCTGTCAGGAAGGATTTTAAAAATTGCTTTATTTTATATATGGCACCCTTCATTTCGTGCTCCATGTCGAACACTTTAAAATACTGAAATAAAATACACCTAAATAAAACAAAACAATTTAATTAAAAGTCTGCTCATAGAGGGAGGTGTTTACCAGTCTGAGACAAGAATTCAGCAACAGTTCTTGCTCAGAATGACAATGGACAAGATCCCCCTTCCTGCTCATGACCCTTTACACCACATAGAAGGACCACAGTGGTGTAGATGAGACCGTAAAACAGCTCTACCCAGGGGAGGATTGTCCTGTACTCTGGTAGACATCCACAAAAGACTGTCTTCTGAGGACCCCCTTACAAGCCCTGGAATAGATAGTGTACCAGGTGTTGGGCAGGAATGTTAGGGGTGGGACTACACACACAGTGCTGCAGAGATTCCAGGCAGTGCTGCCACCATTTAGAAAGGCCCCCTGAGCTGTCTAAGTTACCCTGTAGAACTCTCCAGCTCCTGGAATAGTCCAGGTTTGGTGGACATAAAGGTGGCTTAAAGCCATGTAATGAATTATGGAAACAATGATTAAATTATGCAAGCAATCAATCATCAACAAAAGCATCTGCATTCAAGGTACAGTCAGCAGTCCAGCTGAAACACAGGAACTGGAGAGTTGCTAGTATGCCTTAGTAAGTATCAATCCAACTTTTGTACAAGGACAAGGAGACAGTGAAAGTCTTTTGGGTCAGATAAAATTGAATAAGATATTTAATCTTTCCTATCATCCTTACTATAGAATTCAGTCAAAGTTGGTGGTGACTGAAGGATACAGACATTGCAGAAAAGCATGAGCTGTACTAATTCAATCAGGACAGAATAAGAGCCTAGCATCTGGCTGTGTGGCAGCCCAGAAGTGTTCTGACCTTAGGTGAAAGTGGAAATCCTACTGGATGGTTTTTCAAATTTTATAACTGTGCATGCCACTTATCGATAAATAGAAAGTGCCAAAGAACAGACTCCCTGCCCTGAAGAGTTCACTGAATAAAGGCTTGGATGGGATAACAATACAGACTAACACAATACAGATACACATTGTGATGTGCAAAGATTATAAATGGAATGCTTCACATTACATGTGAGTTTTCAGCACTTTAGAATGTAAACTCTTTGAGACATGGATCATCTTTCAGTTGTGCTAAACACTGTATGTATAAATAATGAAAAGTATCCAGGTGAGAATTTGGGTCAATCACAAGCAGCTCTGTCAGTCCTGTGTGCTCACCTTTAAAATGGTGCAGTGATGTATGCTCAATAAAGCAGGTTATGAGTCATAATTCCTCTGATTCATGTGAGATGGTATAAAAACTGAAGTTTGTGAGCCTTTGGCACAGATTTCATGTTCAAAACCAGATTTACAAAAGATACCATCTAACAGAAGTCTGTAAAAGGCCCTAAGAAACCTCAGAATCTAGTGTCTGTTTCAAAAGAAAAAAACAAGTAAGTTAAAACATTGGCAATCCTGGAATAAATAAGCTGGCCCAGGAATTCTAGTGCATACTTCAAGAGGACCCAAGAATGTGTGTGGTTTACAGTGGCACAAACAACAAATAATTGAGCAATAAAAACCCAGAAACCTGACTCCAGTGAGAATTATTGAGAATATATGACCCTGTGTCAGTTCTCCAAGCAGAAGTGAGTGTAGACAACAAGTTAAGGCAACACCATTTTCTTGCATTTGTTGGACTTCTCAAAGGTAAAGTGGGAAAGTAGAAGAATGAGGAATCCATGACCTGCAAATAATTTGTCTGTAGAAAACTGCACTCCCGAAGTTAGCATTTCAGGTGAAGAAAACGTGGTATGGTGGTAGGAGTTAGAAGAAGAAAAGTTCCCTATCATACACATGCCATTCAACTGTTGATTTCTCAAATTTTGGATATATTTTATTTCTTTAATTTTGTTACATATTGCCTGACATTTTGGGCTATGCTTGGAAAATTTGGCACCGGTTGAGTGGAGGGGAAAAAAGGCAAATGAAGTCTTCTACAGTTCTGGCCATAGAAAAGTACAGTTAGCTATAAATCAAGAGAAGGCAGATCTTCTGAGATCCAGCATCGCACTAATGATATTCTGTTAGAAAACCGGTATACAATTTTGGCCCCAGGAATATAGTGGTGCTATGGCAGAGCCCCAGAAAGTTAAAGACAGATTAAAAATGGTTTATAGGGCTGATCTGAGGGTCTGAGTTGCAATGAATAAACTATTTTATTTATAGTGTTTAAATGAAAGGAGACAAAAAGAGTATAAAGGAGAACCTGAAGGAAAAGGAACAGATCGTTGCCAATAAACCAAATGAAATCATAACTAATCAAAAATGAGATAATTAATTGATATTAAGGAAAGATTAGGGATAAGTCTTATAAAGGAACAAGGTCAAATTACTTGACACAAAAGATAGCAGAAATATGAACAGGGTGTGGAATACATAGGGAAATAAGCCTGGTCCAGTATAGGAATGAGAAGAACAAATGTCTTCGTGCACTCATAGTTTAAAATTGTGATATGTAAGTTGACTGAGTTAAACTGGAAGAAAATCAATGTGTTGAAAATATTCTCAGCTGTGATGGAGTACAATGAAGGTGATCCTGTGACATACTCCAAAGTGGCAGAATCTCTCTAAAACCTCTGCATTTTTCTTCAGCTGTAAAACAAAGGTTTCTTTAATTGCACACACTACAATGCTCTTAAATTTTTTTCAGAGCTCAAGATATTAACAGGTAACATCTAATACAGATCAACATGAAATCTAGAAGAATTAGTGCTGGAATTTAAATTTTAGTGTCAGGATGCACATCTAAAATCTCAGCGCCTTTCCTCATTTTCTGAGCCAAGATTTTGAGACAGTGCGAGCTTGTGTGATTGTTTCGCATGATCAGACTTACATTTGACCAATGTTTATTGATGTGTAAGACTATCTTCCAGTGTAAGCTAATGACAGCATTCCACTACAGCAAAGAAATCCGGACTTCCCAAATGCAGTAAGTTCTAGTCTCCGCATTGCTGCTGCATAAATAATGAAATCCTATATTTGATCAACTGCTTAGATTCAGTCTGACAAAATCAAAACTGTCTTATTCAGCATTTGCTGGGGAGCCAAATGAAGTGCAATGATTCAAATTGTCTGGCAACATGATCTTTTCACATTTAATTTCCGACTGTTTCCAGATGCAAAAGTGAATACATCCTGCTGATGCAAAACCACAGGTCACATTGGTTATTGCACACAGTGCAATAAGGAAAGCATCTCTTTCTCACTTGATTAGTTCATTTTGATTACTTTCATACTGGGCTGCTGGATGCTAAATGCAAGTCAGCGTTTATTACAAGAGAAACAAATATGAATATTTTTTCCTTATAGTGACTAAAAGATACCTCTTGAAAGAAAACAGTATAACTGTTCTTGAGAACTAAGCTAAAATCAGCAAGCTATGTGGCCAAATTCACAGTTGCACTTACTAAGCGCTAGGCAAAGTTGATAGGGATGGGTCTCAAAGAAGCTGTTGGTTGCTTCCTGATCCGGAGACCAATTCTATGCAGACCTAAACTTCAGAGTAGTTTAGAAGAACTTCAAAGCCACTTTAAAAGATGCCAGTTAGCTATGGCCCCAAGCCAGCCATTACACCAATGGTGTGTACCCACTCATTTAAATCTATTTGACACCAGAAAGATCAGTTGAAAGTAGACCTATCAGACTCATAGTTCTTAATGCCAAAGAGTACTGATTTTCAAACACTAATTTCAATAAAACAATTATAACCACAAAAACTGAACATATTTTATGGGCTAAAGGCTACAATATTCCAACATGGATGGTGGAAAATAGTTGAAGTCATTTATGTACCTAACTTAGGCACCTACATTTGAAAAAAAAATTGCTAACCACCTAACCTAGCAGTACAATCACATAAGTCAAAATATCAGGAGACATTTTATAATGGGTACATAACTTGTTATTTTAAAATGATAATTTAAAGCCTTGTATGTTTAAAATCCCTCAGTTAGACACAGGCAGACATCAGAGTGGTAATAATGAGAATGACATACATCTCCAACTTAAATGAATCTCACACCTACCATCCTAGCCACCCTTTTGCTACCTTTGACTCTCTCCTCAAACCCTCCACTTCTCTTTCCACACAAGGTATCTCAGATTTGTTCCAAGAGAAAGGTGACAAAATGCAACCTCCTCTCAGCTCACCTTCCCTTTCTCCCCTACAACTCGCTCCTTCTTCCCTATCGCAGATGCAGAAGTTTCTCATCTCCTATCATCTTCCAACCACTCCCCTCACCCTAGTGACTCCAACCTATCTGCTCCCTTACCCTTCCCTCTGGCTCTTTCTGCTCACAATACAAGCATACTCCAGTCTTTCCCATCTTGACCCCAACACCACCATTTTCCCCACTTACCTCTCCAACTAAATCTCTGGGTCTCTCATTCATCTCTAAGCTGTCTACAATTGCTTTCTGGAGTTCATCGCCTCCTATGTCACCCTAGACATCTCCAGTCTGGCTTCCGCCCCTTGTATTCCATTGAAACTGCTCTCACCAAACTCTAATGACCTCTTCCTAGCTAAAGCTCAGAAGCAGTACTCCATCCCCATCCTCCTTGTCCTGTCAGCCACCTTTGGCCCAGTTGACCACGCTCCTCCTCTTGAAATCTTGTCCTCCCTTGGCTTCCATGACTCTGTATTCTTCGGGTTCTCCTGACACCTCTGTAATCACTCCTTCAGCTTGTCCTGTAGAGCTCCTTCAGCTTGTCCTCCTCATCTGCCCTACAACATCAGGTCAAGCTCAACAAGGCTAATCTTCTCTCCAAGCTCTCCCCCACCACCTCCTTTGTTGACCACTGTGAACACCACCATCATCATCAGGCCATAATCTGGGCATCATCTTCAACTCGGACCTCTCTCTAGGTCTTCACATCCAAGCTATATCTAAATCTTGACAATTCTTTCTGCATAACATCTCTAAGACATGGCCTTTCTTATCCATCCATGCAGCTAAAACTCATCCAAGCACTCATCATATCATGCATCAGTTACTGCGATATCCTTCTCTCTGGCTTTGAGAAATGCAATCTTGCCTGGCTCAGATTCATTAAGAATAGTACTGCTAAGATCATTTTCCTAGGCCATTGCTTTGACCATGTCACCTTTCTCTTTGAATCCCTCCACCTGCTCCTCTATTGCATCAAACATAAGCTGCTTGTCTTCACTTTCAAGCCCCTTCATGGTTACCTGTCATCTCTCATTTGCTATACAGCTGTCAACATTCATCTCCAAGCAGTTCATGATTCCAGTGTCCATTGCCCACTTGTTAAATTTTCAAACAAGCATCTTCATGCTTTTTCCCATTCTTCCCTGCATGCTTGGGTGGTGCTCCCCATAAATATCTGCAAAGCTACCTCACTATCCACCTTCAAATCCTTCCAGAAAACTCTCTTTATTGTGAGGCCTACAAAAAACTTGACAATAGGTTCTGGTGCGCAGAGATCACTGCCTATCGTGCACACTGTTCTCCCTAAGCTGTGCATGTGTGTGCGCGCACACAGACCCTAAACCCCGCACACACGGCAAAACACCACACGCACAAAAATTTGCACAGAAGCACAACAATTTGCACAGAAGAAATTTTTTGCGCACACGGCCTGTCAAAAATTAGAGAGAACATTGATCGTGCAGACCAATTTCATCTCATTGTTTCCTTGTATTTCATCTGTCTGTATCCATTTGTTGTCTTATACTTTGATTAGGAGCTCCTTAGGATAGGGACTGGTTTTGTTCTGTTTGTACAGCACACAGCACAATACAGACCTGGCCCATTACTTGGTCTCCTAGGTGCTATGGTAATACAAATAAATAATGTGGAATGCAGAATATTAGAGTAGAGAATTACCATTTGGATCTGAGAGAAGAAAAGTTTGCCCATTTAATAATAATTCTGCAACGTGACCTATGCTAGCCTGGCCATGTAGAATTTCTCTTTTAGCTAGAAGATATTGTCAGGAAAAAAAATTACTTGTAATCCCCATTTTAGCAGTATTTCCAGCCATGATTGGAAGCAGCAGCACTGGAAATCTCACATAAAAGTAATTCCCCTTGAGATCTTCAACACAGTTTAGCAGGTACACGACATTCAAATACTTGGATAAGCTGCTGAGCTTTTGGATGCTTAGCCTAACAGAATCTGAACTTCAAACCATGGCAGATTTAAAAAAAAAACCACCCAAAAAACTTTTCTGAGTCCACGGAATAACTTAGCAACAATGGAAATTGCACTAGTTACTTTAAAAAGTCATTCCCTAAATGCAGAAGTGGTATACTGATCTAAAATTTTAGCCAATTTAAGAAAAACTTGCCTGTAGGTGTGGAAGGTATAAATGGTCTCACAAATTGCCACCTGGAAAGGAAATGTATTTTAATCTTAGTGAAATACACAAGTCATTAAAGTCAGTATTATTGAACATTATTTGGCAAAACAAAACTTGGATTCAGCTTTTCCTTCTGCCTCTCTAGCAATCCTAATTGATTTCTCTGGTGGCTCATCCAACACTGAGGGTTCTGATGATATCACCCTGCAGTGTTGCAAAGAGAGGACAGCAGTATTTTCACAGGTTGCTCATCAAGGAAGGCAGCAATGGTCACAGTTAAGTATTTTATGTCTCTTTGGACTCACCAACTGCTTTCATCAATTTACATAGTTCTACCTATAAACTCCTTGAAGTTTTAATAGTCTTTGGTTATTGCTACTTCAATCTTGGAAAACAAATCGTGAAGTCTGGTACTTTTTGCTGTTGATATGTGACCCAAACTGCCCATTGCTACTTTGACTTAAAAACAAAACAAATCAAAACCAAGACATTAGCCATCAAGGTCAAAAACTTTAAAAAAATAATTCATTTGTAACCAGTGATCAGTTTCCATCTCTCTAACAAGGTCCCCAAGATTTTCCATTATTATTCAGGGCCTCATGCTCTCCAGAATTAGAGGTCAAGGTCTTCCACATGACCAGTTGCTTTATTCAAGAGCTTTACAGACTTCTGCTTCTCAAGCCAGATGTTTGCCAGTCCAAATTTTGCCAAATTCTTCATAATCAATATGTAATCCGATATTTCTATGCAAATTTCTTCTGACTGATCGGAACATTTCCGAGCACCTGTGTTCCCTGTTGATTAAAGCCTCAAACACCAGATGGAAGCTAACAAATTACAGTTAATTTAATAAAAGGCTAAATGGCTATTGGCTATTATTACTGTCAGAAAAATCTGTTGAGGGATGGCACAGAAAAACCCTGGAATTATTTATTACTATGACATCCCACATAGTAACTCCACATGTGCCCTCATGAACTCCTACTTCCCATGAGCTGCAACTGTGTGTGACCACCTGAGGGGACTTGAGTCTCGTGTGCAAAGTCATGAAGCGGATTTAACAGATTTTTGTTAGTTAGCCTTTTGCCCCGACTTCCCTCCTCTCAGCCACGAAGGATGAATTTCAGGGATCTTCAGCATCCATGTGTCTCTATAGCCATGGTACCAATGACAGTCACTTCTCTTCATCCCAGCTATCCTCACTAATTAACTTATGTCCTGCTGGATAGAAAAGCTGTCTTTTCAGAAGAGTACGTGTGCATCTGGAGGCTTTAGAAGCAGGCTTTTAAGATGACCTCTACAGTGAGCAGCAGGGTCTTTTTAAACAAACAAACAAACTGGCCATTATACTGAGGAACGGCATCAGTCAGACATGTGGTTCAGAAGCCTATGAAGAGCAGCTTGGGATCCTGCTTCCTCAGTAACTAAGGAGCCATGCACAACATGTAGGGTAATTTGTGGTCCAGTTAGCAGGGCACCTTAAAGCAATTGGATTAGAGGTCATGAAAGCAGCTCTGTTGCCTATGAGGAGGCTGCACTACAAATTTAGGAACACTTTAAAAATAAATTCAAGCTTTCTGGAACTGGGAGCCCCAGTAAAAGGAGGAACTGGAGCAGAGATACTCCTCAAAAGCAAACCCTAAAGAGAGAACTAGGGTAATGGAGGAGCACCAAAGGAGGAAGACATTATGAGATTGTGCAGCAGTTGGCCACCTGGACTGGGCATTATAAAGCTGCAAACTATCTAGGCATGAAAACGTTGGAAATCTCTGGAAACCGTGTTCTTAAGATAGCTTGATCTGGCTTTCTAATAAAAAAGCCAAAATGGATCCTGCTTGAGTAGCAATCTTGCTCCTAGAAAGGGTGATTATTGTGGCATACCCTTCAAGATATTCTGTTTCCAGAAATCGCCCACTACCAGAGTTGCCTGCCTCCACTTTTGTGTCACAAGATCATGTACCAGCAATAGCATGGCAGTGAATACCATTACAAATGCAGTTATTCTGAATGGCTTCACGGCAGGCTGACAACACTGCAAATCTCATTTGTGTCACTGTAGAACTGCATACTACTGTTCTTACATACCAAGAAAGAATACGTGCTGTTCTTAGGGCAGATAGATTCTTTTTTACCATTTTTTGTGTCCATTCAAGTGGTAGAAAAATTGACATTTCAGAAATGTCAAAGTCAGTTACGTTTTTACTACAGTGCATATAAATAGTGTACTAAAATAAGGGCCTCCACTATAGCTATTGTAGGTTTCCTATTACTGTGAGTTCCAAGATCTCTCTTTTTCATACAAGAAGTGAAGATCATATGCAGTCTTACTTCCCGCTGACATTATTTCAGCCTGGATTTGCAAAGCTGCTTTGCTTTAAAATGAAATGTAGTCAGAAAAAGGTGATTGTGAATCAATAACATTTTTTGAATTACTAACTCTTGATCAGTTTTGGCATCATACCAAAGAGACCACCTTGTTCTTTCTAACTCTGAAAATATTTTCCAAAATGAGGGCCACAGCATTTATTCAGCACATACTGAGAAACTTGGTTGTACATTAATAAGAACTAACTAGTACAGTGAGACACTCTTCTACTAAGATGCAGGTTCTTGGAGAGGGGCCAACAATATTTTAATGCAAATCTGCCTCTATGATGCAGTGTGGTACACTATTTACCTTATGGAGATGTCTAGATTAGTGGATTATAAAAGGAAAAAGATTAAGCAATATCTACAGATCCCACACTCTGAATCCTGATGCAACAGTGTCACAAATATTATTATTGAATATTAAAATGATTAAATATTAAAATGGGATCACGACCCACAGTTTGAGACCCACTGGTATAGACCAAGTGCTAAGGCAAGATTTTTTATTTATTTATTTCTTAAGAGGCAATCCAACTCCTGAATGTTTAGCTAACACTTAGCCAATTTAGAGCAGAATCAGTAATGGAAAATTATAGTTTATAGCAGATAAAGAGTATCAAAAACAAACAAACAAAAACACCCCAGAACAGATAAAAGCAGGAATGCACAGCCGGGGGAAACAAACCTACCTCATAAAAGAAAGGGTAAAGAATAATCAGAAAGCTTTGAACTTTAAAAAGCACCATAAAATAAAATGCATTGAGGGATAAATCTACATCACTACCAGGATGTTGATGACCCAGAGGCTGTTTTCCCATACAAAACAAAAATAAAATCAACTAGAAATAGGGTATTTAAACTGCTTAAGCAAGGTAGCAATGCTGAGGAATAACACAGGATTACCACTGAAGGGGGGAGGGGTATAAAAGCAAGATTACAAAGAAATTAAAACAAATAAACAAACAAGCCAGCAACTCTCCTGAAAAGCAATGAAACTGAGAATAATCTGGATGAATTTTACAAATTGTTGTTCCTAAACCACCAGAGTTGTGTGTTCAAGGCATTACTGAGATGTTAAAATATCATAAGTAGAATATAATAAGTGTTCTGTTAGTACTGTTAACATCAACAAAAACAAAACAAAAAACCCAACCGTAAAATCCTGATCGCATGGACAAACTCAGCAGAATCACTAAGGTCTGTATGGCTCAACCTAGCAATAATATACCTTATAATGGAGCAAATCTAAGTAAGAACACTACAGAACTAGGCTCTTCTCTAAGCCTGTCTCATTCCCCTGCCCCCTCTGGCCCAGTTCCTCGCTGGAGATTTGCTCTCCCCAGCTCAATTCCTCCAAGGAGTCAAAGCTGAAGATGTACCCCCCGCCCCAGATTCCACCCTGAGACCCAGTTCCCCTTCTCAAGTTCCTCTTTTGACCCTCACCCTCCCAAAAACCTCCCTCTCCCCAAAGCCACATCAAATGCTCGTTGGTTAAATAATGAAGCATCAAGTGACACTTTGTCCCCTGGGCTAGTCAGTTTATTGGTAGATAGACTGCATATTTAAATCACATTCATTCTAACATTTGTACCCAGTGTTTTGAAACATCTCTCTTTCCTTCCCCTCATGTAACTATTATTAATAAACAAACACTAGAATTAAATAAGCAACAAAATGTTTTATTACATTTCTGAAGTTAATCCAAATGTTTGTGGGGTGTGTCACACACCAAACCCTGACCCCCAACTCCCTTTCCTTGCACCTACTTCTGGTGGTATTTTGTCAGAAGATCACAAGTCTGGCACTTTCTGTGCTGTACAGAAATTAAAATCTGTTAAAAAGAGTCTAGCTATTTGCCAGGTGTTTCACTGATGTAAGTTTAACTGTAAGCAAATGCTCCGACAACGCTAAAAGTGAACTGAGTAGCAAAATCTAGCTTGTTTCCACTCATCAAGTTTCTCCTGACCTGTGGTTTCTTCACATCAAAGTGCCGAGGATGTATTTCCCTACTTCTCAATCCAGGAAAACCCTGGACGTAGTTATCGTAATGGAAAACAGCAGCTGGTTCAGCAGAGATTTTTACGACAGTATCTAAAACCCAAAGGTAGATTCCAGCATTGGCGGGAGGAGCTCGTAGGAAGTCAGTGAGAAGAAAGGGGGACTGTAACTATCTTAACTTAAAGAGAGGTTTGAGTGCAGTTTGTTTTGACTCCTTTTTTAAGCTTGGATGTCCAGGTAATATCAGTTTCCCAAAATGCCTTCTTTTACCTTCAACGTCTAGGAAACTTCATCCCTTCCTCTCAGATGAGGACCTGGCCACAGTAATCCATGCATTTGTCATCAGGATTACTGTAAACATTGTGAAGGCTATGCAGAAGCTCCAGCTAGTGCAGAATGGGGCTGCCCATCTTCTCCAGGGTTTTGGCCACCATGAGCACAGAGGCCTGTGATCAAGACTGAGTCTGGCTCTCAAGGCTAGCACTGGCTCCCAAATCTTGCAATGCAAGTTTAAGGCCGTGGCCCTAATTTTCAAAGCAATTAATTGAACAAAGACTGATTTTTGATCTTTGACACTCCCCTCCCCGCCCCCCCCCCCCACACACACAACACCTGCGCTCCCCTGGGAGAATGCAGATCTTAAAGCCCAGGTCAATGCATGTGAGAGCTGGGGACACAGAGTCTGACCATATTTATGAAATGCTGCAAACCCCCCTCTTTGAGAAAGCCATTCCACCACATGTTTCTCACAATCTGAACACCCCTTTTACCTCCAAGCTCCCATCAAAAAAACAAAACAAAACAAAAAACCCAAGCAGAGTTCTAACTCAATAAAGGGAGAAGCGTCAGAGATTTCATGAAGCCCCACAAAGAGCTTTGCTATTGCTATTCATTTTATGTAAAAGAAGCTCAGATACTATGATGATGGGCAGTAGTATAAAACTCCCAGATCAACAGTAGATAGTTCAAAAATTGGGTGAGATTCTGAATCAGTTCTTTGGTTCAAAAGCATATGTGCATCAATGCTGACTATTCAACTCCGTTTAAGAAGATTTGTATTAATTTCAGTACAAACAAGAGATAAGAAAAAGGAAAGACAACATTCAGTGTTTTGCACATTTAGGGAGCGTTGTGGGTGTATGGCAGATTACAAAACTGATATAAAGACAGTGACCCTCACTTTAAGTGATTACAGTACAATCTAGTTCAAAACGCAAGTAGGTACAGATATATCATTAGTTAGAAGGTCAACACTAGGTGGTTTAGATTTTAAGAGCATTGTTCTTGTTAATCCTTATTAACAGAGAGAACTGAAACCTAATTCCCACCAAACTATGGTAAAAACGTAGAGGAGTGTTGCCGATAGTACTGGAATTTAATTTTTTGAGGATATATTACTTACTAGAGCTATTCAAAAAAGATGAGAATTTATTGAAAATTTCAACTTAATTTTCTATTAGTTTTCACAACGGATTGATATTTTTTCGTTTCATCTCCAAAATAAATAATTTTTAAGAAATTAACATTTTAAATTTCAAATGAAGATGTTTTAAACAAATATTTTGAAAGTGTTGCGCAACTAAGCTGACCAGTCAAAATTGTTAATGCCACCCTCAAAATCCCAAAGACATTGTCAAATACAAACAGAGAAGAAAAGCATACTAATCAGCAACTAAATAGAGAAAAATTTAAGAACCAAACAAATCCAAACCAAACCAGTAACAAACAAATAAAACAAAACTACAACCACCACCTAGCACCAAACACAAGGGAAAAAAGTTTGATGTCAGGGAGAATGCAAAGTGGGAAGAAGAGAGAAAAAGAAAAAGTAGGAGAGGTTCAACAGTGAAATACGATTTAAGATGATGCTAACTAAAGATCAAACATGATTAAAACTGAACAACAAAGCAACAGAATATTTTTTCAAATTTAAAGTTGGCTGATCAGCTAAGTCCCATGATATTCTGATTTTTTTTTCAAAAAAATTGTTTCACAAACGGAACATTTTTTTCAAAACCAATTTTTCAACAAATTTCAGCTAGCTCTGTTATTTACTGATGCTCCATGATTGCAAATTATAAATACAAGTAATTTTAATAAGTACATATGTAGGGCATAACAGGCTTACACTCTAAAATGTCAGCATGTATTCTAACCGGTGAAATCATCTTACTTAATCAAATTGGCAACTAACCCTCCAAACATAAATTTAAAAGCAAATACAGAAAGATCAAGTTAACATGTTAAATGTTATAGTTTTTTTCTATGTTTTAGTCAATCTACTGAAAATAAATTAAGTTTTCCTGAATTCAGTCTTCTTGAGCCAGATTTATCTTCAATGTAATTCCGTTTACTTCAAAGACGAATTGGGTGTTGTACAAAACCAGTCCTCTATTGTGTGGCTCCAGAATACAGAATTATCTTATCCAGATTACTATGGACCATACGCTACCACTAAAACCAAATGAAATATTGTGAATGGATCAGTGGCAAGACAATATAGTATGCATTGCAACAATGCTTAGTAAAAGAGCCTACAACAAACTCAACTAAGTTTCAGTGAAATCTGTCCTACTGGTCATCTGCTAGTTGAAGTCAACTGTCCTAATAGCTAGTGAAACTTCAGTCCATACATCATGTATTCATCATGGATCCTGGAATGCAATGACGCTAAAGTATTTAGGAATCATGGTAGATAATCAAATGAACACAAGCTCCTGATGCCCTGCTGTTCGTAACAGGCAAATGTGATCCTTGGATGTGTAAGCAAGAGAATGTCAAGAAAAAGCAGGGAATATTGTATACAGCATTAGTGACACCATTATTGGAATACTTTGTCCATTTTTGGTGTCTGCACTTCCAAAAGGATGTTGAAATATTGGAGAGGATTCAAAAAAGCTACAAGAATGATTTGAGGTCTGGAAAACATGCATTATAGTGAGAAACTAAAGAAGCTCAATCTATTTAGTTTACCCAAGGGAAGGTTAAGAATTGTCTTGATTACAGTCTACAAGTACCTATATGGAGAATAGATTTGACATTAAATGGCTCTTCAATCTAGCAGGCAAAGTCATAATGAGAGCCAATGGCTGGAGGCTGAAGCTAGACAAATTCAGATAAGAAATAAGGCACTAATTTTTAATTATCTAGGGACATAGTGGATTTTGTATCGCACCCAGTCTTTAATTTAAGACTGAATATCTTTCTAAATGATAAACTCTCCCTTACAGAAATTATGGACTTGATGCAGAAATTATTGGGTGGGGTTCTTTGGCCAGTGTTGTGCAGGAGGTCGAACTAGATTAACACAATGGCTCCATATAGCCTTTTATTCTGAGAATGTATGAGAAGTTCCCCATCTTAATTGCATCATTTTATGCAGCTGCCTTTATAGGACCCAATTTAGCAAGTACTCAGACACATGCTTAACTTTAATCACATGCTTAAAACTGAGTGAAGATAACAAAACAATTTTTTCAGTGGAAGTTGAGCACGTTTGACTACTTTGTTGAATTAGGCCCCTAACAGCTTTTTTTTAAAAAAAAGTTCCTTTGTTAGTTGTCGTTAATAAGTTTCATTATCTTGGCACATTTGTGAATTTCAGTATTATTTCACTGGAGCTTTTTGTGGCTAATTCCACTGCAGATTTTTGCTACGGTACAGTTTTACTTATCAAATCCCAATATAAAAAACCTAAACAAAAGCTTTTGAATTTCTTTTCTTATACTGTGGTACCATTAAAATTCAATTTACAAATCCCTAAGTAGTATTAGGAGGTTGTTGTTGTTGTTTTTTAAACCAGATAACTGGTTGGTCTATTTTATTAGAGCATTACATTTCTATTCAAGTTTCCAATATAAAAGTCTATTTCTGAGGTTTATAACTCAGCCATGAAAAAACTGATCTGTGTAGATGCTCAAAGGCAGACAAGTTTAAGGAGCAAAAGTGTAGGGTGTATATTTTTTAATTAACAAAGCAAAAATCACTAACCATTGTAAGGCTTCATGAGCGTTAAAATTGCAAACTGCTTTTGATAACTGAGTATCTATACCTCAAAACTGGGTTTCATTTAAAAAGAAAAATATATTATAGTACATTAGATACTTTGACATATTTGTTATTTAAAAAACACCTCTGGGAATAAAGCAGCTTAAAAATTAGTTGCTCATTACATAAACACACAAACAATATTTTCCAGGAGTGCTAAATAGGCACCTTTCAACCTTAATTATATACATAGCAATTGGGAAGAACTTCTTGGTTAGCTTAATTCCTATCCTAGCTCCCCAAGGCTACTTTCCTAATCTTGCTGCTTTACAACAAGTCAGGCTCCCCTCCAGTGATTGGGAATGCCATAACAATCCAATGAAAGTCTTCCAGACACAAACATGTCACCATGCTGCTCCCTGTGTTGGCTAATTAAATGTTGGACAGTGCTATTAAATGCTGGAGTGTGTGTTACTGAATGCCAGGCAGCTCTCATGTTTATCTCTAGCTATCCTATAGTGTACGGGAAGTTAGTGATGGAGAGGTCTGTTAGGCAGTATATCTTCCACGAAATGCAGGATTGTGCATTGCATATTGTAAATTTGTCTAGTGTTTTGTCTAGTCTAGATTTAAATATCCCAAACAATGGGGCTCCCCGCACTGTCCTGGGGAGTGTTCTACAGTCCAATCAATCTTACTGCCAGAAAGCTTTTCCTTATAGTCATCCAGAATTAATCTCATCTCATTAGGCCTTATCATATCATCAAAAATAATTCTATTTTGCTTACATTCATTTACACCATTCAAATATTTATTCCATAGATGATTATTACCTCACTCCTCATTATTCTTTTAGCCCAAAGCAAAAACAGAGTTTTAACTTACTGTCTCTGTAATATAAAGGCAAATACTTTATCCAATGGGCTACATGACAAGATACTGTTTCTAAAGCCCATAGGTGCAATGTGACCCATTAGAAATCCAATTCTACCTGCAGTTACACCCACTGAAACCCCATTGATGTCAGAGAGAATATATGGGGTACACAGGCAGAATATACCCCAGGACTTTTATGAGAAATATAAGTATGCTGAAGATTTTTTTAGGCCAAATCCATCCCTACTGAAACTCCTTTGACTCAATACGAGTTACTTCAGGGATAAGTTTGGTTGTATATTTCAGCAGTTGCTTATAAACACATTTTTGTGACAGACTGAAATGGAAATTTAGTCTGGATTTTTAAAATAAAACTTATAAAACTGAAAAATGAATGAAGAAAAAAATCAAACAAACAAGGGACACATTTCCGTACAATGAAAATGTTACATTAATGGTAATGATATGGCTAAACTCCTGTGGATTATTCATATTATTCCCACGGAGAGAGTCAGGAGTTAAGTTGCATACAGGAGGTCAGATTAGGTGGCCTTAAACTCTATGACTTTAATGGCTATTATTGCAGCCCATTTAGTCAGTGGGAGTTAGTGATGGGGAGTTTGTGGCCGAACTGTCATTTAAGCCTTTGTTATTACAGTGGAGATTTTATCTCCTAGGGGGAAATGATCCTACCCAACTATGTGCTTGTACGTAGGAGTTTTCAGTCCTAGATGTGGTGTCTGAGTGCTACTACAATACAAATCGTCAAATAAATAAATAATAGTCAGAATGTTAAAGTTTCCTCCTTCCATTTGGGTGTGTAAATTAAGTCTTTGGCCAGATTTTGATAAAATTACACAGGTGTAAATCTGGAGTAATTCCTCTTAAATTAATGGAATTATTCCAGGTATGCATTGGTGTAAATGAGACCTGAATCTGAGCCAGCCACTCCAAATTATTAGAGTAAACTACATAATCCAAGGATTGATAGATTTGGGTTCCCAGTGCTGCATATATTCAAAGGAAGATAGTCAGAATGGACTGAAAGTATGCCTCCAGTGCTATATGTTTAGACTGGTATATTAGAAGTTCTAAATCTAAATTTATTGGTGTTAAAACTCTTCATCCAATAAGCATTTAATGACTTACTCTGAAGAGAGTGCAGGTTAAACTAGTCTTCAGAGTGGTACACATTTATAATAGGGAAGCCTTTTTTTATTAAGTGACAATATTCAAAATAAATACTTATTTAAAAGTATTTCAAAAATTAAAAAATACTTTCTGTCCCATGGAATGCATTGTAGGACTCCACTTCTAACCTCAGTTGTACCAGCAAAACTGTCATTGCAGAAGGCAGGAATTTAGCCCCCAAATCCCACCAATACTGTTTAAACTCCAGCAAATACATTTCAGTACAAATTGAAATAGAGCATAATACCAATTAAAGCAACATTTTGTAAATAAGGTTAAAAATAGAAGATGTTTTCCATCTAACTCAGTTTCATACATGGTATAATATAATCAGGCACAGCTTTTTTGAAATGAGTCAAGTTCCCATTGAAGAAATCTGGTCCTACGCACATTTTTATACAGCATGTTTTAAATTACCTATTGTCTGTAACACACTCTCTGTGGTTTGAGAAATGTCTGTCTCTATCACTTACTTTCTCCTTTTTCATTTAGCAGTTGCCCTTTTATATTAATACTCATAATTGAAGCTTCTTTTGCTTAGATGGCTCTCTGTGGGGGTGGGGGGATTGATGAGATATGTTGCAAGTCTCTGGCTTACAGTCCTGTTTAGCTGTAGCTACGGAGATACAGACAGAGTAGATTTGCAAGGACACAGTAGAGTGGTTCCATCCCAACTCCAACAGTCTCTGTGGTGTTGAGGAGGATAAAAGTCTCGGGGAAAGGGAACATCAAGGTGGAAGCAGGGCTGGATTAATGCAGTGGCTTTAGAGGCTGCAGCCCAGGGCCTCGAGCTAAGGGGGGGCGTCGCAGGGCCGCAGGCCTGATGGGGCTTGCTGCTTCTTTTCATCCAGCCCGCAGAGGTCCCCAAGCCTTGGTGCCATCCCCCTCCCATGGCGGGGCTGGAGCCGTGAGCGCCGGCTTGCCGGCATGCCCCTGCGGCCCCTAGGCAAGGGGCATTCAGGGTCAGGGGAGGGGACGCACACACACGCTCAGCATGGTGCCACACACAGTTAGGCATGCAGGGGGAGGCGCACACACACTGTAGCTGTATTGGAGCCAAAGTCACCTGATTCAAGCTTTCATTCTGATTGGCTGGGACCACGGGTGGGCCAGGGCCAGGAGCCAATCAAAAACCAAGAAGCTACAAGTTACTGTAAAAGCCAAAAAGCTAGCCAACACGCAACACACGAGCCAACTCAGCCTAAAACAAGCGCAATTTCTGCTTAGTTTCAGTGGATTTGACAACTCTGGGGGATCCTGCCTTAGCTCCTCTGCACTGCTGACCAGGAGCTACCCAAAGTAAGCACTTCCCAGCTGCAGCCTGCACCCCGCACCCCCTCCTTCACCCCAATCCTCTACCCCAGCCCGGAGCCCCCTCCTGCACTCAAACTCACCCCCAGACACCCGCACCTCCACCCGCACCCCAACCCCCTGGCCCTACCCCAGAGCCCATCCCCCAGCTGGAGCTGCACCCCCTCCCACATCCCAATCCCCTGCCCCAGCCCTGAGTCCACTCCCGTACTCCAAACCCCTAGGGGCCCCACAAAATCTAATAACCCCAGGCCCACAGGAGAGTTAATCCGGCCTTGGATGGAAGGGACGGAAAAATCTCATTTTTAAAAATCCTCCTTTCAGATGATTCTGAAGATACTTGTCTCCTCCCAATAACTGAAAGGGTAACAGTAATGAGGGATTATATTATTAGAAATATAGTCATGGTTGTGATGGCTGAGGGAACGGTGAATTACCTGCCAGGCGTGAAGGCTGCAGACCTCTCAAGATGTCTAGACTGACTTATGTAACATTCTAAGAAGGAGCCAGTGGTCATGGTATATGTAGGTACCAATGACATAGGGAAAGTAGGAAAGAAGTTCTGAAGACCAAATTTCAGCTGCTAGATAACAGATGAAAGTCCAAGCCTCCATGATACCATTCTCTGAAATGCTTTCAGTTCCACATAGAGGGCCAGTTAGACAGGAAGAACTGCAGACTCTCTCAATGTGTGGATGAGACAATGATGGGGGGAGGAGGGATCTGGGTTAGTTAAGAACTGAGGACCCTTTTGGGAAAGGAGGAGCCTATATAAAGAAGATGGGCTCCACCTTAATCAAAATGAAACCAGATTGCTGGCATGTGAAATTAAAATGTCATAGAGGAGGTTTTAAACTACAGGCTGGGGGAAAGCCAGCTGGTGCAGAAGAGCATGCAGTTTGGACAGACACATCCTTTAGGGGAGTGTAGGGGGGCAGTTACCCCACTCCTGAGAGAAAAGGCTAGGCTGATTGGGAAAGCAGCCACAGCTGGGGCCATGCCCCAATCAGGCCACAGCTGGCCTTATAAAACGGCTGTGAGCCAGGAGGTGAGTCAGTCTCTCTCTAGCTGTGGAGAGAGAAGGACCTGAGTGCCTGGGAGAAAAGGATACGCGGAGCAGGGCAGGGGAAAGGCCAGATGCCAGGCTGGAGCTCCCCAGCTCAACTCCCCAGCCTGAGGCCTTGGGTAAGGCCAAAGGAGGCACCTGGGCTACAGAGGTGCAGCCCAGAGGTAGGCAAAGGGAGCAGGTCCAAACGCCCATTGCCAATGATGAGTGGTTTACAGACTGCAGTATGCCCCAGTGAGCAGGGGCTAGATGATGACTGGCAGTAGCCACTGAGGCAAGGTGGGAATAGAGGGTTGGGTGTTCCCCTGGGAGGGGAGATGATGACTGTGGGTTACTGCTGGGGCAGAACCCCAAAGTAAAAGGGCACCAGGGTCCGGGAGGGACATGGGCCTGGGGCAAGCAAGACATCAGCCAGCAGAGGGCGCTCTGGAGGCTGAAGAGCTAATTCCCAAGATGACCAGCAGGAGGCGTTGTGCTGGTGAGTTGTCTCTTCGCTACAGGGAGGATTTATTAAAGGAGATACTCTATATTCTAGTAAACAGGAGAGGCTAGATGTTGATAAAGTACAGGTTGTTTCTCTTCAGTTCCTATCACATGAAAAAGAGTCCAATTCAATTAAATCCCACAAAGGCAGACAACTAAATATTGACAAATTTCATAACTGCTTGTATACAAATGCAAGAAGATGAGTGAAAATGATTGCCTCATATTAAATGAGGATATTGATGTAATAGGCATCACAGAAACTGGGTGAAATTATAATAATCAATGGTACACAATAATACCAGGATACAAAATAAGAATGACAGAATAGGTTGTGTTGGTGGGGGAGTGGCGGGATGTGTTAAAGAAACCATACAGTCAACTACAGTAAACACTTTAAATGAATCAAACTGTACCATAGAATCTCTATGGATAAAATTCCAAGCTTGAATAATAAGAGTATACCAGCAGGAATATATTCCCAACCACCTGACCAGAACGGTGATGGTGACTGTGAAAGGCTCAGGACATTACAGAGGCTACCAAAACAGAAAACCCAATAATAATGGGGGAATTTCAACTATCCCCATTTTGACTGGATACATGTCACTTCAGGAGAGGATGCAGAGATAAAATTTTTAGACGCCATTAAAACTGTTCCTCAGAGCAGCTAGTCCTGGAACCCACAAGGGGAGAAGCAATTCTTGGTCTAGTCCTAACTGGCTCACCAGATCAGGTCCAAGAGATGAATATAGCTGGCTCAGTAACACAGACAATAATGTAATTAAATTTAATATCCTTGTAGGGGTGAAATTACCAAAGAAACCCACCACAGTAGCATTTAACTTTAAAAATGGGAACCACATAAAAATAAGGACATTACTAAACCAGAAATTAACAGTCACAAGAGTGAAATGCCTGCAAGCTGCATAGAAACTGTTTAAAAACACTAAGATAGGCTCAAACTAAATGCATATCAGAAATTAAAAAAACAAAACCAGTAAGAGGATCAAAAAATAAATAAATGCCACAATGTTAAACAGACGAAAGGAGGCAGTTAGAGGCAAAAAGGCATCCTTTAAAAATTGGAAGTCAAATCCTAGTGAGGAAAACAGAAAGGAGCATAAACTCTGGCAAGTCAAATGTAAAAGTATAATTATGCAGGCCAAAAAAGAACTTGAAGAGCAAGTAGTAAAATCCACAAACTAACTGCAATTTTTTAAGTACCTCAGAAGTAGAGAGCCTACTAAACAAGAAGTGGGGTCAATGAAGGATCACAGTGCTCAGCGAGCACTCAAGGAAGACAAGACCATTGTGGAGAAGCTAAATGAATGCTTTGCATCCATCTTCACTGAAGAGGATGTGAGGGAGATTCCCACACCTAAGCAATTCTTTTCAGGGGATAAATCTGAGGACCTGTCCCAGACTGAAGGGGAAATAGAGGAGGTTTTGGAAAACATTGATAAATTAAACACCATTCTTATGTTCCTATTAAGTGGCCATGCTTATAAATATCCTGACCCTTACGTTCATTCCATGATATTTTATTTCCCCAGCATATCTGCTATCATCCCCATCTCTCTCCTCTTATATTTCTGAGCATCCCCTTTGTGCCTTTGAAAATCTTCTCAGTGATTTCTTCTCTGCTTTCCCAACTTTGAGCTCTGCTGTGGCTCCCATATCTCCTCTTTCCCGTCTATCCCTTTTCTTCTCCTTACTTTTTTGTGCCTATTTTCACATACTTTAAAAAAAAAAACCACCCCTCCTCTTATTTCGAGCTGTGACAGAAAAGGAAGCTAATGGAACAATGCAGGTCAGAGAAATACCTATGCTGGTACAAAAGAAAGAGAATTAACTTCTTAGAAAATTAAATGTTATGTTCAGGGACAGGGCTGCATTAACAGCACTGGAGACTTAGACTCCGTTCTCTCTCTAAAGCATAGGTAGGTATAGGCAAAAGGGAAAAAGCATTTCTATACATCGCCTCAACTGACCCAAAGGAACACCAAATGAGAGCAGTGTACCCATTCTGTCACTATTGAGACCACCATCAAGTGTGTCAAACTCCCAGTTAAACAAAGTGTGATGGTAGATTTATGATGCAGACATCCATCCATTAAAAAAAAATCACCTTAGACCCCCGCCCCCTGCTAACACCTTTCATTTAGGTTACACAAGATTTGACAGATGATAGTAATTTTCAGTCACTGGGCTAGGTTTGAAACAATGACTTAGAGCTGTAAGGGTCTGAATCCATTACCCATTCCTAGATCCAGCCAGTCGTCCCATGAACGGATATTAAGCAGATTTTGTTTATATCTGGGAAAGAAAAGGAGGCGATTGATGTACATTTGGGCACTGACAACTAAAAGGCGTTTAAAATCCAGACCATCTCAGATAAGAATTATAGAAGTTGTAAGACATTTAACAAGAAAACTTGTCAGTTAGGATTAAAATGTAAGGACCTACAATACAATCCTAAATCTGTAAAACCAGATATATTCCATTTTATTCACTACCTAACCTTTTCATTTATTTTCTATCCCCAAAAGCATGCCAAAGTTATTATCTGCAACATTAAACTGATTAGCAATTAGACTTCTGAATTTTGAAGCGTGAATAGTTGATTTGCAGTTTCTTTCATGTATGCATTGTCTTTGAGCTGTCAGCACAGGACACTGTATGCAAATCCAACAAGAAAAGTAAATCAGCAACAAAATTATGTTCTCTTGGCCTGCACACTTTTAAAAGCCACAATCCCAGCATGCTCTAAGGATGTAATTTCTGAAGGTGCTGGACAGGAAGGCTCTTCAGACTGTTAATGTCCTGAAATTTTAGAGATTAATCCTAATCCAGGAGGAAAATGAAACCTCTTTCTTGGCAACAGATTTTACTTTTGTATAGACTGAAAAATCCCACGCTGCCCCCTAGGGATGGAACATGAACATTCACATCTTCCCCATGTCTGTATGTGGAAGCTGACTCAAACAGAAGATCTTAAAGATCTAAGCATTTACTGAGGGCCAAATTGTGACCCCTGTAGTAATACTGACAAGCAGTTACTAACATCAGTGAACCTGCTTGTGTAAGTGCTCACCAAGGTGAGGAAGGGCTCAGAATCTGATCCCAGGGGAACAGCGAGCATGTACTCACATGCAGAGAGGTTCAGAGATGCTGAGAAACACTTCTGTGTACTTTAGCGTCTTTTAAAAAGTTAGCACAACTCTTCTAGGTTAATCCACAGTACATAAACAGGGTTTTTTAACAGGCACACCTGAACTGGTTTTAACGTGGATTTAGAAAAAGATCAATCTGAACATTGCTTATACCACATACAATGAGACATTTTGGATTCTAATGCACATGGAAGTGAATAAAGTCTCCCATTGATTTCAGTGGGCTTTGGGTCAGACTCCAATATAACAAAAAAGACTTTAGATTGCACAGCAAACACTTGGCCTCCCTGCCATCACAATATATTTATTGAATTATTGTTACCATTAAATATTTTGTAACGTAATTGGCCACATTTGCTGAAAATCCCAAGTAGATACATTACCTAGAGGGCAGGCTCTTGGTGCAAATGATTAAGATTTTTGATAAACACGGAAATCTTTTCCTAGCTGCTGAACTCATAAAATACATTCAGTCAGTCCTGAGATTTTTTTTTTTCCTGATGGTTTTGTTGCCAAGAAATACATCTGAACGGAAATACTTAGTGCTATTACAAATTTGTTGTGGGGGGCACATGGAGTTTATATTAGTGACACAGCTGCTTTTTCCATTCATGTATCATTCTTCTCTTAAATAGATGGAAAAGTGACAAATTTTTTTTATTAAAAATATACTTTGTCTCATCCCTCTTTTACTCTGTTACCAAGACGGAACATCCATAAGTAGCAACCACTGGCTACTTGTAAGACTTAGAGTAATTTCTCCCGAATAGATCTAAGTGACCACAAGTGGTGTGTCTGTTTATTACCCTGCTGAGAACGATGATGGATAGGCAAGGTGTTTTAATGCATATCTTATAGCCAGCTCATGGATGTTGGGCTCCCCTCAGAACAATACTACAACACAGTCAGCAATGGTCATTCTGAATTATCAGGCATCTGTGGTGATTTTTATAGCCTTTAAAAACAAAGTAAAAAATAAGCTTCTCTCAATACCTTATCTTTGTTCTTTCTGTCAGGTGGTGGAAAGAATTTCAGCAATTGCTCCTATCCTCTGAAAAATTGTCCCTACATGTTCTTAAAAGGAGAGTGGGTGTGCCTGCAAATGTTTGGCACCCGTTGGCTGCCAAAAAGACTGCATTTGCACGTGTAACACTAAGAATTGTGCTTACATGGGCTTACTGAGTCTTGCTGTGTGTCTGGGTGCAACGTGTTAGCTCCTGTGGGCACAACTAGGACAGGGCATTTGGGTGGGTATACTCTTATAGTTAATCCTTAGAGACTACATCAATAGGGAACATGACAATTGTGAAGGAAATCCCAGAATTATTTTGGCTTATCACACTCCAGATTTTTTTCCTTTGCAATCTCCCCCAGAAAATTTTGACAAGGCTAGTCACAAGTACAGTGTTTGAGACTGAATTAACTGAAGCTGCACAACAATTAGAAGGTAATAAACCAATACCAAGGCACGCCATTATCTTGAGCAATCACCAAGCTGACATCTGTACCCCAAATGTATTTAGAAGGCAAACCAACACTGAACTGTGACAAAACAATTCTCCAGCATGCAATAGGTTTCTAGATCTCAATGTTTTCCGAACACATATGCAAATCAGGAAATATAGGCTTAATTATTGTACATATATTAACTACAAATGCTATATTTCATTGAAATTGTAACCTATTGTAATTTGATAATTATTTAAAAACTCATTATGGTCTAACACCTTTGGCTACACAATCTGGGTGCACATTAAGGGATTTACATGGACCTGCAACTAAGTATGTATGTAGCTCTTTAAAAATGTGGGCTTTGCCTTTCAATATAATGGCATATAATTTTAAATGCTAACATTTACTATGTTGTATCTTTAAAATACTGCATGCTGAGTGAGCACAGAAAAAACATTTTAAAAGGTGTGTGTTCAGGGCTACTTTAATTGCTATAACCATACACAGTTTAGTAAAGCTTATAGACCCTGAGAATGGCATTGAGACTTTAACACATGTGCAGGTGAAAGGAATGGGGCCTGACAACTCTTCCACTAGTTCTGCATTATTTTTGAGAAATTGTTTCCTTTTTGCCATTATTGTAGCCTTTGTGAGAAATAGCATGTAGGAAAATGAAATGTGACATTCATAAAACTATGATATAGTTGCACCTTTTAATCATTTCAGCAATATCTCTGCTCCTCATTAGCTTCCAAAACTGAAACAAAAATATGATCTTTGTAAAATGCCATTTAGAATGGCAAGTCTGTGTTGAATAAAATTAGCTTTTAGAACAGGCTCCAGGTTTTTAGATCTCATATTTACAAAATATGTAATACTGTGCACTATTATATAACAGCTTTCATCTGAGTATCTCAAAGTGCTTTACAAACATTGATTAATGAAACATATCAACATTCCTGGGAAGGAAGGAAGTATAATTATACGTCCTCCAGAGATGAGTCCCAATCAAACCACACGTCTGAACAACGCCAACATTTTTGGTTGTTTGAGTCCAGTGTCTTGGTTCTGCCTATTACACAGATAGTTCCAGAAACAAAATTTGACGTTGTATCCAAATATTTTTAAAGTTTGGGGTGCTCAGAAATTTGCACCTGGAACTAAAATTAATGAAATGTTTATTGGAAGCCAGCCAGTCAAAAGCTAAATAGAATAAACACACTTTATATTGTATGTTGCCATAGGGAGTGAGTCCCAAAGTCTGCAATTAGAAAGTAGTGCTGCTAGTACCGAAAAGAGCAATGCCAGTCAATAGCAGCATCCCAGGCTACACCATATCAGACCAACAATCCATTCAGACCAGTACCACCTTTTTCAGAAGAAGGTGAAAAAATCCCACCACATCATGCATGTAAATGAACAATATCCAGTTGTCATTTAGGTCAGGCACTCATATGCTTCTGACATGAGCATGGTGTAGGAACCTAAATATAACATCTACTTTTACAAATTGCGCAGCTAGCTAGTCATGAAAAAAATGCTCATGTTATTTTTACTTCATTCTCCCTTCTGCATCTTTGCCCAAGGTTTGTTTCACCCACCTGTTATGTCTGGTTTTACATTAATTTTAAGTTCTTTGGGGGCAGGGACTCTCTTACTATACATATGTACAGTGCCTAACCTGCTTGGATCCATTAGGCACTACTGTAAACAAATAAATAATATCTGATGCAGTGTTTGGATCTCTCAAGCTATGAAACACAGCAAGTACATGCAATACAAGTCAGCACTGAGACTTCCCCCATGCCCATCACTAGCAGAATAACACTCCTTCCATACCCTATTCTGATACTAGATGATAAGAATCCCATTGATATCTTTCAGCTAAGTGTAGATGGAATTGTTCTGTCACCATTTTCTTAGTATCCTGCCAAAGAGATTCTTGACCAGGAGTCAAATCGCTGTTTGTGAGCACAAAGCTTATGGCTCACCATATCCGAGGAAGATATTAACAATCCACAGCAATAAAAAGCCCCAAACCTCTTTACTGGCCTTAATCAGTCAAGGTGGTCATGAGTGCATTTCACAGGTCAGAATTCTCTAACTAAATCCAAAACCTCAGTAAGCAAAAAATGGCCCAAAATCAACCAGCAAACAAGGCATTCCTCTCCTTCTCTTCTGACAATTCTTATGCAAGTAATCAAAGGTTAAATCCCATCTGACACATGTAAGTAGATAAACAATTCAGTGTTAAATAATAATACGAGATAGAAAAATGTATACCTTTGGGAATGTTACTGAATTTCTCTGCTATGACAATGCAACTGTGCCTTGTGGCACAATGCAGATTAAAAATAGTGACAAAAGGACTGTCCAGATGGCTCAACTGATCTAATGCACCACCATGCTGTGGACCTGGATTAGTCTAACTTTAGGACTATTGTTCTTTTTGACAGGGATAATTTCAGTCATTTGGAGTCAGACAAGTCAAGGGGAAATGAAACATCCATTCCATGAACCTCTGCATGGCTTTAGAATAGATTTTTTTTTAACCACTCAGGTGATAATGTAATGATGTGCAACTTTTGAAACTTCTGAGTATTCACTGTATATATGCTTGGCTTTGGACAGAGGGCAGGACCAAGCCATGCTTGGATATTCTACGGCCAGCCTCCTGTTCTAGACCCATTGTCATAGAATATCAGGGTTGGAAGGGACCTCAGGAGGTCATCTAGTCCAACCCCCTGCTCAAAGCAGGACCAATCCCCAACTAAATCATCCCAGCCAGGGCTTTGTCAAGCCTGACCTTAAAAACTTCTAAGGAAGGAGATTCCACCACCTCCCTAGGTAACGCATTCCAGTGTTTCACCACCCTCCTAGTGAAAAAGTTTTTCCTAATATCCAACCTAAACCTCCCCCACTGCAACTTGAGACCATTACTCCTTGTTCTGCCATCCGCTACCACTGAGAACAGTCTAGATCCATCCTCTTTGGAACCACCTTTCAGGTAGTTGAAAGCAGCTATCAACCCCCCCTCATTCTTCTCTTCCGCAGACTAAACAATCCCAGTTCCCTCAGCCTCTCCTCATAAGTCATGTATTCCAGTCCCCTAATCATTTTTGTTGCCCTCCGCTGGACTCTTTCCAATTTTTCCACATCCTTCTTGTAGTGTGGAGCCCAAAACTGGACACAGTACTCCAGATGAGGCCTCCCCAATGTCGAATAGAGGGGAACGATCACGTCCCTCGATCTGCTGGCAATGCCCCTACATATACATCCCAAAATGCCATTGGCCTTCTTGGCAACAAGGGCACACTGTTGACGCATATCCAGCTTCTCGTCCAGTGTAATCCCTGGGTCCTTTTCTGCAGAACTGCTGCCTAGCGATTCGGTCCCTAGTCTGTAGCGGTGCATGGGATTCTTCCGTCCTAAGTGCAGGACTCTGCACTTGTCCTTGTTGAACCTCATCAGATTTCTTTTGGCCCAATCCTCTAATTTGTCTAGGGCCCTCTGTATCCTATCCCTACCCTCCAGCGTATCTACTTCTCCTCCCAGTTTAGTGTCATCTGCAAACTTGCTGAGGGTGCAATCCACACCATCCTCCAGATCATTAATGAAGATATTGAACAAAACCAGCCTGAGGACCGACACATGGGGCACTCCGCTTGATACCACCTGCCAACTAGACACGGTGCCATTGATCACTACCCGTTGAGCCAGACAATCTAGCCAACTTTCTATCCACCTTATAGTCCATTCATCCAGCCCATACTTTTTTAACTTGCTGGCAAGAATACTGTGGGAGACCCAAAGAAAACAGAGCAAGGAACCAAAACACTAGTCCACAGATAAAAATGTATTTTTTTTAACTTTTGAGAGATCTGAGCTTCACTGCAACATGCCAGAGAATTTGGATGTTCCCTTTCAAGCTGTGCAAAGGAATGTAATTATAGAAAGCCGAAGAAACCACCACTCATCCTCTCAGCCATAACAAAAAAACTCAGAGTAGTAAACCAAACAGTTAAGGGAAACAAACACAATTTTCTCCAAACCAGTGAAGGTTGGACTGTAAAAGTTAACCTCTCTCCATTAAATCAGTCTGAGTATTGTGTCGCCTGAGGCTACCCCGTAAGGCTAGGTCCACAAAAAAGTGTATTCTTATAAATTGCTTTTATATGATACATTCCTCTTTTTGTTTGACCTACATCTTAACTCTATATTGAGGGTCCACAAAGAAATAATTGCTGGAACTACCTCCCACCCGCAAATGTAGCTTGCTCTTAATGCAATTGAAGTATAGAGAGCACAGCTGTGATGGGCAGTTGGCCATTCTACAAGGATTATCTCTGATTTTGTAGAAAATAGAATTTAGGGCACATTTTTTGCCTACAGTTAAACAAATAATATGTATAGGCAGCATCAAGATAAACATACAAAGACAAATTTATATACAAGTCTGAATAAAAATCACATCCTGACTTTTTCATGTGAGAAATCTGTGCTTGTCTACAGAAGTGCAGTGCTAGATTTCTTTAGTACATTAACCCCTTAAATATCACTGGAATTTATTTTTATTATTATTTTGCACTCAATTTTCTGTCTGTGATTTGGTTTGGTTTTTTGGGCAGGTGTTTGTTTTTTGTTTTGTTCTTCCTGTGGTCTTTATACCAATCCTGTCTACTGCCATTCCCAATGGCCCCAAAAGCACTAGGATGAGAGAAAATACTGCTGTCCAGGACTTGGAAAGCTAACTCAGAATGAGTTAGCACTCTGTACTGTTCAGTCACTCTCTCTTTTTTTTTTTTTTTGGGGGGGGGTAGGGGAGGGGACGGGACATGCTTTTTTCTTTTTGGCCAAGGGTGTTACTGTATTTCACAGGCAATGGTATCCATGGGTATACATGCTCCATGACTTATTGAGAGCACTCCATCTCACTTACACGACTGTATTGTGGCAAGTCAATTTACTCAGATTTTGCACAAAGTATAAGGACCGAATGAGAATCTGTTTCTGAGTATGTGGCTTATTCCACAGACTGTAGCAGAGCTAATACATTATGAAGTTATGGAAATGTTCTAAGCATACAGAATCTACTACATTGTTCTTCGTGGCTCTGTTACTGTAATTACATTCCATGCTGAAACTAAGAAATTATGCTAATTTTTAAATGAAATTGTTTTAAGAAAAGTATGGTATAGTTCCCTTAGGACCTTGGGAGGGATTCTCGAGTTCATTAATCGTTGACCTGACATAAGTAATGGCTCAAAAGGAACTGTTAGATTCAATAAACTCAGTGTATGTGCTGCACAGCTGTCATCAGTCCATGGGCTTACAAATATGACATTTAAGAAAAACAATTTACTGTACTTATGTAATATCTCATTTTTAAAAGGAATGAACTTGACATTTTACAATTCAGAACAGCAAAGCCAGTTAGAGCACAAAGGAGGGGCTGGGTGCAAAATCACAAGGTCAGTTAAAGTTATTTTGGAATTGCAGGAGTACAAATATCAAACTTTTCAGTTTCCTCTCACAGATGTGCACTCAAACAGATCATTTTAAAACAAAATTTGGTGGACATAGGAATTGTTCCCAGGATGAATGCTTGAAACTTATGATAAAAGTAGAGTCTAGACTGAAATTGTATGGATTAATGAACTGCAGGACATAAAAGTTTGTAGTAGAACAGAAATGCTGACCGAGTTGTGCTAACTGTAGCAGCACAAATGGACCCACTCTAACAATGGAAATGTTGATCCCTCCTTACCTACGAAATACTAGTGTGATCACGGTGGGGAAAAAAAGCATGCAAACACAATCCCACCTTCCATGAACTTTTAATGTATTTATTAGATCTTTATTGCACCATGTTAACAGGAGATTACAATGATTAATAAATATTTCAGTCACAGTTGCTAACAGACATATATTAAGAGTCTTACTGGGCAGTAGCCAAAGATTCCAATGTTCTTGATGTGCAAAAGCAGACAAGGATCAAAGTTAGGTATTTTTGTTTTGGGGGACTAAAGTGCTGAAAGTAGCTATGATTATTTTCTTCTTCTGTATGGTTTGTACTTGATTCATGATTTTACTAATGTATTATATAGGCTACAAATAAAAACAACATTACCAAAATAAAAGAAAACGGCAGAAAACTGGAGGGAGAAACCCCCACAGAATCTTTGTCACTTTCACCTAAAGCCATAAAACAGTACTGAGCATTTATTATAACAGCTGAATAGAACTAAGGAAGCAGTTTCAATACTGAACAAAGTTTTCATGAAAAACTAAACGTATTAGATCAGTTCTATAGTCAAACATCATGCAGCATTAGCACGGGTATTGTAAAAGCATGCTTGTAAAGTAGCAAATGACGTCTATGGTGCTACTTACTTGTGATCTTCAGCCTTTTAAAACCAAATACCATTCAGCTGCAATGAAATACATTAACAGCAACATCCTGTAACAATGAAATGCAGCTATGCCAAGCACATTTTTCCTTGCACTGCACTGCAATGTGGATCTTTTAAAGGACGTAGGTTATTTGCTTAAAATCAAAATCTTTGAATGCCTTTTAGAATATAAACCAAACAACCATATTTAGTATACAGTGGATATTATAATCCTAGAGAATGTTACTTGTCTTGCAATAGTAGAAAAAATGTAGCCATTTCAGGGACCAAACTGATGGATAACATAACTTACTGCAAGAGTTTAAACACATCTGCATCGCACATAGCTCCGGTATCCGGAACAGCTGGTGTACTGGTGCTTGTATTAGATCAGACTGCAAGGGCATGCAGACCTAATAATTTAGCACACAATGCTAGAGACAAAAATATTTCTACTGACCTTTTTGCTGTCTAAAGGACTGAATAGACCCCGAATGGTGAACCATTTTCATTCATAGGAGCTTGACAATATTCACTCACTGAGCTCGAGAGGGTCAAGGGGTTTCAAATGGGAAATGGAAAGACTCCCCGGCTGCATAGAATCTAGGAGCTTCTGAAGAGCTGTGCAACCCGACACCTGCTTTAGCAAGCACTTAGCTTGAAAGACTCCACTCCCCACTGTTGTCATAGAAACCAGAAAGGCTGGTCCAGCACCACACTCCCCTTAGCGGATGCTTAAAGAATAATTCACTATATCAATCTAACAGGGAAATGCAACAATATTTTTTTTTTATTGAAGAAAGGTGTTTTGTTGCTTGAAGCATATTTTTTCAGATAAAGACAAACTCAAGTACTTTCCCTAGTGCTGAACATCACTGCAAAAAGTAATAGTTGCCAAACCCTAGCCATGGAATGTCTCCAAGATACAAAATTGTTCAGAAGTTTATATGGTCCTGACCATCAGCATATTGACTGAAGTAAAATGTGTTTTATAGATTCACTCCAAGTGTTTCCCCCAAATGACATTTTCATTTATTTCTGTAGTCCTTTTGTCTTTCAAGGCTCCCTACCTTTGTCTAAAAGAAATCATCTAATAAATAATTGTTTTAAGGACAGATAGACACAGCTGTCACCTACTTTGTCTATTTTAAAAATTGCAAATGTACATATGCATAAAAAGCACATATTTGTCATTTCATATGTCACGTTTTAAGATTGCAAATTCTTTGGGGGAGACACTGTTTCTTTATATGTGCTTGCATAATAGGAAGCCCCAATCTTTACAGGGGCTTCACAGGTTTTATTCTATAAAAACAGAAAGCATCCAAGATTGCACATCTATTTATATAGGTTCTGATATGGTCGCTATCACTGACATTCCAACGATCGTTTTTGCTCCACTCCATGCTGTGTGGAAAGAGAAGCATTTGAGCCAATGTGGTTCAAATTTATGAGGAGACTTAATGCCTGTTGGGTTTTTCCACCCCCCACAGTCTACATCATACACCTTCCATGGTGAGCAGCTTTCAATAAATTATCACTCATCCATTGTTGCATCTCCAGCATATGTCTTTTCTCTGATCTTCCTAGCTTACAATCAATGTTCTACTTTATTAGGTACTTCACTAGGAGTGGCACAGAAAAAGAATGCACACTCCTCTTCTTTCCACATAGAAATAGATAAATCAGCTCACTTAAAGTAAGAAATACCCAAAGCCTTTTTACCAAACTTGAATCATCAAACTTTTAAGAGGCTGAAGATATTTAGATAACTTTTCATTTGTTCATACTTCTGGTCAGAAGAGGTGCAGGAGATGCCCTGGACCAGCAATTGCTGATTTCTTGTGCTGAACCTAATGGGTTCTCAAATGTCCATATACATCTTAAATCCAGTTCCAACCCAAGGCCACAGTTGAAATTCCAAAACTGCCAAGGAGAAAGGTTATTCTCATTGTATTTTCAGACACAGCCAGAAGCAGATGTGCTGGAAACCTGTTTTCATGAGCTTGACAGCCTTTGATGTTTCTTGGAATCTACACACTCAGTGGCTTTGTTCAATACCAAAATTTCGGTCCTGCCTCAGTGCAGGGGGTGGATTCGATGGCTTTTTGAGGTCTTTTCCACCCCTACAGTTCTCTGTCCCTATTATTCTATAACTCTGAGTGCAATTACATGTGTTACAGCATTTTGGAAGTCCCAAATAAGATCTCTCACTTTTATTTCATTTAAACTCAAGAAAACAAAGGCATGTATTATCTAAGCCTTGTGGTTATACTCCTCCACTGCTGTGTAACTAACAGTGCCTGTGCTGCAGAGCCATTGTGTTACAGTGAGGCTTTCAAACCTGACCAAAACTCTCAATATAGCACTCTGAGTGCTAGGTTTTCTCCAGTGTCTCACTGAAAACTGGTCTACAGCAGAAAACACTGTAAAAATGATAAATTAGAGACCCACAGCTCCCAGCTCACTTCAGCCCTTCAGGTGATATGACAGGGCTCTGGGCAGCATTAGTCTGTGGTCATCTGCCAGGCAATCTATGGAGTAACCAGGTAAGTGAGCTGCCAAGAACCCAGGCAGGTTTCCAAAAGAACCCTAGGAACCCTGCTCCACCACAGCTCATGAGGAGCCAAAGAGCTTAGGAATTTGAGAGTCAGGGCTCCCAGGCTCTTGGCTCCCTGTTGGCCTGCCACATGGGCAGCCAAAGAGCTGGGAACCTGGAATCCTGAGCCCCTTCGTAGGCCATTGGTTGGGCTGTCACAGAGTAAGGCATGAGAGCTGGCAGGAAACCAGGGAGGGTTGCACCGGAACCCTGCCTGTTTTTTTTTTGTTTTGTTTTGTTTTGTTTTTTGCAACTTCATCAAAACAAGCTGTCTCTTTGAAACATTTTGATTTTGATGAAATCAGCATTCTCTGACAGAAAAAAAAACAAAGAGGAGTCCTTGTGTCACCTTAGTCTAACAAATTTATTTGGGCATAAGCTTTCATAGGCTAAAACCCACTTCATCAGATGCACAGAAGGAAAAATACAGAGGCAGGCATAAATACACAGCACATGAAAAGATGGACATTGCCTTACAAAGTGGGGAGATCAGTGCTCATGAGCCAATTCAATTAAGGTGGAAGTGGGCTATTCTCAGCAGTTGACAAGAAGGGGTGAGTACCAAGGGAGGGGGAAAAATCACTTTTGTAGTACTAATGAGGCCAATGTAATCAAGGTGGCCCATTTCAAACAGTCGACAAGAAGGTGTGAGCATCAGCAGTGGGAAATTAGTTTTTGTAATGACCCATCCACTCCCAGTCTTTATTCAGGCCTAATTTGATGGTGTCCAGTTTGCATATTAATTCCAGTTCTGCAGTTTCTCATTGGAGTCTGTTTTTGAAGAGTTTTTGTTGAAGGATTGCCACTTTTAAGTCTGTTATTGAGTGACCAGGGAGGTTCAAGTGTTCTCCTATTGGTTTTTGAATGTTATAATTCTGGACGTCTGATTTGTGTCCATTTATTCTTTTACGTAGAGACTGTCCAGTTTGGCCAATGTACATGGCAGAGGGGCATTGCTGGCACATGATGGCATATATCACATTGGCATATGTGCAGGTGAATGAGCCCCTGATGGTGTGGGTGATGTGGTTAGGTCCTATGATGGTGTCCCTTGAATAGATATGCGGACAGAGTTGGCAATAGGGTCTGTTGCAGGGATTGGTTCCTGGGTTAGTGTTTCCGTTGTGTGGTGTGTAATTGCTGGTGAGTATTTGCTTCAGGTTGGGAGGGCTGTCTGTAAGCAAGGACTGGCCTGTCTCCCAAGATCTGTGAAAGTGAGGGATCGTCCTTCAGGATAGGTTGTAGATCCCTGATGTTGCACTGGAGAGGTTTTAGTTGGGGGCTGTAGGTGATGGCTAGTGGTGTTCTGTTACTTTCTTTGTTGGGCCTGTCCTGTAGTAGGTGACTTCTGGGTACCCCTCTGGCTCTGTCAATCTGTTTCTTCACTTCACTGGGTGGGTATTGTAGTTTTAAGAATGCTCGATAGAGATCCTGTAGGTGTTTGTCACTGGCTGAGGGGACTGGAGCAAATGCAGTTGTATCTCAGAGTTTGGCTGTAGACAATGGATTGTGTGATGTGGTCTGGATGAAAGCTGGAGGCATGTAGGTAAGCATAGCAGTCAGTAGGTTTCCGGTATAGGGTGGTGTTTATGTGACTATCACTTATTTGCACTGTAGTTTCTAGGAAGTGGATCTCTTGTGTGGACTGGTCCAGGCTGAGGTTAATAAGGTGGAAACTGTTGAAATACTGGTCTCCCTCCCATGGGTCGAGATGATGAAGATGTCATCACTGTAGTGCAAATAGAGTAGGGCCATTAGGGGACGAGAGCTGAAGAAGCATTGTTCTAAGTCAGCCATAAAAATGTTGGCATACTGTGGGGCCATGCGGGTACCCATAGCAGTCCTGCTGACTTGAAGGTATAAATTGTCCCCAAATTGTCCCCAACTGTGGGTGAGGACAAAGTCACAAAGTTCAGCCACCAGGTTTGCAGCGATAGTATCAGGGATACTGTTCCTGACGGCTTGTAGTCCATCTTTGTGTGGAACGTTGGTGTAGAGAGCTTCTACATCCATAGTGGCCAGGATGGTGTTTTCTGAAAGATCACCAATGGATTGTAGTTTCCTCAGGAAGTCAGTGGTATCTCGAAGATAGCTGGGAGTGCTGGTAGTGTAGGGCCTGACGAAAGAGTCTGCATAGCCAATCCTGCTGTCAGGGTGCCAATGCCTGAGATGATGGGGCATCCAGGATTCCCAGGTTTATGGATCTTGGTTAGTAGATAGAATACCCCTGGTTGGGGCTCTAGTGGTATGTCTGTGTAGATTTGTTCCTGTGCTTCTTCAGGGAGTTTCTTGAGCAGAAAAATATCCCATCAGAAAATTTCTGACTAGCTCTATCTGAATAGCTATACCACAAGGATGAATGGAAGCTGGAGCCAAAGCTCTGCTCATTCTCCTCACTGTCAGACCCACCAGTGTGGAGAGGAGACATAGCTCCATGGATCCTGGATCCTGCACACCACTGCTACCTGTGATGGGAGTTCTCGGTGCAGGAGCATAACCTGAACCATGATTCCTACACACTGTGGACCCAATAAGACTACACAACACACCAAACTAATTTAAAAATGTACACCATAAAGAATTTCAGTTCTAAAAAGATTATTCCTGTTATTCCCATATTCCAATCACATTAAAAATGCAGAGAGTAGGCAAAATAGGTCAAATTCTGCTGAGTTACCCTGGTATATATCCCAGAATACTTCCCTACTTTAAGGTCAAATGAGATAATCCTGATTTGTACTAGTGTCAATGAGATCATAATCTTGCAAGGTATTTTAAAATGTGGACTGGTGCCAATGAAAGTAAGAAGGAATGAACAGAGGAGGAGAAGCAGGGATACTTTTCATTTTAAAATGCAAAAGGTACACTGTCCTTCCCTCAATAAATCCCAAAGTCCTGCCTACAACTGGTAGATTGAAGTCTGTATTATTGATTTTCATGACAGAAACATTCCAGGAGAATTGATGGCTTAGAATATCAGTCTTACTTTCTACAAAATGAAGAGTATATCTGGTCCTCAGACATATTTCAAATGCGGGTGTAGGACTCTGTAAAATGTGTTCTCAAGATGTATACACAAAGAGCATGCTGTAAGATTTTTGCCTCATATATTCTGCTGTCCATATTCTTTATTTCCTTTAAAAAAATGAATTCAGGGACACAGACAAGTGACAGAAAGACAATAATATTAAAAGAAGGCCTCTGCTTAGCCACAGAACAGAGACAGAGTTTCCCACCAGTGTGATTCAGAGCCACGGGTGGTGGGTGAAACTTCCCGAGGGAGGCAAGCTCCTTGTCCTGCCTCTTCCACTCACAGCTCCATCCACACTCCACCTCTGCTCTGCCCCAGGCCCCACCTCCACCCACCGCTGACTCACCCCTCACCTCCTCCCGCACCCGCCTGCCGCTCACCCACCTGCTGCTCGCCTCCTCCCCCGCCCCACCAGACCCTTTCCCCACCTGCCATGAGACCCCCCACCACAACCTGCTGTGCAGCTGGCTCGCCACTCACCTCCTCACCCTGCTGCTGCTTCTTCCCCCCCCCCACCCTGTGACACCCTCTCCCCTTTTCACCGTAAAGCACTAATAACATTCCCCAAGGGAACTGAACAGGCAACAGGTGTAGCTCAATTGCCAGATGGATTCTCCTCTGCTTGGCAGGGAGTTTGGTGTATGCTGTATAGAGAGAGACAAAAAGCCGGGATACCTGTGCCAACCTGAAGCCTAATCTCTCCTTTTGAAAAAGTGCTTGTCATTGACAGCCTGCATTAAGGCAGTAGTTTAATCACCTTTCTTGCACAGAATTCCCTGCCAGACTCGTTTACTTAAACTGGGTTTGACTAAAACAACTAAATCAAGAAATAAACTCACTGGCTATGTCAGCTCCTCCTTGAGCCAGATTAGCAGTTACTTCTTCTGGGTGCAGAGACTAACTGAAGGATCGTCATTTGGAAACTGTTTTTAACCCCCAAAACACATTTTCCTACAATATAAAAGCCAGCTGAATGTGGCCAAAGGCTTCCTGGGTGTTGGCAAATGGCTTTATTACCACTTTAATGGCAAGGCTTTTTCACTGTGTAAAGTTACTCAGGGATCCCCGCTGCTCGCCTCCTCACTCCTCCCATCTGCCACTGACTCCCCACTCACATTCTCTCTCTCTCTCTCTCACACTCACACACAAACGGAGAACGCAGCCGCGGGGACCTCCGAGGGGGGTAGGGGGTGGAGTGGAGGAGACAAGAGGAGAGAAAGAAGACTCCAGGTAGCAGCAGCAAGTCATGGGAGCCTCAGGGAAGGGTCAGAGCAGGGAGGGGCACCACAGCTCAGGTGGCAGGGATGGCTGTGGTAGGGGAGGCAATACCTCCCCTTGCCTATTATACCCGCTGTCCATGGTCAGGGCTGACCTGGAAGTGATCATCTGAACATAAGAAATTAGTTCAGCCTCCATAGACATTCAGCACTTAAGCCACTCCACTGAGAATTTTAATAGCAGTGCCAATTAGGAAAACATGGATTGTTTTTCATCTCCATTCTAAATGGGGAAAATATACTTTATTATTATGTAAATATGTATCATGGAATCTAACAGTGGAAACTGATCTATTGCCAGATTTTGCCCTTAATTCTCTGGGAATCTGGAGGTAGTCCTTTCACTTCCATGGAGTTTTGCTGAATTTCCAGTGGTGTAGGTGACAAGAGAATTTGGTACAGTGTATTCTTATAAGGAGTTTCTTTGCCTCTCTCCTTTCATGCAACTGCTATGTTAACAAGGTATAACCTCAGAGAACACTGAGAAACCCATGGAGGGGCTAAACAAGTACACAATTATGACCTAAATAAGGATTCTCTTCTTTAGCTGCTCATGCCTAATGAGATCGCTGATTAAACAACCTTGTTCATCTGAACAGTTCTTGATATACATATTATATTACTGCTATTGAACTCCAAGGGAGTTTTGACATTGGCTACAATGGAAGCTGGACTAGCAGCAGGCCCTCCTCTTACTACGTTAGTGCTCTTCTTAATTTCTGTTACTTCAATGGACTACAGGTGGGGATCATGCAAGAGAAACCAGGGATAAACAAAGTACAGTTTAGTCCGCTCAGCAAGTTAAACAACGCAAATATTAATGTAGCCCCCTGGCCAGTTTGGGGGCTTCAGAGAAGCAGCTCCCCCAGAGAGCAGCATGGAGGCAGAGACTAGAACCACAGCTGAGACTTTGCTTCCTCACCTGTTGTCATAAATATAAAGGGAAGGGTAACCACCTTTCTGCATACAGTGCTATAAAATCCCTCCTGGCCAGAGACAAAATCCTTTCACCTGTAAAGGGTTAAGAAACTAAGGTAACCCCGCTGGCACCTGACCCAAAATGGCTGGGGGGGGGGGGAACAAAGGGTTTGGGCTGTCTGTGTGATGCTTTTGCCAGGAACAGATCAGGAATGCAAGCCTTACAACTCCTGTAAAGTCAGTAAGTAATCTAGCTAGAAAATGCGTTAGATTTTCTTTTGTTTAATGGCTTGTAAAATAAGCTATGCTGGAGGGAATGTGTATTCCTGTTTGTGTCTTTTGTAACTTAAGGTTTTGTCTAGAGGGATTCTCTATGTTTTGAATCTGATTACCCTGTAAGGTATTTACCATCCTGATTTTACAGAGATGATTCATTTACTTTTTCTTCAATTAAAATTCTTCTTTTAAGAACCTGATTGATTTTTCACTGTTCTTAAGATCCAAGGGTTTGGGTCTGTATTCACCTTTACCAATTGGTGAGGATTATTATCAAGCCTTCCCCAGGAAAGGGGGTGTAGGGCTTGGGAGGGATATTTCGGGGGAAGACGTCTCCAAGTGGTTTCTTTCCCTGTTCTTTGTTTAAAACGCTTGGTGGTGGCAGCGTACTGTTCAAGGACAAGGCAAAGTTTGTACCTTGAGGAAGTTTTTAACTTAAGCTGGAAAGAATAAGCTTAGGGGGTCTTTCATGCAGGTCCCCACATCTGTACCCTAGAGTTCAGAGTGGGGAAGGAACCTTGACACCTGTGCTTGAAGGAGACACATGTATGATGGGGGCTGGCTCAGGAGCCAGACTAAGAAGCAGAGCAACCAGCTGCAGGCCCTGGAGAGGCTGCATGTGGGCTGGTACCACAAACATATGTTAGCCATGTGCAGACAGACCCCATATTTGGGTAGAGGAGGAGGAGGCGTTACTAGGGTCAATGCTTGATTGGCATGCCTGGGAGACACAACTGAAGGTCCCAGAGAGTCCCCAGATGGCTGTGATACGTGAGCTGAGCCTGGGAAGGACCATGTGACCAAAGAGAGGGCTGGCTGCCTGAGGACAGGCTAGAGCAGCCGGAGAGGATGCAGCTCCTAAGTTGCTCTCTGCCACAGAGGACAATGCACCCACAGCCGGGGACTCTCTCCAGCCAAAAGGGAGAGCTGTCTGCTTTGCAGCAAACCTTTCACAACAGGTTTCATCTCTACCACCCAGATAAGGCTTGTGGGAGAGACTTTGAGGGGCTCACTAAGTAACTTAACTTGGTTTGTGGGGTTTTTAGTGGTTGTTGCAGGGATTACTCATTTATATCCTTGACTCCTTCGCCTGTTCTCTCCCTTTTCTTTTAATTTACACCACCCTTCCAGGAATAAGTATAGTGTCTCTATTTCTTGCCTACACTAGAAAGTTCTGCTTTACCTACCGTTAAAGCACTACAACTACCCTAATCGTGATGCAGCCATACCAAAATAAAGATATTTTAGAGCAGTATAGATATTCCCATATAGGAAAGGGAATAAGTTACACTGATATAAATCACCTTTACAACAGTATAGCTATATCCACATTAGGGGCTTTGACTGGCACATTGGCAATGAAATCACACCCCTAACTGACATAGTTGTACTGGTAAAACTTTTCGGGGTAATAGGGCTGCCAACTTTGGTTGGATGAATTCCTGGAGGTTTCGTCACATGGCATTATCTTTAATTAAAGATTAATCATTAATTCCTAGAGACTCCGGGGCAATCCTGAAGGGTTGGTAACCCTAACTGTAGACCAGGCCTAACTGTAATGTATAAGTAATATACTGCTGTCATAAATATAAAGGGAAGGCTAACCACCTTTAAATCCCTCCTGGCCAGAGGAAAAAACCCTTTCACCTACAAAGGGTTAAGAAGCTAAAGAGAACCTCTCTGGCACCTGACCAAAATGACCAATGAGGAGACAAGATACTTTCAAAGCTGGAGTGGGGGGGGGGGGGGGACCAAAGGGTTCTCTCGGTCTGTGTGCTGCTTTTGCCAGGACCAGAGCAGGAATGCAGGTCAGAACTCCTGTAAAGAGTTAATAAGCAATCTAGTTAGATATGCATTAGATTCTGTTTTGTTTAAATGGCTGATAAAAGAAGTTGTGCTGAATGGACTGTTTTTGTGTCTTTTTGTAACTTAAGGGTTTACCTAGAGGGATTCGTTTTGAATCTGATTACCCTGTAAGGTATTTACTATCCTGATTTTTACAGAGGTGATTCTTTTACTTTTTCTTCAATTAAAATTTTTCTTTTAAGAACCTGAATGCTTTTTCATTGTTCTTAAGATCCAAGGGTTTGGGTCTGTGTTCACCTATGCAGATTGGTGAGGATTTTTATCAAGCCTTCCCCAGGAAAGGGGGTGTAAGGTTTGGGAGAATTTTGGGGGGAAAAGACGTTTCCAAGCGGGCTCTTTCCCTGTTATATATTTGTTAGATGCTTGGTGGTGGCAGCAATAAAGTCCAGGGGCAAAAGGTAAAATAGTTTGTACCTTGGGGAAGTTTTAACCTAAGCTGGTAAAAATAAGCTTAGGGGGTTTTTCATGCAGGTCCCCACATCTGTACCCTAGAGTTCAGAGTGGGGAAGGAACCTTGACAACTGCTATGGGCAGTCCAAAGATTGATGTAATAACTGAAAAATCCTCTGCACCTCTTCAGGCCAGCTGACCAATTATTTTTTGAACTTCCAATGAAGGCTTGATATGTTTGCTTTTTGGGTGAAGGTGCAGAAAGAAATGCAGTCAAACGTATTCAAACACATCTGCCCATCCTAATAGATTTCTGTGTTTGCAGCATAAGGTAAAGCATCTCCTCCACCTCTGTAGCTACAGCAAAACCTGCTCCCGGAACTGTTGCACCTTCTTGCTAACAGGCAGCACCGAAGCTGATACACAGCAGGCAATAGCAAAGGGAGGCTAGCCAAGTTGGCTCCTGCTGAACAACAAGTAGGGAGAAACTAAGCATTTGCCAAAAGGAGAGCAGCAAAGCCACGGAAGAACAAATTTTATTCTCAAGCTTCATATAAGGTATTAAAAGGGTGGTGGTGGGAGGGAGAATGGGTGGTGCTAAACTAAAAACTATACCAAAGTAACTGAATGTCCTTTAGGGGAGAAGAACACAACAGCAAAATCAAATTATGATAGATACTGTAAACCTGGTAGGTAATGAACAGTATTTGTAATGCAATCTTCAAACAATTTCTAGAGCTTTATCATAACAAGTGTCAGGACTTCTGCATAGAAAAGTTATATCAAGTAGAGGCCTGAACAGAGGTCAAGAATAAGAGATGAACACTATGTACTGGCGTTATGTAATTAGTTAAATATGAGGAAATTCTTGCAATAAGGGTTTGGAAACAAATGCAGCCAGAGAAAGAGACATGCATACAGACAGATCAATGTGTCTCACACTTTCTGAAGCTAAGGAGCTCTTTTCTTGCATTTGGACAATCCTTAAATGACCATGTAAATGTGCAGATCATACAAAGAAAATATAGGAATGTTCTGGCAACTTATCCCAGATGGTCTTAGAGTGAAAGCTTTTCCTACTACATAGCAGTTGTTCTTTTACCTTCAGAAACTTCATGTACCTTTTGTGGAAACCAACAAGCAAAACAAGTTCAAACTTAAAATATTTTAACTTGTAAAATGTTTAAGAAATACTTTTTTGCTCCTTTGGTTCTTTTCTAATTGTAAAGCTCTATTTTTAGCATTGGAGTATACACACAAGACTACAAATTTGACAGCTCGGATAAAATCTGCAAAGAGAAGAGAAATGTGCCTATAAAGAGTTTAAATTAAGCCGTTGTTATTCTCAGCTGAATAAATTTGAGGATAATGTTGAAACATGGATGATTGGAAACAAGAGCTCCTTATAAAATAAACATAGGCCCCACTCTAATTATAATAGCATTTTAGAGCACAGAAAATAAGAGCAATTATGAATCAGTGGCTAAACAGGCAGGTGAAACTCAGGGATTTATGTATCACAAACAAGTACCACAAGAGCCTTGAAACTTATGATAAAATGTATTTTAAAAGTCTACATCAGCACTCAGCATCTATAAAGAAACATTCCATCTTCCAAAACCCATTAGTAATAGTAGCTAATCCCCATAGCTCTGCTCTGTGATCTATTACCATCTTTAATTTGAAAGGAAGATCAAAATCAAAACTGTGCATCTGAAAATCCAGATCTGGACCTGAATTGGTATAGCTATCAAACAGCAGAACCAACATACTATATCCAAAGTTGGGGGCTGAAAATGCACATCTGAATTTTTGGAGTTTGGAGAGTTCTGTTTTGGCATTCAGATTTGTTTTATTACAGAGACAGATATGATCTGCAAAAAGAAAAGGAGTACTTGTGGCACCTTAGAGACTAACCTAACTAGTCTCTAAGGTGCCACAAGTCCTCCTTTTCTTTTTGCGAATACAGACTAACACGGCTGTTACTCTGAGATCTGATCTGCAAACTCAGCTGTAGTGTTTTGGTTCAAGCCTTTATATTTATTACATACTGTCAAAATGGAGGCAGAAGGGTTTAGCCACAAGGACAATCACTGTCAGGACAGATTAGTATATAGAAGTTCTTAGTACCCAGTCTTGTGGTCTCTTTCTGTAATAATATTAATGACAATCACAGATTACTTTATTGCAATGGGAATATTGTCTTATTAAGGACTCCTGGATTGAGTCCTAGATCTACTTCCAAAGTATATCTTTGTGACTGTGGAGAATGTTACTTTATTTGGGAAAATGGGTAAATAGGCATTGTGAAATAGACATTTTTTGCAGCATAAAACATTGTGCTTCTGTAGCATCTTTCATCTCAAAATTTAAATCAACTCTTAATATCCCTGTGGTAAGTGATTTATACAGGTCATTTCTCCTACAAAAGAAACACAAGGTAGACATCTCAAAGGTAGACCATAGCAGCTATTTAACAATACCCAGGAACAGGAAGTACAGAAGAAATAACTCAGTCCAACTGAACCTGCAGTGGGGATTTAGGTAGGTTACATATAATTATCAGATTTCGTATTGTGGTCAGGTGGACACCCCTACTCTTATGAACAGTGCCTTGGGATTTTGAGCAGCTTGTTAAGAGTGCTATCAAATAAGTCCTCCAAGATGTACAGAGATGCCACTCTTCATTCAGACTTTGGTTTCCTGTTACACACTTCTTGCTGAAGAGCAGGAAAAAAAAAGTGGCCCAGGACAGGAAAGTCACAGGCTGCAGTTACACAGAGTAGCAGAAGGTTGTTACTTCATTTCTCTACATCAGGGGTCGGCAACCTTTTAGAAGTGGTGTGCCAAGTCTTCGTTTATTCACTTTAATTTAAGATTTCACGTGCCAATAATACATTTTAACAGTTTTTAGAAGGTCTCTCTATATAAGTCTTTATATAACTAAACTATTGTATGTAAACAAGGTTTTCAAAATGTTTAAGAAGGCTCATTTAAAATTAAATTAAAATGCTGATCTTACACCGCCGGCCTGCTCAGCCCGCTGCCGGCCTGGGGTTCCATTCACCTAGGCCGGCAGTAGGCTGAGTGGGGCCTGTGGCCGGGACCCCGGCTGGCAAGGGGCCGCTAGCCAGAACTCCAGACCGGCAATGGGCTGAGCGGGGCCAGCGGCTGTGACCCCAGACCAGCAGTGGTCTGAGTGGCTCAGCCCGCTGCCGGTCTGGGGGTCCGTCCACTGGCTCCTGCCAGCCAGGGTCCTGGCTGCTGGCCCCGCTCAGCCCCGCTGCCGGTCTGGGGTCCTGGCCCTGTCCACTTGGATTGGGTACCTACCTTCTCCCTGGTTCTAGCCATTCTCTTCCTCTCTCTGCACTGAGATGAGGGTGGGAGTGCGCTGAGTACAGGGCTGGGGGTAAAGGAGCAGGCTGGGGGTTGGGGTGCAGGGTCTGGCCAGGAGCAAGAATGAGGGAGGGGGCTCAGGGTGGGGCAGGAGGTTTGGGTGTGGAGCGCTTACCTGGGCGGCTCCCGTTTAGTGCTCAGGGTGTGGGGTGCAAGAGTCAGGGCATCGGGTGTGGGGGGGGGCTGGGGATGTGGGGGGGTTCAGGAGTCAGGGCAGGGGGCTGGGTGTGTGAGAGTAGGGTGCAGAAGTCAGGGCTGGGAGGGCTGGGTATTTGTAGGGGGTGCCAGAGTCGGGGGGGGGGTGCAGGGGTCAGGACATGGGGCTAAGGTGTGTGGGGGGTGCAGGGGTGAGGGCAGAGGGCTGGGTGTGTGTGAGGGGGGGTGCAGGAGTGAGGGCAGAGGTCTGGGTGTGTGGGGGTGCTCCCAGCCCCCTGCCCTGAGCGGCTCACGGCAGGGGGCTGGAGGGGATATGCCGATTCCACCCCCTTCCCCAAGGTCCCTGGAGCAGAGAACGCGAGCATGCTGCAGCTCCGCTTTTCCCTCTCCCCCTCCATAGCAAGGGCCGTCAGCTGATCAGCCACATGGAGGAAGAGAAGGAGAGGCAGGAACCCAGCACACCGGGGGAAGAGGCGGGGGGAAGGGGGAACTTGCCTGCCCTGCAAGGAGAGAGCAGTGGGCGGAGAAGAGCGGGCCAGTCCGGGCAGGATTTTTAGGGTGCCCGGCAGACAGCTCTTGGCACGCGTGCCATAGGTTGCCGACCCCTGCTCTACATAGTTCTGTTCAAGGATTTATCTTGAGACCACTATGCTCATCAGCAAGATACTACATGATACAGGATTGGTACCATGCTGGAAGACCCAGTGAAAGAGGTTACTTTGCAGCAGCTGCTACTGAGGCAACTGCAAGATCAGGGGAAATGCTGAGGTTCAAACAGCAATTTGAACTGTACATGAAACTCATGGGGCAAATAAATTGGAGGATGAGCCAAAGATTGCTCTTAACAGTGGTATACACAGAAACCCTAGATGGATACAATGCAGATGGCGGAGTGGTGCTGGGGAAGGGGGAGAGAGAGGAAAGCTTTGTAAAAACAATGAAAATTTTTTGAGGATTATTGTGTCCCCAGGAAAAAAATAGCTACTTATGAGAGCCACTCCTGGGGGAATTATGCATCAAAAATTAAAAATTCTGCACACACTATTTTAAAATTCTGCAAAATTCTGCCAATTTTATTTGTTAAAACACCACTACATAATCATGCCAGTTTCAATTATTTAGGTTATTTATTTCAAAATACCTTTCACCAAGTATATCTGTGAGAATACAGATACACACAAAAATCCCCCACCGCCAGGAGTAGAGAGTTAAAGAAACCCCTTTGACAACTCAATTCCTGTTTCTCTGCCCCCTCCCAGAGCCCAGCTGAGGGGCTAGACACCCGCACCCTCTTCCCCCAGAGCCCAGCTGCAGGCCCCCTCCCTTGCCCAAATACCTACATCTGAGCCCAGCCACAGGGCCCCCTCTTGCCCAGATACCCACACCCCCGCTCTCTCTCCAAAGCCCAGCCACAGGGCCCCCTCTTGCCCAGACCCCTCAGAGCCCAGAGATCCAGAGGGAGAAACAGCCTGATGCTCGGTCCCAAGCTTGCAGGGAGTTTCCTTTGTGCTGCCCTCTCCTTCCCTCAGGGCATTTGGGGAACTGCAGCTACCAGGAACCTGTTAGCTCTCTCCTCTCCCCCCTGGCAGCGTCTTCTGTGTGTGAGCTGGGCTCTGCCCAGCAGCCCTAGTTGCAGCCAGCAGCCCATTTCTGTGAGGGAAAGGAAAGTCTGCATGCACAACATTAATTTCTGCAAAATTCTGCAGTGACGCAGAATTCCCCTAGGAGTAATATATTCAGGATGAGAACACAGAAAGAAGGGGAAACAACAGAGGAGTTTGTCAGACTTAAAACTAAAATGTGAGTCCTGTGAATATAGAATATTAAAAAACTCATGAAAGACCAGATTGTACTGAGGTGTAACAATAAAAAAGTCCATGAATGTTCACTAAGGGCGATGAATCTGACACTAAAAGGAGCATTACGTATATGCCAAGCGCCAGAGCAATCAGAAACTGAAATTGAAAGTCTAGAAAAAGAGACAGTTCACATGACTGAATCCTATAGTTAGGCTTGGCAGAAATAGATTTTTCTTCATAATCTTAATAGATGACATCAATATTTATTTTTAAGCAATTTTTTCAATTTAAATATTCACAGTTGCAGGAAATTATGGGGGATGTCAGATAATTATATAACAGTGGGCACTGAGATTCAAAAAGTTAATGTTTTATAACAGTTAAAATACAAATTGTCAGCATCACATGTAAAAATATACAAAGTAAATATCCTTACATCAAGCATTTTGACTATCATTGATGGAAATATTTTTGTTGTTTTTTGTGTGTATAATGAAATTGACATTTACTAATAAAAATTTAATCCTTCCAGCCCTAAAGATAGCTAAACCATCAAGGGAGGAAGTTAACAGAAATTAAATTGGCCAAAGACAGAAACATGGAAAACAGGAAACAATGCCAGCGATGAGGCACCCACCATTAATGCAAAAATGTAAAAACTAATAAATATGTAGAGAAAGCAGTAAAATGCATTAATTAAGTGCAGAAAGGGATTCCTTAAGCAAAGAGGAAGAGCTCTTCTTAGGGACAATGATGGAGGAGGCTGAAATCTCAAAAATGGCTGATTGAAATGTGAACAAATGACACTTATGTGACAGAAGACAGACGCTGGGGCAGAAATAAGTAGAAGGGACCATTGTGATCACCTGGTCTGACCTCCTGTATCACACAGGCCCTAGAACTTCCCCAAAATAATTCCTAGAGCATATCTTTTAGAAAAAAAACCCCATCTAATCTTGATTTACAAATTGTAAGTGATGGAGAATCCACCATGATCCTTGGCAAATTGTTCCAATGGTTAATTATCATCACATTCAATAATGTATGCCTTATTTCCAGTCTGAATGTCTCTCATTTCAACTCGTCACCCCTTAACCTACTTTATTAGGCTAAACAGATTTATCCCTTTGAGTCTGTCACTATAAGACACACTTCCTAATCTTTTAATCATTTTTCATGGCTCTTCTCTGAACCCCCTCCTTGAATTGTGGGCACCAGAACTGGACACAATATTCCAGCAGCAGTTACACCAGTGCCAACTACAGAGGTAAAATACCTGTCTGCTTCTACATGAGATTCCCCTGTTTCTGCATCCAAGGATCTCACTAGCCCTTTTTTCCACAGCATCATGCTGGGAACTCATTTTCAGCTGATTATCCACCACACTACCCAATTTTTTTTCCCCCAGAGTCACTGCTTCCCAGGATAGAGTCTCCCATCCTGTAAGCATGACATAAATTGTTTGTTCCAAGATGCATACATTTACATTTAGCTGTATTAAAATATGTATTTTTTGTTGTGCCCTGTTTACCAAGTGATCCAGATCACTATTCATTATTTACCATTCCCCAATTTTTGTCTCATCTGCAAACTTCATCACTGATTTTATGTTTTCTTCCAGGTAACTGATAAAAATGTTAAATAGTATAGGCCAAGAACAAATCTCTGTGGATCCCACTGGAAACGCACCCACTTAATGATGATTCACCATTTACAATTACATTTTGAGACCTATCAGTTAGCTGATTTTTTATTCATTTAAGGTGTGCCACGTTAATTCTATATCATTCAAGTTTGTTTTTTTTAAATCAAAATGCCATGTGTTACCAAATCATAGAAGGAACACAAAACAGTGGAAGAGTCACAAGTAATTCTGACAGACTATATTGGGGAAACAATTCCAGAGTTGAAAAGTGCAAGCCATTCCTGACACAAATACATAGGAAAAAGTGATCCAAAACAAGCTTGTGGTGGTGCACAGAAGCAAGAAACCAGTCATGGGCCTACATGCATGTGAAATGCTTGGTTTCATTAAGAGGAAGTATACCATAGAGAAAAAGAAAGACAACATAGAATCAGATCTGAAAAGTATTAATAGCATCATACGAAGATGTATTCACAGGAAATGAGTGCCTTCCAGGAACATAGATGATACGGTTAAGAGAAGATGCATAACCTATAGTACAAGTTACACAAGAAGTTCCACAAATCTTAAGAGACTAGGAAAAAAGCTGCAAACCATGACACAAGTGATATCATTTGTAGAATAGAAGATCCAAAAGACTGGGTTCATTCTTTAATAACTGAAGAAAAAAGGAGGGGGACTACAGCTGTGTATGGACCCCAAGGAGCTCAACAAAAATATAAAAAGAACAGTTCCACCTGCCCACAAGAAGTAAACTGTTGTCTGAGATGGCAGGAGCCAAATTCTTCAGCAAATTAGGTGCATCAGCTGGATTTTGGCAGATACCATGGGACAATGAACGTGCCAAGATCTGCATTTGTAATACACCATTTGGCAGATACTGCTTCATAAGATTGCTTTTCCGAATATGCTCAGCTCCAGAAGTATTTCACCATACAATGAGCCAGAGGCTAGAGGGTCTAGCAGTAGTGTAAGTGTACATTGATGACAATAATTTGGGGCGGCGCTGCCATCAAACATCAGGAATGACTCAAATAAATTGGTTAGTCTCTAAGGTGCCACAAGTACTCCTTTTCTTTTTGCGAATACAGACTAACACGGCTGCTACTCTGAAACCTGTCAGTAGAGTGCAGGAAATTGTGAGCACTAATAAACCGAATGAGGCCAAATGTAAATTGCAAACAATGGAAATAACATATTATTTGGGAGAGAGACTCACCTCCGAGAGAATCTTGCCCAGTGAATCAAAAATTCAAGCAAACTTGAATACATCAAGATCTGAAGATAAAAAAGGAAACCCAAAGGCTGCTAAGCATGTTGAATTATGTCAGCAAGTTCATACTTAGCTACACAGCTTGTTCAACTCACATAAGACAGAGCTTCCACAAGGTCATCAAATGGGCATGGATGCCCAAGTATGAAAGAAAGAGTACAATGATTTAAAGCACATTCGGACATCAGCTCCAATGCTGCATTTTTTTGACCCACTGAAAGAAAAAAAGCTTTCCACATGTCTCAAAAGAAGGGCTGACTGCTATACTACTACAGTGCCATGGAACTGATTGGTTGCGAATCTCATATGCATCTGTGGCTATGACAGTTGCACTGATGGTGTGTGCAAATTGAGAAACAGACACTAAGCATGGCATATAGATATACGAGATTTCATGACGTTCTCTATGATCATAGCTTCAAAGCAGAAACTGATCACAAACCACTGACTGCAAAACACAAAGGGACCTGAAGAAGCACCACCAAGGATACAGCAACAACTTCTAAAATTACAGAAGTATGATGTAAGCCTGGAGTTCCAGCTTGGATGTTATTTAGTAAAGGCAAACACATTCTCAGGAGCATATGCTCCATCTGACAGTACACAACCTGATGATCTGGAACAAGCAGTTGACAGACATGTGAACATGATAAAAGTGTCACATGGTATATCTCCAGGCATACGGGATGAAAATTGGAGACAAAAACAGTTCAAATTGAAATGCTGCAAGCTGTGATACAACCAAAAATAAAACGGGGCTTGTAATACCTCCTCACCCCATAGCAGTATTGTGAAAATAAGTTAATTAATGTTTGGGAAACATTCAGATGCCATGAAAAAAAAAGAAAAGGAGTACTTGTGGCACCTTAGAGACTAACCAATTTATTTGAGCATAAGCTTTCGTGAGCTACAGCTCACTTCATCGGATGCATTCAGACGATGAAGTGAGCTGTAGCTCACGAAAGCTTATGCTCAAATAAATTGGTTAGTCTCTAAGGTGCCACAAGTACTCCTTTTCTTTTTGCAGATACAGACTAACACGGCTGCTACTCTGAAACCTGTCAGATACCATGGTGACAACACCATAGGACATTTCAGGGGAAAACTTATAAATTCAGCTCAGGTTTTGAATAGTGTGTAGTAAAAGAAGAACAATGAAGACAAAACAAAATATTGGATAGCTGCTTATTTGGAAAACACTGTACAGTTTTAAAGGGGCCTAACACTAAATTAGGCACCCAAATCCATGGACTTTCAACAGCAAGTGGGTACTTAACTTCCTCAGCTGCCTATGAAAATTTCAGCTGTAATGTTGTGGCTGCACATGCATACTTATATTATGAGGTTATATAGATCTCCAAAATCTGAGAGATGGGAGGGGAGCTCTAGCTAAGTAATTCAGCTTCAAATTGGAGAGTGATTAACCAATGGAACAAACTACCAAGGGAAGTTCTGGACTTACTCAAGCACAAGTTATGCTTTAGTCAAACCCAAGATACTGAGCTCAATACAAAGATAACTGGGTGAAATGGAATGGCCTGCGACAGGTGGTCAGCCTAGATAATCTTATGGTCCCTTCTGGTCTTAACTCAATGAATCTAATGAATTAAGCCCTTCCCCATCACCACTTTATTAGTATACATATCAAGTGCGGATTCCAAATGTTCTACCAAAAAAAAAAATTTCTATAATTGCAGCATTGTCTGAGGAGATTTTGGACAATACCATTCACTATTTCATGCAACAAAATCGTTTCCAATGCCTTAAATAAGATTAGCTAAGATTTTTTGCTTTAGTGTTTGTATGAGTTTTGCCATTTCACTACGATTTAGGCTGAACATTGGCTTGTGTAGAGTCTACAAAATTATTCATTATATGTGTTTGGTGACAAAAGAAATTAAGGTTCCCAAATTTGTATTATTCTCTACTACCCACTGAACCAACTTGGTTCAACAGGAACGGCACACTAAGTATTCCATTGCTAAGTATTTGGCCTATTGCTTCTACATTTTGGATTACTTACCAGATTAATACAGTGAAATCACTGAAATTAAAATTTCTTAGTCCACTCTCCAGCTGCCAGTAAGTATGAAAACAGGAACCATTGCTCTAATTGGATTAGATTAAGTGGTACTCTTAACATTTAAATATGTACTGGGAAAAGAACATGTGGAAAATGATGTTCTGTACCACAGCATTTTCTAGTGTATTGTACATAATAAAGATAAAGACTGGCAGTAGAGAAATGGCAGATTTCTAAGAACAATGCATAAGCTCTCCTCTAACTGTAGAGGATCTGGCCTCAGTTAAGATGGAATGATCTATCAGATATTAATATAGCAGAACAATTAGTTTGAAGAACTAAATAGAGTACATGAACAAGGGAGTCAGGGACTGGATTAATCAGGAAATAGAGAGCAATGAAAAAAAGCTTGTATAATAAAACTGGAAAAAAAAGAGTAATGTGACAACTAACTCTAGGGAAATTAAGAAGAGATTTTTAGAATACGGTGTGACCTTTGTTGTAATCTCTTGTTTCTTCATTCTAGGACAAATTTAGGGAGTTCTTGCAGAGACAAATTAACAAGGCAGATTATGGTGATAATAGAATGTATACCTGCAGATTTTTTTTAAAAAAAAACTTGATAGACCTTCTAATAAAATAAATTACATGCATTCAATTAGAAAAGGAGTACTTGTGGCACCTTAGAGACTAGCCAATTTATTTGAGCATAAGCTTTCGTGAGCTACAGCTCACTTTATCGGATGCATACTGTGGAAAGTACAGAATGCATCCGATGAAGTGAGCTGTAGCTCACGAAAGCTTATGCTCAAATAAATTGGCTAGTCTCTAAGGTGCCACAAGTACTCCTTTTCTTTTTGCAAATACAGACTAACACGACTGTTACTCTGAAACCATGCATTCAATTGATTATTAACCAATAGAAAATGTCACATCAGACATATTGCAAATGCATTAAAAGCCTTTAGATTACTTTTTATATGAGTCAATAGCACTTTTAAAGCAATGGGGATTCCAAAGTATTGGTTAAGGGCCATGACGGAGGTTAGACTGAGATTAAAACTCTAATAAATTTTATAAGAACTGTGCCACTGTGAGCAACACTGCTGGTCTCAAGCCCAGGTAAAAAAGAGGAGGAGTTCTGCAGTTGGTTTTGTGGCCCACACAGATAAAACTTTACTGCAACAGAAACAGTTCAGTTAAATCAAAGCTTGAGGACAGTAGGGGAGATGGAGCTCAAAACCCAAGTATGAGAGATCTCAGTGAAAGCCAAAAGGAGGCGGAGATCTTGACACACTGATTCCTGATGACTAAATCAATAACTAAAGTAGGCACATGGAATGTACATACTTTGTATAGTACAGAAAAGCTGACAGGTTACATACAAATGACAAAAAAACCCACCTTTCTGAACATATTTGGAATCAGTGAGACAAGATTGACAAAGATGCAAGATGGTGCTACAATATTATACTCAGGAGGAGCACATGAAAGATATGTAGGAATTATGCTGGATAACATCACACTGAAGACCCTGCTGGCTTGGGAGCCAGTGAATAACAGAACAAAAGCCAGGCTGCAAACAAGACATCAAGTGTAGAATAATCCAAGTATATGCATCAATAAACAGCAGTTGACAGTGAAAAGGATACATTCTACCAACAGGTGCAGCAAGTATTGGATGATGTACCTAACCATTACATCAAGTTGATGATAGGTGACTTCAATGCACAAATCAACAACAATTCTACTGGCTGGGAAGGAATCATGGATACAGGAGTGGAAAGCATCCAAACTGATAATGGCAAATGGTCTTGGATCTCTTGGCACAAACACACTAAAGACAGGAGGCAGACTCTTCCAGCGTAAGAGGATTCACATGCTCACATGGAGATCATAAGATAATGTGACTGTCAACCAGATAGATCATGTGTGTATATCTAAGAAATGGGCATAATCTTTGAGGAATGTCAGAATCTGCACAGAAGATGATCTTGGCTCAGATTATTATCTTATAGTGGCCATGTTACAACTTAAACTCAAAAAGATCACAAGGATGGACATAGCAAGAGATCAAGTTTGTGGACAAGGAAATGGAACTCATATTCCAGATTGTGTTTTTTAACCATTCCAATGTTTTATAGAGCCAAGCTGACAAAAGTCTGGGAGACAGATGATCAAACTGGAAGAAGATGGTAGTCAAGACATTAAAGGAAGTAGTGGGCCTCTGGAGGGGTCCATTACATCTGGAACATGGACAGTGGCTGATGAGCAGAAAGCTCTGAATGCAAAACAGGAACAGTGCAAGACACAGGCAGACTTCTTAGGATAGATACAAGGTACTGCTTGGCAAAAAAACAAACCCCAACATCTTAACCAACTTTATCAACTTTAAGAAACAGTTCAATATTGCTCACAGAGGGACCTTACAGAATATTGCTAGAAGCTATGGAATGACAAACAAGCTGATCAAATAAGGAGTTTAAATGATAGAAGTAGATGCCCAGTAAGATCGGATACCAGCCTGGGTGAGTGGTTAGGTATTATGATTGAAGTTAGGAAAGGGTGTGGTTATCATCAATACTCTTCATATTAGTGTAGTAGGAAGAGGGCCTGAAACATAAGTCCTTGTATCAGAGACCTGGTATGAGGCCTGAGCTAAAGGAGTCAAAGCTTTGCTGCTATAAATCAAAGTTAAGTTGTGAGCAAGAGGCAGGCCCTGTTCACAGAATCTGGCAAGAATATGGCTAATATTGCAGAAAACACACATTCCTAAGTAGTGCTAGGCACAGGAATATATACGCAAACACATTCCAGAGAGGTGGTACCAGAACACTTTGATACCAAACACATTCCCCAGAGATAACAGGAACACACTGACCCATCCTAAAGATGAGGTCAGGATGACAGCATGATGGATAGAGATGTTTGGTCGAACCAACATGTACAAGGTAATGGGTGGCACCTAAAAATTTCAGAGGTAACTTGTTTGTATCTGTGTACAAAGAGGTATCTCAGAGGGAGTGTCTTTGGCTGGCTTAGGGGATAATGGAAAGTCCCACCATTAATTGAGCTAGTCCATTGCAACGGGCATACATGTGTTAGTGTACCTGTAACCATTAAGCTAGGGATATTAGGACCGTGCTTCGTTGACAGTAAACCTGACCAAGTTCCTTTGCTATGAACCGAGTCTGTGGATTTACTGGGTGGTTCACTCAAGGTCTGCTGTGCTAGCTGTCTGCGCAGAGAGAACACACACACATGCAGCTGAACATCTGATGACAATTAGCAATAGACTGGGTGATGAAGCAGACAGTAAAAGGCATCATGGACAGTGTAAAATGGGTTAGCAGAGACAAGTAACATGACTGAGTTTGCCAATGATATTGTTTTACTAAATAGGATGTAGAACAGAATGATTGCCCTTACATCAGAAGAGCAGCAAAAAATGGATTGAAAGTAAATGCAGAAAATCAGGATGATGAAGGTAGGGAATGGGATAACAGATGCAAAGGTGTATGTGGATGGAAAAGAAATCTAACAGTAGAAGAGTTGTGCCACCTAGGGAGTGTGATGACATTTAAAGGTGGCTGCGATAAAGATATTCCTATGAGATTAGGAAGAGCAAACACTTCTTTTGAAAGGAGGAACAACATCTGGTCAGAGGTCTCCACACCAAACTAAAGGTCAGATTATATCAGGTGATTGTACTGGTCACGCTACTGTATGGAGCAGAGACTTGGCTGATGGCAGTGGCTAACAAAAAGATTGGAGGACGCCCAGCACAAATATCTGAGGAAAGACAAAATAACAAATGAGAGAGTAAGAGAGCTGATAGAGCAGAACATATTAGAAAATATCATCAAAGAAAGAAGGCTCAGGCAGTTGGGACATGTACGCCTTATGGAAGGAGGAAGACATGCTAAGGAAGCATTGTACTGGGTAACCAAAGGAGGAAAGAGAAAGTAAGGATGGTCAAGAAAGAACTGTCAGAAGACAATGACAGAGGGTATTAAATGTACTAGCATCATCTTGGAAGAAGTACAAAAACTAGTGAATGTCCATAATCAGTGGAGGAATTGGACTGCCCAGCTCATCAATGGCACAGAAGGATCTAAGGTCTAAAGTACAGTAAGAATATTACAAAGACAGGGATCTTGTCTCCAGGAAGGAACATTTTATAAAATTGCCTACAAAATTATGTGCCATGAAGTATGGCAGTAGAAGTCACAACATTACATAGTTTCTACTTGTCCAATCATCTTGGGCTAGTAACTTTTTCTTTGGTTAGAAAGTATAATTCATTGGGTGAAATTCTGGCCCCCTTGAAAATCAATGGGAGTTTTGTCACTGATTCCAGCGAGGTCAAGATTTCATGCACTGATTTCCTCATCGTTTTCAGTCATCATGGGAAATGCTGACAAGTAGATTTTGGGCCCAAGATAAATCTGCAGTGGTACTGATTAATAAAGGACTTCAATCTACAGGCTGCACAAATTACCCTAGAAGATCCTGAGATGATAGACCTTAAAATCTTTACATAATTAAACATGGAAAAAAAGTTATTTTAGGTTATTGCTTAGAGGCTTCTAAAATGTGGTTAATTAGCATTTTCTTCTCCCTCCAAGGTCTGGCTAATTGCAGACATGACACTGAGGGAACCTATCTTTACTGGTAGAGAGGCACAAGTGCACTGTTTATAAAGCTTTTAAAATTATCTGTGAGAGGTGTGGCATATTGGGTCCTGATTCAGGAAAACACTTAAATGCATGCTTAACTGTAAGAACATACTTCAGTCTCATTGACTTCTGTGGGATTTAGGTCGATGCTTAGTACTTTCCTGAGCTGTGCCATGCAGAGTATGTGCATATGGAATGGCAAGGTTACAAGTATCAGTCTTGTTAAAACAAAGGCCTTATTAAAAGATAGAATATCTGGCCATCCTAATGTTACATTCAGTTAAGGTCCGATCTAACACCCATTAAACTCTATGGAGACATTCCTACTGACTTCAACAGTTGCTGGGCTGGGTCACTATTCAGCTGCAAATTTTACATTTTTGGAACGTAACATTTTCTGCAGGAAAACCCTGTTATGTCTGCAACAAAACAATAAGCAAAAAATGGAAAATGTCATTCTGAGGACAACAAAACACTGAACGTTTTAGAAACTATATTAGTAAGGGCTTTGCATGAACCTACAGGAAATTCAAAATGGCAGCCAATCCACAGGGGATTACAGATTGTAGCTAGGTGATCATTTGCAAATGATTATATTGAATAATAATCTTGAAACACTGAACAACATTTAAATTGAGTTCAAACACAAGGGGACAATTAGCATGTAGGTGAGCAAATAGACAATGAAGAGCTTAAACCACGGAGATGGTCAGTGCTGGTGTACAAAAAAATCATCTGTTTCATTAATACAAACTGCTACAAAGACAGTTCATAATGGGCTAATTGGGAGTAAATATAAATAGAAAAAAACAAACAACTATGTTAACATGACAGAGGGCCAAATTCTTTGCTGGTGTAACAATAATTGTACATGGGCCTGCATCACAATGTGTCAGCTTGTCTAAAGATGAGCTACAGCCATGATGATGGAAGGACCAGCCATGTGAAACCCTCACTTGTTTTCTAAATAATTCCATCCTTCTAACTTACTTCATAATATTTGTGAGTAAGTCTGAAGCTACAGCTATGAAAAGGCAATTAAGTAAAGAAGTAACCAGGCAACAACAAATCCAGTTATAGAAACTTGTAACACATTATAATGCTTATGTAATAGGTTATTTCTGCTTCTGAGCATCTGAGTACAGTACCTGTCAGGCTAGGCTGACAGGAGCTGTAGCTGAATTTTCCGCATTTAGTCATTTCATTGGTTTCTTGCATTGCCCACTCCTGTGTAGTGTGACATCCTGTTCTGAGTATTTCAGGAGTAATGTTCCATTTCAAAGGTTGCTATGTTGTTCCTCAACAACATTATTGATTAAACATTCTGACCCTGCAGTAACTTTTACCATCATTTTAAAGCAGACAAAATGTGGACATTTTTAACTGTGGCTGGCATATCAGCTCTTGTTTATTGACTATAGCCACTTCCATATGACCTGTCAGTAGCTCAGGCCCAACATATACATTTTGTAAGGAGGTTTTTACAAAATCCGAGATCAATTAAATGTTTATTGAGATTTTCAATTTGCCTAGGAAATTTATATACAACTGTTAGTATTAACAGGAATGGTGTGCCAAAATCCCATCAGTTCCTTTGAAAAATCTCAGATGCTTTCATGGTTTTATTTAGTAATGTAAAGGAAAACAATTTGTTTCTATTTAAATATTCATCTCATATGTGCAGCCTAAACGTAGCAGAACTGCATTAACGTTTGACAATCAGAAAGTGAAACTAACTAATCTATTAAAAAACAACAACAAATGGCCAGACAGATGTTGAAAAATCAAATTATATTTTTAAAATAGCTCCAGTCATAATAGAACTTGAGCTATATTTCACTGCTGAACAGTCAACAATGGATGGTGCCCTTACCTTCCAGCTTCTGGCTGAGATGCACTGAGAATTTAACCACTGTCATCAAGTGGCATATAATTGACATCAAAGTGGCTTTTGATTCGGTCGACAGGTCAGCACTTTGGCTCATACTGAAAGGAGTTGGTGTTCCAGATTTTCTGTTAAACCTGAAAGGTGATCTTCACAGCGGTACGGGTATGAGTGTACTCATTAGTTCATGGCTTTCACCATGTTTCTGCACAAACCTCAACAGTGTGGAAGGGATGCATTCTTGCCCTGGCACCATTCAGTCAAGCTATCAACTGGATATTAGAACGTGCCACTCCACTCATCACAATCAAGGTTGGTGATGTGTTTAACAACCAAGACTACACTGATGAAGCTGCCTTTCTTGTGGAGAAGTCAGAGAATTTCAGCCTCACCCTCCAAGGTCTCCAAGATACCACCAATGCTATGGGGTTGAATGTCTGATCATAGAAGACAAGAGGTCCAGAACCTTGGGTCTGGGCCACCAGAACCTCTGGTGCAAGTGGGGTCGAAGACTGTGGAAGAGCATTAATGAGTTACCTAAGCTGGAAGCAGAGTTCAAACGGCCAAAACAAACCAGATATTCGACTAATAGGTCTCGTTGCCTCCTACACAAAGTCCATGTCTCACTTGTGGACACAAAACATCTTTGTACTGAGACAAACGTCAGATTCTTTCAAACCTGTGCACTACCTGTATTGATATATGGGTCAGAAACCTGGACCCTCTTTCAGGCAGACTTGAAGCAGCTAGAGCAGGGGTGGCTAACCTGCGTCTGAGAAGGAGCCAGAATTCACCAATCTGCATTGCCAAAGAGCCACAGAAACACGTCAGCAGCCCCCCTCGTCAGCTCCACCCCTGGCCCCATGTTCCCACCCGCCAGCAGCACCGCCGATCAGCACCTAACCCTCCATCCCTGTGCCGCCTGCTTGCCGCAATCAGCTGTTTTGTGGTGTACAGGAGGCTCAGGGGGAAGGTAGGAGGAGGAGCAAGGGCGCAGCAGACTCAGGGGAAGGGGCAGGGGCCTTGGGGGAAGGAGTGGAGTGGGGCTAGGGCCTGGGGCAGAGCCAGGGGTTGAGCAGTGAGCACCCTGTAGCGCAAACACAACCCAGCAAACCCTGCTCTCAAAATTCTCCATTGATATGTGAAGAGGTGTACATCCTGACCCTACCTGGCACCACACGTTACTCCAGAGATTTGCAGAGTCACAGGATTGAGCCACATCTAGGAACTCCATTACATGACACCTGGTGCAACACCATCAACCGTGGTCACTCTGGCTGGTGCAATGATTCTCAATAGATAATGCATTTTTGATGATGATGATTAAACCTGTAAAGATTAATTCATGTCTATGCATGTATAATATGATCCAAGTGAATTAATTACTGATCGGATATGAATTAATTACAGCTGTCTAAAACAAACAAATTACACACCAAATGCTTCTTTTTAAAGCTACTGGAGCATGTACTTGTGGTATATTAAAAATGTGGAAAAATTACAGGCTCTCATGTTAAATCTCAGGGGTTTTCCTGCTTCGGCTTGCAGGCTAGGGAAGTTTAACTACTACTAAACCCAGACTACAATCTGTAGACAGTCAGACAGACAGCCTAGAGAAAGGTGGGCTAAGTTGTGCCTCTCTGTTTTATGTTTGTTCCCATCCTGCTTTGTCTCTCTCTGTTTTGGGGTTCTTGTGTGTTATTTTTCTGAATTCTAAGAAATATAGTAATGTTACACTGCAAAATTCCAACAAGATTTTTTTTTAAATCTAACTTCCCCTGGGGGAATAACATGAGGGGGAAAGGAGTCCAGGAGAGCTGGCTGTATTTCAAGGAATCCCTATTGAGGTTACAAGGACAAACCATCCCAATGTGTCAAAAGAATAGTAAATATGGCAGGAGACCAGCTTGGCTTAAGGGTGAAATCCTTGCGGATCTTAAACATAAAAAAGAAACTTACAAGAAGTGGAAGATTGGACAGATGACCAGGGAAGAGTATAAAAATATTGCTCGGGCATGTAGGAATGAAATCAGGAGGGCCAAATCACACCTGGAGCTGCAGCAAGCAAGATATGTTAAGAGTAACAAGAAGGGTTTCTTCAGGTATGTTGGCAACAAGAAGAAAGCCAAGGAAAGTGTAGGCCCCTTACTGAATGAGGGAGGCAACCTAGTGACAGAGGATGTGGAAAAAGCTAATGTACTCAATGCTTTCTTTGCCTCTGTCTTCACGAACAAGGTCAGCTCCCAGACTGCTGCGCTGGGCAGCACAGCATGGGGAGTAGGTGGCCAGCCCTCTGTGGAGAAAGAGGTGGTTAGGGACTATTTAGAAAAGCTGGACGTGCACAAGTCCATGGGGCTGGATGCGTTGCATCCGAGAGTGCTAAAGGAATTGGCGGCTGTGATTGCAGAGCCATTGGCCATTATCTTTGAAAACTCATGGCGAACGGGGGAAGTCCTGGATGACTGGAAAAAGACTAATGTAGTGCCAATCTTTAAAAAAGGGAAGGAGGAGGATCCTGGGAACTACAGGCCAGTCAGCCTCACCTCAGTCCCCAGAAAAATCATGGAGCGGGTCCTCAAGGAGTCTATCCTGAAGCACTTACACGAGAGGAAAGTGATCAGGAACAGTCAGCATGGATTCACCAAGGGAAGGTCATGCCTGACTAATCTAATCTGATGAGGTTCAACAAGGATAAGTGCAGGGTCCTGCACTTAGGACGGAAGAATCCAATGCACCGCTACAGACTAGGGACCGAATGGCTAGGCAGCAGTTCTGCGGAAAAGGACCTAGGGGTGACAGTGGATGAGAAGCTGGATATGAGTCAACAGTGTGCCCTTGTTGCCAAGAAGGCTAATGGCATTTTGGGATGTATAAGTAGGGGCATAGCCAGCAGATTGAGGGACATGATCATTCCCCTCTATTCGACATTGGTGAGGCCTCATCTGGAGTACTGTGTCCAGTTTTGGGCCCCACACTACAAGAAGGATGTGGATAAATTGGAGAGAGTCCAGCGAAGGGCAACAAAAATGATTAGGGGTCTGGAACACATGACTTATGAGGAGAGGCTGAGGGAACTGGGATTGTCTAGTCTGCAGAAGAGAAGAATGAGGGGGGATTTGATAGCTGCTTTCAACTACCTGAGAGGTGGTTCCAAAGAGGATGGTTCTAGACTATTCTCAGTGGTAGAAGATGACAGGACAAGGAGTAATGGTCTCAAGTTGCAGTGGGGGAGGTTTAGGTTGGATATTAGGAAAAACTTTCTCACTAGGAGGGTGGTGAGACACTGGAATGCGTTACCTAGGGAGGTGGTAGAATCTCCTTCCTTAGAAGTTTTTAAGGTCAGGCTTGACAAAGCTCTGGCTGGGATGGTCCTGCTTTGAGCAGGGGGTTGGACTAGATGACCTCCTGAGGTCCCTTCCAACCCTGATATTCTATGATTCTCTGTTTATGGCTTGTACATATCAGTAGTGTACAATGCAATAAAATTGCCCCTCACAATAATGCACTCTCCAGATATACATTTAAAAGTCACATTGTATCTACCTAGTCACATGAAACATAAACAAAGATTTTTTTTCTTTGTATTTTTGCAGATTAGATTTCCCCTTCTTTAGTTTGAGGCATCATCTGCTCCATTTATAAATCTTTTTATTTGATTTTCTCATCTGGAGTCATTTGTGTTTCAACACTGCTGTTTAAGTAAGAATTTAACATGTGCTTCCACAGAGCCATGCAGTGAGTTGACGCAGCAGCAGTCAGCCTCCACACGGCTGCATGCATAAGCCTCTGAGCTTGTGCACTAAGGAAAACCTCTCTCAAGCATTCTTAGGCCAATTTCCATGTTTTAATCATATACATTAGAGGTGGCTGGAAAACTTTCAAAAATGTTCAAAATTTGGAGCAAATAGGGAAAACGCCTTTCACGGTGTGTTTTAAACTGAGAAAAATGTATAGATTCCTTCCCTGGATTTTGCTTTTGCAATGGGTGCAAAAACAGTGCAAATTCTCTTTCTTTAGGCAAAGCGAATAATAGGTCAAGAATATCACCTAAGTTGGGATGGGGGAGACCACCTTCAGAAGGTTGGAAACACTGCAGTTCCCTGTATTTTCACTGTGTGAGAAGGGGTGGAGGTCGCATATGCTTATCACCAGACATACAGTGGGCAATGAGTTGAGCTTCCAAAACGCACAGTTCTTGGATGATCTCCCAGAGGCCAGGGCTGTTCAGCATTGTGCCAAGGACTGCCCCCCTACTAAGTACGTTCCATGTTGCACACAGACAGCTTACAATATTGACTCAATCTTAGCTTTGAAATGGAAGCCCTGCTCCCCACATTTTGGATCTCCAACACTACTGGGAGATTTCTGCTGCCTGGCGAAAGTAGCAGAGCTGAGTATTTTCTGGGTGAGGCTGTCATGAGTGGCTGAGGGATTTTGGACGACAAGCGCCAGTGAAAGTCAATGAGACTTATGCTTTTAAATCCCTTAGGTGCTTTTGAGTATCTCCCCTTTATCACTTAAGTCTCCCCTTCACTTACTGAAGCATTTTACAACACTGAAGTTATAGATGAAAAGAAATACTAAATAATCTAGTCCATCCTGTACCTTAATTCAGCCTACATTTTCCTTTGTTAGCTTCACCCTATTACTCCTAGTTACACTCCTTTGTGCCATCCTAAATATATCCTGCCTACCAGCCCAACGAGACCATTAACAAAAAGCTACAAATTTCATCATAATTTCCTTAGAGTCTGTAGATTAAGACAGGTCATTAACATTCTGAGCTGGTGAAGGTACTGGGGATGGTGTTTGTGTAGTACCAGAATTTATTTCTAAAACTTCCTGATGTTAAGTGAATTTTCAGGTCCTTGTAGGAAAAGCATATGTTCAATACATGCTGTCAAGCAACCTTGACAAGCTTGAACATTTTCTGTTCATGAGGAATTGCACACCTTAGACAGTCAGTAAAAAGGCTCTTACTTGAATTCAGCAATTAATTTTGCATGTATGAAAATAGCTCCCCTGGGTCCATTTGAATAAGAGCTTTTTTCTTTTTTAGCATGTAGGTTCTACCCATTGAAAAACCTCTTTAGAAATAGCAATGATCCAGTAATACAACAAATAATAAATATCTACTAATGTTTGAACTAACATAATCAGACTTAGAAATGCTTCACTGTTTTCAGAGAATAATTATTGTTCTGAAATTTTGGATAAGAAAGGTATTTAGATCTCAGACCCAATGTAAGCACAGAACTAGAACTTCTCTCAAATTATTTGTTGCATCTCTTTGAAATAAGTGTGGATCAACTACTGGAATGTAATTCAGAAAGTAACCTTTTGTGTAAACAAAAATAGTTTCACTTCTGATTTGCCTTTAGGCTAGTAGTAGCTCTGGCTTCTTTTATGACATTACAAATTCAATTTGTTAATACCACTATATGGTCACGGTTTCATCTATCATTATATTTAATAGATATCACTGATTGAGGCTGCTCCTTATGTTTTAGGGATGCAATCATGACTTCTGCTTTTGCCATATTCATCATAATGGTTCTGATTCTAAAAGATACGCAAGCATGTGCCCACATCTAAGCACATGAGTAGACCCATTGATTACACATGCTTGAAATTAGGTATGTGGTTCAGTATCTTGCCGAATCCAAATCAAAATTTTGAACTTGCCCTTAAGCAAGCAGTGTGTGCTTGCAGCAGTAATAAGAGACTTCCTGACTTATTGGACATTAATTGCAGCACTGTATAAAACCAGACAGAGCTAGTGAATGTCCCACCTGGAAAAACATTCTCCTGAGACATCACATGTACATCAAAAGATCAGAAAGCAACTTCAACACATTCCTCAAAGGCCATAAATCAAAAGATGTACCCAAAAGTTGTGCACCTGAAATCAGTATCAGTAATGTATAGCACTTCTAGAGCTTGACATTGTGCAAGTCAAAGTTGTGAAATTTCTCAGTGCAAAGTCTGCCAATTCACCTCAGTCATGCTGATACACACTTCTTCTTCCAGAGTTTATTTTGGCCTTTCCCAAGCACAAACTGCCGGCTGTGCAAAATTGCTCAGTGGTTCTGTGATGTGGATAGTCATTCAGTGGGGACCAATTTAAGTCCAGTGTCATCTTATCTGTAAACCAGAATGGACGTGGATGGACTCTGCTCTCAAGAGGTGAAAGTGTAATGAATCCATATAATCTTAAAAAGATAAATACTAGATAAATCACATCCACGCACCCCTGGCTCACAAGGAGTAGAACTCCGGCCTTGCTGTGCCCAAAACACTGCTGGTAAGTGTATAGGGGTAATAAGCCCCCTATAATGTCTGTAGGTCAGCAATGAAAGGGCATATCATCCACCCACACAAGATTGCAAAAGGAAAATAGTATATTAAAACAATTCCACTACCTACTTTAAGTCTTTAAGAAATCAAGAATTACTTCAAATACAGTCAAAAAATAATTAGCGGAAAATTACTTTTGGTGACTAAAAGTCAATTATGCTTTATAATCTAAGCAGATTTGACTGAAATAAGACATGCTGTGAACGAGGAAGACCAATACTATGACAACAGATCTAGTGAGGTATTTTCATGAATATTGGATATGAATATGCTAATTAAATATTATTAGCATAATTTTAGCTTTAAACAAAAGCTATAAAAACCACATCTCCAGAAGAGATTTGGGGCTTTTGTGTGGCCCTTTTCATGATGCGATCTACTCCTCTGGTGAAACATCTTTGTTTGGTGAAGGCAATATCACAGAATATGCTCCAATGAGAAATATGCTCCATATTTTGTGATACTGCCTTCACCAAACAAGATCACAAAATATGGAGCATATTTCTCACTGGAGCATATTCTGTGATACTGCCTTCACCAAACAAGGACACTCCACCAGAGAAGTAGATCACATCATGGAATGGGCCACCCAAATACCCTGAGAGAACCTGCTTCAATACTGAAATAAAACTGCCACTGACCACACACACCTAGTTGTCACCTACCACCCCACACTGGAACCCCTATGGGGTAACAACTGCAACTCATATTCAATGGGGACCCCACCCTGAAATCTATTCTGAGCCCCCTCTTCTGGCCTTCAAACAATCCCCCCAACCTCATCATCAGAAGCAAGCTCGCCATAGACCAGGACACACCATCTGAAGTGGCACCAGACCCTTCCAGAACAGATGCAAACCCTGCAGACATATCTCCATTGCTACAATGATCAACGCCCTCCACAAGACACCTTGCAAGGTTCATGGGTCCTCCACATGGCTATCACAAGATGTGGTGTATCTCAACCAGTGCACTAAATGCCCAATAGCAACTATGTGGGTGAAACAAGACTATCAGTGCACTCTCCAGTGAACTCACTCAGGAAAATGATAAGACTTGTGATAAGATCACCTCACCTGTGGGTGGATATTTTTCACAAAACGATCGCTCTATATGTGACCTATCAGTCCTCATCCTCAAAGGAAACCTGCACAACACTTTCAAAAGATGAGCCTGATAGCTTAAATTCATAACTTTGCTATATAATAAAAATCATGGACTGAATAGAGACACTGGATTTATGGCTTATTACAACAACCTATAACCCACTGACAATCCCCACCCCACCCCTCTCCACATGCTTCCATTCCCCCTTTGTTCCCAAGGACAGGAGGAGTGTTAACACACATTTCATCTTGCATGGTCACTTTAAATATGTGTTAACTGTTTATGTTACAATGTGTCCCCCTTTGTATTTAGCAGTGACACTGGGAGTTATTTTCTCAGACCTGAAGAAAAGTTCTGTGTAAGCTCAAAAGCCTCTCTCTCTCTCTCTCTCTCTCATCAACAGAGATATTACCTCACCTATCTTGTACCCTACAAAGATGGGCAGAGACGGACCCTTCGGTTGTAAATTCATCTGAACATGGACTGTGTTTGAGAGCAAATATACTGCCAATGTTTGACAGAAATCATTCATGAATAATAAGAACCTTTAGGGGCACTGGCCCTTATCAGCTGACCACTCTAAAGCTGGATGGGGGAAAACCTGCTATCTGGTGATCCTGAAACCTCAAGAAATAGCTAACTTGAATAATAAAAATGTTGAGATGTCTCAAAGAATGCCAGACCACCATGCCACCTAATCCTCCTAGCTTTCCTTCCCTCCTTCCATTGGTTCCCTTCTCATACATGTCTTCTGATTTATTGTTCTTACCCCCATCATAACATATTATGCCTATGTAGTGTTGCCTGGTCTTGCAGCTTTGACAAGTTGTAAAATTGCATAGCTGCATGTTTATAATTTGTCCTCATGACACGTATGGTATTTGGAAACATATACAAGTTGTAAGTGATTTAGCTTTTTGTACTTTTCATTGTCTCTTTCAAAAGAAAGAGAGAAAGAAGCTTACTTCATAGGGTAAAAGTAAACTGAGAGGAGCCACCCCTATCCTCTCTGCACCAACACAATAAACCCAGAGGCAGCTCCCTTCCTCTCTCCAAGAGAAACTGTGGAGAGGTTAGTTCATTGCTAACTCTTGTGAAAAAGATCATGCAGAGCCCAGGCCATGTAACACATCAAACCAAACCACTGCAGATTTCACTGTGACTAAAAAATTAAAATAAAGATTTTCCTTAAAAACCTCACTGTCTTTCCCCCCTGCTTACTGTATTTACATTTATTCCAGCCGATTAACAATTCATTTGGGCATGTAACCCCCTATCCAATCTAAAGGCCTGATTCTTCAACCTCTGCTCATGTGAGTAATCTTAACTCATGGGCTAAGTCCCAACTGAACATAAAGATTACCTGCACAAGTAAGGATTCAGCCCTCAATGACAAATTCCTTGAAATTCCAAAAACATAATTGTGCATTAATATGAGCAAAAGAAAACTAAATCTTAATACAGGGAGAAATATCCTAAACAGACTTCTAAAAGGATATAGCCTCTCAGTGGAAGATGAGGCAGTTCCATTGCTTCAGTCATTTTAAATTAGACTTGGTAAATGGTACAAGATGTAATGTAGAGAACAATCTTGCACTGGCCAGTAGGTGGACTAGGGTATTGCATACATTTTATCCATCTCCAACTTCAGTGATTAACAAATATGGCAGCTTATTGAAAAACATTAATGGTACTTGTTTGCGTCATTGAAATCATGATTTTATAGCGCCTCATGAATGACTTTTAGCCACATTTGTGATATAACAGTGACATCCACAGGCCAGTTTGGATATTTATATAGCATATAGTTCTCTCCTACTATTGTTCCTTGAATAGATCACCAATACTAAGATGGTTTCAGAGTAGCAGCCGTGTTAGTCTGTATCCGATGGAGCCATTTAAGTTGCCTAAACAAAGGGGTGCTGGAACAATTTGTATAGTGGGGGTGCTGAAAGCCATTGAACCAAACTGTAAGACTTGTATATAATGGAAACCACTTCAAGTCAGCGGATGTAGCAGCACCCCGAGCAACAGCACCTATGCCTAAACAGATTGATTTAAAGGTATCTAAATCTGACCAACAAGTCTCCACTGAAGCTTGAAGTACTTCAGAAATGATGGCACCACAATAGGATGAATTTATTTTAAAGCCCATTTGGTTTGCAGAGGGATTTAAATAAATAAATAAAATCAGACACAGCAGCCAGTCAGACACTGAACTGAGTTTTCTGATAAATTATGAGAAAAAAGCAAGATGGAAAAAATTGTTCATCGACCACAGAATGCAGAACTTACCAATATAAAAACCTGGTGATCATTAGCTTGAACCTACAGCTCCTGCCAGAAATCTGCATTCCAGTAGTTCAAACAGACAAGATGGGTGAAGTAATATCTTTTATGGGGCCAACTTCTGTTGCAGAGAGAGGAGCTTTCGAGCCATGCAGAGTTCTTCTTCAGGAAAGGAATTCCAACATGGCTACAACTATACTGCCTTCCAATCTTTCAGTCTTTTAAAAATGATATTGTAAAAAATGCCCTTTATTAACAATGTTGCAATCTGAAGATTCCTTTTTATCATATTACATTCTAGGGCACATTTATCCCCAGAGTACGGTAAAGACCATCTTGAGTGCAGCAAAAGAGTTCTGCTACTGCATTTGGAGGTGGGGAGAAGGGAAGGAGCACTCTAGAGATCAGCTTCCACTTAAATATGTCTTAAGTCCATAGTGAGCAGGATACCTTCCCCTTGCCCAGGAAGATGGAATCAGGTAAGTTACTGCAGGAGGTGAAGTGGGGAAAGTAGTCATATGAGAAGCAGAGAGAACAAAGAAAAAAGAATAGTTCAAGCCCTGCTGGTCCCATAAGAAACAAAAGATGAATAAAAAAAAAAGAGAGAGAAAAGCAATATTTGTCAGCAACCAAAGAACAGAAGCCATGAATAAAAGCATTTCAAAGTTAGAACAGGGCATTACAAAGTGAGTAAAAATTAAAACAGTGAAATACGCTTCAATCCTTTCAACGTTTGGACTGGATTTTCAAAGGGACCCAAGTGCCACTTTCAGTGGGATTTGGACATCTCATTCGCTTAGGCCCCTTTGACAATTTGAACTTTAGTGTAGGTTTTGTGCTTGTGAAGGCTGTAGTACCTGCTGACTGAAGACCTGTACTTGTTTTCTAAGGAAAGTCAGTGTACACTCCACAAACTGCCTAGCTTACAAAAGAATATACCAAATAAAAATAAATCCCTAGTGCTGTGAACTGCGTGGCATCTAGAACACTTTTCTGCACTTACACGTCAAGGCTATTCAAGTAACATTTGGATGGGTTAATCTGGGATTTTGTGAACAGTCGGATCTGCAGGCAGTCACAATGGAATGACAGTCTAAACTGCCCAAGACGTGAGTGTGCAGGTGATGTGACTGCAGACAAAATGAGGAAGAGCAGCTAAGATAACTGAACTCAATGCTGACAATCATTTTCACTCTGGGCTGTCAGTGTGGGAGAGAGAAAATATGCAGAGACAATGATCAAATATGGTGGTGGTGGGGATGTGATAGCTGAAATCTACTTAAAGCAGCATTTTGAGCATATGCAATTTGACATTCAGCCTTTCAAACAGGATATTCTTGTCATTTTTCATGCCACTGAATTGGCAGAGGTGCAGATTCCAGAGGACACACTAGGAACAGACAGTAGGCTGCTATTTCTCAGGGTGCCATGGATTTTGTTTTCAAATGTGCAGCATCTGAACATCTTACTGTTATACCAATAAAATAAAAACCAGCAGGATCTTATTAAAGGGGAAAAGGCAAAATACCACATTTATTGTGAATACAGAAAGAATCATAATAAGCAGTTAGTTATAGCTATAACATTCCATTCAATCTCATATTTATTCACACATTCATTCATACAAACACACCACACACAGGTTCTGCAAGGTTGTTATCATAGTTACCAGCCTTGGAGTTGCTCATGCCAAGCCACTGGCCAGGTGGCCTGGACATGAGGAGGGAGCAGGGCCTTGTCAGATGCTCATCTGATGCTCCTGGAAGTTGGTTTGCAGAATCAGACCCCAAAGTTCTCACTTTTTAGAGTCTATTTTTATAGAAATTTCTTCCTATGCCAGTCTATGGGAATTGCTTCATCATGCTGTTGCTGAATCAATCAGCAGATAGCACATTCCTGAGGGCTCCGTGCTGCTAGATGTTATCTTGTTCTTTGGTTCTCCCATTCTTGAGGCTGTTGGGTGGATTCCAGTCTGCCCTCCGGGGGTCCTCTGGTTATTTCCACTTGACGCCTTCTTCAGCCAATGGACGCTGGATTCTTAGCCTGGCACCTCCCTGATCATTCAGTTATCATCCACACCAAGCATCCATCCACATACATCCTCTATCTCTATTTTAATCACAATTGTTAATACAACAAAAGGGCGGGGAGTCTCTGGGTGCTGTTTCTGTTGTTAGAGTATTGCTTTGAGTCTCTCTCTCTGTGAATTGCTTTGAGAACAGACTCTGTCTTAGAATGTACTAACACAATTAGCAGCTTGCAAGTTTCACACACAGAGGGAGAGAAACAGTACCAAAACCCAAGAGACCTCTTAATTAGTAATACCCTGGAATTTAAACTGTGGGAAATCAAACTCATTTGTGATTTTAATACAGAACTTCTTTAATATGATCCAACATAATAAACATAGATGAATTTATTTTCTACACAACTCAGTGAAATATTTAGTGCTGGCAGCTCTGGTTATTTAATCACTAATTTTGTAATATTTGCCATATTTGTCAAGCCCCAGCTCCTGGAGACATGTGATTAGGTAAAAATTAGAGCTGTCAAGCAATTAAAAAATTAATCGTGATTAATTGCACTGTTAACCAATAATAGAATACCATTTATTTAAATATTTTTGGATGTTTTCTACATTTTCAAATATATTGATTTCAATTACAACACAGAATACAAAGTGTACAGTCCTCACTTTATATTTATTATTAAAAAATATAATAAATAAATAAATTTGTATTACAAATATTTGCACTATAAAAAAACAAAAGAAATAGTATATTTCAATTCACCCAATACAAATACTGTAGTGAAATCTCTTTATCATGAAAGTTGAACTTACAAATGTAGAATTTTGCACAAAAAATACCCTGCATTCAAAATCAAAACAATGTAAAACTTTACAGCCTACAAGTCCAATCAGTCCTACTTCTTGTTCAGCCAATTGCTCAGACAAACAAGTTTGTTTACATTTGCAGAAGATGTACCTACTTCTATTTTTTTTTAAATAGTGCTGCCTGCTTCTTTTTTACAATGTCACCTGAAAGTGAGAACAGGCGTTTGCATGGCACTGTTGTAGCCGGCGTCAAAAGATATTTACATGCCAGATGCGCTAAAGATTCATATGTCCATTGATGCTTCAACCACCATTCCAGAGGACATGCATCCATGCTGATGATGGATTCTTCTCAATAACAATCCAAACCAGTGTAGACCGATGCATGTTCATTTCCTCATCTGAGTCAGATGCCACCAGCAGAAGGTTGATTTTCTTTTTTGGTGGTTTGGGTTCTATACTTTCCACATCAGAGTGCTGTTCTTTTAAGACTTATGAAAGCATGCACCACACCTCATCCTGCTCAGATTTTGGAAGGCACCTCAGATTCTTAAATCTTGGGTCAAGTGCTGTAGCTATCTTTAGAAATTTCACATTGGTATCATCTTTGCATTTTGTCAAATTTGCAGTGAAAGTGTTCATTTTAAGAACATGTGCTGGGTCGTCATCAGAGACTCCTATAACATGAAATATATGGCATAATGCGGGTAGAACAAAGCAGGAGACATACAATTCTTCCTCAAGGAGTTCAGTCACAAATTTCATTTACACATTTTTTTCATGAGCATCATCAGCACGGAAACATGTCCTCTGGAACAATGGCCAAAGCATGAAGATGCATACGAATCTTTAGCGCATCTGGCACATAAATATCTTGTGACGCCAGCTACAACAGTGCCATGCAAATGGCTGTTATCACTTTCAGGTGACATTGTAATTAAGAAGTGGGAAGCATTATCTCCCATAAATGTACACAAACAAACTTGTTTCTTTTAGCAATTGGCTGAACAAAGAGGAGGCCTGAATGGACTTGTAGGCACTAAAGTTTTCCATTGTTTTGTTTTTGAGTGCAGTTATTTAACAACAACAAAACACCTAAATTGTAAGTTTCACTTTCATGATAAAGAGATTGCACTACAGTACATGTATGAGGTGAATTGAAAAATACAATTTCTTTTATCATTTTTACAGTGCAAATATTTGTAATAAAAATAATATAAAGTGAGCACTGTACACTTTGTATTGTGTGTTGTGTGTTATATTTGAAAATGTAGAAAAACATCCAAAATATTTAATAAATTTCAATTGGTATTCTATTGTTTAATACTGATAAAAATTAATTGTGATCACACCATTAATTTTTTTTAGTTAATCCCATGAGTTAACTGCAATTAATCGACAGCCCTAGTAAAAATCTCATCTTTCATTAACTCCCCCCACTCCAAACAAACTACATTTCTAGCCCACATGGTGAGGAGAAAGGCTTGAAGGCGTGACCCAAGTGCACCTGAAAGAATCAGAAGGCACAGCACAAATGGAAAGATCCCTGAATATTTTTTTAATACAACTCTCATGAGTTTTAAGACTCATGCTATTCTGGAGCCTGGTACAGGATTTGTGAACTGTTTGGGTTGGCAATTCTGGGTAATATCCTCTTTTACAAATGGAGAATTTAAAGAAAGAGAGACAGACAGACACATAGGAAATCTGAGTGAGAACTAAATCCAGATGTCCTCAGGGATTGTCTGGAACTCAATTAACAGAATACCCTTCCTCTCAAAATCCAGAGAAGTCAAAAAAAGGGGAAAGAATGCTGCATATATATAGTATCAAAATAAGTAACAGCTATTTCAGTAGTATAAGTAATTTCCAGGAGAAAGTTAACATATGGAGTTTTTAAAACTAGGGACCCTATAACCTAATGAAAGGGGGAGTATTCCAAATATATCTGGGTTATTACCAGAGCTGGTTGAGAATTTTCCAACAATACATTTTTTGTCAGAAAATACTGATTTGTAGAAACATAACTGTTTGTGGGAAAGGGTCAGTTTCAACAAATCTCATGATTCAACATTTAAAAAATAAATGTTTTGAAGTTGCTAAAATGGGGTATTTTGACATTTTCTAAACAAAAAGTTTCATTTTTCTTTTCAAAACAACTTTCTAGTTTGTATTTTAAATTACACAAAAAAGGTAAAGTTAAAAAAGGTTGTAATAGAAATAGAACATTTTAATTGAGGGGATTCATATTTTTGGGGGAGGGGAGGAGATACTTAGTTTGTGAAAGTTAGAGATTTTCATTTTTTGTCACAATTTGGGTTTGCAATTTTTTTTCCTCAGTTTCCACATTCTCATAGGATGGGAAAACCATTGTGATGGGTTGGGTCACAGAAACCCCCTTGTGACTGCCACCTGGTGTGCTGAGACTGCCTCTGAGCCTGTTTTCCTTGGCAGCTTGGGACTTCAGGACCCTGTCTTGTTGAGCCAGACACGCTAGCCTGCTACAAACACAGACCCAGGTCTGAACCACATCCCCCAAAAGCTTATCTGAAAACAGCTTAAGTAATGCTCTTGTCTCCAACACCCAGATACCCAGTTTCCAATGGGGTCCAAACTCCATTTAAATCCATTTTACTCTGCATAAAGCTTATACAGGCTAACCTCATAAATTGTTCACCCTCTATAACAGAGAGAGAGAGAGAGAGAGAGAGAGAGAGAGAGATGCACAGCTGTTTGCTCCACCAGGAAGTAATTACTTGCTCTGGGTCAATTAATAAGCAAAAAGTGATGTTATTAAATTTTATTAAATATAAAAAGTAGGATTTAAGTGGTTCCAAGTAATAGCAGACAGAACAAAGTTAATTACCAAGCAAAATAAAACAAAAACACTCAAGTCTAAGCCTAATACAGTAGAAAACTAAATGCAGGTAAATCTCACCCTCAGAGATGTTCCGATAAGCTTCTTTGGCAGACTAGACTCCTTCCTAGTCTGGGTCCAGCAATCACTCACACCCCGTAGTTACTGTCCTTTGTTCCAGTTTCTTTCAGGCATCTCTTTGGGGTGAAGGGGCTATCTTTTGAGCCAGCTGAAGACAAAATGGAGGGGTTTCCAGGGCCTTTTATATTCTCTCTCTTGTGCAACATCACAGCCACAAGATGGGGCTTCTAGCCACCTGGACAAGTCACATGTCTATGAATGATTCGGCTTTTTGCAGGCTAACACCATTGTTTACATCTTAGTTTGAACGTTTCCAGGAAAACTCAGATGTGGACTGGCATCTCCCAAAGTCCATTGTTAGTTAAGTACTCCCAATTACTTGAATAACCCCTTCACACTATGTTGACCAAATCTGCCTTATGTGCTTTCTACAGCAAACACTTTAAATACGAGCATAGAACCAACGCTCATAACTTCAGATATAAAAATGATACATGCACACAAATAGGATGAATAAATTCAGTAGATCATAACCTTTGCAAAGATATGGTGCACGGCTTATCTAGCATAAATATATTCCAGCTATGTCATATTTATAATCATAACCATATTTCTATAAAGAATTATGCGTTGCAACATCAGAACCATTTCCTGCTTATTACCTACAAATAAGAAGGGGGGGGGGAAGCAAAAGGAGTCAGGAGCCAATGAAGTTAAGTAATTGCAGTTACCTGAGGAGCACAACTAATACCTGTATAGTGAAGGAATTAATTACGTCAAACCAGGAAAGTGTTGAAAACAAAATATTAGACAGCAAAACAATATATGAGAGAGACACAGTGGGGAGGGAGAGAGAGAAGACTGAAAATTAAGGATTTTGCTCCATAGTATATTTTCTGTTATTACTTAGTAATACATGGCACAATGTGAACCTAAAATGATGCCTCTAGTGAACAGCTGACTCCTTAACTAACTGAGAGAACACTATTAGGTTTAAACTTTTTAAAAAATGAAGGATAAGAATTAATAATTAAAAATAAATTAGGCTTTATGAATGTAAGTTGGTGTGATCTCAACTTATTGACAGGACAATCAAGAAAAAATTGAGCTAATAAGTTCAAATGAAAGCATTGTAGTTAAATATAGTTATCTGAGCACTGTAACACTTAGTATCAAAGTAAACATGTTTGTTATCAGAAACACTGGCTAAAGCAAAACAAGCAAAATTCCTGGTACTATCTGTGAAAACATCCTCTTTGTTATGTAACTAGTCACAAATCAAAAAATTCATTGTCTTGCACTGAAGATGCTTTGGCTTTAATCTACCAACACTTATGCACTTGCTTAAATTTAACGACACAACTAGTCCCATTAAAGCAAATAGGATGACATATATGCTCAAATATATGCATGTAAGTGTTGGCAAGATCAGGGCCTCTGATAGATGAATTTACATTATTTACTTAATTGTGCTGCTTACCAATTATATATTTTTATAAATTGTATTAAGTGAAATTATTACATTAATCTGAGAACAAAACAGAAGATATATACACATAACTTGAAGTGTAAACATCCCAGGAGCGAAAGGTACAGTGTGAACATAAGCCTGCATTACATGGGAAAGGAAAACAAATTTATATAATAAATCAAAAAGATTGTCAGGATTTAATGCTGAAGCATCTATCCTAAATATCACCACCTTCAGGCTTGATACATTTCATTTACTGTAAGTAAAGAAGAAAAATATATTTAAGCAGAGCAGATGAAACCAAATGGGAACCATGGGATTCTTCAATTGACATCAGTCGCAATGTTGCTACAGTTTGTATCATTGTGACTCAAAACACCATTATTCACATACACCCCACTATTGTAATAATCTTTGTACAAAATATACCTTGTGAGGTATGATTTGAAAACTAATAACTCACTAGTCAATAATATCACGGTGAAATGTATGTAGCAACATTATATGTAAAAGTTATTAATTCCTCCTGTACGATGTTACTTTTTCAAAACCAGAGAGCCCTGCATAAGCAAAACAGGCCTGTCCTAAACAAAGGAATGTGTTTTTACCTCAGTTTACGTATAAGTAGTAAGCAGAACCATCAGGATAGCAGGGAGAGCTGATTGCAGGAAACTGAACAATTTGTATTTTAGCAAACACTGCCTGAATAAACTTCACTTTGATGGGTAACCTTCAGAAGAATCCACTTCAAAGGTTCACTAGACTATAAAAGAAGGGGGGAGAGAACCCCAACCTCTCTCTTTCACTCAAAAAGACAAAAGGATCCAGCACTTTTGGGCCTCTAGAAGAGACCTTGACTGAGAAAGTGTGTTTGCCACCATCTTGATGGAAGACTGTGGGGGAGAAAAGCCATCTTGAACAACGTCTTGAGCTAAACTTTGCTAGATTAAGTTTTAGACTTTAGATGTCTGTTTTCACTTTTATTTGTATGTAACCATTTCTAACTTTTTGTCTCTTAGCCTGGTCTACACTGGCGGGTGGTGGGGGGAATCGATCTAAGATACACAACTTCAGCTACGAGAATAGTGTAGCTGAAGTCAACGTATCTTAGATTGACTTAGAATCACTTACTTTGCGTCCTCGTGGCGTGGGATAGACAGCCGCCGCTCCCCTGTCAACTCTGCTTCTGCCTCTCGCCATGGTGGAGTTTCGGAGTCGACGGCAGATCGATCGGAGATCGATTTATAGCGTCTACACTAGACACGATAAATCGATCCCCGATAGATTGATCACTACCTACCAATCCTGCGGGTAGTGTAGACTTCCCTATACATGAATTCACTTAAAATCCAATCTTCTTTTGGTCAAAAACTTGTCTTACTATTAATCTAAACCAACAGTGCTGTGTTTGCACTAAAGTGAACATCAACACTAGTTAATGGGGCAAGCTGGTTGGTTTTGTCTCCTTAAAAGAGCAAATGGATCTTATTATTCCTCTGAATGTTGCAGGAGAGGACTGGACACATCAGAGCACATAGCTGTGGCAAAGTTTGGGACTGGGGTATGTGTTGGGGTCACCTGCTAATATTAACCAAGTCTGGTAAAGACAAAAGTGTGTCCGTGATAACTGCGAGCAGGCTGTTGGATTCAAAGTGGTTGAATCTGAGCTGTATAGCTTACTGACCATAAGGCGCATGTTGGCTGTGTGTATGGCCCAGGCACAGAGCCACAAGCAGCAGAAGAATTTTGGGGCATTTGGGGTTATAATACAAGAGGTGACAACCTCTCACTGCTCTGAATTGCATCTTGACAGCCATTAATCCTACCCCGTCTCCATGACAGGAAATTTATGTTAGATTCCTTGATCCATTATTATTCTTCAATGGATTGTGGAGCACCACATGGAGAAAATATCAAACAATCTTAGCCCCTAATCCTTCAGTCCTCTTTCCATTATTACTGCTTATTATTTGTGTTATAGTAGCATTTAGAACCTCAAATGAGATTGAGGCTCCATCATGCAGGGCACTGTACAAACATAGATAAGTGACAGCCTGTGCCCCAACTAAAACAATTCTGACACTGATGCCTCAGACATAGTCATTTTTGCTCAAGCCAAACTCCTAACATTAAAAATTTGGGCCAAATAATTACCCACCACAGATGGAGTTTTTTTTTTGTGTGTGTGTGTGTGTGTGTGTGTGTGTGTGGGTGGGTGTGTGTGTAATCATATAGTTCATACAAAACCTTGCATTAATTGATCTTTATTTAGGTCACAAAGTCAAGCCCTCAAGAGTCAGGTCTAGCAATTAATAAGGTTGCCTGCATGCCACATGGATGCTTCAAAGTCACTTCAGGCTCTTGATAAGTTTGTGAGAATGATGAACTCCAAAACTCCAAACACCTTTTTTCTGAATAGAGTATACACATTTATTTAAAACTAGAATCCTAGGAAACATCGTGATCCCCAATTGTATCTGCAAAAAGCCTAATGATATGGAACAGCTCTCAAGTAAGTTAAAAAAACCCCTCCAGAACAACTGCTGGATTGCACTCTCCATAGCTGTCACCTGTAGCTGCCAGTACCACTCAACTCAACTCAGTGCGGAGGGTGGAAGTTCTAATAAAGGTGTGACACACAACTGTTATCAAGAGGCTAGATTTTATTTCCTGGCCTCAGTCACCTGATATGGATCAGAGTTTCCAAAGTTTAATACTCTCATCCCATGAGAGGAGTCAGAATCTACTAATTGCAGTATCTAGTTTTTAGAAAAGTGGCAGTAAAAATTCAAGTAGAAGCAGCTGCTAAGTAGATCAGTTCAACCCATAGACTAACCAATTTTTCTGAGCCTGTCCCAAAAGAAGTTTATTTCTGAACCCATTAAAAGCCCATTAAACTTTAAAAGCTTCTATTTTCATCTTCACTAACTTTAGTATCCTAATAACTAGCTAAAGCACATATTTGTCAAGACTGGTGTTGATTTCATTTGTATCACATTTTGAAACACATGAAATACCAAAGTAAAATTGTGTTATTCTACACTCTAGCCCCAAGAATTAAACATTACTTTTCTTTTTAAACATAGCATAGTTATTTTCATATACAGTAGTTTTCCTGTACTCAGGCCTCTGTTTTATCGAGGGACACCAAAAATTCATTGGAAAGTGGCCATTTGAGATTTCTAGCCCCCCTTTCCCCCCGCCCCATGTTCTGTTATATAACTTCCTGATATCTAAAAAACTTGAAAGGTCATGAAATTTATAGAACTAACAGGGAAAAAATATAAGAAAAATCGAAGGTAGAAACCATCCCCTTTGAACACCGAACATCCTATTTTTCTCTTCAAAAGTACCAAACAATTTTTTAACAAATGAAACATCAGAGAACACTGGCCCATTTTTTGAAGAGAATGTTTGCTAGCCATGGCTTAACTCATTCTTGCTTTCTTTATGGAATTTGTTCTTTTAGTGCCAGTTTAAGAAAGCACCCTATTACTTTTTTCAACTAACCCATAATATTTGACATCTCCCAATATATAACAAGACTCCCCTATGTAAAGATATATATGGTGTCAGTTTTGTCTAAAGTGAATACTGCATTTTGTATCACATCGAAGTCAAATTTAATGTTCTTCAAGTAAGCAGAAATGTCACTGCTCCCTGAAAACACCCTGAGAATATAAGAGTAACTCCACCATTACTTCGTCTTTTAATAGCATCTTTTGCCTAAGATGTGAAAGTAATTTGTAACAGTGGGAAAGAATTATCCCAGTTAGGCAGGTTATAAAATATGCTAACTGTCACCCACAAGCCAAGCTAGAAATACAGCTCACACCTTCTGACTCCCAGTTCTGTCCTCCAGTCACTAGACCACAAGTACCTTGCATCTAAGATTTCATGGTTTTTAAGAACATCTCAGATGATCAAAACACAAAAATCAAGAAAACTGTCCTGGATCAGCTCTATCAAACTTCTCTCCACCCCTAAAATCACAGACTACAGAGATGTATGCCTGATAGACCATCTAGTCCATCCTCTTCCCAATGCAAGATTCTTTTATAGAATATATTTAAAAATTAATAATTTCAAACTAAATACTTATCCTCTCAATGTGCAAAAGTAACATCTTACAAATCAGCTGTCCATAAACACTATGGATAGTTTAGCAAATATGCATTATTAATTTTAATGGCCCTGAATAGCTGCTAGAAACTGATAAATTCCTCTTTTGTGGATGACTCATGACCATTAGTACCATATGTCTAATGTTTAACTGAACTCCCTTTTTGTGGTACAGTGAATTACTGGTATCTTTTTCAACCAATCAGCCTACAGCAGTAATTATAGGGGTAAAGGAAATCCTCGGTCTCATAGGCATATAATATTACAAGATATTATTTCTTTTCTGCAAGAGTATTCACAACTGTGTGGAAAACTTCCAAAACACAGAAAATGAACAGAGATTTTGTAATGATTAATATTTCCTATCTATTGAAAGATATGATTAATGAATGTTCAACTTCAATCCATAGATTTAAATTAGCACAAAGACACACTGTCAGCTAGATTTTTTTGAAAAATGTCTAATTTAAATATGATCAGGTTTCTTACAGAGCCTTTAAATTGCATGGCATGACTAAAAAAAAATCCTTTAAAATATTTAGAGATTGTGTTTGTTAACCAGCTGATGCTCCGAAGGGCCTTTCCTGCAAGGGAGAATCTAAGAAATCAATCCTGCAGAGGGCTCCCTGAGGGTATACCCTGCTCCTATGACATCAGTGGAATATGATCCTCCATACCATTTTGTCCGAATGAGATTAAACACTTGTGCTTTTGTTTGCTACCTGTGACTCTTACCTATGATTTTACAAGACGTGTTACAGCCTCTTTGTGCAAAAAGAGGTGAAAACCCAGACACAAATGCCCAGCAAAGACGTTCTCTATCACAGGAATTGCCTTGATATCGTCACTGAAACCAAACCCAGTCACTGTGACATCCTGCTCCTGGCACAGAGAGCACAGTTGGGCAGAAGGTGACATGGTGGAGCACTGCTCTGTGATAGAAATCTCTAGGTGATTTGGAATAATTACAGTGGCACATCTTATAGCTCCCCGCAGTAGCTTTAAAGTTGTATTGGAGTCAAGGGTGGCCTAAAGAATCAGGGATCCAGAACCAGCTCCCTGACAACTCACTTTCCTGCACTGAGCTTTGCTTGGCACAGTTTCTTAGAAACTGATTCTCCATACAACAAGGAAAGCAGTGCTCAGTGTTTTGAGCTTTCCCATTGATATTGATGAGCAGGGTAGTTAAAAAAAGCAATGGGAATAGGCATGGTGGTATGCCCTATGCTCAGTGGTATTTGCAGGACTGGAACTTAAGACCCTGGTCCTATAATTGACTCCATGTGGGTGCACCACCACACTTATGTGGAGCTCCACTGAAGTCACTGATCAGCAGAAGCAGAGTAGCACACCAACACACAGTCAATTGCGGGATCAGAGCCTAACTTTGGAATGGCTAAAAGAGCAGTAAGGGATAGCTTTTCTATTTTTTTCTAATTTAAGATGAACAGATTTATACATGAAACAGATGATGTTTCCTAGAGTTCTCAATTACCCTAAGCGATGTGAGATTATAATGAAGGGGATAATGACAATTGGCAATCCAGCTTACTCTATTTCTTATCATGACAAAGATTTTCATTAATGAATTTACTTGCATTAAATATAATTTAATTCATTTCCTCAATTAACCAAATACAATAGAGTGAGCATGTTAGAAACTATTGTACAATGATTATATAGATAGTGAAATGCTACCTTTCGGGGAGGATCATTGGGTGCAGAGGATCAAAAGATATGCCTAACGCAGTTTAATAGGCATTTCACCTCCCGTGAAAACTACATATTAATCTTTTCCGTAAAAGTGGTGAAAAACCTATTTCAAAAATAATGGAACACAAATGCATTTATCTTGATTGCCTGTGCTTAATGTCCTTTCTGAAAGTGATTATTCAGTCTCCAGCCAAATCAAATCCAATAAGATATGAGACTGGACAAAAAATACTGTTGGTTTTGTTTTAGGCTTTGTCACCTTACTATGAGTAAACGACAGAATCAAAGATCCTTCCTAGGATAGCACATAATTTGACAGAATTTTGATGCCCAATGGGAGTATGGGGGAGAAGCAGAGGAAACTGCATCTCCATAAAGGGCTATTGCTATTTACCCCTCTCGCCCAGTACAACAGGATGGTGCTGTGAGAAAAAGTTTCCTGTCTGAGTCACTGTGCCTCCCAAGGCTGCCCTTGGAGTAGTGCAGTCTTCTGCTTTGGGTTGTGCCTTAAAAATACAATCCACCCTATGGTGATTAACAACAGAGACTGTTTGTGCAGCTGATATCACAAATAATTCCATTTCCAATTACAGTAGAACCTCAAAGATATGAACACCGGAGTTAAGGATTTACCTGTCAACCAGACACCCTGTGAAACCATAAGTCCTCAATCAGGCAGCAGCGGAAACAAAAAATAAACAAAAAGCAAGTGCTTCAGCCCCAGGGAGGAGGGGGAGGGGGTTGGGGTTGCAGCCATGGGGGGAGGGGCGGGCAGGGCTCCAGGTGGAGTGGGGGCTTCTGACCCACAGGAGCTCCAGAGCGCTGGGGTGCGGCTTCATTCCTGCCTTGAGCTATGCGGTGGGGGGAGTGTGTGCCAGGGCTTGGGGTTTTAGTTATGAGGGGAGCACCAGTTTCAGCCCCAGCACTCCCCCAATAGCTAATGCCCTGAACCCCCCACCCCCCAGTGAAACCGGGAATGGAGCCGCAGGGCTGAGTCCCAGTGCTCTCCCCAGGTCTAAAGCCGTGAGCCCTGGTGCTTCCCGGGGCAGAAGCCCTGAGACCCCTACCGGGAGACCTGGCAGCCCCTAGGGTCAGAAGCCCCAACCCCCACCACTTGGAGCCCTGACCCCTCCCCACCCTGTGGCTGCATCCCCAACTCCCCATGGCTGAAATCTGTAATGTCTTGTTCAGAGTTACGGACATTCCGGAGGTGTCCGTAACTCTGAGGTTCTACTGTAGCAATTTAAGCAAAGATTTTTCAGACCAGCTAGAAGAAGTTGATAAGCTTAGCAGGGGCCTGTAGTCCCAGCCAGCCATCAATTCTCAAGACATGTGCCAAAGTTGTTATTGCTAACGCTATAGTACACACAACAGAGGAGTACAAAGCATACTGCAGTACTACTCATTTTCCCTGATGCTACAAAGAGTCGCATGACCTTTCCATCTAGCTGACAGGACAGTAATAGAAATAGTTTAGCTTCCAAGCAAGGTAACTTTCAAGTAGTAATTTTTAAGCTAACTATTACAACTTTTCCCTGGGTCAGCCAGTTTTACAACTTTTACAGTCCTCTCCAAATTAATTCCAAAATAATCATTAAATTCTTACTTGACTTAAAATTAATTTTCTTTGCTTTAATGATAGAATTTAATATTTATTAATTTCCATATTTATTAGTTTCCATAAAAGGACTAGATACACACTTCCTTTTAGATGTCTACATCAGCCTCCTTAAGGAACTCAATTCATTTTACATTTTTAAAAGGTCAGTTTTTATATTCATGTAACCCTTCTGCCCGTCAGAGTTCGCAGCAACAAGGGCCGGGTTCAGTATCTAGGGGTTCCATACCAATACACAATGCAAAACCGGCTCGAGCCCCCACCCAGTGACCTGGGACAAATATATACCACCCCCGCTGGGCGCCTCTAAGAGGCGATACTTCCCCTCTCACAAGCACAGAGTCTGAGTGTAGCAAAAGCCTTTTAATAACAGAGAGAAACAAAGTGGCATTATGTTGGGGAAACACCACCAACAGGATTCATAACAACCCATGAGCAAAAAACCCACCCCAAGCAATTTGGGGCATGTCCTTTCCCTTTGGTTCTTGAGTCCAGCAATCCAAAGTCACCTAAAGTCCCAAAAGTCCAACAACCCAAAAGTCTCTGTCCCTGGTCAGTGCAGCACCAGAGCTCAAAAGTTTATCTGCTGAGTTTTACTCCCAACCTGGGTGGAGATTGGGGGGGGGGGATTTAAGGGGCACCTTACATGGTCCAAAGCTGATTGCCCCACCTCTCCATGGGGCTCCGCTCTGCTCCACCAGCCATCCGATGAATTGCTCCTCTCTGCCAGCCGCACCCGATGAGCTGCTCCAGCCATCCCACAAATTGTTCCGCTCCACCAGCCACTCTACTCTGCCTGCCATCCCACAAGCCGCTCTGCTCTGCTAGCTGTCCCACTCCACAATAGATCTTCAGGCTCCCCCACTACTTAACACAACACTCAGTGATTTCAGCTCTTAGTGAGTTTAGCTCTTTTGTGATTTCAGCTTGTAGTAGGGGAGCCTCAGTGCTGGTGCACCATTGGCCCAAAGTGAAATCAGCTCAGCAGCCTATAACTAGACTCCTAATGGAATCAAAATTAGCTCTAATATTCCACAGTAGAAAGAGGAGGAAGTGCAATTAGCATATAAGGCCCTCACCAGAGGCCCCATACTATCAGGTATTAATACCTGTCCCCAACCTCTCTCAATTCACTGAGTTTTGGAACCCATGTCCCTTGCCTAGCGAGTGCTACTTAGTTGATGGCGAGTCCCTCCATCATAAAAAAAGGCCAAGTACAGTTCCACTGTCCTTGATTCACATAATCAGGATAATTACAATTTATTCTTCCTGCCCCAACAACAGAGAAGCTGGGGATCCCACAGCAGCCAAAGTGACCATTTGGGCAGCTATGGGCTCATGCTAGGCGGGGTGGGTGTGCCTATGCAAATGAGATCATAGTTCAAAGATCAAAGCAAGTTCTTTTCCACAACTTGCCACAACTCACCACCAGATGTCAGGGTGGAGCTCATCCTGACTCTGCTTACATTCATAAAATCAATCTTAGAACAAATATAATGTCTAGGAAGGTGTAAAACTGCTAAGATCACATCCAGACCATTGGTGTGAAAGAGTACATTATAGATCAGTCCTCATTCTTTAATCCACTACATTTTTTCTTTTTTACATAATCATCTCTGACTATGCAGACAGACTGCATGTAATCAAAGCCATGATGTTCATACGAAAATAACTTGTGAGGCAGTTTGTGGCTAAGAAAATCCTCATGAGAACTAGCCCATCATAATTTTCTGTGCCAGATGAGTCAGTCATGTCTGTCTTTTTTTTTTAAAAGGTTGAATCATATTTCTTTGGTCTGGCACGTCAAAATATCATCCTTGCCAATTTTTTTTTGCATAGGAACGTAGACCCCAGATGACCATAACTCTGAGCAATTGCCATAACCCCAGGCAATCTTTGGCTTCAGTGTAGTGTCTCTGGCCCTGTGAGAGTTCAGACAGCAAAGACATGGAAAATTTCCCTGTGTCTGTTTTTCCCCCTTCATTTAACCACCAAGTCCACTGGATGAGTGTATGTAGCATTTCCAAGATCTGACAGGGCCATTCACCAGTCATTGGTATTGCAATGTTCCTTGATGGACCCTCTGATTTTGACAGTTCTTCTGGATGAATGGGTGGAAACTCTTCCCATCTGACTTCATAAGTTTAGCGTGAACATTTTCAAAGTTATAAAGCAAAGCTTACATATTTCCTTACACATAACATTTTTGCATGCAATATTTTACAACCTTCTAAAGAGTCTAAACACTAAATACATTTTTATCAGACTAATGTATTTTGAGCAACACTAAGACATAAGTGAATTGGTCTGGTCTCCAGCTATGAGTTTGTCAGTTCTTAGCTAATGCCTGCAGCCTCGCCGCAAAGTTGCCAATTTTCTGACTGAACAAAACCCTTCTCCAAGGCTCCTCCCCGCTCACTCCATCCCCTCCCTCCGTCGCTCGCACTCCCCCACCCTCAGTCACTCGCTCATTTTCACCGGGCTGGGGAGGGTCCCTTTCTGACTGGGTGTTCAGTTGAAAACTGGACACCTGGTAATGGTAAGAGCTGGCAAAGTCAGCACCTTCAGGCGGGGGAGCACCTACAGCCACCTACCTCTGAAGGCAAGTCACTAGTAGCAGATCAACAAAACAGGAATCCCATATAGGTCTACCTTCCTTTTTGGAGACTCAGAGGCAGCAGTGTCTTAAGTAGCTCCAGGCCTAGTCAGGGCTCTAACACAGAGTGAGAAGCTGGAGGTCTGCTCTCCTTCCAGGTCAGCCACCAGCTGAGCTGTGTTCTCTACTTTTAACCCTTCTCTCCAAGCCTGACACTTATTGCAAGTATAAAGGGGCAGGGTTGATTGAGCCCACAGCACTTCATTAACCCTTTCCTGGCCAGTGTAGGGTTTGTATATCCTACATACACCTGCCCAGTTACCATCTTTACCTCTGGACAAATTGCCTAAAGCTATTAAAGCTTAATAAATAAAAAGAAAAGACAGACAAGATTTAAGTTTAAGTCATTCCCTAAGGCACAACTAAAGTTGGAAATCAGAGAAATAAAAAAAAGGAAACTAAACAATAATTTATATTGTTGTCTCTTTGTTGAGTGGAAGCAAATCTCAAGGCCTTGCTGTTGGAGGATAAATCAGTGATACGCAGCCTGGATATATTCTCAGTGCAATTCATTTATTTTACGCTATACATATGAGCCCTTGAATAGGGGCAATCACAAACAGCATGCAGGAAATTCACTTTTTCAGGGTTTCCAACCCAGCACTAATGCCCAGCTCCCAAGCAACAACTCTGCCTCAAGAATTGATTCTAGATAGAGAGATTAAGACAAAGAGCAAACTCCTTTGCTGCTTGCCACAACTCTCCCCTAAAGCAACTAAAGGGAAAAACCCAACACCTCAACAAGATGTTCTTCCAAGATTAAAACAATTTGCTCACATTTTAAGAAAACGGGTTAGACTATGTGTAACGGGGCTGCCTGTGGTGACTTCTATCATAACAATATGAACTTTTTGCTAATACCACACAAAAATCATTTAGACTTTCAGCTTTTCAAGAACTTAATGGGCCAGATTTTCTGGCTCCCATTACATTAGTGCAACACAATTGAAGCCACAGCCTCTAGGATGTAGATGCACACATGGTGCCCTCATTCACACTTTGCAACATCGTGGATATCAAAATGCCAGGGTAAAACAGAAAAGGGGTAAGGGGCTGTTCAATTTTAACTCTAATTTTCTTTCCACTGGAGACTCTCAGAACCCTAATGATATGTTAAAGATTGTTGTATAAAACTTATGGATATAAAATCAAGGTATAGGCATGTTGCCCTCTTGTGGAAATATTGGATATTTTAAATGAAAAAAATATCAACGCTGCCCTTCATTTTTAGTTCCTCACCAGACTGGATTTCAGATACACACAGAGGGAGAGAGTCACTCTGCGTTCATGCCTTCCTTCTGTTACCTGTCAGCTCTGTGTTCTTGGGGAACCAGGGCACAGTATCCAGTCTGTCTGACTCATAAAGAACCTCTACTTGAACCAAAACCGATCAGAAGAAAGACTTACAAAGCAGTGAAAAGGCAGTGGGAGACACACCTAAACCCCGTCGGACAAGGGTGACAGGATTAAGGCAACTCCCCTAGCCTTATTTGCATCCAAGATGGAACAGGGAGGCATCTCCATTAGCATACAGAATGGAGAACAGAGATTACAAGGCAAGAACCAGAAAAGCAGGGAAGTACTGCATGATGGGGGAATCTCTGCTCCAGGTGTTAATGAATCCATGCCTGCACACACCCAGCTTAGTAGTTATCAGACCAATTCTAGTAATAAATCCTTTATTGGTATCCAAATACTGAAGCTGGGTTGTATTTTGTTGTCTTAATTGTATTGTGAGCTCCCTCAAAGGAACACCGCCCATAGCCAGGAATGATCAGTTCCTATTGTCTAGCCTGAACTGAACAAAACAATTTTGGTATACTCCCTTGAGCCATCATTTTACCAATAAATAAACCTAGTTTTCTCCCTTGAACCACTTTTGTTTCCCTACAAAAAGCCCTACAATGCTCAAGTAACGGTTCTGATGCCTGGTCCAAGATCTGCATCAATTCCACTGGGACTTCATCTTCTCCTGACCGATCGTGCTGGGGGCTCTGCCTGTCCCCAGCACTCCGGACTCTCAGCTACCACCACCATCTGGGAACCCCGACAAGTTCAATCCAACTCGCCTTCCCTCTCTCTCTAGGTATAACTTTCTAACCCTGACTTTTGTAATCAAATTTAAGCTAGATTTAATATTGTAACTGTTTTGTTTGTTTGGCTCTCCTTGTATGGTTATTACCAGGCAATAAATAACTTTTATGGTTAAGATGGTTGCTTCCCTCCTTCTTTCCCTCTCTTTTGTGTTTTTGGCTTCCCCTTTTGTTCTGCAGCAATGCTCCTCTTACCTAAGCTAAAGATCCCTGTGGCACCCAAAAATCCTGTGGGGTTTGCTCATCAAGTGGGTAACGTGAAAGTGGGGATAGGGACATGCTGAACCTGTGGCATAGGATGGTGGCAGCTTGGAAGTGCCGCTAGACCCAGCCTGTTCAGGCATACTGTATTCTGGTGCGGTGCCCGTGGCATATGAGAGTGGCAGCTTGGAAGTGCTGCTCGACTCAGCCTGCTGAGTCCAGGGACATATAAGGGGTCAGCTTGGGAGCGAGAATTGAACTGGTCTGCAACAGGGTTGGGCCAGATGGCTATAGGAAAGAAGATATATTAGCCCCAGGCTAAGTAGGTCCCTTTTCCCTGGGTAAGGTAACAGGGAAGGTTTTTTTTTTTTTTTGAGACAGAAAAAAAATTTATTGTAACACTTGCAAAGAGTTACCAAGAAAACAAAACAAACTATGCAACAAAACAACGCAAACAGAAGGTATAACACAGCAGCTTTCAGGAGGGAGAAGTGTTCAGGCTAGCCTGGGCCCAGAGCAGAGGGGCTTCCTCGACACTCGTGGTCTTCCACCCCCTCGAGTTACCAAGTGCTGCACCCAGTGTCACCGATTATCCCTCTCCTGAGAGTGCCCGACAAGATGGGCACGGCTGCGGGGTGGGTGGTTTGGGTGTGGGGGGGTAGACACCCATGTATTATAGGACCCCTCCTAGATGACAGTAATGATGGTATCCACAGCGGCAACGGCTGGGGCTGGTGTCTCTCGCTCTTCCCCTCAATCAAAGGGTCAGACGGAGGGAACCGGACGGGGTCACCGAGCAGAGAACCCCGGACAGCGCCCACCGCTCCTCGAAGGCGTCAAGGAAGTCGGTGGACGCCGCCCAGAGGAACTCCGCCCGGATACGTGAATGTACTGAGGATCGGAAAAAGGCCCTACAATCGCAGGACGTTTCATGGGCCAACCTCCTCTCTCTGGTTTTATAAATGGCTGTTTTAGCCAAGGCTAGGAGGAGGTTAACCAGGAGATCCCGCGACTTTGTGGGGCCACAGATGGGGAGTGTATAGATAAAAAGGTGAGGGGAGAAATGAAGCCAAAAGCGCAATAGAATATTTGTGAGGAGCCGGAAAAGGGGCTGCAGTCTGGCACACTCTAAATATACGTGCGCCAGGGTTTCCCTCACATTACAAAAAGGGCAAGTATCCGGGATGGGGGTAAACCGTGTCAGAAACACGCCCGTGCTCACAGCTCCGTGAAGGAGCCGCCAACTGATGTCCCCGACGGGCCTCGGGACCAAGGTGGAATACAGGCTGGCCCACCAAGGTTGCTCACCCTCCAAAGGTGGCAGGAGGTCCCGCCACTTTGTATCGGGGCGGGACACCAGGGTGTGGGCGTGAAGGGTGTGAAGCGTGAGTGTGTATAAATATTTCCGTGGTGCGATTTGAAAACTGACCGGCTGCAGTTCATGCAGCCGGCTTGCAGTGAAAGGGTGAGGGGTTTGTTGGGATCGGCAGGGTAGGGGCCCAATGGAAAGGTCCGGCGGGCCTGGGGTAAAGGATGGGCGGGGTGCGCCCTCGCGCAAGGCTCGGTTGACATAAGCCCGAGCAGCGGGGGTCAAGGCGGCCTTCATCTCCTGAAGTACGCGCCGGGGGGTACGAGGGCTGGAGAGCCCCATGTGCCGAGCGAGCGTCAGGGGATCCAGCCAGTCTCTCCGGTCGTAGTCCAGGAGGTCTCCGACCCTCGTGACTTCCGCCAGGACCAACCTCTGGCGCACCGAGCGGGACTCCGCCACCTGCACACGGAGTTGGGGATTGTGTAGCAGCTCCGTGAGGAGATCTGCTCCCACGGTGGCCGCCACGGACCTGGTCGTTAGAAACAGTTTCCAGGTCTGGAGGAGGTCCTGGTAGAAGACCGGCAGCCCGGAGAGGTCTCGCGGAAAACCTCTCGGACAAAGATAAAAGAGCTACCAGTCGTATCGGAGCCCTTGGAAGCGGCGCAGGAAGGCATGCGCCAATATGCTCCACGTTGAACTACCTGCACTATAAAGGAGCCTCTGCAGGGCCTTGAGGCGGAAAACGCGGACCTGAGTGTACAGACACTTCAGGCCCTGCCCTCCTTCCTTCAGGGGTAAATGAAGAACTCCAACAGGGGCCCAGTGCATTCCTGACCAAAAGAACTCTAGAATCAATCTCCGGAGGTGGGTCAGGAAACCCAGGGCCTGGGCCAGGGTGTTGAGCCGGTACCAGAGCGTGGACAGGACTAGTTGGTTAAGCACCAGTGCTCTCCCTCGGAGGGAGAGACATCGGAGTAGCCTCGTCCATTTCCGGATCCGCTCTATCACCCCGCCCTCTAAATTTTGCCAGTTCTCCGGTGGGGAAGGGTGCGTGGCGGAAAGGTAAACGCCAAGGTAGAGCAGTGGACCCGCACTCCACCGGATGGTCTGAAGCGCGGGTGGGAGGGAGCTTACCTGCCGCCAGTCCCCCACCGCCAAGCCAGAGCTCTTGACCCAGTTGACTCAGGCGGAGGAGGCTGCCGAATAGATGGCCTGGCATGCCTCCACTCGCGCCAAGTCGCCCGGGTCCTGGACCACGAGGAGTATGTGATCGGCGTACGCCGACAGGACCAGCCGCAGCTCCGGCTCCCACAGCACCAACCCTGTCAACCTCCTGCGGAGGAGACAGAGGAAAGGCTCGATCGCCAGAGTGTACAGCTGGCCCGAGAGGGGGCACCCCTGCCGCACTCCTCGCCCGAAGCTGACCGGTTCGGTCAGGGTCCAGTTAAGCCTAACCAAACACTCCGCGGAGGCATACAGCACCCGGAGAAAACTCACAAACTGAGGTCCGAATCCAAACGCCTGCAGAGTGCTCAGGAGGTACTCATGGTCTACTCTATCGAATGCCATCTCCTGATCAAGAGACAGGAGGGCGAACGACAGACCATCTCTCCGCCCGAGTTCCAAAAGGTCTCGGACTAGAAATAGGTTGTCAAAAATGCTGCGACCCGGGACAGTATAGGTCTGGTCTGGATGGATCACGTCCGCCATCACGGACCCTAGCCACAGCGAAATTGCTTTCGCTACGATTTTGTAATCCGTGCTAAGGAGTGAGACGGGACGCCAGTTTCGTAAATCACGGAGGTCCCCCTTCTTCGGCAACAAGGCGAGCACCGCTCGCCTGCACGACAGAGGGAGGACCCCGCCCTGCAAAGACTCAGCCCAGACAGTGACTAGGTCCGGGCCGAGGATGTCCCAGAACGCGCGGTAAAACTCCACGGTCAGCCCGTCCATGCCCGGAGATTTATTGGTGGGCATGCGGCGGAGGGCTTCTGAGAACTCGGCCAGGGTGAGAAGCAGCTCTAGCCGGTCTCGGTCGCCCACGCTGACCGTGGGGAGTTCCTCCCAGAGCACCCCGCGAGCGCCAGGATCGGTCGGATCCGGGGAGAAAAGGCTTGCGTAGAAGTCACGGGCCCTCCCACACATCTCCTCCGGATCCGTGAGGGGGGTGCCGTCTTCCGCTAGAAGGCAGGTGACGTGTTTTTTGGCCCCCCTCATTTTCTCCAGGGCATAGAAGAAGCGGGAGCCGCGATCCATCTCCCGAAGGAGGCGGATGCGGGACCGGACAAAGGCACCTCGGGCCCGGTGGTCCTCGAGGGCTCGAAGTTCCTCCCGCTTCTCCCGGCACGCTCCGCAGAGGGACGGGTCCCCGGGGCTGGCGGCCAGGCGCCTCTCCAGCTCTAAGACCTCCCGTTCCAACTGCTCTATCGCTGCATTTCTCCGTCGGCTGGCGCCCCGAGTGTAGTTGCGGCAGAAGAGCTTGGCGCGCACCTTCCCTAGATCCCACCAGCGCCGCACCGAGGGAAAGGCATGCCACTGCTCTCGCCAGGCCAGCCAAAACTCCCGGAAGGACGTCACGAAGCTCTCGTCCTCCAACAGGCTGTTGTTAAGGTGCCAATAGGCCGGCCCCGGTCTCTCCGCACGGAGGGAGACTGTTACGGTGGCTAAATGATGGTCGGAGAATGGGGCCGGCCAAATGGTGGAGGAGTGGGCCTGTGAAAGATGGAAATGGGATAAGTAAATACGGTCCAACCGAGAGTGGTGTGACCGATGGGCCTCCACCCGGACAAAAGTGAACGTGGAAGTGTCATCTGGGTGATGGTCACGCCAGACGTCCACTAGGGAGTGATGTTCGACTATTCCTCGGAGAATGTTCGCGGCGGCTGGGCTCGGCTCAGCCCCTGAGCAGTCCTGTTCCTCGAGGGTGGTGTTAAAGTCCCCTCCCAGGACCAGGCACTCGTGCGAATCTAGGGTGCCGAGAAAGTCGGACACCCGCTGATAGAATTGTGGCCGCTTTGGGCTCGTTTGCGGGGCATAGATGTTAACAAGGTTGACCACGAGCCCCTCCATACGGACTCAAAGGTGCAGCAGGTGGCCCGGCACGGCCTCAGTGACCCCTAGCACCTCGGGCCGTAGGGTGGGGGAGAACAGGGTCGCCACTCCAGCTTGCCAAGTCGTGAAGTGGCTAAAGTATACCCCGTCCCCCCACTCCAGCTGCCACCTGTCCTCGACGGTCGGGTCCGTATGGGTCTCCTGCAGGAAAGCTACAGAGTACCCCCCTTCCTGAAGGTAAGAGAGCACCTGGGACCTGCGGAGAGCCATCCTACAGCCCCTGGTGTTCAAGGTTGCAATAATGAGAGGCGTCATGCGGAGGGCTGGGGGGGTGGGGGTTTCTTATTGGTGGGGATGTTCGTGGCCCCCGGCGGGTTGCGCAGCAACCCGTGACCCATCCCGTGGATGAATAGATCTTTTCGGAAGCCGCGGGCCCGCTCGTAGGCCGCAGCACCGCGCTTTCCTTGCCCCCTGCCCTCCTGTATAAGGGCCCTTGTGGCCTGAAGAATTTGATCAAAGTCCCCCCATAGCTGAAGAGCCAGCTGTACCCTATTGCGGGCACCATGGGTGTGTTCTAGGAACTTCCGTAGTGCATGCCGCAGCTCATGGGGGGGTGGGGTTACAATTTCCGGGGTATTCCCTGGTGGGGCTCTTAATGCAGCCTCGTGGTCCGCTAAGGCGGGTAGGCAGGGTGCGGACCACCGACGGGGCGTCTGACAGGCTGGGGTTATTAAATCCATTTCACGCCTTGGGGTGGAAGGGGATGGCGGGGCTCAACTAGAAAGTGCAAAGACTGCTCCCTGGGGGGAATCTACGAAAGGCGGGAAAGAAATAACCCCAGGGGCTGCAATAGCATTGCAGGAGGAGGTAAATTGGGCAGGGACAGGGGTGGGGGCAGGGGCAGAGGTAAGGCTCTGGGCTTCAGGAGGTGAGCAGCTAAAAGAAGGCGCCTCCTGAGCAGGGTCGAGGGTTAAGGGGTAAGGGAGGGGGCTCCCAGTGGCGCTAGACGCTGGCTCCGTGGTGGTCTTGGCAGCCATGGCATCAGGTGGTGGACCACCTTCTGCAGGGTGCTCGCCTGGGAAGGCAATTAGGGGGAGGGAGCATGGGGAAAGGGTGGTTGGGGTGAGGTTGCCCAGATCGAGGCCAGCCGGCAGTAAATCATCCTCTCCCTGGGTGACCGGGGTCAAATCTAGGGCCTCAATCTCCGCATACACGGAGGAGAGGCCAACTCCTGCTACCTCGAGGGCCTCTCCTCTAGGGCCCGCCTCAACGGTCACTTCGGGGTTCGCGGGGGGTTTGGGTGATATCCGGGCAGGAGGAGCTTCCTCAGGGGTCTCGGAGGGGAGGGTCTCCCATGGAGGGGGGATTCTGCCCTCCAATGCCAGTCTGTCTTCCCCTCCCGACACCAGCGGATGGATCTCACTCGTGGCCATAGCGGAAGGCTCGATATCAGTGCCTCCCTTCCTGGTCTTCCGGGGGACTTCCGAATTGGATGGGTGCAGCGGAGCTCGAGCCTTCCGCTTGCCTCGCTTCCCCTGGACTAGGGTCCAGTCCTCCATAGCATCGTCTGGGGGTTGGTTAGCAGGGGTTGTGTCGGGGGGCGGAGGCGATGGTTCAGTGGTTCGGGGGGGTAACGGTGAGGCAGCATGAGGGGCGGGGGATTCTCCTTGGGGCGGGCCCTCTCCTATACCTGGTAATATCTTTGCCACACCCTCCTCCATAGGCTCTACCGGATTGGTAATAGCAAGGGTGGGACTCCCTTGCTCGCCTGGGCGTTGTAAGGAAGGTGTTTCTTGAGCCCGGATGGGAGCAGCGGTGGGTCGAGTAGGAGGAGGGTTGGTTTCAGGTGCCGGGCGGCCAGGGGCGTCGGCAACGACGGGGCCGATGTCCTTCCGGGTCTCGGGGGTCTCGGGTGCCCCTCCCCCCTGGGCCAAAGGGCAGTCTCTGCGGACATGCCCCGCTGAGCGGCAGAGGTAGTACCGGGCCTCTCCGGTGGAGTAAAAGACCTGATAGCGGGCTCCTTGGTAAGGGACTAGGAAGGACCCCTTGAGCGCCTCTCCGTCACGTGCTGCCGCCGGCGGTAGAAGCTGCACTTGCCGGCGGAACGAAAGGACGTGACGGAGGGTGGGGTCCTTGCAGCCCAACGGGAGAGGGCTTATGACAGAAACAAGTTTCCCCAGGGTGCAGAGAGCGGGTAACAGGGCAGCATTGGGTAAAAAGGGAGGAACGGAGGTGAGGACAAGGCGAACGCCCAGGTCTTCTAGCTGCTCTCGGGGGACAAACACCCCCCCCACCGCCAGGCCCTTCTCTACCGCCTCCTGGGCGGCAGCCTCCGAAGCCAAGAAAAGAATGACCTTCCCATACATTTTGGAGGCCGCCATGGGTCCTACCACCTTCGCCAATGCCTGCACGTATGTCTCCACGTGGGGCGAGGCGAGCACCAGGAGGCAACGGACACCGTGCCTCCTGGTCAAGGTGGGGAAGGGGCCCCGGCCGCTGGTGATGGTAGCGGAGGCAGTGGGTGGGCGAGATAACGAGGTGGCAGGCAGGGGGGAGCCTGCCACCGCCCGGGCATACGTCCTGGGGGCTGGGGGAGGGACATTCGCAGAGCTGGTAGAGGGACCAGCAGGGAGGGACGCCATGGTCGATGACGAGGCCACAGCGGTGGGGGCAGCCCCTGCCATGGAGGGCCTAGTGGTTTTAGCGGGGCCCTTTCCTTTCTTCCCGCCCTGGCCTTTCCGGCCAACTGGGGGGGGGTTCCTAGAATCTGGGGGGGCGGTGGACGTAGCAGCGGCAGTAATCGCCCCGGTGCCTCCTGCTGCCGGTGCCCCAGCGGGGGCGGTGGCAGGTGTTTTGACAGTGGTGGTGGTGGGGGGGGAGCTTGGGGGTTGGGCGGGGGGTAGGGACAATTGATATTGTTAGAGGGGCCTCGCCCCTCTCATTCCCTGCCATTGTGAGCGGGGAGAGACGGGGAGACACCAGGAGGAGGAGGAGGGAGGGGGAAGCAGATTAACTGCTCCTCCCTGCTGGACTGCAGGCGGGGGGGGGGGGAAGAATGCCAAATGGGTTGGACTGGGAGGGGGGAAAAAACAGAATTCGGGGTCCGGTGATAGGGGCAAGCTGTGAGATAAACAGTCCGGGGAGGGGGGGTGCGGACCCATGCACGTTTGTCCAAAGAGTCTTGTTTGGTCGGCTGTTATGTCCGGTCCGAAAGGCAAATTTCAAAGCAAACAGCTGGATCCGAAGGCAGATGGCAGGTTGCCAGCAGGGACGGACGGCGGGGGGGCCGTGACAGTTGTAGTAATGTTGGGGGGGGGCACCGATGGATCGGGGGGCAGCTCCGTGCCACACCCCCTGTGCCGCCACAAACGCAATTAAACCACAGTCAAACTCCCCCCCACGAGAGTATAATTTAAAAAATTACTCAGTCTTACAGCCCCCTCCACGATGATTTGTATTTTCCCTGGGTGATTTCTTCTCCAGCTTGTTGGCTGTGTACCAAGGCTTCCGGCAGGCCGAGATAAGAAAGGAATTCCAAACAGACAGCAAAACGGCTGGGTCTGGGGGCTTCCACTCCCCCCTCCGGGTAGCAAAATCGGCAATCTTCCCCCCCCTCCGGGGGTTTCAGCTGAGGCAAATAGCTGCGCCCGAGAGCAGGCGTGGGGGCGGGGGTGCTGGCGGCAAGCTGAAGGCCAACCAGCACTCAAACGGCAGCAAAGAAAAACAGCAAAAAATCAAAACAAAACAAAAAAGTGTCTGGCCCGGATGGGGGGGGGGAAACTAAGGCAGGGTCAAAAGTAAGAAAAATCCAGGCCAGGGGGCTTTAGGAAAGAATAGAAAGCAGATAGCTGAGGAGCAAGCGAGGGAGGTCCCGTTTCCAGTAACAGGGAAGGTTTTTTTTTTTTTTTTTTTTTTTTTTTTTTTTGAAACAGAAAAGAAATTTATTTGTAACAGTTACAGAGATTACAAAAAGATAAAGAAAAACTTAGCAACAAAACAACGCAATCAGAAGGTATAACACAACAGCTTTCAGGAGGGAGAGGTGTTCAGGCTAGCCCAGGCCCAGAGCGGGGGGGCTTCCTCGACACTCGTGGTCTTCCACCCTCCTGAGTTACCTGGTGGCCTAGAGCGGGGGGGCTTCCTCGACACTCGTGGTCTTCCACCCCCTCGAGTTACCTAGTGCCGCGCCCAGGGTCACCGACCCTCCCTCTCCTGAGAGTGCCCGACAAGATGGGCACGGCTGCGGGGTGGGTGGCTGGGAGGGAGGGGGGCACATCCATGTATTATAAGACCCCTCCTAAATAACAATAATGATGGTATTCACAGCAGCTAACGGCTGTGGCTGGCGTCTCTCGCTCTGTCCCTCAATCAGAGGGTCAGACGGAGGGAACCGGACGGGGTCACCGAGCAGAGAACCCCGGACAGCGCCCACCGCTCCTCGAAGGTGGCAAGGGAGTCGGTGGACGCCGCCCAGAGGAACTCCGCCCGGATGCGTGAATGTACTGAGGATCGGAAAACGGCCCTACAATCGCAGGACGCCTCATGAGCCAACCTCCGCTCTCTGGTCTTATAAATGGCTGTCTTAGCCAAGGCTAGGAGGAGGCTAACCAGGAGATCCCGCGACTTGGTGGGGCCACGGATGGGGAGTGTATAGATAAAGAGGTGAGGGGAAAAATGAAGCCAAAAGCGCAAAAGAATGTTTGTGAGGAGCCGAAAAAGAGGCTGCAATCTGGCACACTCTAAATAGACGTGTGCCAGGGTTTCCCTCACATTACAGAAGGGGCAAGTCTCCGGAACGGAGGTAAAACGTGTCAAAAACACGCCCGTGCTCACGGCCCCGTGAAGGAGCCGCCAACTGATGTCCCCGACGGGCCTCGGGACCAAGGTGGAGTACAGGCTGGCCCACCGAGGTTGCTCCCCCTCCAAGGGTGGTAGGAGATCTCGCCACTTTGTGTCGGGGCGGGACACCAGGGTGCGGGCGTGAAGGGTATGGAGCGTGAGTGTATATAAATATTGCCGTGGTGCAACTTGAAAACCGACCGGTTGCAATTCATGCAGCCGGCTTGCAGTGAAAGGATGAGGGGTATGTTGGGATCGGCAGGGTAGGGGCCCGATGGAAAGGTCCGGCGGGCCTGGGGTAAAGGATGGGCGGGGTGCGCCCTCGCGCAAGGCTCGGCTGACATAAGCCCGAGCAGCGGGGGTCAAAGCGGCCTCCACCTCCTGAAGCACGCGCCGGGGGGTGCGAAGGCTGGAGAGCCCCATGCGTCGAGCGAGCGTCAGGGGATCCAGCCAGTCTCCCCGGTCGTAGTCCAGGAGGTCCCCGACCCTCGTAACTCCCGCCAGGACCAACCTCTGGCGCACCGTGCGGGACTCCGCCGCCTGCACATGAAGTTGGGGGTTGTGTAGCAGGGGCTCCGTGAGGAGATCCGCCCCCACGATGGCCGCCACAGACCTGGTGGTTGAAAACAGTTTCCAGGTCCGGAGGAGGTCCTGGTAGAAATCCGGCAGCCCGGAGAGGTCTCGCGGAAAACCTCTCGGACAAAGATAAAAGAGCTGCCGGTCATATCGGAGCCCATGGAAACGGCGTAGGAAGGCGTGCGCCAATATGCTCCACGTCGAACTACCTGCACTATAAAGGAGCCTCTGCAGGGCCTGGAGGCGGAAAACGCGGACCTGAGTGTACAGACACTTCAGGCCCTGCCCTCCTTCCTTCAGGGGCAAATGAAGAACTCCAACAGGGGCCCAGTGCAATCCTGACCAAAAGAACTCCAGAATCAATCTCCGGAGGTGGGACAGGAAACCCGGGGCCGGGGCTAGGGTGTTGAGCCGGTACCAGAGCGTGGACAGGACTAGTTGGTTAAGCACCAGTGCTCTCCCCCGAAGGGAGAGACATCGGAGTAGCCTCGTCCATTTCCTGATCCGCTCAATCACGCCGCCTTCCAAATTTTGCCAGTTCTCCGGCGGAGAAGGGTGCGTGGCAGAAAGGTAAACGCCGAGATAGAGCAGAGGGCCGGCACTCCACCGGATGGTCTGAAGCGCGGGTGGGAGGGAGCTTACCTGCCGCCAGCCCCCCACCGCCAAGCCAGAGCTCTTGACCCAGTTGACTCGGGCGGAGGAGGCTGCTGAATAGATGGCTTGGCATGCCTCCACTCGCGCCAAGTCGCCCGGGTCCTGGACCACGAGGAGGACGTCATCGGCGTACGCCGACAGGACCAGCCGCAGCTCCGGCTCCCGCAGCACCAACCCCGTCAACCTCCTGCGGAGGAGACAGAGGAAAGGCTCGATCGCCAGAGCGTACAGCTGGCCTGAGAGGGGGCACCCCTGCCGCACCCCTCGCCCGAAGCTGACCGGTTCGGTCAGGGTCCGGTTGAGCCTAACCAAACACTCCGCGGAGGCGTACAGCACCCGGAGAAAACTCACAAACTGAGGTCCGAATCCAAACGCCCGCAGGGTGCTCAGGAGGTACCCATGATCCACTCTATCGAACGCCTTCTCCTGATCGAGAGACAGGAGGGCGAACGACAGACCGTCTCTCCGCCCGAGTTCCAAAAGGTCTCGGACTAGAAAGAGGTTGTCAAAAATGCTGCGACCCGGGACAGTATAGGTCTGGTCTGGGTGGATCACGTCCGCCATCACGGACCCTAGCCGCAGCGAAATTGCTTTCGCTACGATTTTGTAATCCGTGCTAAGGAGTGAGAGGGGACGCCAGTTTCGTAAGTCGCGGAGGTCCCCCTTCTTCGGCAGCAAGGCAAGCACCGCTCGCCTGCACGACAGAGGGAGGACCCCGCCCTGCAAAGACTCAGCCCAGACAGTGACTAGGTCTGGGCCGAGGATGTCCCAGAACGCGCGGTAAAACTCCACGGTCAGCCCGTCCATGCCCGGAGATTTATTGGTGGGCATGCGGCGGAGGGCTTCCGAGAACTCGGCCAGGGTGAGAGGCAGCTCTAGCCGGTCTCGGTCGCCCACGCTGACCGTGGGGAGTTCCTCCCAGAGCACCCCGCGAGCGCCAGGATCGGTTGGATCCGGGGAGAAAAGGCTTGCGTAGAAGTCACGGGCCCTCCCACACATCTCCTCCGGATCCGTGAGGGGGGTGCCGTCTTCCGCTAGAAGGCAGGTGACGTGTTTTTTGGCCCCCCTCGTTTTCTCCAGGGCATAGAAGAAGCGGGAGCCGCGATCCATCTCCCGAAGGAGGCGGATGCGGGACCGGACAAAGGCACCTCGGGCCCGGTGGTCCTCGAGGGCTCGAAGTTCCTCCCGCTTCTCCCGGCACGCTCCGCAGAGGGACGGGTCCCCGGGGCTGGCGGCCAGGCGCCTCTCCAGCTCTAAGACCTCCCGTTCCAACTGCTCTATCGTTGCATTTCTCCGTCGGCTGGCGCCCCGAGTGTAGTTGCGGCAGAAGAGCTTGGCGCGCACCTTCCCTAGATCCCACCAGCGCCGCACCGAGGGAAAGGCACGCCACTGCTCGCGCCAGGCCAGCCAAAACTCCCGGAAGGACATCACAAAGCTCTCGTCCTCCAGCAGGCTGTTATTAAAGTGCCAGTAGGCCGGCCCCGGTCCCTCCGCACGGAGGGAGACCGTGACGGTAACTAAATGATGGTCGGAAAAAGGGGCCGGCCGAACGGTGGAGGAGTGGGCCTGTGAAAGGTGGAAACGGGATAGGTAAATACGGTCTAACCGAGAGCGGTGTGACCGATGGGCCTCCACCCGGACAAAGGTAAACGTGGAAGTGTCATCTGGGTGATGGTCACGCCAGACGTCCACTAGGGAGTGATAATCGACTATATCTCGGAGAATGGTCGCGGCGGCCGGGCTCGGCTCGGCCCCCGAGCGGTCCCGCTCCTCGAGGGTAGTATTAAAGTCCCCTCCCAGGATCAGGCACTCGTGCGAGTCTAGGGTGCCGAGAAAATCGGATACCTGCTGGTAGAATTGTGGCCGCTGTGAACTCACTTGCGGGGCATAGATATTAACAAGATTGACCACGAGCCCCTCCAAACGAACTCGGAGGTGCAACAAGTGGCCCGGTACGACCTCAGTGACCCCTAGCACCTCGGGCCGCAGGGCGGGGGAGAACAGGGTCGCCACGCCAGCTTGCCAGGTCGTGCAATGGCTGAAGTATACCCCGTCCCCCCACTCCAGCCGCCACCTATCCTCGGCGGTTGGGTCCGTGTGGGTTTCCTGCAGGAAAACCACAGAGTACCCCCCCTCCCGAAGGTAGGAGAGCACCTGGGACCTGCGGAGAGCCATCCTACAGCCCCTGGTATTCAGGGTTACAATAATGAGAGGTGTCATGCGGAGGGCCGGGGGGGTGGGGAGTTCTCATTGGTGGGGGTGCTCATGGCCCCCGGCGGGTCGCGTAGCAACCCGTGTCCCATCCCATAAGTAAGGAGATCTTTCTGGAAGCCGCGGGCCCGCTCGTAGGCCGCAGCACCGCGCCTCCCTTGCCCTCTGCCCTCCTTCATAAGGGCCCTTGCGGCCTGAACGAGTTGATCGAAGTCCCCCCATCGCTGGAGAGCCAGCTGTGCCCTATTGCGGGCACCACGGGTGTGCTCTAAGAACTTCCGTAGTGCATGCCGCAGCTCATGGGGGGATGGGGTTACGGTTTCCGGGGTACTCCCCGATGGGGTTCTTAATACAGCCTCGAGGTCCGCTAAGGCGGGTAGGCAGGGTGCGGACCGCCGACGGGGCGTCTGACAGGCTGGGGTTATTAAATCCATCTCGTGCCTTGGGGTGGACGGGGATGGCAGGGGGAAAAGCGCAACTCCTGATGAGTCGCAACTAGAAAACGTAAAGACTGCTCCCTGGGGGGAATCTGCAAAAGGCGGAAAAGAAATAACCCCAGGGGCGGCAGTAGCCTTGCAGGAGGAGGGAAATTGAACCGGGACAGGGGTGGGGGCAGGGGCAGAGGTAAGGCCCTGGGCTTCAGGAGGCGAGCAGCAAAAAGAAGGTGCCTCCTGAGCAGGGTCGGGGGTTAAGGGGCAAGGGAGGGGGCTCCGAGTAATGCTAGATGCTGGCTCCGGGGTGGTCGTGGCAGCCATGGCATCAGGTGGTAAACCACTTTCCGTGGGGTGCTCACCCGGAAAGGCAATCAGGGGGAGAGAACATGGGGAAAGGGGGCCTGGGGTGAGATTGCCTAAAACGAGGCTGGCCGGCAGTAAATCATCCCCTCCCTGGGTGACCGGGGTCAAATCTAGGGCCTCAATCTCTGCATACACAGAGGAGAGGCCGACTCCTACTACCCTGGGGGCCTCTCCGCTAGGGCCCGCCTCAACGGTCACGTCGGGGTTCGTAGGGAGTTCAGGTGGTATCCGGTTAGAAGGGGCTTCCTCCGGGGCTTCGGAGGGGAGGGTCCCCCGTGGAGGGGGGATTCCTCCCTCCAATGCCAGTCTATCTTCACCTCCCGACACCAGCGAATGGACCTCACTCGTGGCCGAAGCGGGAGGCTCAAGGTCAGTACCTCCCTTCCTGGTCTTCCGGGGGGCTTCCGCGTCAGATGGATGCAGCGGGGCTCGAGCCCTCCGCTTGCCTCGCTTCCCCTGGACTACAGTCCAGCCCTCCATAGCGTCATCTGGGGGTTGAATAGCAGGGGGCGGAGCGGGGCGCGGAGGCAAAGGTTCAGGGGTTCGGGGGGATAGCGGTAAGGCAGCAGGAGGGGCGGGGGGTTCTCCTTGGGGCGAGCCCTCTCCTGCACCCGGTAATAGCTGTGCCACACTCTCCTCCAGAGGCTCTGCCGAGGTGGTTACAGCAAGAGCGGGACTCCCGTGGTCGCCCGGGCGTTGTTGGAAAGGTACCTCTTGGGCCCGGACGGGGGCAGCGTTGGATCGGGTGGGAGGAGGGGTGGTTTCAGGTGCCGGGTGGCCAGGGGTGTCGGCAACGACAGGGCCGATATCCCGCCGGGTCTCGGGGGTCTCAGGTGCCCCTCTCCCCCGGGCCAAAGGGCAGTCCCTGCGGACATGCCCCGCCGAGCGGCAGAGGTAGCACCGGGCCTCTCCGGTGGAATAAAAGACCCTATAGCGGGCTCCCTGGTAGGGAACTAGGAAGGACCCCTCAAGCGCCTCTCCGTCACGCACCCCCGCCGGCAGTGAAATCTGCACTTGCCGGCGGAACGAAAGGACGTGACGGAGGGCGGGGTCCTTGCAGCCTAACGGGAGAGGGCTAATAGCAGAAACGAGCTTTCCCAGGGCAGAAAGAGCGGGTAACAGGGCAACATTAGGTAAAAAGGGAGGAACGGAGGTGAGGACGAGGCGAACGCCCAGATCTTCTAGCGGTTCTAGGGGGATAAACACCCCTCCTACCACTAGGCCCTTCTCCACCGCCTCCTGGGCGGCAGTCTCCGAAGCCAGAAAGAAAACGACCTTCCCATACATCTTGGAGGCCGCCACAATGGCCATGGGTCCTACCACCTTCGCCAACGCTTGCACGTATGCCTCCACGTGGGGCGAGGCGGGCACCAGGAGGCAACGGACACCGTGCTTCCTGGTCAGGGCGGGAAGAGGGCCTCGGGCGCTAGTGATGGTAGCGGAGGTAGTGGGTGGGCGAGATGAGGAGGCGGCAGGCAAGGGGGAGCCTGCCGCCGCCCGGGCATACGTCCTGGGGGCCGGGGGAGGGACGATCGCAGAGCTGGTGGAGGGAACAGCTGGGAGGGGTGCCACGATCGATGACGAGGCCACAGTGGTGGGGGCGGCCTCTGCCATGGAGGGCCCAGCGGCATTAGCGGGGCCCTTTCCTTTCGGCCCGCCCCGACCTTTTCGTCTAACTGGGGGGGGGTTCCTAGAATCTAATGGGGCAAGAACCAAAGCAGCAGTAGTAATTGCCCCGGTGCCTCCCACTGCCGAGGCCCCAGCGGGGGCGGGGGCAGGGGTTCTAACAATGGAGGCGGTGGGGAAATCTTGAGGGGTGGGCAGGGGGGTAGATGGGGAAGGGACAACCAATTTCGTTGGAGGGGCCTTGCGTCTCTCCATCTCTGCCATTATAAGCAGGGAGAGACAGGGAGACACCGGAAGAAGGGGGGGGGCAAAAATCGGGGTCCGGTAGTAGGGGTAAACTATGGGATAAACAATCCGGGGGGTGGGGGTGGAGGGAGGACGACCCACCACAATTGTCCAAAGAGTCTCGTTTGGTTGGTTGTTATGCCCGGTCCGAAAGGCAAAGTCCAAAGCAAACAGCTGGATCCGAAGGCAGATGGCAGATCGCCAGCAGGGACGAGGCAGCGGGGGCCGTGATAGTCGTAGTAGTGGTGGGGGGGTTGGGGGCACCGGTGGATCTGGGGGTAGCTCCCTGCTACACCCCTGTGCCGCCACAGACGCAGCTGGAACGCAGTCAACTCCCCCCCCCCGAGGGTATAATTCAAAGGAAATCCCTCAGTCTTACGGCTTCTCTCCATGATGATTTATAACTGCTCGGGCGAGTTCTCCGGCCTCTGGCATCTGTTGCAGCTGTTGGCTCTGTCCCAAGGCTCTCGGCAGCTAGGAATGTTGTAATGATAAGAAAAAAGTCCAGGCAAAAAACAAAACGGCTGGGTCTGGGGGCGTCCACTCCCCTCTCTGGACAGCGGGTCGGCAGTCCTCCCCCCCTCCTCTGGGGGTTTCAATTAAGCAAAGAGCAAAGTCCAAAAGCAGGCGTCTGGGGGGGGGTGCTGGCGACCGGCCAGCACACTGACGCAGCTCAGAAAAGCGGGAGAAAACGAAACCAAAAAAACAAGGCGTCCGGCCCAAACGCGGGGGGGGAAACTAAGCGAAAGGAAAAGTGTGAAAAATCTGGGCCAGGGGGCTTCAGGAAAGAAAGGAAAGCAGATAGCTCAGGAGCGAGCGAAGAAACGATTCCGTCTCCTAACAGGGAAGGTTCCAGAACAATCAGAAACCTTCTGGAGACAATTAAGACAGACAGGCTGATTAGAATACCTGCAGCCAATCAAGAAGCTGCTAGAATCAATTAAGGCAGGCTAATCAGGGCACCTGGGTTTTAAAAAGGAGCTCACTTCAGTTTGTGGTGTGCGTGTGAGGAGCTGGGAGCAAGAGGTACTAGGAGCTGAGAGTGAGAACGCGGACAGTTGGAGGACTGAGGTGTACAAGCAATATCAGACACCAGGAGGAAGGTCCTACGGTGAGGATAAAGAAGGTGTTGGGAGGAGGCCATAGGGAAGTAGCCCAGAGAGTTGTAGCTGTCACACAGCTGTTCCAGGAGGCACTCTAGACAGCTGCATTCCACAGGGCCCTGGGCTGGAACCCGGAGTAGAGGGCGGGCCCAGGTTCCCCAAATCCTCCCAACTCCTGGTCAGACAGGAGGAGTCGATCTGGACTGCAAATTCAGAAAAACGGCCAAGCTGAGGGCTGCCGTGAAGCTCCAAGACGAGCAAATCTGCCAATAAGCACAAGACCCACCAAGGTAGAGCAGGAACTTTGTCACAATGTGTGTGTGTGCGCGTGCCCGCACACATCTTATTCTGCAGCTGGAGGAACCCAGCCCTGGGGAACTAGGTCTTGCAGGATAGCTCCATTCGAAGGGGACTTGCAGAAGAAGAAGCAGATCTCCATATGAAAACACTGACACAAGCAGTACATTGACAGAATTACAGACGACCCCCCCCTCGCCGAAGAGTAACACTAATAAATGAGCATACCCCAAATTAATGGGCAAAATTGGTAACACTTCCTACAAAGAATAAAGAGATATCCAGGGAGAGGGGGAGTTTTGGTTAATCAGCTGGACAATACTAATCCCAAGATCTCAAATACCATAAACTGGAGGAAGCCACATAAACCTGTGCTCTTATACTGCAGTCAAGATACATAACCATGGACCTTAGCTTGAGTCACTAGTTTTTAGGTTTCAATCAACTTGTTCCATGACAGCAGATTCACTGAAGTCAATGCAGCTCTACGTGGACATAGGATTTTCCCAGCACAGAGGATTAGAGCATCAGGATCAGATTTTTAAAGGCATTTAAGGCACCTAACTAACGGGGCTCCAAAATACCGCTGAGGACCTGACCCTTAATAACTAACCTTTTAACAAACAAAAACATTCATAGTTGAAATTATTTTTGACATAAGTGAAATGCGTAATACTATATTCTTTTTCCCTAGTCCTTGTCACTTTTGTCTATCTATATTAGAAGCACTTTGGGGCAGTGATTCTCTCTTTTAGGCTACATCTACACAACAAACTAAAGGGTGCAATTCCCAGCTGGTGGACACATACTCAGAGCTAGTGCTAGTATAAATAGGATAGCATGGTAGCATGGGTGGCAGCAGTGGGGCACGATTACCTGGGCTGAGCACAAACTTGCCCGAACCCCATGGGTACGTACTCAGCAAGGCTAAGCCATGCCTTTGCTACCACAGATACACTGCTATTTATATCCATGCTAGCTCTCAACAAACGAGTGTGAGTATGTGTACCCATGCTGGGAATCACACACCTAGCTCATAGTATAGACACAGCCTTAGTATTTTTACGAACAGCTCTTAGTACCATGGGTCCCAGATCTTCTTCAGGGCCTCTTGGCACTAGTGTAAAAAATATATATATATATTTTTTAAGGCTTTAGACTAGATATAGGCAAACCAACCACTATCCCTCAATCCCCTTCCTCCTCCAAAAAATCAAAACAAAACAAAAAATAAAACATTGGTCCAGATCCTGACCTGGTGTTAATTGTCATAGTTCCATTAAAGTCAACGGAGTAAGGTCAACTTATACCAGGATCTGGCCTTTTGCCAATTTCTTGATACAAAACAAAGCCAAAATTAACCTTTCTAAAGGATTCCCCTGACTGTTCTTTCATTTTCACAGTTGTTTATGTGTTTTCCAGTTCCAGCTAAAACCAGACCTTTGAAGCACCAAAATACCACAGGAAAGGCTTTTCACATGCTACTTCTGATCTGAGTGGAGGCAGGAAATAATGGGAATCCCATGAGAAAACTATACTTGGCAACATTTCCAACCCCTTTTTACAGGCTCAAGACATTTAGATACAGTAGTTCAGAGAAGCATCAAACGTTACTGTTTCTTCCCAAGTTGAACCCAAACTCTGAAACTTATTTATAAATAGTTCAGAGTTTAAAAAAAAAACAAACAAAAACAGAGTTTCTAAATTCAGGGGCATGAGTAACTGGAAACTGAAGAAGACAACAGCAACGTTCTATAACTGTTTAAGAAAAGTTAAATTAGCAGATTTTTTTCTCGACATCCTTAGCAAGTACCCTTTCCAAGAAAGGGCTCTTGATTTATATGCCGCAGGTCAGGATGAAAATTTATGTTGCAGTGTCTGCGTGTATGACTGGGTAAGAAACTTTGCGGAAGTGAGATTTCAAGGTCTTTAACAAACAAACCGTTACTGCAGAGAAAAATGTTTTCAGTAGCCAAATTGTAAGCTTGACCACCATTAACAATAAATGAGTGATATGAAAAATTATATTTAAGTCAGCTACACAGGTTGAACCGTACTCATCCCTGCTGTAACCTTTTAAAGTCACCAACACTGAATCAGGTCCATTGTATGTTAGCAGGCTCCAGTTCTTTTCTTTAGTAAGTAATCACTTCCGTTGTGAAATATTCACTGAGGGTGGGATTTCTTAAAGTGCAATCAGTGTTGCATAACTCTGCTCTACCTTAGATGAGTTAGTTGCAGATGAAGGGCAACATTGTGCACTTGGGAAATCCCACTCTAGGAGTTGATATTATAGGAACTAAACTAGCAGAATATTTAGAAATTTCAAGTTACAGGAGGTAAAGATAAAACAGCAAAAAACACAAGGTATGCTTATGGTGCTCTATCCCTTTAACTATAATGAATCTGTAGAAAATGCTTCTCTGAAAGTCAGGAAATTGTACTGAATCTTAATATAGCTACACACTTACTCAGGTATGCAGTTGGGCTCTTTTCACCAGGCCTGCTATAGTCTCTGGGGTATGTTTCAGGCCATCACTGCTGACAGTTGTCACCTTTATTTGGTACTATTGCTAAACCTGGATATTAAGACGGTTGTTTGGTAGGTTAGTTAAGTTTTTCTTTACCTAGGTATGCCCCTCCACCCACCTCCAGGTTGATTACTATTTGTTAGTCTCCAAGTTCCTCTGCCGTGGAGGTCATGAAGGAGAAAGCTACTTAATGTATTCATTACAACTGAAGTTTTCTGCATATATAGTGATCTCCCTGCAGCCGTGTTAGTCTATATTTGCAAAAAGAAAAGGAGTACTTGTGGCATCCGATGAAGTGAGCTGTAGCTCACGAAAGCTCATGCTCAAATAAATTGGTTAGTCTCTAAGGTGCCACAAGTACTCCTTCTCTTTTTGCGAATACAGACTAACACGGCTGCTACTCTGAAACCTGTCATTATGCAAGGCACTGAATTTAGCAGTATGGAGTGGAAGCCACTGAATGCATCCGATGAAGTGAGCTGCAGCGCACAAAAGCTTATGGTCAAATAAATTTGTTAGTCTCTAAGCCACAAGTACTCCTTTCCTTTTTGAGTAAGAAGTGGTTTTCATGTTTCCCTACACACCTAACATAGTTGCTGTTGAAATCCCACATAGTAGAACCTTTAAGCTAGTAGAACACCAATATCTATACTGCTTGTAGAGTTTCTGACCAGATGAGCTGGAAATTTTCTGTCTAAATGATTTTTCCAAATATTTAAGTTTTCTGGTGGAGAAATCAAAATGAAACATTTTGTTGTGCTGAGTTTGACCTGAAAAAAAAATTTTTTTTTGGTTTGTTGAACTCAAATGTTTCCTTCCCTTTCGAGCCAATGCCACATTAAACTACATTTGTCTCCACTGCCACAGCAGCTGTAGTTCAGATTCCTTTTCATCCCCATTCTTCATTATGGGCTGGACTCCTTGGCTAGACTGCATCTCCCACGGTATACTATCGTCTCCCACTAGCTGAGATGCATGGTGTTCTATGGGAGTCGCATGACTAGGGTGCATCATGGGAGACATAGTCTAACCAGGAAGCCCAGTCCATAGGAGAGAATGGGGGCAAAAGGCACCCAAACTACAACTCCCAAACTACAACTCCCATGAGGCCCCATGTCTCCATAAATAGATGCAGTTTAATACCAAAAGACAGTCAAACCTAATTGGTTCAATTCAGTTCAAAAAACCAAAATGTTCAGTTCAGAAGTGTCTAAACATTTCATTTTGATTAAAAATGTTGAAGACAAATATTTCAAGATTTCTAAATCAAAAATTTCTGGGACTTTTTGTCCCACAAGAAGTTTTGCTATTTTGACTTTTTGCCCTATTCTGGATGATTTTTTTAAAGCAGGGGGTGGGGAGGGGGTGGGAAGGATAGGGTGTGTGAAATGTCAGAATTTCCCAAGGGATGGAAATTCCAATTTTTGCCCGTCTTTTACCCTTAACATCAATAGTGGAATTTTCAAAAGCATTTTGCTCAGCATTGGCCTAAGTCCTATTAAAGTTAGTGCATTCTTTTGAAAGTTCAACAATAAATCATTATATCTTCCTTCTGTCCATATCTGAATCATAGTTACCTCAAAGAGACTTCATTTTTCATTTATGGCCCTGAGCCTTCAGCCACTCTTGCAGTCCACTCTTAACACAATCCAAATCCTGATATTTGCTCTTTGGTACAATCCATATTTGCCATTCTGCTGAGTTATCTGCCACTTCAGTGATGCTGAAGACTACAGGCAGTTTTGTAAGAAAACTATTCTGGGGATGGGCCCATATAATTCATTTTGACATTCCTTTTTTTTGCTTCTCAAAAGCCACTCACACTAAAAACCTGTTGAGTAGGATTGCTAATGCACTGGCATAGACTACTAGGAGTGTGGGCGGGGCTTAATCTTTCCCAGAAATTTATGGATTGCATTAATCAAGAACACTGAGTTTGGAACAGCACTTTGTTATCTCACTTAATTAAAAAAGGACCAGTCAGGTACAAAACTACACATGAACATGATATTCAACAGCTATTTTTTAATTTTTTTTAACTGAACCCACCACCCCCACATAACAAAAAGCTGTCTACACCCGTCATGAATCGCAATCCAGGAAATGATGCTCTTAAATAAGGTCTGCACAACACTACTACAGGCATTGTGGATTGAGGTGAAAGCTGGGTACAAAGAATTTTGTATCCTAGCTCTGGCAATTAATTGCTGTATGGCCTTGGTCAAGTCACAGAAGATTAGTATCTCTGATTCCCATTTTCTTTTCTCATGGTTTTCAGAACACTTTGAATTAACAGCTTTAGGGAAAGATTTGGAATAAGAATAATCCTTCCCATACGCTCACATTATCTCTTTGATTTAAATTCATTTACCTACATTTCATTTTAATTACTTTTCTGTGATAGAATGATGAGATGTGTGACTGTACTTTCTTTAGAACTTTCCAGTCCAGCACAAGATAAAATTATTCATTACATTTTGAAAGCTTTCCACTAGAGGGAGATGTTAGTTTGTTACTAGGTATCTGGAAGGAAACAACATACGGTTATCATGCAGGTTGTTAGGGTACTTTTAAAAAAAAGTTTTTAAAATTCATTTTTCTCTCTACATCCAAATAGCTCAATGAACAAAGAACGCACACAAAGAAAAAAACAAGGAAATCAGATTCAATTGATGTTTAAATGGACTGTAGAGAATTACAAAGATGTTTTATTTAAGAACCTCTATTTTTCTTTTTACGCATATATCAGATGTTGTGTTTCAGAGTTATACTGGGTACACTACTTGGCAAAATGCAGTAATTTCAGACTCTCCACGAGGAGTCAGATTTCTCATGAAAGCTCGTGATGCACAATGAAAACATTTTGCTTCACAAAAGAAAGTTTCAGTTCTTAAAATTCCCAGTAAAGAATATGAAAAGTCACCTCAGCTATAAGGGCTCAATATAGTGACTAAATTCAAACATTAAATGTTTACACACATTTTCTCTGTTTGAGCTGTAATACCAATTACATTGTACTGCAAATAAACCCTATTAACATCAGCCACTCAGCATTGCTGACTTCTAATATCAAAGATGCTGGCAGTCCACGGTTGAATAAGAAGCAGCCCATTTGCTGAGTGCAACAGTCAGAAAAGAGCACATTTGCATCAGTGCTCTGCAACTTGCATTGGCTCCCCATCACTAGCAGATCCACTTCAATCTCCTGATTTCTACATAGGGCCAGATTCTGAGACACCACACAGATTGCACAGCTCAGGAGGAAAGGTGGCTTTATTCTAGTCCCTGGTGTGGATGGAATAGCATCACGGCTCCTCTAATTTATGGCAGCTTCCCAGGGTCCACGCTGAACTGCACAACTCCCTGTAATGCTGCTACCACCAGTATTCCTCTTTCTTGCAAGCAGGTAGCTTGGGGACACTTTTCTCAACTCTATAAGGTTTCTGCAGCCAGGTAACTTTTCCTTGCACCCTTCTAGCTCACAACCCCTGCATGCCACCAGAGCAGCATGTAGAGGCACCAGATTGGAGGGCAGAATTGGCTCCACAGTCTTAAGCAGGGTAGGACCATGCCATCTCAATGACTGACTCCGCTTCAGATTCCCCATTACATAAGTTGTTAGTAACAGAGTCCACTTATGAATTAGAGAGATCAGGCCTTCTCAGCAGCAAGCCCAAGGCTGTGGAAGATCCTTCCAGAAAAGTTCAAAAGAGAATGCAATCCTTGGTATCTCTAGGTCATTTTTCGCTTTCCCAAAGCATTCCTCAAAGTATCAGAAAAGAAGGGAAGAAAAATTCTGCAGCTCGTTCAAGTAGAGGCTGCTGGCTAATCTAAAAAGTAAGAAGGAAAAGAGACAGCCCTTAAGAACAGATATTACTGTTTTCTGTAGCTCAATTACATCATGGATCAGTATTCATGTCGCACCCCCCATCAGCACCCGGCCCAAGCCAGGGAAGCTAATGAGCCAACCAGCAGACCTAATTCAGTGATGACTCCTGGTCATGTGCCATCTGAGGTATGTTGCGCATACGCTAAGAAGAAGCAATTATATACTACAATGAAAGGAACTTTAGAAATGCTCAGACTGTATAGAAAGAGGAAAAGAAAAAAATACCCTAATTCTTTTTATGGACATCTATAGATTTCCAACCGATACCATAGTGAATTTGTCTATTTTACTATTTAAACTTGCTGATGGTTTATCCTGTGCAAGCAGGCTATGTACACATATATTTAGGCAGACAGATAGCCACAGACCAAGTAAGAACTCCTCTGTATACAGCCTTGCAAGAACAAACACTCCTCATGTGTCCACAAGCTCCACTACCCTGATTGTGATGAACTTTCATTGACATGCTGCTAAATTACTGAAACTAGGGCTGTTCATTTATCACAGTTAACTCATGCGATTAACTCAAAAAAAATTAATCGCACTTTTAGTCACACTGTGAAACATTAGAATACTAACTGAAATTTATTAAATATTTGTGGTTGTTTTTCTGCATTTTCAAATATATTGATTTCAATTACAACAACAGAATATAAAAAGTGTACTGTGCTCACTTTATATTATCATTTTATTACAAATATTTGTAATGATATGATACTGTAAAAATGATAAAAGAAATAGTATTTTTCAATTCACCTCATACAAGTACTGTAGTGCAATCTCTTTATCATGAAAGTTAAAAAAGATCTACATTTGTAAGTTTAACATAACTGCACTCAAAAAACAAAACAATGTAAAACTTTAGAGCCTACAAGTCCACTCAGGCCTTCTTGTTCAGCCAATTGCTCAAACAAGTTTGTTTACATTTACAGGAGATAATGCTGCCTGCTTATTGGCACGTTTGTAGCCGGTATTACATGGTATTTACATGCCAGATATTCCCTTTCATGCTTTGGCCATCATTCCAGAGGACATGCTTCCATGCTGATGATGCTCGTTAAAAAAATGCATTAATTACATGAACTCCTTGGGGGAGAATTGCATGTCTCCTGCTCTGTTTTACCTGCTTTCTACCATATATTTCATATTATAGCAGTCTCGGATGATGACCCAGCACATGTTGTTTGTTTTAAGAACACTTTCAGGGCAGATTTGACAAAACGCAAAGAAGGTACCAATGTGAGATTTTTAAAGATAGCTACAGCACTGACACAAGGTTTAAGAATCTGAAGTACCTTCCAAAATCTGAGCAGGACGAGGTGTGGAGCATGCTTTCAGAAGAGTTAAAAGAGCAATACTCTGATGCGGAAACTACAGAACCTGAACCACCGAAAAAGAAAATCAACCTTCTTCTAGTGGCATCTGACTCAGATAATAAAAATTGGTTCGCACCGCTTTGGATCGATATCAAGCTGAACCCGTCACTGGCATGGATGCATGTCCTCTGGAATGGTGGTTGAAGTATGAAGGGACATATGAATCTTCAGTGCATCTGGCACAAATATCTTGCAATGCCTGCTACAACAGTGCCATGCAAACACCTTATTTTCAGGTGACATTGTAAACAGGAAGGGGGCAGCATTATCTCCTGAAAACATAAACAGAATTGTTTGAGCAATTGGCTGAACAAGAAGTAGGACTGAGTGGACTTGTAAGCTCTAAAGTTTTACATTGTTTGTTTTATTTTTGAGTGCTTTTTTTTTACATAATTTTACATTAATAAGCTCAACTTTCATGACAAAGATTGCGCTACAATACTTGTATTAGGTGAATTGAAAAATACTATTTCTTTTGGTTTTTACAGTGCAAACATTTTGTAATCAATATCCAAAAATATTTAAATTCATGGTCTTCTATTATTGTTTAATTGTGTGATTAATATTTTTAATCATGTGATTAATCACGATTAATTTTTTAATCCCTTAGCCCTAATAAAAAGAGTTGCAAATTATCACTACAAAAGGTTCCCACCCACCCCACCTCCCGCTCTCCTGCAGGTAATAGCTCACCTTAAGTGATCACTCTGGTTATAGTGTGTATGGTAACACCCATTGTTTCATGTTCTCTATGTATATAAATCTCCCCACTGTATTTTCCACTGAATGCATCCGATGAAGTGAGCTGTAGCTCACGAAAGCTTATGCTCAAATAAATTTTTTAGTCTCTAAGGTGCCACGAGTACTCCTTTTCTTTTTACATCAAACTTTATGATTAGTACTCAGAGGGTTCCTTCTACATCCACCCCTTTAAATAAATTATATGCACACCCTTACACAGAGAAAATGAGGGAAGTCACAAAATAAAAACAGATCTTGCTGAAAACCATCAGTTCAAGCAACCCAATTTCTCACTAGGGAGCAATTAATGGTAATTTCCCCTTTGAACCTTTTGGGGCACACATTTGGGTAAAACATTTCCCCCTGAATTCTCATTGTCATAAATGACTGAGCTGTTTTAGCTGGAATTTTCCAAAAATGTAACCAGAGGCAGATGCTCGGAATGGAAAATTTCAGTCCAAATGGTTACCGTTTGGCAGAATTGTAAGCAACTGAAAACAGGGTCTTTATAATGGGAAGTGTCTAACAATCTTAACTCTAGACACCATTATCAGCTCTGTCTCTAATACAACAGAGGACTATGCCCTTGAATTCTGTAACAAATGTGACTCCATGCTGCGATTCTCAGGATAATTTGGAAGTTCTGCCATGTTAAAAGAAAGGCTGCTTCCAACACTGGGTGAGTATCTCTATTACTTCCATCACTTCTTACATTGGAAGTGCTTGAAACTATGCAGGGGACTCGCCTATGACTGCGTCCAACCGGTCTATGCTACACTTCAGACAGACATTCCAAATACAGATCTAAATCAAATGATGATGATTATTATTCTGGATTTCTGCTGTGTACCTGTATGAATGTTCAAACATCATATTTTTAAATATTTTTTGCATTGGACACTGTAAATGAGTGTCCTTGATCATGCTCTAGCATTTCTCTGCAATTTATTCTGTTCAGTGGAATCACCATTTAACGCTTCTATTGTAAAAGGCAGCTTCAAAAATTAACTCCATAGTACTTGCCTTTGTTACTGAACCCCAAGTATCTTTTATAAGGACTTGTCCTTTCATCTGAAGTATTTCAATGCAGCACAGAGTGCAGAGAATATTGTACAAGTTATTATGTGTTGTATGCTTTTTCATAGTTAGCTTTACCACTTTTCATTGATAATAAAGTTAAATTCTATAACTATGTATGGCTCATAAAATTAAAATTACCAAAACAAAGATTTTACCTAAAAATTTCTCAGCTTGTTTCAAAGCAGCAAGTTAAATGACCAGGACCCACCTTTGTCTTTGCCCCAAAATTGAAATATTAGGTCTGAAAGACTAAGCCAGTCTTAAATAAAAATAATAATTAATAAAAAATTCCCTCTGTCCCCAACTGATAAGACACTTCAATGAAATATCTTGATCCTAGACCCCAAGATCTCGCTGTGAATTCTATAGCTAGCAGCAATGGGGCTTATTAGAAGTGCTGGTTCCAATTAATTAGTTCCATAATTACATGGGGTTACAGAATATTACAGAATATTTTGTCTCCTATATTTTACTTCCACATTAGTTTTCTGGCCATTAAATGTTTGACACAACAATGCTGTCATGATATCTTGGAAAGGAGAAAGGGACTATTTAGCTGAATAAAGTCTATTGGGGAGATGGTTTTGTTGCGGCCAGTGACTGTGATTAACACTGGTACTCAGCCTGAATGCTGACTGGCATATTTTACCATGGGTAAATACTGCAAAATATTTTGCACTGAGCACACATTTGATCTTAAAAACAGAAAGAAAAAAATCCTTCTGCCATATTCATGCCCTTTAATGTGATTGTGTCTTAAGCCTGCAAATTCACTTTGCACCAGCCTGAAATCAGATTTCTTGAACATGTAGACCATGTTGTCTTGGAACATCCAAGTAAAGGACATGGCTGTTCAACTCCTTTACTCCCCACCAATTTTAGATCAACAAATTCTGTGACAGGTGTGTTACAACAATGTCTTGTAATTGTTAGTAAATCCCTAATGAGAACTAAGGTCCTTGATTTATCTCTGCAGACCACATTCTCAGAAGAATAAATCAGCATGGAGCTATGTTATTTTACTCCAGTTGAGGATCTGGCCTGCTATAACCTTCTGAAGGTGAAAGTAACTGTTTAAATTCCCTAAGCTTTAACAGAATGCATGTGCAATAATCAAATTCATTTTTTAAAATAGTTGTAAATCAGTTCCTCCTTCACTTACCTGCCAAGACCTGAATGTAACAAGGTGGTCTTAAGGGCTGGAGGTCAGCCAACCCTGATTACTGAAGGAACTGCTCCAACCCACCTGTGTCACCTTAACAGCCTGCATGAATGACAGCTGATTTCCCTGTGAAGAGCAGCAGGAAGCTACAGAAAGGGTGAAGCTCAGGTAGAGTCTGTGGAAAGGCTCCTGCAGGGAATATTCTGAGACCAAGGGGGTTGGAGCTCCAGCCATGGAAAGCCTCAGAGTGGTGACTGAACTGGAACCCAGCTGTGGGAAGGAGGACTGGGTACTCCCTACTAAGGGGAGAGGGAAACACTGAACTGGGAAAGGAGCCTCTAGAATCATTGTATGGAAGGACTAAAAAACAGGATACCTAAAGACAAGTTTTTTAATTACCTTTTGGACTTCAATGTGGTGTTATTGAGCAGGGAGGGGTAGGGAGAGTGAGGGTGCTGCAGAGTGTCCTCTGGGTATAAGGTGGCCAACCCTGTCACATCTCACTGACTAAAGGATAATGATACCGCAAACCACAGCAGCAATGCAAAAAAAAAAAAAAAAAAATGCAGGTCCCTGCACTGTTTTAGCATTAGAGCTACCATCTGTTGCAACAAAACCATAGACACGCAAATACAGAGCTTTTCAGTTCACTTAAAGGTCAGTTATAGCATTTGTGGGGTAAGAAAGGAATTATGGCTCTAGTTTACAATAAATGAGAAATAATTTTAACCAGGCTGATAGCCTCTAGTCAATGTTATCTTGTAAACAAATGTGGATTTGTGTCACTATTTCTTACAGTACAATATCTTTAAGATTTTCTTTTTAATTTTTATTTAATTGTGAGGTGTTGATTGATCTTGTGGTAAAGCTGGGAACAGGGAGATATGTCTTCTATCCCAGGTTCTGTCATGAACATGTTTTGTGACAAAAGTCATTTAACTTCTCTCTCTCTGTTTCCCTGTCTGTAAAAGGTGAAGTGATCCCTGTCACATAGGGATGAGATGAGGCTTAAAAGGTAAATAATCTAAATCCAAGGTACATTATTATATCTATATTCCTCTTAGATTTTCCATTACAATTTCTGGTTGAATCTGTGTGCTTAGAATTAATGGCTTTTGATATGAATAAATGCTTTCCAATACAAATCTGGTCTGATAGACAAAATACATTAATCTTTTAATGGCTTGTGGTCAATTTTTAATTCTTACAATATTTCAAGACAGAAAACAAAGACAAATGGTATAGCAGGACTTCCCGTGGTTCTTTAAAGCAAGTATAAACATTTAGAAAATGGGATGAGCAACAGGTCAGTTCAGAAAGGCACACTTGGGCCAGACCTACTCAGTTTCTCCATGGGAGACTTTTTTCCCATGGGAAATGTTAGTTCACATTCCTTTAAAACTCAAATGTCAGTGAAGTCAATGGTGTGAAACTGTAGATGATTCTATCCTATTTTGGCCACGTCAACTGTAGAAAGGAGAGGCTTAGACAAATTTGTCGTCAGGACAAATTAAAACCACCAACTAAATCAGAGCTCCGTTCTACTCCCCTTTCTTGTACCCCTCTTAACGAAGTATCCTAAGTATCTCCTATCCGAAGTATCTCCTAAACATTTTCACCATTCAAATACTCAAACTCTTATGTTAAGCCCCCAAGAACTTAAACTCCAAACTGTTCTATTAAGCTCTTTTAACCTAACCTCATAAGTCAGTCTTTCCAACCACCGATCAGCTCATTTGCTCTTCTCTCACGCCCTCTTTCTGATAATGAGATGCCCCAAACAATAAATAATATTCCATGTTCCATTACACAAATACATATAGAAAGAGGAAATATGATGCCTTTGCATATGCAGTCTGAAGTTAAATTGATATTTTAGCTGCCACAACTCTTTGCTAATATATCGAATTTGCTATGATAAATCTTTCAGTATTCCAACTTACCAGGCGTCTCCCGCCCATTATATCATGTGCAGAATCTGTGAATTCTAAACCTTAGCAGCAGCAGCAGCAACAACATACCACCACACCAGAGCTACAGCTGGTCAATCAGTGTTGCTCCATTGGCTTCAGTAAAGCTATGCCAATTTATAGATCTTGTCCATTTCCCCCACTTAGTTTAGGCACATCATTTTCTTGTTACTTTTGGTTTATATAATGTGCGTCCATAACAAACCTGCTGATAATAAATGTATTCTCTTTTGCCAACCAGAAAAGAGGGGACAAACTGATTCCTCAAATTATGCACATTTGCTTCTCTCAATTTTAAAAGTGAGCACAACCAACCTACAAGTTGTCTGTATTCTTTTGTATATTTAAGTGTTTTGGGGGATTTTTTTTTTGGTAGGACAACCATACACTAGTTAGCATTGTTAACATTTTTTGGTTGAAGTCCAGGAAGGATTATTCAAAATTTACTATAGATTAATTACAATTGTACCTGCATGGACTATAACTTTATTTTGAATGTTTTAGTTGCTCCCAAATTTGAGATTTTTAGGATTGTTGCTAACTGCTAAGGAGTATAGGAAATGAACAGAAAGTAGGGGAAACCACCCCAAAACATTCCATTTTTTCCATGTTTCAGGACTATTATATTATGCTGTACATATTATGGTATTTTACTCTGAAGCGGAGTTCATTAGAAAATGTACGCGAGACAAAAGTTATAGTCTCCCCGGACTTGGTAGAATTTTCCCCAGATCTCATATCTGCAATTAAGCTTATTGTTTGTTTTGTAACATACCTCTGAAATATGCTTTCTATTTTTCATGAAAATTAAAGATGGTAAAACCAAGACTCGCAATATGTGCTAAAAAGACTGAAAAAATTACATAGCATTATGGGATTTTGTTCTCCCACCAAAACATACACAGCTACCATTAACGTTAGCATGAACTACACATATCAAAGAAAAAAAGATTCATGAGCTTACGGTACCATAGAGAACTGAGTTTCTACATTATTACATCTGACTGCTATTTCAGTGTTCCCCACTCTGATGCTCCCGAGGAAATTGCTTTCAGAAACACATAAGTGTTTGAGGTTTTTGTAACCATCTGTTCAAAATACATTTGTAATTCTGTTTACTTCATCAAGACTAATAAATTAAACATTTCAAAATAACCAACACATTTTAGACACTCCTATTACAAGGAGCATTTAGAACTCCATGTGAATAACTTCTCCATCTGCATGGTCTACAGAAATTAACATTTTCTTACTGGGACTTCAGTAGACTTGTAGTTAATGCCTAAATAGTGAAGTATTCGTAATGACTACAATAACTACAGGCTTCATTGTCTCCTTGCATATCTAAGAGCATGTAAATCTCAACGTCTGAAATTTGGACTCTAATGTCCATGTTTGGTCTCCACCTGAAGGAGATTTTTTTTTTTTAAGAGTATGGACAGGGAAATGTAAACAAAATCCTTTCAGCAATTGTTGATATATGGAACTGAGTAAAATACCCTATACTTTTCCAACCTAAATAAGTCCTAACTGTTTCTTTTTTTTTTTAAGGAAAAAAAAAGCATAATAATGGGACGAACTTTAAAACTTGAAAATGCCTAGTACTTAATGAATATTCCTAAACAAGGAACTTGGTTTAGAAGGGTTCATACTGAAATAGTATTGGGAGTCCAGCTAGCATCTAAATACACCACCTTTACAAAATTGCAACATCTTTTAAGAAAACACAGCTATTGGAATGTGTGGAAATGGGCAGGTAAGGGGACCAGCTAATTTGTCACTGCTAGAATGACCCTTCCTCATTCCTTATCAACCCACAAAATTTATACTGTCCATCTAACCTTAACTTTGCCCACTAATGCATTTTTGGGGGTGGGGGCATATTATAGTCAAAGCAACAAATGACTAGAGCCTTGATCCTGTAATTTTCAGCATGTGGGTGTAGTGATGCACTCATGCACAGTGATTGCAAGATGAGATCCTAAGAGATCATTAGAAATGGATCCCTTGAACAGGAAATGAAATTTTGTAATCTCCTGTAAACTCCTTTGAAGAGCAGCTTTAGGAAAGTGGCATTGACCTTCAAGACATACCTAATATTTGACCTTAAAACACAGCAGCAAAGGATATCATCTCAACCAGAAAGGATAGGATTTCTGATCGGCAGAAAGCAAGTTTTCATTTTAAAAAACAAACAAACATTCTAACAACAACAAATTTATAAGACCAAAACATGCACTGTAGATCGGAATATTCCAAGACAACTCTTTGCAGGGTCCCTACCTACACATGGGGGGGGGGGGAAATCCTTCAGTGCAAAAGTATGCTTTTCCACTTTTACTCTGCATTGCATGGCTATTTATGGGGTAGGGCTAAGTTTATCTTTGCCAGAGGTGAGTCTCATTGGCTGATCAAGCAGCAAATGAAGGGAATGAGAATCACTAGTTGCTCCTAGCTAACTGGGGTCCTGTTCTTTCTTGGGGCCCTGCTGAAGATGTCAGGGAGACGCCAGAACAGAATAATTGTTATTTTTAAGGGAATTAACTTGAGAAGCTATTTAAAAAGCTATCTGTTAATCCTAAACACTTTCAAAATGTTCTCTAGAAATTGAGACCAAGATTTTAATTGTCGGAGCAATCTGAGAGATGGGTTTTAATCCTACTTTACAGACATGATTGGTTACCACAGGATCTAAGACCTACATTAAGGATTCTTCAGGTTGCGTCAGACCACACCAGGATGCTAACCAAGATCACCAAAATGTCTAGGCTTCTAAACAGGGACACAACCTGTGAGGGTTAAATTTTCAAAAGTGCTTAAGTGACTTGGGACCCTAAAACCACATTTTCAAAAGTGACTTAGACACTTAGGAGTCCAATTTATGCTGGCTTTCAACAGACTTAGGCTCCTAAGTCTCTCAAGCATTTTTGAAATTCTAAACTTTTTTTTCCAATTACTATCCTCCATTTCATTTTACTATTTAATTTTATTAAAGGGCCATCACTTGCTTTAGCTTTAGTTACTAATAAGAACTGGTATAGAACAAGCATGGCAGTCCATGGTCTTCCAGACAAATCCTTTTCTTATTTTTCCCCCATTCCAAATGTCACCCTTCTTCCCAGTCTCTGTTTACCATGTGAAGTGGGGGGGGGAGTCAGAAATATGTGGCATGTTTGGGAAGACAATGTAAGATAAATCAGGCACTGGCTAGAGGTAGGACACAAGTTAACTATGAATATATTTTTTTCATATAATTCAGTAGACACATGTAGCTAACTTCATGAAGGAAATAAAAACAATTCATTTGAAGCTAAAAGATTTAATTTTGTGATTGTTCTCTGTATAAAAGAAAAATATTGAATTTGTATATGCAATAAGTGAGCTGCATAATGCAATCAAAGCTAGAATGTATAATGAGTACAAAAATATTATGTAAACATTAAGGTTACAATGCAAACATTAAGAATCTCATAGGAACCATAACTTGCCTATATTTCATACCTTTGAAGACTAAATTGGATTCTATATATCTGTGTAGCTACCTCTGGAGTTACATAGAGCTCTGCATATATTTCTAATTGAAGAATTGAGACCATTCTATATTACAGATATCCATTCAAGAGCAGAGCTCGTCATCCAACTCTGTGTGGGCAAAACTGGAGAGTTAGGATTACTGTGTGAATCTTAATTTCCAAATTTTCATGTCTGTTGAGTGTTTACATTATATCTTTAAATATAAACTCATCTGTTAATGTAGCATTTAATTTCCTTGGTTCAGATACTTTCCTGTGTGGAAATGATCTCCAGAGCAGGCCAGAAACTCTGAGTTTCAAATCCATAAATTCTCTCCTTCTTGTTATATTGGACATAGGAATCACATTACCTGTGCCCTATGCTTCAGCACAGTTGCCTACTCCCCTCATGGCAGCCTGGCACCTTTAAGGCCTTTTCTATCCTTAAAACTCCAAAGGTCAGAAAGACAGTATGTCTACACTTAGAGTGGCATGTAATTCCCAACTTGAAGAGACATGCTTGTGCTAGCTCTGATCAAGCCAGTGCACTAAAAATAACAGTGTACTGTTATGGTGGGAGGGGCTACCATGAGTACATCTTGGACAGGTTTGTACTCGGGGAACCTAGCAGTGTTACCATGCTGGCGGGACAGGCTATTTTTTGCATCCATCCTAAATCCTACTAAAAACTGATGAACTTTAGGCTTCTAAGTGCCTAAGTCCCTTTTGAAAATGAGATTTAGGCTCCTAAATTAGTTAGGCATTGCAATGCTATACCTTTAAAAATCTGTCTCTAAGTAACTTGCCCACAAGTCATACAGGAAGTCTGTGGTGGAGCACATCACACAAGTCACAAGCTAACAGCCTAATTACCAAGCCATTCTTCTTCGCTTGTGTATACAAGTTCTGATAGTTTTTAGGCCTGGGCCTGGTCCTGTTCCAGAGCAACCCAAAGCTGCAATTGCAGGAAATTGCAGCTGTGGCACCCCAGGCTCAAGCATGCGCAATACAGATGGAATCTTTGGGGAATTAAGCTGCAAAACTCGAACAAGTCTTGGAATGTGTGCAAACTTCAATTTTTAGAGACTTATAACTTGGCCAAATTTGAATGGATTTTCATGGAAATTGGAAAAAAGACACCTGCAACAGAAAGGTCACCTCCCTGGTAAATTTTAATTCACTGCCCCAGAGAACAAAGGCACTAGTGCTTCTCAAAGAAAAGGTCACCTGATTTTTTTTTAACATGGGCAAAACAATGTATTTTTTTCCTTTCTTGCATTTTCAGAAATGGCTGAACCATTTTGGCTGAAATTTTCCAAAAAAGTTCAGCCTGAGGCAGACACCTGGCATAAAAAAAAAAAAAAGTCCAAACAGTTGAAGTTTGGCAAAGGGATACATAACTGAAAACATTCTTCTCCTAAAAAGGTGAATAGTATTTCCAGTTTAGCAGTTTCTTGCATCAGTACTGAGATGTGGAACAAACTAGAATCTTTGGTCTCAGTCCAGAATATTTAAAAATCTGCTTCATTAAATTTTACTGGATTTTTGATACAATAGACATTTGGGTGAGGAAATATTTCCACATGGTGGCATGAGTCTACAAAGAAAAATGCTCTAGGTCACTTATATATGTTACTGAAAAGAAATGATCAAACACAGATCTTTATATAGGACAAGATGATAGACAGATTTTAGTGTCAAGCAGTTCTTAGCTTTAGTTTACATTATTGCAATCAAGTCCTTGAGGACCAGGATTCTTGACTGGTGATAGGAATGTTGACCCCTCTCCCCCTTAATGCGTAAAGTATGTAGTACAGAAGCACAGCACAGCTAGTGATAATACTGTGATACTTAGCAGTCTTACATTTCAAAAACACGGCATTCATGAATTTAATTTTGATCCAGCAAAGCAGTTAAGCAGAGACATCACTTTAAGCATGTGAGTCTGCCTATTGAAATCAACGAGATGACTCTTAGGCTTAAAATCATGTGTGCTTAAGTGTCTGAGGTGGCATAGGGATTGTCCCCTAAATCTATGATGGGATAGGGGACCTATTAAGTTCCGGCCTGGCCTGGCCCTATTGTCTGGGTGGGACTGCATATGGAGACTAGTTAACAGATCAACAGACTTTCATTTCATTGAAGAGGGGGAGTGTGACTTCTGAACAAAGACAAGGGCTTGGTTGGCAGTGTACTGATTTTCAACGGAGGGAAGGGAGGTCAATCCAAAGCCAAAAACTAGGATTGGCTTGGGGTCACATGATGATTCAGGATCAGTCAGACGGGGTTGGAATGAAGCAACTGCAGATGCAGACATTGATTGTGGTGTGAGGGAAGGAGAAGCAGGGTGCCAAGGGGCCGACAGAGAAAGTAGCTTGGTGCCAGCAGGGCAATCCAGGTTAATCCACTGGAATGAGCCTACGCAGTAGGACGAAGGACTCATCATCCCAAACTGACATTGTACCTTAACTTCATAACACACAGCATTTGGAGGCAAAGTGCTCTGGCTTCGGCACACTGGGGCATGCACACCTACACGGAAACCATGGTTGCGTCAAATCCAAGAAGAAAACTTGGTGAATGTTAGTAATTCGGCTGAAAATGATTCAGAATAAAATACACTAGATATGTAACTTGAAAGGGGTGTGAAAGCTTTGCCACAAGCTTGAAGGAGACAAAGAAAAACTAAAGACACAGAAGATTGATGTAAAGTATTATGAAACTGATGAGCTGGGGAATGAGCTCCTAATGGGAAATACCAGGGCACTGGAGAGAAGAAGTTTGAATGCCCTCTACAATGCATTCCACAATAAAAGATCCCTGCAAAGGTCAATCGGAAGGCATCCAATACAACACATTCAACACATTCACATCCACACACTAAAGTTATATACAGTAAAACCAAGGCTGGATTTTCAGAGAAGTAAAGGAGTTGGATGCCCAAATCCCTTTTGAAATACAATTGAAGATGAGCATCTACCTCCCTTGGGCTCATTTGAAAATTCATGGTTCTAAAATGTCATGTAGCATTTGTGATAAACAAAAGAGCGTTAAAGGCAGTTATCATAAATGTGATTAAACACAACTTATGATTTAACCATTTTGTGTACTCTATCTTAGTTGCTTACTCAAAATGAAGTTTTTCTACTCCTTACTCCTGTTAACACTGCAGAGTCAATTCAGCTCTCAGAAAGGGAGATGTTCTTCATTTGGTTTTATACATCAATAGAAATTCTCATTATAGAATGGTTAACTGGTGTTGATGAGCCAGACAGAAAACTGCTTGACTGTCAGATTCCAAATTGAGCTTCAGTTAAGAAAATTATCTTTTTACTTGTAAACAAAGAAGATTTGACACCGTGTCAGAGGAATCAATATGGAATCTCACACTACCAATTTCAGAGTATATGTAGACTTTCTGTTTTCGCTTATTTTTGTAAATATTCTCCTTTTCAGCCCAAGCTTTTCCATGAATAATGTTAACCTCCATGGGATTTGTATGCATAAAAAGCATGAGGAAAAGTCATTCCAATTTTGAGCTATTAAAAAGGGATTCATAAAAAACAAGTTACATTTGCAGTTTTGAAAAGCAGTCATTATTTCACTGGGTAATAAAAGGGATGAATACACACTCTATACTATGTTGGATGTGAATCTCAATGGGGTTTGAGAAAAACAATAAAAAATAAGTTTGTGAATAGTTATTTGGTGCTGAGAAGGGATGATGCCCTGGAGAATGGAAGGGAAAAAAAAGAGAAGGAGAGTGGTATAATTCACAGTAATGCCCACATTGTGCTAAGAGCTGAAGAAAAAAGACACAGAAGATTGAGACTAATTAAGAGTCTGCATGATGCAGTATTCTGCCCAAGGTATCAACTGTTGGAGTGTTATATGAAATAATAGGCAAAGGCTAGGATATAAAGTGGTCAGGAATGATGTGATATGTCTTAATACAATGCTTTGGGTTTTTTGTTTTTATATGGTATATCCTTATTGGATTACAATAGCAAAGTTGCGGGGCAGCTCATTCCTTTTAGTCATCTTTGCAGACATAGTCTTCAGAAAAGATTTGGGTATGGAGAGGGTAGTTAGTGATCTTGGGGGCTACCTCAGGAAGGATGTTCCATTCACAGATTAAAGCCGGGAGACGGTTGCTGAAGCAGACAGACCCTTTGTTGAGGCTGATACTGTTGGAGGGAGGAGGGGATTATACAAAGATCAGGATTTTTCAAGAGGCATCTGAATAGAGAGAAGTAGGGATGGCAAAGAATGAAAACGAGGAGTCCAGTGGCACCTTAAAGACTAACCGATTTATTTGGGCATAAGCTTTTGTGGGTAAACCCCCCCCACTTCTTCAGATGTTAGTCTTTACGGTGCCAGCAGATTCCTCATTGTTTTTGTGGGTACAGACTAACACGGGTAGCCCTCTGATACAAAGAATGAAAGAAGAAGAAGAAGATGGGAATTTATGGCAGGAGAGTCAGGATTTCTCTTGTTAATAAGGAAATTAAATGCAAATTATAACATCACAATCAGTTTGCAACAAACACAAAGTCCGGATACATTAATAAATGTTAACTCACCCATATTCATTTGTTAGACTGTTAAACACTAACTTTGATGTACCTGCTTTGCAACATGAGCAATTTAACATTATCATGAGAAACTTTACTTTCCATGTTTTAGAGTTATGATCTTCTTTGGCGTTAAGGTAGGAGAGGCCTAATTATTGCTTTTGCTCAATTAAAAGTCATATGGCACTTTTTACAAAGTGAGAGAGGTACAATTATGTAATCACAGCTTCTCTGCCTGGGAATTGCGCCATCTAGAGGGAATTGCAAACAAACCTTGGGAGGATTGTGACCACCCTGCCTTCCTAGATTACTAACTGGGAGAGTAGCCTTATGAAAAAATTCAGGAACCATTATTAAAGGAGAATTACATCTCCCATCGGTTCAGAAAGTATATCCAATGAGATACAAGAGGAATTTTGCCTATAGGAAACAAAGACTAAAAAATATAATTACAGTTTAATGCACATGTACATATGGTTACAGCTTGTTCAATGAGACTTTTGTAAACAGTAGAGCTCAGAAATGCTGTCAGAGGTAATGGATTTTTTCCACAGAAAATAGAGTGTTTTTGAAAATACTGAAAAAGTCAATGTTGCCTCCCATGCCTGTGTCCCACCCCACCCCTAGGTAAGCATAGGGCTGCTGCTCTATGGGATTCTATTGATTTACTGTCTGGGAGCCTTTATTATTTCAGGCTGAAGTACCATATTTCACTGAGACAGTTGAAAGCAAAAGGAATTATTCTACAGCAAGTTCATTGCTTTTAAAGAGACATCAAAAACACCTGCAAGTTATGTTGTATAACAGAAAAAAAGTACAGCCTGAGCATCCTTAAATTATCATGTCTTTTGCTTTTCAATGGATGTGCAGCTCTGTAATGGCAAAAACATATAGATTTTTTTTTAAAGATCTCAATGTCTAAAGCATATAAATTAACTCCTCTTAAAGGATTTAGAAGAAGATATGTGCAAAGAAGGCTAACACCACATTACACTACACCAGTTTGTTTTTTGAGCATGGAAAAAAAGCAACCACATTTTGTTTAAAAAAAAAAAAGTGTCCCTTCAACTTTTCATCAACTGAGATTTCTATTTATTTATTAATTTTTGCTGTTTCTTGAGAAGTATGCATTCTACAAGACTAAGGATCAAATTTAGTCCTGGAATGACAACTGCTTTCACCAGGGCTGATTTTGGCTTCAAATTGTGTTTTCATTTTGGTTTTTAATCATATGAATTGAAGTTAGCCACATGGTTGTTTCTCTAGCCCTTACTCAATTTTGAAAAACTCTTAATGCATCAAGCTTAAAAACTATCCTATTTCTTTTCCCATACATGTTAAATTTTGCTTTCACTTCACCGGGTGAAATGAATCCAAATCTCAAAGCAAAACTTAAGATAAGGGAGATCAAATAAAGAATTTACTGAAACCCTGGAGAACTATACTTATACACAACTTAATATATAGTTTGGATTTTGGCATTACTAAAGTCAAGCAAGTGAATAAAGACAGTTGTTACCTTTCCTCAAAGATGAGTTAACACACTCATCTTTGTACCTTCTTTCTTCCCTCCCTAATCCTCTGGCCCATTTGAGTACATTCTCACCTTTAAAATGCCTTCTTAAGAATTATATACTTCTTCAGAGAAGCACATTATTGTGTTTCAATAAATAAAAATAAATTAGTAACCCTTGTAAGTAGAGCTAGTTGATTTTTTTAAAAAAAAGATTACATCCCTTTTTGGTGGGAATTTTTTTTTTTTAACAAGAAAATATTGTTGACAAAATTTTCAGTTCTTCAGTGAGAAATTTCAAAACAAATGAAAATTTCTTACATTTGAATTGAAGTTTGTTTCAGTGTCAAAAACAAACATTTTTAAAATTTTGCATTTGTCCCTTTCTCTCTCCTTTCTGCCACTGAATGCTATAAAATGAAAGTCTAGAGTTCCCAGCACCTCCCATTCAATTTTTCCTTTTTTTCCCCCACTCTAATATTTAAAAAACTTCCTCCGCTTTGGAATTTACAGAACAACATAAGGATAAATTAAATGAAACTAACTCTGCCAACATGTAACTTTTCAAAGGTGTGTAAAATTGGAAAAGTTAAAGGAGGGAGAGAATGGGGCAAAACAAAAACAAAACCTACAACAGTCCCCCCCAACATTTTGAAAATTTTTCAAAACAAAAATTTAAATTTAAAACAAAAATTTTGACTCTGAAAAGCAAATATTTCATTTCATTCCGAAATTTGCCAATCAAAAAAGAGAAAAAAAATCAAATGACAATTTTTGAATCAAATGTTTTTGTTTGAAGTTTTTTCCAGACTCTTCCAACCAGCTCTCTTTCTAAGTAATCATATAATGTGCTGTCTGTGGAAAACTACCTTACCAAAGAGCAGCGTGCCCCACTTTTTATTGTGCCTACGCTTTCCCCCCATACCTTATTCTACTCCTATCTACCTTTCTTCAAATGATTCAAGGAGCAGGGGCCTTGTCTTTTCATCTGTTTGTAAAGCAACATACACGCCTGTGAGTGGGTAAGAAGGGTGGTCCAGTAGGCAGGGAACTGTTCTGTAATGGACACCTCTAGTAGAAAGAGATCTGTTTAAATTCTATTGTGATTCCAAGTTCTCCTTCATGTTCTCCCAAGACTGTCAAAAAGGGCACCAATTTTTTATTACTCTTTTAAGACATTAATTGGACAGGAAGTAACCCCTCAACAGATTCCATTTAGGCCATCAGATGACCAATATAAAGTAGTCCTGGAGAGGACTACTATGTTGAGTATTGACACAGGCAGACAAATACAGACAAGTGAGCTAGAGATGAAAGGCTCTAGATCCCAAATAAAGTGCTGAGCCATCCAGTTGTCATGGGAGAAAATGAAATTTTAGACGTGGTTAGCCATGAGGTTTACAACAAAGCTCCAGTGTAATCTTAATCTTAATACTGGACCATTATCCATATGTACAGCTGGTTGAATAATTTGATAAATTGTATAATATTTTCTTAATAAATTATTCAGACATGTAATTTTCTCCATTACTCTCCCAGCCCTATCCACACAGCTGTCTAGCTATACAACTGGTGTAAAAAATTGGGCCATTATTTACCTGTTTGCATAGTATTGTATCCCTTGCTTTTTCACTAGCTAATACAAATCCATATGCTTAACAGAGCCACATTTTCTTTTCCCTCTCTGCTATCTTGTTAATATAACACAATGTATGCTTTCATAAAAACATGTTTACAAGGGTTTCAGATTCAGATCTGAAATACATGCAATATACAAGGATTTTGCTGATAAATTCTGTTTTAGTTCAGTCAGTATTTATAAAAAATCAGAAATTATCAAAAAATTTCGATACTCCGAATTTAGGATTTCAGCACACAGTCTTGACTGCAGTGTCCATCTCTGTACAGTAGTCCCCTAATCCCATCTGTAGATGTATTGATTTATAATTCTACAGAGAGAATGGTATTTTCACTCTAGTCTTTGAATGCTGTCATATGGCATCCATCAAAAAAAGGAATTAGGTCTCAGGAGAACTTGATCTGACACAGGTCAGAAGTGATCAAAATCATTACTAGAGGTGGCTGAAAAGACAAGATGGTGTTCAGAGATATCTTATATGGGTGTGGTAGAAGAGCCTGAATAGAAGAACTGTAGAGATTAAGATAATTTTTTTTCTCTTAAAAAGGAGAGCAGGCTGAATGATTTATAATCAATCATTTGACAAATTTGGGGATTATATTAATGAACTCCTAGGGAACAGAGTGCAACATTCATGTATTTTTTCACTAATTAAAAGTACTTGCAAATTCTTCAGTATGTACTTTTTTTTTTTAATCTTCAGACAGAACTAAAGAGTTTGATGTCCATATTCCCAGGCTGCACAACATGTGTTGGTAACATAAAAGTCACAAGTTTATTGTTTCTGTTTCTTGATGACTGGCATCTCTCACAAACAGAAATTTCCCTTTTTTTTTGGTCAAAAAACTTGATAATGGCACAACAAGGACTACTTTTGGATTAAATGACAGATTATTTAATACAGTGATTTACAGTCATTTAATTTCTTTAATGTATTTTTAAAGGCAGACAAACATATTGCTTGACGTTAGGATTATAAAACAAAGAAGAATAAAAAGCACTGTCATCACTCTGCAGTTTTTCATACATACCATAGGAGAGACCCAAGACACTGGGAAATATTCATAAAGGTCCTTACAGTGCAGAATGCATTAAACTAATATTAATGGACTGTTAAAGTTCAAGTATTTTGGATCCAGTCCAGAATACACTTTCAAAATAAGAAAGACTGAAGTAATGAAAGAGCTCTTTAAATACCACCATATGAAACCATAAGGATGTGTGTTATGAAGTAGTATTACTTACAGGGTACATTTTCAAGTCATACACAGCTTTAGAAACTTCCACTGCCACATAGCCAAGCAAATTCCATTGAATAATAAGAGAATACCCTCCTCACAGTACCGTATGCTATATTTTCTACAAGGGATGGCAAACGGCACTTTTATATTTGACATACATCCTATTACAGCTTGAAGTTCTCTGAGGTAATCCACTGGCGATGATTTTGTTTGCTGCACTTGACAGATGTGAAGAAAATTAACAAATAATACACAATTAAAGGGTCATGACAGCTATTGAAGATCTACTTTGTCTGTTTATCTACAGCACAGTGACAGTGCAACTTTCCCTAGACTAACCAATAGAACTTCAGCACCAATCTGAAGGGACAATTTCTAGAGGTGAGGATAGTTCAGCTTCTCTGTTCATCGCATCCTTGACTTCTCTGGTGAGATGGCCAACCAGGTTACCAATTAGTGCACATTGTGATGGTGGCTTTTATGATATGAACTGCAAGAAATTTCTTGAAGGTCCTGCCAAAATACTTAAGGATTAGACAGACACTGAAACCACCTGTCATCCACTGTCCTCAAAATAGCCCCTCATTGCACATTGTCTATGCAAATCCAAATGGTTCATGGGTGACATGCAACAAATAAAGTCCATGGGTAGGTAACTAACACAGGTCGGATAAGACACATTGAGGACCCAACAATATGCAGTAAGGATTTTGAGCAAACTGCAGCTGTCTGAGAGACCAAGAAATCTTTCTCCTCTGCTACCTTTTTGGCAAAATCTCAACCTGTAACTGTACAAGAAAGTGGGCTGTTTATAATCAATCTATTTTGCCTTCACTCACTGTGATCAAAGTACCTAACACTGCAGAGAACTATCCCTGAAAAGATCACTGGAATTGGAGATTGCCTTACTAGAGTCTTACTAGGTCCAGAACAACCGAACCAAAGGAAGTAACCTTATGAGCCTCATTGGCAGAATTTTGTCCTATTCCTAAACTATTACATAGGTTCCTGATGCTATGAGGTATAAGGATGCTATCATATGCCAAAGAGCAAGGTTCCATCAGAAGTAGGTAAAGGCAGTTGAGAAACACCAGGTCCACAATAGACAAAATTTTCAGTACCATCTTGAAACATGCAAATATTCACTGGGTATTCAGGAAACAAGTGCTGGACACCAACTCTTTCTAACTTTTCTGTCTCTAATCTTTTCTTCTTGTGTTATGGAGAAAGGAGTGATGAAGCAGTATTGTCATCTCATCTACACCAGTATCTTAGAACCTTCCCACTCAGACATCAGACCTAGAGATGGTGTTAGTTGCATTGATAAATGATCTAATTATTCCCCTGTCAGAAGCCTTCAGCACAGTCAGCCATAAGGTGCTGCTAACTCAGCAATGAGACCTGACTGGGCATGAAAGGGTTGCATTAAGATGGCTTCGCTAATTCTTAGAACCCAGAGAGTAGTGATACACCTCCTCCCAAAGAGTTCTTCTCTTCAAAGCTTTCTAGGGGCTAGGGTGTAGCCACCTCTAGGCCCTGCCTCCACTGCACATCTCACACCCTCTGGGACGTGTACTATCAATAGAGACTTGTGGCTGACAGTGTCCATAGTGAAATTCTAGAGAAGTAAGTGAAGGGTATTCTCAGTGGAGGGTCCTTGCTGTGGAAGTCTCTTCCACCTGAAATCAAGTTGAGATTGACTGTTGCTACCTTCAGAGAACAGTCCAAGACTTGTCTCTTTGCACAGGCCTTTCTTCAGAAAAGCAGACTGCAAAATAGCCTGGAGTGTCATCTATCATTATCCCACCGTAATCAACAACCAAGGATGATCTATATCTGAAACATGACATATCCATAGGAAGAGTCAGAACATGTCCTTGTCAGGAAGCAGTGATGCTTTTTCTAAACCTTGTAAGCAGAACTGGTCACAATGTATCTTTTTTAAACGATGATTTTTTTTTTTTGCTTTTTTAATGTAAAACCAAAAGAAATCCACCAAAAATTCTTAAAGAAAAAAATGTTTTTTCTTTCTTTAGAAACTTTTAATGGAAAAAAAATAACTTACTAGGGGAGCTAGTTGTAAAATGGTACCTAGATATTATAGTGATGAGCACATTCGAAACTGATACATGCTTGTCAACGACAAACGTGACCAAAATCACCTACATATAGGTTTTTCCAAAGTGATTATATGACTGATGGCAACACATTAAAAAAAAGTGTAGCACTGGCACCATCTGTATTCAGGGAGCAGACAAAGTGCCACAGCGACTATGCAAGTTTAAATTGCACTAACCTCTTCAGAGCTATTATTCATGTTAACATTGTTTTGGTAAGAGAACTTTCTTTAAACATCCTGTCAGAAAAGTGGGGATACCACAAATATTACATCCTCTCAGTATTTTATAACAGACTGATTCTTTACAATAAACCTGTTCAGAGCTAGTATATGTCTGGGCTGAAAGAAAACATTAATACCCTTCCAATAGCTACTCTGGCATTTGATAGACTACTTTTACTAAGCAGTACTTTCCTGCTGTGGAGTGGGGAGGGGGTAGTAAAAATATCAGAGACATACTTCCTGTTAAGAAATGAACACATGATTCCTAAACTCACAAACTGGAAATGTTATTTTTATTGGTGATCAAGTCTGCAGCATTTTGTTAAGCATGAAACATTATGCATGGACAAGCCTGAAGAGGGAGGGAATACAATTAGCACCTGATCCCAAGTGCAGTGAAGTCAAGGAATGATTCCGTGTGTCAGGTCCTTAAGCATCTCTAAATTTGGATGGTGATTACTGGGAACATAGGCTGTTCACAGTGAAATGAAGAGTTTGGTGGGCACAAAGCATACAGGTATCACCAGGAGTCTTTCCCAAACTGCTCTAAAATGAAGGCCACACACTGTGTTGAGTTAAATTCATCCTTACTTGGGTTTGGCTTTATTCACAAACATAGGGTCTGTAATTAGAACTTAAGTGGCTATTCTGTCGGTGTTCAAGGCATAATAGAGTGATGGCTACGTTAGCTCCTTTCCAGCAATGAAACTCTCTCTTTAAGGCAAACATTGAACACATTACAAGAGCAACGAGAGACAAATGTGACTTGAAAATACACAAGTTTAGTAGGAAACTGTCATTTTTACACAGTGCATTGGATTCACCTTGGATTTATACCTGGGTAACCAGGGCTCTAGGCCTCAAGAGTCTGAAAGGTCAGAGTGAGAAAATGCAGAGAAGGAAAGTGGCTAAACTGATTAGTTATAACTATAACCATAAGCCACGTGGTATTGTTTCCATTTCCTGATTGAATCTGCACAATTTTTATTGCAATCACTTTGGAATGAGGGCTCATGCATACACTTTTCAACTCTGCTTTTGAAAATTCTTCCAGTTCCCCCAAGTCAGTTTGAAATTCACATTATATGAATATTTGAGAGAGACACCTGATTAATTCAAATGTTCACACAGTGAACATGAAAGGGACATGAACCTGACTGGAGTCAGTTTATTTCAATATCCAAGTGAATATTTGTACATTTATTTTTTCACTCTTCCCTAAGGCTATTAATATAGCCAAGGTGAACGTCCCATAAAAATCGAAGGTAACAGAGAAAGAACATTCATCAAAGAAATGTATAATGATCAACATATACTTATGTTATTTAATCAGGGCACTTGGTATAAAAAAAACAGAGAGAGAGGAGAGTAAGAGCCAGAGGGTGCATGTTAGGCACTGACCTGCGCTTGTGGTGGCATGGAGCTACACCCATCCAAAGAGATCCCCAGCATGTAGAGAGTGTGTACCTGCTTCACCACCACTTAAGAGGACTGTAACATGTGATTCCCTATATAGATAGCTAGCTCTATTGGCTGGTGTAGAAGGGGAATGAAGACAGTACAACAAAGCAGTCCCTGTGCTCAGGAGAGGGTAGGGATTTTGATTGTGCCTTCATAGATTCATATATTCCAAGGCCAGAAAGGACCACTGTGATCATGGAGTCTGGCCTCCTGTAAAACACAGGCCATAGAACGTTCCCAAAATAATGGTCAGTGATGGAGAATCCACCGTGACCCTTGAGAAATTATTTCAATGGTTAATGACTCTCTCTTAACAATTTACACCTTATGCTTTGCTCATTGCACCATTCCCACACAAGGGCCAATCACAGAATGGCGCAAAAGACACTATTTGAATAATGAGAGAGATTTGGAAAAGCCCAAGATACTGAAATACTGGGAAGTAAATAAATAAAAGTATGATATTTCCTTCACAGTGAAAATGTGTCTTTAAATGGGAATAGTGTTAAAAGCTTTTTATCTTCAGAGAGTTTAATTTTTCCCCTAGCTGCTCCAAATAGCATTGCATAGACAAAAAAGATACATTCCAGCATAAATCATAAATCATTTTGAGTGATTTATGAGTATGTTACAACCCTGAAAGCTCTGCCTGGCCCACTGGACCAGGATTAATATAAAATTGTACAGAATAATAATACAGTTTACATTAAACATTTAGGCAATTTATATAGCCTTGCAGCTATTAGGTAAGATTTTAGAGGATTAAATCCTTCTACAACGATGATGCTTATACGCAAATAATCTACTTCTGTAGATGTTCCTGGGTATACAGAAAAATGTAGTTCTTGATGAATCAGGCCTTAAAATACAACTAGAAGTCAACTAGTACTGCAGGAGAAAAATTTTCCTTTGTTAATATTTTAAATTTCATAAATACCAATTATCGTTTTTTACTTGCTTATAAACATTATTCACTTTTGCAATTTTAATTCTTGATCTCAATAAATGTAATGATAAAAAGAGAAAAAAGTACTTTGCATATTTAGTGTTCTTCACTGGACAATCTCAGAAGCACTTTCCCTGCATTAATAATGTAACACAAAGCAACCCCATGTAGTAGGAATTACACCATTTTTACAAATGAATAAACTAAGTTTCAGAGAGGTCAACTGATTTGCTAAAGGTCACGCCTCAAGTCAGTGGAACAGACGGAAACAGAACCCAGAAAACCTGGTGCTGTGTTCTATTCATCAGACCAGACATCCTCCCCTTTTGAACGCACCATAAAAACCCAAATAAAACAGCAACATAGCTCAAAACTCTAGCTCAAACTTACTTTATGAGGACTGGTAAGCCAATGAAGTTAATGTAATGCCATTTACTGTAGCCACAGTTGATTTTGAAAATTAACTTGCAGTAGCATGAATATGTAAATTATCCATTTTTTTTGTAAGCATCATTAATGCCCAAGCCTGAGCTTCTTTCTTAGATAAGCATGAGACTGAAATGAGGAGGAATGTTGCCTGACAAAGGAACTCAGAATCCAGTGCAGCACCTAAATAACGATATTGACTTCATCTACTTCTTTCTTCATGAGTATCATAACAAGAAAAGCTACCACACAGAGCTGGAACAGGTACACTAGGAAGAATGCTTTATAGATTACAAGGCCAGAAGGGACTGTTGTGATCATCTAGTCTGACCTCCTGTATAACACAGGCCATATAGCTTCCCCAAAATAATTCCTAGAGCATAATCTTTTAGAAAAACATCCATGCTTGATTTAGAAACTGTCAGTGATGCAGAATCCACAACAATCCTTGGTAAGTTGTTCCAATGGTTAGCCAACTTGACTGTTAAAAACGTATGCTTTATTTCCAGTCTGAATTTGTGTAGCTTAAACTCCCAGCCATTGGATCATGTTACACCTTTCTCTGCTATATTGAAGAGCTCATTATTAAATATTTCTTCCTCATGTAGATACTTGTAGACTAATCAAGTGAACCCTGAGTCTTCTTTTTGTTCAGATAAATAGATTGAGGTCATTGAGACTATCATTATAAAACATGCTTTCTAATCCTTTCATCATTCCTATGACTCTTCTCTGAACCCTTTCCAATTTATCAACATCCTTCCTGAATTGTGAACACCCAAAGCAGACACAACATTCCACAGTGCCAAATACAGAGGTAAAATAATAGGTAATAAGATAATACTTAGTCCTGCCTTCAGTGCAGGGGACTGAACAAGATGACCTATCGAAATCCCTTCCAGTTCTATGATTTCTATAAAATAACCTCTCTACTCCTACTCAAGATTCCCATGCTTACCCATCCACGTATCACATCAGTCCTTCTATCCAGAGTGTTGCACTAGCAACTCAAGTTCAGCTGATTGTACACCATGATCTCCAAACCTTTTCAGAGTCACTGCTTCCCAGAGTAGAGTCGCTCATCCTGTAAGTATGGCCTACAATCTTTGTTCATAGAATCATAGAATATCAGGGTTGGAAGGGACCTCAGGAGGTCATCTAGTCCAACCCCCTGCTCAAAGCAGGACCAATCCCCAATCAAATCATCCCAGCCAAGGCTTAGTCAAGCCTGACCTTAAAAACTTCGAAGGAAGGAGATTCTACCACCTCCCTAGGTAACGCATTCCAGTGTTTCACCACCCTCCTAGTGAAAAAGTTTTTCCTAATATCCAACCTAAACCTCCCCCACTGCAACTTGAGACCATTACTCCTTGTCCTGTCCTCTTCTACCACTGAGAATAGTCTAGAACCATCCTCTCTGGAACCACCTCTCAGGTAGTTGAAAGCAGCTATCAAATCCCCCCTCATTCTTCTCTTCCGCAGACTAAACAATCCCAGTTCCCTCAGCCTCTCCTCATAAGTCATGTGTTCCAGACCCCTAATCATTTTTGTTGCCCTTCGCTGGACTCTCTCCAATTTATCCACATCCTTCTTGTAGTGTGGGGCCCAAAACTGGACACAGTACTCCAGATGAGGCCTCACCAATGTCGAATAGAGGGGAACGATCACGTCCCTCGATCTGCTCGCTATGCCCCTACTTATACATCCCAAAATGCCATTGGCCTTCTTGGCAACAAGGGCACACTGTTGACTCATATCCAGCTTCTCGTCCACTGTAACCCCTAGGTCCTTTTCCACAGAACTGCTGCCTAGCCATTCGGTCCCTAGTCTGTAGCTGTGCATTGGGTTCTTCCGTCCTAAGTGCAGGACCCTGCACTTATCCTTATTGAACCTCATCAGGTTTCTTTTGGCCCAATCCTCCAATTTGTCTAGGTCCATCTGTATCCTATCTCTGCCCTCCAGCGTATCTACCACTCCTCCCAGTTTAGTATCCCAGTTCCTAGATGTATACATTTACATTTAGCCATATTTAAATATATTGTTTTCTTGTGCCCAACTTTCCAAGAGATCCAGATTGTTCTGTATCGGTGACCTTTCCTTTTAATTATTTACCTATTTTTGTATCATCTGCAAACTTCATAAGTGATTATTTTGTTTTCTTCCAGATCATTGATAAAAATATTAAACAGCATAGGGCCAAGAACTGATCCCTGTGGGACCCAGCTAGAAGTATACCCACTCAATGTTTAAAGTTATATTTTGAGACCTATCAGTTAGCCAGTTTTTTAATTAATTTTATTTGTGCCATGTTAATTTTATGGAAACAAGGTGGGAGAGGGGAGATCTTTTATTGGACTATTAATTTGATATCATTCTATTTTTTTTAAAATCAAAATATCATGCAGTACCAACGTTGTTTTAGCCGTGTTGGTCCCAGGATAAGGTGGGTGAGGTAATATCTTGTATTGGACCAACTTCTGTTGGTGAGAGACGCAAGCTTTCAAGCTTCACAGACCTCTTCAGGTATGAACGTCTACATCACAGTTTTGCAGCACCATAGTGCAAGCCGAAGTCAGCTGACACGGGCCAGCCACAGGTGTTTAATTGCAGTGTAGATGTACCCCTAGAAGGTACAGAGCCTATAGAAATTACATTTAGCTATTGAGATATTGTAATTGATGGAGAGGAGAAAAGCCAGAATTCAGGAATGAGATTTTTATATCCTTATCTGACTTAATTGGATTATGGGGAGACAATAGCATTCTATAGCCAGAAAGCCTTATAGAAATTCAAGGAAAGATATTTTATATGGTGATCCCTATACCTGTACCATTTTGGGTAACAGCTACAAGTTGCCTATCTCACCAAAAACTGAGGAGTCTAGTGAACTGTTAACCTAGGGACTGAACTATTCCAAGCTACAAGGAATTCCAGACCTTTGTCTGCCAACAAAGGCTAAGTGTTTGGAAAAGAACTGAGCAATGCTGCAATCTTCTCAAGTTCTGAAGAGAATCAAGTTAACACACACTACATGTTAAGGCCACACTATATAAACTGATAAATCCTTTCTGAAAGAAGATTACAGGGAAATAATGTTTTCGGGTACTGAAGTATAGAAGTTTAACCGTTCTGTTGAAACCTTACATTGAAATACATAACTTCAGCAAAGTGGTGGACGTCTGGATAAGGAACACAGATAGATTTACTGCTTAATAGTTTTTGTTTCCAAGTTATTTTAATCAACATTCCAAATACTGTTTACAATGTCTGTGTGTGTATTGATGTTTACTAAGAAATTGTATGGTACTCTCCTTCTGAAGCTGACTGGAAGCTAACTCCTATCTTCAGGATTTTGGACACAAGCTCTGGGGTTTGAATGTGTAATCCTCTCCAAAAAGGCTGAAAAGTCAGAACTCTGTCCTGCACTTCAGCAAGGAATGAAGCTGAGATGCAGAAAATGGACGTGTAATAAATATTACCCCAGCATATGTGTGACCATAACAGTAATAGGATATCAATATTTTCCATGTTTCTGTGTTTGAAAAGAATATTAAGTAAGATAAAGTACAATTGTCATTTACAAACTGTAAAATGAGGATAGTATCATCACAACTTCACAGGCATGTTACAAGGTTCAGTTTTTACTAATGATTCCCATATTCTTTGAGATCATTGGATGAAAGGTACAATTTTTCTTGGGTATATGTCCAAAGCAGTACTACTAGGTCCGGCCGGCAAACAAGAATTCAATGTCAGGAAAAATTTCAAGGTTTCAGAATTTGTTTTTGTTCTACTTTCATGAAAAACAAAAGCTACAAAGACACACATGATTAGCCCTGTGGTTTGTGTGACAAAATTCCTCCTCTACCTTGGTGGGTCTTGCGCTTATTGGTGAATTTGCTCGCCTTGGAGCTTCACGGAAGCCCTCAGCTTGGCCGTTTTCATGAACCCACAATCCAGGTCGACTCCTCCTGTGTCTGACCAGGAGTTGGGAGGTTTGGGGGGAACCTGGGCCCACCCTCTACTCCGGGCTCCAGCCCAGGGCCCTGTGGAATGCAGCTGTTTAGAGTGCCTCCTAGAACAGCTGTGCAACAGCTACAACTCCCTGGGCTACTTCCCCATGGCCTCCTCCCAACACCTTGTTTATCCTCATCACAGGATCTTCCTCCTGGTGTCTGATAATGCTTGTACTCCTCAGTCCTCCAGCAGTATGCCTTCTCACTCTCAGCTCCTAGTGCTTCTTGCTCCCAGCTCCTCACACACGCACCACAAACTGAAGTGAGCTCCTTTTTAAACCCAGGTGCCCTGATTAGCAGCTTCTTGATTGGCTGCAGGTGTTCTAATCAGCCTGTCTGTCTTAATTGTCTCCAGAAGGTTCCTGATTGTTCTGGAACCTTCCCTGTTACCTTACCCACGGAAAAGGAACCTACTTAACCTGGGGCTAATATATCTGCCTTTTATTACTCTCCTGTAGCCATCTGGCCTGACCCTGTCACATTAGGTACTCACTTAGGATGTGGGAGAGGGAGGCCCAGGTTCAAGTCCCTGGGCCTGCCTGTCTGCAATGGGAAGGGCGTTTTCTGACAAAAAAAATGTGTAGTTGAAAAAATGCCAAGCAACTCTGTTACATATTATTTGAGAGAATCTTTATTCTGTTCCTTGAACAAGTGCAGAAAGTAATAGTCTCCAAACACAGAAAAAACAGTGCTTGAAACATGAGAACTGGGATTTTACAGTATGACCGTTATGAGCTATTCACTTCTGTATCTAACTTAAACATCTGGGTCTTTCTGTCTCTCTGAAATAAACAATAAGGTAAGGCAGGAAGAAAAGTAGTAATTTGTAACAGAAAGTCTCCAGCACTTAACTGACTCAAAACAACTGTTTTTTGGATAATCCCATTTCCATTGTTGCTCCTAGCCTCTCTTGAGATTGTTTAGATGGGTGACAAACACATGGTACAACTTGCATTTCTAATGGTCATTGAGTAGATGAGAAGGAATGGTTTGTTAAAATGGTTACTGGAATGCATTTTAGTCTGGGTATCTTACATAATACTATTAGTCATACTTTTCCTTAATTTCCCTTATACGGGGCTGAAAAGAAAAGTGAATAGTTCTAGAGATATTATTCTGATGTCATTACATTCTCTGAAGAAATACTAGTTTCAGAGTCTCCACTGCATCCAAGAACTATTAATAATCACAAAGGACCTCTCACGGTGCTATTTACAATATTGGTGTAAACAACCTCATACATTTATGTTTATTTAGTTTCCATTGAATCCGTTGCATCACTAGGTTAGCAAGTGAGCATACATGAGAACATACTGTACCATTTTGGAGCAACTGCTACCTTCCTTAAATAGCTCAAAATGAGCTGAACTTTGCACAAGGTCTCAAACCACCCGACTCCCCATTCAAGGCCACAAGCCTTCAACCTGTAAGATTGTGACAAAGGCATAATGGAGAAGTGTGAATTGACATATATTAGCATGTAGATCAGGTTTAATATGTTTTGGGTCAGAACAATATTACACATGTGCTATTATCTTCCTGAATGGAAGAGTAGTCACAGGAAGTAAACGGAAGCTTTGACCATGCAGACATTGGAAGAAGTTAATCTTACAGGATAATCAAAACTATGTTCTCATACAAGACAACTGGGTGACTGATGTCATGGAACAGTAACACAAACTTGTCCCTAAAGGTCAGATTTAAAACCCCAGACTATGAATCACCAAAAATACTAGTCCAAGTATAATGTAGTAATCCATGCACACAGTGTTCTGAATTCCCTCTACTGGAAGTATTCAGTATAGGAAATGCATCATTGTATAAATAATTTTGAGTAATGTATTCTAAGTTGGGTGTGTCTGCTTTGAAGAGTGAAAACAAACAATGATTATTAGTAGCAAACCTCAATGCCTTTTCCTAAGGAAAGCGTAAGTCCCACATTGGTGCAACATAAAATAACAGTGTTTATAATTCAATTTATTTTACATGTGCAGAAAAGACTACTCAGAGGCAATCCCTTACGTTTTTAGCTTAATTATTATTAGAACCAATTATATTTGTATAGGGTCTGATCCAATGCCTGTGAAGTCAAAGATGACTTTCATTGACTTCTCTGGACTTTAGATCAGGCCCATGAAGCATACTCTCACATCCTCAGGTTTTCCTGATAAAAAACAGATTACTAGAAAGGGAGGATTAATTCTGGCCCATTTTAGTTTAGATATATTTATTTGTAAAATCAAAATGAATCTAAAAAGACTAGAACCAATGAAGACAGACAATGCTTAAATCAGAGAGAGAGAGAGAGAGAGAGAGAGAGAGAGAGAGAGCAAGCTGTGGAATGAGTTATATTATTTCAAGAAGAGATATGCCACTATTAAAATGGCTAGCACTCACATCCCACTACTGATAGACAGACACCCCCTTTAATGGTCACACACTGAGGTATTATTACATGTCTAGAAGCAGATATTGGACTACAAGATTGATTAATACATAGCAATGAAAAGAAAAAAAACCACCACTACCACACAACACCACAGCATTTTGAAGGCCTGCAAATTTTAGGAGAGGAGAGGGAATTGAAATCACTGGGCAGAAAGAGGAGCTTAATTCCCCACAAAGGAGACTTTTAATCATACATTAAATTCATACAAAAATATGCATTGCTAATTAGTTTATGGTTTTTTTAAACTGTGTAACTTCATGATTTCAAAATTCTCATGTGCATTATATTACTTAAAAGTCCTATTATAGCACATCCTGGATTATAGATAAGAATTCTCAGTCTGAAATAATATGGTTTTACTTGTTTTTATTTGCTATGTGATACATATTGTTGTCCATGTAGATTTTTCTCTGTTCACCATTGAAAATACACCAAGAAGTAACACAATCAGCTTGTAAATGAACAGTCTCTCTCTCTCTCTCTCTCTCTCTCTCTCACACACACACCTCCTATTGTACAGATAAAGAGATTTCACTAAAAACAACTATAAACAAATGTCACTGTTCCCCTTTCTGAGTCTTTTTGCTATAATAGCATCATTTCCTGAGGGCTATATTTTACTGGGGAACCTCCTTCAGTGAACTTGAGATCCTAAAAAGTTTGTAAAATATTTTCTGACACTGTGGGAAGATCTATTTTCACCAAAAAGGCAGTAGTTTAGTACAAGCATTTGATGGATGTTCTGGACAACAAAATATGTCATTGCCAACAACACACTGAGTGTAAATAATATACTTGTATTGTTTATATAGGATGGAAAGACATTCATGGGGTATTTTTGGTAGACGTTCATACCATAATTCAATGATGTAAGTCCCACTAGAAAAAAATAAATCAACCTAGGAACACATTAAATGCACGTGAAGAACATGCCATGTAGTTTAGAGATTAAAGCTGTTTTGCACTGAATAGGGCTCTAAGCAGAGGTTGGGGGGGCAATTAAATTGTGGATCTTCTTTACCATATACACTTAAATTATTTCATCCATATACTTGCAGTAGAAAAATGAGAATTTTAAGGTTGCTGGTATTATGTAATGAAGCTATTCTATTAATTAAAGAAATTTGGCATTTAGCTAAGTTCTGACTCATCACCATATCTTTGGAATTCATATCTCCTGCATTAGTACCTTGCATATACCACTAGACTAGGATTCGCTGGATCACACCATTTTTCCTCCTGAGAAACAGGAAAAAAAGGTTTTGAAATTTGTTTTTGTTCCAGTGTTCTAGGTACATTTGGTCCTTTCTGTTGACCCCTGATCTGATACCAGGGGATTTATAGTTTTGTTTAAAATATAATCTATCAGTTAAGCATGCTTATAGATATAATAATTGAAGTTATTGAAACTAACAGTAAAAAAAGAACAAAAGTATGTATTGAAAATAGGCTAAGCCTGCAGCTGGGGACAGCATGCAGAGCCCCCTGGCCACCCCTCCGCCTAGGGGCCTGAGAGACATGCCAGCCACTTCCCATGAGCTGTGTGGAGCCGGGCACAGGGCCTGCCTGTCCCACTGGTGCTGCGGCCAACCAGATTTTTAGCAACCCAGTCAGCTGTGCTGATCAGAGCCACCAGAGTCCTTTTTGGACCAGGTGCTCGATTCGAAAACCAGATGCCTGGCAACCCTAGTCTGGTACCAAGTGATGCTCAGATACTAGGGTGATAAGTGCAGTATAAGAACCTATGTGGAATAGAAAAAGCTATATTTACATTCTCATCTATAAACAAAAGGGAAAATATTCTCTAGTCAAAACATTCATTGTTTGAACATGATCTAGTAGAAAAATGGAAGCCTGCCTTTTAGAAGTGCATAATACAGCACAAGAACCACAGCTTTATAGATAATAAAAGTTTTGGAAGCTACAGATACTGGCTCTGCACTATGTTGATATTCAAGGGTAATCTCAGCAGCAGCAATTGAAAGATGCCAATGAACTACTCCACTACTGTCAATTATCAATCCTTTTCATAGCCTCCCTCCCAGGGATCTGGGTTCCATAGCAGTCATTCTTGTTTAACACTTGCTCACTTAGGGGCAAATTAAAATCTCATTGAAGTCACTGGAAAGACTCACACTGACTTCAGTGGGCTTTGGATCAGGCCCATACTCTTTTCTACATCATTTCTAATAGTACTAAGAGCAATCACAACGGAGCAGCCAAATACCACATAACCCCACCACGGAGAGAGAGAGCCTTCAGAATAAAAAGTAGTAATGTTCGTCTGGATATAGCAAACAGCTTTTGTTTCTGTTGGTCAGCAGTCATGGGGGCTCAGTTTAGTGAGCTCAGGCCTTAAGTATTACATTTTTACATCCTGCAGAAAAATTATACTCCTATATTTTACATACTATGAGGGAAAGCAGATAATTTTATCATGAAATTTTCTAAACTGTTTAAAGTCTACAAACCCTAGGTTTATAAGGTTAACACACAGTTTATGTAATGTATAAATTGTTAATTTTATTCAGTTCAGTATTCAAGAACTAAAACACAGAAGAGTCATTGTTTATTTTAAAGGCAGAGATAGTGCTTTACCAACCTTTGGCACACTTTAGACATAGGCTACAAAAGCTCAGTGGGCCAAATTCAACTCAGTTCCACTGCAACTAATTCTTAGTTACTCCATTCTTGTACTTGGGACAGGAACAGAAGTGGTTGTGGGTAAGACATCTTTGCACTCCTCCATGTTCTGTATCAACTAAAGGCCTGTTCAAACCTGTTGTAAATTAGAGTTGCCTCAGGCTACTCTAACATCTGGTCTGCTGTGGTAATCTGAAAACAGCTTTAGAACAATGTTCTCATACCTCCTCCCAGTCTCCAATGCCCAGAATTGGGACCATGGCTCCTTTAGAGCCCTTATATCAGTTCTGTAGCAGCTGTGGAGGACCCCCATACAGGGAAGAATCTCTGGGGACAGTTTCCACCACCTTTAGAACTCCTTTTCATTGCCAAAGTGGACGAAAGAGGGAGGGCTTCAGTGTAACTGAGAATCATGTCCAATGTGTTTAAGGAAAATTAGTCTGAATTACAACTTAAGTCTGTCCCACAGCCTTAAATATATACCCATTCTTCAAGAAGAGAATGTCTTTTCATGATTACTCAAGGTTAAGCAATACAATTCATCCTGCAAGGCTAGAAATATGTAATTTTAAGGTTCCAAGACAGTGCAAGAGTAAAAGGAGTTAAAGCCGTGACTTGGCTGGGATGAAACAGCAGCGTTAACTCCTGCAATTATGAAGCAAATACTAACAAAATGACATCTTCAATGTCTGATGCTAATTTACAAATCTATCAGGATTCAGTAGGACCCATTTGGGGCTTGTGACAAGTCCAAAATAACCATTATGCAGTACACTACAAACACATGTATAGGGTTCGCTGCGATGTGAGCATCCTCCTAGGCAAGTTCAGTGAAATCCTCAAGGAGGTCAGCTCAGAAGACCAATAGGCATATTTACCATGAAGCAAACAGAGAAGAAAACTTTTTAAATTAAAAGTACCAAGGGATGGATTCAAAGAAAGAAATACATCTATTTTCCAAACATATTCTCCCATGTACCTCAAACTACCATTTTTTAGACCTGAAAAGAGTCTTGAACAAGGTTATATATTACTTTGTCCTAAAGATAGGAAATTGTTGCGGTGAGTTTTGAAGACTGTAGGCTTAAAATCCACCTGACCTATTGGAAAGGAAAGCCACTGTGACAAAAATAAAGTATTAGTGGAATTTACCCTAGTAGGGCAAATTTAAGGCTTCACAAATGTAGATGACAGAGGTATAATATGAAATTGTTAACAAATATAATAAAATCTAGGGTTTAAAACTAAGTGGTTCTGACTGAGCCGTAAGAATTTAAACCTGCCTGATGCATACAAATGAGAAAAATTCTATATTTGAGACTGTCACCCTATTGAAGAGCTAGCATTTTAAATCAATTTACCTGATGTAAATGAACCAGCAAAGTCACTGCACTACAAGAATGACATGACAAAGCATACTTTTGGCCGTTTCAGAAATTTAAATTACTTCATTCTAGATCAGCCTGAGTAAAGCAGAGCATTACCAAGGAGGTTCAACTTTCTGCAACAGTGTCATGTGCTAATCAACAGCAATTTGGAGAAAAGCAGTCCATTGAATTCCTAGCCAGTCAAGCTTAGAATTTTAGCTGAGCAGGTTAAACAGCAAGGATTGGAGAAGAAGTAAGAGGGCACACCAAGTACTGCTTAATAAGGACTCCAAAGTGTAGTAGTTTACCCCAGAATAGATCCCTGGGAGTCACCATTTGACACACTGAAGATAAATACAAACAGATTTTATTAAAACCAATGCAATTTCAAACAATCCACTTCATGGTTTATGTTCCACTACAACTAAAACTTTACTGCACATGGGACCAAAAGAATGACAATATCAAACAGGACAAGAAAGACAGCTAAAGCTAATATGTAGTTCATTCCAAATCCGGAATAGGTCAGCCTTTCATCTATGGTATAATTAGGAAGTGAATCTGAAGCTGGTTTTGCTGGAAGAGATGAATTGAGTGCCCTCACCATGTTTTGAAGTATCTAACTAGAAAAACTGTGGGCCAAACCAAAGCCAATGAAGATATGTCCATTTACAGCAGCTGAGGATCTGAGCCAATGTGTTCAAAACTGAACAATGTCCAGACTAGCATCCCTTCAACATTTTAATTCTTGGCACCACTTTACTTTGTGTATTTGACTTGAGCGGCTCTATGGGTCACCATAAAGAGCTCCAGGGACCAATGATTGTGGTCCTGAATGGTGAGCTAGACCAAACCCATTGTATAAAATATTTGCTTTAACAGGGGAACTGGCATTAGCCACTGGTTTTATAGGGGGGGGGAAATCAGTGTTCATTTACAATTTGAGCAACTGTACAGTCAACAATAGATATATATGCACCAAACAAACATATTAGCCTGGTAATAGAATTACTGGTGGACAAAACCAAAATGGAGTGCTCTAATAACTACTGCATTTGTGCCATCTCATTGATTTCACTGGGGATATAAGGGTGTAACAGAGCAGAATTTAGCTCTTGGTATGTGAAACTGCCAGATTGCATACATTTATTCAGAGATTTTCATTTTTAGATTTTGGATTGGCAATCAATTCAGTTCTGACTAGAGCTGGCTAGAAAACGGGATTTTTTTTATGGGAGTTTTGAGGCAAACTTCCCAGGAGGGAATTTTTTGGGGGGGGGGGTTGGAGGGGGAGGAGCGGGGGAGGATTAGAATAATTAAGAAAGTGTGAAAAAAAACCCACATTGTTTTAATAGATGCCAAGGCCAGAAGGGTCCACTGTGATCATCTAATCTGACCTCTTGTATACCACAGGCCATAGAACTTTCCCAAAATAATTCCTACAGCATATCTTTCAGAAAAAAAAAAGACATCCAATTTTGATTTAGAAATGAGCAGGGAAGGACAATCAACCATGAGCCTTTGTTCCAATGGTTAATTTTTTCTTACAGTTAAAATCTTATTTCCAGTCTGGATGTGTCAGGCTTCAACTCTGCCATTGAAAGTTTTCCAACAATAACCAAGACGATGGGGATTCAAATAAAATCTTTCTGAAAGTAAGTACTTTCAAAATTGTGTTTTGAAATATTCTTTAAAAATTAAGATTTTTGTGAGAAATTACTTTTGTACAAAACCTTATTTTTCAACAAAATTTTTGACAAACTTTTGATGAATATATTCTTCTATTGTTTAACTCACTGGGTTATAGTTTAATTCAAACCAAAACAAAACACTGTTCGGTTTGGGACAATTACATTTGAAATCATTGTCTTTCCAGAGAATTTATTTATTACAATAACATTTTTTTTAAAAAATCCTTTCCAAAAACCCAGCAAGCTTTTGTAACATCAAAACACAAAAAAATTAGATTTGGCCGTAAAGCAAATTCCTCTAAACTTGAGGTAAAAGGACAAAGTACCCACCCAGATCCATTCCTTGGAACCATGCTCTAAAAAGTGCATATATAATTCACTTTAAGAGTAGCATGCAGTAAACATTTCATTAGTTCCTTTTTCATCATCGCTAATTATAGTAATCTCAATCTAAATTTTTCTTAATTTTCTCATCTGACTCATACAATGATGCCACAATCCACTATCACTTTATCTTTTGTAGTAATGGATTGTTACACCAAGTGAATAAATCAGTCAAAATGATATGAGGTGCAGGACAAGATCAGGAGTACACGCAAAGGCTGTTCAATGAATGGACCAAATATACCTAGTTCCAACGTGAATGATGCACATGTTCAAAGTACACCCAAATGTAACAGCAAGAAAAAAAATGTGCCCAGTAGATGGCAGCATTACTGAAAAATTACAGCTGCAACTAGAATATAGCAAACATTTTCATAAACAAAATTGTTTCTTTATCCACACAAATCCTGGTAATTGACATGTGCAAATTTTCCACACCAAAGATTAAGATACCATGCAATGCCCACCAAATCTGGACTTTTCTACAAACTCTACACTCAGATCACAATATGATAAAGAATTCATCAGTCTCTGAGCCCCATTTCAGGTGAATCTGAGCAAGTTCATAGTTTTTTTTTAAAATCAATATTTGGCACAACTAAGTGAAACTCTGATTCTGAACCAATCTCACGCTGGGTTTAGGAAGTTCGTTTGAAACAACCAACCAAACTCAGGGATGGTCATTGCCAACAGATCAAACCAAAGGAAACATTCACATGAGCACCTGAAAATGGAGCAAGCCAAGTTTCACACAGCTCTATAATTTATTATGATAGATAATATCCCTCCACAAGACAGACAACTTTCCCCTCTGAGAAGGAAGGTGAATGAAGTTAGACCGGGCTGAGGGCCACAGTAAAAGCCTTCATGTGGCAGTCCTGGTCAACCTTAAAGGTTGCAAATCCTGCTTAATACCTCATACTGCCATTTCCCCACTTCTAATTACTGTACTCTGAAGCTACAAAACAAAGGCAGACATCAACAAGACATTGCATCCGAGCCTGGATACCAAGGATCCTTTGTTGGACCAGCACTAACCGTTCTCTCCATAAACTTTGAAGTATTGTCAGCATCAGCTAGTAAACAGGACATGATTGCACAAAACAATTGTGCCATGTTCTCTGCCTACAGGATTCACTGTGGATTACAGGAATTATGCTGGCTGTTGAGAGACCAAACATTCAATATGGCAGAACCAGATTTGTTAAGCCAAGCATCAGGATTGCATCCTCCTATAAAACAGAAGCGAATACTACTAAGCTTCACACCACTGAGCTCGACAATATCTCCACATCTACAAGTCACCAGAGACACAATTTTTAATTTCAATGATGAACTTTACCATGCATCATAATTGGCAATTTCAACAGCCACAGCACACAGTGGAGCTATGCAGAGAACAATGTCAATGGAAACTTGACCACGAGACATAGGCAGTTGCTCATCAGCTTAGACCAATTCAATCACATGAAGCTACCAAGTTCTTTTAACAGTGGTTAGTGGAAGTGTGGGTATAACCCTGACCTACCTTTTTAGAACTATATTAGCTCTCACACGTACAAAATTGGTGACAGACCCAGTTCTGAGGTCACACTACCATTCTCTAACTGGAATTAAGATAAATTCTGGTATTCCAACATTGCTTCAACTTCTAGAGAGCAAACTGGCCATCATTCTCCACAGATCTTGACATAGTTGTCAGACCAATTAAAATGATACCTGAGAACTACAGCCACTTTGCTGATGCTGTATGTCTATCTAGCAGAAGACCCATACCTTTTGGATGTTGGAGACAATATACCCCCAACTTAACACCCCATACAGTCAACCATACTGTATGAGGTACACAAGCAAAATTTCAAGACAACCCTTTTGGAGAGGACACAATAGCCAGCCGCTGATAAAAATCCACTGTCAGAAATTGCTCAAAAGTGCCTAAAATTCCAGCAAAACTTGGTAGAAGCCAGGGGTCTGACCCACAACAGCAAAAAAGCATAGTTGACCATATATAGACTTTCCAACAATACAAAGACGTGTGGACATCTCAACATCTCAGCTGTTCAGATTGCCCACCAAATGCTACTCAATGGGGAGGTCAAGCAGACCACTACTAACTGGTCATCACTTTGGGAAATGCCCCTGGATACACACAGCAATCTAGATTTTATAGTTCCCTGCTCCATGTTGGGATTGGACGCTGGCATTTATGCCCTGAGAACAGGGAACACAGCAGTATTAGATGACATCCAAACTGAGCAGATCAAAAATATACAGATGTGGCCCCTGAGTATATTCAAATAACTGCTTCATTCAGCTCAAGTTACTGAAAATCTCACAACGAACCAAGGTAGGGGCTCTTTTGAAGCCTGAGGAACCATCTGACCCAAAAAACTTTCAACCTATTTTAAAATGGTCTGAGCGAGAACTGTTACATTGTTTTACACCAATTATTGAACTATTTCTTATCAACGAACAGGCTGGCTTTCACCTGACTAAGTCATGCTTTGGACAGATTCTGAATTAAACATATCAGAGATGGATATGACAGGGGATTGATTATGGGAGCAGTATTTGTTGATATCTCAGCTGCTTATGGTACAGTCCAATCCTCATGGGTTCCTTGCCAACGTATTAATGGTAATGAATAACCATCACTTCACAAAGTTAAAAAACAGACCATAGTGGAGAGTCGAAGATTCTTCATGAACTTTTGTGACAAACATAGATGATGGTAATGTCAGAAAAATTGCCTCCACAAGGTAGCGACTTAGCACATGTATTATTCAACATCTATATAAACGACTACCCAAGCTATTCTGGCGTACATTGCTATTTGATGATATGTGCATCGCTACACAGCACAAGGAGTTTGGCTTATGAGTTTCTCTATGAGAGAGAATCTTGGTGAATGCACTTAACACTCAAGACAAGTACTATGCAGCCAACCAACTGCATGCAAATCCAAAAAAGACTCAAGTCAGTGCATTCCATCTCAAAAACCAAAAATAGTTAACATCAGCTGACTGGGGACAAAACTTATTCATTCCATAAATACCATCAGTGTTACTCTTGACTGCATGCTCCCCTTTAGAGCCCACATCGAGAAAACTAAAGTGAAGGTTAGCATATGAAACAACATTCTCAGCAAGATGGTTACACCAAAATGGGGTGCAAACCACTCTGCTCTTCGACCAACAGCACTGGCATTTTGCTTCTCCTCTGGTGAATAGGCCTGTTTAGTGTGGGCGTGAACAGCTTCTACATGCCAAAAGCTTCTACACCCTTGCAGATATTGCTCCTCCTTAATAAAAAAAAGTAAAGAATGAACCTGTAGCTGTTGTGATCTGGTTCCCACCAGTTGAGCACCTTCTACCTGGTGCTGATCACTTCTGGACTATATGACATTGCCTTAATTGATTCTGCACTGGAGTTGGCCAGTCTAGAGAGACAATCAAGTGTGGCTACAGCTCTGGCCCCAATACCTATGACTGTGGCAGAGAGACTCAAAATATGAAGCATCTCCTGTGATGCCAGTTACCTGAGCACAAACGTTCTTTCAGTGTCCTGGCAGTGTGCAGTGATTGGGCAATCACATGTGTGCAGATGTTGTGAGAAGCAGTTATGAGGACCCAAGGAGAATAATGCTGGAGTTGTAGAAATAAAAATGCTGCCTTTATTCATTTGCTACAGAAACTTCCATACGCACAAACATTCTAGGAAAGACAGACGATAACTTGGAGTACTACTGAATACAGACTCTCTTTTAGAACTTAAGAGCCATATACTTTGAGAAGGATTTGGCATACAAGAAGGGGACGGAAGTGGGTACAAAAGTGGGTTTAAGCCACCTTTATGGTTTCCCCAATCTTTGTAATAAATTAGAAAAAACTCTTCTAATTTGTGCCTACCTAACCATGACTCCTCAGAGCTCTTGGGGCAACTGGAGATCAACAGAGGCACGTTGGCTTCACCTCTTTTCCTCTGGTCACCTCCCCCTCACCCACACACACACACACTGGGAGAGCAAGAAGGGGAATTAGTGCCACTGCCCCAGCCCTATACCACCAGAGGATTCTCCCATGCAGCTTTCTGAAATTGCAAATCTGGGGCTGAAAATCTGTTCCTGAGTTCTTTATTTTGTAATAGATATGAGTAAAGAACATGAATATTCCAACCAAGTCTAATAAAACAGGCGTTAATTGTGTGAATCATGAGGACTACTAGAAAGTGTAAAATGGCTGATTGGTATATAAGACTAGGTGACCTAGTGTGTGTCCGTATACAATGTAATGTTTACCTGGTTACTGCATCTGATATATTCATTTCTCCTGGTAGTATTTCTAAAGTAGGAATGGAAATACAGAAAAAAATACAGTGCAATAAGATGTTAGCTAAATGTGCATACTTTATATACAGGCAAAATACATCGGGGCTCAAAGAGTCATAGCTTAATAGGAAATGTGCTCTGATGTATACTGTATTAGTGGAAGATTCTCCTTGCTTATGAAAGGACAGTAGTTGTCTCTTCCTTCCCATAATCAGTTTATGGTTGGTGGGCACTGACATGGATTATCTCAACACAAATTCAGTCAAGCCAGGTATTTTTAACTTGAAAAGAAACTGTTACTTTCCCCCACTCCCATTGTTGAAATTTTGCAGGCTCCTGAAGAAAGAAATATTTATTGCTTATCTAAACAAAGAGACTTCCTGAATACATTGGAGTCTCTAAAAACCCTTTAGCTTACATTACAGGCTAGTTAGGATTTTACTACAAACTGTCTGCAGAGAACTCTGTTTTATATTCTCAATAGTATATTGCTTGGAAGTGCTGGTGCTTTTAAATTTCTTCATATGTAATATTATTTAAGATAATAAATCCCATATAATAATATTTTAGTAGATAATTCTCTCTCCAACACATCAGGTTAAACTCTCTTCATCGGAATTATACCACCAGAAAGTTTGGCCTAATGAAATCAGGAATACAAACCAATTTTTAAATAAGAATCAGTGAACAGGATCAGATGAATAAGAACCAACCACATGAAAATCTGAGTATCTGCTTGAATTAGGGTGACCAGGTGTCCAGTTTTCAACCAGAACAGCCGGTCAAAAAGGGACCCTGGTGGCTCTGGTCAGCACCACCAACCAGGCCGTTAAAAGTCTGGTCGGTGGTGCTGCTCGGCTAAGGCAGGCTAGTCCCTACCTGTTCTGACACCACACTGCACCCTGGAAGTGGCCACCTGGTCTGGCTCCTAAGCAGGGTGGGGCTCTGCACGCTGCCCCCACCCTGAGAACCGGCTCCGAACTGCCATTGGCTGGGAACCGGCCAATAGGCTCGGGGGGGGGGGGGCAGTGCCTGCAGGGGAGACCAGCGTGCAGAGCTGCCTGTGTGCCTCTGCCCAGGAGCCAGACGTGCTGCTGGCTGCTTCTGGGGCGCAGCGCAGTCCATGGTGCCAGGACAGGCAGAAAGCCTGACTTAGCACCCCTGCTGCGCCATTGACCGAGAGCTGCAGGCGGTAAGCCTCTGCCCCAACCCTGAGGCCCAACCCCCCCCAACCCTGAGCACCCCCAAACCCGAAGCCCCTCCTGCACCCCACACCCCTCAAGCCTACACCCCAACCCTTTCCCAAGCCCAGAGCCCCCTCCCACACCCTGTAGCCCTCATCCCTAGCCCTCACCCCAACCCTCTGCCTCAACCTGCAGCACTCTCCCGCACTCCGAATCCCTCGGCACTACCCACCAGCCTGGAGCCCCCCTCCTGCACCCCAACCCCCTCATCCCCAGCCCCACCCCAGAGCCCACACCCTCAGCCAGAGCCCTTGCCTGCACCCCAACTCCCTGCCCCAGCCCAGAGCCCCCTCCTGCACCCTGAACCCCTCATTTCTGGCCACACCCTGGAGCCTTCACCCCCAGTTAGAGCCCTCACCCCCTCGCACACCTCATCCCCCTGCCCCAGGCCAGTGAAAGTGAGGGAGGGTGAATATAGTGAGTGGGGTGCGGGGCCTCAGGGAAGGGGTGGGACTAGGGTGTTCAGTTTTGTGCGATTAGGAAATTGGCAACCCTAGCTTGAATGACAACTCAGATTGAACCAAAAGTTTCCCAGTCTCAGAGGGAATCTGCCTTAAGTACTTATCTGGACACATTCAAAATGGTAAGGCATACAGGTATCATAGTAATGTTTTTGATCCTCACACCAATTCTGAGGACAGGAAAAGCTTTGGTCCCCATTTTACAGATATGAGAGAGAGAGAGAGAGAGAGAGAGAGAGAGGGGCTAGATAACTTGCCCATCGTCACACAGGAAGTCTGTGACAGAGCAGGGAATTGAGCCCTGCTCTTTTTAGTACCAGAATAGCAGGACAACTTCTCCATCCTTTTGGAGCCACCTGGCTCTGCTGAAAGTTTGAGCTGTACAGAAGCAGCTCTAACAATACTACTTGGAACAGACTGGAGAATCAGGCCTTATGTGTACTGTTTGTAGTTTTTCTTTTGACTTTTTTAAAAATTAAAATATATGTAGTAATCAACCTGAAAACTGTCAATAGGTGATCAGTGCATATTTTCTGGGAGCGTCACATGCCTGTATCACATTGGTTCCAATTCAATGTACAATATCCAACTCAACACTTTACTGTTGGTTCAGCAGGAAAGGGGACATGTGGTCATAAAAGTTAGCCATCCATATTTCAGCTACTTGATTTAGGGAATTAAACTGAGAACACTACACATTTGTTAATAATACACCTGTACAATGAACATTCATCCCCAAATTGCCATTCAGTTATATTTTTAACTGTACCAGCTTGGTACTGGTAGTTTGGGATAAAATATATTGTAAATTGCAGGCAAACAGTCATTTACTGTGCAGCTTCAAACCAGCATAATGGTTTTATTTCAAGATAACCCACTGTATGTGGAATAACTTCAAAAACAGTCGTAGATAAGCTAAATTCAAACAGTGTTGAACAGTCTCTCTCCCCTCTTGACAACACTATACAAAGTGTAAGTGTAATTTCAGAAGAGATTTAAGAATTGATCCTGGAAGATTTTTTTCTGCCAGTAGAGCTAGTTACCTTCGCAATATGGAGCTGCATTATTTCCTTCTACATGTCAAAGAGGCCAGGTGAAATATTGGATGATGACATCAGTTCTGTATGTCAAACACAGAGCTCTTTGCTTTGTTAGAAGGGGAAGGTGGCAGAAGAATGGGAGTAACTGTATGATGAAATAATGTAACTAGTACATGAGTATGCTAAAAGTCATTATCTGTGTTGAAGTAGGAGGCATGTGAGAACTGGAGGGGAGGGAAAGTTCTTTTAGTTCTATTTTTGCATCTGTTTAAAGGCATCAAAAAGCATAAACCTGAAATTAGAACGGAATGACATTTATTCAATGAAAAATGAACTAAACCTTTTCACAAAACAATTCTGTATTGTTCCAAAGTTTGGAGTGGGTTTTGTTTTGGGGGTGGGGGGGTTGAAAATGATTTTTTCTTAGGGTTCCCCCTTCCTTTCTCTTCCCTTTTCTTTATTTCCCCCTTTCTTTATTTCCCCCATACACACAATAAAAGAGCTGGAAGGGGGAGGGGAAAATTGAATGAAAAAAGGAGAGAAATAAAAATTTCAAATTTTTTTTCAATTTCAAACTTTTTAAAAAAAATTTGTTTCAGTGAAAAATATGAGGAGAAAGTTGAAAATGTTTGTGAAATTTTATTTTCAACTATTTTCCCCATGAGTGCTACCTGAAATGAGTATTTTGATCAGTCTGGGTATTCATTATTACTAATCTTAAATCACATAACACTAATCACATCTCTCTGAAGAAACTTTATCTTGTCTAAAGAATAGTAGTGGAAGCCCCTCACAGTCCATATCTAGTTGCTGTGGTTTTCAGTGTTTCTAGGAATACCATGAATACATTTATACCAATACTCTCAACTGCTTCCCACAGAGGTGATTGTGCTTTTGTTTGTTTTGAAATTTTCACATGAACCTACTCTTTCTTAATGGTATTTCAAACCAAGATGAACCATCCTGTTGAAAACCTCTCCTAGTATATTAACTCCACTTCATATTTCCTTTGTTTCTTCCCGATACAACCAACATAAAAAGGATGGCAGAAGTAAGAAGATTCTTCAAAAATTATCACTTTCAAACAGGCAGTTATCTAAGACTCAGAATTGCCTAAGCAGACAACGAGCAGCCAGTTCAAATTGTTACTTCGGTCATTGGAACAAACCAAAATTGATTTCTGATCATGTCTGCACATTGCCAATAATAAAAAGTGTGATAATATAATGTAACTGCTGGCTAAGTAGCATGAGGATGTTTCCCTCCAGTGACAGACTCTAAAGACTAGTGTTCAGCAACTTCTTTAGTTAATTTTTCAGCTCAACTGACAGACCTATTCTTCTGGTGTTGAAGGTTGTCTCTCTGTTGAGAGCACATGGTAGGTTTGTTACAAACTTGGAACTTAGCAAATGTAGGTGAGATAACAGTTTTATCCTCACTAATTCACACTGGTGAGGGAATGAAACACGAACCCAAGTGATGACTCTTTTTGCATGTTACCAAACTTTTGGGTATTTTATATGTGTTTTATATGTAAGACCTGCTGCGAGGGAAACAAAAGAAAAAGATAAGATATTGGGAGCAAAGAATGGCATAACATAAGCCTCCTGATTATAAATATAAAGCAGAGATGGCCCCCAGGATGTTCTCTTATCTGTCCTGCAGCCTGTGAGTAACTGTGTTTCTGGTCAGGAAGAGAACGCAAACCCAGTCTTATTTGCTTCAGCTACCTTCGATTGGTAGAGAAATAATCACGTTAGTTCATTACATGAAAAAAATGTAGCTTTCTAGTTTAATTCCAGTAAATCTAACAGTAAAGTTCTACTGCAGAAGGTCACAAAGCACTACCAGCTACTCTGTGCAGCTGAGTCTTAGAAAGGAGGATCCTGCCAAAGAACATCACATGTAATGAGTAACCAGTCTGCCCTGCATCAGTGTCTTGGGATACTTAAGTAAACATAGGGGATGTCAAGATGTAATAGAGGGAAATCTTGAAGTAGTGCTGAAGTAGCTGAGGAGAAGACTTGAACTGGCTAACTAGTGATGCAATAAGAAAAGGAGTACTTGTGGCACCTTAGAGACTAACCAATTTATTTGAGCAGAACCTTTCATGAGCTACAGCTCACTTCATCAGATGCATACTGTGGAAAGTATAGAAGATCTTTTTATACACACAAAGCATGAAAAAATGGGTGTTTACCACTACAAAAGGTTTTCTCTCCCCCCACCCCACTCTCCTGCTGGTAATAGCTTATCTAAAGTGATCACTCTCCTTACAATGTGTATGATAATCAAGGTGGGCCATTTCCAGCACAAATCCAGGGTTTAACAAGAACGTCTGGGGGGGGGAGGGAGGAGGAAAAAAGAAGGGGAAATAGGTTACCTTGCATAATGACTTAGCCACTCCCAGTCTCTATTCAAGCCTAAGTTAATTGTATCCAATTTGCAAATGAATTCCAATTCAACAGTCTCTCGCTGGAGTCTGGTCTTGAAGTTTTTTTGTTGTAATAACGCAACTTTCATGTCTGTAATCGCGTGACCGGAGAGATTGAAGTGTTCTCCGACTGGTTTATGAATGTTATAATTCTTGACATCTGATTTGTGTCCATTTATTCTTTTACGTAGAGACTGTCCAGTTTGACCAATGTACATGGCAGAGGGGCATTGCTGGCACATGATGGCATATATCACATTGGTGGATGTGCAGGTGAATGAGCCTCTGATAGTGTGGCTGATGTTATTAGGCCCTGTGATGGTGTCCCCTGAATAAATATATGGGCACAGTTGGCAACGGGCTTTGTTGCATGGATAGGTTCCTGGGTTAGTGGCTCTGTTGTGTGGTACGTGGTTGCTGGTGAGTATTTGCTTCAGGTTGGGGGGCTGTCTGTAGGCAAGGACTGGCCTGTCTCCCAAGATTTGTGAGAGTGTTGGGTCATCCTTCAGGATAGGTTGTAGATCCTTAATAATGCGTTGGAGGGGTTTTAGTTGGGGGCTGAAGGTGACGGCTAGTGGCGTTCTGTTATTTTCTTTGTTAGGCCTGTCCTGTAGTAGGTGACTTCTGGGAACTCTTCTGGCTCTATCAATCTGTTTCTTCACTTCCGCAGGTGGGTATTGTAGTTGTAAGAATGCTTGATAGAGATCTTGTAGGTGTTTGTCTCTGTCTGAGGGATTGGAGCAAATGCGGTTGTATCGCAGAGCTTGGCTGTAGACAATGGATCGTGTGGTGTGTTCAGGGTGAAAGCTGGAGGCATGTAGGTAGGAATAGCGGTCAGTAGGTTTCCGGTATAGGGTGGTGTTTATGTGACCATCGTTTATTAGCACTGTAGTGTCCAGGAAGTGGATCTCTTGTGTGGACCAGGCTGAGGTTGATGGTGGGATGGAAATTGTTGAAATCATGGTGGAATTCCTCAAGGGCTTCTTTTCCATGGGTCCAGATGGGCCTAACAACATCAGCCACACTATCAGAGGCTCGTTCACCTCCACATCCACCAATGTGATATTGGCCCTAACGAAAAACGTTTTAGGGACATCCGATGAAGCGATCTGTAGCTCACGAAAGCTTCTGCTCAAATAAATTGGTTAGTCTCTAAGGTGCCACAAGTACTCCTTTTCTTTTTGCAAATACAGACTAGCACGGCTGTTACTCTGAAACTAGTGATGCAATGCTGCCACAAACAGGTCTTTCCATTCCAGTTGCCAGAATGGTAGCAGCAACATATTCCCCATTCAAGCAGCCTCAGACAGCATGAAAGAAGATACTAAAAGGAACAGATTTTTTTTTTTTTAAATAAAGTACACAAAAGCAATCCAACTCATACAGCCAAATTTATCCCGGGCATAAGTGGATGCAATTTACATGGATTTCAATGGGATTTGTGGTTTCTTATATGCCTGGGCTGAATTTAGCTTTTAGTGTGTATTAGAGATGAGCCTGATTTAAACCCTCAGGTCTAAACACTCCATAACATTTGGGTTGTTAGAAATTCAGATCCAGATTTTTGTAGTTTGTTTCCATTGCTAGTACATAGAGGGGTATTTATTTAAACACTATTGTTTCCCCTACACAGTCAACGTGGGCATCATATGGAAGACAAAAACAAATACTTGCCCAGCAAAATTTCTCCATTACAAAGGATATCTTTTAAGACTATCAAGTTGTCCTGTTCTATCTTGGGTACTTTTCAGTGTTCATCAGCACTCCTGTCCCTATAAGGTTCAGATGAATCTCACACAAACCCACACAACCAGCACCAACAACTGAATAGGTTTAATGCTCCCCAGCCATAGATCAGGATCTGAAAATGATCATGCTGTTTTTTCAAAAATTACTTAGATCCTATTCAACTTTCTTTTAAATTCAGGTCAGCTATTCATTTTTTAAACTATTAATGTAATCCACCAAGACTTCCCCACAAGAGTAAGAAGCTGTGTAATAAAACACATTTTGAACATCTTTAACATTTCTGAATGACTTTCTTTGCAACAAGTGTGTTCTTATCCTCTTGTGGAAGTGACAGAGCTTTCTAAAGCAAAAATTGCACACCAGTCTATTCACATATACACACATATGACCAGTTTCTTCAGAATAAGCATGCACGTTCTGTGTTGGTACTCTAATATAAAATAAGAAACCTGGGGTGAAATCCTAGTCCTATTGAAGCCAACAGCAAAACTCCCGTTGACTTCAGGTTGTCACCCTGGAGCCTAATTGTCAAACTGAGCCTCCATTTCTTCCCCCCCACCCCCGACTCAGTGAATTGCATCCATGATTTTGTCAGGAAAAAGCCTGCATGAAGTGCAGGTGCAAAATTTTGTCTGTAAAAAACAAATATTTTATGGGAAGTTTTTGAAGGAATTGCAGTAGTCTTTTTGCCAAATAAATTTAGGTATCAGAAAAACAAATGAAGAAAAAGAAAGATTTTACATACCCACTTTGATAATTGTATTGCTAATTCCTTTTTGGATTCATTATTTCAGGAGGTTAGCCCTGATCCTATGATGGGCTGTGCATAAGCATAGGGGGCCATCACCTACTGACAACTCACCTGAGGAGCAGCTACATACTACCACACAGAATGATCACAAAGCTGGATCAAGGCCCGAGTATGTGAGTGTGATCAGTGTGAGTAGAATACTGTGCCTATGCACAGCACCAATGACTTCTGTGTGGTACTGATGTAGTTAATACACCATCATTCTGATTTCCATATGAGCAACCCAATGACCTAGTCTTCAGCTTTTATAACCAAACCATTCAGTACATTCGCCGTTGCTCTTTACTTTGTATCATCAACTAAATCAGTGCAAAGTGAGTATTAGACCACCATCATAGTGATCAGATAGCATTTTACACTCACTTCACTCTGGTGTAAATGATTGCACAAAATGCAGTGCAACCTGAGACTATTTTTTTTTAAATGTAGGCTTCACACAATATCTTTCACATATTTATGGTTAAGTGGAGATTGTTTAAACAATCTGCAATTAACCAAGTTTGAGAATTGTACTTAATACAAAACCTTTAACTAGCTAAGTCTGTAAAATTCTGTCCTTGAATTAGTAAAGCTGAACAGATATCTAATCATAACTTGCATGTTAATGATGCTCTTTGAATGCAGTGCATGACTTTACAATCAATTCAATCTGATTGATTTTTGCAGGACTGGGGTCTAGTTCTATTGTTGATTTACTTATTTTTTTAAAAGATTGACAGTTTAAAAAAAAAAGTGGAATCCAATCTACCAGAATCATCCATTGCAGAGCCCCTAAAATTAATTCAGCTTTCATGTAGAGAACCAGACCGAGACAAAGCTTGTAGAAGTTTAAATCCCGGAGAGTCAGAGGCTTAAAGTGACCTTTAGGGCCTACAACAGGATTCATACATGTAACCTTCCACAAACTGCAACTATGGGTTAGACTTTACAACCCTTATTCATAAAGACTAGTGCCTTAATCTGCATGTAACACCACTGAATACTTACAGAATAAGGTACTACTCAATATGAATATTGGTTGCTGACTCTGACTCTATATAACTAAATCTAATGCCTCTCCAAACATTTATGGCCAAGGTATTTTATATCAGTATTAAGACTAGCTGTGAGTGGCCCTCCAAAAAGATTTGTGCTATTCTTTCCCAGAGATAAAGAGCAAGCACAAGCTTAGAATCAAAATTATCTTCCTTTTACTTAAAGAGAGAACATAAACAACATATCCATAAGAGAACACATAGTGTCTCCTATAGCAGGCTGAACGGTGCCTCTCAAAATGACTTCCTGCAGCTGCACACAGCAGACTCCTAAAGACAAAAGAGTTACATTACACAAATCAAGGACATGAGCCAACGTTTACTAAGGTCAATGGCAGTCTCTGTTGAATTCAGTGGGCTTTGGATAAGACCGTGAATCATAACAGATAAAAGTTACATGCAAGCCCTTTAGGGGTATGGATTCAATTTTGTTAATAAATATAAGAAGTTCAGATGTTTAAGCGAAGTATCAAACTGTCAGAACCACTGAGTCTGCAAAAAATCAGCCTGGTAAGCTCATAAGAAAACAGACTTTTTTTCAATTAAAAAGATTTTGCATACTTTCATTTCTGGTCTTGGCTAGGATCTGGAATTGCAAAGGGGTGCAAAATGAGAACAAAAAGCTATCTGGACACCTCAGAGCACGAAAACGGTTCAGATAGAATTTCATTTTTAAATCTAGCTGAATGTGCCAGGTAAAATGGAGATCATATTTCCCCCCAAAATGGTCCATTAATCCCTACATTTCACACAGGTGCTTCATGTTTTTGCAAAGACATTTGAATCATGAAATCCACTGCAAACACCCTACGTCACAGAGGACATTTTGATTTTCATTGCTTGTTTGTATGTAAATATCTACCTGCTGGTGGTGGTCAGATTTACCAAGACAATCATCAGTCACTTAATTTTGCAACTAACAATACCGAGATTTGGATTTGGTAAGAATAAGGGATAATAAAACAGGATTTTGGTATGAATGAAGACTGCATGATCAGACCCCCAGTTAAAATTCCTGCTCCTTTAATCTTCCCATTATATCTTACTTATATGCCCATATTTAAGTATTAATTTAATTCTAATAATTACTGCTGCTATGCAATGCAAAATTGATCAACTAAGTCAAGATAAGAGGTATTTTAAATTGCCATTTATTATTTCAACAAGGAAGAGTCACGGGGGAAACTTGTTTAAGATGTAATGTATTTGATGCCCAAGATCTCTAGCACAAGTCTGCATTTACTACTATTAGAATTTGCTAAATTTAGAAAGGAGAGAGAGAGAATGCATGCTACCTAATTTAAAAAAAAAAAACTTACTTGAGGCTGTTATTTGCATTAAGTGACATTCCACTGAACACTGACAGTGACTTGCCATTTGCATCCCATTTTCATATCCTGTTGAATTACTCATTGTGAGCTCAATCATGTGGGGTGCTGAGTAACGACAGGAGGCTCCCTCAGTGCTCGGCAGGACCAGGCCCTCTTATATTTGACACTGCCTTAGATTCCAGCACCCTTATCACCAGGGTCCTCTAGGGTGGGGGAAATTTGTCAGTGATTACATTAAACAAAAGATCAAATATTGGTTGGAAAGACTGCAAATCCCTTTGAACCTCTGCAACTCTGAGAAGCTATCAGCTGTCTCTCTTCTTTCTTTATTCACCAGTCTGTGCAGTTTTTAATCAATAGAAGTGAATATCCTTTTCCTGTCAATTGTCTCATATTATGAGATCTGATGATGAAAGGGAGATTTCCTAATGAGTGCTACTATCCAGTGGCATGGAAACAACTAGGCACTCTGCGGTGTTATAAGAGACTTAATACTTTAAGGAGGAAAGCAGATTCTAAAGAACAAAACCATCATTGTTAGTACCAATCTTTTTTGTAAAGGCTAGCTAAAAGAAAGGTGGGATAGTCTTTCACCTGTACAAGCAACGCATTTATACTTATTTTCTCCTGCACTGCAATAGCAAAGCCCATTTAGATGAATATTTAATAGGAGGAAATCCCTGCCCTGCTGCCCTCTGCAGCTGCAGAGAGCTCTGGCCCATTGGGACCATTAGATTCTTATGACAGTGTCCTACAAAAAATAATTTTGTAGGAAGTCTGGAAGAAGCCAGCATGCTGCATTTAAATGTACAGTGGCTTCATCTTTGTAGCACTGAAATTTGTGTGGTATGTCTGATGTACCACGTACATGCTCAAGATATTGTGGGGTTTTCATCCCTATTAGCATGTGTCACTTGCCATTACAAACGTCAAATATTCATTGTACATGCAAACTATACTACAACATGAATTTACACACAATAAAAGGGACAAATGGCATGTGATAGAAACAGCAATGTCACCATGTAGAGTTCCAATTCTGTTCTGAATGGAGTAAACACATACACTGGATATAATGCTAACTTGGCCCTTCTCCTAGGGTTTGGCTTTACTGAGAACTCAAATCACTACATAGAACAGACTTCAGCCTAAGTATTGCCATAAAGCCTGGATGTTCTCAGGGTTCCTTGGTCTCCTCCTTCTCTGCTTCCAGTTACCACTCTCACTAAAACAGTCCTTTCTTCAATGCTCCTAGACTACAGTCAATTAATTTCTGTGAAGCTGTCTGAACATCCCCTGAAAATAACTCAAGCATGACTCAGCAAAAAATAGTCACTGATCCATGAGTGGACCTTCCCACTTATCCCATGACTCCTTACTTTGCTTAAGAGCCTTTGGCATGGAACCGCATCAAAGGCTTTCTCAAAGTCCAAGTACGCTATATACAACTGGATCACACTTTTCCAAACATTTGCTGATACCTTCAGAGAATTCTAATAGGTTGGTGAGGCATAAGTTTCCCTTTGCAAAAGCTGTGTGACCCTTCCCCAACATATCATGTTCATTTCTGTGTGTGATAGTTCTGTTCTATACTATAGTTTCAACCAATTGGCCTGGTACTGAAGTTTGGTTTACCAGCCTGTAATTGCCAGGACCCCCCAGAGCCTTTTAAAAAAAAATCAGCATCACATTAGCTATCCTGCAGTCATTCGGTACAAAGGGTGATTTACATGATAGGTTACATACCACACTTAGTAGTTCTGCAATTTCATATTTGAGTTCCTTTACAACTCTTTAGTGAATACCATCTGGTCCTGGTGACTCACTGATTAATTTATCAATGCCTTCCAAAAACTCTATTGCCCCCTCAAACTGGGACAGTTCCTCAGTGTTGTCACCTAAAAACAAATGGCTCATGTGTGGGACTTTCCCTCGCATCCTCTGCAGTGAAGATCAATAGAAAGAATTCATTTAGCTTCTCTCCATATCACATCTCTGCCAATTAGCACATACACTCACGCTGTACAGTATATCAGCTCTGAAAGTAACACTTCTTGGAGGATTGTTTGTAGACTGACAGAATTAATTACAACACTAGGTTAGCTGGCCTATGCATGGACCTGAGAGTATTCCCCTACCATCTACCTCTCCACCCACTTCACCCAACCCTCAGGCTTTCAGTTTATCTACTGGTCCATCTCACCTCTACGAAATATTCATTAGATTCAAATACAATAATTGACAGCTTTTTCCCCCACAACTCTATTTCATATATTTTTTCATAAAGGCCCGACATCTTTAGATGCATGTCATTAAATGCATAAACAAGGTATAAAATAGGATAAACCCTGGCTCTGCAGAAGTGGCATTGATTAATATAGTCTTTAAAAGTTTTTTTTGTCAGTGATTTCCTTAAGAGTTCCGCTATATTTTATATAATTGTTTTGTGAATTTTAAAGTGACATTTACAGTCAGCTACATCTCTATAGTCATCTGCAATCACACTTAATTGTGCACTATACATATGGAATGTCAGCATTTTATTTTAGAATGTAGAGTTTTAAGTTTGTTTTTATAAATGTTCTAAGTGGAATGATCATTTGAGTAGGTTTAAGGTATAGTAGTGCCAGTAAATGATCTCAGAGCTTTCGCTGTCACCTAACAGAGCCCAGTTAGGTATTATTAGGATTTTCTTTATATGCTTCCTCGCCCCCCCCCCCCACATACACACATCTTTTAAAAGCTACTTTTCAGTTTTCTTTTTCAATTAAAAAGAACAAATAATCCTCATCACCCACCAACCACCTACACTCACATTTCAACATATTTGTGGTAAACATAGTTATAAAGAGAATGCCCAATATCACTGTACTCATTGCTTATTTGTGTGTTAGAATTTTAGGGTAAGATACTGAGCGGTTGTAAAGTTCCATCAACTTTAATGGCTATAAACAGATTTATACAAGCTGAAAATCTGCCCCTGAGAGGAAATCAAGAGATTATAAGCAATTAAGTAATTGCTTACATATTGCTTACATATTTGGGAGGGTGTGTGGCCAACTAGATAGAGTGGGGACACAGGCTCTACTTCCAGCTCTACCACTGGCATGCTCGGTGACCTTGGACAAGTCATTTCTTGTGTCTATTTTCTATCTGTGAAATGGTGAAAATACCACCACACTTGTATAAAGTGCTTTGAGATCTTTGGATGAAAAGCAAACAGAGTTAGGTATTAGTATAACATGTTTAAATGTAACTCTCAGTCACCAAAGAGAATCAAGCATTACAATACATTCTGGGTAGATACTTTGCAAATGTTCCAGTATGTACAATTTGTTGTAGGAGCAGCAATGATCTGTATGACTATGCTGTGTATAACCTGTAGGTTCAAAAGGTCTGTTACACCTCCACCCCCATCCCCACTTTGTCTCCTCTCCCTCTTTGAATACCTGTGAAGTGGCTTTCCCCCTCCCTCCTGGAATGCTTGTGGGATGAATGGGCTGCTTGAGCAGCTGGAAGATCAGAAGAGCTTCCAGGTAGACAAGGTGTCTGGGACTCTGATTAGGCAGCGATCACACGCCCCGTGCATGGACACTGCCCAAGGTGGAGTGTGACCAACCAGACGTGGCCAAGTCATCTCTAGTCGCAGGCCATGAGGAGCAGGTCTTTAAAAGGGGAAGGGGCCATGTGCTTAGAAGTGCACTCACAAGATTGTACCTCCCGTGAAGGCCTTTCGCCCGGACTGCCTGGCCAGTGGTTCGTTGCGTTGCATTTCATCGTGCCTCGGGAAGACTTACCTTCATCGCACCATCCATCGCTGCGCCATGGGACACTTACCTTGAAGGATCCTGACATCTCCAGTGCCGTGCCTGTCCTGGGAGCATGAGTATGCGAGTGTGACCCTGCCCCTTCTTTTGAGCTTAGCTATCAGTATAATAAATGTTCTGCTTTCTGCCAAACTCTGGTGGGTCATTAGTCCTCCCTAAGCTTACTAGCTGGCCCAATTTTGGGTAACACAATTTACAAATACATGAAAAGGTAGAGGCAGCTCTAAAAGCAGGAACGGATTCTTCCAAGTTGTAATTGTGGCTCTGAGACTGCCTATCTTGGGCAACTCACTCAGGGCTTAATTTTCAGAAGTTCCGAGTGCACCCAATTCCATCTGAGGTCAATGAGACCTGTCAGCATTGTAATCTCTCTGTATCTTTGTTTCCACATATAGATAAAAAGAAGTCTTGCCTAACTCATTGGATTGTTGGGAGCATTTGTTAATGTTAGCCCGGTGTTGAAGAAACACAGTTACATAAGTGCTATTTATCATGGCAGCTACTGTGTAGTTTGTCAGCTGTACTCCACTTGTGTTAAGTTTTAAAATATTAGATTAGCACACTAAAAAAAAAAAAAAAAAAAAAATCAGTCCTACGGGTCCCATTTAATCCCTGCACGGTATATGGTTAGGCAATAGTTTTCCTAAACCCTGGAAAACAAAATAGGTTAGACAAGAATCATGACAAACACTATATTTAATTCTTCCTGTTATTTTATTAGGAAAAATTTATGGTTCATCATTACAGGGGTGGCCAAGCCACAGCTTGTGACCCACATGCAGCTCTTTTACAGTTAAAGTGTGGCTCATGGAGCCACCCCATGCTCTCCCCCATCCTCCACCTAACAGACTGGGTGGAAGCTTAGGTCTTCTGCCTTGCAGCAGGGTGGTGGGCCTAGGGACTTCTACCAGAGATTTGGTGACCCCTAGTTCTTGTATTATGAGAAGGACTAAATAACAACACTTCCTTATTTACTTTCTCACACCAGTCATGATTTTATAGACCTTCTATCATATTCCCCCCTTAGTCCTCTCTTTTCCAAGCTGAAAAGTCCCAGTCTTATTAATCTCTCCTCATATGAAAGCTATTCCATACTCCTAACCATTTTTTGTTGCCCTTTTCTGAACCTTTTCCAATTCCAATATAACTTTTTTGAGATATGGGGGACCACATCTGTACACAGTATTCAAGATGTGGGCATACCATTGATTTATAATTTTGCGAGATTCCTTTGTAACTCTTCGCAGTCTGCTTTGGACTTCACTATCTTGAGTAGTTTTGTATCATCTGCAAATTTTGCCACCTCATTGTTTACCCCTTTTTCCAAATCATTTATGAATATGTTGAATAGGACTGGTCCCAGTACAGACCCCAGAAAGACATCACCTTTTATCTCTCTCCATTCTGAAAACTGGCCATTTATTCCTACCTTTTGTTTCCTATCTTTTATCCAGTTACTGATCTGTGAAAGGACCATCCCTCTTATCCCATGACACTTACTTTGTTTAAGAGCCTTTGGTGAGGGACCTTGTCAAAGGCTTTCTGAAAATCTAAGTACACTATAGCCACTGGATCACCCTTGTCTACATGCTTGTTGACCCCCCTCAAAGAATTCTAGTAGATTGGTGAGCATGATTTCCCTTTACAAAAGACATGTTGACTCTTCCCCAACAAATCACGTTAATGTAGGTGTCTGACAATTCTGTTCTTTACTATAGTTTCAACCAGTTTTCCAGGTACTGAAGTTAGGCTTACCAACCTGTAATTGCCGGGATCACCTGTGGAGCCCTTTTTAAAAATTGATGTCATATTAGTTATCCTACAGTCATTTGGTACAGAAGCGGATTTAAATGATAGGTTACATACCACAGTTAGCAGTTCTGTAATTTCACATATGAGTTCCTTCAGAACTAAAGAGAGATTTTTGCTCAGTTTTAATCATATTTAATTTGAGGGAGTGGTAGGATATTCTTGAGGTGATGTTGGAGACATAGCCAACTGTAGCATTTCCCATCCTTCCTCAGAAGCAGGAAGTATGGATCACTGTCAGAGGCAGGATACTGGACTAGGTGGACCACTGTTCTGACTCAGCATGGTAATTCCTATAACCCTAGACAAAGAGAGATACAAGCTTATTCAGAAAGAGAGATAAGGGCCAAAAAGGCAGAATAGAGAGTTGTCAGCACCAAAATGATGAGACACCAAAGGAATAGATGAGGTCACCCAAGAGGATAATACAGATGGAGATAAAGGTCAAATCCCTGGGGAACATGAGCAGGGAGGGGGAACAAGGTTTCCTCAAAGGTATTGCATCAGGAGTGGTCAACAAGATGAGGTTTGTTATGAGAGGCTACAGCAAGCTATAGTTTGGAGTACTGGAGAGCAGGAAAAGCTATTTCACCCTGTTAAAGATACATCCCTGACTTCAACACTCAGGTTGTTTATGAAAAGAGGGAGTGAACACATGCATCCTCTCACCACTTCCTTCCTGTGGTGAATCAATAGGTCAACAATCTGAAGTTCCAGTGAAATATGTACACTAGCTTGAACTTTCTGTTCTTTCAGATATGAAGGGAAGAAAAAAAAAATCAACCAAAATACATGAGTTACTTCATCTAGATAAATTAGTCAGAAGGACAAGGACAAGTCACTCCCAAGAAATATGAGATGTCAGAATTTATAAATAAATTCAAGTTCATTCAACCTGCTTTGAGATGGGCCTTGAATGCTGGAGGTTATATTTATGCCCACTTTGGGTTCTGACGTATTTGCTCTCTCTCTCTCACACGCGCACACACTTATACCCTTAAAATTACTCCACATTTATATTTTGCTTGTCTTTTCTGACAACACCAAAACCAATATATCAAATGCTACTAAAAATAGACTTTTTAATTGTTGTTTCATTTCTAAAATAGCACTAAGTTTAGTTAATATAACTGAGCAGAGACAACCAGTGCCTCATACCAGGCATACCACAGAGTCACACAAAACTGCTAACACAAATGCTGAAACAAAACTAGGGTTCTGTTTCAATAGTTCTCTCTTTTTTTAAATACAAACTGCTTCCAGTGTCCATCAATTTTTAAAGCAGGACAGTTTAGAACCAGCTAATTTAATCATGTTTTGATTAATGCACACTGAAAATTTCTTTTTTAAGGTACTGAATCTAATCCTGCAATTTTTATTTAGTCATAATGTCCATTGACTTAAATGAATGTTTTGACTGGGTCAGGTTTGCAGGCTTGAGCCCTTAATACACTAATTATCTTCTACCTAAAAACCACTATATGCTATAACTTACTTTAATTTATAGTGACTCTATATAGTTAAATCAAACCACCTGGCTCAACTGATTACAGTGCAGAAAGAACACAGTCCTTTTGTGTTACACCTCATGGAAGTATAATCTGGCAAACTTGAAACAAACATAAGCATCAGATATCTTGACTTGCGAGTTCAGTGGTGTAATAAATTTGCAATGCATTACAGCAGTCATCATTAGGACCGATTAAAAGTTTTCCATCAATTTTTTCCCCTCCAACAGGAAATTGGGTTTTCAACTATGTCAAGAAAAGAGTCATGTAAAAAGTCTGCTTTCCAAGAAAATGTTTGGGTTTTTTTGTTTATTTGGTGGAAAATTGATAACTTTCAGAGGAAAACTGAAAGTTTGGGGTTTTGGCAGTTTTGGATTGAAAGTTTTCAGCTTTTGGTTGTTAAAAGCCAAGAAGTTTTCTAATGAGAAGTTGAACTATTCTGCAGAACAAACAGTTTTCTAACCAGCTCTAATTACCATTAAAAAGCCAGTGTGTGTCAATAGATGTCAGACATATCTTCCGTATTCTGAGAAAAACCTATGGTATGAGAATCTCCATTCACTGAATGACTTGGCAGGACAAGACAGTTGCAGTCAAAAAGATCGTCTCCTTAGAAAGGTCACTGTTTATAACAAAAGTAAAATAATTTAATATATTCAAAGCAAAGAAAACTTCCAGCTTGGGGTTCAACTCTGTTGTGTGACATTTGGCATTAGGCAACATTTCCTATACGGTCAATTTATAGTCCTTCCTCTGTGCAAGGGTAGGGAACAATGAGCTAATTTAACCTTTTGTTCACCAGAGACCAGTTAGTGCCCAAGCACAATGTCACTGTATGTTAGATTCAGCATTTGACAGTGATTAATGATGAATAGTGAACCTACATTGTACAAACACACTCTATATCCAAAATAGGAGCAGTTTGATGAAATGAGGATATAGGGTAGGCATAATTTACACATATTTGAATGGTGCAAACAGGAAGAAGGGTGAGGAACTTAGTGTGGCACTCAGAAGTAGAACTAGAAACAACAGAACAAAATTAAGAAGTTTGGATTGAATACCAGGAAAGCTTGCTGAGAGTGATACATACTGGGTGATGGACCAGTCTCACAGAGGAAAGGTGGGAACCCCAATGCTTAGGACTTAATTAAAACTATACAGGACAAAAAGGTAGAGTAATGAACAATCTTGAGTTTTCAGGGAGATGCATGAGATCAATTTGATTAAATCCACCTCCAACCGATGATTTTATTGCCTTAGAATTGAATTCGTGAAAAAAAGATTTCTTCTCTCATTAGTAATGGTCTGAAATGAAATTTTACACAACAGTATATTGCACTTCAATATTGCATTTCCATAAAATTACAGTGAATTGCAGCATAAAAATGGAAATACAACAATGGAAATAAATCTCAACTGAAGACTGCCTGACTATATGTAGCTTTAATATATTTGTACTCATTATTAGGTGACAAAAGTAAACGTGATGTGTTAGTGGTGTTTATTGGGGGGATTACAGTGGACGAGAAGCTGGAGTCAGCATTGTGCCCTTGTTGCCAAGAAGGCCAACGGCATATTGGGCTGTATTAGTAGGAGCATTGCCAGCAGATTGAGGGAAGTGATTATTCCCCTCTATTCGGCACTGGTGAGGCCACACCTGGAGTATTGTGTCCAGTTTTGGTCCCCGCACTACAGAAGGGATGTGGACAAATTGGAGAGAGTCCAGCGGAGGGCAACAAAAATTATTAGGGGGCTGGGGCACATGACTTACGAGGAGAGGCTGAGGGAACTGGGGTTATTTAGTCTGCAGAAGAGAAGAGGGAGGGGGATTTGATAGCAGCCTTCAACTACCTGAAGGGGGGTTCCAAAGAGGATGAAGCTAGGCTATTCTTAGTGGTGGCAGATGACAGAACAAGGAGCAATGGTCTCAAATTGCAGTGGGGGAGGTCTAGGTTGGATATTAGGAAACACTATTTCATTAGGAGGGTGGTGAAGCACTGGAATGGGTTACCTAAGGAGGTGGTGGAATCTCCATCCTTAGAGGTTTTTAAGGCCTGGCTTGACAAAGCCCTGGCTGGGATGATTTAGTTGGGGATTGGTCCTGCTTTGAGCAGGGGGTTGGACTAGATGACCTCCTGAGGTCTCTTCCAACCCTAATATTCTATGATTCTATTGGCCTCTTTTACTTTTATTTTTTCTTAGATTATGTATTTTAATATTATAGATGTATACTTTAAACTTGAACATTTTACTTACCCCATCAATTCATTACAATTGTAATCTTAGGCCAATTCACTTTACAGAATACAGATGAAAAAGTACCTAATTGTGATTCAATTTACACAAAACATAGTAGTTAGCATACTTAGATCAAGGAAATTTCAAGGAAAGAGGGAGTGCGTGCACACTAAACATGGGATTAATTATGCTAATTTTCTTATATTACATATAGACACACACACGCACATGTGTGTATAATTCCTGGAGATAGACTTTCTACAGTGGTTTTTTAACAGTAAAATATCACAGTTCAGAATTGCACAAGGAGACTAACAGGCAGCCAAGTTCTCTTTTATCAAGTGCTCTTGGAAGACACTTGGTCTCTTTCAGCACTATTCAGACTCCTCTCTATTTATAATATTCAGCTTCCAGCCCAGTTAACTGTGTATATCTGCCTGTACACTCATGAAAAACATTTCTGTCTATTACTGACCATATGTTTTCAGGTGTTGTTGTGTGACATCAGAATCTGGCCCAGTTACTCTGCTATACCAGTGTAAATCTAGACAAATCAATACAAGACAGTGGAGCTGCTCTGAATTTATACTGGTGTAACAGAGAAGTAAACCTGGGTCACTTTGTCAACACAAAAATAAACTTATCTGTAGCTTCCATGTAATCTATTAAAGGACTTTTAGTGGTTTAAAGGCACCTGCTGTGCTGCACAGTACCTGAGATAATTTGGTAGCTGTAGTTTGAATGTAACAGGATTAATCTGTTTCATAATCTGGAAGAACCCTAGGTACTGATGGTCCAGTTTGAGAAAGGCAAGTTGATCACAGGTTCTGGTGGATGACCAAATCTTATCCCCTACCGCAAAGCTGGGTGTTGGCTAGGGGGACCAGTTGGCATAACATTTGTAAGTTGCCTTGGTGACAAAGTGCTATTGGAGTTCTTGGGGTGTATCTGCTGGATGTGGGCAGTGAGTTCGGTGATAGTGGGCATGGACATTTTGGAGTGGATCTTTGGATGAATGTGAGGATGGAGACGATAGTTAACAAAGAAGGAGTCTGCTTATGTAGGTGAACTCAGCAGGAAGGATCAAAGGCAACCAATTATCTTGATGATTGCTTTCTAGTCTATGTATGCATTGGTCTTGGACCTGATTGACCCACTCTGCCTGACCATTGGTCCTTGGGTGATATGCCACTGAGGCATCAATACCCAGGGCATAAAATACCCAGGTGGCATAAAAAAATTCCTACCAGAAGCAGGAAATAAAGTATGGTGCCCAGTCAGATACCATGTCCATAAGCAAGCTGTGGAGACAAAAGAACTTGTTCACAAACAGGTGGGCTGTCTCTTGAGCAGAGAGAAGTGACTGACATGAAACAAAAATGAGACACCATAGTTAAATGGTCAATTACCACTGGAATTGTAGTGTGGCTCTTCTTGACAAAATGGATCAGGTACAAAGATTGATGACTGGATGAAACCCTTTGATAGGTTCTCCTAGCAAATGTGTGTAGAGGGCCTGAAGCTCTCTCTCTGTGTGTGAGTGTGAGAGAGAGAGAGAGAGAGAGAGAGAGCGAGCGCGAGTGCGTGCATATATTCAACTGAATGGGATCTTGGCTTCTGGCAGTTGTAACTCTGCTGCAGGGGCTGTATGTCTACCTTCCCTTGTGAAAGCCATTGGCAAAGTCAGGGTATTTGTGGTGATCTCTGCCACAGCAGACAGGCTGAGGTTGGCCCTGAGGGTCCTGGGGGGTTCACTCCCTGGAGGTTCAAAGTTTTCCAGTGTGTGGCATGAACTGTAGCATGTACCAGTTTGGTCCTTGGGTCCTGGGAGACAGGATTGCCAGCAATACCAGGAGCTAAAAAGTGTAGGGTTCCTAGCGAATTCAGGGGTCATGGGTAGAAAGCCAGGGCATATCTAGGATGACCAGAGCATGATGTTCCCAGTTTATACCAAACTGGAAGGCATCCTGATGCTTCCAGAGAGTAGCAACTGTCATTGGCATGGCCTGTTGGGCTAATGGTCCCAAAGAGAAGATACTCATCAGTAGTCTCAACCAGATCTGGAGAGTTCTTGCATGTCGTATACCGCATGGACCTCAAAGTTCAAGATACCCAGGGCACCCAAGTCAACTTGGACCTCTAGATGAATCTTGGGGCTTGCCAGTGTTTGAATCAGTGGGTATATGCAGAGCTGCATTGGAAACTGGCTTGCCAGTCCTGCTGTGCTGACCGAGGGCCTCCCAGAGGAGGAGAAAGACCAAACAAGATTGGACTCACTCCTTGGGGCTCAGGCCCTACCATTTCCCAGCCCCTGTGCTGTCTGTGTCTTCGCTGGGCACATCAATGCAAGGTAGCTAGGTTGCCAACACAGGCCCAGTTGCTGGTGTCAGAGCTTCTCTGCATTCGAGAGCTGTGGGCAGGGCCTGGTTGACTGTCATGGGTTGTGATGCCAGGGAAAAAACTCACGTGGTTGGGGATCATGGACAGAGATGCTGATGGCCTCTGGAGAATTGATGCACGCTCTCAACACCACTCCATGAGTGGATCGTCAATTCTGATGCATAAGCCAATATATTGTGGGGGGAGATTCTAGCCACATGAGCTCATCTTTTATAATCTTGTTTAACCCCGGTGGAAGTGGTTACACTATCTCATTCCACCTGGTGTCAGAAGCCAAACGATGACATTTGGCAGCGGGTGAGTATCTCTGTTGTGAAGCCTGAAGGGCTGAATCAGTGGTCAGTGTGTGATTGGTGTCAAAGATAATAGACGTGGCTTGAATGAATTCCTCCAATTGTCCCAAAAAGGGGCTGGACTGTTCCAGAAGGGATGGGGGAAGCCCAAGCCAAAGCCTTCCCAGTGAACAAGAGACTCATACAGGCCTGATCGGTAGGGAATGATTGAAAGTGCACAAAGAACAGGAGCCAGCATTGGCTTGGGAATCCCCAAAACTCGTCCTGATCAAATTAAGCAGGCAGTGGAATCTTTGGCTCCAGGGTCAGCATTGAAGGAGTCAGCAGGCAACCTGTTCTTGCAGGTCCACATTCTGCATTTGCCACTTGCAGCTGCACTTTCTGCAGGTTCCACTGGCACCTTAAGAGGATCCACGCTTTCACCAGAGGCCCTGGCCCTTATGTGTGGGTTGCTCCATCTGTGAGGCCTCATGGCTGGAGCGGGCATCAGGAACTGAATATTAGAAACTAGGGGTTAGGGACAGAGCTGGAGGCAGTAGTCAGAGCAGGGTAACAGGCAAGGAGAGGTCTCATACGTGGACCAGGGTGAGGCAAGGTTGGGAGCAAGGCAGGGGTAGCAGGAACAAGGCAACTCTCTAGGAGTCACAGTGGTGTGCGCCTTGAGCATCCAGGGAGGAGCTGCTGCTTCAGGCTTAAGAGCCAGTTTCTGGCCCTTCCAGCCAATCTGGTGGTGTATCCAATCCAGACACTTTATGCAGGCCAGCTACACTCATTAAATTGCCTGGAGGAGACTAGCTCTGCTTCGAGCCCTGATTTGTAACAATACCCTTACACTGACACCGTTAGGAAACATTTCAGGTATCTTACAGATCTCCTCTTCTGGCACATCTTGCATTTCCCAGCCTGTTGGCTACCTGTGCCTCGTGCTAGGCTCAAGCATACAGTGTGCAGGCTGGCTGCTAATAAACTAAGACATAAGGCAGACCCATGCTGACTCAATAACAAAAGAAGAAGAATGACGGCAAGAGTAAGGACTGAGAAAAACCACTCACTGCTCCTACTCCCATCCACCAGCACGGAATACTGCAATTTAACGTGTAAGTACCTCACCATACCTGTTAAAAATCAGACAACTTTCCAGTGGCATCTGAGAAGCAGCACATGCTGTATGTAAATCAAGTCTTATGTCTGCTATCGTTACTTAGGGAAGCTGGGATATAAAATACATACATGTTTGTGAAAATACAGCTGGCTGTTAATGCTCAATAATAAAGCACTGAAAAAATTCCTTTAAATAGACTAGGATTAGTTGACCTGCCCCCATCCCCAGCTTAAAAGTAAATAGCTTATTAGCGGGAGGAAGAACATAGAAAAAAATTATGCCTTTGGGAAAAATTAAATGTCTATATCCAGCTTAGTTTCCATCTATTTTAGACATGCAAGGACAGAAGTTGTGAACCCTTGGGGCAGAGATGAATGCTTCAGCGGGCTAGACCTCTGAGAATTTTGAATTATTATTTGGCTATGAGCCTACTGTGGGCTTTTTTTTTTTTAACTGAACTTTTAGTATAGAAAGACAAAGAACAAGGATTTCACACTAGCAGCATACGGTACACCTTTAGGATGACTAGCTACAATGCTGATCCATGCCAGAGTACTTCATGTGTTAGCACTGTTGAGACTTCGCAGCATAAACCCTACTCCAGTTTTTCCAGATCTGAGCACCACTGAGTTGCCTTCCCCTCCCAAGAGCTACAGCAGATGCCAATTTAATTTATAAAGCAGTAGTATATTAAATATATTAATTTGGGAATAATAGAGTCTACCTTTGTTTTATTTCATGTGTTACAGTCCCCTGTTACCAGGATTTGACACAAATTGTATAGAACAGTTCTGTTTGGCCTTCAAGGTAAAGAAAGAATTAAAAATGACAACAGCTCAGTAAGAAATCTATAGTTATTCTGTTCTCCATCAGAAATAATGAAATACATTACATAGTATGTGGAAGGTAGGAGATTGCTAATAACTTATGTCTCAACCCTGCCACTGAATGAATTATTTCTCTTGGTGGCTTTGCCATGAGCCTTGTCCTCATGGACACATAAGTAGGTGGATATTTTCCTAATATTGATCTCGCTGAAGCTGTTCTGTCCATTTTCCCTAGGAAGGAATGAAGAGGAAAATAGTTTCCTATTTTGTTATGCAGTGAGGAGGAGGGAGAGAGAGAAGCAGCAATATGGTACCTGATCTAGTGTAAATTATAAATTAAGCCAATGGGTTGCACAGTTTTAAAATTGGAGTAAGGATCATGAGAATGAAGCCCTTGGAGTTTTAGGCCCTGATCCTGAATTGATCTCTGGTCCTGCACAGAGTTCATTTTAGGACTGGGACCTAAAATTGTGTTTCAATTAACAGCAACAACTTCTAGTATATCATCACCTTTGTTCTTTCTTGCATTATATCACAGCAGCACAATTGAACAATTAGGATGAATTGTCAGTGTGGCACAAAGATGATTACATGCACAGCTACCATTCACAGTTGTGTATGTAATTCCTTGCACACTCCAAGATTCAGAAGAAATGAATGAGAAAATTACCACAAACTCAGGGGGAGAATGGAAGAATATTGATTTAGGCAATTTTCAACAAACAGGGTTTACTCAGTCTTCAGAGAATAATCAAAATATTTTCAGTTTAAAAGACATTCACAGGTGGCAGCAGTGCGGCTTTGCACTATGAAATAATCTAACCATCAGATAAAGTCTAATAGATTAGTTACTTACAATATATTTTATTAAGGAAAAATTGTTCTCAGATATTTCCATTTCACTAAAGTAAATATTCCACTTAGAGGCAAAATCCCACCCTGTAAATATTAATTTAATCTGGAATCAAAGAATTTAATTCTTATGTCACTGAAGATGTGGCACCCCTGTAAGATGTTTTTAGAATGCTAAATTGGGATCCATATATTTCAGAGGACACAAAAGGTTGAGTTTGCTGAAAGTGAACATACTTATGTACGTTATCTCAAGGAATAACATTTGTGGAGACCTAGGTCTAGATCATCAGGTGCACCTGAGATCCACTTGGTGAACACGAAGAGAGAAGGGGAGGGGAGACAAATGGCTCTTTTAGAGTAACAGCCGTGTTAGTCTGTATTCGCAAAAAGAAAAGGAGTACTTGTGGCACCTTAGAGACTAACCAATTTATTTGAGCATGAGCTTTCGTGAGCTACAGCTCACTTCATCGGATGCATACTGTGGAAACTGCAGAAGACATTATATACACAGAGACCATGAAACAATACCTCCTCCCACCCCACTCTCCTGCTGGTAATAGCTTATCTAAAGTGATCATCAAGTTGGGCCATTTCCAGCACAAATCCAGGTTTTCTCACCCTCCGCCACCCCACACACAAACTCACTCTCCTGCTGGTAATAGCCCATCCAAAGTCACCACTCTCTTTACAATGTGTATGATAATCAAGGGGGGCCATTTCCAGCACAAATCCAGGTTTTCTCACTCCCCCACCCCCCTCCAAAAACCACACACACAAAAACTCACTCTCCTGCTGGTAATAGCTTATCCAAAGTGACCACTCTCCCTACAATGTGCATGATAATCAAGGTGGGCCACTTCCAGCACAAATCCAGGTTTTCTCACCCCCCCACACACAAACTCACTCTCCTTTCTCCTCTTTGACGCCACATACTAATGACCTTAGCACAAGAAGCAGGGATGTGATAATGAAATCTGTGATGACACATAGTTGAGGGTTATAGTCAATTCAGAGAAAGATTGGAATATAAAATACAGGAAGAACTGGATGACCTTGAACACTGGAATAATAAAAACGGGATGAAGTTCAATAGTACAAAGTGCAAGGTAATGCACTTGGGGACTAAAACTTTTCTACGATAAGCTAGGGAAACAGTTGGATCAGTTGGAAACAGAAGAGGAGAAAGATTTGAGTGTAACAGTCGATCACAGGACGAATATGAATCACCAGTGTGATGTGCCTGTGAAAAAGACAAATGTGATCTTAGGATGCATCAAGTGAGGTATTTCCAGTAGAGATAGTGAAGTATTAATGACATTGTACAAGGCACTCAGACTTCATCTGGAAGACTATGTACAATTCTGGCCACCCAAGTACAAGATTGATGAGAAAGATGAATTCAAACTGGAACAGAAAAGGATATAAGGATGATATCGGGAATTGAGAGCCTATTTTATGAGAGAAGACTAAGATTTTGGCTTAGCTAGCCTAGAAAAACATAGGCTGAGAGCAGATACGATTGCTCTCTACAAATACATTGGGGGGTAAACACCAGAGAAAGAGAAGAACTATTGAAGCTAATGGACTGTGCTGGCACAAGGACAAATGGGTATAAACTGGCTATAAATAAATTTAGGCTAAAAATTAGATTTATAACCACCGGAGGAATGAATTTCTGGAGCAGCCTGCCAATAAGGAGTAGTAGAGCAAACAAGTTAACTAGTTTTAAGATAGACCTTGACAAGTTTCTGATCAGGATTACATGAAGGAGTTACCTGTGATATCAGGGGACTTGACTATCCAGGAAGTCCCTTCCTGTTCTGTTTTACATACATATTCTGAGTGCAGCTCCAGATAGGTGCAGCCCCAAGTTATAAAAGCCTTGAGGCCACTCTAACCTGCAGAAGCTATTCTGCTAGTCCAGACTGGCTGAAACACATCATGCTCTGGCCTCATTCCCAGTATATCCACTACAAGAGGGAGGGTGGGAAGTAGTTTTAGGCAGCTATGCCAACTTCATACCTTCCAGGGAATTCCTTATCCAAGGGAATTCCTAATTCCCTGTCAGTGCAGCTTTGTATCTCATTGTGCCAAAGGAATAATGCTAAGGGGATGGAGCAATGGCCAAGGATTTTTTTGGAGAGGATATTTCTCTTTAAACATAATGTATATTTAAAGAAAACCTGATTTGTTATTTCACTCTGCTTTTTTTTTTTTAAATGCTGGAATATAACAAGTGGGACTCTCTAGTCCTGCTGAACATGGGGTTACTCATCAAAAAAAACAGTAACTCCCCTGTGCAGATCAGCACTATTTGGATGCTTTGCTTTGTTGGTGAGGGTGGGAAGAAGAGGGGAAAAGAAAGTTTTCCCCTGAGAAGAACAAGAAACCCATGGATCACCACACCTACCTTCACAGATCCAGTAACCACACCAAGAAATCTGTTATCTACAGCCAGGCATTCTTATGCCAATATGCTTGGAGGATTAAGTCTGGGATATACACCTTAACACATGTAAAAACACCTTCACCAAACAAGGACAGTCCACCTGAGAAGTAGATCACATCATGGAACAGGTCACTCAAATAGCTTGAGAGAACCTGCTTCAGTACAGAAATAATCCCCCTCTTCCCCCCCCCATACCCCTGACTACACACCCTTAGTTGTCACCTACCAGCCCACAGTGGAACCCCTATAGGGTATAATCAAACAACTACAACCCATACTCAATGAGAACCCCATCCTGAAAGAAATATTTCCTGAATCACCTCTTCTGACCTTCAAACAAACTCTCCAAGCTCATCATCGGAAGCAAGCTCTCCATAGACCAGGCCACATCAACTCAAAGCAGCATCAGAGCCTGCCAGAAAAACAGATGCAAACCCTGCAGACAGACTCCACTGTTACAGCACACACTCCCCCACAACACACCTTTCAAGACCCATGGAACCAATACATGCCTATTACAACATGTGTATACCTCATCCAGTGCACTAAATGCCTCCAACAACAACTACGTGGGTGAAACCAAATAATCACTACACTCTCAAATGAACTCACATAGAAAAATAACAGAAAAACCCACAATGTTCTGTGGGTGAACACTCTTCACAAAGTGATCACTCTATATCTGATCTCTCAGTCCTCATCCTCAAAGGAAATCTGCACAACACTTTCAAAAGACATAGAATCATAGAAGATTAGGGTTGGAAAAGACCTCAGGAGCATCATCAGGTCCTGAGGTCTCTGGCCTCATTCCCAGTATATCCATTACTACCCATCCTCCCACAGTGTAGTGGATATACTGGGAATGAGGCCAGAGACCTCAGGACCTGATTTGGTCCTGCTTTGAGCAGTCCAATCCCCTGCTCAAAGCAGGACCAACATCAACTAAATCATCCCAGCCAGGGCTTTGTCAAGCCGGGCCTTAAAAACCTCTAAGGATGGAGATTCCACCACCACCCTAGGTAACCCATTCCAGTGCTTCACCACCTGCCTAATGAAATAGTTTTTCCTAATATCCAACCTAGACTTCCCCCACTGCAACTTGAGACCATTGCTCCTTGTTCTGTCATCTGCCACCACTAAGAATAGCCTAGCTCCATCCTCTTTGGAACCCCCCTTCAGGTAGTTGAAGGCTGCTGTCAAATCCCCCCTCCCTCTTCTCTTCTGCAGACTAAATAACCCCAGTTCCCTCAGCCTCTCCTCATAAGTCATGTGCCCCAGCCCCCTAATAATTTTCGTTGCCCTCCGCTGGACTCTCCAATTTGTCCACATCCCTTCTGTAGTGGGGGGACCAAAACTGGACGCAATACTCCAGGTGTGGCCTCACCAGTGCCGAATAGAGGGGAATAATCACTTCCCTCAATCTGCTGGCAACAAGGGCACACTGTTGACTCATATCCAGCTTCTTGTCCACTGTAATCCCCAGGTCCCTTTCTGCAGAACTGCTGCTTAGCCAGTCGGTCTCCCGCCTGTAGCAGTGCATGGGATTCTTCCTTCCTAAGTGTAGGACTCTGCACTTGTCCTTGTTGAATATGCTTTGGAGCTTGAATTCATTACTCTATTAGACACTAAAAATCATCGACTGAACAGAGACACTGGATTTCTGATTTATTACAATAATCTGTAAATCACTACCCCCCAATTTTTTGTCATATGACTGCAGAGGTGTTAACGGGCCACTCCACCTTGAAAGATCCCTTACATGTGCGCTAACTACATATGCTAAACAATCTGTTCCACCTTGCATTTTCACCATGACGCTGGGAGTACTTTTCCCAGACCTGAAGAGCTGTGTGTTGCTGGAAAGCTTGTCTCTCTCACTAACAGAAGCTGGTCCAATAAAAGAAGATATTGCCTCACCCATCTTGTCTCTAATATCCTGGGACTGACATGGCTACAACTACACAACATAGTTGCAACCCTTCTGCCTGTCAGAGTGGCAGCAACAAGGGCCGGGTTCAGTATCTAGGGGTTCCATTCCAATAACACAATGCAAAACCGGCTCGAGCCCCCACCCAGTGACCTGGGACAAATATATACCACCCCCGCTGGGTGCCTCTACGAGGCAATACTTCCCCTCTCGCAAGCACAGAGTCTGAGTGTAGCAAAAGCCTTTTAATAACAGAGAGAAACAAAGTGGCATTATGTTGGGGAAACACCACCAACAGGATTCATAACAACCCATGAGCAAAAAACCCACCCCAAGCAATTTGGGACGTGTCCTTTCCCTTTGGTTCTTGAGTCCAGCAATCCAAAGTCACCTAAAGTCCCAAAAGTCCAACAACCCAAAAGTCTCTGTCCCTGGTCAGTGCAGCCCCAGAGTTCGAAAGTTTATCTGCAGAGTTTTACCTCCCAACCTGGGTGGAGATGGGGGGTTAAGGGGCACCTTATGTGGTCCGAAGCCGATTGCCCCACCTCTCCATGGGGCTCCACTCCGCTCTACCAGCCATCCCACAAATCGCTTTGCTCTGCCAGCCACCCCACAAGCTGCTCCGCTCCACCAGCCGCCTCCACAATATATGTTCAGGCCCCCCCACTACTTAACACAACACTCAGTGATTTCAGCTCTTTGTAATTTTAGCTCTTTTGTGATTTCAGCTTGTAGTAGGGGGGCCTCAGTGCTGGCGCACCATTTGCCCAAAGTGAATTCAGCTCAGCAGCCTGTAACTAGACTCCTAATAGAAGCAAAATTAGCTCTGATATTCCCCAGTGGAGAGAGAAGGAGGTGGTGCAATTGGCATATAGGATCCTCACCAGGAGCCCATACCACCAAATATTAATACCTGTCCCTAACCTCTCAATTCACTGAATTTTGGAACCCACATCCCTTGCCTAGCAAGTGCTACTTAGTTGATGGCGAATCCGTCCATCATAAAAAAAGGCCAAGTACAGTTCCACTGTCCTTGATTCACATAATCAGGATAATAATTTATTCTTCCTGCCCCAACAACAGAGAAACTGGGGATCCCACAGGAGCCAAAGTGACCATTTGGGCAGCTATGGGCTCATGCTTGGCGGGGTGGGTGTGCCTATGCAAATAAGATCAGCCCCTGAAGTTCTTTTCCACAACTTGCCACAACTCACCACCAGATGTCAGGGTGGAGCTCATCCTGACTCTGCTTACATAGTAGAAAATTAGTAATGATTATATATTTAAAATTCCTTCAGTTTTCATAATAAGTTTTTTTGCACTATGCTTAAGGAATATGGCCCTGATTCCGCCAACACCTACGCACATCCATAACTGAGTTGTGTTTGCAGGATGGGGGACTTAGAAAAGACATAATTAGAGCCAGTCAAAAACACAGAAGACAGCAAGGGACGGGAGAGGAAAACATCCTCCTCCCCATTTTTTACTGAAATTTTAAATTTGTTCAGACCAATTGTATCTTTCACTTCATTATTCCACTTACCCTTGAACTGAAAGGTCTGACCCAATTCAAGAAAACATCATTTTATAGGAGAACATAAAAGCACATATTTTAATCCCAGTGGCACCTTCCATTTCAAAGAAATCTTGTGCACATGGATGTCTACACTGGGCACGCAAAAAAAATTAAAAATAAAGTCAACATTTACTGAAGTGTGGCATCTGACTTCACCATGCTGTTTGTAGTATTTCCTCTTTGCCATCTGGGCTATAATCCATTGTAATAAAATTAACCTGTCAGTAGTGGAGGAATGTTTGCTGCTTTGTTAACTGGTGCCCTCTGTACATTCAGCTCTGCACTTTGTTCACAAAAACAGTATCATTAAAGTTCTAGATCCAAGAACTAGAGTACAGATTGCTACAACACAACTGAATATAGGGGCAACATGGCACAAATATACAGGAGAAATAAATGGCATATATGCTGGGTTTAATGTTAGTTCTATGTCTCTAATTGTTTCCTACCAACATACACCTAGCACATGTTATATGTTTGTACTTACTGGTACTTTGTGAAGTATTTCAACTTTTCTTCCTAAGTCCACTGAAGAAGAAAAGTGAACAAGAGTGTGTGTAGGACCGCAAGGCTCCAATCCAATCCTGCTTCAGGTTCTACTAAGGCAGACCCCTGTATCCATGTGTCATCCCACTGTAAATGTGTGAGTACAGAGGTCAGCATTAGCAGATCCAAATGCAAGATTGAAGTCCAATTGTGTTTTTTCCCCAGATATAAAGATTTTCAGGTTATTTACTGTACATATCTGGGAAATTTGGCATTATGCTTAAAGATTGTCCCTGTCAGGATTTTGATACTTTCCATCAGAGTATGAATCTGGGCTGCCTGGAAATAGTCTGTGTGTTAAGAAAACAGATCTGTTATTTTACTGTAGCCAAAATAGATCTATTTTTATCAATGGCCATTGCTGAGTGTGTGTAAATTTTTCTTGGGAAACAATATAGTGGAAGCCAAAGTTTTTTTTTTTGTTTTGTTAAAAGAGTGTTTCATTCAGACCTCAGCCAACTTATGGTAACATTCATAACAGAAGGTTTTCTTGGAAATATTGATAAAATAAATATCAAAACAAAGCAAAGCAATTTTAAAAGGCTAAGACTTTTTGAGATTTTAATTGCATTAAAGTCACCACTCTTCAAAAATAAAAATAAAAAATTACTGATAAGTTGCGTTGTTGTAGCAATGTTGGTCCCCAAGATAAATAGCAGCACTTACTGACTTTTCCAACCAGGCACAAAGGTCATCCTTGAAATGACAGGGTTTGTCAACAAGGACTGCACAGTTGCTAAAGTTATTTCCTACTTTTAATCACTGGGAACTCATGCATAACTAATTTATACAGAAATATCGCTACACGAATAAAATCAGTAATTTTGGCCGCTAAAAGTCCGTGAGCGCAACGGGCTAAGGAAGGCTCCCTGCCTGCCCTAGCTCCACACCGCTCCCGGAAGCAGCTGGCACATCCCTGTGGGGAGCAGGGGGTCTCTGTGTGATGCCCCCACCCCAAGTGCTAACTCCGTAGCTCCCATTGGCCAGGAAATGCAGACAGGGGCAGCATGCAGCAGCCCCTTCCCCCGCCCTGGGACCGCAGAGATGTGCTGGCCACTTCCGGGAGCGGCGTGGAGCCAGGGCAAGCAGGAAGCCTGCATTAGCCCTGCTGCACCACTGCCCAGGAGCCACCGGAGGTAAGCGCCGCCCCACCAGAGCCCGCACCCCTCACCGCCTCCCCCAGCCCACACCCTGCCCTGCACCCCAACCCCCTGCCCCAGCCCCCTCCCAGATCCAGCACCCCGCATCTCATCCTGCACCCCAAACCTCTGCCCCAGCCTCACCTCCCAGAGTCCACACCCCAACCCCTGGCCCCAGCCCTGAGCCACCTCACACACCCAAACTCCCTTTAAGAACCTGCACCCCGCACCCCCTGCCCCAGCCTGGTGAAAGTAAGTGAGGGTGGAGGAGAGCGAGCGATGGAAGGAAGGAGGACGGAGTGAGTGGGGCAGGGCCTTGGAGAAGAGGCAGGGCAGGGCAAAGGTGTTTGGGTTTGTGTGATTAGACAGTTGGCAACCCTACTTCACAGACCAGGACCCACCAACTCAAAACAGCACCAAACCCTTCCCGAACAAATGCAAAACCCACAGACATATCCCCACTGCTATAATGATCAATATCACAACTCCAACACACCTTTCAAGATCCATGGGCATTACACAAACAGCTATGTGGGTAAAACCGAACAATCACTACGCTTTCAAGTGAATTCATACTGGAAAGTGATAAGACAAGAAAAAAACACCTTATCACCGTGGGCAAATACTTTTCACAGAGTGATCACTCTTTATCTAACCTCACAGTCCCTGTTATTAAAGGAACCTGCACAACAGCTTCAAAAGATGAGCCTGGGAACTTAATTCTCAACTGCTAGACACCAAAAATCAATGGCTCATTACAACAATTTGTAACCTACTAACTCTCCTTTGTCCTATGACAGCAATTGTGTTAACTGCTTCACTATAACTGGTCTCCTGCAACATATGTTAATCTTTTATGCTGTTCCATTATGATATTGCATACTTAAAAATAATGTGATGTAAAATTGCCTAGTCCAAGAAATGAACACTGGATTCCAATCCTGCAGAGTCTTGTGTGCGTGTTTAAATTTACACACCCAAATAGTCCCACTGAAGTCAAAGGGACTACCGCTATTTGTAGAGTTAAGCACATGCATGTGTCTTTTCAAGATTTAGGCCTTACTGATATTTTCATAGACTGAAAATGAAATAATTAGGTAATAACTATTATTAAGGACATGACACAAATTTGGAGCAATCAAATCAGTTTGCTTGCAAGGGATTAGGTAACATCACTTTACATTTATTCATATTGTGCTAATTCTGGCTATTGTATGTGACAATGTTTATTAAAATTATAATGTTTAAAGTGATAATTACACAAACTTCCAGGAGGTTCATTGCTAAGAAAATACTTTTAGTGACAGCCTGGTTTACTTATTCACCTGCTTTTGTGAAGTCAAAATTACACTATCCGGTTGGGATTGCCCCCCACAAGATAAAGCATCTCCATGTTCACATTCAGCTGCTATATGCTTAACTAGTTTGTTTTCTGTGCTACTAGTGATTACAGAGCAGGTGGAAACATAATCCAGTGGAGGCATTCCCAGTGAGTCACATGAGGTAAAATACACAATGAAAACTGTGCTGTAGCCCACAGGAAGGCAGCGTATTTAAATGTATGTCTTAGATGAGAGTAGTCTGAATAAATTGGAAGGTATTAAAGGGCATAGGGGAGATGTTTCAACAAATCTAATTACAGATACAGCCTTGAATGTGTTAGTGGTAGTCTATAAAGCTGTATTTTGGCACAACCAAATGAATTTTCAAGGAAATAAAAATTTCAAACTCATGATGATAATTTTGTTCACATTTCGTAGGATCTATTTCAAGTCTATGTATTTCTCAGGCAGCATACAATGAGCCAGAATGGGCAAGGAGAGAATTTCCCCATGCCCAGGAGCAATGCAGAACCACTGTGTATCTTCCCATGAAAGTTCTGCTATGGTGGAGATTTGCTGGGAAAAGACAGGCAAGTAGTCATAGCTCTTGATGCTAAGGAGATTCTGGGCTGCAGCACAGCCCATAAACAGCCCAGGAAAGGCTACTGTCTTATATCAAGGCTGTTTCATTCCCTACAGCAGCCCATATTCCAGGTGATGCAAAGGTGACTGCCACTTTTCCCCCTCCTTCTCTCAACTACAGCCTCTATATGTCAGCTCTTAGGTGACACAAGAAATCTAGCCCCTTATTTTTTAAACAATTAGCACCTGATCTACCCTCTTTTCCAAGTACACCTGACAGCAACACATGTTAACTAAAACAAGAACTCAGATTCATACCTGCTGTTACAAGACCCTATGAAAAATTATTCTTCATTAGGTATTCTAGTTCATTCCACATATTACATGCATAAATAAATACAGCCTTAGGGGGAAGGGGTAGGGGGAAATCAATAAAACTGAAGCTTACCAGCAGGTGCAGAGTGTGAGGAGTGAAGTTTAAGACTGCAGCAATCAGCATGTAGTTCATTGGATTTGGCTTTACTAAAAACTGACTTGGCATCATTTTCACTCTCAGTGTCTTCTGGAGAAAGATTATCCAGTTCAACTACCACAGTTGACATTGCAAAATAATCTCAGTTAAAGCTCTCAATTTAAAAACAGTAATTTAGACACCCCCTCCCCCCGCAACCCCCCCCCAAAAACCTGAATTCAACTTCCTTGAAGTTGCAAGTTTAAAAATTTGGGGGGAAAGGCAAAAAAAATGGTATCAATGTTTCTAGAAATCCTAATATTGTAAAAATAAAAATCCACTGTTCAAAAACTGAGACCTACTATATCCAGTAAATTGTGTGCCAGCTCTGAAACATTTTCTGAGTTATTTAGCTCTCCATGAGGATAAAAAGTTATTCCTTTAAGAAGTTCCCCTCTATTTAGAGTGACAGCAGAATTATGGCATTTCTGTGTAGCTGCTTCAGAAATAAACAGGATAAGTGGAGACATCTGTATGTCTGCTAAGAACTGGTCTCAACTTTGTTTTAACAGCTCTAATTCACATCTCATTACACACTGGTCCAGCTGGGAGGGGCTAAACACTACCAATGAAAACAAGTATATTTCACATGGCAGCTCATCAGCTGGGAGCTGGCAGTTGAAATGTGGAAGTTAGTTATGCCACAATGATGTTCCTTGGGTTACAATACTCAGTCCTTTGTCCAAGTGTTTTCAGCAAGATAACTGTGTACAAAGGCAAAGTCATTCTTTGAACAAAGTGAGAAATGTAGTCTTAGTTCTAACATAGAGTACGCAGAGCAAGAAATGTTAATCATTAGCAGTTTAGCAGCTAGGCTATAAACTGGGATCCAACCGTAATAACAAGAGGCAAATAAAATGTTTCATTATTTAAGGGAGCTTGATAAACTACATTTATCATTATATTTTCTCCTCCCTGCTCCTAAATAAAACCTTTAAAAAGCTCAGCACATCAACTACAATCTGTTTGTGTTCTCCCTGCTTTACTCAACCTCTGTCCCATTTCAGGTTCCAAATAAGGAGTACCAAGAGAGGCACCCACTGGTGATGGTGGGAAATTACACAACTACACAGGCATCTCAGGGACTTGTGATTGGGCATGTTCGCTTTTAAAGGAGAAAGAGGGAGAAGGCTGCTTTGTCTCTGTATGATGGTGCTGTATAGACTAACAGCAGCATGGATGGCAGAGGGCTTGCTATTTCAGAGTCCCCGACAGAAAAATAAACAGAATGAAACAAATGATGAAGTATAGACTGTTTATTATGTAAATGAACAGTGTCACTCAGGGATTATGGTAAGAGACATGCCATTTCCTTGCAAGATAAAGGGGCTATTGTGAACTGGCATCTGTTAATTATGTATAATTTTTACGGGACATCCTTCTTGTTACTTCTGTTTCACACATAACAAGTGGAAGAAACCTTGCAAATCAATAGAGAGGTGCAAAGAAACCCTGAAAATCAACAGACATGCACAAGACTCTGAAGGTTATATAAGTGACTTAGTCATGACAAACTTTGGGGCAGACCCTCTCCTGTTCAGAGCTCCACTTGGCCCAGGCAACTTTAAGTTACATTGATGGAGTTCTTAATAAAAATCAATTCTAAGCCAGTGGAGGACAAGTGGAGCAGAATGGAGCTCTGCCACACCCTGTACCTAGGAGGGATGCAATTGTGCAAGACCTGGCAGCAGCATCCCCAGGTAGTTCCCTGTGCCAGGGGAATTCTATGCAGGTGATTTGCAGCTGCATGGTGATCTCTTTGAACCACCTGAGTGAGGCAGAGGGGCATAGCTGGCCTTGACAATCTCACCGCACATGAAAAACTATCTGAATATCAAACACTAGGAGCAGCTCTCAAGAAGGCCAAAAATACAAATACTTTTCTGTATTTGGATAGCAGTTCTCTTTTGGCTCCATTATTATTTAAACATACTGGGGGCAGAAGGATCACATTCAGCCCTGTGTAAGAAGCGTAACTCCCATTTGCTTCAGTTTGATTCAGAACCTTTACTGAAACTTTAGAAATGGTTACATGGCTGCTACACAGTTCTGTATGAGAAAAGCAACTGAAAAAATACACTAAGGGCCTGTCTACACTTAAAACACTACACAGCAGCTCAGCTATTCAATTGTAGCACTTTAGTGTAGACACTACTTACACCAAAGAGAGTGGTTCTTCTATCGGTGTATGTAATCCACCTCTGGAAGGTGGTAGTTAGGTCAACAGAAGAATTCTTCTACACAGGGCCTTAGGCTGGTTTAACAACGCTGTTCAGTGATGTGGATTTTCCACACCTCTGACCAACTCTGTTAAACTGACTTAATTTTCTAGTTTAGACCAGGCCTAATAGCATTTGGATAAGTGTAAAGAAAGCTATCAGTGGAACCCATTTTATACTACATCCAGCATTAACAGAACCCTGGTTAGCCGAAATTCCTGCTTTAGTTGCATACACTATGGTTGTACCATGGTTGTTAGCAGAAGTAGCCTAGGATTACCTATTAATAAGGTATTTCACCCTGGATGAAAATTCTGGCTGGATTAGGGGTGAGGCCAGCTGTGTTCAGAGGCGTGGAATAGAGAACACTCCAATTAACACAGCTCCTATGAAACTGACTCCTAGGCAAAGCTGGGGGCATGCTAGAACCCCATGATATGGCCCTTTTCAAGTTACCTATCATATTTCCATTCACAGAATATAAAGTATAGAATCTTTCATACTGGATCAGACCATTGTTCTTTTAGGTCTGGTATCCTGCTATTTCTGAAGAAAGCAAAACTGAAACAAAAAAACACCCCTCCCTCCCTCAAAAAAGGCAACCACTCTAGTTGACAATGCACACGTCCAGTGGAGCAGTGGAGGAACAATTCCTTGCCTGACTGTTGCAGTATTTAAAGCTTTGTAGCTATGACTGACCTTTACTCCTATAATCGCATTACGGATGGGTATCTCAGACTCTCTTAACATTTCTCAGCAGTTCATATTCCCATCCAAAAACCTTGTTTATCTGAAGGATTCAGGGGTCTAAGAGCTTCACATAAGTGAGTTTACACGATAAATGCTATTACATTGCAGAAGTTATGTATCATGTTAAGGTTTTACTCCTTCTTTCCCAGACTAATTAGCCAAAATTTAATTTGATATAAGCAACATGATTGCCACCTGGAAATTGCAGTGCAATCAGGCATGCATAAGTGTCAGGCAAACTCAATAATTTTGCAAAATGCAGAGCACTCCCTTAGATGCTGATCACACTCATACCCAACTGATTCCAGTGGGAATGGAAGGCACACATCCCCCAAGAGGAATGCAGGATCTAGCTCCATTAGAGACAGCTTCATATGGTCAGAGGCTACACTAAGCCACATGGAATCCATAGCTCAACTTTACCTGACAAAAGAGTCCCTAGAGATATTACTTTGAAACAGCAAGTTTTGTTGAAAACTCCAAAATATTTACACTCTGTAATCACAATTGGTGTTATTGTTTGTATACTGACTGAAGAGTCATCCATATAGGTTTAAAAACCCCACAAAAATAGTTGATTTTCATTACAAAAAACAGTTCATTGACTTCCATAAATTGCTCATAGGAAACATGGACTTTCCTGCTGACTAAACACAGGAACAAGTTAGAAATTAATTGCAACTATCTATACTTTGTCACTTTCAAGCTCTTCTAAAATCAATAGAAAAAAAATCAAGAAACTAATTAAACTAGTCTAAAGAATGTTTTTGATGAACCGCACACTGCAAAGTATGTTTCACAAACAGCTTTCATAGCAGCAATACTGAAGAATAAACCTGCCATATCTTACAACATCTTACCAATTAGTACTAATTGGTAAGCCAACTTAAATAAATTAACTGGCCTGAATTTTGAACCGAACTCAACTTTTCAAGAAGGATAGCCCCTACCTAACCTGCTCTATCTAACAGACCTGATGGAGAATTGCTCACCCATTTACTATGTTTGTTTGCTACAAAAAATTCTTACTCAATTAAAACTTAAGCAATATTGGCCCACTTTAGGGACTGCACAAATAAGTAACCAAGCACCACACTTAAGAATGCCATGCTCCCTCACAATCTAAGTTTAGCATCCGTAACAGGAAAAGAAGTTTGGGAAATTCCATTCATAGCAGGCAGATTTGACAAACTATATATCAACAATCTCAGGGCTATTTGATCTTTATACTTCCTAGTTATGTAAATAGATTTTCTAAAAATAATTTATGGCAATCCAACCTGTAAACATACTTCTATATATAGATGTCCAACTGCTATATTAATACACACAATGAAATCACCTAGAGCAGGCTGAATTAAGTAGAATAGAAATGTTACTTTTATCACCCAGATTGTCTCTCAGGAATGTAATTTTAAGCCAAAATTTGAAAAAAAGCCAACTATTTCCTCCCCCCCGATACACACACCAAAAAACTCCCTCCCCAAACTCAAATAAATATTACACGACTTCTCTTTTAGCATAAAAGATTATTTGGTTGTTCATAAGAATGAGGCTTAGCTCCAAACAATCAGCTGTTAGTGATAAAAAAGTGACAGCACCACACGTCGATTTTATTGGGAAGAAATGTAACATTGCACTGGAAGGTTTTCCAAAGGCAAAAGGAGTATCTTGATTTTAACCATGTTAAGGCTGTTACAGTGCCTGAGCAGTTTACACTTGATATTGGTTGGTGAAATCTAAGTAATGAACTCAGCCACTCTGGGGTTTGTGCCCTGTTTCCTAACAGTCTGCCTGAGTTTGGTACCCATGCTCTACTGCAGGACAGTTTGACTGTGGTTTCATTTGTGTTATGTCTTGTCTTCACTAGGAAAAAAGTGAGTTTTAGCATGTGTTAGCTAATACATGTTAACTAACAAGAGGTAAAACCCAAGTGTTGGCAAGTCACCTTGTCGTGTTCACATGTTAGCAAGTCAAGTTAAGATTAGACTCCCCCCTAGAATTTATTTTGACCTGCTAACACTTATGAACACTACAAATTGCCTTGCCTGACTAGAATTTTCTCCTCAAATTTATTACTATTTATCAAGTCAGAAAGAACCTTTTATGTAGTAAAAAGACATAGCCCCTCTCATCATCAGTAGAAGAGATCAAGATACAGTGATTCTCTGGCTATATTTTGGCCTGTGGGGATCATTCTATGACTCCACCACCATGGCATCAATTAAACACATTTAACCTCACACCATGCATGTGGGATGGGGAGCATTATTACTTCCACTTCAGAGATGGGGAAGCAAGAGAAGGATTAAGTGACTTGTCCAGTGTAACTCAGAAAATCTATGGCAGAGCCAGGAATTGACAGAAAGTCTCCTGAGTCCCAGACTACAAGACATTTCTTCTGCATTTTTCCCAGATTTTAGGGTTTATGCACATCTGAATAAAAAAAAGCAACACTTGTACTGTACACAGTAATAAGTGCCTCCTGAGAAAGCTTCCTTAAAAAAAACCTCTTAAATTATCTGTGACCTAAAATTGAAAAGCTATTGATGGACCTTTTCCTGGAGATAACTAACTAGTCAATGCTTAGACTACCATAATGAAAATGAATACATTCAGGTTAAAAAATTACCTTAATCTCCAGGTCAGCAGTATATGTGTGAATCCAGATCTGTAAACATAAATGTAAATGTCAGGGGAAAAAATGAAGCCTGAAAATTTCTTGGAGCAAAACACTTCGTGAGAGAGAGAAAGAAATGTGCCAGATTCAGATCTCAGTTACACCAGTGTCAATTTACTAAAGCCAACAGTGTTACATGGACTGATTCAGATATAACTGACCTCGGAATCTGGTCCTCTGACTCCAGCAAGGTACTCAATCAATAGCAATTCATTCATTGGCAATAGCAATCCATGTATAGTAGATACTATAAGACTAGTCAATACATTTTAATTCTTGTGAGCACTCAGGTTTCATTTAATTCAGATTACTGTATCATAGTTCTACGAGGTTATACACCAAGCCAGAGAATTTTCATAGAACATTAACAAACTGTATGAGCTCTAGGTACTAAGAGCCTGAATTTCTAGTTACCAGTTGGATTTATGCAAACCTAAAAACAGTTAGAGGATAAAAAAATTTCCAACTTTCCACTGAAGCCATTCCCCAAAAGTACAGGAACAGTGACTGTTACTGTGAGCACTGATAATTCTAATATATTATTGCTGAATCACACTAGTTGCTGAGTGTAGATTGCCATTGCCAACCACACTTTAAAACTTCTCAAATCGTCTCAATAATACTCATCCATGGATATTTTCCTTGAATTCTCATTTCTGGTTCTCCGTTTGAGAGACAGTTGACTTAAAACACTGGTTAATATCTTTTAAGCCAAAATGCAGCATTGCAGATGGGAACTCCCCTCGATCCTACCTATCCCATACAAAACGGGTTGGTGGAAGTCAGTTGCCTCAGCAGCACCATCCTCTGGCCTCAGACTCCACAGAGGACTCTGTATAAGGTTGGAGATTCATGTTGGCAAAAGGAGCAGGACAGGTAGAGGCAGGGAATATGATTTATCTATCCCCCAACATCCTGGGGAAAAGCTGGCAGAAATTTAAATCAGTGGTTCCCAGACTTTTTAGTAAGGTGACCAACTAGCTGCATTTTGGTTTTTATTGCAACCCACCACACACACACACTCTCTCTCTCTCTCTCCACCTGGCACTACAGGGTTTACAGTTTTGTCCAATGGCTTTCAGCACCCCCACTATAAAAGTGGGTTTCAGTCTCCCTGGACAGGAGCCACTGCTGCATGGTGACCTTGCTTTGTAACCTCTCTTGAAACCTTCCCTCTGCATCAGGCCAGAAGCGTATGCTTACATAGGCCAGGGCCCAGCAATGGGTTAATCCTGTTTGAGTTGTGTGTGTGGATGCTGGGTGGTGTTGGTGGCTTGTAATATGAAGTCAGACTAAATTATCTGGTGGTACCTTCTACCCTTAAGCTCTATGACCCAACTAGAACCTTCCTGGTGGTTTGAGACCCACTGAGTTAATGTTAGGGGACTGTTGCCCCCTTACTAACATTCAGTGGGGGTGTGTTAGTTTCTAGCTCCCAGTACTAAAAAGGGGGATGGGTCGATGAGGAATCAGGACCCTGAGACTGAGAGCCCCCAGGAACAATGTGGAGAGGCCAATGCTCCAGGTCAGCCTGAATGACAGGGCGGGCAGGCTAACCAGGGAGTCAGGAGGCCAGGGAGGTCCCGTCCTCCGTGTGAGCCGGAACTGCCTGGGTCAGACAGAGTAGGGCTGAGCTAAGGAGAAAGCAGGGGCCCAAGCTGAGCTGGGGAGCAGAGCTGTGCCAGATCCAGAGGGGCCAGAAAAGCAGCCCAGAGAGAGCAGACCCTGTCCTGGGAGCAGAGCTGCAGCCCCAAAGCCAGAGGCACAGCCTGGGGAGAGCAGAGCTGCCCTGGGAGCAGAGCTGCAGCAACCAGAGCCAGAGGGGCCAAAAAAGCAGCCCAGCAAGCAGGTTAGTGCTGGGAGCAGAGTCACAGAAGCAGCCTGCAGAGCAGACCTGTCCTGGGAGCAGAGCTGCAGCAACCAGAGGCAGAGGGGCCAAAGAAGCAGCCCAGGGAGCTGAAGGCAGAGCAGCAGTGCAGAGACCGAGTGGTGCAGCTGGAGCTGGAGCAGTCTGGAGCTGGGTGCGGTGAGCAGCTGGGGAGACCGAGGGGGACCCTGGGCAGCGGGCCCAGCACAGGGAGACAGACACCTCAGCCAAGAAGTTCTACAGGCCAGGCTTGGACCGTAACCCTGACAGGGCGGGGGCGACACTGGGAAAAAGGGTCCTACCACTTAGAGCCTGAGAGCGTGAGGCCACCACCAGAGCAAGTGTCCAACCCACCACATCCCTGCAGCACAGCCAGGGCCTGAGAAGAAGGCCTGGGACTTACAAGGAACAGACTGTGAACTGCCCTGACATTCCAGAGACACTGTTTGTGATGTTCCCTGCACAGAGCGGGGTGATGTGTTTCCTTTAACCTTTCCCATTTTTCCTTATTCTTTTTAAAATTAATTGTTGATTAAATAACTTGCATTTGCTTTAACTTGTATGTAATGGTCAGTGGGACTGTGGCAGAGCCAGGGGTTGAGCAGTGAGCACCCCCCGGCACATTGGAAAGTTGGTGCCTGTAGCTCCAGCCCCGGAGTCGGTGCCTATACAAGGAGCCGCATATTAACTTCTGAAGAGCCGCATGTGGCTCCGGAGCCACGAGTTGGCCACCCCTGCATTACTACGTAGGAGTCTTGCCATTAGCAGCAGCACAGCTTAGCACAGAGTATCATAGCCTTTATATACATATAAACACCATTGTTACAACTATCCCATTCTACCAAGCTCACATAACACAAGGGATTTCTTTATCCCAGGCTCTATCATGCCATCCTGGTTTATTGATTTAGGATTTGTATGGGCCAACATAGACTAGCTTCAATTTCAGCATTACCTATGGTCAATTAACTGTACCGCTTCAAGTACCCTTAACAGCATGTCAAATATTATTTGTATGATAGTGAACACTTATTTATTTAAATGTATACAGATGGTAAAAAGGGCATTTATCCATATGCTTGAGGTGTCTTTGACATAGCTTAAAATATATATCGTGTCTAATACTCCACATGCAACTGTACAATTTAATAAAGGCCACCATCAGGAAGCCAGCCAACTAAAGCCATTAAATTTGCCTCCACCAGTTAAGCATCCATACAACTTACCCCTATTAGACTTTGTAAAGTTTAATATGTACCACCCATAAGTTTCTCACAGAGAATTAATTCCCTTCTTCCTCTCTCTCTCCCCCCCCCCCAACACACACACACATACACACCATCCAGATTTCAACTGGTTTCTGAATAACCAGACATTACCGTGTAACCTTTAAGGATAACATGCAAGCATGCAGAACATTCCCAGAATATTGAGTGAGCAGAGTCTTTTGAGCACAGGTTTTTTTGGTTGGTTCATGAATTAGATATTAACGGAAAGGATTAATCTGAACTAGACATTAGGTGTCTGACTTGCTTCATGATCGGATATGCACGTTGCTAAGCGGAAGGAGAACTAGAATAATGAGAAAGAAACTGTTCTGAGGATAGCTAACTGTTCTTTATACTTTGCAGCTTTATCTCTTATTAACAGCAAGGCTGGGAGGATATCTATCCATATCCTTTTGGGCAAGAGAAAGAAACTAATCGTTCAGTTCAGCTCAGCTCAGGCTATCGTGGGCTGTAGCACCACCCACACATAGAACACAGTTATAGCCAAAAGTAAATGTCAAAGTAGTGTCCCTTAATACATTTTTAAAAAGTCATTCCTGTGATGTTTCTACAAAGTCCAGCGTGTGTGACAAGTTATTTTCTTTACTTACTTTTCTGTTGACTGGGTAAATTTATTATTGTGCCAGTAATTTCTCTCTTCTTATAATCCTTGAAGTGTTTTTAGTTCCTCATAGTGGCAACAGAATATGTGCAAAACCAAATGACACCAGAGATCGTGCAACAAGAGTTTAAAATTCACATTCATTTTTTAGGAAAAAATCTGATACCTTATTTAACTGTAGGTGACATCACTGTACAACAAAAGGAAACATACATTGACTCATGTAGGGAAAAGAATGCAGGGGAAAGTGTCTATACTTCCACATAGATAGCAGTTGTGTGAAAAAATATTTGCTCTCTGGTACAAATCTTTCAGCGAGCATTATATGATCACATATTATAATTAAACCAAAGGACAGAGTTAAAATTACAATGGGAAACAATTGTAAATTTCCCAAATTTTGTGGATAGAGTTTTAAGTTTAGCCTTCAGCTAATGTTTATTTAATATACACACACAATCTCTGGCAGACAGAATACATAAACATATGTCTATGTTTCATACCTATAACCAATAGAATTAGTCTTTTGTGCTATAGATAATACTCGAGAGGGTCAAGAATATCTTCAAGATAACGAAGATATAAATCATTCAAATTTATTAAAGAGCTGAACCTTGACAAGACTTACATCATATTGAAGCTTTCATGGTGAGAAATTTCCAAATAAGGAAAGCCCATGTTTAGTACTAGATAGATACACAGGATTGCATGAATTTCATTTTTTAAACAAATCATTTTAGGACTAAATAAATTACCAATTAAAGAGAGCACAGATCACTAGTTAATGAAAACTGAACTCAGATTTCATTCAGAATTGCCAACCAATTTACAGAATACAATTTTGAAACCAGTGTTTTGAATTGAACTAATTTTGAAACTGCTTTCTTCTGTAGACAATGGAGCATTTTTCCTTTCCTTTTCATGTTATGGCACATTCTATTATAAGAGCAGTTGCCCACTTGTGAAAAACATTATAGGTACTCAAACGGCATCCATTACTATTATCCAAGTACCTTTAATGTACTTATTCTCACAATGCCACTGGGAAAGTACCATTTTACCCATTTTACAGATGGGGAACTGAGGCAGAGAGGCTAAGGATAAAATTTTGAAAAGTGCCTAAGTCAGTTTGGTGCTTAAGTCCCATATTTAGAAATGCATCAGACATTCTGGAACCCAAGTCACTTTTAAAAATGTTGTGGGAATGAGTTGCGCACAGGACCCCTATGTTGGAGCAGGGAACTGAACCCCATACCACTGGATCCTCCTTCCTCTCTATCACATATTATGATAGCAGCTACTGCGAGAAGGTGCATAGAGAGGAAGGTACAGAAGAAAGGCAGTTTGCCAGGAGGGATGGGGTTTCAAAAGCCCCAAAATCAATTACCAGATTTTTAGAACTATTCAGCACGTTAGGTGTTGAGCTCCTTAATATTATATGTATTGCCATAAGTGTCACAAGAGGAGCCAAAATCTTTTGAATAGCAAACATAACAGCAAATCCAAAAGGTAAATCTATATGGAATATCAAACACCACTCTTGCCAAAAACATTAACAAGACATTGGCAGTCACCATCTAACTTCCCCCTTTGTTGAACTCCTGTACCCCTCTCTTCTATTTGTCACCCCCCTGCCTGCTTGTTTTGCCTATTATAGGAGTGTGAGCTCCAGGGCAGGGCACGTGAAAAGCCTAGCACATTGTGAGAGCTACTGAAGATAAATGTAATAACTATCAGGCCAAATCCCAAAATGCTTCTACAATTTTTATTTAGCCCTTGCTGAGGCAAAATTTATGGACGGGTGTTGGAACTGGGAGGGTGGGGGTGGTGGTGGGGGGGTTCTATCATATACAGAGTTTAGTTTTGTTCAATGGCTTTCAGCACCCCCCACTATAAAATTGTTCTGATGCCACTGCTTATGGATTTCAGAAGCTGGTCAGTGGTAATTACTTTCAGAAAAAAAATCAATTCAGTGAACAAGGACAAAAAATTTAATAGGGCCTTTAGACATCAGCCTTCCCATCTCAGTAAACCATCTAGCAAGTCAGCAAACAGAATGGTATAGGTAACTGACTAAACAACAACATTTTAAAACCACTACTTTATTTCCCAAGGATCATTGTTCTTTCTCATGCCTTTATATGGACTATGATGGTGTCCCTTTAAAAAGAGGAATCTTATATTTAACCAATCCATTCTTGGTTTGAAGAGTCTAATGTAATTCAGAAAGCTGTTTAAATGAAAGTTTTTAGGAACCTCCCATCTGATAAATTCCCTCTCCCCCTGAGTTTTTAATCAAGCTAATATTAATTTGTTGTACTTAAAAACCTTGCATAGCCTGAACATGTTCCTGCAGTTTGGCACTGAATCAGGTTTTAATATATCATGCTGCTATTGTTCAAATAATGAATTAGTGTAATATATCAGCTTTGATCTGATAAGGCATTACTCACTCAACTGGTATTGGTTAACTGGATTGCATTACAACTGATCCAATACCAACAGGTTTAAAAGACCCCAACAATCCTAAAATAGCAAACAATTTTACAAGAATCTTAGTAAGAGAATGTTTGTGTAACTGAAGAATGAAACGGCATTTCTCAAGCCAAGCACTTGTTTCAGATTATGTCAATTTTCTCCATCTATGAAGTCCTAAATATTTAGTGGTTTTGATGGTATTAGCTTCTTTTTGCTCCAGATCCTTTAGGATAAAATATCTATAATTTCTCACCCTCACCAATGAAATCAATGGGAGTTTTGATACAGATTTCAATAAGTACAGGATTGTGATGCTTATGGACAACATGGCAATGGTTAGGCTGCTAGTGTGCTGTGACCACTGCCTATCACCAATATTGTATATTTGTTTTCTTGTGCTTCCCCGTCTGTTTGTATCCATCTGTTGTGTCTTGACTCACATTTCAACTGTCATCTCCTTGGGGCAGGAACTGTCTTTTTGTCCTGTGTTTGTGCAGCACCTGGCACAATGAAGTCCTGGTCCGTGACTAGGGCTCTAACATGCATAAGAACTGTCATTCTGGGTCAGACCAAAGGTCCATATAGCCCAGTATCCTGTCTTCCGACAGTGGCTAATGCCAGGTGCCCCAGAGGGAATGAACAGAACAGGTAATTATTGAGTGATTTATCCCGTCATCCATTCCCAGCTTCTGGCAAACAGAGGCTAGGGACATCATCCCTACCCATCCTGGCTAATAGCCACTGATGGACCTATCCTCCATGAACCTATCTAGTTCTTTTTTGAACCCTGTTATAGTGTTGACCTTCACAACATCCTCTGGCAAACAGTTACAGAGGTTGACTGTGCATTGTGTGGGGAAAAAAATACTTCCTTTTGTTTAATTTAAACCTGCTGCCTATTAATTTCATTTGGTGACCCCTAGTTCTTGTGTTACGAGGAAGAGTAAATAACACTTCCTTATTTACTTTCTCCACACCAGTCATAATTTTATAGACCTCTATCATATCACCTCTTAGTCCTCTCTTTTCCAAGCTGAAAAGTCCTACTCTTATTAATCGCTTTGCATATGGAAGCTGTTCCGTACCCCTAATTGTTTTTGTTGCCCTTTTCTGAAACTTTTCCAATATATCTTTTTTGAGATGGGGCGACCATATCTGCACGCAGTATTCAAGACATGGGAATACTGTGGATTTATATAGAGGCAATATGATATTTTCTGTCTTATTATCTATCCCTTTCTTAACAATACGCAATATTCTGTTCGCTTTTTTGACTGTCGCTGCACATTGAGTGGATGTTTTCAGAGAGCTATCCACAATGACTCCAAGATCTCTTTCTTGAGTGGTAAGAGCTAATTTAGACCCCATCATTGTATATATATAGTTGGGATGTTTTCCAATTGCATTGCTTTGCATTTATCAACATTGAATTTCATCTGCCATTTTGTTGCCCTGTTACCCAGTTTTGTGAGATTCTTTTGTAGCTCTTCTCAGTCTGCCTGGGACTTAACTATCTTGAGTAGTTTTGTATCATCTGCAAATGTTGCCACCTCACTATTTACCCCTTTTTCCAGATCATTTACGAATATGTTGAATAGGACTGGTCCAAGTTCAGATCCCTGTAGTGGGTGACACCACTATTTACCTCTCTCCATTCTGAAAACTGATCATTTATTCCTACCCTTTGTTTCCTATCTTTTAACCAGTTATCAATCCATAAGAGCACCTTCCTTCTTATCCTATCACAGCTTACAGCAATAATAATACAAATGCTTTCTAGTAATATTGGGCCTGATTCTGCTGTCCTCACTCACATTGACCACCACTTTACTTCAGGGGTGCTGGAACAATTTTTATACTGGGAGTGCTGAGAGCCATTAAACCACCATTGGTGTTCTCATCCATCCTCCCTGTGGAAGGAAAAGGCCCGGGTAGAGACTGTCGAATCGTGGAAGTCAACAAATGGCTGTGCAGGTGGTGTCGGAGAGAAGGCTTTGGATTCTTTGACCATGGGATGGTGTTCAAAGAAGGAGGAGTGCTAGGCAGAGACGGGATCCACCTAACGAAGATTGGGAAGAGCATATTTGCAAGCAGGCTGGCTAACCTAGTGAGGAGGTCTTCACCGGGGGAAGGAGACCAAAGCCCTGAGTTAAGTGGGGAAGTAGAATACCGGGAGGAAGCACGAGCAGGACAGCACAAGAGGGGAGGACTCCTGCCTCATACTAAGAAAACAGGATGATCAGCGAGTTATCTTAAGTGCCTGTACACTAATGCAAGAAGCCTGGGAAACAAACAGGGAGAACTGGAAGTCCTGGCACAGTCAAGGAATTATGATGTGAGTGGAACAACAGAGACTTGGTGGGATAACTCACATGACTGGAGTACTGTTGTCAAGGTCCCTTCCTCACTCTGAACTCTAGGGTACAGATGTGGGGACCTGCATGAAAAAAACCCCTAAGCTTATTTTTACCAGCTTAGGTTAAAACTTCCCCAAGGTACAAACTATTTTACCTTTTGCCGCTGGACTTCATTGCTGCCACCACCAAGCGTCTAACAAATATATAACAGGGAAAGAGCCCGCTTGGAAACATCTTTCCCCCCAAAATCCTCCCAAACCCTACACTCCCTTTCCTGGGGAAGGCTTGATAAAAATCCTCACCAATTTGCATAGGTGAACACAGACCTAACCCCTTGGATCTTAAGAACAATGAAAAAGCAATCAGGTTCTTAAAAGAAGAATTTTAATTGAAGAAAAAGTAAAAGAATCACCTCTGTAAAATCAGGATGGTAAATACCTTACAGGGTAATCAGATTCAAAACATAGAGAATCCCTCTAGGCAAAAACTTAAGTTACAAAAAGACACAAAAACAGGAATATACATTCCATTCAGCACAGCTTATTTTATCAGCCATTTAAACAAAACAGAATTAACACATCAAACTAATTGCTTATTAACCCTTTACAGGAGTTCTAACCTGTATTCCTGCCCTGGCAAAGGCAACAGCACAGACAGAGAGAACCCTTTGTCCCCCCCCCCCCCCCCCTGCAGCTTTGAAAGTATCTTGTCTCCTCATTGGTCATTTTGGTCAGGTGCCAGAGAGGTTATCTTTAGCTTCTTAACCCTTTACAGGTGAAAGGTTTTTTTCCCCCTCTGGCCAGGAGGGATTTAAAGGTGGTTAGCCTTCCCTTTATATTTATGACAACTGTCATGGATGAATATAAACTGCTCAGGAAGGACAGGCAGGGCAGAAAAAGTGGGGGAATTGCATTGTAAGTAAGACAGCAGTATGACTGCTCAGAGCTCTGGTATGAAACTGCAGAAAAACCTGAGAGTCTCTGGATTAAGTTTAGAAGTGTGAGCAACAAGGGTGATCTTGTGGTGGGAGTCTGCTATAGATCACCAGATCAGGCTTTCTTCTGGCAACTAACAGAATTTAGTGGATCACAGGCCCTGGTTCTCATGAGAGACTTCAATCACCCTGATATCTGCTGGGAGAGCAATACAGCAGTGCACAGACAATCCAGGAAGTTTTTGGAAAGTGTAGGGGACAATTTCCTGGTGCAAGGTTCTGGAGGAACCAACTAGGGGCAGAGCTCTTCTCGACCTGCTGCTCACAAAGGATTAGTAGGGGAAGCAAAAGTGGATGGGAACCTGGGAGGCAGTGACCATGAGATGGTCGAGTTCAGGATCCTGACACAAGAAAGAAAGGAGAGCAGCAGAATATGGACCCTGGACTTCAGAAAAGCAGACTGACTCCCTCACGGAACTAATGGGCAGGATCCATCTGGGAGAACAACATGAGGGGGGAAAGGAGTCCAGGAGAGCTGGCTGTATTTTAAAGAATCCTTATTGAGGTTGCAGGAACAAACCATCCCGATGTGTAGAAAGAACAGTAAATATGGCAGGCGACCAGCTTGGCTTAATAGTGAAATCCTTGCTGATCTTAAACACAAAAAAGAAGTTACAAGAAGTGGAAGATTGGACAAATGACCAGGGAGGAGTATAAAATTATTGCTCAGTCATGCAGGAGTGAAATCAGGAAGGCCAAATCACACCTGGAGTTGCAGCTAGCAGGAGATGTTAAGAGTAACAAGAAGGGTTTCTTCAGGTATGTTAGCAACAAGAAGAAAGCCAAGGAAAGTGTGGGCCCCTTACTGAATGAGGGAGGCAACCTAGTGACAGAGGATGTGGAAAAAGCTAACGTACTCAATGCTTTTTTTGCCTCTGTCTTCATGAACAAGGTCAGCTCCCAGACTGCTGCACTGGGCAGCACAGCATGGGGAGGAGGTGACCAGCCCTCTGTGGAGAAATAAGTGGTTCGGGACTATTTAGAAAAGCTGGACAAGCACAAGTCCATTGGACAGGATGCACTGCATCTGAGGATGCTAAAGAAGTTGGCGTATGTGATTGCAGAACCATTGGCCATTATCTTTGAAAACTCATGGTGATCAGGGAAGGCTGGAAAAAGGCTAATGTAGTGCCCATCTTTAAAAACAGGAAGGAGGAGGATCCGGGGAACTACAGGCCAGTCAGCCTCACCTCAGTCCCTGAAAAAATCATGGAGCAGGTCCTCAAAGAATCAATTCTGAAGCACTTAGAGGAGAGGAAAGTGATCAGGAACAGTCAGCATGGATTCACCAAGGGCAAGTCATGCCTGACTAACCTAACTGCCTTCTATGATGAGATAACTGGCTCTGTGGATGAGGGGAAAGCAGTGGACATGTTGTTCCTTGACTTTAGCAAAGCTTTTGAAATGGTCTCCCACAGTATTCTTGCCAGCAAGTTAAAGAAGTATGGGCTGGATGAATGGACTATAAGGTGGATAGAAAGCTGGCTAGATCATCGGGCTCAATGGGTAGTGATCAAGGACTCCATGTCTAGTTGGCAGCCGGTATCAAGCAGAGTGCCCCAAGGGTCGGTCCTGGGGCCGGTTTTGTTCAATATCTACATTAATGGTCTGGAGGATGGTGTGGACTGCACCCTCAGCAAGTTTGCGGATGACACTAAATTTGGAGGACTGTCAGATACGCTGGAGGGTAGGGATAGGATACAGAGGGACCTAGACAAATTAGATGATTGGGCCAAAAAAATCTGATGAAGTTCAGCAAGGACAAGTGCAGAGTCCCATGCACTGCTACAGACCAGTGACCGAATGGCTAGGCAGCAGTTCTACAGAAAAGGACCTAGGGGTTACAGTGGACGAGAAGCTGGATATGAGTCAACAGTGTGCCCTTGTTGCCAAGAAGGCTAACTGCATTTTGGGCTGTATAAGTAGGGGCATTGCCAGCAGATCGAGGGACATGATCGTTCCCCTCTATTCGACATTGGTGAGGCCTCATCTGGAGTAGTGTGTCCAGTTTTGGACCTCACACTACAAGAAGGATGTGGAAAAATTGGAAAGAGTCCAGCGGAGGGCAACAAAAATGATTAGGGGGCTGGAGCACATGACTTATGAGGAGAGGCGGAGGGAACTGTGATTGTTTAGTCTGCAGAAGAATGAGGGTGGATTTGATAGCTGCTTTCAACTACCTGAAGGGGGGTTCCAAAGAGGATGGATCTAGACTGTTCTCAGTGGTAGCAGATGACAGAACGAGGAGTAATGGTCTCAAGTTGCAGTGGGGGAGGTTTAGGTTGGATGTTGTGAAAAACTTACACTAGGAGGGTGGTGAAGCACTGGAATGCATTACCTAGGGAGGTGGTGGAATCTCCTTCCTTAGAGGTTTTCTAGGTCAGGCTTGACAAAGCCCTGGCTGGGATGATTTAATTGGGGATTGGTCCTGCTTTGAGCAGGGGGTTGGACTAGATGACCTCCTGATGTCCCTTCCAACCCTGATATTCTATGATTCTCAACTGTAAAGCCTGCATATAATGGAAACCACTTCAAACCGGGGTGTGTGGCAGCAGCTCCAGCACTCCTAGTTCCAGCACCTATGCCTTACTTCGCAAGCAGGCTGATTGATGTGGATATTAAATTTGAGTAACAGTGAAGAATTGGGTCCACATAACAGTAATCACCCATCTTAATCTGTCCTCATTATTCATTCTTTTTGCTTTCATAAAAGAAGTCAAGCTACCTAATCATACAAGATCAATGGTGGCTTTCCAAGCAAGGCACAATAGTTACCCTATCCAAAGAGCAGGCCAGGAACCAATTTGTCTCAATCAGAATCTGGTTCCTGGTTCCCACCTTCTTCAAGAGGAAAGGAATCAATGCCATTTCTATACCTGGCTGGCACACTGGATGAGATGGACCCTACACTTGATCCATTACCACATACGTGAGTGGAGGAGCAGAGACTGCTCTCCCTGCTTTGCTGTTACAAAATATGGGTAACCCAAGTAGCGGTGGTGTATGAGGACATCTTCTGTAGCTAGGGTGAAAGTTAATAAACAATTATTCTGTTTAATTTTGTACATTTCACAGGACTTTTTTTGTTCCTTTTTAAAAATTCAAAACTCTTTGAAACTATCTCACAATTTTCCTGGTAATAAACTTCGAGAGATAAGGGTGAGTTGTAGCAAATAAATACTTACTTCCTTATCATTTAATCCCATCTGTTTAACTCTAGCTCTTGTCTGTTACAATTGTAGAAACATAAATCTGCTTTTTCCTTTTCCTCTTGAATTGTTATAATGAATGGCAATACGGAAAGTCAACAGAGCCACTAAAGAAAGTGCAACAGTGGTGGTAGGTGTACAGTTTAGGTGACAAACCTTTCTTCATATTGTTCACATCATGTACATGTATTAGTCCTATTTCAAGTCTGAAAGGCACAGTCCTAGATAACCATATATATACACAAGATGTGGATTTTCAGACCCTGGTCATTGTGTGAACAGTTCTGACACCCTAAATGTACAAAGGAGTTTTGTTGGTTTAAATTCTACCAATTATGCATGCATAGGAATTATGACATTTAAAATGGACATGCCAGTGTTTACAACTGTGTGTGTATGCAGTATGCTTAATTTTGTACGTACCCAAGTGGAGGCTGGGTACAAGTGGAGCTTAAAATTTAGCCCTACAAATGTAGGGGATTGACACAAATCTAGCACAGGTTAGTAGTGAGCACAATACCTTAAGACCAGATGTCAATTCAGCCGCATTTAAGAAAGGCAGGTCCCAGTTTAGCTCACCTCACAGAACTACCACCACATTATTTGGCCCTAACTTGTCACCTTTGTTAGCCAGCTTGCTAGACTATGGTATGATAAATGAACTTCTCTCCCTAGAGATGCATCAAGCACATTGGTGGAGCAGTTGGTACAAACATTGGACCCAATTCTCCTCTCATTTACTCTGATGCAGGTCAGAAGTAATCCCATGGGCACCAGTGGAGATGCACCAAAATAAATTTGGTTTAAGTGAGAGGAGAATCAGACCCATTGCTTTGTCTGTCTGAGAATAGATAACTTCAGCTCCCTAGGCTGCCAACCTTCTGATGCCTTTTACTAGTACTATATTTATTTGAAATGAAAAGTGCGGGTACAACACTCAATTTAACAGGATGGGAAAAAAACAACAACATTTGGGTACCTGTGAAACAGGAAGATGCACAGAACAGCCAGGGATTTTGTGGTTGATGCTCTTAGGGTGACCAGACGTCCCGATTTTATAGGGACAGTCCTGATTTTGGGAGTTTTTTTTCTTACATTGGTACCTATTACCCCCCACCCCTTGTCCCGATTTTTAACACTTGCTATCTGGTCACCCTAGATACTCTTTGTTAATTAAAAGAAAAAACAAAATAAATCCTAATGATACATAAGTGTGGAGAAAGAGGGTCAAGAGAAAAACGCAAAATTGCTTTTCAGGAAGCACAGAGGAGCCTCCAGAGAGGTGCTGTGAGTTCTCAGTTTGAGCGGGAACAGAGGGAGCTGAGCACCCTGCAGGACTGGGGCCTCATACCTTCTTCACAATTATACTGTAGAGTACAACAACAACAGATATGGAGAACTGAAAGTGTATAAAGCAAAGCAAAAAACAAGAGTGAGTGCTCTGTGCTAAAAGTTAGTGTTATCTCATTTGCATTAAAAAGGAACATCTTTCAGGAACACAAAGCTATATAGCTTAGCGGAAAAAATCTCATAAATCTAACTGCTATGCATCCTTGTGCATATTTATTGAAAACTGCCTTGAGGCATTTTGCATTGTGCTTAGCAGAGCTAAATGCCTTTTCCGCAGTGATAACTCCTTCCTTAACCACCATGGATTTGAAAGAAAGAGACCTCAAAAGAGCTAAATCTTCTCAGAGTTTCTATAAGTGTAAAAGAAAGTCTCAGCAGCAGCAAAAAAATTTGCTTTGGACTAGTGATTTTTTTTTAAACTTCATTGAATCAATCTTTGCCACTCTAATCTGGGAGCCAAAAATATATTGGAGTATTTATGATACTTCATTTGGCTTTACTGAATGGAAGACCATAAAACAAAACACTAAGCACATACATGCACACTTCACCTTCAAATCAGTTTATAAAGATTAACTAGGAAATATCATATTCATAATATCATATAAGATACTTGTTCTTAGTCACATTGATACATATATTACCATAATTTATTAATGTTTCTGATAAATCCATTTACAAGCAAACAACTAGGTGAAAGTTATCATATTTAAGGGCATACGGAGAACAGAATTTGACCCCCTGATTTCAGATATAAGTTCATAGAATCATAAAATATCAGGGTTGGAAGGGACCTCAGGAGGTCATCTAGTCCAACTGCCTGCTCAAAGCAGGACCAATCCCCAACTAAATCATCCCAGCCAGGGCTCTGTCAAGCCTGACCTTAAAAATATCTAAGGAAGGAGATTCCATCACCTCCCTAGGTAAGAGTTCACGTTCAATAAACACCTTCTGATTTTCAAGCTATAAAAATATCAAGAGTTTGAGTTTTTAAATATATATTTTATTTTATTTACTCCAGTGTCATCCTCTAGAGCAGCACAGCACTCCAAGAAACTAACTATAAAATATCAAGTGAGACTCTCAGAGAAGTGAACAAATAAATTGAGGAATATCGGATTTCCAGCTCATTGTACCCAATATGTCACCAACTCCCACAGGAAACAGATGATCATTGAAACACTTTCCCCCTTTGGTCTTAACTCTGGAAGATAATCAGGACACATCTGAAAGATGCCATTGGCTCCAGTTTTAGAAAGTTAAATCAAAATGATAAAGATTAGGTGAATTTCTCAAGTTGTACAGCTGCACTTTGATGTCAATATATTCAACTGGAGCTGGTTTCTACCTTAGAAAAATAACAGTCTCATCAAGAAACAGCACACATTTAGATGTACACAATTACTACAGACAATGACCTCTTTTGCATTTCTCCACAAATGTGATATATGATACAATGTAGGCAGAGGAGATTTCAGAGAGAGAGTGAGTGAAATCATCAGTTAACTATTTATTCTGTAATTCAATATCTATTTTAAGACTCCTGGTATGTTAAATATTAGAGGTATACTGAGACAGGGTCTACGCTGACAAGCTTTCAGCGGCACAGCTGTACTGAGACAGTTGTGCCGCTGTAAGATTACTCATGTAGCTGCGTTATGCCAACACGAGAGAGCTCTTCCTTTGACATAATAAAACCCGCTCAACGAGTGGCGGTAACTATGTTAGCGGGAGAGTGGCTCTCACCGACAGGGCTGTGCACATGAGCACTTATGCCAACAAAACTTGTCACATAGGGAGTCTGATTATTTTCACCGACGTAAGTGCTAGTGTAGACATGGCCTGTGATGTCACATTGCACTTGTTCTAGCTATTAGTTTTCAAAGTTTAGCACATTTTTCTTAGTAGTGTTAAAAGTCTCAGTATAATTACCACATGTGCTGCATTACTAACATCTATTGCTTCATAATGCAATCTCTCCATTAAGAGATTGTTCTTGCCTCTCTTATTATAACTAGTTTCTCTCTTTTTAAAAAAATATATACACATTTTTCTCCCTCCCCTGGCCTTCCTAAAATACCACCCAAGAATCCGGACTAATTACATCTTCACTTTGGGTAGCTTTGCTGCTACTTGCATCTCTAGTATGATTGACAAACTCCAATTATCTCTAATCTTCACTCGTGTCACAAGTATTCACAACAGAAACATGCTTAGCACCGTTCTCAACTGCACTGCTCTTATTCACCGTGACTACACTATTTCACAGCCTTCCACCTCCCCCAACATTATCCTCTTTGACAGAGATTCCTTTTCCATGTCTTTTATTAGCAGGTAATTTTACTTTGAAGTGAAATTTTGATTTTTTTTAAAAAGATTTCTCACTTAAGAAAATGAGACAGCTTTACTGTGAACGTGCTTATTACTATACAAGCCACAGACACAACCCTGCCCTGAGGAACTTGTCAGTCACTGCCCCCTTTCCCACCCTCCCAAATCCTTTTATACTACACATTACCATGGACCAAACTCCTCATCTCACAGTCTAAGGACAGAGCCTGTACATGCAAAGCAAGATGCCAGTTAGGGCAAAATTAAAATAGTTTCAACTGAAAATGTTTGATGGAAAAATGGGTATTTGACCAAACAAAACTTTTTGTTGGACTGTGTGAAAAGTTTAGATTTTTAGTTGAAAAAAAGGCAAATGTCTAAATACCAAAATATTTAGATATTGAAATGTTGCAATGAACTACAATTCCTAGAAGTCATCAGTTGTCCTATTTCCCCATTCTCCTCTCTAGGCCAGGTTCCCTGGCCAGACTGTCTTCCTCATGATGCAATATGGCCAGAGATTTCCATGATGCACCACCTCCCCTTTCCAAGAGGAGAGACCATAGCGCATCATAGAGATGTAGTCCAATAAGAGAGTTAGGCTTGGGAGGATTCGATTTTTATCAGTAAATGTGAGTAAATGTCAATTTCACCCGACATACAAAAAATGATAAAATATTTCCATCAGTAAGAACTAAAATGTACAGATAGGGAGAATGCAAAAATACTCTTTGGGAACTTATTCAAGTTTGCTTTAAGGATATTTACTTTCTCAACATCACATGCCAAAATATACAATATGTTTTAACAGTTATAAAGCTTTAAACTTTTGATCTCAGCATCTTTTGTCATTAAATAATTGTCTGACTCCACCTCCATAATTTACAGCAACTATGACAATTTAAAAATACTTTTTTTAAAAAATGCTTAAAAGTAAATACTGATATTATTAATAATAAAAATTGAATTCTGACAAGCCTACTTATAGAGTACAATGGAAGTGTGAGACACTCAACCTACAATTCCTATGAGGCGTCATGGCAGCATTTCAAAATTGAAGACTTTTACCTTTTGACCAGGTAAACTTTTACCTTTTGACTTTTACCTTTTGACCTCAAAAACTGAAATTCTGCGGAGAACTTAGTCTCCTGCCATACAGGCACTAGGGCTGATTTTTAAAAAAATCCGAAGAAAATATTGATGGAAATGGGGCCAAATTGTTTTAAAGTCTTCCTAGGATACGTGTGCAGAGGATCTCCTCCTCCTTGTGAGGTTCTCCCCCATCTCACAGAGAGGGACACAGGGCTGGGAGTTGGGCCCCTCTGCAGAAGGCCCTTTACATAACCAAGGTTACACGGGTGGGGAGTAGGCAGGATGAGTTGGGGAATATTTAATATCTTCCAACCAACACTGTGGGGAATCCACAGGCAAGTTAATACAGCCCAAGCTCTCTCCTACAGAAACCCACACCATTCTTTTAAAAGTGACTCCTTGGGCAGGGTGGGAGGGGAGGGGAGGCTGGCAATAAAGTTACACCAGCAGGAAGCTGCAAGGGTAGGCAAAGCTACAGAAGCACAGAACCTCTGCACAGATGATCATGTACCTTTAGTGAACCCAGAGTTTCCTGGGATGCAGTTCTTTCTAAAACCTAGCGTTCACCCCATACACTGAACGCAGCTTTCTGCAGAGTGGCAGGGACCCACGCAGGAAAGTGACTGGGCACCACAGTCTTGTTATGACAGTTGCCTTTGGAAAACTCTAGGTGACTGAGTGCATCATTGGAGGTTGATCATTAGGACAGCCTAGCAATCCAGAGAGCCATGTTCTTTTTCACCTAATTTGATCCAGTCTGACCTCTGAAAATTTTTCCAGTGTATAGATCAGCAAGAGGAGAATGAACAGCTTTCTTGTTTCATGCCTCAAATACTTAGTTTCAGTGGAGCTGTGTAATTTTACACCATATGCAGATCCGGTCCCCTTTTTAAAAGGGATTCACCCAAAGTCACACAGGAAGTCTGTGGAGGAAGTTAGGTACTTAACCCAGAGACCCAGCAACCTAACCCAGTGCTTTAGCCACAAGGGCTCATTGTGGCTATGAGCAACAGAAAAGACCATCCCTTCCTCAAACAAGGAAATAGTTACAGTAACTGGTCAAGACAGAGCATTATGATTTTATTAAAGTCTACCTAATAGCACAATACTTGGCCAACAATGGTAATTAATTACAGTCAGTTTGCTCCACAAGATTTTTTGTGAGAGCTCACAAGAGCTGTTTGCACAAACCATAGGAAATAATGTCTGGTAATGTCAGCAAGACACGCTAATGACATTTCATAATCTCTCAGCAACACCATTAATGTTTCACATCACTGGTGCACAAACTGTTGTATATCATATTAATTATCCTACAAACACCTGTCAAATTAAGAAGAAAATAACAGACTCATTAAGGAACTCTAGTGTGCCTAAGAGAAGTTCTCATGATAGAAGAGAACATTCTAAGTGAATGTTTTTCCCTAGGTTGGAAGTCACCAAGCTACCACAGACATCTTTGCCCAAATGTAAATCACTTTATATTGCACAGACATGAGCTGTTAGAAAAAGATGACAAACACATTATCAGTTTTGAGTCACCTGCACTAGGGGGATGTCTAGTTGATACTTAAAATTGCAGAGCACCTCACTAAATTCACCTACATGTGGCATTTGGCACTGAAGAGTGAGAGCTCATCTACATACAGTTTTTATACATTGGTTTAGAAACAGTTATAGTTGTATCAGTGCAGCCCCGCTAGTGTGGGCCCAGTTATAGTGGTGTATAATCACCTAAGTAAGCTAGATGATAGATTTATATCAGTGGAACTCCTTCTACACTAGTGAGCTGCACTGATCCAACTACCTCTGTTTCTAAACTAGCGTATACAAACTGTATGTAGGCCAGCCCTCAGACTCTTCACAGTCTACTGTTCAATTACGCAAAAGACCATCTATCTCCCAATATCATACTACAGCATGAGATTAGTGCACTCAAATGTGGGAGGGCTACCAGCAAGATATTTTCTGAGAGGGCCCTCAGCTGTGGAATTCGGACTTCACACCATGTCTGCCAGCACTGGTGCTGACAGACCCTTTTTTCTTCCAAGCAATGGAGTGTGGGGTGAGAGTATATTGAGGGTCAGAGAAGTTGTGTGCACTTTGGAGAGTAGAATTTTATTAGTACTTAATTGTATACAAGGAAGAGCATTCCATTGTATTTGAAATGTTATTGTCAATTTAAATTACAACAGGACAGGGGTTTGTCAAGGGTTGACTCACTTCTGGCCAGGTGTGGCACAGCAGCTCCCTCCCCATTGGATATCCTCCAGCTGACAGCCATTCCAGGCCTCTGGTGGGCTGCCTCTTCCTGTGACGTAGCCCTCCAACCAGGTCCATTTTAAATCTTTACTGATTTGTTTTGGTTCACTGACTACTGAGGAAGGGTAGTCAATGAACCAAACAAACCACATAAATTGAGTTCACAGATCATCGAGGGGAATGGTTCTCTCTCAACGAGAGTCAGCATCCCTCCCTCCCTTTCCTCAGGGAGGGCCATCGGGCAGTGGTCAGTTCCTGCCTACAGTCAGCCCCCTCTTCAGGAGCTGAACACTGAAGGTTTGTTCTCCTCCCTGGTCTGCCATCAGCTGATCTCTGGCTCTCCTTTTTAAGCTCCTCCCTCTAACCCTGACACTTCTCACAGGTGCAACAGGGCAGAGCCACCTAAGCCCACGTAAGCTCATTAACTTCCTGTTGTCCAGTATATTGTTTGGTATGGGCCGCATTTGTGATTTCTTAAGTTAAAAAACATAAAATATTTATCAGACCATATAGATTTGCTCAATAACAAAGACCAGAGTTAGTGGTGGAATGCACAATGTAGTGGCACAATCTGGCCCACCAAAATTTGGGCTTCATTCCTCTGTGTGTTTCAGAATTTGTAAAACCTCATAAAGCACATGTGAAACTGTGGATAATATTCATGAGAATTTGAAAATTTGCTACAAAGGTCTAACAATAACAGTGCTCTCACCGTGAATACTGTAAAAATTTTATTATGGGCAAAATCATGACATTTTTCATGGTCACTGTGAAGTTACAGTTCCTGACTTGTGGAAGCTGTGTTTCCTCTTTGGAATAGGAAAACACTGAGGTGTACTCCAAAAATATTATTCACAAAATGGCAAACATGATTTTTTCAACAGCAATGACGTCTGTGGTACTGCCTATACCTGTGTGCCTATGCAAGCTCATGCAAAGCACATGGATGGCCAAATAGCAAGTTTATCTTGCTGCTTCCTTTATGCTCAAATTATGCTAAACCCATGTGATCAACAGCACCCACTTTCTAATGGGGCAGCATCATGTGGTTCACTCACTATTAGGAGTCTCTTTATGGTCACATCTGGAAATTAGCTCCATTCTGATCTGACACCCCCATGCCGCACACTATGACTCCCCTCATTCTCCAGGACTAACAAGTACTCCCTTTTTATGACTCAGCCCTGCAGCCAAGTCACTGTACAGTCCTCCCCTTCTGGGTATCAAGTCCCACTGGATCAGCTGCCCTGATGCCCCTCTAGACCGACTTCCAGGCCAGGGCCAGATCCTGTGCCACTTTTCCAGCAGCTAGTAGGGGAAGCCATGCCCACCCATTACTCCAGGTTCCAGGCCAGGGACCCTATGCCGAGCAACTATGGCCTGCTAACTCCCAGACCCTGTTGCTGCTTTCCTAGACTTCTTGCTACCTTTTAGCGCACCTCTGGGTTACCACTAGAACTTCCTCTGCTCCCAATGACTACTTCCCCCTTTCAGCTTCTTACCACAATCAGCAGTTCGAGGCAGGATCCCAGGGCTTCCTCTCCCCCTAGAATGCCTCCTTGTACCTAGCAGCTCCTCTCCACTTTAGGGACTGACTGCAGAGCTCCTCCCTGCAGCCTTTTCTGACCACCAACTTCCTCTCTTTATAAGCCTATTTTAGCTCCCCCGCAGCTGGGCTTCACCAACCATTAGGCCTTAGCAGGCCTCAGCTCTCCTGCAGGTGCAGCATCTATGTGAATTGGCCTATTTTAACCCTTCAGGCCTTGCATGGAGTGGACAGCCCATCACAGGCAGTTATTGGTAAGGAATGGGAACAGCACAAGTTCTTGTTTTCCATACAGAAAGATCAACACATTTTCTGTCCGAATAACTTAATTTTAAAAATAGAAAAGCCACAAGAGAAGAACGAACGAATGTCAAGTCTCCCGAGAAATCAAAGCATACTTCCTGTTCTGCAACAGCAGCAATTTTTAACTGGTTTTCAGCTGCTCAAAGCAGATAACGCAGAGAGAGATTTCTTCAAGTTGTCGCCCACAGAAATCAGTGACCCACCAGTTACTTACATTGCAATTTCAGAGGGAATTAAAATATCCAATGAAATGGGCAAAAGTGACATGTGAACTGGGAGATTAACGGTTCTTTACTTTTATTTAATTTTTAATAAAGAGTAAGGGCCAGATTTTCAGAAGTGCTCTAGCAGCTCCCATTGACAACACAGTTGAGATTTATTGAAAGACTGACCATTTAATTGAGCCATCCAAATGGGAGAACAGCTCTTTTGAAAACCTGGTCCTAATTGCACATACTGAGTCCCATTTAACGTCTGTAAATTTCAATTAGTCATTCCTTTTTTGCTGTTCAACATACGCAACAATGTTCACAGAGGAGAAATACAAGGTGAAGAAAAATAAAAAAAAGGCTCAGAGGATGGGAGCTTACAAAAAGGGAGAAAACACATTTTTCAAGGGTTAGGAGAGAGAGAGGAAAAGTATTCCTAGAGGCCGTGACAGTTTTCTTTATCAAATAAAAGAGGCAGGAATACAGCTAGAATTGGCAGCGGTAATAGCTCATCCCGTTACATACTTGCTGTGTAGTCACCCTAGCTATCAATAAGTCCAAAGCCCGTATTTCCTTACTTAGAGACCATCGTCTCTCTTCCAGGTCAGATTTTCCTCCTCAGAAATATTAGACACTTAGCAAGAAAATGACCAAACCCAAATATCAACAATATAAATGCTGGTGAATGTAGTGATCCTCTTATTTATGTTTTGCTTTGTGTTCTTTTGACATCCTTCATTACACAAAAACAGACATTTAAAAAAAAACAGGTAAATCCTCTGTTTTCTTTGGCATATTTAGTTTTATAACCTTTGGAGTATTATACTGTCTGGGCTTGTAATTGTCTCCTGTCAGACACAGCAACAGTACATTTAACTATATCAGAAATGCCTATTCAGACTAACATCCTTTGATTGCAAAAGGCTTTTCTCCCCACCTTAATATTTTAATGTTGATCTGAAAAACAATTAGACACACACTTACTGATTGTAGAATATGCCTTTAGTTTAACCCTCTCCCCCCGCCACTGAATCTCTACGTTCTTTTATTCCCTACAGTACGAAGCCTTCATCAAACACAAATAAGTTGTATCACTAACTAAAATCTGCTTATAAAATTGATTTACACTGGTACAAACCCTTGTGCAGAATACCTTAAAGCAGTTTACAGCTGCTTTATATTGATTAGGCTTAATTCAGTAGCTGAGCAACACTTTATCCGGTGTGGATTTGGCTAGGTACTGAGAAAACTAGGAGATGCTTCTACAATCAAATCTTAAGTAATTCCTGCCATTTGAGGGCCAAATCCAGCGTGCACCAAGTCAGTGGGAACCTTTTCCATTGACTTCAATGGGAACCTTTTCCATTGACTCCAATGGATGCTGGATAAACCCCGAAATTAGGGTAGCTAATTTTGGTTGGACATATTCCTGGAGATTTCATCACATGACATAATCTGTAATTAAAAATTAATCTTTAATTCCTGGAGACTCTATGCCAATCCTGGAGTGTTGGCAACTCCACCCTAAGTGAATGGTTAGGACTGGACAATTAGTTAGGAACAACTTCATAAACGTGTAAAACACTGCTTGTTATATATCTATTTCCTGGGAGGTCAGGTGATTGCTCTCACAGCCGCCTTATATAGTATGGATTTCAGATCTTTTACAACAGAATCATTTTAGGACCCAATCCTGTTCCCAGTAAAATCAACTGCAGAACTCCTATGAGCTTCACTGGCAGCAGGATTAATCCTTTAATTTCACACTTTTTGGAATGACCTTTTATTTCATTTTCTAGCCAAGCTCTCTTCTCACTGATCTGTAGCTAATATATGCTCAGCTTTGTTTAATGGCTCTCCTCTAGAAATATTTTTTCATTCCATTGGTTTCCAGTTAAAGGGAAAGGTAAGAAAACTAGGTCTAGCATAGTCAGCTGTGCTGATTACTAAATCTGACAGCTCATTCCAAACTGCCATTTTTATAGCTCCTAGAACAGCAGCAATTTCCACAAATTGACTGGACTTTAGTGCCCAATTTGTTTAAGGGGAGGGAAGAGAGACAAAGCACATGAATAATTCTTAAATTATTCCTAAGCCTACATGTTAACTCACCTATTTTGCTGGAAAATATAGCCATTTTTTTCTGTACATGGTGTTGGCAAGTTTAGAAACGGAATTTTCATTTGAAGCATGAGGTCTTGGATATAAATTCTAATGACAAATATGCATTGCAGTGAGAGTGCTCTAGCTTCCCTATGTATTAGCACAGCCATGTAGAACAGCTAATCCTGTGGCAATATTTTACTTTTACTTTTTCAATTTTTGTCATTACTTTTAGCATATCTATTTTCCACCAGTAAATCCCAAAAGGGAAGATGGACGGGGCACTACTGTTTCCAATTTTCTGTTTTCCTTGAGAAGTTGTTAGCAGATAGCAAGTTTCAGTTATTTATTCCTCTCTTGTATATTATTTTGGAAGTGTGGTACAGCTAGGACCATGAAAAAGACTAGTGTGTTTCACTGGCTGAATGTGTCTAAAAACTCACTAAGATCTTAGTTTACAAAGGGAACAGACCTATTGTCTGCTTCACCTTTTTGCTACACGATTATACACATACAGTACGAAATTTTTGCTGTCACTGACTTCTCTCCTTGATGCCTAAGCACCATATTTGATCAGTGCTCACCTTCATGTTGCAGCCTGAAGCCTTTAAAAGAATGACCAATGGTGCAAATTCCTTTCCTTGTCTTGATTTTGTATCAAGTGACCCAGGAAGTGCTTGGGCTGGGATTTAAATACTCTTCTATTTCTCCCAACTAATGAGATCTATCCATCAGATCCACTTATAACAGACATGCTCTGAAAATGTACCCTGCAGTACCTTAATAGTTACTCCCTTGAAATATTTAGTTAAAGCTATCATGCTGTTTTAACATTTATTCACACTGCGTCAGTTTCCATTTCACTTAACTAAATGGAGAGAAACTCCCTTTAATTTCCTGCTATTTTTCCCCTGCTTGTTTTTCTACATTAAAAATCTCAAGTCTTGTCTACTGTCCTTTTGCTGGAATAGTTTATGAATGATTTGAGTATTAGTGAGATTACAACAGCACAAAGACCTGAGACATCCAGAGAGGAATGGATTTTTAGTCTGTTTAAAACCTTGATTTTTGTTAGACAGCCCATCACTTCAGCCAAGGTCTGAGAGAGCTCCCTAGATTCTAGAGACTTCCAGCAAAAAAAGGCCAGACAAGACCTGACTGCTCTGCTATTGCAATAGTATAAAAATATATCAGAAAACTTATTTTTTTTTAAAATGCCCTTGAGGCCGTTATTACACAACATAAGGCAGCAAAAAGAGTGGTAAACACAATATTATTTTGCAAATCAACGTTATATATTTGCAGGGCCCTTACATTTCAAATGTAAATTATGTGCCTAAACTTGCCAAGACCGTGGACAGAACAGATGGCTAGGTCTTCCAGAAAATGAACAAAAACAAACAAAAACAGTGTACAGCTATATGCACTTGAGGTTGCTCTACATATTCATGGAACTAAGCCCAAGAGCACGATCTTTTAGAGATCTTGACAGCTGTTCCATCACATGCATACACCTTAAATGTGGAATCCATTCTGCTTTAGACAAGTATGGAGCTCTGTTCCAGGTCTTAGTCCTGCAAAGTGCTGAGAAAAGCTATGCAAATAATACTCTTTTTTGTTTTCTGGAATTCTGAAATCATCAAGAACAGTTTAATTTCAAGTCGAGCAAAAAAAGAAATCCAATTTTCAGTGAACCAAAAGTTTGAAAAAATGTCTAAATGAAATATTTCATTTTTACCTGAGATTTTTCATTTAAATTTTGGGCATTTTGACAAAAGCCATGGCGGACTAACTACCCAGAAGAGGGAGGGTTGTGGTGGATGGAATCCTTTAGCCCAATGGTTACAGTACTGTCATACTGGTGTTGAGTTCCCTTCTCTGCCTGGAATGGAGAAGGGTCTTCCACATTGCAGGAGAGTGTCCTACTCACTGGGCTAGGGAATGTTCTGTGGTGGATCTTTCTCAATCTCTTGTTGGGCCATCTCTTCACTAGACCAAAGAGAAAGGGAGACTGCAGAGCCCAGTGTCCTGCCATTCACCTAGGATGTGAGGCGCAACTTTGAGATCCTGCTCCAATGACTATTTAATTATTCATAGTGGAACAACTCCAAAAGGAGAGGTTGAGAGCGACTGAATGTATAGCCCACTTATCAGGACACTCAGCTGCAATGTGGGAGACCTGGGTTCAAGTTTTTGGTGTAAATCAGGCAGAGCAAGGACTTTAACCTGATGTCCCACATATCAGGTGTGACAGGGCAAGGCCAAATGGCTATAGAAAAGTAGTGAGAGATAGATATATTAGCTCCAGGCTGAGCAGATCCCTGGTACCAGGATAAGTGAAATGGCAGCTGCTCCAGGTCAGTTAAGACACCTGGGGCCAATTAAGAACTTTCCAGAAGGCAGGGAGAAGGCTAGGTTGATTGGGACACCTGAAGTCAATCAGGGGCTGGCTAAAAGCCTCCCAGTTAGTCAGGTGGATGTGCATGTCAGGAGCTGTGGGAGGAAGTTGTGCGGTTGGAGAGGCTGAGTAGTACACACCATATCAGGCACAAGGAAGGAGGCCCTGAGGTAAGGGTGAAGTGGAGCTTGAGGAAGTGAGGGCTGCTATGGGGGAAGTAGCCCAGGGAATTGTACATGTCATGTTTCTAAAAGGTCAGCTACCATAGCTGATACTATTAGGGTCCCTGGGCTGGAGCCCGGAGTAGAGGGTGGGCCCGGGCTCCTCCCCCCACACCTTTGCCCCCTGATTAATCACTGAGACTGGGAGACAACAGAGACTGTGCAAGGAAGGATAACTTCTCCTCATCTCCCTCACTGGCTTATGATGAAAATGGCTCAGTAGACTGTGACCCTTGTCTCTAGAGAGAGAAGGGTTACATGCAGGGTCACAGTGAGCCTCTGAGGCTAGTGAAATCTGCCAGGAAACGCAGGACCCACGGAGGCAAGGACAGAGCTTTGTCACACAGGTAGGTGCTCTAACAACCAGGATATTAGCTGTCCTGGCATGGGTTGGTCTGTATGGCTCTCATTTTCCATGAAAAACCTCTGAAAGGTCTTAGGCTTATCCCAGTGCAGAACAAGAAGGTTTTTGAAATCTCAAAACTTCTTGGTACTAGAAAACTGTTTCCTGCCCTGCTCTACTTATATTAACATTTGTACAATCCCAATAATGGGATTTTGGGGAACAGACCACATATAAACCCTTCAAGTAATGAGTTTAAAGTTAATACCTCATTTTAGTATTGATCACAAGATACGTGCATTTGTAGAAGCTTGGGCTGTCAATTAATCACTGTTAACTCATGCGATTAACTCAAAAAATTAATCTCAGTTTTAATCACACTGTTGAACAATAGAATACCAATTGAAATTTATTAAATATTTTGGATGTTTTTCTACATTTTCATATATATTGTATTTTGTGTTGTAATGGAAATCAAAGTATATATTTTTATTACAAATATTTGCACTGTAAAATGATAAACAAAAGATAGTCTTTTTAAATTCACGTCATACAAGTACTGTAGTGCAACTTACAAATGTAGATTGTTACATAACTGTACTCAAAAACAAAACAATGTAAAACTTCAGAGCCTACAAGTCCAACCAGTCCTACTTCTTGTTCAGCCAATCGCTAAGACAAACAAGTCTGCTTACATTTACAGGAGATAACACTACCCTCTTCTTATTTACAATTTCACCAGAAAGTGACAACAGGCATTTACATGGCACTTTTGTAGCTGGAATTGCCAGATATTCTAAACATTCGTATGCACCTTCATGCTGCGGCCACCATTCCAGAGAACATGCTTCCATCCTGATGACGCTTGTTAAAAAAATAATGCATTAATTAAATTTGTGACTGAACTCCTTGGGGGAGAATTGTCTGTCCCCTGCCTGCCCTAGCTCCACGTAAGCGCCACTGGGACCCCTCATCTCCTCCCGCCCCGCAACCCCCTGCCCCAGCCCAGAGTCCCCTCCTGCACCCACACCACCAGCTGGAGCCCGCACTCCCCTCCTTGTTCCAGCCCTGAGCCCCCTCCTGCACTCCAAACCCCTCATCCCTGGCCCCACCCAGCTGGAGTTCTCACCTTCCTGCACCCCAAACCCCTGCCCCAGCCCGGAGCCCTCTCCTGCACTCTGAACCCCTGATTTCTGGCCCAACCTGGAGCCTGCACCCCCATCCCAGAACCCATACCCCCCACACCCCAACCCAATGCCCCAGCCCTCTCCCACAGCACCATCTCAGAGCCCACCTCCCCCAGCCGGAGCCCTCACCCTTCTCCTGCCCCTCCCCAACCCCCTGCCCCAGCCTGGTTAGTAAGGGTGTGGGAGTGTGAGCAACGGAGGGAGGGTCTTTGGAGTGAGTGAGGGCAGGGCCTTGGAGAAGGGGAGGGGCAGGGGCGGGGCCTCGGGGCAGGGCCGTTTGCAACCCTACATCTGACTCAGATAATTAAAATGAACGTGCATCTGTCCGCACTGCTTTGTTGTCGAGCAGAACCCACCATCAGCATGGATGCATGTCCCCTGGAATGGTGGTTGAAGCATGAAGGGACATATCAATCTTTAGCACATCTCGCATACAAGTATCTTGAGACGCCAGCTACAATAATGTCATGAAAATGCCTGTTCTCACTTCCAGGTGACATTGTGAATGAGAAGCAGGCAGCATTATCCTCTGCAAATGTAAACAAACTTCTTTGTCTGAGCAATTGGCTGAACAAGAAATAGGACTGAGTGAACTTGCAGGCTCTGAAATTTTACATTGTTTTATTTTGGAATGCAGTTTTTTTATACATAATTCTACATTGTAAGTTAAACTTTCATGATAAAGAGATTGCACTACAATACTTGGTACTTGTATGAGGTGAATTGAAAAATACTATTTTAGTTTTTTTACAGTGCAAACACTTGTAATCAAAAATAAATATAAAGTGAGCACTATCCACTTTGTATTCTGTTGTAATTGAAATCAATATATTTGAAAATGTAGACAACATCCAAAAATATTTGAATAGATTGTTTAATAGTGTGACAAATCACACAATTAATCAATTGTTTTAATCGCTTGACAGCCCTAATTGAAACTCCTACCATGAAAATATCAAAAAAATTTAGCCGATTCCCTCTCTGCTCCCCCACTCTCTTTTTTATGTATATTGATACAATTTTAGGTATGCATAGCATTGCAAAGGCAAGTGATCACATATTGCTCTTTATAAAAACATAAGCTTCATATTGGTTTATTTTATACTTCAGATTATTTCTCTGGAGGACTGCAACAAACAGTGCTAATCTTCACCAGATGCAGTGGAGACAGATCCTGTGCAAGCTTCCCAACCCTCTCCAGAAAGCAAAGGCATTTCTCTCACTGTGTAACCCTTCTCATTAGCCTGTCTTGAACAGAAGCTGATAATTACAATACTTTGGCAGAAGACACGTACGAGTGATAAAGAGTGTTGTCAGGCATTATAACTCATACTTTCTCCCCACCCCCCAACAAAGCCACTGAACTTCATAAGTGCAATTCACTACAGATGTCTGCAAGGCTTTTGGCATGTCTCTGGCTGCTGTTTTGAGGTCTGATTTTGTTCCTATAGAACACACCACACCCACCAGATTGTCTCACACATTGCTTGGGATTTAATTTAAATCCTTTTAAATGTGGCTACTTAGAATTGGTTTTCAGCACCACACACGAGTCCTTCCCCTTTTTAGAGGGAAATCTCCTTGGGGAATTTTTTCCATGAAACAGATAAAGAAAAGAAGTTGCTCTGAATCAATAGACTGTTTCTACAAGATTAAAATATTTATTTACTAATTAATGATTATTGCACGAGTTTGACTCTTGACTTTTGTAGGATCATTTTGCTATTGTAGCCAAAAATGTGTAACAAGGCATTTCATTCATTTGGTCTACATAAAGAGTGTTTATGAATTTAGATGCAGCATCTCCTATATCAATATATTAGTCTAAAGAGCTAATACATAACTTGTAAACATTTAAAATCCAAAATCTTTTAGGTTCACTACAGTTTGTACACATTTTTCCCTTAATAACTCAACATGAAAATGGAAGGAATGGGCATTTTCATATTATAAGAAAAAGGATGGCTTATTTCACTTACTCCTCTGTGTTACGTATTTCATGCTGATGCTCTGACTAGAAAGAAGTCTGAGATCTAAAAGACTGACTGCTATCTGGCTCTGAACTTCCCCAAAGTCTTTGGATATTCAGATCCAGTCTCTTAGATTGAAGCCCTCTCTAGTTCAGGATCTCAAAGAGAAACAGCAAACAGCATTTGAATTCTTACAAGTATATAAAACTGAAGTGTAAAATGAAAGAGGCAGAAAAAAGGAAGACAAGTTACCAGTACTGCCTAGCAATTCAACAGATTCGTAGACATGCCATCATCCTTGTGACAAATTGCATTAGCAGCAAACATATATCATGTCAGAAGATGGCAGTAAATGAACAGCAGCAACAAAAGATTCAATGGTGCAAGACTTACACCCTTGTTCCAAAAGCAGTATGTCTGTCTCCTCCAGTCTCTCACAAGTGATCTGAAGGTATCTGTGCATATAGGGGGTGGCCAAGAAGTCCAGATCAAGATATGGAGCTACTGAAAACAGTTTGGTGTGTAGCTAGAAAAGCATTTGCTTCAGAGTTTATTGGATAGTTAATACATCTATCCAATAAACTAGTTAAGTCAGATGATCCAGAGTATTTGTGTGAGAAATTTAGAGGTGATAATCTCATCATTGTAAATAGTATTATTTAAATTAGACCTAGCTTTCCCCCCATCCCACAACTCGCCTACTTAAAAGGCCCAAGATGAGCAGAAGTGGGCATTGATCTAAAATGTTCACCAGCACTGTTCTTAGGGCTTTCTCAGACACATCATCTCAGACTCAGTCCAACTAGCAATCGCTGGCTCCTTTCAGGAAATTCTTTGCTACTGCACCTGTAAACAGCTTGTTTCTGAAACCCCTCCCAGGGTTACTCTTTTTAGTCCCTTCTTAAGTAGGAATCCCCAGCTCTTCTCTTTCAAAATGGGCTGTATTACTTAGCCCCTCACTCTCTCCTTGAACAGTAGTCTTTCCAGCCCTTCTCTCTGGAGCTGGGTTCTATTAATCAGATCCTCCGGTCCTTTTTAAGCAAGAGCCCTCAGCCTTTCCTCTTTGGAGGTGTGTACTGGGCTGATCAGCTACAGGGCCTTTTCCAGATTCTCACTCAGCTGGACCATCCCTTTTCTGAATTAGCCTTCAATATGCTTAGTGAGCTAGACTTTCCCTCTGATATCTCCCCTTCTGTGAGGAAGGAGGCAGAATTTATGCTGGTTGCCTTCTCCCAGCTCATCCCCAAGTGGTTGGCTGAGAGAGGAGTCTTACCCCATCTACTCCACAAGAATCCTGGCCAGAGGCCCTTAAAGAATAGTAACTGGATTTCCTCCCAAACATTCTTACTCCTGGGACCATTTACTTCTTCCCACCAACTCCTAGCCCTTCAGGTATAATTGGAAATTTCAGACTCAAAGAGCCTGTGCACACACAGATGCAACCGCACCCAGGGATAACCAATAGCCCAATGGCTAAGACACTCACTGGCAACGTGGGAGAACCAGGTTTGTATCTCTGTTCTGAATCAGGCAAAGCTGGAACTTCAATCCAAGTCTTCCATTCCTTAGGGGACTGTCCTAACCACTTGGTTATTAGAGATTTGGAGTCATATTTCTCTTTTTTGTGAAATTTTGAAAGGTTTTAGTTTTGGCCTGATGCAGAACAGCAATATTATTTTTAAAATCCAATAGTATTCACAGGGTGGGAAAACGATTTCACTCTAGTCAGTAATATACACTACTCATGTCTGAGGAGTAGCAACATGCATCCTGCTATGCTTTTTTCCTGGCTCTTGCCTTGGCACTGGTAGGAGTTCTGTAGCAGAGGATCCATGGGGCATCATCTCTGCTCATAGTCGTGAGACTGAGCAAGGCTAGTGCTTGGCCGTTCTGGAATATATGTGAATAATTGGATCTGATGGATGTTTTACCACACAATTAATACATTTACCTTGATGACATGAAATAAGAATCTTGTTCAAGAAAGAGGTGCAAAAAAAAAAATCAATACAGGTGTAAGCACCTGCTTTTGACAACAAAGATGTGAGGACAGCAGGACAACACAGGATTCAGAATTGAAAAATTCTGGACATTTACTGGCTCATTAACATCTCAAACATCTGTCTGAATCAGTTTCCATGCAAGTACAACTGCTTTGCACATCCCTTACTTCAACAAGATAAACTCCAAACCCATCCATGATGAAAGCTTCAGCCAACAGCACGAAAGTACCACAGAAGAGCTTTGTGGTAGATTATATACATGCTGCCGTTCCTGATGAACGGCAAGAGATGTTCCAACAAGCTCAATTTATTTGTTTAAGCCCTTCAGAAAATTAAAAGCACTGCCCCCAAAAAACCTATGGTATCCAGGAGTCTTAGGTTTTATATGCATTGATATTTTAGCAAATACTTGTTTTCTTCCTAAAAAGTGTAATTAATGTTGTCAGGCTCGTGAACAGGACAGGGACCTATACAAGGCATTTGTTGACCTGACCAAAGAGTTTGACACAGTGAATCACAAGGATGTATGGAAACTCCTTTAAAAATTTGTTGCCCAGAGAAGATGATTGCTGTTATACTCTTATTGCACAATGGTACAATGGCCATGGTGATGAAGCGTGGTGACTCATCAAAAGCCTTCCTTGTCACCAACAGCACCAAACAAGGATTCATAATGGCTCCAGCCCTGTCATTGTCATTACAGCCACGCTCTTGTTCACATTCCAGTACACTTACAGAGACACATACATCCGGTTTAGATTGGACAGGGGTCTCTTCAATCTACATCAATTCAGGGAGCACACTGTGGTAATCAAACAGCTATTCAGAGAGCTCCTGATTGCTGATGAAAGTGTCCTCATTGCACATATGTTCAAGGACATTCAGTTTATCATGGACCAGTTTGCCTGTGCCTCAAAATGCTTCGGTTTCACAATCAGCTTGAAAAAGACAGAGGTCATGTACCAGCCTGCACCTGACCACCACCCTCACACACACCATGATCCCATTGTCACAAATGACAAATCACCTCAACTCGATCAGGAAATTCTGCTGCCTGGGTAGCACACTCTCCAGTAATGCCATGTTGGATGAGGAGATGATGAACATTTGCCAAGCTCACCCACAAGCTCTGAAGGGAGTAGAGTCTGCTGCAGAACCAGGATAAAAATAGGCCATGCTGTGGTACTCACCTCACTCCTTGACAACTGTCAGATATGGATGCTCTACCAATGCCAAAAACAGCTAGAAAGCTTCCACCTTTGCTGCCTAAGATCCATCTGCAACATCAAGTGGCAGGACAGGATCCCCTGTACTCTAGTCATCAAACAGTGCCAAAAACCTGCCATGATAGTACAATCATCAGGGCTTAATTGTGCTGGGCTGGACACGCAGTCTGCGTAGAGGTTTCCCATATACCAAAGGTTAGCATGGGAACCCACTCTAAAGGCCAACCCATCCTCAGATATAAAAACACCTTGAAGGCCAACCTCAAAGCATGCAAGGGACATTAAAAACCTGAGGACACATTGCTCTCTGAACAGACCCAGATAGAGAGGTATGTGCCATGAGACCATGTCCACTTCTGAGGAGTGGCGTGTGAGGTCTGTGCAGGAGAAGAGAGCATGCTGTAAGGCCACACCTCAAACTCTTCCCTCAATAACTACACTTGCAAGAAATGCAACCATATTTGCAAATCCAGGATTGGATTTGCTTCCCATGTGAGAAGCCACAGAAAACAAAAATAACTCAGCATTTAAGTCAATACTATTAGTTGAACACTCATAGCCAAAGCAACAGGAGAATCCATCAATTTTCACTTAACTGGCATTGTGTGTGGGCTAAATGCGTGCGTAGCTTACACAAAGAGGTTTGAAGAGATACGTGCAGGAGGAAAAGCAACTCACAGGAAGGGTTAAGAAATTAAATAGAAGAGGCAGGATGCTTTGTCTTACACCTTGTCTTTGTGCTTTTCCCTTTTATTTCCTAGGCACTGATCTTGCTATTGGACATGCATCTTGCACTTCCATGAAGCCACCTTCTTATCCATTCTTTCACCCTTTCTTTCTGGAACCAAGCACTGGAAAGGTTTTTCTGACTCCTCCCTTTTTATGTTTTTGAAATACTATAGTAGGTCTCTGTCTCTAAGATAGGTGACTACATCACAAAAAATCCCACCAAGGCTTGAATGGGCCATTGAATCTTAATTACTCTCTCATCTGCAACCCTACTGCTCATGTCCATGTTGCATGTTCCGATTTAATATAACATTATGCCAAACTCCAGTTTGTACATTTACACACCGAGGCCCTGATCCCACAATTAGATCCACATGGGTGAGGTGGATGACACTTAGATTTGGAGGATGGGTGGTAGTAAACACAGTGGAGAGAGTAACCTCACAGGGTAATGTGGGTAAGAATGAAGTGCTTTATTTTAAAATCAGATAGGAAATCAGTGTTTAGATGATTTTTTTAAAAATGGACTAAAATAAGCCACCACAAAAAGTGGAAAAATTAGTCTTCTGTATCTTATTGTAACAATTATTTTGTTGTTGCACATTTTCCACCAGCAATAAAGCTCTATGTAGCATAGGACCTTATTTTTCTAATAAACATAGATATTTTAGAATCTTTCCTCATTCTGGAAGCTAATGGAAAAGCACTAAGTCATCAACGAATAAACAGGATGGCAGCAAGATTTCATGTTTACTGGTTTACTCCAGTGGCAACATATCTGGGCAGACCCATCAAATTGTTATTAACAGGAACAAATCATTGGTACACCAAGTGACAAGGAGCCAGGCTTTAAAGCTTTGTTGCCTTTAGTCTTTCATAACGTATTTTATAGTGTATCTCCTTCACCACACTGCAGCAGTATTTTATGGACAATTCACTAGGTTTTTCATTGATCGAAGATGTTTCTTTTAACATTTCTATCAGTGTCATGTGAGATTATATATAGCATATGGAAATACAGGTGACTTGACACACTGATAAATCCTTCAGTTCCTGAAACTAGGTTGCATTTGTTTACCTGGACATGACAAATTCAGTTTTTCTTTTTATATTTACCAAATGCAACTCAGATATGTAGTTTTGTTTTGTTCTTTCTATTCCCATAAGGGTCTCCCAGATGGTGCTATCATAATCAAATATTAGAGTTGTGAACAATACACACTATAGACAGACTTCTTCCCAGACCAGGATTAGCCATGGTTAACATTCAAGTGGCTATGTCTGAAACATGGTTAAAGCTGTGTGAAACATGGCCATGGAGAACTTCAGCTACCCATCTTTTGGGAAAAATACAGCAGGGTACAGATTATCCAGCATGTCCTTGGAATGCATTGAGAACAACTTTTTATTACAGAAGGTGGAGAGGCAGTTCTAGATTTGATTCTGACAAACAGGGAGAAACTTGTTGAGCATTTGAAGATGGAAGGCAGCCTCGGTAAAAGTGATCATGAAATGAAAGTTCAGGATTCTAAGGAATGGTAGGAAGGAAGACAGCAGAATAGACAATGGACTTTAAGGAAGCAAACTTAGCAAATTCAGAGAATTTGTAAGTAAGATCCCATGGGAAGAAAGCATAAGGGAAAAAAGAATTCAGGAGACTTGGCAGTTTTTTAAAAGAGAGACATCATTAACGGTACAAGATCAAACTATCCCAATGCATAAGAAAATATGTATGGTAGAAGGCCATCCTGGCTTAACCAGCAGATCTTCAATGACCTGAAACTCAAAAAAATGTGTCACACTAAAAGTGGAAACTAGGTCAAATTTTAAACAATAATATATATATTATAAAAAGCAAAACAAGAACGTAGGGACAAAATTAGAAAGGCCAAGGCACACAACAAGGTTAAACTAGCTAGGAACATAAAGAGTAACAAGAAAGCATTTTACAAATACATTAGAAACAAGAGGTAGACCAAGAACAGGATAGGCCCATTACTAAATGGGGAGGGAAAAACTATAACAGAAAAAAAACCAATGGCTGAAATTTTAAATGCCCTTTTTCTTTGTTTTCAAAAAAAAAAATAATTGTCCAATCACTGCTAACACAGTGAACATCACTGTGAATGGTGTAGGATCTGAGGGCTTGTCGACACTTAAAATGCTGCAGCAGCGTGTCAAGGTTCCTTCCCCACTCTGAACTCTAGGGTACAGATGTTGGAACCTGCATGAAAGACCCCCTAAGCTTATTCTTACCAGCTTAGGTTAAAAACTTCCCCAAGGTACAAACTTTGCCTTGTCCTTGAACCCTATGCTGCCACCACCAAGCGTGTTAAACAAAGAAAAGGTAAAGAGCCCACTTGGAGATGTCTTCCCCCAAAGTATCCCCCCAAGCCCTTTTATCAACCCCTTTCCTGGAGAAGTCTTGATAAAAATCCTCACCAATTTGTACAGGTGAACACAGACCTAAACCCTTGGATCTTAAGAACAATTACAAATCAATCAGGTTCTTAAAAGAAGAATTTTAATTAAAGACAAGGTAAAAGAATCACCTCTGTAAAATCAGGATGGTAAATACCTTACAGGGTAATCAGATTCAAAACATAGAGAATCCCTCTAGGCAAAACCTTAAGTTACAAAAAGACACAACAGGAATATACATTCCATTCAGCACAGCTTATTTTACCAGCCATTTAACAAAAGGAAATCTAACACATTTCTAGCTAGATTACTTACTAACAGAAGTTCTGAGACTGCATTCCTGATCTGTTCCTGGCAAAAGCATCACACAGACAGAGAGAACCCTTTGTTCCCCTCCCTCCCCCCCGATCTGAAAGTATCTTGTCTCCTCATCGGTCATTTTGGTTAGGTGCCAGAGAGGTTATCTTAGCTTCTTAACCCTTTATAGGTGAAAGGGTTTTGCCTCTGGCCAGGAGGGATTTTATAGCACTGTATACAGAAAGGTGGTTACCCTTCCCTTTATTTTTATGACACAGCTGCACTGCAGTGCTTCAGTGAAGACACTACCTACGCGGATGGGATTTTTACATCAGCGTAGGTACTCCACCTCCCCTAGAGGTGGTAGTTAGGCCAACGGGAGAATTCTCCCATTAATCTAGTGCTGTCTACACCAGGGGTTAGGTTTGTTTAACTGTCGCAGTGGGAAGGGAGGACATAGTTATAACCAACCTACTTGCCTAGAGTAGACCAGGCCTGGGGCTAAATTAGGAAAAGAACAAATTAAGAATTCCTTGCACAAGTTAGAGGTCTTCAAGTCAGCAGGGCCTGATGAAATACATCCTAGAATACTTAGGGTACTGGCTGAAGAGATATCGAAGACATCAGCAATTATCTGTGAGAATGTGTGGAGGAAGAGAGAGATTCCAGAATATTGGAAAAGGGCAATTTTAGTAGAGGAATAAGGACAACCCATGGAATTATAAACCAGTCATCTTAATTTTGGTACCCGGAAAGATAATGGAGCAAATAATCAAAACAAACAATTTGTAAGCACTTAGAAGAAAATAAGGTGAGAAGTAATGGATTTATCAAGAACAGATCATACTAAACCAACCTAATAACTTTCTTTGACAGGATAATAAGCCTTGTGGATAGGGGGGAAAAGCAATAGAGAGGATATATCTTGATTTTTGAAAGGCTTCTGATACTGTTTCACGTGATTTCTCACACAAACTAGAGAACTATAGCCTAGACAACACTACTATAAATGTAGGTGCGCAGCTGGTTGGAAAAGCTACTACTACTCAGAAAGTAGTTATCAATGGTTCACAGTCAATCTGTAAGGGCATATTAACTAGGGTTAATTGTCTGGATAATGACAGAGAGAGTACGCTTACGAAGTTTGCTGATGATACCAAGGAGGGAGAGATTGAAAGAATTTAGGAAAGCAGGATTAGAATTAAAAAATTGGTCTTTAAGAAATGGTCTTAAATAAGTAGGATGAAATGCAAAGTACTACACTTTGGAAGGAATATCTCTTGCACAAATACAAAATGGGAAATGACTGCCTAGGAAGGAATATTGCCGAAAAGGATCTGGGGATTATATTTGATCACAAACTAAATAGGAGTCAACAATATAACACTGCTGCAAAAAAAGCAAACATCATTCTGGGATGTATTAGCAGGATTACTTCTTGTGTCTTGCTTACAATAATTCTTCCACTCTACTCCACGCTGATTAGGCCTCAGCTGATGTATTGTTTCTGGGTCTGGGCACCACACTTTGGGAAAGATGTGGACAAATTAGAGAAGGTCCAGACGAGAGCAACAGAAATTATTAAATTCTTGAAAACATGACCTATGAGGAATGATTGAAAAAAAATGGGATTTTTTTTAGTCTGAAGAAGAGAGGACTAGACTGAGGGGACATAATCTTAAAATATTCAGAAAGTTGTTATAAAGAGGATAGTGGTAAATTGTTCTCCTTAACCATTGAGGACAGGACAGGAGAAGAAGTAATGGGCTTAAATTGCAGCACGGGAGATTTAGGTTAAATATTAAGAACAACTTCCGAACTGTAAGGGTAGTTAAGCACTAGAACAAATTACATAGGGAAGTTGTGGAATCTCCGTCATTGGCAGTTTTTAAGAACAGATTAGACAAAACACCTGTCAGGGATGATTTAGCTAATAAGTCCTGTCTCAGTGCAGGGGACTCAACTAGATGATCTGTAAAGGTCCCTTTCAGTCCTACATTACTGTGACTCTACATTTCTATAATTCTATGGCAACTCGGAGGTTCTTGCTGTCCTTATTTTCTCCCTATCCCATCACTCCTAAATCATGCTGAACAAAACAGAACTCAACCCAAATTACTAAACTTCGAGTCAGCGCAATGGGATACCAACGAGTCAGTGCAAGTGATGATTTTCAAACTGAACATGAGTTAAAGGTATGCAACAAAGCCTGAACTAGATTTTAGTTACAGAAGTTCCATGTAGTCCTCAACATGAGTTGCACATATCCTCTGGCTCACTCTGCTTTGCTTTGCACACTTAGGCAGTGCAAAGGAAATACAGACTGCCTATAAGCCCACTGCTGAAGATTCTTGTAATACAGAACAGTGTCCAGTGGACATAGAGACAGTTGAGATGTGCTGGAGGCAAGGTAGGACACTAGGGATAGGCAGAGAGTCAGGAATCTAGATCTAAGGCTATGATTTAATCATGAGTATTTTTAGTAAAAGTCATGGACAGGTCACAGGAAAAAAAAAACAAAAAAAATCACCGCCCCGGCCTGTTCATGCTTTATACTAAAAATACTCATGATTGAATCTTGGGGGTGGGGAGCATTGCAGGGAGGAACCCTAGGGGGAGTGCTGCTGCTTCACCCCCCGCCAAAGGGGGAGCCCCTGAGGGCTGTCTGCTGCTCCCACTTCCGGGGGGCCGCCACTACTCTGGCTGCCCCAGAGGGTGGGGGTGGGGTCAAAGGGTCAGCAGCTGCTCTGGCCATTCCAGGACCACTAAGTCTCTGGGGCCAGTTGCATTGGCTGCTGCTTGGGCGGTCCCTGGGGCCAGCTGCCTGGACAGCCAGAGCAGTGGCCGGTGCGGCTGCCTGTGGGACCGCCTAAGCGGCTGGCTGCAGAGCTGCTCTAGAAGCAGCCGGTGTGGCTGTCCCCAGGGCAGTCTGAGCAGCTGGCCACAGGGCCAGCTGCTTGGGTGGCCCTGGGGTCAGCCATACTGGCTGCTGCAGAAGTCACAGGTAGTCATGGAATCCATGCCTTCCGTGACAGACACGGAAGCATATCTATAATCCTTCACTCAGATTGAAATTGCTCAGACAAACTGCCTCTAATTTCAGTAAGTGCCACCATATAATTTTGCAAAGGTGTGCAATGCTTTTGAAGATGCTAGGGCAAATACCAAACAAGTCATGGTTAATTTATGGTTTCAGTGGAAACACTCAGTGATTTCACATAACTTCAACTCCAAACCATGCTGGACTTCAGAACCAGGTTACAATATTGTAGTTTTCATTGCTCTTGAAACAGATACTCAAAACTGAAGCAATTCATGTTTAGATACTGTGCTGGGGGAGGGGTTGGGGGAAGGAAAGAGAGTCAACACAAACACATGTTCTCGCCCCCACCATCTTTTCCAGAGGATCTATTACATATTTTTATGTATCTAAAGGATTTAGCCATCCTTCAGCCCGATGAGGAAGTAAGGTAACTTGTTTGTTAGTACTCAAAGACAGACAATAGGCGAGATCAGATTATCTGTGGAAAGTGATGCACATATAATTCCCCACCAGCTAAAGCTGATTTTATTTAGTTTACATGATAGTCTGCACTTTTGGAATCAGGATTCTTGGGTTTTGTCCCAGAGGCCTAATGCATGCGATTTAGGATGATGATCAATATAGCTATGTAGTCCTGTGTCAGCTGAGCAGTTTCAGAGATAAAATGCAGGCTTAATTGGGCAAAATTTTCTGAAGTCTTTAAGTCTGATTGACTTTAATGGGACTTAGGTAGTTTTGAAAATTTCATCTTTTGTTTAAGTTGATACAGTTACAAAAATACGTACTAGCCAGTCTACATAGTATACATTTTAAATATAGGTCAAATTCATTAGCAGCTATTGCACAACCCTTGTTACAGGCATATAGCATTTTCCACACAAGCTTAAAATAAAAGATTTCTCATCTCATTCAAATATTTCTGCTCCAAATATTGAAGTGAACAGAATACAAGAGACAGAATACAGGGGACTCCAATAGACAGAACCACAGGCCATGTAGTTCTTTATATAATAATAAACAAGAAAAATGCAAGACAAAACAGACAGACAAGACCTCATGCCATCAAGGGCTCAATAACCAAAGAAATTTGTAGGGAAAGCTCCCTAAACCTTGGCCATAAATAAAGAACATTAGAATGATTACTACAGTGAATATTGATTCTAGGAGACGTAGTACAAGGGAAGTTGATGTGCTGCACTATACATCTTACCTGCTGAAATCTTTCATACTCATCCAAGTAGGTGTGCATTCTTCATGATATTTTTTGACTGGAGTAACCAGTTCTATGAGCCAAATTCACCATTGGCATCATCGAGTAGTTAAAGTCCCACAGACCAGTTAAAGTCAATCAGATTGACCTGCTTTTTTAAGTGTGTTTGGCCCAATCAGCCTATACACCTTTCATCTCCTCCTCCCCCCTTAAAAAAACCCCACCACACACCCTCCAAAAGAAATAATAGTTTATTCAAAAATGGAACTAGCACAAAATTGCCCAGAATTGCAATATTGCATGGCATTCGGTTAGCAGACTTAACCATGACCACTAAAATCAGCAGTTCCATTCTAAATGGAACATATGTAACTAGCTCTACTATATCCTGTACCCTGAGAAGCAAGATGAAAACTCTTCTGTATTAATATAAAATAATCTTTGGATTTTTACAGCATCTCTCTGCACATTAGACCTACTTGGATAGAGGGTTTGCTATCAGTTAATTAGAAGCTCCGTCAGATAGGGACTAAGTATTTCATATTATTGTACCATGCTACACAAAATGGGCAATGCTCAAATACTAATGTTAAAAAAATTATATAATACATAGGTTGGGGAAAAGAGCATCTGTACATCTGGGTATAGTGCTTCAATTATCTGCAAATATAAAGTTAGTTTTTTAAAAGTCATATTATACAAAGCGTACATAATCAGCAATAACCCAAATTTAGGTGAATAGATTTAACAATACAGTTTAGATATTAGAATCCGAATACTCGGGTACATCACTCATGAAAAGTTGTACAGAGATTTGGTTGTGGAAAGCAAAATATATCAAAGAGTGGAGATTGTCCCTCAGTAGTTGAGAATTAGGTAGGTTGTCCATTTAGAAAATACAATCCATGAGGAAAGTATTTCAGTTACTTTCCTGACTGCTCTTCTCATCAGCACTCCGGCTCATCCCTCCTGGTATTGCCAATGTCCAGTGATATGTTCTATGTAAATATCCCTCAACCACCTGATGGCATCCGACACCATGAGTTGCAGCAGCAGCCAAGCATAGTGTTGACCGATTCCACATTCTCTCAGCACTCGCTCGTTACTGGGGTCCCATGCACCTGAGGCTCCAACGATCAGTGCTTGTGTCTGGACCCGGTAACCCTTAGCTCTCAAGGTTTTGGCCAGAGGGGCATATTTCTCTACCTTTCAAGCTCAGGTATCGTGGAAGGCCGGGGTCCTATTCTCAAATGGCACTGTGACATCCATGATGATCTTCTGGTCCTCATTGGTGATGACGATGTCCAGTTGCAGTTGGCTGTCAGTTCTGGGGATGGCAGAGTTTACAGCAACCTTTCCCACAGGGGGTGGGACGGCTCTGGCCAGTCAGTCGTGGATGGTATTGTGTTGCAGCTGCCAAGCTCTCAAATGAGGCTTGCAACTACTCAGGTTGTGGGGAAGCATTTCATTGGCGTAGCTGCACTTCCTACATTGCTTGTCCCGATTCCCATGGCGGACGGCTCTGTTCAATGGGACGCAGTTGAGCTGGGCCCTGTAGATGAACCTCCAGTCAGCAACTTGGGTGAAGCTGCGCCCGGAGATACACTCCAGTATCTCTGCAGTATCTTCCAGTATCTTCCCAAACCCTCTCTCTCCTGCCTCCTTCAATGATCTTCTTTCCTGCTCCATTGTTCTCTCCTCCAGAAAGCTCTTCTTCCTGTTCCTCGAACAGAGCTTTCCCATCCCCTGAGCTCTTTCTTCCCCACCTGGACTCCATATGCAGACTGGCAGCAAATCTCTCTGCCTGAAATACCATTTTAGGCTCCCTAATTTCTAATCCACACTGCACATGTACAGAGGGAGCTGCAAATCCTGGTAAAGCCTGTATAGTAAATATATGTAGACAAAGATCATTAGAGTATTATATGGCATATTTTATTTTGCCTTCTCGTGAATGAGTAGGGATTTTAGTGTAGGACATTGCACTGCTGGGCAATTTAACCTCAGAGCATGTTGAAGGACTGAAAACACCCACAGGTGTCTCCAAAACAATATTGGGGGGGAGGTGGAAGTGTCCCCAGTACAGAAGTAAGGAGGGATTTGCTGCTTGTCCTTAGCAGATGCCAAAGGAAGGTGTAGCTGGAATCAAGCCTGCTGTTGCTACAAAAAACCAGAAGTGATAGGCAGCCTTGCCAGGAGCCAACAAAACGTTCTGTGGAAAAGCACTGGGGGCATTTGTGGAGGGAGGGAGGGTGTAGGTGGAAAAGCACTAGGAGTGAGGATGAATGGGAGTGTGGATGGACTTCCACCATTGTCTTTCTGGCATGTTTGTCTGATAATATTCCATGATGTATTGAAAACGCTTTAAAAACAAACAGCTTGGTTTGGGATAAAGATTGGTGTGGTTCTTTAATTAGAACCCATTTACCTATTGCTATCGCACTGAGAAAATCACACAGTAACATTTATTGGTCTTCTGAAATACCAAGTATGCCTTCCAGTAGCTAGTGAAGAATCACAAAAGGTTTCCTATTAGATAGCAGTTGACAAACTAGCCAGTTTCCTTTCAACTACAGGATAATTGTTTGGATATCATAGAAATTACTGGTTTCAGAATAGCAGCCATGTTAGTCTGTAGCCTCAAAAAGAAAAGGAGTACTTGTGGCACCTTAGAGACTAACAAATTTATTTGAGCATAAGCTTTCGTGAGCTACAGCTCACTTCATCAGACATGTTCTCTGTGTATATAAATCCCCCCACTGTATTTTCCACTGCATGCATCCGACAAAGTGAGCTGTAGCTCACGAAAGCTTATGCTCAAATAAATTTGTTAGTCTCTAAGGTGCCACAAGTACTCCTTTTCTTTTTATAGAAATTACTGTATCGTAACAGATAAAGCCTCGTAATTCATTTGGCAACATCTCTATCCAGTGAACAAAAGGAAACCACTTTCTGATCAAGCTGGGAGGACCAATGCTAAGTTTTCCTAAGCCTCCCTATTAATTCTATGGCATCTCTTGATTGATAGTTCATTGAGTGCACTTGGTCCAGGGAATAATGTCCTGACTCAAATTAAATCAGCAAACCAAACTTCAGTAAAACATACAGGAGCTGTGCAGTACCATGCTACTTCTGTGCTACCAGTCCCATATGCTAGTTCAAAGATGTTGTGAATTGTATTATGTGAGAGAATCTGATGTTAATTGTAAATATGTAGGTCAAGGTTACTTCAAAGAGGGGAAGCAAATCATACTCATCATAGGCAACACAAAGTCACCAAGTCAGAGAAAGTTTCAGTAGATAAAAAAACAATATCGCCACAAAGAAGTTTTATTATACGGGTGAGAAAAAACACATTCTTTGCCTCTAGTGGAGCTTATAAAATATAAGAAGAATCATATGTCAACTGTTCCGAAACAAACTCCCCTGCAGTAGCTTTACCCATTTGTGGTCATACTCGGAGGTTAAGAATTAACCATGTAACTGGCACTCATGTAACCTTAATTCTAACCAAAGGTGAATGGAATCAGGATTAAATGAAAGAATAACACCCAAATAAAAATAAAAATCACTGAACATGAGCACAAGCCCCATACTAAGTCAGGATTTTAACCACATATTGATGGTGAGGAACAGCTATTCTGCAGTCAGCTCCCGGAGGAATTCAGAAAGACTATCAGAAATTTTCCTGGGCTTGATATACTGCTAACAGCAGCACTACCTTCCCCTTCTCCACATCAGCTCATCTCACTGGCCCCCATGCTGGCACTACAAGCACTAGTTCTCATGAGCTTAGGGATCAGAAGAGCAGAAATTGTTGCTAGTCACTACCAAGGGAGAGGAGAGACTTTGTTCTCTTGCCCCTTCTACCCCTCGATTGAGCACCTGTGCCTAGAGTGAAACACAATCTGGCCCTAAAATTGTAGCATTTTTAAACTCACTCCTTTTCATAGGTCTTCTCCTCCATATCCAGTTTATCAACATTTATTTCATCAATGTAGGGAGAAAATTTGTAATCTTAGGTCAATTCACACTTATTTTGGTGGCAAACATGGAATGACATTTAAATATTCTAAAGAAGGACACTGGACAAAGATATAGAAAATCAGAAGATAGGAGGGAAGCAGTACAGGTCTCAGCTACCAGTAGTTGCAACATCTTTAAGAAAATTTCAGTGAGTGCCTTTTAAAGGTGACTAGCAATCAAGTATGACACCATCTTATATTTGTCATACCTCTTGAACGTATTCTAGGCCTGCATAGAACTGGTCACACTTTGTCAGCTCTCTCCTATCACTGGAAAGTGAATATCCTGGAGGAGCAGTGATATTTGGCACAGGAGATGAGTTTTCAATCACTTCATATTCTGAATTAGCTCCTTTGTCAGGTACTGGGAAGTTAGGAGGAAAGTAATTGAGGTATGACACATACCTATTCATTTGAGTGTCTGCTGATGGAGGTTGCCTGCTACGTTTATGACATAGAAGTTAATCTTCAAAAGTTTACAAAGTGCTTCCCTCTGAAGATCCCAGGCATGCAACTGAGACAAGTAAATCTAATTTATATAGTTATCCACTTAGATGTACCTCCACCATACATACAGTATCTAGCTGCTCCACATAGAAGATAAACAATGATAGAAGCCTATGATGGGGATCTGTAGCATCAGGCTTCAACTCATATGTATAGTCCTTATAGTTGCATATGATGGAATTTTTTTCCTCCCCAGATTTTGTTATAAAAAACTGCTTTAATCTGCAGTGTGAGAAAACATCCTTGAAAACTGGTTTTACAGATAAGTGACAGATATAAAAGGGTTTGTGTCATGATGCCCAGCAAAAGCTAGTGTTCCACATTTTGGGCATTTGTCACGCATTGTCAGTTTTGTAGGTTGAGAGGTATATTTATTAAGCATCATGCTTGTATTTTCTCTCATTTCCACATTTTGTATTATCACAATGATCAGGACAAGGCTCTCCATTGTTGACATCAGCTTTTATCTTCCCCTAAAATAAAAAAGACACTCATTTTTGGACAGTAGAGGAAAGTTGGCTGCAACAAATCTCATTTCTCCCATTCACTAGGTCTCATTACCACTACAGATCATCATGTTCAGGGGAATAGTCTTCAGTGACCTGTCATCTAAACCCAGATAGAATAATACTGATTTTAAACATTACACTTAAATTAGTGGTGTAAGTGTGATGGCTCCCTCTTGGCTGACACACCAGGGAACTCCAGAGCTAAAAGCATTACCTTGGTTGGCAGAGGGGGACTTGTAACACTTGCTCATCACTGGATTATATAAGGTGCAATTCAGGATGAATAGGGGTATTGGAATCTGGCTTTGGTATTGGAATCTGGAAGTGTTCTCTAGAGATTCGGTATGTACTCTATGCACCATCCAGAAAGTGTCCTCAAACAAAAAAATAGCTCTTCTACACTGGATCTCTTATTTGGCTATTGTGCACTTCATTTAAGAATTATATGTTCATATATAAGAACTTAAAAAAAACAATTATGACCTCAAAGGAAATAAGCTTTCAACATATTTTCTATTAGCTAAATTATTTCTATAATAGGGATTGATTCTAAGTTCACCAAATAGGAGCCTTTCCATTGATTTCAGAGAGCTTTGGACCATCTCTCTAGAGCTTACCCTATAAGAAAAGGGTTTGTTTTTATAAATGCACTCTGATTTTTTATTGCAAGCTTGTCAACATATTTAAATATGTCTGGTAGATTGGAAATCGCCCAATGTATGGTGAAAGTGATATGATGGGTATCATTTCTTATTCAGTATTTGTTATAGAAATTGTGCTATCATTCACAACACAAGCAATGTATGCAATGAATTTGAATCACTGTGTGTGTTCTCAATTTTATGTGATAAGTTTTATTTACAAATGGTAGCTTGGCACTTTGTTCTGAGTATGTATGCGTGCGTGAGCAACTTCAGTAAGGAAATATGCTTGCCCAACTAATTTCCTTCTACAATCTAGAAACTTCAAATAAATTGAAGCCTCATAATTCTTAACCCCACCAATGTCTAAGTAAAAAAATTAGCCAATGCAAAAAAAGTTAGATATACACAGTATCTGCAGTTTTAAGTATGCCTGTGTTCAGTTACTGCTCCAGAGAAACAATCTATTGACATCTTCGCTCGAAAACTGGACAATTGGAATTATTTGCTAAACTAGGCGATTCTTCTAGAAAAACAAGATATATTCTTAATGAATGAAGCTGTTGATAAAATATATGGAAGATGAATAAAGTATCATAGGCAGATAGCAGAGTTAAATTCCAATTATGCAACTTTCCTTCTATGAATAATACAGCAATTAGAGAAATAACTTAAACTACTGATGCATCATTGTGACACTGGCTTTTTCAGGAGACAGATGGTAAGCAGAAATGGAGATGAAAAGTGTTAGATCCTCTAGCTAAACTGCAATAAATGTTGTTTGGGTATTCACTAACATTTGAGACTTTCATATTTATTTTCTAATTATTTCAATAGGCTATTATTTTAGGCTACACCTACAAGTAGAAAAGAAAAAATACACAGACTGTAATGTTTGCAGTGATACCATGCTTGTTCTTCTATAATTGCCTTAGAAAAAATAAATAGCTTTACTTTAGTACAGATAAAGCACTGGGAAATATAAAGAATAGGAAACACTGAAAATGCTAACAACAAATGTAGTTATCCAACAGAAAACAAAGATTTTTAAGAGCAAAAACTGGGTTTGATTTTGGTCTGACATCAGTCTTCAATGACAGTAGATCATTGTTAACCCTAAAGTCTTATACAACAGATTTCAGATTTTAGATTTAATCCATCAGAACATTGTTTTGCATGTTTGGAATTATAAATCAACAGAGTGAATCTTGCAGTTCGAACACAGAATTTGGAGTCAGGATCTCTCGCCATAGAAGATACCCACAGAGAAGAGCAATACAGGAACAACTACAGTCTCTCTTTCTACCCACTATTTCATCAGTATTCACTTGCAATCAGAAGTTTGTAGTGGGACAAGGGTAACAAGAGAATCCAAGTAATGTTTTTCCCTTTTCAGTTCCTGGGAAAACTGCTCTTATACATGGATGGTCCAGGACTCTATTGTTTCCAATTACAGGGCTTTAACTCAATTTATTTTATTGAAGTTATTTCACTATTGAAATATTCACTATGGGGTGGGGGGGAGCGATAGCTCAGTGGTTTGAGCATTGGCCTGCTAAACCCAGGGTTGTGAGTTCAATCCTTGAGGGGGCCATTTGGGATCTGGGACAAAAATTGGGGATTGGTCCTGCTTTGAGCAGGGTGTTGGACTAGATGACCTCCTGAGGTCCCTTCCAACCCTGATATTCTATTATTCTAAGAAAGTATCAGACTTACATCTCTGGAGACAAAATGCCTCATATATTCATATATTCTTGCTTCATGTGGACCTCCTCCCCTGCCCCACCATTGAGCTAGCCCATTTCAAAAAGTTCACAATTTAAAAAACAATATTGAGACCACAGGTGGATTCAACAAGAAGATGTTGAGACCACAAAGTAACTCAAGATGCTTATCCTGCATGTTATAAAGGAGTGGTCATCAATGATTCAAGGTTTTCCACACAGCCACATTAACATGCCTCAACACTGAGGTGAAAAGACCACAATGAGGAGAAAGAGGATACGTGATGCTCCATTGACCTCTCTAATGAATCTCCAAACAAAGATGGCAATTTGTACCCAATGGTTAAAGTTTTTTGGGATGGATTGTTGGAATTTATTAAATAGACATTTCTGCACTGGGAACTGGGCTAGAATCCCAATTCATGACACATATTACCAAGTGGATGCTGTCAAAATTTTTGAAAGGTACAGTCTGGAACTGGTTTTCTAACATTACCCCGCAGGTGAAAAGCTACTTTCCCAGTCACAAGTCATCCAATCCTTCAGTGCTATTAAACTTTTAGTATCACAATAAAAACAAAATCACTAGAAGTGTACATTACAATGTTACTTAAGTGAAGATATTTTTGTTGATGCTAAAGTCCAATTCTTAAGCTCACTAGATTAGATTGATAGAAAATAACGTATTAGTAGCAGTTTATCATCATCGTAGTCATTATCTTGCTTGGAAACAATCTGGGAATTTCAATGAATGGAATAGGATTTCATTAAAACCCAGTTTTTCATTAGAAGAGAGAGAAAGATTCAGACACTATTTTTCATACTTATCACCTCTGTTTTTGTCATCTTCTGATTTACTTTCCCTGAAAACAGCTTGATGAATTAAACTCTAAAGCCTCCAGCCACAAAATAAAATAAAAAGATGTAGTGTCTTTTTGAAAGCAGTTTCAAGGAACATTCAGCCAGTTTTAGTCTAAAGTAAGGGATTTTGACTTCACTTTTGCCACTCTACCCCACCTGCCCTCACCCTTGGGTTTCTTTAAAGATTACTTTGTCCTTCAGCTAGTTTTTGCCTATTCAACAGGATGATCACAATCTGATCAGCTGACAATTCTGAACATGCCGTCTAGATATTCAATTCCTCCGCCGCTCCCAATAACAGGCATTACATCCTGAATACTTTTAATTTGTCAATGGAACACTGTATTTTTCTGTAAGACCCCAGTGTCCATGTGAACTTTCCATAAATAAATCAAGAACTGCTTTAAGTTAGACTGTTCAATGATAAACCTTGAAATATGTTAAAGACATACCACATTCTTTTTCCTTTACTGGAGAAAATATTTCATAATATATACTATAGTATCCAATGCTAGTTTCATTTACTACTTTTTCCCTTTGCTGATATACTTGCCTTTGCCTTGTAATTCCATAGCCCAAGCCAGAACAGTGGATGAGACTGCCTAAAGCGCATGCATGCACACACACACACACACGCACACACAAAAAGGAACTCTGAAGGCTGGGAGTCACAATTCCCTCTCTGGTCTGCTTCTGGAGCAGAGTGGTCACATCCCATCCCATACTGAGGGCTGCTTGTACGGGTACTGGCAAACAAGCACTGGAATGAGTTACCTAGGGAGGTGGTGGAATCTCCTTCCTTAGAGGTTTTTAAGGTCAGGCTTGACAAAGCCCTGGCTGGGATGATTTAGTTGGGGATTGGTCCTGCTTTAAGCAGGGGGTTGGACTAGCTGACCTCCTGAGGTCCCTTCTGATATTTTATGATTGTATTCTAAACTAATCTTATGAGAGCTCAAAATTAGTACTGCACATCCAAAAAATACATCAGTTTTTTTTTTTAAATCAACCATGCTTTTCCCTCCCTCATTAAAAGCTAGAGGGGCTGGGGGAAGAGGACAGTCTAACAGTTACAACTGGCCTATATGCAGGACAAAGCTGACTTTTTGTTCATTCAAATAGTCCTACTGAAGCTATTCCACAACATGAGATATTAAACGTGTTCAGGTACTTCTGCAATCTGACCAACAGAACATTTGAGTGCTGCATGATATTCATAAAGCAAGTTAGAACCTTACAAGTTACTTTCTTGACCCAGCTGAATACTCATCCATCCTGTATTTATTTCAAGCTGTACAATAATCTAATTAAACTTGTTTCTCCTTTAATATTTTGATAATCTGCTAAACACTGAAGAAATCATATTAAGTTAAAATGAATTCTCATCACATGTGACTAGCTTGTCAGAATCACTATTAGAGACTAAAAAATCTGTTAATTTGGAAAAAAATCAAACACCTTTGTCCAATAAAAGTTATGTTGCCATGCAAAAAAAGCTAAATTATTTTATACACAACTTTGTGAAGGTTTGCCAAAGTAGATGACAAACAGTGGGTTGAATTACAGTAGACTACGGATCTAGCCTGGGAACGACTGAGTATTTATTAATACATCATGGCATAGTTAAAAGTTATAATTAAGGAAAATAAGGAACTAGATACACTAGATAGTCATTAAATGACTATATAATATTCATGCTGATTGAAGGCAACTCACTTAAAATATATACTATATTGGTCTCAAAAAAGGGTTTGGGGATAATAGATATTAGAGGAAGTAGGAGTCCTTACCTTTAAACTTCCATTCTTTTGTTGCTTTAAATCACACAAGTACATGTCTTTAACACAGTGGCCTTGGGTTTTTCCATTTTGTATTTCTATGTATTGACTTTGCTACTACACTGCTCTCTCTCTCACACACAGACACAGACACACACACACACACACTATGGCTTCTCCCATTACCACCTCTCCCCCCCCAAAAAATCATTGTTTCAAACATGAAAGTAGTTCATGTATATCAGATTGAATTGGTCATGTTACATTTTGTGATAACACTGCTGCTTACATAGGTCCCCAGCTTACAGAAATATATTAAACAGTGCCCACTCTCTGTACCATGCTGTGCCACTTTATGTGCTACATAAAAGTATAGTAATGTCATACTCCATGAGCCTGATCCAAAGTCTAACTCAAGGGGAATCTTTCCATTTACTTCAGTAGGCTTTGGACCAGACTTCAGGTGAACTACTTCATTTATGAATAAATGCTTCATTTTTGTTTCTAAAACAACCCCCCCTCCCCCCCCCCCGCAAGGCTCCACAAACAAATCAATAAATTTGGTAAGGGTTTTGTCTCAGTTCAATGTGTTTATTTTCTTGATCACCTTCATGTTCTCTTCAGGTACAAAAAAAATACTTAATTTGGCAGTCTAGATGCACATCTTAATGACTAACCTACTAAAACACTCAATTGATAAGTAAGCTAGTCAGATCAGTCCTTGTCTCGAGTTTATGGAAATGTGTTTGGTGTTTTTTTATCTCCTACAGATATTCATACAATACTATCCCATTGAACTCTATTCTTTCTTATTTCAGAGTAGCAGCCGTGTTAGTCTGTATTCGCAAAAAGAAAAGGAGTACTTGTGGCACCTTAAAGACTAACCAATTTATTTGAGCATAAGCTTTCGTGAGCTACAGCTCACTTCATCGGATGCATAAAAGTGGAAAATGCAGTGAGGATGTTTTTATACACACAGATCATGAAAAAATGGGTGTTTATCACTTCAAAAGGTTTTCTTTCGCCCCACCCCACTCTCCTGCTGGTAATAGCTTATCTAAAGTGATCACTCTCCTTACAGTGTGTATGATAATCAAGGTGGGCCATTTCCAGCACAAATCCAGGGTTTAACAAGAACGTCTGAGAAACAGTGGGGGCAGGAGGGGTAGGAAAAAACAAGGGGAAATAGGTTACCTTGCATAATGACTTAACCACTCCCAGTCTCTATTCAAGCCTAAGTTAATTGTATCCAATTTGCAAATGAATTCCAATTCAACAGTCTCTCGCTGGAGTCTGGTCTTGAAGTTTTTTTGTTGTAATAACGCAACTTTCATGTCTGTAATCGCGTGACCGGAGAGATTAAAGTTTTCTCCGACTGGTTTATGAATGTTATAATTCTTGACATCTGATTTGTGTCCATTTATTCTTTTACGTAGAGACTGTCCAGTTTGACCAATGTACATGGCAAAGGGGCATCGCTGGCACATGATGGCATATATCACATTGGTGGATGTGCAGGTGAACGAGCCTCTGATAGTGTGGCTGATGTTATTAGGCCCTGTGATGGTGTCCCCTGAATAGATATGTGGGCACAGTTGGCAACGGGCTTTGTTGCAAGGATAGGTTCCTGGGTTAGTGGTTCTGTTGTGTGGTATGTGGTTGCTGGTGAGTATTTGCTTCAGGCTGGGGGGCTGTCTGTAGGCAAGGACTGGCCTGTCTCCCAAGATTTGTGAGCGTGATGGGTCGTCCTTCAGGATAGGTTGTAGATCCTTGATAATGCATTGGAGAGGTTTTAGTTGGGGGCTGAAGGTGACGGCTAGTGGCGTTCTGTTATTTTCTTTGTTAGGCCTGTCCTGTAGTAGGTGACTTCTGGGTACTCTTCTGGCTCTGTCAATCTGTTTCTTCACTTCAGCAGGTGGGTATTGTAGTTGTAAGAATGCTTGATAGAGATCTTGTAGGTGTTTGTCTCTGTCTGAGGGGTTGAAGCAAATGCTGTTGTATCGTAGAGCTTGGCTGTAGACAATGGACCATGTGGTGTGGTTTGGGTGAAATCTGGAGGCATGTAGGTAGGAATAGCGGTCAGTAGGTTTCCGGTATAGGGTGGTGTTTATGTGACCATCGCTTATTAGCACCGTAGTGTCCAGGAAGTGGATCTCTTGTGTGGACTGGTCCAGGCTGAGGTTGATGGTGGGATGGAAATTGTTGAAATCATGGTGGAATTCCTCAAGGACTTCTTTTCCATGGGTCCAGATGATGAAGATGTCATCAATATAGCGTAAGTAGAGTAGGGGTATTAGGGGATGAGAGCTGAGGAAGCGTTGTTCTAAGTCAGCCATAAAAGTGTTGGCATACTGTGGGGCCATGCGGGTACCCATAGCAGTGCCGCTGATTTGAAGGTATACATTGTCTCCAAATGTGAAATAGTTATGGGTGAGGACAAAGTCACAAAGTTCAGCCACCAGGTTTGCCATGACATTATCGGGGATAGTGTTCCTGACGGCTTGTAGTCCATCTTTGTGTGGAATGTTGGTGTAGAGGGCTTCTACATCCATAGTGGCCGGGATGGTATCTTCAGGAAGATCACCGACGGATTGTAGTTTCCTTAGGAAGTCAGTGGTGTCTCGAAGATAGCTCGGAGTGCTGGTAGCATAGGGCCTGAGCATTTGTGCTGGAAATGGCCCACCTTGGTTATCATACACATTGAAAGGAGAGTGATCACTTTAGATAAGCTACTACCAGCAGGAGAGTGGGGTGGGGGGAGAGAAAACCTTTTGAAGTGATAAACACCCATTTTTTCATGATCTGTGTGTATAAAAACGTCCTCACTGCATTTTCCACTTTATGCATCCGATGAAGTGAGCTGTAGCTCACGAAAGCTTATGCTCAAATAAATTGGTTAGTCTCTAAGGTGCCACAAGTACTCCTATTCTTTCTTATGAAACTCTCTCAGGTGCCAGGTGATTGATTCCAAGTCTATATATCTACTTTGGTAATACAAAGAGATCAGGAGAAGATATGGTTGATAAGTATGGAAGACAAAAATAAGGTAAAAAATGTCTACAGAGAAAGAGATAAAAATTAATACAATCTAGAAAGAGTGTTCAGCAATTGTTTACTGTAGTCAGTGCAGATTTTCTGCAAGACTGTTATAATACTGTTCCTTCTAGTGAAAGTCTCTCAGCTGGCTCTAAGGCATCAAGTGATTATTCTACTGGAAACCGTGTCATAATCAAGGGCATTATCAGTCCCAACTTCTAACACAGATATTAGTGGACAGCTACTACTCCCATGATACCAAAATCATGACAAAGAGGGTGTCAATGACTGCTTATCAGAATGAAGCCTTGCCAAATGGGATCTTTAAGCTTATCAAAGCAGGATGTATACAATCTCTCCCCATCTAACTGAATATGTAGTGAGATTGAATTCCTGTGTGTGTCCACAGATGAATAAAAAGTTTTAGAATAATATATACTAATGTACCTAAAATATTTGAATGAAGCCAAATACCTTCTATAAATAGAGAGGTTGAAGCGTTTTGCAAGTTTTGATCTGTTTATATACAGTACTTTTATCATTAGCCTTTTATTGACTTACCTGAAAAAGCTTAAGAGGAGAAAATTCAATGAGTTAATGTTTTATGTTTGTGGCCTCTGTAATGTTGTGTAGACTTATTAATATTTTATGTCATCCTGGATCCCTGTTACAGCAAGACAGAAAACAGACTTTTTGCTGAATTAGTACCTGATTACAAAGCCACCCGGGAAATAAGAGAGAATCTGCCATGTGCTGATATGTTCAGCTGCATTTTCAGAAAAAGGTGTTAAAAGGGAAACTCTTTCTAATAAGTAAAAAAGTGTAATGGGTTACTTAACAGGGGCGAATCTTCACCTGAACCTTCTCTTACAGCCTCATTAACTCACATGCACTGGAAAGGTTTGAATTTCAGTGGCTTACAGGCTGGAAGTTATTGGGACAATTTTAAGCTTATACCTCAGCAGATGCTTACCGGTTACTTTCTGACTCTAGACAAAGATCAGGTCATGGGAAAGGGAATGAGGAGGAAGTAGCAGTGTGTAGATTAAATAAGATGCGCAAGCTTAAAAGGTGCCTGTTCTTAAGTGTTTCTCTATTCACCGGCTCCAATCACTTGAGCTGATTGGGAATTTTCAGTTTGAGTGGATTTTCCATTGGAAAATCATTTCCTGAAAAACTTAAGTTTTCCATGAGAAAATTTTAATTTTGGTAGCAAATTGACTTTCTTTCAGAAATCTGACCCCAGCTTTGTGGCTATCTTGCTCCTTGATAGCCCAGGCTTCCTAGCTCTGAGACAGCATACAGGCAAACTGTCCTGGACTGCTCCTGGCTCTTGGGCAGTCCAGTTCACTGGGCCAACTCTCATTTCCCCACCTGGCAGGGCTGCTAGTGCCCCAAGCATCTTGGGAAGCCTCAGAAACATTTTGAAAAAGGTCATAATGAAATTTCAGAATTCTCATTCTATGGGAAATTTCATTTTTTCACTCCATTTTGGAACAAACCTTTTTTTTTTTTTAATTTTGGAGTTTCCTGTAGAATGGGTACTCCAGTTTCCTGTCAACTCTACTTGTCACACTATAGATTTTAACTAGGGCTTGCTGAAATTCATTTTGACAGATATGAGCAGGAAACTTCTAGGAGGCAAAGGAACATGCATGATTTTTCTTCTTAATCAAGAACCTATTAAGCATACTGTAAGCTCATTTAATAGCAGGTAAGAAGGGACATGAAGGGTCACTCAGTCCACTCCCCCCACCAAGATAAATCATGATGCAACATAAACGACTTAGGGATTGGTCCAAGTTTTGGAGGTGTAAATTTTGCCTGCAAACCAGAAGAGCAGGCCCACAGTCGTTTCAAAATTTAGTGGCACTTCATACAGGCACCAGGGTCCACCTACGGAGTAAGTTACAGAATCAGGGTCTAGGCTTGAACAAAATTATATGTAGAGCTGATCAGAGGAATGTTTGTGTTTTGTTTCCTAAAATGTTGACTTTGATAAAAAAAATCAAAAATTGAAATATTTTGGCCCAAATCCTCAAATTTCAAATTTGAAATGCCACCATAGTGCCTTCTGCTCCCATTCTCATATATAAGTCAGGCTCCTTGGTCAGATAATCTACCATGATGCACTATAGTCTCCCTTCTTCCTGAAGGGAAGCAGTGCAGCATGAAAGATGAAGTCTAGCAAGGAGCATGATGCATAGAGAGAAATGGGGACCCGAGACCATTTCTAATATAATTTTCCATCAAAAAACAGTCTTGGCAGAAAATTTTTGACCAACCCCAATTATCTGGATTTCTGGCTACCAAATCTGAGAAGTCAAACCCATAAAATGAAAATTTGGGAGGTGGTAACTAAGTCAGCAAAAAGGGAGGTCAAGTTCTCACTGTAGTTTTCATGTCCCCCCTCCCTCAAATGAAGCACTTAGAAATCATCTCTTGACCATCTTGTGGTTCTGAAGGTTTAATTCCTCTCTGACTGCTAACATTTATGTTTCTGTGCTTCTGTTTCCCCATCTGTAAAATGGGAATATGTAGGCAAATATTTACTTTCCCACTGGATACATATATTAAAGATTGTGAATACACTTGGTTGGGAATTTTCAAATCGGAATGATTTTTCAGAAAGAAATGCATATGGGAAAAACCTTGATTTTATTAGAAAATTTTCGTTAGGAAAACTGAAATTAAACACTATGTTTTGTGTCATTTCAGCCCCAATTTCACAATATTTCATTTTGTTGAACTGCCCCAAAATATTCATTTCAAATAAGTTAAATAAAGCATTAAACTGCATTTCTGTAGCAGCACATCATTTCATGGGAGTTACGTCTCAGTCCCCCCATTCTGTCCTATAGACTGCACTCTCTGGAGAACTACGTCTTCCACAATACAAATGCAGATTTTCCTGTTACCATGCTCTGCATAGTGCGTTATGGGAGTCACATGATGCCAGGTCCATCACTGGAGATGTAGCCTGGCCCATAGGGCATCAAGTTCCTGAACTACAACCCAACAAGGCCATACGCCAGTTTATTATTAAACTGACTGGAAATGAAGCATTCCAGGTCATTCAACAAACTGAACTGGAACATTTTGAAGTGTTTTGTGTCAACTGAAAATAAAGAAATGAAATTTTGGACATTTCTGAATCAACCTGTTTTTGGAATTTCTGTTCTGCAAAAAGTGTAGAAATTTTAACTTTCTTTCCCTCAATTACCAATTAAAGCAAAAGGTGAAATATTGAATTTCCTGTGGGATTGTAATTCCAGATTTCACTTGGCTCTGAAATTGTTATGTATACAGTCCATCCACTGAGAATAAATACTTTTAAAAGATTGTGAAATGCTCAGATTACTTCAATAATGTAGGGCATACAGTTATCTAAGAGAGAGTTTTAACACCCTATGACTATAATAAAGATGACTCCCCATTAATGACACTGTTGAATTTAACAGCATGACTCCTTTGTGGAAATCAGTAAAAAGATATCAGCCAAAACAGCAACACCACTAGTAATAATTAGTGAGAATGCTTAGCACTTTATGTAATGCATTACTGGGACACATTCAAAGTGCCTCACAAACATTAATTAATTCGAGATGGGCTAACCACAGAAGGATCAGGGTTTAGGTTTCATTCAGATAAGAACATCACTTAATAATCTGTAGACCACTTGTATTTTCAAAGTGCTTTACAAATATTAACTAATTTAAAGTCGAGCCCTGCAAACGCATCACATGTGGATCTCCATTTCAAGTTAATAGGAGTTCTATATTTAGGGCACTTGTAGGATTGACCTTCCTGTGATTAATTAATTCCTCTTATCCCCCACCCCCCACCCCCATATTAGCTTGCTTGCTGGAAGCTTCTCTGAACTATTTGAATTGCTTAAATATGAAAAATCCTACAAGAAAATGCTGTCTAGTTCTAGTACTTCATGCTCTCCCTTGGGCTGGAAATTCAGCAACTTATGTTTACATTGCCTTGTGCATTCCCAAATTAGCAAAACTCCTTTTTCATAACATTAAGCAAATCGCTGTAATTTGACATTTTTGCTTCTAATACTAGAAGGAACTAAGAGATGCAAACATGGGTTAAAAAGTTAACTAGTTTTCTGAATCGCAAGAAGTTTGAGCACTGTTTGGGAATTTTTTGAGTACCCAAACAGGCTTTTATTTCACCACCCATATGAAACACAAACAAACAATGGAATTATTGTACACAGAGATGAAAACACAAGGCTGTCAGTGACTCATAATCCACACTGAACATTACTTCTCTAGTGGCTAGCAAAGGGGATGCTAATTATCTTTTTGAACAGCAGCTGCAGAGTGAGAAACAATCCTGATATCCTCATGAGAATTACAGAAAAATGTTCTTTGTGAAATGAAGAGTTCCCTACCCTTTGGCAAGGTGACTTATACAATATGAGGTTTCATCCTGTCATCTGAGGATAGGGTCACTTAGGCTATAATAAAAACGTTTATCTGAAAAATTAAAAATAAAAAACCCCTAAGCACAATCAAGTAGGCTGAGCCACCAACCAGCACTATACTATGGTGGGAACACTTATCTCCACTCCCATGACATTGCTTATGGTCAAAAGAGTAAAAGACACGCAAAATAATTAAGAAGCTGTTTAAGAATTGCTGAGCACTAGAAGCCGTCATTGGCTTCAGTTGTGGTTGTGGGTACTTTATTAGAATTAGCTGGGAAATTTTCAGTCAAAACCAAAACTTTTCAGTTGGAAAGGTTTCTTAAAGCAAGATGGAATTTCTGGCTCACAGCAGAGAATGCAACACCTCCTTCTCCCCAGTAGCTAATAGCCTGGTGGTGAGGGCACTTACTTGTGATGTGGGAGATCCAGCTTTAAATTTCTACTACGCCTGATTTGTGGAAAAATATTAGGCCAAGGTTCAATGCCTCAGTGAGTGCCTTAACTACTGCTGTCTCTGACTGAAAATTTTCTTAAAGATCTCTATTTCTTCTCAGTATGGAATGGGAACTTTTTAAAAAAAATCTTAAATTACTGTAGGGCAAGAAAATCATTTCCCACCCAGCTCAATTCAGTACATCTGAAAATCAGACCCTGATTCTTTGCACTGGAAATGAGCAAATGGTATCAAGACAACATCTTACTATCTGAAAAAGCACCTCACTTACACTCCTGAAAGTGTTTCACACAGATCCGGAACTGACCAAAGCTGAAGTCTGTGGGGGCTCTTGGAGTCGCAGAGCCCCAGACACCTAGATGCTCTTCAGTCAAAGGAACACATATATGGAGCCTGTTTTCCATCTTTCAAAGCGTTGTTTAAAAGTATAAAAGCTTATTTGAGCAAAGGCAATGCTCAGATTAAGAATGAAAACAAAGCTTGAAGAACTCCAAAAGTCACATGGCTGCCAATAGGCTTTTCTCAAAATTGAAATGCAAATTGAAACATTCAATTAAAAGTGAACTGAGTTCTAAAAGGAGCCTTGGGACGTTTGCTCCTCTGAAGCAACAAATCCAACATATAAGTCCAACAAATAAGAAGCCCCAGTGTCCTTACAAAAACGGGTTTTAGCTCTATTTCTGGGCTCTGTGGTCCTCACATCTCTTTTTTCCAGGCTTTCAATGGTCCTTATCCCCTTCACAAACCATGGCAGATGCAGATACTTGCTGCACAAATGGAAAATTAAAGACTCTTCAGTGTGTGAGTGTGGTCACCCAGAATAGATCATGGTACCTGTAACAATGCCCCATTCACAAATATGAAGGAGGCATCGCAGCAATACACTCCGCTACTCCAGACACAATTATCTGGCTTAACCATCTGAATGTAAAATTATAGTTGGTGTTCTACATCTTCCATCAGCCATATGAAGGAGGACAGCCTTCTTCAGCCTCACGCCAGTGGCTGGTAGAGTAACCGAAGCCCTCCTGCTCCTCTGGGCTCCAAATCAGGGACCCTGAAGTGAGCAGGCAAGGTCTTTCAAGTCAAATCTGCCCCTGCTATCTCTCTGGGATCCTTCATACCATAGCCCGGGGTAGTCAAACTTAGTGGCCCTCTGAGCCACATACAACAATCTTCAGAAGTCCGAGAACTGGAGCACACCTGCCAGGAGCCAGAGCTCGGGACTTCAGCCCAACTTCTGCTGAAGCCCTATGCCCCAGCAGGTGCACCCCACAGGGCTGAAGCCCTGAGACCCTCCTCCCCACTGGACAGAAGCTCCTAACCTCCCACCCCACTGCAAGGCAAAGGTCCCAACCTTCCCACCTGCCCCAGTCTCGGAGGCATAGCATTGGGGGGTGGGGTGGAGGGCGCTTGTGAGCTGCACTTTAATGCACATGGCTTGCGAGCCATGGTTTGGCCATCCCTACCATAGCCTTTTTACTAGACCTTCTCCCCACAGCCTCACTAGGTTCACCATTCTCTCATGACCAGGACTCACAGGCCCTCCTCCGAAATCCCCTAATAAATCTCAAACCAAATGTACAACTTAACTGAACTTCTGCCTACCCTTTTAAAGTTTCTTTTACACGGTTCTTCAGTTAAATACCTCCCAGCACACTTCCCAGCCTGGGAAATCCCCGACCTGCCCTTTTATCAGGGCACACCACCTTAGTCTGCTCTACTCTGGTAGCTACCCTGTGTCTGTCCTAGTTGCTTGCCAGCCTTCTCTACTCAGTCAAGGATTCCAGGACTTCCTTCTTGACCCTCCTGGTCTCCATACTCTCTGCAGTCACTCTCTGGGATTGGAGTTCCTTCCTTTCCTACCTGAAACTACTTTCCAATTTTGGCTTCCTCTCTTTAAACTAACCACCCAGATTCTGTCTCAGGTGGGACTCATCTTTAAATTAAGCCTTGCCCACCCTCCAGGTGTAGCCAAGTAGCCTAATTGGCCTCAGGTCCACACTAATCCTTTCTGAGTTTATGTGGAGGTACATACCCCATCATATATTGTGACAGTAAAAGGGGGTTTAATTAATATCCTATCCATTTGGGGCCTGAGATACATCCTTACAAACATAACATGTAGAAGGATGTTATTGTAATAGCTGGGGTCTATTAGAACTGGAAAATAATGGATCAAAACTGGTGTGTTGGGAATTAGGCCTCGCTGGTAGACAGGATAATGAGAGAATGGCCTATTCTGCTCATCACACACTTAAAGAGAGACTTAGGGGAGCAAAAAACATGGATTCCTGGGGGATTTCTTGGGAAAGGCTGCTTCTGCATCTGCTTCACTCCAGAAACTCTTCCCTTCATGATGAACTTCAAGGGTCACTGAAGAAGTCAATACCTCAGCATACCAGTACGGATGTCTGGCCATCACCACTGAACCAGCAGGACCCTAGGTTGATGCATGTGAGATCCTGCTGTGTCTTTGCTTCCCTCATCTGTTCCTTTCCACTCCCTATTATCTTTTTCCTACCCTTTCTCTCTCTCTCTCAGCTTTTGACCTGATCCTCAGACTGATTAGTCGTCAATTCCAATATGTTTTATAGCTAGTTTTGGATTCTTTTTCATCAGTATATCCTAATCAATAAAATTTAGTCATTAATTTTCTATTTGTTTTCCATGGGACTAAGTAGGCCAAAGTCTCTGTATTCAAAACCTTGAATCTCATGACAAGGTCATGCTAATATCTTTGACTTTGTAGGCCAATTCATTTCACAGAGACAGAAAACAGTTGTTGTTTAGCAGTGCATACCAAAATTACACAGCAGATTACAGCAAGTGGAAACTTCCCAGAAATGTATGTAGGTGGATTATAATTAGTCTAGAATATAAACCCTTATTTTACCAAAAGTGCCAGAGGACCTATAATAACCAGATAGTCAGGACCTTTGCTATACTTTTCATCCAAAAAACAGTTATGCAGTTTTCAATATGTACATGAAGTATATGAAATACTGTAGTCACATTGCCTAATGAAATCACACACACACGCCCTAACCTCCACTATCATCTCATTTCACACACACCCCACACCCTTCCCCCCCCGCCACACATCCAAGGATAATTCAGAGCACAGATGAACAAAAGTGGTCCACCTACTTTGTTGTCAGACTGAGTTTCACCGAAAAACTCCACTGGGAGTTCTACCTTTTCCTTTTATAATGTCTCACATATATGCTTTCTGGATAGAAACTCTTACTGAACCTGCTTTGACAGTAAATTTTCAAACCAATTCCCTATTTACTAAAGTGATGAGTGATACCATGTTAACTGTGGCCCCAAACTGGTTGCAATTGGCTACAGCATGTGTGTATACTGTGGTCCTGATCCTTACCTAGGGCAAGGTTGCATAGATCCATTGAAACCAATGGAGTTACACCAATTAACCAGTCGGAGAACACTTCAATCGCTCTGGTCACTTGATTACAGACCTAAAAATGGCAATTCTTCAACAAAAAACCTTCAGAAACAGACTCCAGCGAGAGACTGCTGAATTGGAATTAATTTGCAAACTGGATACAATACAATTAATTTAGGCTTGAACAGAGACTGGGAGTGGATGGGTCATTACACAAAGTAAAACTATTTCCCATGTAACGCCCCCCCCCCCCCCACTGTTCCTCAGACGTTCTTGTCAACTGCTGGAAATGGCCCACCTTGATTATCACTACAAAAGGTTTTCTCCCCCCCCCCACCCCGCTCTCCTGCTGGTAATAGCTCACCTTACCTGATCACTCTTGTTACAGTGTGTATGGTAACACCCATTGTTTCATGTTCTCTGTGTATATAAATCTCCACTGCATGCATCCAATGAAGTGAGCTGTAGCTCATGAAAGCTTATGCTCAAATAAATTTATTAGTCTCTAAGGTGCCACAAGTCCTCCTTTTCTTTTTGCGAATACAGACTAACACGGCTGATACTCTGACACCAATTAACAGTATCTTAAGATTGTGTTAAAAATAAATGTCTGTCTATATAGAAGGCCCACTCAGTAAGAACATTAGTTTAAAAGAAAAAGATGAGGAAAAACAACATAAATCAGAAAGGCAGCTGTTCAGCTCCCTGCAATAGTACAAAATAGTGTGGGCTTCACAATGTAAACACACGCCTACAGATCCTATATTTTGCATGACCTGAAGCTCCTTTGTTATACAGTTCAGAGAGGTCATGCTTATTGTTATACAGCATGTACAGAACATTACTATTGTCTGGCTTGTTATAAATCAAAATGTCTTTGTTTATTTAGACTGCGCTCCCTTCATAACTGTTTATAGATCACATATGAATAATTTTTATTTCACTGAAAAGTGAATAATAGGATGAAGCTTGTAGGAGCAGGATTTTATATTTGTACTATAAGAATTAATGTATGATTTGATCATCCTGCCAGCCACCCTTTTTGAATAGCAGAAAGGAATGACCCTCTGGACATTGGTAGAAACGCATCTGACAGACTGCCAGTGTCTGTACTGATGTTAAGGCCGGGACAGACCAGAATCATAGAATCATAGAATATCAGGGTTGGAAGGGACCTCAGGAGGTCCTCTAGTCCAACCCCCTGCTCAAAGCAGGACCAATCCCCAATCAAATCATCCCAGCCAAGGCTTTGTCAAGCCTGACCTTAAAAACTTCCAAGGAAGGAGATTCTACCACCTCCCTAGGTAACGCATTCCAGTGTTTCACCACCCTCCTGGTGAAAAAGTTTTTCCTAATATCCAACCTAAACCTCCCCCACTGCAACTTGAGACCATTACTCCTTGTTCTGTCCTCTTCTACCACTGAGAATAGTCTAGAACCATCCTCTCTGGAACCACCTCTCAGGTAGTTGAAAGCAGCTATCAAATCCCCCCTCATTCTTCTCTTCTGCAGATTAAACAATCCCAGTTCCCTCAGCCTCTCCTCATAAGTCATGTGTTCCAGACCCCTAATCGTTTTTGTTGCCCTTCGCTGGACTCTCTCCAATTTATCCACATCCTTCTTGTAGTGTGGGGCTCAAAACTGGACACAGTACTCCAGATGAGGCCTCACCAATGTCGAATAGAGGGGAACGATCACGTCCCTCGATCTGCTCGCTATGCCCCTACTTATACATCCCAAAAGTGCCATTGGCCTTCTTGGCAACAAGGGCACACTGCTGACTCATATCCAGCTTCTCGTCCACTGTAACCCCTAGGTCCTTTTCCGCAGAACTGCTGCCTAGCCATTCGGTCCCTAGTCTGTAGCTGTGCATTGGGTTCTTCCGTCCTAAGTGCAGGACCCTGCACTTATCCTTATTGAACCTCATCAGGTTTCTTTTGGCCCAATCCTCTAATTTGTCTAGGTCCCTCTGTATCCTATCTCTGCCCTCCAGCGTACCTACCACTCCTCCCAGTTTAGTATCATCCGCAAATTTGCTGAGAGTGCAATCCACACCATCCTCCAGATCATTTATGAAGATATTGAACAAAACCGGCCCCAGGACCGACCCCTGGGGCACTCCACTTGACACCGGCTGCCAACTAGACATGGAGCCATTGATCACTGCCCGTTGAGCCCGACAATCTAGCCAACTTTCTACCCACCTTATAGTACATTCATCCAGCCCATACTTCTTTAACTTGCCGACAAGAATACTGTGGGAGACCGTGTCAAAAGCTTTGCTAAAGTCAAGAAACAATACATCCACTGCTTTCCCTTCATCCACAGAATCAGTAATCTCATCATAGAAGGCGATTAGATTAGTCAGGCATGACCTTCCCTTGGTGAATCCATGCTGACTGTTCCTGTTCACTTTCCTCTCGTGTAAGTGCTTCAGGATTGATTCCTTGAGGACCTGCTCCATGATTTTTCCGGGGACTGAGGTGAGGCTGACTGACCTGTAGTTCCCAGGATCCTCCTTCTTCCCTTTTTTAAAGATTGGCACTACGTTAGCCTTTTTCCAGTCATCTGGGACTTCCCCCGTTCGCCACGAGTTTTCAAAGATAATGGCCAATGGCTCTGCAATCACATCCGCCAATTCCTTTAGCACTCTCGGATGCAACTCGTCCGGCCCCATGGACTTGTGCACATCCAGCTTTTCTAAATAGTCCCTAACCACCTCTTTCTCCACGGAGGGCTGGCCATCTACTCCCCATGTTGCGATGCCCAGCACAGCAGTCTGGGAGCTGTCCTTGTTAGTGGAGACAGAGGCAAAAAAAGCATTGAGCACATTAGCTTTTTCCACATGCTCTGTCACTAGGTTGCCTCCCTCATTCAGTAAGGGGCCCACACTTTCCTTGGCTTTCTTCTTGTTGCCAACATACCTGAAGAAACCCTTCTTGTTACTCTTGACATCTCTTGCTAGCTGCAGCTCCAGGTGCGATTTGGCCCTCCTGATTTCATTCCTACATGCCCGAGCAATATTTTTATACTCTTCCCTGGTCATATGTACAACCTTCCACTTCTTGTAAGCTTCTTTTTTATGTTTAATATCTGCTAGGATTTCACCATTAAGCCAAGCTGGTCGCCTGCCATATTTACTATTCTTTCGACTCATCGGGATGGTTTGTCCCTGTAACCTCAACAGGGATTCCTTGAAATACAGCCAGCTCTCCTGGACTCCTTTCCCCTTCATGTTAGTCCCCCAGGGGATCCTACCCATCCGCTCCCTGAGGGAGTCGAAGTCTGCTTTCCTGAAGTCCAAGGTCCGTATCCTGCTGCTTAACTTTCTTCCCTGTGTCAGGATCCTGAACTCGACCATCTCATGGTCACTGCCTCCCAGATTCCCATCCACTTTTGCTTCCCCCACTAATTCTTCCCTGTTTGTGAGCAGCAGGTCAAGAAAAGCTCCCCCCCTAGTTGGCTCGTCTAGCACTTGCACCAGGAAATTGTCCCCTATGCTTTCCAAAAACTTCCTGGATTGTCTATGCACCGCTGTATTGCTCTCCCAGCAAATATCAGGAAAATTAAAGTCACCCATGAGAACCAGGGCGTGCGATCTAGTAGCTTCTGAGAGTTGCCGGAAGAAAGCCTCATCCACCTCATCCCCCTGGTCCGGTGGTCTATAGCAGACTCCCACCACTACATCACTCCTTATGACTCCTTATGACTCCTTATGACTGATTATGGTCACCCTTTTGTTTTAGGATAAGTTATAATGTCTACTATGGTTTCCTATATGTATTACAAATTAGGCACTCTAGTTAAATATACATTTCTTTGTTTTAAGGGTTAGTAAGTAAGAGACAGGATCTTGTACTGTGTCTATGTTAAGGAGATTAGAGGAACGTTGAAGGCCTGGGCCCCAATGTGAATTGTTTTGATTATAAGATTTAGAAAGGCTTAATTTACAATCTCTTTTGCTCAATATAAACTGACACTATTTGTATTCTCAAAGGTCTCTGTAAAAGACTGTTTGTGTGAATGAGGAATGTATGCATCAGGAAAAGATAAGGTGTGAAGGCCATTGTTATAGCCAGATGGTCAAGGAAAAAGGAGTGAAGAGACTTAAGGACATCAGGGAACCATCAACACGCATCTATAATGAAGGAAGGGCAAATTGATGACCCTGAGGTGGAGGCTGGCAACCCTAAAGACAAGACAATTGATTAAATGAAAACCAGGACAGGATGGTGTTTTGGAATGTTAACATCAAAAGAGATACCAATTCAGGAGTAACTGGTCATAAACTGACACAGCAAAATCCACAGACTTCAACAGAGAAAAAAAGACTATAAGAACAGGGTGCTTGGCCATGGGACTTTGGGTTCGTCTTGCCACACTCCAGGAGCATAGGATCACGACCGACAGAGCCCTGCTCCCCTCTGCGACAAATCTGACTGGCCACTCGAGTGATCCAGACTCTGGACTGGAACTATAAACATAAACTGGTGGGACTCTGTGTGTGTGTGTGTGTGTGTGTGTGAGAGAGAAAGAGAGAGAGAGAGAGAAAAGCATATGCTAACTGTTGTATTCTCAATAAATGCAGTGTGCTGCCTTCTCCCCTATAAAAATCCCGTGTGCTTCCTATAAGTATAACAAGCTTGCCATTCCTTGTGATGTGCTGTGGTATCTTGGAATCAATGGCTAATCAACCAGAATTGAACTGGCTACAACTGACCTCTTTTGGTGAAGTGAGTGAAAGTAGGGATTAGGAAAATTTTAGCCTCCATTGTCAGATTTAACTAGTGATTTTTGGTGCCCAATTTGAGACACTTTCAATGGGCCTGATTTTCAAAGTCTGTGTGCTCAGCACTTTCTGAAAAATCAGGGTCATTTAAAAATCAGGGTCATGGCTCACCCCAAAACTCACAGGTCACTTATGAAAATTTAAGCCTGTAAAGTTTATGATTTTAAGATTCAAATGAAAAAAATACTAAGATTCACTTTTATTCTGTAATTAAAAGCTAATACAGACTAGGCCCAAATCAATACACAATTTTAGATTTATGCAAGATACTGTTTCATCAGCACTGTTATTATTGTATTGCACAGTAGCAGGAATTCATGTCACTCTTCCCTAAATACATAATGCTAACTGAAGTTACTATGCTTCGAGGTATTTAAAAGATGCATTTTGGTACAAAAAGAGAGTCTAATTAGTAGATAATTAGTAGATAACTCACGTCTAGCCTATTTATTTTTATTTTTGGTACAAAAAGAGAGTCTAATTAGTAGATAACTCACGTCTAGCCTATTTATTTTTATTTTTAAGTGCCGCAGAAAATAGGCTTGTCAGTAAGATTGAAGCAAGTTGTGCAGCTCTCGTTTTAAGCAGACAGCTGAGAAAAGAAAACATGCAGAATATGAGAAATGCCAACCAGCTGGAGTACTTGTCAAGTCCACCACAGCAGCAGATGGTAATTGAGGGGTGGAAAAAGGACTGAGGAGTAAAAATATGTTTACAATTCAGTTAATAGAAACAAAAAAAAAAAAGGGAGATTGTTACTTGGTTTTATGCTGGAAACCTGTCCAAGTCTCATTCAAAAAGAGTCAAAAGGCAGCCCAAGAGATCTCAGTGGGTCACTAATTAGACTTGATTTTTCATTGTACATGATTACCCAATACTGAGGACAAAAAGTGAGCATAAAATGTTACTAATCACAAGTAATTCTAGTGATCAACAAGGTCACAAATAAGCCATAATTTAAGTAAATAGAGTAAGTATCCAGATCCTTCCCCAAATTCAGCCCTATGGATTCCATTGGCTTATAAGCTGTACCCATTAGAATGCAATAGAATATTTAAAACACTAAGAGATTATTTAAATCAGTATAGAAACTACTGTGCAATCTCTTACAATTAATTCCATAAGTCTAACCTTCCAAACTGATGAGGAAGGGCGTCTGCTAGAAGTACAGCAGTGCCAAAAGGAATCAGCAAATGAGTTAAAAGCTTCTAAATATCATAAAGGGAGAAATCTGTGACAGAGCACAATGGTATACTCAGAATATAGGGTTTGTCTGCACATGAGCATTCAGGAAAGTTAATGTGAGTTTACTAAAGGTGTGCATGCTCTTACCTTAAATTAACTTCCAAAGTGAATTAAGCTAAATTGACTTAATTTTGAATAAGCCCTATTCACACAGGGGTTTAACTAATCCACTTTAAAATAAATTTGGATTAATTTTCCTCAATGGCTCTGTGTCGACAAGCCCGTAGAAAGGAAAAAACAGTAAGTCCTGGTCCTGTAAAGAAGGTCATGCGGGGCGGATACCAGCACAAAACCCCAGTGACTTTAGTGGAGGCCCACTTCTACAGAGCTCATTGTAGGATTAGAGTCTACAATACAATTTTCATACTATATAAGGTTTTGATACCCACATCGTATTCTTGTGTTGTTCTCTGTGTGGAACTCTTCAATGTTAAGCACTCACTCCAGCTTGAGAGACAGTAAATTGGTAGCCCAAAAGCTTTTGGCTATTTAAATGGGTGTCTCTCTCCGTGAACTTTTTTGACACACACTGTCAATCATGTATCCAGTCCTGAGAGGCAATATCTTTGGATTCCAGCCCGCTTGCTTGGGAGGACATTCAATTTGTGATTCAGCATGTAACACATCACAAAAGCATTTGATGCCTATTACTTTGATGTAAAATTTTAATTACCACATTTAACAAATGTGAAAAAAAAATTAGTCCCCTAAATTCTGTCAGCATATAAAACAGTGGTGCACATCAGAAAACTGTCTGTATTTGACAGTTTTCTTCCAAGGTAATATCATGACTGGCATGCCGTAGTGGAGAAGCATGGCTTCACTTATGCTTCATCAATCATAATTAGAAATCCACATAAATTATATTCATGATAACAGGGAATGATTGGGATAATTTAAAACCAAATATTCTTCATTTGACTTTCCTAGCACAGTACATGAAAAGTGAATAGTATAGCTATTATTGTTGGGAGGGAAGTAAATGAAAATGGTTATAAATAAAGATGGTGAAGGGTAGGAAAAATCCAGGTTCATGAGAAGATAACTGTACAAGGACCATGGAAGAGCTAACAAGATTTAACACAAAACACTGAAATTTCTTGATAGAATAACTTTTTGGTGTGTATAATGATACAGTTGCAAGTGTTTGCATTAAAGCGTGTGGAATTTCATGTTACTTATCTTTACTATTTGTGCATTTACAGTAAAACAATTTGTTAGTCTCTAAGTACTCCTTTTCTTTTTGCGAATACAGACTAACACGGCTGATACTCTGAAACCAGTAAAGCAATACTAATCTACTGCAAGGTTGTAATTTCTGCCACAAAAAAAAAAAAAAAAGAAAGTTTGGGGTGGGGGGCTCTGAACACAGTTTAGTCTCAGAGATTGGTCCATATCAGAAAACCACCTGGGAAAGAGTGATTAATCAATACTGTGTTTCCCCACCCCTGTATTGTAAATGCCTCTAGGAGTGGAGCTCAAATTACATCATAACACCAGGAATCCTTTCAGACTGAAGAGTATTTTCTTCTCCCTCCTCCACTCTTTTCTCTAAATCACCAGAGTTTTCTGTCTTCCCCAACAGCAGCGAGGAAATCAACCCATTCTTACTCCTCTGTGAAATGACAAGAATACAAATCTATCCACTACTGTTGGGTCGCCCTCAAAGTTATATAAGTATGATAGAATTACAATTATGGAGTAGTAGAAATAAAGATAGACAAAAGAGTATATAGGTATCGTAAAAAGGTATGAACATCAGTTCCATGCTGTTGAATTTCACTCGGTAACAAATGCAAGGTCAAAGTGCTAATTATTTCAGGCCTGTACAGGACAAAGTGTCTGTGCTGGAAAGTGATAAGAACTTTGAGAAAACAATGCTGTTCTTTAAAACAACACCCTGATGCTCTTCCCCCACGGGGGCCCCTTGTCGGGCCTATGTAAATCTTGGTATCCAAAGAGGGAAAAATAGATAGTGGGATAAAACTTGTTAAATGAATCAAGAGTCATAGATTGTGTTGTTAAGTAAAAGAATGGATGATGGGTGCATGGAATTGAGAGCCTGAAGCAGGGAAATAATTGGTTAGTAAATGGTGCCAGCCTAATCCTAAGAATTTCAACCTTGGTATCGAAGAATATGCAAAGTTGAGATAACCGGATGACCCCCAGAGGGCGAACCGGAATCTACCCAAAATGCATCACGGAAGAACAAGAAGATAACACCTAGCCATCATGGAGCCGTCATGGATGTATCACCTGCTGATTGAGCTGATTGATGGTCATCTCAGTTGTAAATTCAGCATGATGAAGCAACTTCCATAGACTTGTATTGAACCAGAGACCTATAGAAATTGGGTCCAGGGACTGTGTTCTTTGAGTCTGGTTCTATGACCACCCCCCAGGAGCATTGGATGGGCATCTGACAACGACTCGGCTCCACTCTCGTGTCCAGGCCACCTGGCCAGTGACTTGGCATGAGCAACGTCTAGGCTGGTAACTATAACAACCTTTTTGTAGAAACTGTGTGTGAATGTCTGTGTGTGTGAATGGATCTATATAGAAATTGCATATAGAAATATTTTGTTGTATTTATAATAAACGTGGCAATTTGCCTTGTCCCTCTTACAAGATCCTGTTGGTATCATTTTTATTAGTGTAACACTACCATGAATCAGTCTGTTACTCTATTTATGCAAGCTTTTCCCTTAACAAAGAGAGATCAGCGTACCAAGAGTGTGAAGGTTCAGGGTGAGTCTGGAAGAGGAAAAGAGGGAAGAGGGCACGTAACAGACAACTCATAATTGTTGTATTCTTGTATTCTTCATGTAACTTTGTTAGAAAGAAAGAACAAACCAAATTTAATATATCAATCAATGCACTCCATCAAAAAGGGGCTTAGGTAAGAGATTGACTACAGTGGTATGCCTGCTGCCCAACTATGCCAAACTCTGTGGGTGTGGGGATATGGAAAACCCTTACTACACAGCCCTGCACTGAGTTAATAGGTGTCTAACAGTGATTTTAGGGGCATTTTTTTTGCCATTAACTTCAATGGGAACAAGAGCACTCCCAAGAAGTTTATTTTATTTTTCTTATCTTCAGAGTATGACCCAAATTCTATAGCTTTAACTGAGTCCTTACACAGGCAAACTCCCATTCAATTAATAAAAAGGGAGGGGGTATGGAGGCAGGGGCGGCATCAGAATTTGTATACATGGACATAAATGTTAAAGTTACCTTTGATGAAGGGAAAGAAATGACTTCTCCTCTAGCTTACTCCAGCTATAATCTGGAGTATCTAAAGAACCAGTCACTCTCTGCCCACAGCTGCAGTTAGACAGAGGGCAGCTCATGTGGGGAGCATTTAAAGACTCACAGGTGCAGCAGGAATCAGTTAACAGGACCTAAGACGATGTGGTAGTCCTGATTTATAAAGGATGTGACTCAGAAGGAGGCCAGGATCAATTACACCTAGAGTGTACAGGCTAATATAAGAAAAGGCTCATGTATAGTTTAAAGAGGTGCAGTTCTACATTGTATTGTTCTGAGACTGCGGGGAAGTTTATTTTATTTTGTTTTTAGTTAACATGTTTTGTTTAATGCTTCTTCTGCTCTGTTAACCCATTATTCCTTGTGCTTTGACTTGGTGTATGGATCGATAGACAACACAGACAATTAGGTCCCTGTCCTCAGTAGTTTATAATCGAAAATTCAAATCTTGAAAACACTTGAGCAGAGAGTAACTTCTACCTATATGGGCAGCCCCAGGGCCTTCAGGAATTAGGGTGAGAGAAGTGAATCAAGTGTGACCTTGCAGGACTGGGAAACAAATAATTCAAGCTGAGCTATGTAGGCAGTCCCTTATACACCTATGGGATCTCACTGGATACCCAGCGAGAGTAGGAGTCCTCATGGATCAGCTTGTGAGGTCACAGCCTAACTGAATAAACCACATAACCAGCCACAAACCAACAAATGTGATGTTGAATCACATCTTTGCAAGTATGCTCATGTCACCCTACTCATGACACCATCATAGTGATTGGTACAATGCATCACGAGTGCTAGACCCTGATCAAAGACATCCAGAGGTTAACAGAAAATATTGTACAGAATATATTTGCAGGATGTTGTAGGGGAGCTTCCAAAACACATGATTACAACTATTGCAGATAGTCATTCATTTTCATAAAAACAAAAGTAAGCCAAAATATTTAAGGATAACAAAGTGAAGGGCTACTGGGAGGGAGGAAGAAATGGAAACTGACTCATGTGTATTGGGGTACATTGTTGGCTTGAGAAGAAATGAGCCAAGAAAAAAAAATTCAAGTTCCATAAAGGGAGGAGCAAAGTATTTACTAACAAAATGTCCACCTTTTCCTAGGTTATTTGCCAGGTCACGCAAGCAGTAAAGAAATGTTGCTCACTGGGGGAGGGAACCACCCCATCACCTGCACCTTTAACATACTTATTATTTTGCATTTCCATTTTATGTATCCTGTCATTTGATTTGATGCCAGAAACATATCAGATTGTACCACTTTTCATGTAAAACTATAACACACTGTAATTAAAAATAAACAGAACATATTTTTTTCCTGCTTGGGATGACCTTTAGCTTGCATTGAAGTGTTTGCTTTTGATTTTGTCTTGTAAATTTATATAAGACTAGTAATTTTAACAAGATTCTGTTTTTATCCAGCATTTGCAAGGGAAATGTAAGCAGGATGTGGTAAGTACATTTTGAGAACATTTTGTGAGCCTTAACAAATACTGCACATTGGGTGTGTATTTTTTAACAATGTTCCCTATCATCTGGCATTAGCCATACATTGTGGCATTTCATTCTAGAGCACATTTTCTCCAATTGACTGTACTGAAAATGTTTTCCTAAACAGATTAAGGTGCCTATTTTGCACCCTAATAAAGAAAGCAGCTGTTGCCCAAACTTTATTAATTACATATTTTAAATTGGATTAGTCCATGTTCAGTCCTTAGGTACCATAATTGAGACCTTAGCTCTATTTCCAGTAGCGGCCAAGCGAGATACTCAGGATTATGACTGAATGCAGCCGATGAAGTGAGCTGTAGCTCACGAAAGCTTATGCTCAAATAAATTTGTTAGTCTCTAAGGTGCCACAAGTCCTCCTTTACTTTTTGCGGATACAGACTAACACGGCTGCTACTCTGAAACCAGGGTTATTTGAGGGGTAGCTGTGCTAGTCTGTACCACAAAAACAATGAAGAGTCCAGTGGCACCTTAAAGACTAATTGCCCAAATAAATCTGTTAGTCTTTAAGTTGCCACCAGACTCCTCATTGCTTTTTCAGAATTATTTGATATCCAAGTGACTTGAGCATTCCTTGAGAATGAAATTAAATCAGATCAGGGTCTCATCCTGTGGCTATATGGAGTTCAGCGGGAACAGGCTGTCTTCTTTTTTCCTTAGAAGAGTTAGCACAATTTGGTGAGGAAGGATGGCCTTATGAAGGATGGTCTGTGGCCTGGCACTGGACTGGAACATAGTTGGTCTGGGTTCAACTCCCAGCTCTTCCACAGACTCTCAGTGTGACCATGGGCAAATCCCTTAAAGAGAAATTCATCCTAGTACTGTAGCCACTTTATGTTAGCATAGAAAAGGACCAGAGACCTCTTTTCCCACTATCTGGGAATGTTCCAAGGGGAGTGGATAAAAGCATTTCCTTGTGTATGAAGAAGTGCCCCCCTAGGGGCCATGACCGACAGGATAGAAGTTAGGGCAGGCCCAGATGTGAGCAGGTGGAAGTCACCACCTTTCTGTCCACATTGGGATTTGATCAGGGATGAATTTAGCCTTAACTTCTCTGTGGCTGAGTATTATTAGCCCCATCGATAATATGCCTGCCTCATAGAGGTATTGTGATTATAAATAAATAAATAAATGTCTGTGAGATGCTCAGATGTTGTGGTGATCAGAGACATAGAAGAATGTAGTTAGATTCAGGAACTTACAAACTCATAGACTGTTTTGTATAAGGAGATCACAAAACACAGCTATGAAATGCAGCTAACTTCCATGTTTGCACAAGCAGAGTGAGATCTCTGTTTGCTCCTTTATGGGTGAAATTCACAAAAAAATAGAGCTTAAATGGGCATTAAGTGGTGTATAGGCTTTGTGCTGGCACTCTACACAGCGTGAAATTCACCCCATGAACTGATCTGGGAGGCATAAACAAGTCCATGTTTTTAATAGAAACAAGCTTCTACTGCTGTAGTTTTTGTTAGCCCTTTATATTTGTTCAACGAACTTTAACTTCTGCTTATAACTAGAAATGCAAACCATGAAAAGTAAATAGATTAATAGATATTAAGGTCAGAAGGAACCATTATGATCATCGAGTCTGACGTCCTGCACAATGCAGGCCACAGAATCTCACCTACCCACTCCTGAAATAAACCTCTCACCTATGTCTGAGCTATTGAAGTCCTCAAATCATGGTTTAAAGACTTCAAGGTGCAGAGAATCCTCCTGCAAGTGACCCATGTCCCAGGCTACAGAGGAAGGCGAAAACCCCCCAGGGCCTCTTCCAATCTGCCCTGGAAGAAATTCCTTCCCGAGCCCAAATATGGCGATCAGCTGAAACCCTGAGCATGTGGGAAAGATTCACCAGCCAGATACCCAGGAAAGAATTCTCTGTAGTAACTCAGATCCCACCCCATCTAACATCCCATACAAAATACTTCCTGATTGTTTTTTTTTAAAAACAGGAACATTAAATTTGGTTTCAGATGCAGCTAGTATTAACAATTTCCTTCTCTAATTCTTTTGCTCATCCCATAGCTTCCCTATGAAAAATAGCATTAGTAGTTGAGGTCCAGGGAGCCAGCCACAGCTTTTATAACAGTAAATACCATCTGAATGTTTATGCATTGCACTGATGTAAAATGCAGGACAGATCTTTTAGTTCACAAAGGTGATTTCCAACCACAAATTACGTTTTTTGTACTCTCCTTGTAGAAACATTTCATTTCAATTGAAGACCCGCATGTCTTGAAGATCTGCTCAAGTTGAGGAAGTTTTACAGCATTCCTCTTTTGCTCTTGTTTGGGAACCACATGCAGTTGAACCAGGATTGGATAAGGAAAAGGTCAAATCCTTTCAAACCCACAAGTCAGTTAGTCAGAGAGAGATGCTGTTAATCTGCTGAGTGTATCACACTTGGTATTCCTGAGTTCCATTTCTGCTTTCCCATTCACACGTGTATGTCTGGAGTATCTCCATTTAAGTAAAAGGAATTACACTGCTATAAAATTGGCATGAGGTTAGTCTCAGGCCATAGGTCTCGATGGCTACACAGAGGGCCAAGTCTTCAGCTGGTATAAATGTGTGCATCCAGTTGATATCACTGGAGCCATGCCACTGTACATCAACTGACAATCTAGGCCATGTTGACAACTGTAACCTGGTTCCTGTATGCCAGTCCTTAATACTACTTCTTGACCATTGGACCTGTCCTATTGCTATTTAAAAAAACACATTACCCTTGCATTAAAAGGCTGTATTTACTTAATCCATTTATTCATATATGGTAATCTCTCATTAAGATACCACCAGGTCTTTTGTGTGTGCAGTTCTAGGGAACCACAATCAAGAACCCTAGAACATGCATTGGAGGTTATATGTTTGGGGGGGAGGTGTTGTTTAGAGTTTATTAGAGGATTTATTTGTTTATTTTTGAGGCAATGACTGAATGAATTCATTGTTAAACTCATTACAAAATCATTGAACTTTTACAAGGGACAGCTGCATCTGCTAATGAGAGCAGAAATTACTGGGCGGTAAACCAAGACTAGTAAAACTGAAATTTAGAGTTAATCTTTCCACACACACTACAAGATGTGAGATTCCAAAGAAAGTAATTCTTTTTTTAAAAAATTATTATTTATACCTTTTTTCATTGCAGGAAATTGAATAAGCAGTAAGCAGTTGGAGTCTAATTATTAGCATAATCTTTGCAGCAAATCTTACTTTCTGCAATATGTTTTCCTTTGTAACAACTTGGGGTTTCAAAAGAGTTCTGTTATATTGCTTTGACACATTGTTTGCTTTTTTATAGTATTAACAGCATTTGTGATACCCGAGTGGAAGGTCTGATGCTTTCTTTCCCCCATTATAAACCCAGTTATTCCATGAGTTTGATTTTGCATTTTTCTTAGTACTGGCTTGAGACTCAGCACACAAGATCTAATATAAATCTGTCTAAGGTCTTTATATAGTGTCTATCACCAGGGTATCTAAGCACTGCACAAAATGAAGATACAAAAAAGAACAAAAAGATGATTTTCCTCTCCCATTCCCTGTTCCAATGGAAGTGAATTGCTTTCTTTTTTGTAAACAGTTTTTCCTCTAAAACTCAGGTTATATCTGACAATTTTATGCATATTCTCCTGTGGCCTGGAAATCACAGTATTTACCCTACTGACATTTATGTACATGCATCAAAAAGAAAACATTGTACCCACACTGCTAGACAAAAAGGACATATCTCATCCCTCTTTTTGTTAATTATCATACATAACAGTGTACAGCATGCTGTGTTCTTCTCATTAAAGCAGCCAGAGCCTGTATTTAACAACTACATTCTCATATTTGTAAATTACATAGCTCTAAATCCAGACCTTGCTGTTAGCTGTAACTTGCAACTGCCCCTTCTGCCCCTGCAGTGTATAGCCCCACCTTCCAGTATGGAGGGTGACCTCTGTAGCCACACCCTATAGTTTTACCCTAAACCAACTGCTCGGTACTCTGAGGAACCTCCATCAGTGAGAGAGAAGAAAGCTGCTCATGGGAGCATTCCTATTCGGCAAGGTGAAACTCACTGAGCAAACACTGAGCCTGGTTGTGTGGCCATGGGTCGACCATAATACACTCTTAATCTACTTCTAAAGGATCTGTCTTTTTCAAAGTGTAAAATAGTGATAACCTGTTCATTCTGCAGAAACAACCCCATTTGCACTGAAACTGTGGCCCATCTGGTGGATGCAACCCAAACATGAGTGGACAGGAGAAACAGAACTTTCAAGAGAACAGCAAAATATTGACAGGTTTCAGAGTAACAGCCGTGTTAGTCTGTATTCATAAAAAGAAAAGGAGTACTTGTGGCACCTTAGAGACTAACCAATTTATCTGAGCATAAACTTCCGTGAGCTAAGGCTCACTTCATCGGATGCATACTGTGGAAAGTACAGAAGACCTTTTTATATACACAAACCATGAAAAAATGGGTGTTTACCACTACAAAAGGTTTTCTCTCCCCCCACCCCACTCTCCTGCTGGTAATAGCTTATCTAAAGTGATCACTCTCCTTACAATGTGTATGGTAATCAAGTTGGGCCATTTCCAGCACAAATCCAGGTTTTCTCCCCACACCCCACCCCCAACAAACCCACTCTCCCGTTGGTAATAGCTTATCTAAAGTGATCACTCTCCTTACAATGTGTATGATAATCAAGGTGGGCCATCTTCAGCACAAATCCAGGGTTTAACAAGAACGTCTGGGGGGGAGTAGGAAAAAACAAGGGGAAATAGGTTACCTTGCATAATGACTTAGCCACTCCCAGTCTCTATTCAAGCCTAAGTTAATAGTATCCAGTTTGCAAATGAATTCCAATTCAACAGTTTCTCGCTGGAGTCTGGATTTGAAGTTTTTCTGTTGTAATATCGCAACTTTCATGTCTGTAATCATGTGACCAGAGAGATTGAACTGTTCTCCGACTGGTTTATGAATGTTATAATTCTTAACATCTGATTTGTGTCCATTTATTCTTTTACGTAGAGACTATCCAGTTTGACCAATGTACATGGCAGAGGGGCATTGCTGGCACATGATGGCATATATCACATTGGTAGATGTGCAGGTGAATGAGCCTCTGATAGTGTGGCTGATGTTATTAGGCCCTGTGATGGTGTCCCCTGAATAGATATGTGGGCACAGTTGGCAACAGGCTTTGTTGCAAGGATAGGTTCCTGGGTTAGTGGTTCTGTTGTGTGGTATGTGGTTGCTGGTGAGTATTTGCTTCAGGTTGGGGAGCTGTCTGTAGGCAAGGACTGGCCTGTCTCCCAAGACTTGTGAGAGTGTTGGGTCATCCTTCAGGATAGGTTGTAGATCCTTAATAATGCGTTGGAGGGGTTTTAGTTGGGGGCTGAAGGTGACGGCTATTGGCGTTCTGTTATTTTTTTTGTTAGGCCTGTAACATTCATAAACCAGTTGGAGAACACTTCAGTCTCTCTGGTCACGCGATTACAGACAGGAAAGTTGCGATATTACAACAGAAAAACTTCAAAACCAGACTCCAGCGAGAAACTGTTGAATTGGAATTCATTTGCAAATTGGATACTATTAACTTAGGTTTGAATTGAGACTGGGAGTGGCTAAGTCATTATGCAAGGTAACCTATTTCCCCTTGTTTTTTCTTACCCCCCCTCCCTTCCTCAGACGTTCTTGTTAAACCCTGGATTTGTGCTGGAAATGGCCCAGCTTGATTATCATACACATTGTAAGGAGAGTGATCACTTTAGATAAGCTATTACCGACAGGAGAGTGGGGTGGGGGAAGAGAAAACCTTTTGTAGTAAACACCCATTTTTTCATGGTTTGTGTGTATAAAAAGATCTTCTGTACTTTCCACAGTATGCATCCGATGAAGTGAGCTGTAGCTCACGAAAGCTTATGCTCAAATAAATTGGTTAGTCTCTAAGGTGCCACAAGTCTTCCTTTTCTTTTTGCGAATACAGACTAACACGGCTGTTACTCTGAAACCTGTCATTATGCAAGGCGCTGCATTTAGCCGTATGGAGTGGAAATCTATCAAATGCATGAAAAAACTTGTACAGATACAGACAGACATCATCTTCCTCTCCAAATGCAAACAGATGGACATCGTACCAAAAGGACTGAAGGTAAAAAAATCCATTACAATCTACATACCACACAGACTATGCTGACAGCTTGTGCCACACGCTCTCAAAGAAACTGCAGAACCACCTGATCAACATCCTCTACAGCAAACAGGGAAAGAAAGAATGAGTTCTCAAAAATGGATACTCTGATAAAAAACCAACCTTCCACACAAACTTCCTCGTGGCTGGACTTTACTAAAACTAGACAAGCCATTTACAACACACACTTTGCTTCTCTACAAAAGAAAAAGGACACTAAACTTTCTAAACTACTACATGCCACAAGGGGCCACAGCAATGGTTTCCTCAACCCACCCAGCAATATTGTTAACCTATCCAACTATAGTCTTAGCCCAGCAGAAGCAGCTGTCCTATCTCGGGGCCTCTCCTTCTGCCCGTCCACCCCCACGAACATGATACAGTTCAATGGTGACCTCAAATCCTATTTTCGACGTCTCCAACTCAAGGAATATTTCCAACACACCTCTGAACAACATACTAATCCACAGAGACCTCCCTACCAACACTACAAAAAGAAGAATTCTAGGTGGACTCCTCCTGAAGGTCGAGACAGCAGACTGGACTTCCACATAGAGTGCTTCCGCCGACGTGCACGGGCTGAAATTGTGGAAAAGCAGCATCACTTGCCCCACAACCTCAGCCGTGCAGAACACAATGCCATCCACAGCCTCAGAAACAACTCTGACATCATAATCAAAAAGGCTGACAAAGGAGGTGCTGTTGTCATCATGAATAGGTCGGAATATGAACAAGAGGCTACTTAGCCGCTCTCCAACACCACTTTCTACAAGCCATTACCTTCTGATCCCACTAAGAGTTACCAAAAGCAACTACAGCATTTGCTCAAGAAACTCCCTGAAAAAGCACAAGATCAAATCCGCACAGACACACCCCTGGAACCTCGAGCTGGGATATTCTATCTACTACCCAAGATCCATAAACCTGGAAATCCTGGGTGCCCCATCATTTCAGGCATTGGCACCCTGGCAGCAGGATTGTTTGGCTATGTAGACTCCCTCCTCAGGCCCTACGCTACCAGCACTCCCAGGTACCTTCGAGACACCACTGACTTCCTGAGGAAACTACAGTCCATCGGTGATCTTCCTGATAACACCATTCTGGCCACTATGGATGTAGAAGCCCTCTACACCAACATTCCACACAAAGATGGACTACAAGCCGTCAAGAACATTATCCCTGATAATGTCACGGCTAACCTGGTGGCTGAACTTTGTGACTTTGTCCTTACCCATAACTATTTTACATTTGGGGACAATGTATACCTTCAAATCAGCGGCACTGCTATGGGTCCATCAATGTGATATATGCCATCATGTGCCAGCAATGCCCCTCTGCCATGTACATTGGTCAAACTGGACAGTCTCTACGTAAAAAAATTAATGGACACAAATCAGATGTCAAGAATTATAACATTCATAAACCAGTCGGAGAAAACTTCAATCTCTCTGGTCACATGATTACAGACATGAAAATTGTGATATTACAACAGAAAAACTTCAAATCCAGACTCCAGCGAGAAACTGTTGAATTGGAATTCATTTGCAAATTGGATACAATTAACTTAGGCTTGAATAGAGACTGGGAGTGGCTAAGTCATTATGCAAGGTAACCTATTTCCCCTTGTTCCCCCCCCCCCCTTCCTTAGACATTCTTGTAAAACCCTGGATTTGTGCTGGAAATGGCCCACCTTGATTATCATACACATTGTAAGGAGAGTGATCACTTTAGATAAACTATTACCAACAGGAGAGTGGGTTTTTTGGGGGGGCGTGTTGGGGGGGGGAGAGAAAACCTGGATTTGTGCTGGAAATGGCCCACCTTGATTATCATACACATTGTAAGGAGAGCGATCACTTTACATAAGCTATTACCAGCAGGAGAGTGAGGTGGGGGGAGAGAAAACCTTTTGTAGTGATAATCACCCATTTTTTCATGGTTTGTGTGTATAAAAAGGTCTTCTGTATTTTCCACAGTATGCATCCGATGAAGTGAGCTGTGGCTCACGAAAGCTTATGCTCAAATAAATTGGTTAGTCTCTAAGGTGCCACAAGTACTCCTTTTCTTTTTGCAAATACAGACTAACACGGCTGTTACTCTGAAACCTAGAATAGTAAGCAATTTATACATATATTATACAACTGGCTGAAATGTCAGGGCAAAATTGCTCCTGTTAATGAAAGGGTGCATTTCTAAGTTTAAGTTACATGTGTGGTTGCCTGGAATTGGAGTATACCAACCAAGGATGGCCATCCACTGTTGTATGCACAACACTGGCCTTGCAATATAAATCAATAAAATCAAAGGTCTGTAAATTCCAATATAGATGTCTTTTTTTTCCAAAGCAAAAATAAGGAGACTTGAATATGCACATTTTTTCCTTGTAGAATGTTAAGAACAACCAGATCAGCCCATTAAGTCAATTTCAAAGTTATTTGTGTTACTGCAGTAAAACAGCTTTGCATCTCCTGTCAAATGAAGCCCTAATTGGGGTCTAAGACTGAGCATAAATTTCCCATCATATAGAAAATTACAGCCTTGCTTTGTATGTGATGTGTGATGTCCTCTGTGACGGTCTTTTTAAGAACTCATGACTTATAACAACATCTAAGGCTGCAGCTGGTCTTACTTCTTAGTTTAAAGAACCATTGATGTAAACAGTATGTTCTCAGCTTGTTTTTCCCTGTTTTATTACTGGCTGAGCCAGTGCCAATAACAAGTTTTAAAAGCCAACACCACTTCACTCTTCCTAGAAAAATCTCAAATATAATGCCACAGTTTTATTTCTTCATTCAGTAAATAAACTGTTACATTTTCAGGTTGCTTGACATTTTTTCTCTTATTTTATTGGATACTTTCTCCTTTTGGTGTAAACTTACTAATGAAAGATGCTGGTTCAACAGCTCTGAGGACTGAAATACTGTATTTATTCACAGAAGAGGTACAGTATAATCCACCCCCTTTATCTTTTCTTTTAAGTTAAATCCAGAGAAAGGGAGGGCTGCAGTGGATAAGAAGAAAGGATTTGTTGCAAGCCTCTTTGTTATGTACAGGTATATAAAGCACAAAAGGATATACCACTATAAATACGCAGAACAATGCAGAAAAGTAATAGAATTTTTCTGAGGGGGTTCTCCTAAGACCAGGAAGTGGAAGAATCTTCAGGTATCATACAACAAATGCAAGGATCAATAAAATAAACTTTAATGCCAGAATCACAAAAGGTTAAGAACATTCTTACATACTCCACACATGAACCTTATCATATGTGAAAGACCTCTGCAATTTTGCCAGTTTGGACAATATTGCTCGAAGACAGTGAGAGAGTCCCTGTTCAGGGCAGGCTCTTTTGCATGTTTCACGTGCATCCTCATGCCAGGACTTGAGTCGCTTAGCTAGTTGGGAATAGTTTGTACATCACATAAGAGCTAATGGGTGTTCCAGTGAGACCCAGCCGAACAACAAAAGGAGAAATGAAGAGATCACGACATTCTAATGGATTGATTTCCTATTATTCTGCTCTGAAGTATTTTTAGTAGTGCCTAGAAGCCTCTGCTGAGATTGGGCCTCAATTGGCTAAACTTTGTGCAAAGATATAGTAAGACACAGTATAGTCCTTGGCCCAAAGAACTTACAGTCTAAGTATGAGTTTCCAATCTAAAAAAACCTATCTGTACATCTAATACATATCTAAAAGATTTAGGCTACAAAGTAGTGTGCACTCTGGCCTTTATCCATTAAAGAAGTCTGGGTAAAATTAATTTGTTGTCCATCGTAGGGAACAGTGGAGCACGGATAATTTGTCGTTCCTAGAAGCTACAGATCCTATGAAAGTCACATTTAGCTATAAAATGTAAATCATAGTTCTGTTCTAGCTACTAAAGAAAGTAACAGAAGCAGACCACAGTGAAATAGGGACCTGTAAATCCCTTATCTTATGCAGCTTAGCCTATCGGAGAAGATAGTGCTGTATATGCGTGTGAGCCCTATGAAAATCCAAGGGATTCATTATTTTATGCATTGGTGTCTGAGACCAGTGACGTTTTTGGTTACAAGAACAATTTCCAGTCTGCTGGGAGGAAACCTGAATACATTGGCTCATCCATTAACAACAGAGGACTAGTGCTAGCAGGACTTTCACATCAGACTTTTCTGACAAGGTAGGGAAAAAAATTGTATATAGACTAACAGCTGCTGCAATTTCCAGTCTGGATCTGCTTAGACAACTGAAGAATTCTTGTGACACACAGTTAACTTATTTAGGATACCCAGTAGATGAAAAAACTATCTCTGAGGGTCAAAAGTGAAACAGGGTCTACACACACATGAACTAAAATAAAGGAGTGGAAAGACAATGCTGAGAAATTCTACATTCTGATGCAGGCGCTATACATCAGGCTTTTATTCCATAAGGGTGAATGTACAGGCAGCAAGAAGAATGAAAGGACCCTTCTCTGTAGAAATTTATATACAAAGGATAAACTGGTCCTGGCCCAATGTCATAGAATCTTTCCATGCCAGTGGAGTCTTTGACTTCAATGAACGTTGGATCAAACCACAATAACATTTGATTAAAAGCATTTTACATGCTATTAAACATGCTTGCTTTTTTATACTAGTACATATAAATATTTGTATAGCAAACTGAGTATCATACTCTCTCTCTCTCTCTGAATGTGATTGGGTATTATTAAGACCTAGACTGAAATCTTTATCTTATGTAAATTGGCATAACTCCAGTCAAATCAATGGAGCTATACCAATTTACACCAGCTGAGGATTTAGTCCCTGATGTTTAGATTTTAAATGGAAGAAGTCAAGCTTGTGCTACCACACAGTGGTAGGCTGAAGTGCACTGAATGGCTATTTTAACAGTACAGATGTACTACATAATTATCCAGATATCCCAGCTGCAGCTGCACTGTTACTGCAGAGGGCATGCAAACTTCCCCAATACCTTGCCAGTCTGCTTCAACCTGGACCAAAAAGACCACCTCTATTTCCTTTCTCTTATCCTTTGTCTCTGTTGTCTCTTTAGAATGTAAGCTCTTTGGAGTAGGGAACTGTCTAAGAAATAGGGCCCTGATCTTAGTTGGGGCACCTAGGTACAACTGTAATACAAATACAACAGTAATAACACAGGTGGAGGGATCATTCTCCAAGTGTATTCAATCTTTGATCTTTCTACTGAGGTTCCCTTCACAATTGTCCATCAGTATCGTTTTATATGCTTGTCTACTGGACACTTGGCTGAGACCACAACATTGATTTTATACAGGCTTTTTATTAAATGCAAACTGGAATCACTTATTCCCCAGCAAAGAATATAAAAAACAAAACAGAAAGCTAGAGAGAGAGAAGACAACTCTTCCTGTCCTTATTAAATGTACAAGAAATATTTTGTGAAAAGATCTTATGCTCAGTGTTTTCTTAAAGCTCATTAAAAGCTCAAATTCTTTGCTTTGGGGAAAAATATAGCAGTCCCATTCTCACGCAGGTATGGTGTTGAGTCATAAACAGTCCTCCAGACAATTTTTGCTCAATCCTTTTAGCAACCAGCGGTTGCAATTTTCAAACCCAGTCAGACAAAAGTAGCTACAGGCTGAAGATGGCCACGTAGAAACTGAAAGCGGCTGTGATGCTACAAGAAAGACAAAAACAAATGCTTTTACATTTCTGGATGATTCAGAGGCAATCATGCCTCTCCTGGCAGCTTTCCCTATTATTATTTCATTTTCTACTTCCAGTAGTTCTCACAAGGACAAAATCTTCTCCATCAAATGACAAGCACAGCTCTTCCTTTGTAAAGTATTCAAAAATGTACCTTCATTTGTCTATCAAGTGAGAGCACCCTCCGCAGAACAGCATCTATTTCCATAGAAGGACATTTTTGTCAATGTAATTACTATCAAGGGCATTGGATGGAGCCCTAGATGCATGTGCCTTCCATTAACATTAATGGATGTTATGATCATGCTTAATCGGCCAAATCCAAAGCCCGCTGAAGTCAATGGGAATCTTTCAATTCACTTGAATGAATTTTGGATCAGTCCAGCTGAGATGAGAATGGTCCTTATGAAGTCTTTGTGGAGGGTTGACCAGACAACCAAAAAATCCTGTTTTTGTGTACAGTATATATTCACAAACAAAAACTTCATTTAGCATTAATTAAGGTTGCTTTCATCAGTAAAAAGAAAAGGAGTACTTGTGGCACCTTAGAGACTAACCAATTTATTTGAGCATAAGCTCACGAAAGCTTTTCTTTTTGCGAATACAGACTAACACAGCTGTTACTCTGAAACCTTTCATCAGTAAATTAAATCATAAAAGAATAGGAAATACAAAATTAGGAATTAAGGGGTTGAAAAGTCGGCACTCTCAGTTACCTTAAATTGGCCCTTTTGTGCATATGCATTATGATCCAGTGTTTAATTATATGAATCCATATTATTTTTTCTAGAGGACCCCTGGCGTATCCAGTGCACAAGATGGATCTGCTCTGGCATAAATCAAGCTTGTGTAGTGAAGGGGTCTGTTGTGTGGAGGACTTCTGCCTCATTTGTTGCAGAAGTTGGAAGGTTTATAATGAATGAGGCAGGGGATTGCAGGAAGAGAAAGGATGGTCTCGTGGTTAAGGCAGTTGAATGCCACCCTGGAGACTTGGATTCTATGCCTGCTTGTGCCAGTGAGTTGCTATGTGATGCTGTGCAAGTCACTTACATCAAACTTTTAATAATTAAAAAGACTGTATAATAATACATACAGACAAGGGAGCACAATTAATGCTACACAGGCAACATTAATTCTGGCATTTTAGTTTTTGAATTTCCTTATTTTTTACTAGAAAAAATATTTTTATATTTACAACTTAAAAATAAAGTACTTACACATTTGTTGTCTCCAATGTATATGTTACTGCCATTGCCATCTTTATGAAACTTCATATTTCACCACTCAGTGCCATGTTGATCAATATAATGAATGTAATTAAATTAGATTGCACATACTGTGGTATGTAACCTATCATTTAAATCAACTTCTGTACTAGGTGACAGGAGGACAACTAATGTGACACCAATTTTTAAATAGGCTCCCGAGGTGATCCTGGCAATTACAGGTTGCTAAGCCTAACTTCAGCACCAGGCAACAATAATAAATGATACTAAAGAACAGAATTTTCAGACACACAGATGAACAAGATTTGTTGGGGAAGAGTCAACAAGGCTTTTGTAAAGGAAAATCATGCCTCTCCAATCTAGGAGAATTCTTGTAGGGGGTCAACAAACATGTGGACAAGGGTGATCCAGTGGACTTGGACTTTCAGAAAGACTTTGACAAGGTTCCTCACCAAAGACTCTAAATCAAAGTGGGCTCTCATGAAATAAGAGGGAAGGTCCTCTCATAGATCACTAACTGGTTAAAAGACAGGAAACAAGGGGTTGGAATAAATGGTCAATTTTCAGAATGGAGAGAGGTAAATAATGGTGTCTCCCCCAGATCCGTACTGGGACCAGTACTGTTCAGCATAATCATAAATGATTTGGAAAAAGGGGTAAACAGTGAAGTGGCAAAATTTGCAGATGATACAAAGTTACTCAAGATAGTTAACTCCAGAGCTGACTGTGAAGAGTTACAAAGGGATCTCACAAAGCGGAGTGGCTGGGCAACACAATGGCAGATGAAATGCAAATTTGAATAATGCACAACGGAAAACATAATCCCCACTATATATAAAAAATGATGAGATCTAAAATAGTGGTTACCATTTCAAGAAAGATCTTGGAGGCATTGTGGATAGTTCTGTGAAAATATCTGCTCAATGTGCAGTAGCAGTAAAAAAACAAACAAACAAAAAACCCTAATGTTAGGAACCATTAGCAGAGGGATAGATAAGAAGACAGAAAATATCAAAATGCCACTATATAAATCCAGGGAACTCCCACATCTTGAATACTGTGTGCAGTTCTGCTCACCCCATCTTAAAAGAAAAGATATATCAGAATTAGTAAAGGTATAGAGAAGGGCAACAACAATTATTAGGAGTATGGAACAGCTTCCATATGAGGATAGATTAAAAAGACTGGGTCTTTTCAGTTTGGAAAAGAGACAACTAAAGGGGGGATATGATAGAGGTCTTTAAAGTCATGACCGTTGTGGAGAAAGTAAATAAGGAAGTGTTATTTACTCCTTCACATAAACACAAGAATCAGGGGTCACCCAGTGAAATTAATAGGCAGCAGGTTTAAAACAAACAAAAGGAAGTGTTTTTTCACACAATGCATAGTCAACCTGTGGAACATGTTGCTAGGGAATGTTGTGAAGATCAAAACTACAAAAGAAGTTAAAAAAAGACTTAGGTAAGTTCATGGAGGATAGGTCCATCAATGGTTACTAGCCAAGATGGTCAGGGTTGGAACCCCATGTTCTAGGTGTCCCTCACCTCTCACTGCCAAAAGCTGGGAGTGGATGACAGGGGATAGATCACTCAAAGATTGCCTGTTCTGCTCATTCCCTCTGAAGCATCTGGCATTGGCCACTGTAGGAAGACAATTGGGGCTAGATTGACTATTGATCTGACCCAGTAAGGCTGTTCTTATATATTTCAACAAAACATTTGTAAAGCAACTTCAGTTATATTGCAACTTCCAAATTACTTTTTAAAAAATATTGTGTAACAGGAAACTGAGTCAGGACTCAAATCTGTAATTTCCCCCTTTTTTATAAGGTAAATATTCAGAAAGTCAGACCCCCTCAATTTGTAAGAAGCACTTAACCAATATATATGAAAAGGAGCTGGAATTTTGTATCTTATTTTCATGTAATCCTTTTTTTTTTTTACCAAAGTAACAATTAGCCTTTGAAAAGAATGAGTGTAACTTACTCCAGTTCAAACCCAAAGGAGCACAGTGGGATCTTATCCAAACCCTCAGGAGAAACTGCTTTCATTACAGCTCCTTCTGGGACCCTTCTTTGTAATCCTCAGAGGAAAATCAGTTATCAAAGGCATCCATTACCATGACAATCAATGCAACAGTGACTCTCTGCAAGTATGCAAAGAAACTGGAAGTGGTGAGTGGTTGATTATCTGGGATGTCACAATGTTACTGCTCAGGCAACAGAATAGGGCAGCAAATATGTACAGGGAAAAAACAAACAAACAGGCTTTTCTAGTGTTCCAATTGTCTAAATTCCCTAAAAAAATAATCAACAACATAGAAACACTGGAGATTTGGTCCACACACATACATTAGTGGCTAAAATTTGGTTCAAATTCCTATGGAAACATTTACAAAAAAGGTTCCAAAAAAAGTTGAGATGCTGAGCTAAAGACCCTGTTCAACAGAAAATTTGGATGCAACTACAAGACCATAATACATTTAAGAATACATGTACATGGATAAAAAAATAATTACAGAAAATGAATCTAAACTAACTCTTAGTTATCTCAACATTTTGTATTTTAAATCTGTAAAATGCTTTTAGATCATTGGACAGATGTAAAGGGATGAAGTTTAAAGAGATGAATGTGAACTAAAAACTTTTTAATTTCCTTTGGAACTCTCTTAAAGCATTGTCTTGCTCTTTAATTAGTCATTCCCTTGCTGAGAGCATTGACATCTTAAAATCTGTTATATTACCAGATAAATACCCTGTAACGATTACCTGGATTTGGGCTACACATTGTCTCAACTGCTTTTATCACCTCTGTCACAAACTAGAAAAGAAGAGGAGATAAACTGATAGTGAGGACAAAGTGACATTCTTTCTGATGGATTCATGCAACCCCCATTGTAATTAAAGCAATTGATATGCTGTGTGCAACGCAATACAAACCACAGCGACTGACATACAGTGTAACCAAACCACCCACAGATGTTATCTAGTGCACAGTTGTTTTGTTGTTTATTTATTGTCTGGACAGTAGCAGTCAGATTCAAGGAGAAACGCTCACAACAATCATTTTAACCTCCTAAGTCTTTACAATTTGACTCAAAATCTTAAAAGAACAAGTTTTCCCACAAGACTTTAGGCACTTTAGGCTTCTTGACTGAAAACTGACCAGCTTTAAATACTTACATAAATAATAAACCATATAGTTTATTCATAGATTACATATAGATGGGATGTTCAGCTATCTGACTTATCTGACCTACTCTAAATTAGGTACCACCATTACGATGTTCAGTCACATTCCCAAGCGTAATGTTCAAAAGCATTATCTATGGAGGATGATATCGCAGCAGACATCAAGGAAGATTAGCTCATGCTGGGATGACACCTTCAGAAAAAAATCCTGTTAGAAGTAGTACAATAGTACATGTGATATTTAGGAAAGATCGGCAGGCAGTCAAGTGGATTGAATGGAGGTATAATTAATACCCACTCACGTCCCATAAAAACCTAAGAAGCTATATGATTTTATGGAGCTCATTAGCAATAGCAGTCAGTTACTGTTTTCAAAGCAGGGGTTGTAAACTGATATGTAAACCAGCTGAGACTTCTCTTTAAATGTCATATTGAAATCAGCATTTGCTCAGTATGGTGAGTATACAATTAAAAGTACATTTAGTGGAATTAGATGCTTTGTCTTGCTAGCATCTGTTCACATAATGCTTTGCTGATTATTAAAGGTGTATGCTATTCTGCAGACAAGCATCTACCACCACCACCACTTGCTTTATTAGAAATCAAGCTTCCATTGTATATAGTTTTCATATGTCCCTCCTTCTTGTTAGTCATTGTAATGTTGCCTTGTGAGGGATTACAGGGAACTCACTGAAATTCTAATTACATATTACAGCACAACATGAAGGAACTGCTGTGTTTCACTTTCCGATGAATACAGTTCTAATGTTTATTTGCATCTAAATAAACATATTTACATGATAAGTAGACATCTCTCGAATATTCTTAAATTGAGTCAGCTAATACCCTTCTCCTGTGTAACTTCACACATTCTATCTTATTCAGCGTGGTACTGCAGAGTCATTCAAAATGAATTATTGCACATTTTTCACCCTGTTTATGTAAATCAAGAACAAAAGTAACCGTGAAAGGGAAAGTATTTTCATATGTTTTTAAAGAATTATGCAAATATTGTCAGATCACAGGACATTTTTTTTGTATTTCTTTTTCCCTTATTCCTGTATATTTTAGAATCGCTTAATAGTTTATTATAATACTTTTCTTTAATCTCTTTCTGTCGGATAACAGCTCCTTGTCAATTTATTCCCCATCTGCCTAAGGGTTATATTCTTAACTTGGATGTGGGACTTGAGCCATGCAGGTCCCACTAGGATGAACGAAAGTTGCACAGACCAAGGCTTGGACTGGGAGGAAACTAGAAGACAGACAAATCACTAACTTTATGTAATCCAGAAAAATCGTGTTCCTTTCCAGTTTTCCTTCATTTTAAGCTTTGACACCTATCCCTTTTGTTAACTCCGATGGGAGTTTAATGGCTGAGTCATCACACATTTAGTTGAGAACATAACCATAAGGACTTGATCGACCTTTGTGTCAGACGGTTCACATGACTGCATCTCTGGACAATTCAGATGCACTGATGCTATATGCATTGGAGAGTTCAGCATAAGAGGAGCTCTAGTTTTCCATAATTCTGTGGCTGTGATAATTGCTGCTGAATACAGAGGCTATCACAGAAAAATATTGCTGGAGCCATTATTACCAAGTAAAGTACTTTTCTGCCATTAAAGCAGAGAATCATTAAAATGAACAAACACCTTTTTCCATTGTGCCTTGGAGGAGGTGGTTGAGGATAGTGAAGACAAGGTAGAGTTGCCCTTCTGTCACCAATCACATTATTGCTTAATGGATTCATTTGGCTTAGCACTCTCTCTACTGACATCTAAAAGCTGCCCTAGGCAGGCATGTTTAAGGAAGAAAGAAAGAAATGTGCTAGCCTGCAGGTCTCCTTGCAATTGCCAGGCTCTAGAGAATCAATGCTGCACCGAGAGAAAGCTTCCTGAGGGGAAGGGGGGAAACTGAAGGCAGCAAAAAGATCATTTTTCTGCCTGTTTGAAGGTGTTCAGAGATGATCCTCCATCAGGCCTGGTACCATATACAGTATTGAGTTTTCAAGCTTCTTCCTTCTGATCACTCTAATAATCTCTTTCCTTGTGTTTTAGACCTTTAGTGCTGCACTGTGGTTAGATTGATTTCTTTACCAGAACATGAGCTGTCAAATAAGGGTCAAATTCTGATATACTTATGCCCATTGAATAATAGCCCACTGCATGAGTAGTCCCATTCATTTTAGTGGGGTTATGCAAATAACAAGGTAATATTCAACAATGGTCAAGATGGTGAGGTTGTAATGAAAGCTTGCTTTCCTCTCCTCCCTTGGCTTGTGTATTGCTTACTTAAATTGATTTTATATTTTTCCTTCACCACAAAGGCAGGGCAATAATCTGCAGAATCTAGTTTAAGGTTATTGAAGGCCAGAGTCTTGTCAGATTTCCTGCTCTGCAAATATTATCTCCTCTCTTGATAAACTGTGTCCACAGTTCTGTATGTATAATTGAGAGAACAATTTTCAATGTGTCTTTTCACATGTCAGTTAACGGTCATGTTGCTTTGCTCAACAGAATTCGGTTTCCAATGGCTTATCAGAGAGAACCTTCATTAACAATGACTTATCACACTTTCAGTGTGTATCACTCAACAATGAGTATTGCTTCTAACTGCATTTATCATCAGACACCTGAGCAAACAAGGAAAAAAGCGTGTCTCTCTCACCAACAGAAGTTGGTCCCATAAAAGATATTAACACACCCACCCTGTCCCTCTAATATCCTGGGACCAATGCAGCTACAACACTACTGCATACTTATGCTAAACTATCTGTTCAACCATGTATTTAATTGTGGCTCTCTGAGTACCTTTCTCAGACCAAAAGAAGAGTTCTGTGAATCTCAAAAGCTTGTCTCTATCACCGACAGAAGTTGGTCCAATAAAAGATATTACCTCACCCACCTTGTCTCTCTGAAGAAAAAAAGGAAACAGTCTTTCAGAAAGAAAGAGGCAATTCTTTATACTTTGCTTTGTAAAACATTATGTTTTGAGTAAGTGGAACTCCAAAAGAATCCTACATTACTGGAATGAAGGATAAAATGGTATATTCCAATAAAAGAAGTTAGAACAAACTGCTCAATTTACAGTGAAGAACAGGAATAAACAGTATATTTTATCTTGCTGTGTAAGTGACATTTACTGAAAAGAGAAATTATCATTAAACAATATCAGGAAAAGAAGGATATTATTCAGCTCGATAGGTCTCTACCCCATCCAAAATTTCCTGCATGTTAATAGATTCCCACAGCTAAAAGTCATTATTTGAGAAAAGTACAACAGTAAGGAAGAAAAGTCATATGTTCATTATATTGATATATTTCATATTTCAACCTGAGGTGAATTTCCTGGCCCCACTGAAGCCAATGAGAATTTTGCAAATGATTTTCATGGAACCAAGTAACAACAGTCTCTCAGAAATGTGGGTGTCTCAAGGTGGGTTTCTCTCACACTGGATTCCTTACTGCAAACAGTCCTCATACAGAACTCATGGCAAGTTCAGCACCCAGTATTTTATTTACAGTGTGAAAGAACAGAACAAGTTCTCCAGAGCTTGAGGTTCTTACATTCTTCCTAGACTCACGGTGAGAGGAGGAAGAGGGGCCATTGGGGGCCTAGACGTCTGTTTCTTCCTTCAGTTCAAGCCACGCCAAGACTACCCTTCTTGTTTCTTCCTCTTCCTGTCTCTCTTTTAGCTGGTCTCAGTTGATGAGCTGAGCCACCCTGTTAACAGGTTAATCATCTCGATAATCATCTCGATAATTTGGCTCGTGTGTGCATTTATCAAGTGCTCAGAGTGGTGAGTCGACCTAGGGCTACTCACTCTCTTACAGAAATTTTCAAAGATCAGATGCTTGCCACACATGTAATAAAAAGAAGAACTAGGGGTCACCAAATGACATTAATAGGCAGCAGGTTTAAAACAAACAAAAGGAAGTATTTCTTCATACAACACACAATCAACCTGTGGAACTCTTTTCGAGAGGATGTTGTGAAGGCCAAGATTATAACAGGATTCAAAAAAGAACTAGATAAATTCATGGAGGATAAATCCATCAATGGCTATTAGCCAGGATGGGCAGGGATGGTGTCCCTAGCCTCTGTTTGCCAGAAGCTAGGAATGGGCAACGGGGGATGGATCACTTGATGATTACCTGTTCTGTTCATTCCCACCTGGGCACCTGGCATTGGCCACTGTTGGAAGACAGGATACTGGGCTAGATGGACCTTTGGTCTGACCCAGTATGGCCTTTCTTATGTAAGTCTGAGGGCAAAATTCTCCACTGATATCGAGATAGTAACACTCAACTTCAGAGTTCTGCCCTACCTGTGTGTGCTGATCTTCCATTGATATCCCACAGATTGGCCAACAGATTGCTAAAGTTCAGTACTATCATCTGGATGGAAGAGGGAAACTTTGCCTTTAGTGAACAGAAAGAGCAAGTTCATCTTCGTTTGTCACTTCCAAGCTCTGAATTAGTCTGACAACAATGAACAACCAAATGCATTTTGCTGAAGAACTCTTTCACCATCCTCTTCAGCCCGTCTTGACAGTACTTATGAACAATTTACTTTGCCCCAGTAGGTCAACTGAGATTTTAAAGTGGTTTCTCACTTACCTTCACAGATACAGCAATCACCCCAAACACACCAAGAAATCTGTGATCTACAGCCAGGCACTCAGATACCATAGACTATGCTCTGAAGATAAAGTCTGGGGCACACACTTTCACACACTTAAAACCACCTTCATCAAACTACAACACTCCACCAGAGAAGTAGAATGCATCATGCAATGACCCACCCAAATACCCGGAGACAAAATGTTTCAAGTCAGAACCCACATTCTCCCCTGACCATACACTGATAGTTGTCACCTATCATGCTACACTGGAACCTATATATGGTTTCATTAAACAAATACAACCCTTACTTGATGGGCAGCACATCCTGAAAGAAATCTTTCCCAGTCCTCCCACTTCAAACAGCCCCACAGTCTCACCAAGGTCATCATCAGAAGCAAGTTCCTCACAGAACAGGACACACCAACTCAACTTAACACCAGACCCTACCATAACCACATTTGCAAAACTTGCAGACATATCTCCATTGCTACACTACACCTTCCAAGATCCATGGATCCTACACCTGGATCCAGATTTCCTTTGTTATGTGTGGTAGCATCAATTTATTTCAAGGTCATTGCCTATCTCCCTCAGACAAACATTAGTGGAAAAATAAAACATCCCTTTATCCCTGCTCTCCTCTCTACATTTGTGTAAGCATATTCCTAAAAGGTACATTTTCTTCTCATACAGAGCAGCATGTACCTTCAATTAGCTTTCACAGTGGCTGGTGCATGTGTGGGCTTCAAGGGAAGAATATGCTCTTGATAATTTAATTCCTCCCTGCCATATAGGAGCAAACATCCTTGTCACAAGAGAAAGGTCGTATGTGCTCCTTGCTGTGTCAGCCAGCAAATGCTATCTGGGCGGTGGTGTAAAGCAAAATACAATGTATCAGACTTCACAAGCGCTGAGAATGTTTACAGACAAGCAATGTATACATTAGAGATTATTTTTCCTCGGTGATAGATTATTGGGGATGAATTGCTCTGACAGTGGAGGGAACTAAGATTCCGCTAGGCAAAATCATTTTATATGACCCACTCCCTGTGCTGGTCCCAACCAGCAAGTAGGAGAGGTTTTCTTTTTTTTTGTTATTTCATGTATAGGGCTTTTTGGAGATGGGAGCAATCTACTTTTAAGGCAGGTTTGTACTTTTTCATGTAGGTCACATGCTGATTTGCTTGGCTATTTGCATGCTGTATTATTTGAAGGGTTCCTGCGGGAAGGAGTCTGGGTGGTGGCCCTTTTCTCTCCCTTTCTCTATTTTTTTTATGTTGTGAAGGAAGAAGGGTTACCCTTTATACTCTTTACTCATGTAAGATGGACTAGGACGATAGGTGTTGCAGCATTAATCCATTTCCTTAAATGCAAATGCTGCTCCCCTGCATGGTCACAAAGGCTGTAAGGATAGCCACTGAAGTTTTGCAGTGTCTACATGCTATGGTGCTTTATTCCATATGTCCCTCTGCAGCAGTGTGGAAGTGTGTGTGGCCATGTAGCTGGAATAGGTAAAGGTGTGGCAGTGAAGTAATTTCCCCCCTATTTTGGCAGAGACAAGAAGCTGGTTCCACATATGCCTGGGTTCCTGGTGATTTCACAAGCAGAACAGAAAAAATACATAATTTTTTTGGCTTTGTGGCCAAACCAAAGAATCTGAAAAAAAAAAAAAACATTTCAGGCTGATACGAAAGAGAAAGCTTTTCGTTTTCCTTGCCAAACCAGAAAACTGAAAATTTACATTTTGTGTTGAACGAAATGTTCTGTTTGACCTGAAATGATTTTTCCCCATTTTTTGATTCTTTAAATTCTGTTTTCAAGTGTTTTTTACACCTTTTTGTTCATTTTTAAAAATACATGTAGCTAAATTTCAAAACAAAATCTTGATTCAAACAAAAGGTTTTGACTTTTTTTTTCAAGTGTCATTTTTAAGTGGAAGTTATTCACCTAATATGACCCAAATTCACAAAGAAGTTTCAGTTGACCCAAAACTGCATTTTTCTGTGAATAAACTATTAGTCCAAAAACTTTTGCCCTATTTACTAGCCCTGCTTCATCATGAAAAACACTCTGCTATTAGAAATAGACTATTGGACTTTCTGGAATATTGGTCTGCAAAGTTGATTTTTATGACTAATAGGATTAATTATATTTATATTTAAAAGATACCTTCTGAGACTATTTATGTGCATGATGAAAAATCTAAGAATAGAGGTATATTATAATATAATCTATAAAAGATCATTCTTCCTGTACATGACTTACTATAAATTGTGAGCTTTTCCCCCCTCAAAAATGTGCATATCAGTATGTCATAGCAAGGACCATTTTGCATTTTCCCCTGGCAATTCAGTTCTTGTCACAGTTGAAGAAGTGATGAACTTACATATTTCAAAGGTTTATTCTGCAGTGCAACATGAGTAAAACTAGACCTCAGTGTCTGTTTAAAACTGGGAAAATAAAACAGATTCAAATGAACCTCTAGTCAACTGATATTTAATTACAACATCCTAATTTTAGAACAAAAATACAGAGTTGGTGAAAAGAAACAAAAGTAGATGGGATAAATTCTACTCTCATTTGTGCTGCTGTAAATCTTAGGAATCTCTACGGGCTTGATTTGTGCTGAATGTGTTGTATATACCATACCTTTTCATCACTACATTTCTAGACATCTCCACACTGATCACATGCATCTAAAGAAGTACTCCCATTTGCTTTTACTACTTCCCAGTGAGATATTACTCCAGCCTGATAGTGCATTAAAAAATTCTGAATATTATGGGGTGGGCGGGGGGGAAGGTTATTCTCCCGAAGCATAACAAATTTTCTAAAACCACTTTATAGCCCTAAAGCAGTTTATAATTTGCACTAACAGACGGTCTTCAGTGGTTGACCTAAAAACAATGATTTGTTCAAGATTTCCTTCAATTATTAAAGAACTCTGCTAATTATCATCAACCTAAATCTGGTCCCATCCAAAGGGGGGGGGGCAGTTTCTCACCACCACCACCCGCAGAATATGTATACATTCTCCTAAAGTCAATGAGAGTTATTTATACCTGCTAAGGAGTGGGAGAGAAGGGAGATTACTGGGACGGGGGAGTTTTGGCTGAACTGATTTGGTAAAAAGTTCAGGATTGGACTCTCTATCTTTATTTAGATATATCAACACAAGATTTCTCTCAGTGCACAGAAGCCAATGATTAGACTTTAAAGACACATGCACACATTTCTGTTTACTGCATGCCTGATATGAAAAGAATGGTATCGCTGAAAGGTGGCACAGCTTACACCAAAACTTTGGCTGCCACTCAGCGTACAGATGTCATCATGGCTTTGGGCAACATTTGTATTAGAGCTTTGTGCAGCAGCAAGAAAGAGGGCCTGGCAGCCCATAGGGGGATGAGCACAGCTTACATCCCTGTGCTGCTGCCTTCCTTTCCTTTCAGGTAGCATGCAGAGCCAGAGTGGGAAAAATGTTAAAGCAGCCCCAGGCAGCTTGACCAGAGAACTATGAATGCCCATTGAACAGACAGCTCAATGAGATCAGATCACTCCCCAAGAGGAAAAGTGAAACAAACTCAGAGGATCTTAAGGGAGGTGAAACACAGCCTTGTGCAGTCCCCACAATGGGACATGAGGGTATTTCCTATCTACAGGTGAGACTATAATGGCAATAATAATGATCACACCCAATATGATTTCATGTATCACATGGGATGCCAAGAAATGTGGGGAGTGTTGCTTCATTATACCCTAGGCCAGATTGAGAATTTGCTAACTCTGGTATAAATCAGGAGTTATTCCATTTCAGTGAAGTTACTTCAGATTCACATTGATGTAAATGAGATCAGAATCAGGCCCATTGTGTTATTGGTCCTTTTTTCCTTGCCTGTGCTGTTTTGTATTCTTCTCAGTCATTCTCTGCTGTGCAACTCTTGCCTGATTTCACACACATGGACAGCAAGTGTTATCAGTGAAATTGTCCACTGGCTCAGCTACCTTGGCCTTGACTTCAAAACACCAATTTTGACATAGCAGAATACCTACTTTGTGTTACTCAGTATCAAAAGGAGGTTAGTTCTTTCAGATTCTCATGGAAACAACTGCAGCCGTCTCAGTGGAACTCTCTGCTGGATGAGATTAATTTCTCTATTACTCAGGAAAGACTCTACTTGTTCTGCACTGTTTTGCATGAGATCAAAGAGACCAATTCAATTCCGAAGGCAGAAACTGAGACCCTCCGGCTTTTAAAATCAGGCTGGGCACAAACTCCTAAAATATATAACCTCAAAAGTGTATGATTTCACAGTTACGAGTTTCTGCTTACAACTATCAAAACCTTCATTACAATATGAAGGTGTGACACTGCGAGTAGTTTAAATGTATTAAATAGAAACTCAAAGGAGTAGATTTATCGAACAATAACTATCAACGTCCCTTCTCTCTGCCAGGATGGAAAATCATTTTCACCCAGCACATCTGGCAAATTAGTATTGTTCCAAAAGGTGTCAGGGGAGAGAGCTCTGTTAATACAGCATACACTTTCATTTAAGTGGTTGGGGAATTTGCAGAGTATTAAACACAGCTATGAAACGTAACCACATGCACAGCCCTTAATTTACAGTATTATTTCCTTACTTTCTAATCTCCATGTTCATTTTACATTATTCCTAAATGCAGAATTGGAACTAGACGTACCTCCTGTTCAACATCTGTTCTATTTTTCAACAAGTAAAATTCCTGACATTTGAAATCCCTTTCAAGTATTAGAGGATGCTAATATAATGCTGACACTCTGCCAAATTTCATTGTATTGAACCTACTGGTAAATGGGTTTTACTACTTGGCAGAGACGAGTGTAACTCATGAACATGCTTTGCTTTCTTTCTTTCTTTTTAAAACACTCTGTATCCTAAACATTGCTTAATAGTAGAAGTAATTTTTAAAATATGATTTGCACCTCGCTGTTTAATGTCATTTGGAACAGCAAACATAGTAAAGGGACATTGTCAGTTTAACACTCTCATAAAAAAGAAGAGATTTACTTATCTCTGTCTCAGAAGAATATCTTAGATAACTAAAACTCAGAATTTTCAAAGCCCAATTTACCTTTCACCATTTACCCAGATGTTGTTCTGCACTATATTTTCATGGGAACAGGAATTTTCCTACCTTATCAGTCCCTTGGTTCTTCTGGTTCACAATCCTACCTTTGACTGTGGTCTATACCAAAAACATTATTGGAGCTGCAAAAAACCCCAAAGTGGGCTGTTATGGAATAACTGGGCATAGGGAAAGTTTCTTTGCTAAGGTGCAGGGTGGTTTATGTCTTGAAACATGAGGGTTTATATCCCTCCCAAACATTCATTTGGATCTCTCTCCTCCACCTGAGCACATTGGGCCCATCCAACTCTGAGTCTGTGCATTTCCAGTTTAAAATGCACTCTGTGGCATATAATCCAGACTCATGGGAAGTAAGTTACAGGTTCTCATGGAAATGCAAAGAGACTTACATCCTATGAGACTCCACTGACCTCAGTGGGGTTGCACGGGGCATCGATCATGTATGTAAGCCTTGAATTGTGAGTTTGACAGGACTCAGTTGAAGTTACTGGAATATCTTGAGTTCTGCATTATGCTAACGCCTGGCAACAAAAAGTCTTGGGCGGGGTGCGAGGGGTGAAGTCTGTGGTAAAGCAAAGAGTTTGCAACTCCCCTCTGTGGAGTGTATCAAAGCTTAAAAAGTGGGTAATGTTGACTAACCAGAAGGTGCATCCGATGAAGTGAACTGTAGCTCACGAAAGCTTATGCTCAAATAAATTTGTTAGTGTCTAAGGTGCCACAAGTACTCCTTTTCTTTTTGCAAATACAGACTAACACTGCTGCTACTCTGAAACCTGTTAACATGCATATTCATTACTTTCCTTTGATCAGTCAACCTATATCCAAGATGACTATGATTATTGAGGCATCTGGATAAACATTGTGAAAAATTTAACAAGCTTTTCTCCACAATCCAGCTGCTCATCAACAAACCCAAGACCTGGCAATAGTACTTTAGCCATTAAAACATATCCCAGCATAGCCTCATTTTACTACTCTTTTCTGTTTGATGATGAGGCAAGATTGCTGAGATAGAAAACTAAAATAGTGAATAAAAATATATTTCTGTAATAAAAATGGTAACTGCAAAATAAGTGCATTTCCTTCTGTTCTGAAATGCACTGCCATGAAAATGAAATATTTATTTTCCAAAGGAAAATACTTTTATCTGCAATATGAATACTTAACCATATGGAATTATAAGCTGCTGGCCTGTCTCCTCAGCTCAGGAAGGACTCACTATCCTGCCCAAGTCTCTTTCAGGCCCTTCCCTCAGGGCAGTTTGTTCACCCAAACAGACAACCAAACCAACCAAAGCCATTCCTATAGATTTCAGGACTTTCCCCCTTACTTCTCTCAGGGCTGGAAACAATATATGCTTTCTTTCAATCCCCCTAACACAGGGCACCATCTCTCCCCTGTAGCCCCTTTCCAAGTAAGTTCTCTCAGCCCTCTATAAGGATCACCTGGCCCTTTCTCAGCTTAGATATGATAAACAAACAGTGATGGCTGGCCCAGACCCTCTGGCCCTTAAAAGGGCTGGCCACCTTGTTTCAGAAACTATGTGGCTTTCTCTAAAATCTTTTCCTTTTCTTGGTTCCAAGGCCAGGAGGAACCTTTATGATCATGTAGTCTGATCTGATTATAACACAGGACACAGAATTCCCCCAAAATTATTTCTAGATTATATCTTTTAGAAAAAAATCAATTTTCCCAGAGTTTTTGGATTAAATCCTGCAGTCATTACTCTGGCAACATGCATGAGATGCCAACAGAGATTTTACCAAAATAAGGTTTCTAATCAAGTCTTGTAACATGATCTGGGTCACAGTGACAAAGGTTGATTCACCTGTTACATGACTAGAGTCAGAATCAAGACTTCACTAAGAGACAGAAAACAAAGAGAAGGACTAAATGGTTAATTTTCATCAGGCAAAAGGTTAACAAGCAGGTTCTACAGAAGCATCCATGCTGTTTATATTAATTAATGAGAAGAATATTAGCAGTGAAGTGGAAAAAATTGAGGATGTTTTAGGTAACCCCAGGCCAGTGAATATTCTAAGGATCTTCTGAGGGACTTAACCTCGCTATTTGAATGGGCAACAGACCAGCAGTTGTAATTTAGAGATGGTGCAGAGAAATGGTGGTTTTTCCTGAGAAAAAGAATTATTTTTGGAGGAAACTTTGAACTGAAATCAACATTTTCTTTTCAATTTGGATTTTAAAAATGGACACCTGTGTCTTTTCAATAGCATTTTTTGGATTTTCAAGTTTGTTTTCCTCTCTCTCTCCTCTTTACATTTTCCCCTCTTTTTTCCCCACTTGAAAAAAAGAGGGCTGAGCTAAAAGATGGAGAGAAAGGCAGAAAGCCTCTCACTTTCCTCTCATATGAAAAAGTTAGAAACAAGTAAAAAGGTCTGAAGAAATATGGGAAAAACACTGCTTCACACTTTTTAAATTTTTAACCGGAAAATGAAAAATGTTTTAACACAAGTGCTATTTTCTCTCTTTTAAATTTTTTTTTCAAATTCTTACAATTACAAAAAGTAGAAACAGTACGAAACAGAAAGCTTAAAATTACTGGGATCATTTACCTTAGAGGATAGACAAACAAGAGGGACCATGATAAGGGTAGATAAAGTTATGAAAGGTACAGAGAAGATAGATCCATAACTTTTATTCACCCTGTTTCGTAATACAAGAACAAGAGGACATTCTAAGAAATTGAAAGTGGGAAAATTCAAAACTGATAAAAAGGAAATACTTTTTTCACAAAATGTATGTTTAAGCCTGTAGAACTCATTGTCCTAGGCTATCATTGAGGCCAAGGGCTTAATGGGATTCAAAGGGGAATAGATATTTATAACAATAACAAGACTATCCAGAGTTACAATACAAAATACTAACGCTGCCATCCCTACCTTCCCCAAACCCCCAAGGATGAAATCCTGGCTGCATTGACGGGAATGGCAAGATTCCCATTAACTTCAGTGGAGCCAGGATTTCACCCCGGAAGCATCTGGTACTGGCCTCTGGAGGAGTTAGCCCAATGGTCTGATCCAGCATGGCAGTTTTATGTTCCTATACATTTCAATCGTTTCATTGCAGGGCATGCACCCTTGTGTAGGAAGATGGAGGGTGTGGAGCCATTAAGAATATGCCTACACCAGATCTTGAGGTGTAATTTCCAGCTCAAAGAGACATACCCATGCTAGCTCTGGTTGAGCTAGCATGCTAAAAACAGCAGTGTAGTCACAGTGTCATGAGCATCGGGATGGGCTAGCTGTATGGTGACCACATGTCCTGATTTTATAGGGACAGTCCCAATATGTGGGGCTTTGTCTTATATAGGTACCTATTATCCCCTCCCCATTCTGATTTTTCACCCTAGCCTTGCTGCCCAGGTGTATAACTATATTTCATATGTTTTATAACTATGTACTTGGGGTGGCTAGCCTGTCTCTATCCCACAACATCTACACTGCTATTTTTAGCATGCTAGCTCAAATAGAGCTAGCATGGGTATGTCTACCCAACCTGGAAATTACACCTCTGGCTAAGTTTACCTCTGGCTCTTGGAGAAATCCATAGGAGGCAAGAGGTATTTGTGTTGATGGTCCTTGCCTCTGTTCTGCTTCTGGCCCTGCCAGATGCTGGATAGGAATTAATCTCTAATAGGTTCATTTGCAAAGTATGTAGAACATGTACTCAACTGTATGTGCTCTTTCCCATAGTTTGTTGTAGCTCTTCTTTTGTTAACGACGGCATTATAAAAATGTTTCTATTTTTACACAGAGAACTGGCAAGAAGAGAATGCGGTATAATAAATGGTAATGCTTCTTATTTCCTAACATATAATAATCATGGTATGTTATTAGAATCATCACAGATTTTCTTCAATAGCTTTTGCACTCAGAATCCCAATGCTACAGACTATGTAAAGTGGTGGCATGTTAAAACTTAGTTACCACAAAATATATACTATATACAGACTATTAAAATAGTTAAGTGACTAATTCCCATTAAAATTAGTGGGATTAGGTTCCTAAATACCTGTAAAAATCTGGCCCATGCTGTCTTTCCAGGATGCTATTTTTGCAAGTAGAAAGAAAGACTTCCAGCACCTTTGAACTGTCATGAAAAAGAAAGTTTAGGCACAGAATGTGTAATATCAGAAAGAGAAGATGGTATGTTACCACTGCATCCATTCTGAAGACCTTTAATTTCCCCCCCATTACTGACATAAGCAAGAAACACAGATTTCTCCTCCCCTCCCCACTCCTTATATAATTAACATCTGTCGTTCTAGCATAATGCCTTTTGATTGTGTTGATAACATTGCAACTAGTTGGTTTGGGGGCAAAGGATAAAAGCAGTTAATAGAAAGAAGTCCTAGATTAATGAGAATATTTTGAAAGTTTTTACTTATTAGAGCTGTTCAAAACCACCAAACTTTGCTTCAGGAACACTGGTAGCAAAATATATCAGTTTTTGCTTTAGACAATGACATTTCATTTTCACAACAAAGCTCAGGATGAGAACAAATGATGTTTTCCCAAGATGAGAACAAATGATGTTTTGCCCTTTTTCATGAACCTTTGAAATGAGGAACCATTTTCCTCATTTTCTTTGGCATTGAGAATATTTCCCCAACAGCTCCATTAGAGGAGACAACAATAAACCAATAAACCAATTCAGGATTGCAGTTGTTGAATGAAAACCACTAAAAAAATAATCAACATTAATCATAATTACCCCCACATTGCTATCTGAGACCCTGCAAACTTCTCCTACAATGATGATGATTTGTACTGTGGTGGCACTTGGGAGTAGAACTCAGTGATCAACTGATTTTTCAGGTCAGAGCCCAAATGAGAAATTCCGGGGGAAAAAAGTTGGTTTGATCCAAATGGCACTGAAATTCTAACCAAAACAAAACCCAAACCAAATCAAATTAGTTTAAGGTGGAAAGAAACCCTTCAATTGATCCAAAACAATTTTGATTGTTTGCATTTTGGTTTTATTCCATTTGGGGTGATTTTTTAAAATCTTTTTGAGGTTATTTTTAAATTAATATAACTACATTTTGAAATGAAACAACATTTGGAAAGGAAAAGTCAGAGCTGAAACTATTCAAATATTTGACCCCAATTCACAAATAAATTTGGTGCTCCAAAAACATATTTTCAGAGAATTTACTATTCACCAACATTTTTTTGCATACCTCTATTTATGAGTTCCAGTCACAGACCAGGACCCTACTGTGCTAGGTGCTGTACAAACACACACAAAAGGCTGCCTCTGCCTCATAGAGCTTGTGGTGGAGGTATCTCACATACCACTAAGAAATAGCTGTGGTAAAATATTGACTTTTTAATGGTGACTGCTATGCGTGCCATTAAGCAAATGCAAGAGCATAAGCATTTAATGGAAAGGCATTGGTATTCTTTTTAGTTGAGGGTGAAGGAAACAAAAGAGACAAGGAAGCCTGCTGCGCTCCATTGTCCTTTTTTCTGTGTGTCAGGCTTCAGATAAGCATCTTGACAAGAGGAAGGAAAGACAGAGCTGAGTTTGAAACGGGAGTCAGCTCATTTATTTAATCTGTTCCCAGAAAATTCATTGACTTTAGTTAGGAAAGTCTGAGGCTTTACAAATGTCATGACCAGCCTACACCTGGGAGATGTTAGTCAGGAAGCAATAGATTTGACCAGCCCTGGTAAAAGGCTTTTTGCCAGTTTCACTGTGAAAATAGGAGTCTCAAGTAACAGGGTCAGAAGAGAAGAAAATAAAAAAGAGCAGGGGAAAGAAAAAGAAAGCGAGTTGAATGTTTGGACTGATGCTAAGTATTACCATGGAGATGGTCATTAAAAATATATTTATATATATATATATATATATATATATATATATATATATAAATAAAAGGACTTGCAATGTCTTTCCTTACATTTATTCTATACCCTTTAAAAAGCAATTATATCCTCTTTCACATCTCTCATTGCACAAAAGATCTATGAGGCACATGACTCAGCCTGCCTATTTAGGCCTTTTCTACACTGCACAGCTTTGTTGACAAAAGTCAGCTTTTGTTAACCATGCAGTGGAAGTGTACACACGACAATGCTCTTCTCGCTGATGTAACTCCCCTGCTATGCCAACATAATAAAACCACCTAGACAACTGGCATAGAGACTTTTGCAATGTAGTTAGAGCGACACAGCATCAACGTAGACACTGTGCTTGGTTACGTCGCCGTAATTGGACTCCAGGAGGTATTCCACAATGCTCATCCTGACTGTGCTGGTCAGCACTTTGAAAGGTTGAACTCCGCTGTTCTGAAGCTACTCAGATATGCACCCCTCCCCCATTTCAAGGCCTGGGGATTTTTGAAATTCCTCTTCCTGTTTGCTCAGTGTGCACAGTCCACACAGCCTCTTCCCAGCTGACCATGCCGACTTTCCACAACAGATGCTCTCCCATGTAGAGCACACTGGAGCTGTTGGATCTGCTGAGTCTGGGTCGGGGGAGGCTGTGCAGTCACAGCTTCACTCCAGCCATAGGAACTTTGATACCTACCGGTTGATTGCTGGTGGCATGCAGGAGAAGGGGCACAAAAGGGACACACAGCAGTGCCATGCCAAGATCAAGGATCTGAGGCAGAAGGCAAGGGAGGCCAACCTTCTCTCTCTGTTATGGGGCTGAAGACCTGCCACTTCTATAAGGAGCTGCATGCCATCCTCAGCGGTGACCCCACCTCCATGAGCCCCCATAATTTCGGGGGGACTGGAGGCAGCGGTGAGTGGACTGAACCCCAATGAGAAAGCTGGTCAACAAGGAAGTGGCACTGGAGGACAAAGTGGAGCAAATGGCAGGGTCATCTGGTGGCACGGTGAGCGAAGACCTCTTTTCTACTCCAGAGGGGTCTGGCCAGCACTCTGGTGTGCAGGCTGCAGGAGAGAAGCTCTGGTAAGTGCTCATTTTGCTTTGCTACTGCATGGTTAGAGGAGATTGAGCTCTCATGTACTTTGTCATGTGGTAGAGGAGGGATAAGAGACAGAAATTAACAACAGAGCCTGCCCATCCACACTGTGGGTCCACAGGGGAAAAGTTTGTTAATGCACATGGGGAAGTCCCTGGACTGCTCCATAGGGATTCTAGGAAACTTTCCTGTAGGTATTCTTCAGTTCTTCAATCCTCTGCCAAAGGTTTCTTAGGAGAGCTGCCTTATTTCTCCCCCCACTGTAGGAAACTTTGCCACGCCACCCAGCAATTATTTCTGCAGGGACCAGAATGGCACACAGGCAAGCAGCATACGGAGCCAATCTAAAGCCACACGCATGCAGGAGATGCACCCTAGCATTCTGGGTTACCCTTAGGAGTGAGATGTCGGGTTTGATTACCCTGTGGAAAAGGGTACCAATACTCAGAATAGGCTCCATAGCCACTTGTACTAACCCCCTTCGTGAGCCACCCTTTGTTCCTCTTGCCCATTCCCCCTCACCAGAACCCCTGAAGTCACCATATTTGGGATTTGCGCTGCCCTGGGTGCTAGCCCAGGCAGAGTGAGAAAGAGTTGTGTGTAATTTTTGTGGTTAACGGCTGTGAGTAAACTCACAATACTGTCTCTGTTCATTGTTTCTTTGGGTTTGGCAGATGTGCCGTTGAGGACCCACTCCTCCACACTGGTGGCGCGCCTCCATAAGATAAGTGACCCAGGAAGGGTAAGAAGGATATGTTTCGCAAAGTGCTGCAGCCAAAAGATGCAGCACATAACAAAACAAGATAACAGAGGGAGACAATTAATGAAAGACTGAGGCTGGATAGCTTGGAAAGGAGTAAGGGGCAGGCATGGATATAAAGCTCCTGGAGGGCCAGACAGAAATGATGAAGTCTTTCCTTACTCTGCAATCTGAGCATACCCGTGCAGAATTCCCCCTGTAGCCAATACAAAAAACTGTTCCATGACCTCCCCAAAATCCCCCACCACATTCCTCATGTGTTCCCAGTCCCTCCACAGTACCCTGTGCACTCCATGCCTAGGGACTGGTTTCCAAACAAAAGCTGGAGTTACACACAGATACAAAAGCCCTAACTGGGAGACTGTTACTCATTGTCATGTCCCCTGTTTGACCAAAACCCTGTTATTAAACCTGAGTCTTTGAAATAAAAGGAGTCTTTATTTCTGAAATACTCACATCAGTTAATACTAACATTGAAACACAGTGGCTATAGGCAGGAATATTTGCTCACTACAATTAACACTCAGGAAACAAGCACTACAGGGGTAATTCAAGGCTGCAAGTAATCATTGCCTGGCTGAATGAATCCTATAAAGACACATTACTGTGAATCATTGTCAAAATGCTCCTTCAAAGCCTCTCTGATTTGAATAGCCGACCACTGTGCCTTTCTAATTGCCCTTGTATCTGGATGCTCAAAATCAGCAACCAGCTAATCTGCCTCTGCAATCTACCCCTGGGGAAATATTTCCCCCTTTGCTTTGCAAATATTATGTAGAGTACAGAAGGCCACAATGACCATCAGAATATTTTACTCATTGAGGTCTAACTGGCCAAAAGAAGACAACACTAGTGACCTTTCAATTGACCAAAGACACATTTGGCATCTGCTGAGCCTGTTGTTGAAGTGCTCCTTGCTGCTGTCTAGGTTCCTGGTGTAAGGCTTCATGAGCCATGGGAGCAAGGAGTATGCGGGGTCTCCAAAGACCACTGTGGGTATTTTCACATCCCCCATTTGAATCTTCTGGTCTGGAAAGAAGGTCCCTGCATGCAGCTTTCTATACAATCCAGTGTTCTGAAAGATGTGTGCACCATTCACCATCCCTGACCACACCACATTCATGTCAGTGAAATGGCCCTGGTGATCCACCAGCACCTGAAAGACTATGGAGAAGTAGTTCTTTCGGTTGATGTACTCTGTCACAAGATGGTCAGGGGCCAAAATCGGGATATGTGTTCCATCTGTCACCCCGCTGCAGTTAGGGGATCCCATTGCCTCAAAGCCATCAATTATTTCCTGAACTTTACTTAGAGTCATAGTCCTTCATAACAGAAGGTGATTAATGGTCCTGCACACTTGCATCACCTGGTAGACTTTCCACCCCCAAACTGATTTGTGACTGACTGGTAGCAGTCTGGAGTTGCCAGCTTCCACACAGAGATAACCACTCACAGCAAGGGCAGCTCTCGTTTCGATGTCCTTGTGCTGCAGTGTTAGGGCGAGCTCCGCACCCAGTTCCAGGAAGGTGGATTTGCGCATCCAAAAGTTCTGCAGCCACTGCTCATCATCCCACACACGCATCGCAGTGTGATCCCACCACTCAGTGCTTATTTCCCTAGCCCAGTACTGATGGTCAACTATGGCAAGTTGCTCCGTGAAGGCCAGCAGCAATCTTGAATTATTTGCTTCCATATCAGACACTAGGGCAGGCATCATCGATTCACTCTGTGTTTCACAGCTCATGAAATACTGCAGGACCAATAATACCATGTTGTGTTCATAAGGCTCATCACCAGATTAGTCAGCAGCTCAGGAGCCAGGCTGTGAGGCAGAGGTGGCGGGTGCACAGTTTATAAGGACAATTGAAAAACACTGTGACACAAAGTAGGAAGCCCTTGGAATGATAGGATGGAAAGACCTGCCTCACGGAATAGTGAGCACATCCTGAGGATGCGCCATGATCCCTTCCCAGAGCTCACAGCAGCACAGGGTGACAGAGGGTGGTGAGTTGCACAATGGGGTAGCTACCCACAATGCAATGCTCCCTCTATCAATGCAAGAGCATTGCATTGTGGGTAGCTACCACACAAGGATAAGTGTGCGGACATGCACAACTGATATTATTAAAGCAACTTAAGATCATCGATGTAACTTAAGTCGACTTAACTTTGTAGTCTAGACATGACCTTACTTATCAAGCAAAAAATAAGCACATCAAGAGCTGTGTTAATGCCATTTTCTTGTCATTTGGGGCTACACCTTGCTACTTCCTTCATTTTTGCATCATGTGTTACAGTTGAGAAGAGCAATTTTAGGATGCTGTCCTGCGGTAGCATGCTTCACTGTGCAAAGGATCATGGCCTGACCAGCAGCAAACAGCTGTCAGGAATGCACAGAATGTTAAGAACTTCTGTTGACTCCAATCTGCCCAAGAGACAGGGGAGAGAGGGTAGAACACCAATACACACAACTGTATGATCCATGGAGTGTGCGTGTAAGTTTTGTTACACCTGCTTTTCACCTGTTGAAAGGAGAAAATACAGTATAGTGAAAAGGCATGTGTGACAATGTGGTCCTCTAGTGTCTGTTACTATGCAAACTATTGTACTGACATCTCTAAAGAGGATGTGGTCGTGCCCCTTATTGTGGTGACTCCAGTCAACAGATTATGTAAATCCTACTACAAAAATGTGAATGTGTTACAGGTTAAAAACAACTATTATTAATCATTTTATGCATGTGTTATGTAGATAACAATGCTTGAAAGTGCATTTCTGTATACTTCCAGTTTGATAAAGTGTGAAAAATAGATTACTGCTGAAGAACAGTACTTGACAAAATCTCTTTCTATTCTGTGCCCATGAATTAATCTGTCCCAGTAGACAGCTAACCATATAGCTAATTTAATCTTCCCTGCATTAAGTGCTAGAAAAACTGTGTTCTACCTGACCCAAAGCAGATATACATTCTTATTAAGAGTATGAGTTGGCTGTCAAGAAATGCATAGTCTGAAAAGGTGTTTGAACTTCTGGAGGCATTGTTATTAAATGTCAAAAAATGATGAAAGAACAGAGGTTTATTTTCACCGGTGTCGCTGTTATGTAGTGTTCGTCCTATATGGCTGTATTGCAGAATGGCTGGATCCGTGTCAACTGACAAAAGAAAATCCTCGTCCCAAAATCAGTGTTTGAATTATTTTCTTTTGCTTCCTCGTCTGACAATAAAAGACAAAACAACTGCATAAAATGAACCCAAAAAGTGATAACATAACAGTTTCCTTTCTCTTTGGTACTTTAAAAAATAAATCACCTCTGCTCAGTGAAAGAAACACCTTATACCTCTCCGTCTCTTTAACTGTGGAATGCAGCACAAGAAGGTAATTGGTTTCTATCAGAAATGCATGACCCCCAGCAAAGTTTAAAGGATGTGTCAATTTTTTTTTTTTTTTTTAGTTTGAAACCTTCTCGGGGCTTGTGACCTGCTGTATTTCAGTCTGTATTTAATTGACCCAAGGAACAGTCAATTAAAAAAACCAATTGAAAAAAGCACACTTTTTCTAGTTAAGAGGAAATCTGAAAGAGGAGGAGAGAGGAGGGGAGCAGGCAGAGAGATATGTCAATCATAGACTAGTTCTAAAGAAAAGAGGGGAAAATTACATTTCCTTTCTCACATACTGTGCCATTTCCCACAAATATTCTCTATTCTGTTCCAGGGCTAATAAGAAATTAGATCTCATCATTATGCATGAAATAATTCTTCCAAAAAAAAAAAACCCACTTCACTCTTTTCCTTTCTATTGTTGAGCCTCATGCATATCAAAGTGCATATTTTGAAGGGCAGAACAACAGAAAAAAAACCTGGCATTGAACTTTAATAAACTCAACTTCAATTCTATAGCTGTGGGATGTTAATTGCAGAGCATGAGTAGCAAATCCTGGGCGGGGGAGGGAGATGATTCTGGTTTGTTTACTGTGTACAAGACAGAATTGTCATCAGTGCCAGAGACTGGCAGCGATAGGTTCATTGCTGATGCAGTATCATTTGCCCCATCAATGGAAGCATTATGATATTAAGGTTATTATACCCCGAGAACAAGAGCCAGCTGGCACTACTAAATTTAGCTGCATGCTGGGACTTGTGGGAATTTCTTGCAGATGGCACTCATCTCATCTGCATTGACAAAGGTAAAAGCAATATACTTTCATTACTTGCAATGAGCCTCTGCCTACAGTGTCTAGCGTGAAGCACTGACACCACAAGAAGATACTTTAACTGTTTGTTAGACGTCATTCACATAATGAAAATGTAGAAGTGGTTTCATTCTGTGCATGAATGACAAAAGAAATGGGTTGGTCTGTCAGCGGCTAAAAGCTGTGCTTTTCAATTTGTCAGCTCTGTTAGATACTTCTTTAGTAACCATCACGAATGATAACATGAGTGTAGAGCTATCATTTAGCTTAGTGACATTAATCTATTATTGATTTAGAAGCTCTTTTAATTAGAGGTATAAAAGATCTGTTCTCTCTAATTACTAGTGTAACCTCTTATTTTAATCCCATTAATTTGGGGATTATTTTGATGGGATCTATTAATTCTATTAATCAGTACCTCTTTGTAAACAGTTTTCTTATTAAAAATAATAATAAAGATAATAAAGAACCAAGGCCAAAATTTTCAAACCCAGGACCTAAAATCAGAGGAGGAAGATGGAAAACCTTCACACAGTCCTCCCTTTTAAGTGCTGTGGCACAAACATTTCCATCAATGTGGTGTCTGCATGCTGATTGACAGCCTTGCAGTCTAAAAAGCAACTCAACAGTTGATCTTGTAAATTAGAGAACATGATTTTTTGGGGTAATTTCATGCTGAAAGCCTGGTTTTGCTCCCTCTTACACTGGTGTAAATCAGGAGTAATTTCAATAGAGTTGCACCTGTGTAAAATGGGTGTTTGTGACAGGAGAATCAGAATCCTAAATGGATGAAATACAGAATTTTCTTTTCCCTCACAGAGTTCTAATGATTTTGGAAAACTGTTAAATTGTATGAGTTCTCCCATCCATAATGAGGACATTTCAATGCAGTCCTCTTACTCACATTGCTCCTGACAAGTGGCTTATTATACTGAAAAGAAGTGTCAGTTTTGAAATGCATTCCTGTCCTGTCTTTAAAACAGTAACTGCCCATTAAATTACAGTGAAGCTGCTTTCCTCAAGAATTCTTCAAAACAGAGGCGGAGTGGCTTAAGGCAGCATGATACTATGTTCCAGACATGGATGTAGCCTTGGAGTTTAAATTCTCTTAGGTAAGCTAAAATTGTCACTTTACAACCAATTGTAAGAAGCAGCTACTGTGATCAATCTTGATTGCATAAAATATCAAAAAGGGGCAGTGAGAGAGCTAAATATCCATTTAAAACACATTCATGAATGCAAAAGCCAGTATTACTGGGAAAATATCTAACGATTTAACAGACCTTCTCAGGAACAAAGACAGACCTATCAGGAAGAAGCTATCGCTATGGAGTTTCTGTATCACAATCAGTGATACATGTCAGCTTAGTATATATTGAATTAGTACTAGTATTATTAGCCATCAGCTATTTTCCCTCCATATTTTGATATATCTCTACTTAGGTGAGGCAAGAAACCCATCAACTTGCTACGTGGCAAAGTTATCCTTATTACATGACTCGAAATATATCAGCAACTAAAGGAGCTCTTAACAATGAATTTAAAACACTACATTAGGGCCTGATCCAGAACCTCCTGAAATCAACTTTCCATTGACCTCAGTGAACTTTGGGCCAGACTTGTAATATGTACGAAGCAAACAGCACAGGATTAAATACAGGGCATGCTCATTTGGGGTTCCATTGTGCCTTATGTGGTCCGCCTCCTCTGAGGTAGTGTGGATTTCCATTCACAAGGAAGCTCTGAGAGACACTGTGGATAGTGCAATTTTGGGAAAACCAAATGAAGAGCAAAGTGTTTGCAGGATTGAGTACTCTAGACCGACAATTCTTTCAGGCAGGGGCTGCATCTCATTCGAGGTGTATATAGCATCAAACAGACTTTGCGCACAACTGAACCTTAGCTAATTAATAGCTATACTTATGTTGGAACACTTTCCACTCTGGTGATCAGTGTCTAGCAGAACAGTATAGAACAGGTGGCTATTTCTGCTGTCATAAATTAGAGCAGCCCTTAAGTTAACTCCATGTTCCAGCTGGGGCCAAAAGAGTCACTGGCCAGCCTCAGGATATAGGGCTAAGAACTATCTGTTTCCTTTTCCTTGGTCCTGCACCAAGAGCTGCTCAGCCAGACCAAATGGTCTGGCCATTGCTTTTTTTATTTTATGTTTTAAATGTGAATTTAGTACTCTGATTTTGGATGATAGTTGGGAGTCAGTCATCTCCTTGTTCCCACTTCTATATTTTCACAGGGCACTATCAATACCTACCATTCCTCTTGTCAATTGAGAGTGCGATCAGGCCTCTGTCTTCTCAGAACTGATTTTTTTTACTTTGAGGCTTATTATAGTTTCTCTGCCTTTGAAGTACTGTAATTATTTAAATTAGGTTAAGCAGCCTGGTGAACTGGGAGAGAATATTTTTAATAAATGTATCTACCACTACTTATCTGTCCATTTCAGTAAACCTCAACTGTTCAAATGGTCCCAAGAAGTCAACATAAAGGGTTGCGAATATGGTTGTAGCAAAGCTTGTTTGAATGAATAATAGAATTTCCCTTCCCCCATTCCTACTTAGTTTCTCATCAAAAACATTACCACATCACTTACATTTCCACACTGACAAGGACCTATTGAGATGGCCACTGATAGCTTATTCACAATGCATTTCAGATACTGTAAGATTTCCCATGCAGTGTGACTTCTACGTTATTTTCTTCAATCATTTGTTTTGAAATAAAACCAATAATATTTTCCAAATATTTCCCCAGAAAGTTCTAATTGGCTTTTATGAAACTTACTGGGGAGGAAATGGAAAGGTCCTGATTCTATTCATCTGTCGAAAGAGAGCCTCACAGCAGCACTCCTTGATTCTAGAAATGATAGTACTCAAATTTATGTATCTAAAAAGAAATTCTCATTTGGGAAATTGAAATGCCAAACTTTGAGCTCAACTTGATTTCACCACAGTTTAGAGCTTTGAAGATACGAATTCTAGTTTCCCCAAATGAGAATAAAGACATTGAAAGCCAAGTAGGATCCTGGGAAAAGATTCCCCCTCTCAGCTCTAGGAAACCCTGTCTAATAGGCCTTCTGTGTTTTGATTGGAAGAATGAAAGGCTTATTATGAGAGAAGACTATAAACCTTGGCTTGGTAAAAGTGGTAGGGACAAAAAAACCCAAAACAAAACAGTGTGATTGTATGAAGGAATTGCTGGTAATGGTGGGGGACAGGGATCAACAGCCTTCTGGGTCATCCCTGATGTTCCTAAAAATCTTGTGTTTTAAGGCATAAGTTGGTCACCTGCGGGGCTCTGGAAGGAATTTCCTCCCCTGCCCCCACCCCCCATGTATCCGAGGTTGGTGTGGGGGAATTTTTTAATCACATTTCTCTGAAACATCAGAGAGGGCCCCAGCTGGAGATGGAACACTGGATAGGGTTGGCCAATGCTCTGAGGTGGTACCAAGCATTCTCTCAGGTGCCTGGCTGGCTGATTCTTGTTCACATGTTCAGTGTTGAGCTGATTGCCACTTTGCGGTTGAAAAGGAAGTTTCCTGCAGATAAGATTGGCAGTGACTTTGGGGGTTGTTCATCTTCCTCTGTAGCATGTGAGGGACTGGGTCACTTGCCAGGATCATCTGAGCATAGCTATCTTAATAATTTTCCTACCATTGCAGGGGCATCAGACATTGTCCTGTCTATTCTCTGCCTGTGGCACATAATAGTTTGGTCTCCTGAAAGCTGCAGTACCTTGGTCTAATTTCAGTTTGGGGTTTAGCGTGCAGATGCTGGTGGCCTGTGTTGTGCAGGAAGTTAGATGATCTAGTGGTCTGTTCCAGCCTTGAGTTCTATGAGGGGGAAGTGGGAATGGCTGGGCCAGGAGACTGGGAACAGAACAAGGAACCTTAATTTCTCTCTCTACAGTAAGATACAGTTTTTACTTACATGATCACATAGTATTTCTCCCACAGGATGCCTGCCTCATGCAGTGCACAAGATGGATCTGCTGTGGGATTAAAACAGGTTGTATAGTCAAGGATGCTGTTGTCTGTAGGACTCTTGCCCCATTTATTGCATAAATTGGAAGGTTTCAGAGTAGCAGCCGTGTTAGTCTGTATTCGCAAAAAAAAAAAAGGAGGACTTGTGGCACCTTAGAGACTAACCAATTTATTTGAGCATGAGCTTTCGTGAGCTACAGCTCACTTCATCGGATGCATACTGTGGAAATTGCAGAAGACATTATATACACAGGCACCATGAAACAATACCTCCTCCCACCCCACTCTCCTGCTGGTAATAGCTTGTCTAAAGTGATCATCAAGTTGGGCCATTTCCAGCACAAATCCAGGTTTTCTCACCCTCCGCCCCCCCACAGACAAACTCACTCTCTTGCTGGTAAATTGGAAGGTGAGTAGTAAACAAGGCAGGAGAGTGCAGTAAGAGAAAGGATGATCTCATTGTTAATGCAGTTGAAAACTGCCCTGAGGAATTGGATTTTATCACTGCTTCTGTCAAAGAGTTTCTATCTAATGCTAGGCAACTCATTTAAAACTTTTAACAGATGGTTATTTTGTGCTCAGAGTGCTATATAATGTGAAGTACTTTGGAAAAATTCAGGTCCTAGGTATCTCATATTAAGTATCCAACATTAATGGATATTTTTGACTTTAATCTGGGCATCAGGTGCTCAGCACGTCTCAAAAAATCATGCCACTTTTATTTAGGTGCCTAAATATGGATTTAAGTGCCAATTTTGACCTCAGGCTTTCTGGATACATTTTGGGTTGGTGGAATTTTATCCTGGGTGTTATAAGCCACCCCGAGAATGGTGTTTGCTGGAATGTCTTGTGGCATCCTTGCGACATGTCTGAAAAGCATAAGGCACCGCCTGCGGACAATGGCCCCAGTAGTCTGTAGACCCAAGCGACCATAAATATCTGCATTACAGATGAAGTCATTCCACTTTATGCCCAATATACAGTGTTGACATTTTGTGTGGAAAGCCTCCAGTTTTGTCCAGTCTGAGCAGCGTAATGTCCATGTTTCGCAGATGTACAACAGTATAGGAAGGATACAGCTCGAATAAATCCTGAACTTGGTTGTCATACTAAGATGATGTTAATTCCATATTCATTGTAAATGGCCATGGCAGATGCTGAGATGCCAATCTGATGGAGAATTACCATGTGAGACTTGGAGGAGCTGGTAAGTATAGAACCCAGATAGCAAAAGCTGGAAACTGATTCAACCGTTTCGTTGTTCAAAGAGATTGGAGTCGCAGGTGAGCCTGGTCCTAGATTTTGCAGTTTTGTCTTTGACCATGAAATATGGAGACCAATCTTAGCTGATTCCTCCTCCATATGATAGAGTGCCTCATGAAACCTGTTGGGGCTCTGTACTAAAAGAACAACATCATCAGCACAGTCAAGGTCTATGAGTGAGAGATCACCAATCTCAATGCCTGTGGACCTGACGGAATGCTGCTTTATGAAATCTATTGCCCGACAAAGGTGTGCAGGGGCCAGAGTGCAACCCTGCCTAACACCAGATACTGATTTAAAAGGTGCTGACATCCGGTTCCCCAGACAAACATGGGCAGTGGTTCCATTATGCAGCTCTCTAATCAAGTCCAGCAGAGTGGTAGGGACACCTGCATCCTTTAAGGCCTTCCATAACGCGACATGGTCTATTGAATCAAATTCAGCCTTAATAGCAACCTATGCTACATGCAGGGGCTTCCTGAACTTGCAATGTATATCACCAACAACAATTGAAGGGCCAAAATGGCATCTAATATGGACCTGCTCCTCAGAAAGCCTGACTGCTGGGGACAACACTTCCAATGTAGCAAAGGCCCCAGGCATGCCAGCAAAACATCTGCAAACACCTTCCCTGGAATGGAGAGCAAGATGATTGGCCTGTAGCTCTTATATTCACTTTGCGGTCCCTTGCCCTTATAGAGTGAGATCACAATACCATCCTTCCAGGTGGTTGGCAGGGTTCCAGTTCTCCACACCACATGAGAGATGGCCAGAAGTGATTCTGCTACAGGATCAATAGCACATTTTAGCAGCTCTGAGAGGATGCCATCAGCACCGACTCTGCATCTGTTTTTCAGTTTAGAAATGGTATACTTCAATTCATCCAGTGTTGGTGCATCAGTACAAATGTCTGGATCTGGAACCTCAGTGACTGCCAGATCATCCAGCTCTGAACAAGTGGCAGCTGGAGGATGGTTCAGGACCCTGTAATCATGTTCGACCCAGCGTGAGAGAATGTTATCATCCAATTTACATGGATGGCCTTGGCTCTCGTTCAAGATGCCATTTGTAGTGACTACCTCTTGACCGCTGAGGTTACGAATGGTGTGGAATGCTGGCTTCAATTTGCCCCTGGTTAAGCCAAATTCAACATCATCTGTCACTTGGTTATAATATGCCTGGCGACTGCGGAGTACCAGGGTGTTAAATTTTCGCTTCAGCTGATTACAGTTGCGTTCATCACCATGCTGGTGAGCTGCAGCCTTCAATTTAATTATCTGGAAGGCCTCCTCTGATAGCCAATCATCTGCTCAGCAGATTGGTTGAGAGTAGAAGTGAACAGGGACCAGGCAACCTCCACATCATCTGGCAGATTAGCTAGAGCTGAGACTGTTGCTGACATCAAACCTGTTGGCTAAACCTGGCACATGGAGTGCATCGATGTCAAACTTCTTCATAATTGCAGAGGGCTTACTTGCTCGTCAGAGCATCAACACCATATGGGCGACAACTAGATGGTGATCTGTGTTTGCCAAGCATTCTTCACCATGATATACTCTACAGGAGATGAGAAGATGCCTATTGCTTGTAATGATGTGGTCCAGCTCCTTCTGAGTGACACCATCATGAGAGATCCATGACATCTGGTGTAAGCATTGCCATTTGAACCATGACCCAAGAATGGAAAGATTGTGGGAGGCTCAGAATGTAAGCAAGGGATGAGAGTTACCATGGGGTGTGCCTGAACCATAATGACCAATGACCTGTTCAATCCCAGTTCTCAGGGAGCCAGTAACTGCATTTAGGTCACCCAAGATCATGAGATTATCATACGGGGGACAGTGCATACTAGATATTCCAATTGACGATAGAAATGATCTTGAACTGAGTCAACAGATTCCTCTTTTGGCGCATAAACTACTATGACAGTGAGGTATCTGTGCCAATGTTTTAGACGTGCAATAAGTAAATGGGGAGACACGGGTGTCCAGGTTGTCAGGGAGGACTTGGCCTTGCCTCACAGTGGTAGTGCTACCCCATATAAATGGTTGGGGTCACCAGAATACAGAAGTAAAGAATCTTCCACCTTGTGATGTCCGTGATCTATCAGCCTTGATTTTGTTAATCCTGCGATTGATATACCAAGATGGTCCATTTTGCGTGAGACAGTAACCTGATGGCCATGCCTGTGAAGAGTTGCAACATTCCAGTAATTCTGGTGGACTGTCGGAGATCCCAGATACAACTGGATGCATTGTCACAACGTACTGCAGGCGTGCCTGCTGACATCAAAGGACGTGCGTTCCCAGAGAGGCTTTGGAATGAACCCGTCATGTTTGCACTAAGGGGAGACAGCACTGACAAGGCATCTACAGCTGAAAGTACAGCAGGGGATTTAACCCTGCTGCGGAGTACTAAGTTATTCATGAAGAAACCAAATTGGTCTGTGATGGGGTTCAGAGTCAGGAGTTGACTCAATACCCTCTCATTCAAATCCCCACCAACGCAGTTAACTGAGACATAAAGAGAGGATCAATTAAGAAGTAGGGCCACAGCTGAAGGGCTAATTAGAGGGGAAAATTCCCAACAGCTGGGAGCAGATAAATAGAGAGGAAGGAAACCCTGGATGCAGTTAGGAGTCTAAAGGAAGACAGAGCTGACTGCTATTGCTAGCACTAGTCCCTTTGTTTCCAGATGTAAGAGGGGGAACTCACTGGGAGTTGGTAATATGTAAATAATACTTCAGCCAATGGACTGTTAGAACACTATAATAAAAGCACAGTGGTGGTGAAGGTGGCCTGGATTGAGTATGGTCTGTACATAAGGTGAGAGACTCACAGGAGACCACCCTGTGACAGGGTCCCTAATATTTCTGTATTAGAAACAAAATTTCAGGAATCCAAGCACAAACTTTCAGTTACAGGACATGTAGCTAATATGTGTTGCATAGTTTTGTTGAAATGGATACTTACATGTGTGATTAGCTTTATACACACAACTAGTTTCATTTACTTATAAAAGGTATTGTGACAGGGTGCACTCACCTCAGTGAATGCCTTCTGTCAGCTGGATGCAGTGCTGCAATCTTCTTTTCTGTTCCTGGAACCAGCTCTAGGTTGTGAGCCTCAATAGGTGGGTCATCAGTGGCTCAGTCCTCTAGCCAAGTGTCATAAATATAAAGGGAAGGGTAACCACCTTTCTGTATACAGTGCTATAAAATCCCTCCTGGCCAGAGGCAAAACCCTTTCACCTGTTAAGGGTTAAGAAACTAAGATAACCTCACTGGCACCTGACCAAAATGACCAGTGAGGAGACAAGATACTTTCAAAGCTGCGGGGGGTGGGAGGGTCTGTCTGTCTGTGGGATGCTTTTGCCTGGAACAGATCAGGAATGCAGCTCAGAACTCCTGTAAAAAGTTAGTAAATAATCTAGCTAGAAATGCGTTACATTTCCTTTTGTTAAATGGCTGCTAAAATAGGCTGTGCTGAATGGAATGTATATTCCTGCTTTTGTGTCTTTTTATAACTTAAGGTTTTGCCTAGAGGGATTCTCTATGTTTTGAATCTGATTACCCTGTAAGGTATTTACCATCCTGATTTTACAGAGGTGATTCTTTTATTATTTATTTAATTAAAATTCTTCTTTTAAGAACCTGATTGCTTTTTCATTGTTCTTAAGATCCAAGGGTTTGGGTCTGTGGTCACCTATGCAAATTGGTGAGGATTTTTATCAAGCCTTCCTCAGGAAAGGGGGTGTAGGGCTTGGGGGGATATTTTGGGGGGAAGACGTCTCCAAGTGGGCTCTTTCCCTGTTCTTTGTTTAACACGCTTGGTGGTGGCAGCATAGGGTTCAAGGACAAGGCAAAGTTTGTACCTTGAGGAAGTTTTTAACCTAAGCTGGTAAGAATAAGCTTAGGGGGTCTTTCATGCAGGTCCCCACATCTGTACCCTAGAGTTCAGAGTGGGGAAGGAACCTTGACACCAAGTCACAGTCTAAAATGGATGAACCCCTTCCTGGGTAACACATGGTTGGCCCTCAACCAGGGTTTTCAGCCCCAACCCCAGGCCTGTTTAAATTCCAGGCTCTTTCTCAGGCTTTTAGCCAAGAGTCTTGTTCCCTTTTCAGGACTCAGGCCACTTTCCCACTGACTGACTGGGGGACCGGAGCCCATCCACTACTCTGGGTCCCAACCCAGAGACCCAGTCAACAGCAACCATGTGATGGCTCCCTTAATAGTTGCTACTGCTGCATTGCCTGTGCTGCTTCCCACTCAATCCCGTCACCTTCACCCATTACTTTAGGATTACAATCCTTGGTTCTCTTTGTCTGTTTCCTGCTTGAGCAGGGTCTCCTGCAGGCCTATTTCCTGGAGAGTGTCACAGCCTTCCAGTCTCAGACAGCAACTGACCTGCTTAGCCCCTGCAGCTCCTTTTATCTGAGTCCACAGGGCTTTGATTGGCTGCTTCTGTGCAGACTCTCTAGGCAGACTCTCTAGAGGGCCAGCCATCCTTCCTGGGGGCAGGGTGTGGTAAGACTATGGGACCTCCAACAGGGGGCTTCAAAGGGCCGGTACACCCTGTCACATGTATACAAAGGCAGAATCAGAGCCTAATATTGTGCAGTTAGAAATATTCCAACAGGAATCCGTTTAAAGTGTTATACAGAATGTTCCTAGTTATTTTTGGTAAACAGTAAACTTAGTATGTGCAAATATTGTTGCTGTTTCTATAACACATTCAAATGAGAATTATTTAACACTTTGTATTTACAGCAAATACAACACAGTACAGCAAAGATAATATTCAGCATGTGCTAAAAAAGAAAAAATATTTAAGAGTCTCATATTTGTAGCTAGGAAGAAACCTTCTGAAAAGGTCATATTTTTCAGAAAATGCCCCAGTCTACAGTTTGATTACACCATATTGACTTTGACAGTTCTTAAGAGGAAATTGTACCAAGGCAGGCAAGCAAAAGCACTAAATAAAGTATTAATAATACTTAGCACTAACATAATGTCTTTCATCTCAGGATCACAAATTGATTCACAGAAATGAAGTGAGTGTAGAAATGGAAAGTGAGGCAGCTTTTCCAAAATTACAGGCTGAGTCAGTGGCATAGCCAAGGACACATCCAGATCCTCACTGCAAGTCAGCTGATGGAATGATGACACAAAGCCTCCTCCCTAACATTCAAAGAAATCCATGTTGAGGTAGAAAATGTATTCCTGATGAATATATTGAACCAGCCAAATCTCTAGTGGAAACCCATTGTATCTGATGGACTTTCACTGGGATAAATTTAGCCCAGTATCACTACAATATTTGTGTCATAAAGTATGTTTTCATTTCACTTACTCATGTCCGATTTACCCTGCAAAGACAGTAAAAATTCAGTATGAAAAATAAACAATGAATTGGAATTGAGCATCTTAATTTTCAAGGAGTGAAACGCTAAGGGCTATTTTTATGTTTCTTGATGAATAAAATGGAAATCATATATAGTAAAATATGTAAGTTTCGCTCAAGCAAAATGAGTTACTGAGCCCTATTTGCAGACAAATAACCCATTTCAACCCAAACATTGTAGCTTGTAAGGAGCAGAATAACAAAGATTTTAACATTCTGTTTTGTAGCGGTCATTGTTTTGATCCAAAAATGTGTGTTTCCAATTTTGCATAAGTGAACACTTCTTGGTTATGACCTTTACACAAAAATCAATATATGTGACGTGGATGAACTTCTTTCCAGAAAGGCGACAAACAAATCGTCTGGAACTGTATCCTATTCTGCAATCCAGCAGAAAAACAGTCATGAGATGTTACAATGGGCAGTGATCCAGGATACTGCTTTGCCCTTTTACCTGTTGCACTGCATGTGCAGCAAAATATGGAAGGGCTGTTTTTAAAGTAGAACCTGCTTTTAACTGCTGACCGTCAGATAATCCATAAATGGGAGAATATATCCAGGTCTATTTATTCCCTTTAAGACTATCCTTTACTGGCAAAATGAAGGGTTTGACTTTGTGCCCTATGACTTTTATGCTAAGTATCAGCATGAAGTAACAGTACACATCTCTTCATCTATTACAAGTGAGTGTACATATAGGGTAGATCTCGACTGGCCATTGAGAACTGCTGACTATCTCCCCTTGCTCCCTGTGCAAGCCAGTCAATCAGAAGTATTGGGGCGATCAGAAAGGCAGTCAGGTTTTGCATTTGATGCTTAAGGGTATGTCTACACTTCAAAGAGTAGCCCACAGTGCAAAGTTTTAAAGCCCAGATCACTTAACTTGGGCTCCAGGGATCAAGCCATGTGGCTAAAAATAGCAGTGTAGATGTTCCTGCTTGGACTGGAGCTCAGGCTCCAAGGTCCTTCCCCCTCACCAGGTTTCAGAAAAACATTTTCCATTTCCAGGCAATATTATTAATATTAGTCCACCACTCTCTAGAGTACAAGCAAAAGACCCCTGCAACACAATTTTCTCCCCCTTTCAGGGTCTGAAAAGGGTCATCCAGCCTCCCCGCTGAGTGACAAGAACAGTTACTTACCTATGGTAACCATAATTCCTAGAAATGTTATCAGGGTGGTGGACCCCACTACAAGGCTATGTCTACATTGCAATTAACAACTCGTGGCTGGACCGTGCCAGCTGACTCAAGCTCATGGGGCTTAGTCTAAGGAGCTGTTTTACTGCACTCTAGACATTCTGGCTCAGGCTGAAGTCCAAGCTCTGTGACCCTTCCACTTTTCAGGGTCCTAGAGCCTGGACCCCTCTCTGAGCAAGAACATCTATACCATTATTAAACAGCCCCTTAGCTCGAGCCCATAAGCCCGATTCAGCTAGCATGGGCCAGTCATGGGTGTCAAACTGCAGTGCAGACAAACCTTAAGTGTCTCATGTGTGAGATCAGCATCTTTTAAATAGCAGTGTCCCTTGGGCCATGCCTGCACCAGGCATGTTTTTAATGCTCCTCTCTCCAAAGGCATAAAGTGCGGAGTGGCTGCAATTATCCCTCAGTTCCCTTGCTAAATCATAATCCCAGATATAGGATTGGAAGGTGGAATCCACACTGATTACATCTCAAACAACCACAATTATTACAAGGTAAGTAACCATTCTTTCTTCTTTGACTATATATCCAGGGTGAAGCTCACTGTAGGTGACTGGCAAGCAGTGTCCCATCTGGAAGATGGAACTGAGGAGTTCTGACTGACCTAATTGAATGGTGATTGTAACACTGCCTTCTCAAACTTGGCATCTGACCTAGCAGCTAGTTCAAGAGCGTAGTGCTTAATGGACACCGAGGAGTTACTCTGCATAGCAACCTTACAGATTTCTAATATGAATATGCTCCTGGAGTAGGCAGTGGATGTAGCTTATGCTCTCGAGGAGTGAGATTTAACATTTGGAGGGAGAGGCATCTCATCCATCTGGTAGTAGATTGATATTCAGTATGTGATCCTTTTATACATCCTCTGGGAGGAGAGAGCTTGAATGTTCAAAGCACGAGAGATGATCACAAAAAGAGGAGTGCCAGATTGAAGGGTTTTTTTTAATCAACATAGTATAATAAAACGCCTGAAACATGCAGAATGTGGAGATTCTTCTCCCCCATTGTGGCATGGGCTTTGATGAAGAATACAGGTAAGTAGATGGACTGGTTCAAATTAAATTCTGAAACCACTTTACGGATAAAAATTGGATGAGGTCTGAGCTCTGCTAGCTGATGAGATGGCAACTAAGAAGACTGTCTTGAGTGTAACGTGGTGTAGGTAGCATTCCAAAATGAAATGGCTGGAATGGACAGCATTGAGATTCCATGCAAGCAGTGCTCTCTGAAACGTGAGTAAGTATGCAACAACCTCTTCAAGAATTTTGATATCATGGTGTCATAAATATAAAGGGAAGGGTAACCACCTTTCTGTATACAGTGCTATAAAATCCCTCCTGGCCAGAGGAAAAACCTTTTCACCTGTAAAGGGTTAAGAAGCTAGGATAACCTCGCTGGCACCTGACCAAAATGACCAATGAGGAGACAAGTTGCTTTCAAAGCTGGAAGGGGTGGGGAGGAACAAAGGGTCTGTCTGTCTGTGTGGTGCTTTTGCCAGGAACAGAACAGGAATGGAGTCTTAGAACTTGTTAGTAAATAATCTAGCTAGAAATGTGTTAGATTTCCTTTTGTTTAAATGGCTGGTAAATAAACTGTGCTGAATGGAATGTGTCTTTGTGTCTTTTTGTCACTTAAAGTTTTGCCTAGAGGGATTCTCTATGTTTTGAATCTGATTACTCTGTAAGGTATTTACCATCCTGATTTTACAGAGGTGATTCTTTTAGTTTTTCTTCAATTAAAATTCTTCTTTTAAGAACCTGATTACTTTTTCATTGTTCTTAAGATCTAAGGGTTTGGGTCTGTGTTCACCTATGCAAATTGGTGAGGATTTTTATCAAGCCTTCCCCGGGAAAGGGGTGTAGGGCTTGGGGGGATATTTTGGGGGGAAGACGTCTCCAAGTGGGCTCTTTCCCTGTTCTTTGTTTAACACGCTTGGTGGTGGCAGCATAGGGTTCAAGGACAAGGCAAAGTTTGTACCTTGAGGAAGTTTTTAACCTAAGCTGGTAAGAATAAGCTTAGGGGGTCTTTCATGCAGGTCCCCACATCTGTACCCTAGAGTTCAGAGTGGGGAAGGAACCTTGACACATGGGATGCATGAAGACTAAAGAGAACTGATCAGGTGGATTCCATGCAGAGATTATTGCAAGGTGGACTTGATGGAACTGAATGAAAGCCCAGATGCAGATACAAATTTTATATCCATGGAGGGCTCTTAATATAGCATCTCAAAGGCGGGGAAGCAGCTGTCTGCAGCTCACAGTCTATGAGATTGCTTCCCTGCCTTCCAGATCCTATGTTCCCTCTCCCCACCTTACTTACTTTGCAGAAGCAGCTGCCTCCATCTACAGCTGACCTGACATGGCAATACTGAAGTCGGGAGAGGTTTCCTAAATAGCTTGGCTGCTTAAACCATGGTGATAGGAGTATGGAGGATTTTGCTGCTCGTCTTGATCTATCACCTTCCCTTTCTCTGTATATGGGGGGAGAGGAAATATAGCCTGCTTCCCTGCCTTTGAGATCCTATATTCCCTTTCCCCCACCTGTATACATATTGGTATGTCTGGTTTGGTTGGGGATGGACAGCCCATTTCTAAACACTGAGACCCTGAAGGAGGAGTCTCTAGTCTACTCCCAAGATTCCCTACTGGATGTTGGTGAGAAGGTATGCCCTGCTAATAGGGATGCTGAATAGATTTGTCCAGGGATGGTGCTGATATATGATATTGGTGGTGGAAGGAAAGGTGCATGCATTGGTACTGATGAAGATCTCAGTATCAAAGACATTGCCACAGAGGATTTTACTTCCTCTGCTGGTACCATGAGTGATTCTGTTGCTGGTGCCAATATAGGTACTGGAGTGAACAGTGTCAATGTTGTTGCTGGGCTTGTGTATTTTTATGCTGATCTTTGGCCACTCTAAGTGGTTAGTGGTCTCCTCCCTGGAGGGCTGGTATTTTGACCTCTCCTTATGGGAGGACATAAAGCAATGCCTGGAGTCATGCCTATCTCTATTCTGGACTTCCCTGCCTCTGTGAGGAGGTGGTACAGGTCTTTGGCCCCAAGGCTGTAAGTACCAGGGGTGACTTCAATTCCAAGACTTTACTCAACAGTGATTTCTTTTTGGTACCACTCTCCTTGTGTGCTGGCTGTTAAGGATACTTGCACAGGAAGACTTTCCGATTATCTCTTTTTCCTCTGGGTTTGATGTAACTCTCACGGATTTTCCCAAAAGGTGAAGCTTGAAGTGGGCATCTTGGGATTTCTATGTCTGTGCTGAGAACAAATTGCACATTGAGCACTTGTTCAGCGTATGCAACTCACCGAGACAGAATGGACAGCAGCTATAGTAGTTGGTGAGCAGGATTATGTAATTGCAAAATGGACAAGACTTAAAGCCTTTGAGTTCACCATCACATGAGGACAAGGGACCAGGGTAGTAAGAAAACACAAGGACAATTTTGTTTGTTTGTTTTTATCATTTAAATGGAAAGGGATAGAGAAACTAATAAGAGGAATTAATTTTGATCAAAGGGTTTCTGTCTTGTTGCCAAGGTAGGAGCATGAGGATGTGCATGGCACAAGCAAGGCCTAACAGACATTGCTAATCAAAAGATTCCAGTCTTGTGCATGAGACACATTCATACCTACTGTGGGATCCACTCTAACAAATACTTAAAGAAGAATTTGCACTTCCCCATCCACAGATTCACCTTTTCTTCTTCTTTTAGATCTAGCAGCTTGGCCCTGTTGCTTAAATTAACCTCAGCTGAATCAATTATCCAGATATTTATTCTCTGCTGGTTCCACTCCCTATCCTGCAGAACTGATACAGAAAGTGCACTCTATGCACAGCTAAGAGATTCTTAAGAACTACACAGGTAGCACGTCCCATTGCAAGCACTCATCAAATCCACTTTCTCGGTGTTTTGCCAATTGTGATGACAAAGTAAGTTTTTACTCTTTTTCACGCCTGTTAGGGCAGCAGGGCCAACACAGCTATGGGAGATGGAGATGGATTCCATTCTGGCTTGTGCATCATCAGTAGAATTGTTAACTTGGTTTCAACTGCAGAATTTTTATGTTGGTGCTGCATAAGCCACAAAGAAAACACCTTGAGATTCAGTTGAGTTTGTAATGGTTGCAAATAGGAAAAAAAAACAAACATCTTTTTTACCTGTTAACTGAATAGATTTGAGATGGAAGGCATTGAAAGGTGGTAAATATGGAATCCTATTGTGCCATGTACATAGTCACTCTTTCGAGTAGCATTGCACTTTAACTATGTAATTACTATTATTTTATGTTAGCAGGCTTTTATCCCCGTTTTGACTTCAGCCTCCCAGTATACAGTAAAGATAGCTATCAAACAGAACAGGCTAAGAAAAGAAAACATCTGAATGGCAGTTCTTTACAAAACAGACTGATTTATAATAAGCAAGTTACTGATCAGGGCAGAATAATATTTCAAAAAACTGGACTGTATTACAAAACATATCTTCAAACATCCATTTCTGTTGGATTATTGCTGAGAGATACTAATTGGTCTATTTCAGAAACTAGACTAATTTACAAACATTCATAAAATAGTGAAAAAGTCGCATGCTTTAGAAACTTGATACATTATCATGCTTCTGGACTAAAAACAATATGAATACAATAGCAAATGAAGGACATTGTTAACATAGTTTAGTAATGTTTACAGTGCTTGTTCTTCTGTTTTATCTGACTCTTCATGCTTCTTCTCATTTGTCTCTGCTGATTTTTTAGCTTCAGGTTGAATCCATGGAGGGCTGTGCAACTTCTGTTAAGCAACACAATGGGGAAAACAGAATCAATGTAAGTATTATAATATTATGGAATGTTACACAGATGAATAGTGGGATACTAAATAAAAAAGGTCATCTTTCTCATCAAGAAACACAGGCCTTGATTTTGATCTCATTTTAAATCAATCCTGATTTAAATCAAGAGTTACTGAACTGAGGAGTAAGTGAGAGGAGAATCAGGCCAACAATCTGTGGTCATCATATTACACTGCAATACAAGGAATCAACACTGAATGCTTAAAGTGCCATAGGAATAATGTGCGCACAGCTGTATTTATTTTTGCTAGTCTTTGTACTGCTTTTGAAATAACTATAGTATGTCTGCTGAGTGCACATATACATGCATGATACATGTATATGTATACACATATGTATAATGTGTGTGTCTCTCTATATAGAGTTAATCTACATTCCATGAAACCTGTAGAATTTTTCTCAAAATACCAAAATTTTGATTGTAGAAACAATTGTATGAAATCAATTGCTCACCTTTTATAGATGTATTATTAGAGGATACTGCTAGGAAGATTTCAAACAACAGAATATCCTTCAACTGGTTTCTGATTGTCTGGTTCAGAATTCTGGTCTCTGCCAGAAGAGGTCCTAGCCATTTTGTTGACTAGGGTGAAAAAAAAATGTTGATGCTCCCCCCACACCCTAAGTGTCAGAGGGGGAAAAAAACCAGCTGGTTAATCAGTGGTACAAAAATGGCTGGAGAATTAGAATGGAGCAAACCAGCTGAGCTGCCCAGAGGTACAGCACTTCCCCTCTCTGCTACAGAATATCTATGTAACTGTATTTTTATTGGACCAACAGATGAAGGGGAAGCAGAGTTTCACCAAATCATAGTTAAATCACACCTGGAGTTGCAGCTAGCGAGGGATGTTAAGAGTAACAAGAAGGGTTTCTTCAGGTATGTTGGCAACAAGAAGAAAGCCAAGGAAAGTGTGGGCCCCTTACTGGATGATGGAGGCAACCTAGTGACAGAGGATGTGGAAAAAGCTAACGTACTCAATGCTTTTTTTGCCTCTGTCTTCACGAACAAGGTCAGCTCCCAGACTACTGCACTGGGCAGCACTGCATGGGGAGGAGGTGGCCAGCCCTCTGTGAAGGAGGAAGTGGTTCGGGACTATTTAGAAAAACTGGACGTACACAAGTCCATGGGGCTGGATGCGTTGCATCCGAGAGTGCTAAAGGAATTGGCGGATGTGATTGCAGAGCCATTGGCCATTATCTTTGAAAACTCATGGCGATCCGGGGAAGTCCCGGACGACTGGAAAAAGGCTAATGTAGTGCCAATCTTTAAAAAAGAGAAGAAGGAGGATCCTGGGAACTACAGGCCAGTCAGCCTCACCTCAGTCCCCGGAAAAATCATGGAGCATGTCCTCAAGGAATCAATTCTGAAGCACTTAGATGAGAATAAAGTGATCAGGAACAGTCAGCATGGATTCACCAAGGGAAAGTCATGCCTGACTAATCTAATTGCCTTCTATGATGAGATAACTAGTTCTGTGGATGAAGGGAAAGCAGTGGACGTGTTATTCCTAGACTTTAGCAAAGCTTTTGACACGGTCTTCCATTCTTGTCAGCAAGTTAAAGAAGTATGGACTGGATGAATGGACTATAAGGTGGGTAGAAAGTTGGCTAGATTGTCGGGCTCAACAGGTAGCGATCAATGGCTCCATGTCCCAAGGGTCCCAAGTCCCATGTCCCAAGTGTCCCATGTCCCAAGTGCCCCAAGGGTCGGTCCTGGGGCCGGTTTTGTTCAATATCTTCATTAATGATCTGGAGGATGGTGTGGATTGCACCCTCAGCAAGTTTGCGGATGAAACTAAACTGGGAGGAGTGGTAGATATGCTGGAGGGTAGGGATAGGATACAGAGGGACCTAGACAAATTGGAGGATTGGGCCAAAAGAAATCTGATGAGGTTCAACAAGGACAAGTGCAGAGTCCTGCACTTAGGATGGAAGAATCCAATGCATCGCTACAGACTAGGGACCGAATGGCTAGGCAGCAGTTCTGCAGAGAAGGACCTAGGGGTGACAGTGGACAAGAAGCTGGATATGAGTCAACAGTGTGCCCTTGTTACCAAGAAGGCCAGTGGCATTTTGGGGTGTATAAGTAGGGGCATTGCCAGCAGATCGAGGGATGTGATCGTTCCCCTCTATTCGACATTGGTGAGGCCTCATCTGGAGTACTGTGTCCAGTTTTGGGCCCCACACTACAAGAAGGATGTGGAGAAATTGGAAAGAGTCCAGTGAAGGGCAACAAAAATGATTAGGGGTCTGGAACACATGACTTATGAGGAGAGACTGAGGGAACTGGGATTGTTTAGTCTATGGAAGAGAAGAATGAGGGGGGATTTGATAGCTGCTTTTAACTACCTGAAAGGTGGATCCAAAGAGGATGGATCTAGACTATTCTCAGTGATAGCAGATGACAGGACAAGGAGTAATGGTCTCAAGTTGCAGTAGGGGAGATTTAGGTTGGATATTAGAAAAAACTTTTTCACGAGGAGGGTGGTGAAACACGGGAAGGCGTTACCTAGGGAGGTGGTGGAATCCCCTTCCTTAGAAGTTTTTAAGGTCAGGCTTGATAAAGCCCTGGCTGGGATGATTTAGTTGGGATTGGTCCTGCTCTGGGCAGGAGGTTGGACTAGATGACCTCCAGAGGTCCCTTCCAACTCTGATATTCTATGATAGTTATACACAGGGTTTGGAAATTGTTCTCTCCCCTTCCCCCCAAAAAGGAACACTGAGTTTATAAGAATGGCCTAGCTGATTATTAAGGCAGTCAAGTTCTTTAAGTATTGAAATAGTTCCTAACAGAAGGCCATCTCAAACCACCAACTTCAATCAAGTGGAGCGGAAGTCTTCATTGTGATTAATGAGGAACTACCTAGAAATCACTGACTTAGAATAAGCAGATATAGTTCAAGGAATTTTTCATTTGATAAAGACACTTTTATAAAAGGGCTCAATTACTCAAAGACAGAAGTACCTGAAAGCTAGGATCTGTTTCTGCCACCTTGAGGTGAGGAGATGTTGAATTATTGTGCTTCCCCAAACAAGTCTTGCCAACCTGCAAATACAATCATTGAAACCATATCACTGTTACAAAGGTTTTGGGAAAAAAATCAGTGATTCTTCTTTCCTTCAGTAGATGGGATTGACATTTATATAGCCCTTTTTATGTTCAAAGCTCTTTACTAACATTCTCCAATTTATCCTCACAACAGCACCGTGGGGCAGGTAGATAAGTAATTACAATTCCTATATTACAGATGAGGAAACTGTGGCAGAGAATTTAAGTAGCTTGGTCAATACCACAGAGAGAGTTGGAGTAAAAATTGGAATTAAGATTCAGGACTTCTTGATTTCCATTCATTTACCTAAACCACTGGGTCATCAGTAGGACAATGGAATTGATCAACAGATTGAGTGGGAGGAGGGCATCTGGCTCTCTAAGTACAGAAAGTGCATTATGTCCAGCTCTTTAGATGAACATGAGGTGAGAGGGACAAATCAGCAAAGTTTCTGGAAAGGAAAGCTGTGCCTTTGTTATCTATTAAAAATCCTTTGAGCATGTCAATAGAATAGTGAATAAAACAGCGTTGGTTGATATCATTTATTTGAAGTTCTTAAAGACTTTCTTACTAAAAGGAAACAACATAGTCATAGACTGAGAGGTAAAGTTCTGTTATAGATCAGGGACTCTCTCATAGACAGAAAGCAGAGTAGAAATATTCACTCAATTTTCTACACGTCAAAAGTCTAACCTATAGTCTAGCCTGTTAACACTGGCATTTATTATATTTATTCATGAGATGGAAAGGAAGTGAACAGTGGTGTATAATTGTTCAGGTTAGTCTAGGGAAAACCTTGAGAAGTTTAAGAAAGACCTAACAAAGCTAGATGAATGGGTAGTGTGATGACAAATGAAATTTACTAAAGGGGCATAAAAAAACCCCCCCAAACTAACTAACAAACAAAATATTAAGTTGTGTTTAAAAATAGTAGACAATAACACTAAATAATTATTAGACAATTTTATAATTGACAGTTTGCCGTCACCTACAAGACTGAAATGTTTTGGTCATTTTGTCTCAGAAAAGATATAACAGAAATAGAAAGGATCCAGTGACAAAAGTTAGTAGAGGCTTGGAAAAGCATTTAAATTGGGAAAGATTAACTGTAGGGAAAGGAATGGTTTACAGCAGAGACAAGTAATGGAGGCATGATTAGGATTAATAATTGTTTTTTATAAGGGACCAATTCTTCATGCTTCATCTTACAAGCCAGCCATTAACTGATGTGGTTCTGGGGATAGGAAGAAATTTCCCCTATGGGCATGATATTCCAGCAAGTGTAGACCTGCTCCAGAGCTCCATGGCCCAACTGACTCTGTTCCTGCAGAACACTACTGGAAACCAGTGAGAAGAGGCATGTAGGTAGTCGCTGAGGAGCTTTCCAGTCCTGTTTCCCAGAAGCAGACTCCAAGATTCCACCTTCCTCAGCCCACCTATAGGCCTCATCCAAAGCCCACTGAAACACAATGACTCCCATTGATTTCAATAGGCTTGGGATCAATCCTATCATAGTAGAGTGATCATGATTGACATCAGGGGAAGCAGAGCCTCCTCTGATATCCCTGTTTCTCCCCACTGAGAGATAGTCAATACATTGAAGGGGTTCCTCTAGGTGGGCAAACTACGGCCCGCGGGTTGCAAAATGGTATGGAGAGCCAGGTAGGGAAGGCTGTGCCTCTGCAAACAGCCTGGCCCCCACCCCCTCCAACTTCCCACCCCCTGACTGCTCCGCTCAGAACCCCCAACCCATCCAACCCCCCCTGCGCCTTGTCTCCTGACTGTCCCCTCCCGCGATCCCCCGCCCTAACCGCCCCCTGGGATTGCACCCCCTATCCAATGCCCACTGCTCCCTGTCCCCTGACTGCCCCAACCCCTATCCACACCCCCACACCCTGACAGGCCCCCCAACCCATCCAACCCCCCCCACTCCTTGTCCCCTGACTACCCCCTCCCGGGACCCCCATCTCTAACTGCTCCCCCCAGGACCCCACCCCCTATCCAGCCCCCCCGCTCCCTGTCTCCTGGCTGCCCCCCCCAACCTCCGTCCCATCCAACTGCCCCCTGACGACCCCCTGCCCCTTATCCAACCCCGCCTCCCACCCGCCCCCTTACCACGCCGCTCAGAGCAGCAGGACAGGCTTATTGGAAAGCCTAGGAGATGGGTGGGCGCAAGCCACGCTGCCCGTGCGGCTGTGAACAAGAGGGGACAGCGGGGGACGCCAAAAAATTTGCCCACCCCTGCTCTAGGCACTTTCTCTTCAAAAAGCACCAGAGCCTGACAGCTCTAAACAGCTTTGTTAGCTAGGAATGAGGTCTACGGGTGTAACTGGTACAACTGGTACAATTTGATAAAACAATCACTTATCACTTTGTTTAATTATAATTTAATCTTCAGCTGCCTCTAGTGCATAAGGACTAGTTTTGAAGGACAGCAAACTATCTGTAGGGCCAGATTCTCAGCTGGTGTAAATCAGCATACCATAGCGATGCCAATTTATTCCAGCTGATGATTTCCCTTTCAAGCTCGGAAAAGGGAGTAACCTGCTGTTTTGATAGAGAAGAACTGAAATAGATAGTAAAAACTCATCATAATTTCATATCAGAATACTTGTTAAATGGGCCGTAACTCTAAAATCAATTTTATTCAAATTTTGGGTAAGATTTTCTTTTTTGCTTTCAAGTAAATATGGCAATTTTCAAGACAAACCAATGTTCTTAGGTTTCAGAAGGGTAAAAATAGGGTTTAAAATGAAACCTGTTTGCAACCTTACCTAAGGTGTCATGAATGCTGTTTCTTCATAGTGCCAAAGCCCGATAAAACATTGTGTCTAGTATAATGTGTATGTATAACTCTGTTAATATAGGATAGATGCACTGGAGACATGAATAATTTACACGACTATATTGCTATAAAATACCTTGAGTCATGGCATAGCTGCCATTATTTCCACTGGAATTGTAATGCAATTTACTGTGTTTTTATTGCAATGCACCACACCATATATCATGGTAACTCAGTGAATGAATAAGGCAAGCCTCCAAAAATTTATAGGTGTTTTTTTTTTAGTTAGCTGCTGTATGATATACCAAATGTATTTAACAAATGCTAAACACATTTTTTTAAGTTACAAAGACTGAACATGATATTATGGGCTTTAGAGTATTTTACTGGATCTTATGCATTCATTTCTCAGCAGGTATATATAGCAGAATATTACTTCTCAGGAACCTTAACAATAAAGATATAAATTAATATACATATAAACATATTAACTCACAAAGACTTTGATACAAATAGCTTTGGGAAACTAAGGTGGGCAAGGATAAAGAATGTAGAGATCTACTCCTTTACGGGTTAAGCAGTAATCTGTCTTTGTGAATGCACATGAAAGGACAGGGATGTGTGCTAGGAGACTTCCTTCCCTGCAACACCCACCTTTCTCTATTAAGCCAATAGAATGGTGGACCAAAATATTAATCCCTGAGAGCAAGGACTCCTCAGTCCTTTCTCTGCCAACAAATAAATCATAGAGAAAGAGGTGGGTAGGAAGTAAAGTCATATTTCCTTGCACGTGTCCCATACCCCATCCTGCCATCCCCTTCTCCCCCATAGAGAAATAATCTTCACCTCATAATCTGCACACAGAACAACCATTGCCCATGAGAAGATGAATGAAAACACAGTTTGCAAGAATGTTAGCGGAAATGCAAATATAAACAGATGAAAACACAGCCAAATGTGAGGGGCAGTAGTGGGATGCATTCAAGGCAGTGAGAACTAAAAAGTTATCTCAGTTAATCCAGTGCAACTCCACTGACTTCAGTGTACCAGTCTAAAGCTATGCCTACACTAAGAGCTAAGGGTGTATGTCACTTACACATACCCATGATAGCTCAGTGAATGCTCAGTGAGAGCTAGCACACATATGTGTATATGAGTAGGGGAATCACACCCCCAGTATGTAGTGTAGACATAGCCTAACTGAGGGCAGGATGTGAGCTAAAATTGTGCCAAAAGAACTATACTCGTTTTTCAATTCTAATCCAACGCACAGTGTCTCCACTTGACAAATAAATCTTAACAGGAATAGCTCTTTTGCAAATCTGGGAAGGCTTAGCAGTGATATTGAATGGAAACCTTCCAGGATGGATAGAGGTGTTTCATATTCATGGTCCCCAAGTCTACTGGGGTCAATGCTCAATTTCAAATTTAGGCTGGTATCAGGGAAATGAGGTTGTGCAGGAGCTGTTTTGCCAGCTCTACACCATTGCAGGATCACTATATACTAGTGTGGTCCCCAGGGGAGGGAGCAGTATTACACAGGGTCTGGGCCTCTATCCCAGTCTTACTACACCTTATGATGATTTTGAGCTTGATAAATATATTTTTAAAATCCATTTACCTCCAGGAAAGACTTTCTGGGATTCATAGCATATGTTCGTCCTCTCCCTCAACCCAAACAGAGAAGTTCAGCAAGGTTATTAGGCTTATACGTGCAAAGTAAATAAACTCTGCATCACTAAGGGGAAAATTAAGGCAACTCCTTTAGTTTAGAAGTCCACTTCTCCTCCCTTAGTTAACATCCACTTGAGAGCCCAACAAGCTCAGCTTATGTTTTAAGGGCCAATGTAAAAAAACCCAGAGCTATATTCTTCATGTTTTTCTTATTGTTTGTGACAGATGAATAAAGAATGTGGATGTAAGAAGGGCAGCATAGATGAAAGAGATGGACGAGATTGTACACTTGGGAAACTATATTAGTAAGCAAGGAGATATGATTAAGCAGAGATGCTTTGATCCAGTTACAAATATTTGATGAACCATGGAAGCTGTTCTATGAAAGAGCAAAAGTCTGGGACATTAAGAGACTCTTCAAGGCTAGTTAGTGTGACTAAAAATTGTGTTTTAATTTTAAGACTATGAAAAAATAACGATGCTTGCACCCCACTTTTCCAACATCTTCTTTTACTCTTGATATTTATTACAGCTCACTGTATTTAAGAACACAAAGTCTTCCTGATGGTAAAAAGGATCACAACATTCTGAAATTCTAAGTCCATGGTGTCAGCCAACCTATAACCATTGGCAGTTAGCAGGAGACCGCTTTGTGGCAGGTTATCCTGTAACAGCTCACTGCAAGATTTCTTGCACCTTCCTTTGAAACATAGAATCATAGAATCATAGAATATCAGGGTTGGAAGGGACCCCAGAAGGTCATCTAGTCCAACCCCCTGCTCGAAGCAGGACCAATCCCCAACTAAATCATCCCAGCCAGGGCTTTGTCAAGCCTGACCTTAAAAACCTCTAAGGAAGGAGATTCTACCACCTCCCTAGGTAACGCATTCCAGTGTTTCACCACCCTCTTAGTGAAAAAGTTTTTCCTAATATCCAATCTAAACCTCCCCCATTGCAACTTGAGACCATTACTCCTCGTTCTGTCATCTGCTACCATTGAGAACAGTCTAGAGCCATCCTCTTTGGAACCCCCTTTCAGGTAGTTGAAAGCAGCTATCAAATCCCCCCTCATTCTTCTCTTCTGCAGACTAAACAATCCCAGCTCCCTCAGCCTCTCTTCATAAGTCATGTGCTCTAGACCCCTAATCATTTTTGTTGCCCTTCGCTGGACTCTCTCCAATTTATCCACATCCTTCTTGTTCTTCCTTCCATCCTTCCACATCTGTTACTGGCCACCATCAGAGATAGGATTCTGGACTAGACGAACCACTGCTGTGATCCAGTACAGCAACTCAAGTTCCAGCTCCATATTACAGTATTATTGGTACAATGGGTACGTTACAAAAGAGATAGGTGCTGCACTTCTAAGAGGTGCTATTTCAGACAAAAGTCATGACAGATACATATTTTACTAGTTTAGTTGACAATTCTCAATATGCTGCAATATGTGATGTTTTGGGATTTGGTTTATTATTATTATTTTTTTCTGATAAAATGCAGACTTCATCAGCTTGGAAAATCTTTTGATCATCTCATTGATCGAGGTATATATTATCCTGATCCAGTGACATATTTTAGGCAAGCTTGTGGCTCTAACTCACTGATTGCATTTGAAGTGAGGGAATGTGGTCTGGTAGCTGTCCTTACTGTACTCTTTTGGAAAAATGCAGCATGCCTCCCCCACTCCATCACAGCTCTGCTTGCTTCAGTTCCTGGCCTCACACTTACCTACCCTCATTGAGAAATCTAATTCCCTGGTTCCTGACCCCGGGGAGTGCCTGCCCCTGTATAGAGGTGGGTGGGGAAGGGCCAGGCAAAGTCTAGACTAGGTGTGGCCTTGACAGAGTCTCCTCACTCCTGTCACTCTCCAGTTATTAACAAAATAGCTCTCACTACACTCCTTTGAGTTGGGTAGCTAAATATTACTATCCACACATTGGAGAACAGGAATTGGAGACAGAAAGAAGCAGAGTCTGGATTAGAACTCAAGCCCCTCCTATCTTTAGCTCATTCCTCTAATCTACACAGCCTTTTGGTTGTGCAGCTGCAATTTTGTTACTCCTCCTCAAATTCAAACAGTAATGGAAGACACAGTCAGAGGTGATCTTTCTCTCTCTTTCCTGCACATGTCCTTCCCCTATTTGATAGGCGCTGAGTTACTCAATCTACAGATATTTTACTAATGAGTGAACTTTACAGATTAACTGTGGGCAAATCCTGAACACCTTTACCCCATTTATAATCTGTCAAACTCTTGTTGACTTTAAAGTCTTTCTACTATAGAAAATTCTCTGATCCAGAACCTAATGGTAACAGATAATTTATTAACTGACTTGCATATGCTGTCCATTGATTTGGAGGCATTATGAAGGCCCCAATCCTTCAGGCCCCCGTATGTTCAGAGCTCTCATTGAAATCAGTGCAAGCTGCATATGCAGAGAGCTGCACACTGTCTGATCCCAAGACGAAAACTTCATGGGAAAAGATGATCAATCAAGTTCATTTATTTGCAGACTATTCTAACCTTATTTTTATTGGTTTATTTTTTCTATACTTTTCTGTTTCAATTGTATATTTTTCCACAGCATCGCATTACAATTTAGTCTTGACAGGAATTACAATTTTTATGACAGTGTGAGAATTCAGTTCTCTGCAAAAAAAAAAAAGGGTTATTATTATTTTTTCCTTCTAAACAACAGAACAATGCTTCCATGGGATGAATTTATTGGTGAGGAGGGCTCATTTCAAATTTTCCATGTGAAGATTAAGAAAAATATTAATGATCTCTTTATTTTTATTTGTAAAATAAAGTATCCAACAGTGCAATGCTTCTCGTGCCTAAAGCAATTCATTTTTATGTACTCTAAAGCACAAAGAATCTGGAATAATAAATATTAAAGCAGATAGACACTCAAGGCATGGTATAAGACAAAGTATTTATCCATCTTGATCAGTTTCGTATGCAGTTTGATCAACAAAATATCTGCATGTGAGAATTCAATTGATGAAATATGCAGCTTGATCGGTGAAGTATGCAAAAATTTAACACCCATGGTATTCAGCTCACCCAGTGAATTATACAGCAGAGTTAGGGACATGCACTGCTGGCTGTGTAAATTATGGAAGTGGATCACCCAGTATGCATCCTCATTAATTTTTTTAATAGAATAGTAAAATTAGGCATGCCTCTTGACTATTAAACTGTACAGTTTGATCTATAAACTAAGCAACAATGTGACTATGAAGGTAGTCAGTTAAATCAGTGAAGCACGACTCTCAAAAAGAAAACTACATACTGTGTAGATGATCTAATCATGCAACTTGCTTACTAAGGTGGATCCATACTTGAATGGCTAGCCTATGCCACAACCTCCACACTGCATTTTTAGCATGCTAGCTAGAGCAGAGTTCGTTCATCTGTCTATTCAGACTGTTCCTACCTGCAGTGTAGACAAACCCTTAGTGTTAAAGTACCACAGAGTGTCAGTGGAGTTTAGCTGGTGTAAAACTGATATCTATGAGATCAGAGTCTGATCTGGAATCTCCTGGTTTCACATTGCAGAGATAAAGTATATTTGGATTTTGGGTGGGTTTACAATCCCTGGATTTTCCTTGTGTTGTTGGTTCAAATGATCTGAAACTTCAAAGACGAAGTAGGTAAAATCTGCTAAATTTCACCTGGTTTAATGCCAAAACTCTCTGAAAGGAGAAATTTAAATGATTTCAAGTCAAAATTATCAAAGGCCCAGATTTGCTCAAAAGTTCATCATCCCTTCCAAACTTTTCAATTATCTTGGTTTGACATTTGAATTTGTACCAAAAGCCAGTCAATCAAGTTTCACGTGTTTTCCTGTTGTTTGCAGATATTTCACATTGATCTAATGATTAGAATGATAAATGTTGCTCTCAGACTGGAATTACAATGTATTAAAATATGGCATAACTATGGTAAGGTACAGAATAGATTTTTTTCCTTTGAGAACTGTCCTGTATCATTAGCTAAATTAATATGAGGACACACAAACGCCTTCTCATCAACTATTATAATGATCTACTTAAATATCTGGTGAGCCTCCAAACAGCTTATTAAAGAAGATGTAGTGCTAAATATATGTAATATATTTGAGTGTGTGTTTCCATTGGTTCTTGATTAAGGTATCCCTCCAGTTTTTCCACTCTTGTTTTAGCCATTCAGTGTACTGGCTTAAGCATAGAATATCAGGGTTGGGAGGTACCTCAGGGGTCCAACCCTCTGCTCAAATTGTTTTAACCCTTCATGGCCTTTATAGTCTTTTTTTAGGCAGCATGGGACAATTGAAGTCAGATTCAGAATTGAGCAAGCCTGAAATGAAAATTGTGACAGTAACAATTTTACTTTTATCTTGTTACCACACTGGCTAGGAGCGTGGAGGCTAGCGGAGTGCTCAAAGCTTTGCTGTTAAGAATGATGCAAAAATTATGAAGCTAAATGCCATGGTTGCTTAGAAACATGTGTACGTTTTGGTCCAGTGCGCTCAATGTCCTTTGCCACTGAATGATTAATGAATTTGTTGTATTTGTTTACTGCAGGAACATAAAGGCAGTAAATAAAATCTGTACTACTTTTGTTTTTCAGAAAAGGCTGAGCAAGGGCAAACAAAAAGAGCTAGAAATCCAACAGAAGATGATGAATCTCAGCTGTTTAAATAAAGCAACATTTTATAAATTGCTTGATGTTATTTCTGACACCCTGCAATAGGTGATTCTAAATGTTATGTGTCATGTGCATAAGGATTTCCTGGACGGAAGAGGGTAGTAAATGACCTTTGGATGGTGCTTTTTTCTTTTTTTTTTTTTTGGGAGGAGGGGTGTGAAAGTTACAAATTGATAATATTCTTCATAATATTGTAATAGAAGGAGTCTACTTTCTGTCTGAAACATTGTTTAGTCCAGGATTCTACACTAGAAGGGCTTGCTATGCACTGTAAGTAAAAATACATTAGATGAAATCCTGATTCTCTTAAGGCAACAGAAAAAAATTCCATTGACTTCAATTGAGCCAGGATTTCACCGATAAACTCCTAGCGGTTTGGCCACTGGAAAACATCCTCTTGAATTTAATTGACAAGATTTTTCTTATTAAAGTGTTTTCTAAATGCCAGGGATGAGTAAAACAAAATTGGTATTGGAGGCAAACAGAGGTCCTGACTCAGGCAAAATCTCACTGATTTAAATAAACCAGGACATTAATATTGCAAGATGATCTAACTACTTGTAGCCATTGAATGTCCCATGGGGGAATAACTCTTTTTTTCCAACCTAATTTTCAAATGAATTCATTTCACCCTACCTATCTAGATCCAACCTGTAAATAAAATTGTATGTATATTCACTTTAGAAATTACATACATTAATTAATATGAACACATATAAGCCATAAACAAAAACTGCAGCAGGAGTAACAAATTAAAAATAATCAAAGTATTTGGCCATAAGGATTGCAGGGAGGGAGGGAAAGCTGATATATTTGACAAGCCCTTTACCTTCTCTCTCTTTTCTTTGGAAGTCTAAAATACCAAATGTTCTTCTATGGTAGTCAGTCATTAGAAGAGTAACCCTTCTACAAAATAAATTGAATCTTGTTTATCAGATAAACAATTAAGGGATTTTTCTAAGAAAAGAGTTGCTGAAGGTTTCTTAGCAACATCTTGATTCTGACCATATTCATTAAGTCCCGTTTTTAACTCAATTTCCACCCTTATTTTAGTTTTTTTAAATAAATGGCAGATCTCAACTTATCTTGCATCTCTGACCACCTTAATTGTACTTTGGCCACTGGGACATAATATTTAAAAAAATCTGACCATCTTCAAATATTTCCTATTAAAAAAACAACAAAGACAAAGAAACATAGAAATAAAGTAAAACCAGCAAGCAAGCAAATGTGGAGAAAAAACTTCTTCCCAAACTTGGAATTTACTCAAAATGACACAGGTCAGAAATGCAGACAGAGATTGTCCTATTGACAAGAGGAAATACTCAACTTTCCAACAGGTCAGTACTTGCTTCTAGTTCTGAAAAGTCCTGAGATATCACTCCTTAAAACAACATTTTGGAAACTTTTTTTAAAGAAGGAGTGGGATTTTAAGTCTTTTTTCAGATTTCTAAAAATGTCAAATTATAGTTTCTCTCCCTCCTGTGGAGCTGGACTCAAGACAACTGAGGCATCATCTTCCCTGGGGGATTGTACCTTGATGCAGTGGATCAGCTTGTGTGTGTCTATGACCTTGAGAGCTATGTTGGCAAGAGTTTTAATGCCTGGTAGGGCCACCCAAACTGGACAGACCAAAGTCTGGGATCAAATAAAAAGCAGTCCACTGGCCCTCCAGAAAGGGAGGAAATACAAATAAGGCAAAAGGGAGAAACCTCTAATGAATACGCATTAGGCATAGTGGTGTCAGCATAACACATTATAAAGTTGTACCCCAGTCCGTGTGTTTTGCGAGGGAGAGATACAGCCCTTGGGAGATGCCAGGATGATGACCACTGGTGATGGTTATGATCAACAGCTCGATGTCTAGTTGGCAGCCGGTATCAAACGGGGTGCTCCAGTGGTCGGTCCTGGGGCCGGTTTTGTTCAACATCTTTATTAATGATCTGGATGATGGGATGAATTGCACCCTCCACAAGTTCGCAGATGACAGTAAGCTGGGGGGGCGAGGTAGATATGTTGGAGGGTAGGGATAGGGTCCAGAGTGTCTGAGACAAATTGGATGATTGGGCCAAAAGAAATCTGAGGAGATTCAACAAGGACAAGTGCAGAGTCCTGCATTAGGACAGAAGAATCCCATGCACAGCTACTAGCTGGGGACCGACTGGCTAAGCAGCAGTTCTGCAGAAAAGGACCCGGGGATTACAGTGGATGAGAAGCTGGCTATGAGTCAGCAGTGTGCCCTTGTTGCCAAGAAGGCCAATGGCATATTGGGCTGTATTAGTAGGAGCATTGCCAGCAGATTAAAGGAAGTGATTATTCCCCTCTATTCGGCACTGGTGAGGCCACAGTTGTGGCCTACTACAGAAAGGATGTGGACAAATTGGAGAGAGTCCAGCGGAGGGCAACAAAAATTATTAGGGGGATGGCGCACATGACTTACGAGAAGAGGCTGGGGTTATTTAGTCCGCAGAAGAGAAGAGTGAGGGGGGATTTGATAGCAGCCTTCAGCTACCTCAAGGGGGGATCCAAAGAGGATGGATCTAGACTGTTCTTAGAGCTAGCAGATGATAGAACAAGAAACAATGGTCTCAAGTTGCAGTGGGGGAGTTCTAGGTTGGATATTAGGAAACACTATTTCACTAGGAGGGTGGTGAAGCACTGGAATGGGTTACCTAGGGAGGTGGTGGAATCTCCATCATTAGAGGTTTTTAAGGCCCAGCTTGACAAAGCCCTGGCTGGGATGATTTCGTTGGTGTTGGTCCCGATTTGAGCAGGGGGTTGGACTAGATGACCTCCTGAGGTCTCTTCTAAACCCTAATATTCTATGATTCTGTGGTGAGAGGGAAGAAGATAACTAACACTTCAGGTTGTTTTTCAAAGGATGGTGTAAGTACAAGAATGCTCAGTTCATTCTGTATTATCTCTACCGGCCTTGCTGGGTTGGAGTGTTTGTGAAGTTGCTAACTGTATTAATAAAAATATTATAAATTTAGTGTGATTTCCTAAGTTTGAGTGTTGCAACCATGCCCAGCAGTGCTCCCAACTGAGCAGTAATTCTGATACTACTGGGCCTGATCTTGGGAAAAGAGCCTACCAAATTTATGAATGCTAATTGGTGAATCTATATCTGTAATCTGGTTTCAGAGTAACAGCCGTGTTAGTCTGTATTCATAAAAAGAAAAGGAGTACTTGTGGCACCTTAGAGACTAACCAATTTATTTGAGCATAAGCTTTCGTGAGCTACAGCTCACTTCATCGGATGCATACTGTCGAAAATACAGACCATGAAAAAATGGGTGTTTATCACTACAAAAGGTTTTCTCTCCCCCCACCCCACTCTCCTGCTGGTAAAACCTGGATTTGTGCTGGAAATGGCCCACCTTGATTATCATACACATTGTAAGGAGAGTGATCACTTTAGATAAGCTATTACTAACAGGAGAGTGGGTTTGTGTGTGTGGGGGGGGGGGGCTGGGGAGAATACCTGGTTTTGTGCTGGAAATGGCCCACCTTAATTATCATACACATTGTAAGGAGAGTGATCACTTTACATAAGCTATTACCAGCAGGAGAGTGGGGTGGGGGGAGAGAAAACCTTTTGTAGTGCTAAACACCCATTTTTTCATGGTTTGTGTGTATAAAAACATCTTCTGTATTTTCCACAGTATGCATCCGATGAAGTGAGCTGTAGCTCACGAAAGCTTATGCTCAAATAAATTGGTTAGTCTCTAAGGTGCCACAAGTACTCCTTTTCTTATATCAGTAATATGATCAATATATAATCAATAGATCAGGCAACAATAGGATCATGAAATAAAGTCTTTACGCCTACCTGCATCATCATTATCATAACATGCATTCAGTTCCATCCCACTTTTTATCATTTTTGTAATGTATTCTTTGTAACATCAATTCTGTACATTTATTTTCTTTTTTTTATTACTGATAACCTCCAAACTCATTGATTTGATTGACTTGAGTGATGGATCCATCACATCTTACCCTTATTTTTTTGTTTGTTATCCGGGGATATACTGGTTCTCATAGAGCCAGACTGTGGCTTGTCCTGTGTACACATGCAGTGGGTTTACTCCCTGGCACGGGCTGCACATAATAGGGGCAGGGCCGGATTAACTCTCCTGTGGGCCCGGGGCTATTAGATTTTGTGGGGCCCCTGTATACAAGTCTTTTTCCTAATTTAAAACAAAATTATCACAATTATGGCTATTAATGCTATAATAAACTTGCTTTTTAGGTAACATAAAGCCATTCTGTGGTTACATTTCAGTCTTAAAACATGTAGAATATAGTAAAGCTAATTCAAAATAGCTGACTTCTTACTTTCGAACAGCAATTAGTTTTTTTCTGGGAGGAAGTTTGGGTGCAGGAGGGGGATCCTGGCTGGGGCAGAGTGTTGGGGTTCAGGAGAAGGTGAGGGCTCAGGGAGGGAGTTTGGTGCAGGGGTTTGGGGTGTAGGAGGGGGTGAGGAGTCTACATGGGAGTTTGGGTGCAGGAGGGGATTCTGACCTGGGGCAAGGGGTTGGGGTGTAGGAGGGGGTGCGAGGTGCAGGCTCTGGCCGGGAGGCACTTATCACTGGCAGCTCCCAGTGCAGCAGGGCTCAGACAGGCTGCCTGCCTGCATGCCGTGGCCCCACGCCGCTCCCGGAAGCGGCTGGCTGCTGGCATGTCTCTGTGCGCCTCTGTGGGGAGGGGAACAGCATGTCTCCATGTGCTGCCCATACCCACAAGTGCTGGCCCCGCAGCTCCCATTGGCCGGTTCAATGGAGCTGCAGGGACGGTGCTGGGGATGGGGGCAGAGCATGGAGCTGCCTCCTCACCCACTCCCGCCACGGGCCTCAGATACATGTCAGCAGCTGGCTGCTTCCTGGAGTGGCGTGGGACCACGACATGCAGGCAGCCTGCCTGAGTCCTGCTGCACCGTGCCCCCCTTAGCCCGGGCCCTAGACTCCAGCCCCTAAAGCCCCTGCATTAATCCAGCCCTGATTAGGGGGTAGCAGCACAGAAAGGAGATTGTTGCAGTTGAATATAGCTCCCTGCTTTGTTAGACCAGCTAACTCTCGGGTTAAAGGGCAGTTCAAATTCATGCCTATATGCCTCCAAAAATTTCCATTTTTGAAAGTAAAATATTAATTGTATATTTATTTGTATTAGGACTGTAGATTCTACACAGCGACATACTTAGAAAATACCATTTAATATTCAAAGACAAAATACTTTTCTTTCTTAGCTCATTCTGCTTTTGGAGTCTGTGGTCATTCATGGTAGAATAAACTGGAAACAATTTTTCCACAATTCGTTAATGCCATGCTTTTCAACTTGTTCAAATCTAAAATTAAATTATCTAGGTTGATTTTTAAAATCATCTACAATTTTTTTTTGTGGGGCGGAGAGGAGGGAGCAGATAATGAAGTCCTTGTATCATGACACAGCTACCACTGATTTCAGTAAGAATTTGGCCTAATTAAGAACTGCATAGAGGTTAATAGAGCTGTTCAGAAAATTGTTTCTCTCACCAAAAATTTCTGTTAACACTGAGAAAAATAAAACCTTTCAGCTGAAAACTAAAATCCAATTTGGAAATGCCTTGCAGCGTCAAATGGGAATTGTAGTTAAAATGCCTAATGCCCCTCTTCTCCAATGTGGGCCAGGATAACTGGCCAGACTGTATCTCCCATAAGAATGGCCATACTGGGTTAGACCAATGGTTCATCTAGCCCAGTATCCTGTCTTCTGACAGTGGCCAGTGCCAGGCACTTTGGAGGGAATGAACAGAACAGACAACCATTGAATTATCCATCCCTTGTTGCCCACTCCCATCTTCTGGCAGTCAGAGGCTAGGGATATCTAAACCATAGGGTTGCATCCCTGACCATCTTGGCTAATAGCCATTGATGGACCTATCCTCCATGAATGTATCTAATTGTTTTTGAACCTTGTTTTGGCCTTCACAACATGCCCGGGCAATGAGTTCCAAAGGTTGACTGTGCGTTGTGCAAAGAAGTACTTCCTTTTGTTTTAAACCTGCCTATTAATTTCTTTGGGTGACCCCTGGATCTTGTGTTTTGAAAAGGGGTAAATGACACTTCCTTATTCACTTTCTCCACACCATTCATGATTTTACTGATCTCTATCATATGCCCCCTTAGGCTCTTTTCCAAGTTGAACAGTCCCAGTCTTTTTAATCACTCCTCATACGGAAGCTTTTCCATACCCCTAATCATTTTTATTGCCCTTCCCTGTGCCTTTACCAATTCTAATATATCTTTTTTGAGATGGGGCCACCAGAACTGCATGCAGTGTTCCAGGTGTAGGCATACCATGAATTTATATAGTAGCATTAAGATATTTTCAATCTTTTTATCTATCCCTTTCCTAATGGTTCCTAACATTCTATAAACTTCTTTGACTGCAACTGCACACTGAGTAGATCTTTTCAGAGAACTATCCACAGTGACTCCATGATCTCTTTCTTGAGTGGCAACAGCTAATTTAGATCTCATTTTACATATATAGTTGGTATTATGTTTTCCAGTGTGCATTACTTTGCATTTATCAACATTGAATTTCATTTACCATTTTGTTGCCTGGTCACCCAGTTTTGTGACTCTCTGCAGTCTGCTTTGGACTTGATTATTGAGAGTAATTTTGTATCATCTCCAAATTTTGCCACCTCATTGTTTACCCCCTTTTTTGGATCATTTATGATTATGCTGAACAGCACTGGATCCAGTACAGATCTGGGGTAGAAACCACTATTTACCTCTCTCCATTCTGAAAATTGACCATTTATTCCAACCCCTTGTTTCCTGTCTTTTAACCAGTTACTGATCCATGAGAGGACCTTCCCATGACTGCTTACTTTGTTTAAGAGCCTTTAGTGAGTGACCTTGTCAAAGGCTTTGTGAAAGGCCAAGTACACTATATACACTGGATCACTCTTGTCCACATGCTTGATGACCCCCCTCAGAGAATTCTAATAGATTGGTGAGGCATGATTTTCCTTTATAAAAGCCATGTTGACTCTTTCGCACCATATTGTGTTCATCTATGTGCTTGATAATTCTGTTCTTTACTATAGTTTCAACCAATTTGCCTGGTACTGAAGTTAGGCTTACTGGCCTGTAATTGCCAGGGTCACCACTGGAGCCTTTTTTTTAAAAAAAATGGTGTCACATTAGCTATCCTCCAATTATCTGCTACAGAAGATGAATTACATGATTACTTACCACAGTTAGTATTTGTGAAATTTCATATTTGAATTCTTTCAGAACTCTTGGGTGAATACCATCTGGTCCTGGTGACTTATTACTGTTTAATTTATCAATTTATTCCAAAGCTCCTCATTGACACTTCAAATTGGGATAGTTCCTCAGATTTGTTACCTAAAAAGAATGGCTCAGATGTAGAAACCTCCGTCACATCCTCTAGAGTGAATACTGATCGAAAGTATTCACTGAGCTTCTCCACACTAGCCTTATCTTCCTTGAGTGCTCTGTTAGCACCTCGATTTTCCAGTGGCCCCACTGTTTGTTTGGCAGGCTGCCTGCTTCTGATGTACTTTTAGAAAGCTGCTGTTAGTTTTGAGTCTTTGGCTAGTTGCTCTTCCAGTTCTTTTTTGGATTGCCTAATTATACTTTAATAATGTACATGGTGCCTCATGGTCTCCCATTTTGTTGAGCCAATGTGGGGCATCATGGGAGATATAGTGCAGCTACGGAAAGCAGTCCCTGGAGAAGAGTTGAGGCATGTGACACCAAAACTATAGCTCCCATAAGGCACCATGGCAGCATGTCTGAATCACACCTTTTCAGCTTTTTGGCTGAAAACCAAAAGTGTTTTTGTTGTTGGGTTTTTTTTCTTTTGTGAAAAGTCAAAATTTTCTGCAGAAAACAGACACTTTTGTGAAAAAAAATTATTTAGTCAAAAACCCAATTTTCTGTTGACAAAATTTTAACATTTTTTTAAAAAAAGTATGGCCACTACGCATTAATTGCTTTTGTTCTGCCTCAGTAATCCCCTCGTGTAATGTTTTAACTATAGCTGCTGAAATAATGAATTATTTGTTGTTCACTATTCACACAACATTATTCTCTTGTTTTAAAAGATTCTGTGCTGCAATCAGTGAGCAAAACATACCATGTGACATAGGTATATATGACACTGATTGATGGGGACCATATTTGCAAATGACCCACAATCTGAAAATAAGTTGTCCAAACTATCCAGCAAGTTCTCAGGAAAAAACAAAAACATTCACCAAAAATAGGGATATATTCATGAACAATTTGCTAAACAACAACCAGTGAGTGGTATCAGGAAGGAGCTTGGTACAGAGTTGAAGGCAACAGGCTCAACTCTCTCTACTTTGCAGTGTTAATTGAATCAATTCCTTCCTTAAAATGTTGTGTAACATGTTCCTGTTGTGTACTGTGTTCCTTTGTGCTGTTAAATGGCTCTTGTGTTTCATCCAAAATATGGCTGCACTTCTGAGTGTGTAAAGCAATCCCTGCGTAACAGTAAGTGTGTGGATGAAAGGTGTGTAAACTGTTATTATTGTTACCAGCAAGCTTTCCAGTCACCTGCAGATATAGTGGTTGTTATATTTAAGGGACACTAGTATGTTTAGTATTTCACTCCAGGCTCATTTGTCTCTTATCTTCTCTTATTATTTTTCATGTCTCATCAGGACATTTGCTAAGACCATATTAGTGTGATATCCTTTGCAATATCCAGGGAAACATTCAAATCAGCAATACTCTACTCTTCTTTGTTTGTACTGTAACACGGGCCATAATAAATTGGTTTGAGATTTATGTTAACATGCTACATTAGTGTTTTAACTGAGTAAGGGCTGCAGGTTTCAGCCCACTGTCTCTGATGCATCACAGATTTGAGCTTTCAGCTTGTTCCCTACTCTCAGTGGACAAGATTGCAGACTTTTACCGTTACATTGTCACTGTTACTTCTCAAGTTAAACATCTGCCTTAGGACCTGAAGCATTTGTGACATCTATGCTTGTTTATTAATGTGAATGTTATATAACAGCATTCTGTACCCCACTGTGTTCAAAATCTCAAAGGGATAAGTAGATTGCTGAACTGGTTAATCATTAAATCACATCTCTTCTACTGGTTTACTTTCACAAAAGCTTTACAAACCCTGTTAACCAATCCCTAAAGAAAACCTAGGGAGTACAATGCATCCTTGTACACTAAACCACATTTGCTTCACAGCATCTGAACATGAAATTGCCTTTAAAATATATGTACTGGCTTGATTATTAAAAAACAGATAGTATTAAAAATTGTCTTTAAGGCTTTCATATTTTCTTTCAGTCTATATTAAGTACTGACTCCCAATCTTACATCTTGTGATTTGCACTCCTGGACACTTTGATTTGCTTCCTTTGTTGAGGCAACATGAAGGGTCTCCTTATCTGCTGAGGCATTTTGCTGAAGGTAGGAAAGAAAAGAAGAAGAAGAAGAAAAAAAGTAAATACAGAGGCAAACTATAGACAGAATTCTCATGAAAATCAGGACTGCAAACAGAATGCAATAAGTTTATTGTAAATTACCAATTACTCTTATCAATTACTCTCTATTTTGTATTTTCAGGATATTTGCTTCTTGCAAAGCATTTTGATACATCTGATAACTTATGTATAAATCAATAATAATCAAGATTTTTCTCTCAGAAGACTGAAACATGAAGATTATTTTATTTAATGATAAGCTTTGTCTTAGATAGCACTTTCTTTATATTACTGTGTAATGAAGCACAAATTTGCCTAGATTCTTCTCTGCACCCAGATACAGTCAACGCACAAGGCAGTGAAGGGAAAAGAAAGGGAATATCAGTAATCTATGCCTATCTTAATCTTTTGGTACTTTTGAGCCAGGCTATCTTATTAGCATATGTTGGAACACTTTAAGAACTGCCTTATCTTATTCCAACTGGCTATGATCTATGGGACCTTACACAGGTTGTGAATTGAGGTGGTGAAAACATGCTCTTCTCTATATCCACACAATATGTTCCTCACACCCTTAAGACAGGTGTTTGTGTGTTGAGAGCAGTTGGTGTAAACTGTAAACCAGCTGAGAGATATCTAATACTGGGAACATTCTCAATTGTCCTTTTTCAGCCATATTCCAACACTTTGTGCCCTTACAAACAGGAGAAATTAATCAGGATGTTATTTTGATACAGAATCTATACCACAGTTACATTATATAGATATACATCAGCATCATACTTTTGTTGTTTACATGTAATAATGTTGATAGTTCCAGGTTCCCTCAGCCCTAACAAGAAGTACAGTACAGAGTGACATGGCTGGATAAGCATACAGGATATTGCACCATTACATTAGATTTCATCTTCAGATCAGTTGTACATACTGTTTGTTAATAAAGTATAAATAAAACACACTGTGCTGAAAAATAAAATGTAACATAAAATTGCCATTCTGGTACAGTATGCAACATAATTTAATGATGAATTTCAGTGGATCATATCACAGCCTGGTCATTTTCAGTTATAAGGACTATGTGTTCTGAAAGCACTAAACCCATGATCATCGTAAAATTTCTATCATATTTTTATTGTTCTTCTATTTCTATCAGAAAGTCTTTAGGGTCTGATCCAAAGCCCAATGAAGTTAATAGGAAGACTTCAACTGACATCAGTGGAATTTGAATCAGGCCCTAGGTGCCTCAAAAATGTGATATCCTTGAGCCACTGGAAAGAGAGAACTGATTACTTCAGTCACTATGGCCTATCAATAAGGCTCAAACATTGATTTTGGGATTTATTGTAGGATTTATTCTCTGAGAATATATTCAAATATGTTCTCAGAGAATAAATCCTACAATAAATTTCAAAATCAATGTTTATGAGCCTTATTGATTTTGATAGAAGTGTCAAGTCATGAAAAGTTTAGCATCTGTATCCGGGTGAATACTTTCAGATGAAGTTGGGCTGCTCTATAGTTCTGGATGAGATCTTGAAACAAGTAAATCTTGCATTTTGCCCAAAATTTCATAACAATTTAGCTGGGAACAGGCAACCAAATCACCAATGTTGGTGATCTTCATTGACCAGTTTTGAAAGGCTGTTCCATCTTTAGAGCCCTGCAAATCTGCAGATATCTTCAGACCATGTTTGCAGATCATTGGCTGGATGTGGATACAAACTTTCTGTCTGCTCAGGGCTCTACCCATCTTTCTTGTGTCAGTTACCTCCATCTAAAACCAGTGTTTTAGAAATGTCCAGATTTGATAGAGTGCTGAAGAGAAGAAATGGGTAGATTATAGCCTACAAAATAGTATTTTTCTTTAATAATAGGAGGAGCTCTTCAGTGAGAAGGCTTTAGTTTCATGGAGGCTGATAAGTGACAGACAAGCTATAGTCATGAAATGAGCTGGTGATATGGTCTGCCTAGTTTTGGCAAGACTATTAGTCTTACTGGGATGTGACACCAAAGCAATCCCCACTGCTCTGGTATTTCTAGCAATATGGGGAGGTGGGGACTATTTTCCACCTTGGCCCAGAGTATGACATGCACATTACAAACTTCTGAACAAGAGAAAGGTAAGTATTTATTTGAAAATAGACAAAAAATTGCTAGTTATGTGATCTGGTGAATCAGTTTGGTGAGATAATGAATTTTCTTTCATAACAATGGACTTATTTGATTAAGTAATCTACCTATCTGAACGATGAGGGGTAATTGTAGAGTTGTGTAAACTTGAAATTCCAATTGTCCTATAGGAGTCTTCTTGCTCCACACAGTAAATACCATTGCATAACACTGAGTTCTTGAATGATAAGACCTCCCACTTCCTGGAAGACAACTGACATATTAAGGTTCATCACTTCGAATTCATCAATACAGATACCATGTCACTTGATGTTTTTTTTTCTTTCTCTCTTCCCAGAGCATCATGGACAAACATACACAGCCTAAATGCTCTTAAGGAGCGCTGGTGCCAAACAAGCCCCTTCCCAGTCCCTCTTTTCCTCTCTCCCCAGGCACACCGGAATCTCTATATCCTTCTCAATTCCTATTGCATTTCTCTTCCTTTTCTCAATCAAATGAGCCTTCTCCCATTCCCCTAGAAGTCCCTGCCTAGTGGATGCTCCTCAACCCTACCCTTAAGAATGGTTCATGCTTCTTACCCACATCTCCTGTGCAACCATCATCTCCAGTTCTTTTTCATGCTGTGGCTCCATGCCAATTCTTCCTTGTTCATGTCCTCAGTCCCTGATTAAATTTCCCCTTCTCATCTCCTGCCTGTTGTTTCCTGACCTAAAGGAGGGTTCAGGAAACAGCAGGATGGGACGCAGCAGATCATGGTGAGGGTGCAGGCCAGAAAAAAAGAGGGGTTCCTGTCAGCCTGTTCCTGGTTCCTCCCAAGAGTTCTAACCTGTTTCACCTCCTAGTGGCCAGAAATCCTTTCATATTCCATCTGGCCACTTCAAAACCTTGGAAACTGGCTGGAATCTAAGTTGTTCAACACTTAGGTCCACATTCTGAAGTCCATAATCAGTCCCTACTCAGGGAAACTTCCCATTCTATTCAATGGTAATTTCACCCAAGTATGGGCTTCAGCATTTGACCACTGGGATTAGCCAGTTTCCTAAAGACTACAGCCTCTGTATGGATTTTTATGGGGTTCTAGGAATAGTTAGAACTAATTTCTTAGATGAAATATGATGACAAATTATATTTCTTAAACATCATTAAGGTTTTGTTTAGTGTTTACGGATTCATACATTCCAAGGTCAGAAAGGACCATTGTGATGATCTAGTCTGGCCTCCTGTCTAACACAGCATAGAACTTCCCCCCCAAATCACTCCTATAGCATATCTTTTAGGAAAATATCCAACCTTGATTTAGAAATTTTGAGTGATTCAGAATCCACCATGACCCTTGGTAAATTGTTCCAATGGTGAATTATCTTCACTGTAAAAAATTTACACCTTATTTCCAGTCTGAATTTTTCTCGCTTCAGCTTCCAGCATTTGAATCACATTATACCTTTCTCTGCTAGATTGAAGGCCCCTTTTTAAATATTTGTTCCCCATGTAGCTACTTATAGACTTTAATCAAGTAACCCCTTAACCTTCTCTTTGTTAAGCTAAGTAGAGTCATTCAAGTATAGTGATAGACTGAAGGAGCTCATTCTCATGGCTCTTCTCTGAACCTTCTCCCATTTTTCAACATTTTTTCATTGAATTTTTGACACCTGAACTGGACTCAGTATTCCAGCAGCCGTCATATCAGTGCCTGATACAGAGGTAAAATAACCTCTCTACTCCTACTCAGGATTCCCCTGTTTATGCCTCTGAGGATTGTATTAGGGTTGCACTGGGAGCTCATGTTAAAAGGACTGCTGACTCGCAGATGATGTAAATGAATGCCTGGAAACAAACCTTTACAAATAATATTTTTTGTTTTTGTTTTTGAAAAAAAAATTCAGCCCTAATAAAAACGGAAACACCATTTACTAGCTGATTTAAATCATTTAGCAGATTGATAAAAATGCCGCTGTGTATTTGGGGGCAACACAATTTGGAAACAGCTCCTGGACTCCTTTCTAATTTGTCTAAGCCCTTCTGAACCCTGCCCAAAGCTTTTAAATCCAGGATTTCACACGTGAAATTTTTCAGTGGATCTGAATCCACTAGAGCTGCTTTGAAAAATACAGATATTTACAGGTGAGAACTTTCAAGCTTGACCAAAAAAATCAGTTTTCAAAATTCACATATTTGCATTAAGTAAAGCTGTTTACAACTCATTTAACATATATGTTTCCAGCTGAAACTAGAATCCATTTGTGTGTGCATAGCTTGCAACAAAAAATCCAGGAAATTTACAACAGAAAACCAAGCCAAACTCATCATTTCTCTGAATTTTCCTACAAACTGCACTGTAATAAAAGACAGACTCCAGTTCCAGCATGTGCTTTTTAAAAGTTCTTAGCTACTATATATACATTTTCCCCATTCAAGCTACTTACAATTTTTCTTTTCAAAAATATACGACATTATTATAATCTCTTTGGTCTCACCATTATTTCTTTACTGCCTAATACCGCTATTTCATTATGGCAGTTGAATTACTATCCTGTAATCTCTTTTGACTTTGATATGTAGTTGAACTCTTTATTCAATTATGCTATTTTTCAAGTGCTTCTTCCTTTTCTTACAAGACTTCCTGGGTTTTATTGTGCAGCCATTACTTACGTCGGTAAGCACTTATATGAGAAGTCCCACCAGCACTGTTGAGACTACTTGCCAACGTGCCCACCAACATGAATAAATGTTCCAACTTCAGGACATTTATTTTCCCTTATATACAACCCACTTGCTTTCTCTTCTCTCAGTTTAAGTTTTACAGTGGCAGTGAATTAATCTGCATTCTGAGAAGCAATTTAAGTTAAAGGCCTTCATATATATTTAACAAGGGACTTCTGCTGGACTTTGATCTCAAACAAGTGTCCATCTCTTATAAATCCAAGTAGTCATGTGATTTTATAAAAATCAGTGGTCTCATCTGCACAGTAATGCCTGTAAAGTTCACCAAGATGTTGGACATCAAACCCATGGCTATGCCCTGAAACCTACAGACTATTTTGGTCTAAATTGTAGATGCAAATACCATTAGCGTTTGTTAATGTTCCCATCAAAGGCTGATGGGAGTTTTAGTCAGCTCCCTTCCAGGAAACCACAAGGACAGATGAACAGCCAGACAGATGGTGTGTAACAGGACTGCATACAAGAAAATAAATCAACTAATACTTGGTCTGGTCATAGACATTGCAGAGCTCTGTGCACACTCAGACAAGGAATTTCCTCAGAACTACTTTCATCAATTTACTTCAAGGACTTTTTTTTTTTAGTTTGATGGCAGAGAGGTGCTTGTGATATCTGGGAAGGGTTGGTAACTGGTCAGGGAGTTGTGTGTTGGTAACATTTGTTATGGCGGACGAGGACAGTTAGATAGCTGGGAGCTGGAAAAGAGTTCTCTGTGCTTGTCTGGGCCAGCTGCATTGTGAAACATTCAGAAATCTTTCATCCCCGTAATCTGTGGCAATTGTCACATTCCCCCAAACACAAGGCTCTGACTATCTAGTTGCACACTATATACGTGCACAGGGCAAGCACTCCCCATCTGATTTTTTTAAAGGGGCCATTAGGAAAAAATGTTTGGCCTGACAGAGCCTTGCATCATTTCTGGGCAGGTTACAATTGCTATTCTTCATGACTGCTTTCTGTTTTGTGTTCTATTCTTTTCTGTCCAAAATGTGAAGTGACACAGATATTTGTTTCCACACAATTTTGGAAGTAATCAAAATTAGTTGGGGGCCTCTTAATAGCTGGAAACAAATACAAAAGACAGTCCCTTACTGAAAACCACAGAGAAGCCTGTACAACATTTTACAAATATTGGCAGTGTGAAGCAAATCCTTGAGTCAGTTCCTTAGCAGTGTGACTATAAAAGCTTACACATAAGAAATTTAAAAATGAGAAATTATTAAATAAGAAGCACAAACGTTGGTAATAATGAAACTATACAGGCTATAGTTCCCTAGGTCTGATGGTCACCATCATACATACAAGTCCAGCACAATTAGCAAGGAGCCCTGTAAGCTTTTGTATACTACACAGACAATGTCACTCAGCAAAGAGCTGGAGGTAATTGTCTCTTGTCAGTAAGAGAGAATTCCGTTTTCATCCTTATTTAAACCTTGTTCTCTCTGGCCTAATAAATTCAAGTACATGTGTATAGTGTATCATTTTTCATAGAATCTCATAGTTAATTTTACGAACTATGTACTAAATCCTTATGTATTCAGTCTTTAAGCAGGCAAAACTCCCAGTGAGAGTTTTACCTTTGTAAGGCATGAATTAAAACTAATGATGCCAGAATTTGGACTTTTGCATGTTTAGCACCACTGAAATTTAAGCATCTCTGGGATGAAAAGTAGCTGCTACTTGGTACACCTTGTGGTACAGGGACATTTTGTTCAGGGACACCAGGACAAACCCCTAATCTTATGAAAACTGCCAGGTGACCTTTAACATCAATGTGGAAAAGACAACACTTCCCTTTCTTTTTCTCTACTTCAGGTCTCAAGTGAACTAATGTCAGTTGTAATGGTAGTTCTGGAACGTGAACACTTTTCATCTTGGAAATGGAGAGAGACTGTCAACTTATGTCACACAAACCCCAGAATATCCATCAGATAGTAATTACTTTTGGCTTCAAACAGATGATCTGGAAGTAAAAGTCTCCATATCCAGTTATCAATCCGGAGTCATCCTTTCAGCTCTAAATTTTTATGAGAAAACTTAAAATTGTTCAATGACTGACTCACAGAGCAAGAAAATTTGAGACAATGGTACACACATACTTCTCACTTTTGAAACATTGTTGTAACATATTTGTGACTACATCATAATTGCTTCCCTGTGATATGTAACGGGCCATTAATGTTTCTATGTTTTCTTTGCTATTCTTCTGTGTTCCTTCCTCTTTTAAATCTCTAATGTAGTTCTAAGAAATAAAAATAAAAGCACATTCATAAGAAGCCCTACAGGCAAAAGCTAGGAAAGAGCTCTTTCATTTCAGACATTGTTTGTAGTGTGTGTGGGTTTTTTGTGTTTTGTTTTGTTTTCTAGATTCTATAACTCTTCAGCCTAAAATCATTCTCTTTAACCAAATCAGTTGTTAACAGTCTAAAACTGGTGGGATCAATCTATTACTTGTAACAACCTTTCTAAGAGAGATCCAACAAAGCACTGTTCTGCTAAGATTGCCATTTACCCATACTGTGTTCACAAAGTTACTATATTAAAGATAATTCAATACTTAAAAAGGCACAGAAACTGGAAATGGTAGTCATTACTCTTTTAATCTATAAACACAGGGGAAAAGACTGATCTGGGGAGACAACATTGAAGAACAACATTATTTTGCTCTTGGGAATTTACAAAATAAATGCATTTAATACTAAAGAAACAACATAGAAGATCAGGCTAAGAACACAAAAAAAGGAGAAAAAAAGGCATCTGTCTCATTCTGTCCCTGAATTCACCCCTTTCAGTCTTAGTACTACAGTTGATATGACCCTTCATTAGTAGCGTAATAAGAAATGATGCATATATGTTCCAATGGCTCGACACAATATTAAAGGTTGAGAGACTGATAACATTTTTCGCTTGGTTTTATATGTTAAGCAAAACTCTTTATGTGCATGTTGTCTTAATAAATATATTAACTTCACGTTACTTGTAAATCTCCAAATTCCCAAGAGCAAGCTAAAGGTAAGCTAAGGGTAATGCTTACATTCTTCAGTGTAATCTCCCCCAGTCTTTTTTCTTATCTTTTTACATAAAATATTTCAAATGGCTCAGTTTTAACTTTCATAAGTATATAAAAATACTAAACAATTGAACACCCCAATTATTTAAAACTTACATTTCAGTGAAACCTACAAAGCATATTTTAAACATCTATCTTCAGCTGTTTATGATTTATCTACATATAACTTCTCTCAGCACAACACGGGTTGTAAAACTTTTTCATAGTCAATTGAATAAACAATGATTTTTTACTCACCTTTCAGATAATGTTAGGGCTCCAATTCAGCAAGGTTCTTAAGCACATGCCTATCCTGAAGAATTGTAAATAACCGCATTGACTTTAATGGGACTACTCACATACTCAAAGTATGATGATGAATCCTGGTCACATGCCCCCTGAGACATGTTCCCCATAAGCTAAGAAGAAGTTAGGCATGTGATTTAAGTATCTTGCTGAACTGGGGCCTTAAGAACATTGCATTTCAAAAGGAATTTGTGTAATGAAATTATGAGCAACTTAAAATAGGCAGCTTAGAACAGAAGCTATAATTCACTGTTCACTATAGCATGTACTGCCTATACATTCTATTATTTTAATACTTTGAAGCTAGAGTCATGCAGTTAAATTACACCTATTCATAAATGAAGCAACTAAAATAGTAATATGCATAGAAGCAGAATGTGGCACACAGTGGAAAAACAGCAATATATTTACTTTCCGTATATACCAAATTTTCTATTTTCTATGAGATATAAACAAGATGGTTTTCATGAGAGCAACCAGGAGTGTCGGGAAGGTTCTCAGATGCATAAGTAATTATGCGAAGATTTATGTTTGGACATAAAGAAATCTTTTGTTCAAAGTGTAGACAAAGGGTGGACCACACTTCAATACATGTTGAATATCCATTGTCTAACATCACTATTATCCCAAGCTCCCATACGCTGAGAGGCCAGTTGGCAATTGGGGAAGTTTGTTTTAAATTATTAAACATGCATAGCTCAGAGTAGAACACTATCAGTGGAATGCATGGATGTGCAGAAAAAAGAAAAAGAAAAAGATCTTAAGACAAACTGGAAGGAAAAGCCAAATTATTTTGTTAATAATGTCCCTGATGCACTCTCACCCTATCCCCTCAGCACTATTACAGCACTTTTTGGCTTTGCCAGAAGATGTGTGCAAGTGAGCCAACTCTATTACATTACTTCCAAAACACTAATGAGATACGTGCTTCGATGGCACATGCAGCCTTCCAGGGATAAATACATCCAAGAGACAAGATTTTGTTTGTGTTTTTCTAACACAACTTTTCCTCAACAAAACTCCATTCAATTTATTAACATATTATAGACTAGAGATGAGGACAGTCAGTGTTCAGTTCATAAACCTATTGCTCACATAATTGTCCTAGGTCTGTGGTGTCCTGGAGTTTTCATGTCCACTTAAATTATCTTAAATCCTCAGTTTGAAATTAGGACTGGGAAACATACATTACCACAGAACAGCTGATGAGTAGAGCTGGGCAAACTTTTTTGGTCAAAACTTTTTTTCAGTGAAAAGCACAGACATGGGTCAACCAAAAAATTTAGTGAATTTGTGTTGAATATGAATTATTTCTAACAAAACAACTTAAAAAAATCTGTCAAAATTAAAATGTTTTCTAAACAACTTTTTATTTCAAACTTTACTTCAATTTAATTGAAAAAAATATTTTAAAAAGCTCAAAACCAAAACAAACAATTTAATGTTGGTTCACATTGTTAGTTGCCAGTAACTGATCTTTTGGTTTGCTGGAAGTTTAGAAACATTGAAAAAAGAATTTATTTCAGGCCAGACCAAAACATAAATAATTAAACAAACATAAAAATAATTGGCAAATTGAAAAAATTAAGAAAAATTTCAATTCAGCTCAAATGAAACGTTTCATTTGGGGCATTTAAAAAATCAAAAGAAAATGAAGGGCTAGAGTCACAAAAACTGAAGTGGAGATAGTGCTACTCTCCTCCTCCTCCCCCCGCCCAGCCACACCTTTACCCAATAGTCCAGTGGTTAGGGCACTCACCCTGGTTTAAATCCCTGCTCTAAAACAGGACCTTGAACTCAGGTCTCCCACAAGAAACCCATGAATCACCACACTTACCTTCACAGATTCAGTAATCAACCCAGACACACTAAGGAATCTGTTATCTGCGGCTAGGTGCAAAGATACCCCCGAATATGCCCAGAGGAGAAAGTCTGGGATATGTACCTTAAAATCGTCTTCATCAAAAGGAGACTCCATCAGAGAAGTAGAGTACATCATGGAACAGGCCACTTTAATTCCCCAAGAGAAAATGCTTCCATACAGAAAAAAAAAAATACAACCTCTGACCACATACCCCTAGTTGTCACCTTCCATCTCACCCTGGAACCCATATGGGGTATCAAACAATTATAGTGCATACTTGATCAGGACCACATCCTAAAAGAAATCTTTCCTGAAGCCCCTCAAACTCATCAAGATCGTCATGAGAAGCAAGCAGGATACACCAACTCCAAGCAACACCAGATCAGGCTTGATCTGGTCAGGCTTGACAAAGCCCTGGCTGGGATGATTTAGTCGGGGATCGGTCCTGCTTTGAGCAGGGGGTTGGACTAGATGACCTCCTGAGGTCCCTTCCAACCCTGATATTCTATGATTCTATGATCCTGTGTAATTGGGACCTTGGAGGACAGGGTTGTTAGTGGTTAAAGAACCTGACTTCCAGCCCCTTGCCACTCAATCAGAGTAGTACATAACCATTTCTGACCTAAAGCTGGGAATCTTTGGCTTTCCACCCACATCTGAGTCTAGACCCTTAAAGGGGTATGGTAGGAGAACCTCGGACCTCCTTAACCACCAGGTCCCAGCCCAGGAACTTCTGGAAAGTGACACCAGCAGGGTCCTTCTTGCAGTGAGTCTAAGGCTTTTTCTACAATAGCACTTTTGTCGGTAAAACTTTGGATTGTCAGGGGTGTGAAACAAGCATAAGTTTCACCAAAAAAAGTGCCGAGTGGACAGTGCTATGTTGGTGGGAGACACTTTCCTGCTGATGTAGCTACTGCTGCTCATTGGGGGTGGTTTAATTATGCCGGCAGGAGAGCTCTCTTCCACTGGCAGAGTAGCTACACAGAAGACCTTACTGTGGTGCAGCATAAACCTCCCTCATTTTCCCTTTTTTCTGATTACATCGGTTAGAATTTAAAAAGTTTGTTTTAAGGACAGAAAGTTAATCTCTCCCAATGTTGTCCTGTTCACCAATTCCTGTACTTTTCTTATTTTGTCACTAGGGGGCAGCTTTCCAGTAGGAGTCTAGAGTCTCACTTCAAAATGCCCCAGGCAGTGTCATCCGCCTTCCTAACTAGGAAGGGCAGATCATTTCTGGATGGTAGGACATTCACCGGGCATAATCTTCACCATGGGGAACCTTACCAATGGTTTCTGCTGCCTGCCTATTTCGGCAGCTCTCATGCCACCAATCTGACAAAAAACCAAACATCTTCTCCACAGCAAACCAGCATGGACCTGATAGCTGCTAATTAGAAAACCACCAATGGATGAACCCACATTATCTTTTAACAGCAGAATCCCCCATCTGAGTATGTCCACCACGACATTCCCAGTAGACATGAGCTGCTCTTTAATATTCTTAGAAATATATAAAATGAACTCAACAAGCAGGAGTTAGTGCCTGAATGTTTCCTATTAATTGTCACTAGGCAAATATTCCCATTCATGCCCCACTAACCAAGTACATTCCAGGGGCCACTATTATCTACTACTACTGAGTATAAGAATATACAGAGAGACTAGTGCAACACAAGCTTTGTCATATTTCAGACATTTTACTAGAAAGATTTTCTAGAGGACACTGTACTTCCCATTTCCAAGTTCATGACATCCCTGTAGTAATTACAACAATTGCTTAAATGGAGAGAGCAACAGAAGGAAAGCATTCAATTATCTTTACCTGTGTTTGGAATTATAACAGTTTTGCCCTTCATGAAAAATGTTACTCACACTCTCTAATTTTACTGTTCATTTCCTCTCTCCGTTCCATATGGGAATATTTTTTTAAATCTAGAAACAAGGAGAAGCAGCATCTTTAAACCAGCCAGTTCTCTCTGAACCAATAATGGCTTTCCAGAACAAAAGTTAGCTCAGTTAGGGAACCTCCTGTCACAGACTAGCCCCTCCCTTAAGCACTTTCCTGTGCTGGGCTAAAGCATGACAGATGTGCCTGCCTCAGTTTCCCTCTTTCTTCTGACAAAAAGGCACATAGGCTCTCAGTGCATAATACGAAGCTTACCCCTGGGTATAATTTCATGCAATTCTTTCCCCAAATCTTGCAGTACAACTATTTTCCATTTTCCACAATAAACATAAAGCAGCTTTTCCCCCATTTCCCTGTCCAGGGACATCAGCAGCAAGCTACCCATCCAAGAGTCAATAGCAGCACTTTGTTATCAGTTCCTTTGGCCCTTGGCCCTCCCTGCCTGAGAGTGACCAATCTTCCCAAAGCCCTTCATCCTGACGGCTCCCCTTCTTGCAGTGTTCCCCTCTTCCAGGCCTTCCTGCCTGGGAGTCCTTCCCTTTCTCAAAGGGATTCATTCCCCCACAACAATCCTCTTGCTTCCGGGCTAGGCTTCCTCTGACCAAGCTAGACCTTCTCCTTTGCCTGAGGGCCTTTGTCTGAGCCTTCCATTCATCAGGGATCCCCAGCTTTAGTCAGTTCTCACCAACAGCTTTCATCCAAGCACCTCACTGGCAGATCACAGTTAACTGCTCTCCTTCCAAATGCATCTATCTCCAAAGCAACTCCCACCAACTCTTCCTTGATCCTTCTCTCCTCTCAGGGTCTCAGACAGCTCTCAACTGCCCCATCCTGACACTCTCAGGTTCTGACCCACCAGGTCTCTGACTCACCTGGTCTCCTCCATCTGGGACCCCTCTCTTAAGCCTAATTGGGGGGTTGAAATGACCAGTCACAGGTGAACTGGCTTCTTCCCTTTTAAAAAGTCCAGTGCCACACTGACACCTCTGTTTTAGGTAAGTCCCAATAAACAGTCTAAATGATGCATTACAAATATATCTTGTCCAACAAACACTGAACGATGAACACCCATTCCATTAACTTTGTTTAAGAGTGGCTTTTCTGAGATGACTTAATGAAAATTACTGGATAGTATTGTGCCTATACACTCACTAAATAGTTTATGAGCATTTACAATTATTGCTTAACTATTGTGAAATAATTTTAAAAATGTAAAATTTAAAATTTATGACCTGTACCTTATCCAGAGGCCTCTCATATAACGCTCACTAAACAATATTGGTACACTAATGACAATTTGAGGATTTTAAAATACAATGGAGTACATTATGTTAGACACAAAAGACATTTTTAATAATTTGAAAAACAAAACTTGGACTATCTGGAACAGGCGGTGAAGAATTGGAGATACTGAAGATACTGGAGTCAGTTTATAATCCATTTGATGGGCTGCTAAAGGAAATCAAGTACCAAAAAGGATCTAATATATGTCACACAGCCTCACTTGGTTCCAAAAATATATATCCGCTTGAGTACAAATTATACTTAAGGGATAATGTTCATGGCAGAGGAGTACATGAAGCAATAAATAGCTTTTGTGGGTGATTAAATGCCAAAGCTCTTAAATGCAAATTCCACTTACTACCAGTGCATACCATGGCCATGGATGTTATTCCTTATAAACGACAAGACAAAAGAAACTTCAATAAACCAAGACATAAAAAGGAGATGAACGGTACCACACTATAAGATGACCCTTTAGATGAGGGAGAATAAGATTTCTATAGCTATTCCAAAGAACACTTACAAAATAGTTCACGGTAAGTGTAATGTTGCTGATGTTCACTGTCTACACTGTAGCACTTGGTATTTTGACCAGTTTGCATATTAGTTATCAAAACACTTGGTCTGAAATGTACTGTGTTAATGGTTTTGGTCACCAAAGGTGATATCAGGCAAATGTTTCCATGATGTTTCATGGGGAAAACAAACTCATCATCATATAATAAATCACATTGTGAGGACAACTTTATGAGAGTCCGAGAAAGTGAAGGATACGTTCTTCCACATGTGGATTCTACTCAAACCGCAAGGGGAAATAACTAGTACAGAGCTAATCTCTTTTTACCCTTCCCTCCAACTGTTTATTACATTACTTAGTATGCTGAGATTTGAATGACATTGAAAGCACTTTGGAGCAGGGATTGCGTTTGTACGACTAGCCAAATATATATATTTTAATACATAATAATGGGGTAGATTTTCAATGGCAAAAGCAGCAGTTAGGAAACCATCTCCTGTTGACTTTCATCTATATAATGTCACGTACAGTAAGAGCGGCGTATCTAAGGTAGACCATATTTAGAGGATGGAAGAGTCTATCCTGAGAAGCAGTGACTGTAACAAGGACTTGTGGTTCATGGTGGATAATCAGCTGAACATGAGCTCCCAGTGTGACATTGTGACAAAAAGGGCTACTGAGATCCTTGGATAAATAAAGAGGTGTATCTTGTGTAGGAGCAGGAAGGTTACATTACCTCTTTATCTGGCACTGTTGCACTTGGTACTGGAATCTTGTGTCCAGTTCTGGTGTTCACAAGTCAAGAAGAATGTTAAAAAACTGGAGCGGGTTTGAGCCACAAGAATGATTAAAAGATTGGAAAACTTCCCTTTATAAGGAAAGATTCAAGAAGCTCAACATTGTTTGCTTGCCCCCAGTTTACCAAGCAATCCAGATTGCTCTGTATTAGTGCCCTGTCTTCTTCATTATTTGCCACTCCCCCAATTTTTGGGTCATCTGCAAAGTTTATCAGTGATGCTTTTATGTTTGTATCAGGTCATTGATAAAAATGTTAAATAGCTTAGGGCCAAGAACAGATCCTTGTGGGACCAGATTATAAACACCCACTCCACAGTGATTTCCCATTTAGAGGGGATTCCCCATTTACATTTTGGGGATAAGGGGTGACCACTTACATGGGGAACTGAAAAGCGTAAATAAATGGCTCTTCAATCTAGCAAAGATATAGCAAGATCTAATGGCAGGAAGTGGAACCTAGAGAAATTCAGACTAGAAAAAAGTTGCACATTTTTAACAGTGAAGGTAATTAATCATTCGAACAACTTACCCAGGATGGTGGAATTTTTTAAAATCTAGTTTAAACAGGAATTAATTAATGGAAGTCCTATGGCTTGTGTTATACAGGTGGTCAGACTAGATGATCACAATGGTCCCTTCTGGCTTTATAATCTATGAATCCATGTACCCTTTATGACTTTGAGAATCGCTCCCAATAACAACAGCAGAAACAAAAAGTACTAAGAATATTGCAAGATGATTGTTGATGATTCACAAACAAGCAGAACTGCCAAATTCATAAACTAAACTATTCACCTCGGTACCTGGAGCAAGTCCTCAAGGAATCCATTTTGAAGAACTTGGAGGAGAGGAAGGTGATCAGGAACAATCAACATGGATCCACCAAGGGCAAGTCATGCCTGACCAACCTGATTGCCTTCTATGATGAGATAACTGGCTCAGTGGATATGGGGAAAGTAGTGGATGTGATATATCTTAACTTTAGGAAAGCTTTTGATATGGTCTCCCACAGTATTCTTGCCAGCAAGTTAAAGAAGTATGGGCTGGATGAATGGACTATAAGGTGGATAGAAAGCTGGCTAGATCGTTGGGCTCAACGGGTAGTGATTAATGGCTCGATGTCTAGTTGGCCACTGGTATCAAGCAGAGTACCCTAAGGGTCGTTCCTGGGGCTGGTTTTGTTCAACATCTTTATTAATGATCAGGTTGATGGGATGGATTGCATTCTCAGCAAGTTTGCAGATGACACTAAACTGGGGGGAGAGGTAGATATGCTGGAGGGTAGGGATAGGATACAGAGTGACCTAGACAAATTGGAGGATTGGGCCAAAAGAAATCTGATGAGTTTCAACAAGGACAAGTTCAGAGTCTTGCACTCAGGAAGGAAGAATCCCATGTACTGCTACAGGCTGTGGACCGACTGGCTAAGCAGCAATTCTGCAGAAAAGGACCCAGGGATTACAGTGGATGAGAAGCTGAATATGAGTCAGCAGTGTACCCTTGTTGCCAAGAAGGCTAACGGCATATTGGGCTGCATTAGTAGAAGCACTGCCAGCAGATGGAGTGAGTGATTATTCCCCTCTATTCGGCACTGGTGAGGCCACACCTCGAGTATTGCATCCAGTTTTGGTCCCTCCACTACAGAAGGGATGTGGACAAACTGGAGAGAGTCCAGAGAGGGTAATAAAAATTATCAGGGGGCTGGGGCACATAACTTACGAGGCGAGGCTGAGGGAACTGGGCTTGTTTAGTCTGCAGAAGAGAAGAGTGAGGGGGGATTTGATAGCAGTCTTCAACTACCTGAAGTGGGGTTTCAAGAGGATGGAGCTTGGCTGTTCTGAGTGGTGACAGATGACAGAACAAGGATCAATGGTCACAAGTTGCAGTGGGTGTAGGTTGGATATTAGGAAACACTATTTCTCTAGGATGGTGATGAAGCACTGGAATGGGTTACCTAGGGAGGTGGTGGAATCTCCATCATTAGAGGTTTTTAAGGCCCAGCTTAACAAAGCCCTGGCTGGGATGATTTCGTTGGTGTTGGTCCTGCTTTGAGCAGGGGGTTGGACTAGATGACCTCCTGAGGTCTCTTGCAACCCTAGTCTTCTGTGATTCTATCTATGACACTTTACATGCCCTGAAGAGCCTATACAGTGGATCCCACAGTAAAGGTATACACTAGTCAGCCATTCAGGTATCTCAAATGGAAATGAGGTGATATTATAAAGCATGGTGAACAAACGATTAGTCACTTTGGTCAACTCTGTGAAGGGAATGTAACCTCCGACAATAAGATGATATTACTATGGAAACTTTTTAAAGAGTCCCCACACAATACTCTGCAACTCTCAGCTCTAAACCCATATTATTTAAACATTAGTAACTTTGTTTTAGCTCCTACTAATTCAGCGTAGCCATTTTATAGTCTAAGTATTTCTGCTGTTATTCTCTCTGTTACTATAAAGTTGTACGTCTGAAGAAGAAAAAAGGAACACATAATTAGTACTTTAAATTTCATTAAAGAATAGAGGTCAGATTTATACCTGACTTTCCTCTCTCTAGTGTTCTGAATCCCCCCAAAAGCTGAACAAGGACAAGACACATTCATCCTGAGTCCCATTCTGGCTCAGATTGAACTGATTTTTCTTTCTAGTGAATACGAGAGCAGGGGCAAGCGGGTCAAACCAGGTTTTAGAATAGCCTGAAGTCCAGCTCTAATAATACAGAACATTTCGAGGGCTCTTACTGTGTCAGGGTAGTCCTTAATCTCCCCCACTAGGAATACAGAAACACTAAAAATATCCTAGCAACATTCTAGTTTGGGTACACTCTAACTAGCTAAAATTCCCTTTGTAGGTTCTTTTGGCTACATTATTCTTATCCATTTCTTGCCCCAACGTTTTGTGCAGTGTTGCTGTGTATCAACAAAATAGCTGCTCATTTCTGCCCAGAGGTGGCTGCTTTTCAGTGATAAGTGAATTTACCGGTACGTGTACATATTTTGGGTCAGACCTTCAGCATAGCTCCATTGATTTCACTTTATAACAGCTGAAGACCTGGTCTAATATTTGTTAAATGTAAATTCTTAATTCTGAAGGATTTCCAAGCATGTTGTAAATTCACATACAAAGAACCCATTCTTGACAGTTCTGCTGCTGTGTATGCACTGTGCACTTCTGACAGGCACGACTTGTGTAGTGATAGGGAAGATACCTATACTGAAAGGTATGCTTTAAAAACTGTTTTCTGAATATGGTTTTTATATATGGAAAAAAAGCAGAGAATGCAGTTTAATAAGTGAAAGAAGCTTATATAGTACAAGAAAAATATTCTTAGAGGTTTGAGTCCAGCTCATATTAAAACATTATTTGACATAGCTGTCCATAACAATAACACAATGTCACCACAACAAATGGCTGTGAAATTTGAGGTAATTGAATGCTGTGAATTTTCCAAATGTTTCCCAATTACCGAAACACCTGTGCACATTAATTTTACGTTAATCCATTGCAAAATGCAACAATGAGCATCAAGAGTCTACATAACTTCTCATTTATAACCTGTAGCCTATTGTTTGCCTGCTTTACTGCAATAAAGGGGCATAATTCAAAGTGAATTTAAATGACTTTTTATATGCTGCTCACAAGGTACACAGAAGCCACCAATTCCTTTACTTAGTAATACTAAGTCTTCTGATTTTTGCATTCATATACCACATTTAAAAGAAAATGACACTGATATAAGCATAAGGATAACACCAAAATAAAAGTTAGAACTAGCACAAGATAAAAATGGGCTGGGAGGAAATTCCATCTGTTAATATACAATATAAGCTTTGAATATAGAGACTGTCAATGTGCCAAAGCTGTATTCCACATAAGAGGACAGTGACAATGGCACTGTAATTGTTTTATGTGGTTATCTGTTGGGACTTTGACTCTCACTGGGCAGGTGTTTCCACACCTGCCCAGAGCTTCTGTCTCTTTTTAAAAAAAGGAGTACTTGTGGCACCTTAGAGACTAACCAATATATTTGAGCATGAGCTTTCGTGAGCTATAGCTCACTTCATCGGATGCATACTGTGGAAACTGCAGAAGACATTATATACACAGAGACCATGAAACAATACCTCCTCCCATCCCACTCTCCTGCTGGTAATAGCTTATCTAAATTGATCATCAAGTTGGGCCATTTCCAGCACAAATCCAGGTTTTCTCACCCTCCGCCCCCCCCCCACACAAACTCACTCTCCTGCTGGTAATACCCCATCCAAAGTGACCACTCTCTTCACAAAGTGTATGATAATCAAGGTGGGCCATTTCCTGCACAAATCCAGGTTCTCTCACCCCCTCACCCCACTCCAAAAACCACACACACAAACTCACTCTCCTGCTGGTAATAGCCTATCCAAAGTGACCACTCTCCTTACGACGTGCATGAAAATCAAGGTGGGCCATTTCCAGCACAAATCGAGGTTTTCTCACCCCCCCCCACACACAAACTCACTCTCCTGCTGGCAATAGCTCATCCAAACTGACCACTCTCCCCACAACGTGCATGACAATCAAGGTGGGCCATTTCCAGCATAAATCGAAGTTTAACCAGAACGTCTGGGGGGGGGGGGGTAGGAAAAAACAAGGGGAAATAGGCTTCAGGAGGAGTCCACCTAGAGTCCACCTAGAATCCTTCTTTTTGTAGTGTTGGTAGGGAGGCCTCTGTGGATTAGTATGTTGTTCAGAGGTATTTTGGAATTATTCCTTGAGTCGGAGACGTCGAAAATAGGATTCTAGGTCACCACAGAACTGTATCATGTTCGTGGGGGTGGAGGGGCAGAAGGAGAGGCCCCGAGATAGGACAGCTGCTTCTGCTGGGCTGAGAGTATAGTTGGATAGGTTAACAATATTGCTGGGTGGGTTGAGGGAACCATTGCTGTAAGAAGGATTCTAGGTGGACTCCTCCTGAAGGTCGAAACAGCAGACTGGACTTCTACATAGAGTGCTTCCGCCGATGTGCACGGGCTGAAATTGTGGAAAAGCAGCATCACTTGCCCCATAACCTCAGCCGTGCGGAACACAATGCCATCCACAGCCTCAGAAACAACTCTGACATCATAATCAAAAAGGCTGACAAAGGAGGTGCTGTTGTCATCATGAGTAGGTCGGAATATGAACAAGAGGCTGCTCGGCAGCTCTCCAACACCACTTTCTACAAGCCATTACTCTATGATCCCACTGAGAGTTACCAAAAGCAACTACAGCATTTGCTCAAGAAACTTCCTGAAAAAGCACAAGATCAAATCCGCACAGACACACCCCTGGAACCCCGACCTGGGATATTCTATCTACTACCCAAGATCCATAAACCTGGAAATCCTGGGCGCCCCATCATCTCAGGCATTGGCACACTGACAGCAGGATTGTCTGGCTATGTAGACTCCCTCCTCAGGCCCTACGCTACCAGCACTCCCAGCTATCTTCGAGACACCACTGACTTCCTGAGGAAACTACAATCCGTTGGTGATCTTCCTGATAACACCATCCTGGCCACTATGGATGTAGAAGCCCTCTACGCCAACATTCCACACAAAGATGGACTACAAGCCATCAAGAACACTATCCCCGATAATGTCACGGCTAACCTGGTGGCTGAACTTTGTGACTTTGTCCTTACCCATAACTATTTTACATTTGGGGACAATGTATACCTTCAGATCAGCAGCACTGCTATGGGTACCCGCATGGCCCCACAGTATGCCAACATTTTTATGGCTGATTTAGAACAACGCTTCCTCAGCTCTCGTCCCCTAACGCCCCTACTCTACTTGCACTATATTGATGACATCTTCATCATCTGGACCCATGGAAAAGAAGCCCTTGAGGAATTCCACCATGATTTCAACAATTTCCATCCCACCATCAACCTCAGCCTGGTCCAGTCCACACAAGAGATCCACTTCCTGGACACTACAGTGCTAATAAACAATGGTCACATAAACACCACCCTATACCGGAAACCTACTGACCGCTATTCCTACCTACATGCCTCCAGCTTTCACCCTGACCACACCACACGATCCATCGTCTACAGCCAAGCTCTGCGATACAACCACATTTGCTCCAACCCCTCAGACAGAGACAAACACCTATCAAGCATTCTTACAACCACAATACCCACCTGCGGAAGTGAAGAAACAGATTGATAGAGCCAGAAGAGTTCCCAGAAGTCACCTACTACAGGATAGGCCTAACAAAGAAAATAACAGAAAGCCACTAGTCGTCACCTTCAGCCCCCAACTAAAACCCCTCCAACGCATTATTAAGGATCTACAACCTATCCTGAAGGATGACCCAACACTTTCACAAATCTTGGGAGACAGCCCAGTCCTTGCCTAGAGACAGCCCCCCAACCTGAAGCAAATACTCACCAACAACCACATACCACACAACAGAACCACTAACCCAGGAACCTATCCTTGCAACAAAGCCTGTTGCCAACTGTGCCCACATATCTATTCAGGGGACACCATCACAGGGCCTAATAACATCAGCCACACTATCAGAGGCTCGTTCATCTGCACATCCACCAATGTGATATATGCCATCATGTGCCAGCAATGCCCCTCTGCCATGTACATTGGTCAAACTGGACAGTATCTACGTAAAAGAATAAATGGACACAAATCAGATGTCAAGAATTATAACATTCATAAACCAGTCGGAGAACACTTCAATCTCTCTGGTCACGCAATCACAGACATGAAGGTCGCTATCTTACAACAAAAAAACTTCAAATCCAGAGTCCAGCGAGAAACTGCTGAATTGGAATTCATTTGCAAATTGGATACTATTAATTTAGGCTTAAATAGAGACTGGGAGTGGCTAAGTCATTATGCAAGGTAGCCTATTTCCCCTTGTTTTTTCCTACCCCCCCCCCAGACGTTCTGGTTAAACTTGGATTTGTGCTGGAAATGGCCCACCTTGATTGTCATGCACATTGTGGGGAGAGTGGTCAGTTTGGATGAGCTATTGCCAGCAGGAGAGTGAGTTTGTGTGTGTATGGGGGTGGGGAGGGGTGAGAAAACCTGGATTTGTGCAGGAAATGGCCCACCTTGATTTTCATGCACGTTGTAAGGAGAGTGGTCACTTTGGATAGACTATTACCAGCAGGAGAGTGAGTTTGTGTGTGTATGGGGATGGAGGGGTGAGAAAACCTGGATTTGTGCTGGAAATGGCCCACCTTGATTATCATGCACATTGTAGGGAGAGTGGTCACTTTGGATAAGCTATTACCAGAAGGAGAGTGAGTTTGTGTGTGTGTGTGTTTTGGGAAAAAGGGGGGGGGGTGAGAAAACCTGTATTTGTGCTGGAAATGGCCCACCTTGATTTTCATGCACGTCATAAGGAGAGTGGTCACTTTGGATGGGCTATTACCAGCAGGAGAGTGAGTTTGTGTGTGGGGTGGCGGAGGGTGAGAAAACCTGGATTTGCGCTGGAAATGGCCCAACTTGATGATCACTTTAGATAAGCTATTACCAGCAGGAGAGTGGGGTGGGAGGAGGTATTGTTTCATAGTGTCTGTGTATATAATGTCTTCTGCAGTTTCCACAGTATGCATCCGATGAAGTGAGCTGTAGCTCACGAAAGCTCATGCTCAAATAAATTGGTTAGTCTCTAAGATGCCACAAGTACTCCTTTTCTTTTTGCGAATACAGACTAACACGGCTGTTACTCTGAAACCTGTCTCTTTTTAGTATTTTAGCTGATATGCAGAGTGAAGAGTAATGTACTTTGAAAAAATCCATCTCCTTTTTTTAATGTGTATAGCTGTACATAAATGTTTGTATCTAAAGAACAATAGCAAAATTAGAGTTTCAGACATTCCAGCCAGAAGGTTAGAAAAGTCCCATTAACTTGTTCTTCTTCAGTCATGGATCTGGCTTTTGTTTCTGTTAAATTTTGAAGGGGAGAAAAATGTTCTGCTGTCATATAATTGCGTTACTTTACAGCCAATTTAGCTAATGATTCAAACACTTTCCTAAGGACAGCACCACCTGTGATAAGATGTAAAGTGTGAGCTGCATCGATTTTAAAGATTTTGAGGACTCTTTACTGCCATGGGAAGGGATTCTGTAAATACTCCTTGGAAAACTGCTGATTCCACATTTTGTGCTGGGTCCTGCAAAGTGCTAACCACCAAAACTCCCACTGATTTCACTGGAGTTAAGGGTGCTCAGCACCTTACGGAAATGATCAATTGAGCCCTTTGCGCAATTGAGCGCTTTGCTCCTGTTTCTAACCCTCAAATTCCCACTGTTAATACAACCTTCAGAATGCTGAGAGTTCCTTTTGGTCTCACTTCATGCTCCACCTAGGATTGAGTGACATCCATATGTAGGTTTCAGAGTGGTAGCCGTGTTAGTCTGTATCAGCAAAAACAACAAGGACTACTTGCGGCACCTTAGAGACTAACAAATTTATTTGGGCATTTTAGCCTACGAAAGCTTATGCCCAAATAAATTTGTTAGTCTCTACAGTAACTCTACAAGTACTACTCGGTTTTTTTATACATATATAGGGTTGCTCAGTACCTGAATTTGGATCTATTTGAATAGGAATGCATTGCAACTAGGCCACCAAGGTGTTTCTAAAATTGCATACTAGACACTTTTCAAAAATATGGCCTATTGGGTTATCAAGATTTGCAGTAATGCATACCTCTCAGATGAGAAATGGATCCTTCAATACTCTGTTCCTACATGGAGATGGTTATATGTTGTAGGAAATATTGAAGTGCAAGAAAATATTTTTGCTATCCTCTCTGCCATGCACTTGATTTCCCCAAACCAACATTAGCAAGATAAAAAAGGAAAGTAAAATAACCTCTGAGGGGCCCAAGAAGGGTATTATATTTATTATCAGAATGCTCTTTACAGAATATTTCATTTTGCCTATAAATCTGATTAGATTCATCGCCTAGCTTCTCAGTTCCTCAGTTGATTTATTACACTGTTAAGAGATTTATTATTAGACTTGTGACATTCATGTCATTAGAGTTAAAGTTCTGCTAGTATTTTCATTTTAAATGCTTATTTTCAAGTTTTATAATTCAGCTGTAAAAGTTTGCTGTATGATTAAACTTGAAACACAAGGTTTTGCTTCAGAAGCAATTTATGTGGCTGCCTTCTTAAGTTACAGGGTACAAAGAGGTTACATATACTTTTCATATCCCTATAATTAATAAAAGGATTGAATTTGTAAACTAAGTATTGCATGCTACTTTTTCAGAATGTGCCTGATCCAACTCCCATTGACATCAATGTTTTTAATGACTGTATTAGGAGCAGGATTGGGCACTGTCCTGAAGTCTATGATAAAAATGTCCTCCAGATTCCATTTTTAAAGTCTATTTTGGAGACATAAGGAAAATCCTCTTTATCTGGGCTTGACCACTGGGGTCTCCCATGATTGTCTAGCACCAAATTCTATGATACTTTATTTCCCAAATAATTTTTAAAGATAAGAATATTTAAAGGCATTTTTCCTGAAAACATTTTAGATTCTCTCTCTGCTGCCTCCTTCCCCCCGAACCCCAGCATAAAAAAAGAATGAAAGAAAAAGAGATCAACTGTGCACATGTACCTAGGGCAAAACTGAGATCAGTTTGGGATTTAGCCTATAAAGTTTTACATCAGAATGAGTTTGAAAACAAATATTTTCTCAGGGGCAAGTTTTTCAAAAGGTTCATTTTTCAAAGGACTCCTAAACCTTTTCCAATGTTGCTGTCAATCTGTGAGGAAATTTTTTTCATTAGTAATTATTTATTTGTTTTGCAATAGTTGCCAAAGGGCCCCCACTCAGAATTGGGGCCCCGAAAGCTCTTTTTGTTCTGTGTTTGTAGAGCACCTAGTACTGTGAGGTTCAAGTCCATGCAAGGGCTCGTACACATTAAAGTAAAATAAATAATAAGCTAATAAATAATGATTATACTGTGTTCTGAACAAACACATAAAGGGAGACACTTTCCCTGGCCCAGAGTAGCTTAAATGTTGCTTTACTTTTACACAGAAAAAAATACCCAGTTATTGGGTTTCAGGAGATGTTCTGGAGTTACAGCAGCTGCTGCCAGCTTCACCCCCTTTGCCGTTCCCAGATCCAGAATTTAGAGAATCATAGCCCCATCAGTCCCTCTCACTCCCAGGACACGTGGGATGGGGCTGTCCACAGAATTTCCCAAGGGACTGGCTCTTTAAGAAGACTCCAACATCCTCCAAGAAGGAAAGCCTAATCAGCAATGTCTGCCAGAAGCACCAGGAACCAGAATCAGATGGGATAAGCTGAACTACAGCCAGCCTTTGAGGATTAAGTACTTTGGTGGTACTCAGCTCTGGAACTCCCCACCTCCTAGCAGCACCAGGGGGCAGGGCTGTAAAAGTCTCAGGATGCCTGATAATGTCAACAGTTCCAAGTTCTGTGAGCTGTTCTGTGGGATTGTGCCTTTTGGGTGTGGGAGGTGTGGGCAAGGAGGTGGGAACTGACCAGAGGATAAGTAAGGGGCAGGTCTCAGCAGCATCTGCACAGCCTTGGACAATGGTAATATCACAGTGTATCTACCATAATTGATGAGTATCAATACACTTTCTGTCCTTTTGCATTATCTGCAAGGACCTAACACCTTGCTCCTGAATAATGGCAGCAGATAGAGTGGAAGAACCTTTAGAGTCCTAGGGGACTCTCAGCCCCGCATGGAGCAGGTACCCCTGTGAAGAGGGGCTAGGGAGGCTTATAGAGTGGGGGGAGGGGTGGGGAAAAGGGACACTGACTGAGGGAGCTTTGCAGGTTGGGTATGGATATGTCTATACTGCAATTAGACACCCACGACTGGCCTGTGCCTGACTGGGGCTTGCAGGGCTTGGGCTAAGAGGCTGTTTAATTGTGGTGTGAACATTTGGGCTTGGGAGGCAGCCCAAGCTCTGGGACTCTCCCACCTCACAGGGTCCTAGAGCCCAGGCTCCAACCACAGCTTCAACATCTGTACCTCAGTTGAACAGCCCCTTAGCCTGAGGCCAGACACAGGTTTTTAATTGCAGTGTAGACGTATCCAAAGAAGCCACCAAAGCAATCACTTCTGAGATGCTGGTCAGACACATTTAAAACAAAATCATAGGGCTAAGTAGGGGATAGTTTGCACAGAAGTGTGTGTGTCTGTGTGTGTGTGGGGGGGCTGGGAACAATTAGCCACATAAATAAGAGAATTAGTGTTGATATCAGGGTCAATTTTTGTTGGGGAATATAATAAGTGAACATGAAGGGTCACAGTTTGCTAGGGAATATTTAAAATTACAATTAAAAAATACATTGGAATTATTTGGAGACATTGAATGCAGCATTAGTTATCTCCATCCTCCTTTCAGCCTTTTCCCTCATATCAATCTCCCGTTTTCATTTGTCACATCTTAGTTTGCAAGTGGTTTGGGGCAAGGAGTAAGTCTATGTATTTGATAATGCTTGGCACAATACAATTATTATCATTAATAATACCACCAAGCTTTTATGTAATACTTTTCATCAGAAGGTCTCAGAGTACTTTACATTTTATAGATAAGGAAACTATGGTATGGAGAGGGAAAGTGACTGGACCGAGGTCACTCAGCTGATCAGTGGCAGAACCAAGAAAAGAACACTGTGCTCTACCCACGACCTCCCCTGGACCCCTTATCTTCAGTAGGCCCTTTGGGCACTATAAGAGCAACAGCAAACATTATTAATATTTTTGTAAGACACTGAAGTTGTTTCTTCTTTAAATCACTGCTACCCCTTTCCCCAGATAATAGTCTTTTAGGCCCTGATTCTTTAAAGACTTATCCTAATATTCACACTTCACTTCGTTTTCAGTGGGACTACTCATCTGCTTAAAATTTAATCAGAGGAGTAAGTCTTTACAGGTCAGAACTTTAGAGAAGTCCCAGCAGTCACCTCTGAGACCGTGGCCAGCTATAGTGTGCAGGGTTGCATTTTGTGTATAGGTGGCAAAGCTTTATAGTAGGGCTGTCGATTAATCGCAATTAACTCGCGTGATTAACAAAAAAAAATTAATCGTGATTTAAAAAATTAATCACACTGTTAAACAATAGAATACCAATTGAAATTTATGAAATATTTTGGATGTTTTTCTACATTTTCAAATATATTTATTTCTATTACAATACAGAATTCAAAGTGTATTCTTGATTACAAATATTTGCACTGTAAAACACAGAAGAAATAGTATTTTCCAATTCACCTCATACAAGTACTGTAGTGCAATCTCTTTATCATGAAAGATTAACTTACGAATGTAGATTTTTTTTGTTACATAACTGCACTCAAAAACAAAACAATGTAAAACTTCAGAGCCTACAAGTCCACTCAGTCGTACTTCTTGTTCAGCCAATCAAGTTTGTTTACATTTACGGGAGAGACTGCTGCCTGCTTCTCATTTACAATGTCACCTGAAAGTGAGAACAGGCATTCACATGGCACTTTTGTAGCCAGAGTTGCAAATTATTTACATAGTAGGTATGCTAAACATTCGTATGCCCCTTCATGCTTCGGCCACCATTCCAGAGGACATGTTTCCATGCTGATGATGCTCATCAAAAAAATCATGTGTTAATTAAATTTGTGACTGAACTCCTTGGAAGAGTAGGTCTCCTGTTCTGTTTTACCCATATTCTGCCATATATTTCATGTTATAGCAGTCTCAGATGATGACCCAGCAAATGTTCTTTTTAAAAACATTTTCACAGCAGATTTGACAAAACACAAAAAAGGTACTAATGTGAGATTTCTAAAAATAGCTACAGCACTCAACCCAACGTTTAAGAATCTGAAGTGCCTTCCAAAATCTGAGGGGGATGAGGTGTGGAGCATGTTTTCGGAAGTCTTAAAAGAGCAACATTCTGATGCGGAAACTACAGAACCTGAACCACCAAAAAATAAAGTCAACCTTCTGCTGCTGGCATCTGACTCAGATGATGAAAATGAACATGCGTCTCTCTGCTCTGCTTTGGATCGTTATCGAGCAGAACCCGTCATCAGCATGGATGCATGTCCTCTGGAATGGTGGTTGAAGCATGTAGGGACATATGAATCTTTAGTGCATCTGGCACGTAAATATCTTTTGACGCCAGCTACAACAGTGCCATGTGAATGCCTGTTCTCACTTTCTGGTGACATCGTAAGCAACAAGCAGGCAGTATTATCTCCTGCAAATTGTAACCAAACTTGTTTGTCTGAGCGATTGGCTGAACAAGAAGTAGGACTGATTGGACTTGTAGGCTCTAAAGTTTTACATTGTTTTATTTTTGAATGCAGTTATTTTTTGTACATAATTCTACATTTGGAAGTTCATCTTTCATGATGAAGAGATTGCACTACAGTACTTGTATTAGGTGAATTGAAAAATACTATTTCTTCTGTTTTTTACAGGGCAAATATTTGTAATAAAAATAATACTATAAAGTGAGCACTGTACACTTTGTATTCTGTGTTGTAATTGAAATCAATATATTTGAAAATGTAGAAAACATCCACAAATATTTAAATAAATGGTATTCTATTATTGTTTAACAACGTGATTAATCACAATTAATTTTTTAATCACGTGATTAATCACGATTAATTTTTTTAATCACTTGACAGCCCTGCTATATAGATTTGTTATGCAAGAAAAAGTAAACAGACCTAAAATTTCTATGAACAGAAATTCTACCACACAAACTTTTTGCACAATAATGGTGTCAGTAAATATGGTTAATCTATAACAGCAACATCAATAGGGCTTTTACCTCACAGCTTTTACAGCACAGTCACTCCTCTGATACAGACTACCATGTATATTGTCTGCCAAGATTTCCACCAGGTAGTAATCCACATTTCATTAAGCCCCTAATGATGTATTAATATGCATTTTTCAAAGTATCCAAGATATTCAATCTCTGTAGTAAATAATATATTCATTTAAAACCCTAAATAGATAAATAGTTAAGGGGCATCTTAAAATGTCTGCAAAATAATGATTTAGGTTTTCTTGCTGTTCCTTGAGATCTCAGATCAGAGTCTATGTAATCCCACACCATATGCATGACAAATGCCTAGACACAACAGGATAATTTAAGGATGAAGGGTCACCTTGACTTTAAGGTTGATGACTTTTGGCAATTGTGTAACAACTTTCCACCCTTTAAGCATCATTTCTACATGAGTTAGTGACTGTTTTTTTCTCTCGTTCAAGTGAAAGTTCTTTTGATGTACTGTACTAATTTGCTCATTTTCCATCAAAAGAGAAAGAATCAAATAAGGCAAATAAAAGCTTTAATAGTGCCACATTTTGACAATTTTATTGGACACTGTTAAAGCTAGGGTAAGCTTGAAGTGATACATTTTTAATATTGCACTTTGCCTTTCACAAACAGCCTAATATTTCTCCCCCCCCCCCTCAGTTTGACTTCAATGGGAGTTGGGCATTTACCTTTCCTCTGTGCTTCTTAAAATCTCTAGGCTACTTCAGAAATACCACTATTTCGTTTATTACAGGAAATAGTGCATATGAACTAACTGAAAAATAAATTACCCCAGTGTGTGTTTAAAACGTTGGGTTGTACAGATATACATGATGGACAAAATCCTGATCTCAGTGTCTCTAGTGTGGCTCCTCACAACTCCACTTAACTCTGCAGAACAATTTAGAATTCATACTCATGCATATGACATCAGAATATAACTTTGTGCTTATCTTCACACTCCTGGCTGGCTGGAAAATGCCTGCATGCTGGAAATTAACTTGTACGTTATTCCATAACCATTATCTCTCTGTTTAAGCCTTTCTGGGATTCAATCAATTGCATAGCAAATGAAGACAAATAAATAAGGTTTGATAATTACTGGCTTAACTTCATAAACATTCCTCATTGTAGGATGCTACCACACTCATTAAGTATCTCTGTTCAGAACTGCAAAATAAGAACAGTTAAATCAAGGAAGTCAGGACTGATCATTGTCAAAAGGCTTAGTAAATAATTTCTCTGATAGACCTGAACCTGAACAATGACGTCGTACTATGTGAATTTGCATCAGAAGTTTTTGGGCCAGTTCCTCAGCTTGGGTAAAGTAGCTCATAGCTTCAATGACTTCACTGGAAAAATACTGATTTACTCCATCTGAGGAACTGGACTAGGTTTTTTTAAGTATTTGTTCAGATCAGAATGTGATAATGCTGTCAGGTGCCATGTCACCACCTGTGTGATAAATAAAGGGGGGGGATAGTTCCCTTTGATGAACACCTAGCCAGTCAGTCAGCTGTAAAATTCCTCTTGGTGTCTGTTCTCTGCTTGATTTACCTGTAAAGGGTTAAAAAGCCCACAGGTAAAAGAAAAGGAGTGGGCACCTGACCAAAAGAGCAAATGGAAGGTACAACTTTTTAAAATAGGGAAAGAAACTTTCCCTTTGTCTGTTGTTCTCTGGGCTGCAGGGACATGGAGCAGCAATGCTATAAGCAGAAATGCTGTGTAAGGTTTGAACCAGGTATTAAAAAGTATCTTCCATACCTAGAAGAAATAATTTGGACAGGGAATGTTTAGTTAGATGCTCTCAGGTTTATTTCTTATTTTCGCTTGTGGATCTCCTCTGTGCTAACCCAAGAAGCTTTTGTTTGCTTGTAACCTTTAAGCTGAACCCCCAAGAAAGGTGTTTTGGATGCTTAATTTTTGTAATTGTTTCTTTTAAGATCTCGCAGAAAGCCTAACTTTCAGATGTATTTTTTTCCTTTTTGTTTTAATAAAATTTACCTTTTTTAAGAACAGGATTGGATTTTTGGTGTCCTAAGAGGTTTGTGTATGTTGTTTGATTAGCAGGTAGCCACAGCTAATTTCCTTTGTTTTCTTTCTCAGCTCTTCCCTGGAGGCAGGGTGAAAGAGCTTGAGGGTACCCCCAGGGAGGAATTCCCAAGTGCTCCTTCCTGGGTTCAAAGGGGTTTTTTGCAATTGGGTGGTGGCAGCATTTACCAAGCCAAGGTCAGAGAAAAGCTGTGACCTTGGGAGTGTAATACAAGCCTGGAGTGGCCAGTATTAATTTTTAGAATCCTTGTGGGCCCCCACCGTCTGCACTCGGAGTGACAGAGTGGGAATTCAGCCTCCACAATCCTCCCTTCCTGCATGCATACACAAAGGGTCCCATAGTGGGCCACCTTTTAGAGGAGCAGATTGCACCATCCTTTAGGTGATTCTTTGAAGACATTATACTCAATATGCCTCCTGGGGCAATGAAATGACACCCTGCCCCCCTACCTGGTGCCTAAATGGCACAATTTGATCCTAAGGCACAACATTTAATCAAAGTCCCTTCTAGTCATCTCTTGTGGCAGTCCTGGCAGAATTAGAGATTCTTCTGCATATCTTATTATAAAAGTAGGGCATAATGATGGTGTGTTGGTCAACATTTCCCCTAAGTAAAACAGGTTCTAATAGTTTTGGGTGCATATATACTACTCCTGAGTGCAGAGGGGCTGTGCTTTTTGCTAACACTGTCCACTATAAATCACTATAGTGATTCATTACTCTTCAAAGGTGTTTGGGATACTAAGAATGTGAAAAGAAACATATAAAAGGAAATTCTGTTTTCTATGGGGAATTCCTTACTTAGTTTTCAATCAATTCTTAGAAGCTTTGCCTGAGCTAAAAATCAGCAAGGACTTTAGGATTAGACCCTGTATAAGGATTTAATATTTATACAGGGCTATATGGGGAAAAAAACATGTATATAGAAAAAACCTCCAGGAAAACGAGGGATGAATCTAATGGATTTTACTCAGTATGTTTCCCTCAATGGGAAGAGTACCTGGGGTTCACAAAGGAATAGGAAGCTAAGCACCAAAACTCTGTAGTAAAAGAAGGTCTCATCCATGCAGATTTCAGAGCTGCCAGTGTCTGTGCCACATTCTAAGCAAAAGATGCAGATGGCATTTAATGCTGGTTACATCAGCTCAGTAGGTGAGGGGAGCACGTTACATAGAATTGCTCTTCCCAGTATTCACCTCAGCATTCTCCCACCAGACCAAAGGAGCCCTGACAGCATGACATAACTATGCAGGAACTTCTGTGGGCTCCAGGGATGAAGGTGCTAGCCTGAACAGAGGCTGTTCCTGAGTTTAGGGGCTCTTGTACTTGTTTTTGCCTAACTTGGCTTCCTCCCTTGAGAAGCACAGAATGACAGAAGTATAGAAACCACAATATTTAATTTCTTCTTAGCTCAGAGAATAGCTCTTCTCTCTCAGAAAACATATCCACCCTATATTAGTGATTAAAACTTCTGGGCCAATCCTCAGCTGGTGTAAATTGGCATAGCTCCACTGATCTCAATGGAACTACACTGACTTATATCAACTAAGGATCTGGCCCTTTATCCTGCTCATAATACCTATTAGCATTTCTTTGCTGGCAAAGTACCCCACAACAAGGCTCTTAGAGCACTTTTCATCTATCAAATGTTCTACAAGCATTGATTAATCCCATGTGCTCATATTACCGTTTCTCTGAATTATGTACATTCTAAACCATCTGAATTCAATGGCATCCATAAAGCTAAAGAGGTTTCCCATTTACATGAATGCCTTTAATATATTGGGATGGACAGAAATATTGAATTATCAAGAGTGTTTCAAATCAGTCCATACTACCTAAATGTGAAAGGTTTCTTATTTCCTGAATCATCCATCCATCATTCAGCACAGCTTTCATTACAGTAAAACCTAGGTAACAGCAAAACAAAGTTTTAATTTAGTGATGTTAGGTTCTTTGAAACAAAATCTCTCTGTTAGTTTATTTGTATCTCTCTCTCTACTCCCTGTTGTTAACCATGAAATATAAGGCACTAAATATTAATGTAGGTTTTCTTCGGGTTGCACAGTAAACTTAAGTAACAAGTTTATATATACAATCACAATCCATTCTACTGATTTATGGTTTTTTTCTCTGCTTCCTCTGTATTACACTCAATAAACACATAGCCATACATTATGCATCCTATTAGTTATCTCCAATACTCTCCCATCTAAAGGAGTTTTACAATAATGAGATATCAAATAGTGGACCAAAGGCTTCACCTCATACTTCTCTAATGTCTAATGAAAAATGGTCAGTAAACAAGGTAAAGTTGGACTGATAGCTATGGTGACATATTTGTTTGTCAGAAACTAGATGGTGAGGGGAAAATCTCTGTTTTTGGCTTCCCTCTGTTATGTGTGCACACCCCAACTGCAATGTAACATGGAGGTGGGAAATCATAGGCTGTTTCACCTTTTTAGAAGTGGTTACTGAAAGACAAATGGGAAGGAGGGTAAAATACAGAAATTACCATATGGACAATATTCAGAATGTTGACTCTAATCACAGTCTACGTGTGACGGGATTTAGAAATACGATGATTTGAACATTGTTAATTAGCAGCTACCACCACTGGAAGTAGGATCTTGAAATGGGAAAAATATCTTCTTAGATCAAATGAGCATCCTGCTCAAAGGTGTACCAGGACACCTTATGAACCAAGGACAATTAAACCCAGGCCTGATTAAATGCATCCTAGAATACTCAAGGAGCTGACTGAGGAGATATCTGATCCATTAGCAATTATCTTTGAAAAGTCATGGAAGATGGGAGAAATTCCAGAAGACTGGAAAAGGGCAAATATAGTGCTAATCTATAAAATGGGAAATAAGGACAACATGGGGAATTAAAGACCAGTCAGTTTAACTTCTGTACCCTGAAAGATAATGGAGAAAATAATTAAGCGATCAATTTGCAAACGTCTAGAAGATAATAAGGCAATAAGTAACAGTCAGCATGGATTTGTCAAGAAAAAATTGTGTGAAACCAGCCTGATAGCGTTCTTTAACAGGGTAACACACCCTGTGGATAGGAGGTAAGTGGTAGATGTGGTATATCTTGACTTTATTAAAGCTTTTGACAGTGTCTCGCATGACCTTCTCATAAACAAACAAGGGAAATGCAACCTAGATGGAGCTACTATGAGGTGGGTGCAAAACTGCTTGGAAAACTGTTCCCAAAGAGTAGTTATTAGTGGTTCACAGTCATGCTGGAAGGGCAAAACACGGGCGGTCCTGCAAAGATCAGTTCTGGGTCTGGTTCTGTTCAATATCTTCATCAATTATTTAGATAATGGCATAGAGAGTAAACTTATAAAGTTTGCGGGTGATACCAAGCTGGGAGGGGTTGCAAGTGCTTTGGAGGATAGTACTGTAATTCAAAATGATCTGGACAAACTGGAGAAGTGGTCTGAAGTAAATAGGATGAAATTCAATAAAGACAAATGCAAAGTACTCCGTTTAGGAAGGAACACTTAGTTCCACACATACAAAATGGGAAATGACTGCCTAGGAAGGAGTAATGTGGAAAGGGATCTGGGGGTCATAGTGGACCACTAGCTGAATATGAGTCAACAGTGTAACACTGTTGCAAAAAAAAGCAAACATCATTCTGGAATGTATTAGCAGCTGTGTTGTAAGCAAGACACCAGAAGAAATTCTTCCACTCTATTCCGCACTGATTAGGCCTCAGCTGGAGTATTGTGTCCAGTTCTGGGTGCCATATTTCAGGAAAGATATGGACAAATTGGAGAAAGTCCAGAGAAGAGCAACAAAAATGATTAAAGATCTAGAAAACATGACCTATGAGAGAAGATTGAAAAAAATGGGCTTGTTTAATCTGGAAAAGTGAAGATTGAGAGGAGACGTGAAAGCAGTTTTCAAGTACATAAAAGGTTCTTCTTAACCTTCTGAGGATAGTTCAAGAAGCAATGGGCTTAAATTGCAGCAAGAGAGGTTTAGGTTGGACATTAGGGAAAAACTTCCTAACTATCAGGGTGGTTAAGCACTGGAATAAATTGCTTAGGGAGGTTGAGAAATCTCCATCATTGGCGATTTTTAAGAGCAGGTTAGACAAACACCTGTCAGGGATGGTCTAGATAATATTTAGTCCTGCCATAAGTGCAGGGAACTGGACTAGATGACCTCTCGAGGTCCCTTCCAGTCCTATGATTCTATGAAAACAGAGTATTACAAAGGTCTTTGTTACATTTTAAGATGGGTTTGAAGTAGATCTGATTTTTAAATATTCTCATGATTGAAAGCAAAGGACAGAATTATATCTTAACCAAAAACAAAAAGGAAATAATAAATTATCCTCTACTGTTCTGAATAGGGGAGATGCAATCTAGAACAGGTGACAAATGAAGGGTGCATATAATTAAATGAGGCTACACAGCATGCATATAAAGTACTACCAAAATATTATAGAGTAATGGTCCAAAACATTGTAGCAAAAGTACTTAAAGCTACTGCATAGCATTTTAGACAAATTATGTAGTAATTTTTGAGAGAATACGATGGATTGTGATACCACAAATATTTGAAGGAAGCTAGAATCAAAAATATGTGGTAGATGGCTTATAGCAGAGTCAATAAAAATATATTATGATATCCTTTTTACTGTTTTTTACTGTAGGCAGAAAGCTGCCCCAATCTTGAGTTTTTCTGTAATCTTGCCTCAGTGTGTGTTGTTAAGACTAATACTTGGTCAGTACAGCTGTGGTAGGTCAGAAACCCACTTGTTCGTCTGGTAACACTGCTTCAACAAGCAGCATTATCCTGCAAGTAATATTCCTGCAGAGAAGTGATAAGGACAAGTACAATGAAGGATTGCTGGTTGGCCTCCCAGATTTGGCAATGGAATTTACGATAATCTTGCGCTAGATCTTAGGGACAAATCCCGAAGAATGAATATTGAAGAACAATGCTGCCAGCCATTTCCAATCCTTGGCACCAAGATTTTAAAGACATTCTGGAAAGACATCATCAGGTCCTGCACCTTTTTTGGCTTTCATGAATAAGAGGGCCTTACTTACCTCCTCAACAGTGAAGAGGAATGATGGGGGGAGGAATTGGGTAGTGAGCTGATTGATTGTCTGAGCTCTGTGAGCACTTTGCAATTAATAAGCTTCTCCCCTAGGGCTTTTGAGTTCATAAGAAGTGTTCTTGCAATCATATCAGTTGAGACTTCAGGGTTTCAATATTTCACTGGATTTGCACCCCAAGCTTTCTGAACTGAGTAAAGTCCAGAGCTTCAATCATCTTGATCCATTTTTGATGGAGAGCTAAGTTCAGTCACTCTATTTGGGCCGCCAGTCATTTGGTACATCTTTAATAATCTTTCTGTTTCTGATTTCCAGCAAGGGAGGCATCCTTTTCAATGGCTGCAAGGGAGGATTTTTCTTGCAGCTATTTGAATGAGCTGGGTGAAACAATCTAAATTATTGGGCTTTGGTGGAATCATGTCATTGGTAGAATCATCAAGATAATGGTAGTTAACATGTATAAACTACCAAATACAGACTGGCCTTCTCTCCACAGCTTATCACCCATCTATATATCTTGGTGATTTCTATAGCAACCTCATGATTCAGGGCTATGAAAGTAACGATACTGTGGCCAACACAGTTGAGCAATCAAACACATCAAGACACACATTGCCTTTTGGATCCAAAAGACAAAGGCACTTTTCATTCTGCTCACTGGAACGGAGACTGCAACCTGGATGTCTGTTTCCTCACCAAAGACTAATTTAGAATCCGTCAGAATGCCTCTGGATCTATTCTTGGTAACTTTCCACAAAGTCAGCATCGACCAGTTATAATCCATATTAGGAGTGAATTTCTCGAAATCATGTCATTGCTTAACCCACGACGGAACTTTCAAAAGGCAAACTGGCCAGGATTCACTGCAACAATTGAGGCTGCTATTGTAAATAATTTAGAATAATAATGAAGCAAGAAAATAGCAAGATTATGCAGGATAGTAGTACATTTTGATTGAAAATGAAGGGCATCCTTTATAATGGAAGATGGTAGTGACAGAAGTATGAGGAGGAGGGAAAAGTGGCAGATGCCTGAAAGACTATTTACAAATACATTAATTTATTTCTGCACCATTTGTTCTAACACATCTTTTTTATTGTTAATGCTGGAGCCATTTGAACATTTCCCATTTGAATCTGAGCTCAGGGGAGTGTGATGTGTTTAAGAGAATTCCTTTCCTGCAAACTTTTGTTTGTTTTATCTTTTTAGACTGTGGGCCAGATCCCATGCTGGTGTAATTCTTCACAGCTCCATTGACTTCAATGGTGCTAAGCCAATTTAAACCAGCTGAAGATATGGCCGTACGTTCTTTGAAGCAAAGACTGCATCTTCCTCTGTGTTTGGAATGCATTTAGCAAATGGTAGATTGCATTCTGCAATCTAAACAATAACTAATAATTATAGGCTGGATTGTGACCTCCTGGAGTACCAGAAAGTGTTTTCATTTAAGCAAGCAGAATGTCTCCTGGAGCACTGAGGGGCACTGTTTCCATGTGCTTGCTGCTACATTCCTTTGTACAGTGGAGCTCACTACCCCTATCTTGCTGACTGGTTTACTAGCTCTGATTACTACTGTATAGGAGGCAACATGCAGCTGCTGGGAGTAGGGAGGGAGCAGGGTCTGTAATTCTGTCTGGCTGTTACATGGGCCATGGAAGGGAGGAGGGAAGAGTCCCCTTGGCCTTTCTCCCACTGCATACCCATGTAAGGCCAAGGCAGAATCTGGCCCTAAGTGATTCACACTGAACCACAATATTACAGGATCAGAAAGAAATGTCAGTTAAATGTGTATGAAGGTTGTAATTTTCATTAATTCCCAGTGTTGTGGACAAAGATATCACCATTAAAGAGTTTCTAGGGGAGAAGTAAACTGCTAGAATAAAATGTAGCTCAAGCTATAGAGACTCATGTGTTATGGTGAAATTATATGGCCTTTGCTATGCAAACTGTCAGACGAGATGTTCATAATAGACCTTTCTGGCTTTAAAAATCTATGGATACATAAAAAATAATAGTTTGAACTGTCCCATTTCACTGACAACAATATGTTACTTCAGTATATCGTATTGCAGACTATAAGGTTGTTAGCGGGTAGCCAAGTTGGTATTGATATTGCACTGTAGGCTACTTTATGGTATACATTTGTTTAGTAGTAGCTGTAGATATTTATTTGTCACTAAAGTACCAGGAGATGAGAAGTTAAATATGGTCACCATTATTTAAGAAATGACTTGAAAACCTTACACAACACCAGAGCTGAGTGAAAACCAGAATTTCTATTTCCCATATTTCAATATTTGTTTTTCATACACATTGAGACAAAATGTTGAAATAGCTAAACATTTTGCAGCACAAAAAAATTAGAGAATTTCAATTTGGAAATGTTAAAGCATTTTGTGTCAACATTTTTTATTGAAATGAAATGTTTTGACATTCCTGAATCAAAATGCTTCTTTCACAGTTTGTTGACCCAATATGAAACCTTTGTTTCTGGTCAAGGTGAGATTAATCTCTCTCTGATGTATTGCAATTTTTCCATGTGATTGAAGCATCCTACATCATGAGTTTCCCTGATAGGAAATTTCACCAAATACAATATTTTCCTGCAGAAATTTTTAATTGTGATGAAAGTTCCTTTTCTGACAGGAAAATGTTTCATTCCAATTTTTTGACCAGCCCTATTCAACACCTAGTAGCCAAAGGACTACATTTATTTGCTAGGCTGAAATACTTGAAATAGCACTTCAAGCTAAACTACAGACCATTGCAAGCCATTCTCTCCACTCAGCAAGTCTTCATCCCCACTCTAATCTTCCGCTGGTTGGGCACCACCTGTTGCTTGGTGGTAGCAGCTTTGAAGCGGTCATTCTGCACACTTAGCAAGAAATCCTAAGGGCTACAGTCATTTTTTTTTTAAATGAAGGTTTAGATTCTGCAAAAGCTGGAGAGACTTGTCCAGGAAAGATTACAGTAGATTTTTCACTTAAAATGGCTAAAGCTGTAACTAGATGGACCAAAGGCTGTTTTAAGGATGATGAAATCTCTGTCTCTGAATATCCCTATATTACAGGGAGAGTTCTAAGTATTGGATTTGGAGAATAATGCAATTTACTGTGTGGGTTTCCCTGTTTTTGGTGGTGTCAAGGTTCCTTCCCCACTCTGAACTCTAGGATACAGATGTGGGGACCTGCATGAAAACCTCCTAAGCTTACTTTTACCAGCTTAGCTTAAAACTTCCCCAAGGTACAAACTATTTTACCCTTTGCCCTTGGACTTCCACTGCTACCACCAAACATTTATATGGGTTTATTTATTAGGAAAGCATTGTTTGGAAACGTCTTTCTCCCCAAAATCCTCCCAACTCTTGCACCCCACTTCCTGGGGAAGGTTTGGTAAAAATCCTCACCAATTTGCATAGGTGACCACAGACCCAAACCCTTGGATTTTAAGAACAATGAAAAAGCATTCAGTTCTTGAAAAGAAACATTTTAATAGAAGAAACAGTAAAAAGAATCACCTCTGTAAAATCAGGATGGTAAATACCTTACAGGGTAATTAGATTCAAAACATAGAGAATCCCTCTAGGCAAAACCTTAAGTTACAAAAAGACACACAGACAGGAATATCCATTCTATTCAGCACAGCTTAATTTCTCAGCCATTTAAAGAAATCATAATCTAACGGATATCTAGCTAGATTACTTACTAAATTCTAAGACTCCATTCCTGTTCTGTCCCCGGCGAAAGCATCACACAGACAGCACAGACCCTTTGTTTTTCTCCCTCCTCCCAGCTTTTGAAAGTATCTTGTCTCCTCATTGGTCATTTTGGTCAGGTGCCAGCGAGGTTATCCTAGCTTCTTAACCCTTTACAGGTGAAAGGATTTTTTCCTCTGGCCAGGAGGGATTTTAAAGGTGTTTACCCTTCCCTTTATATTTATGACAGGTGGTTTAGTTTTTCTTTAATAATTCCTAAGGGGTAAATCCTGAACTCACTGAATTTAATGAGAGTTTTGCCTTTGACTTAAATAGGTTCACAATTTGGCCCAGATGTAAGAACTTTCTATTGCTTCGCTGTTCCGCTGATTTGACTCTCCCTAGCTTTCAGTGAAAGTGGGATGCTTCATGAGCCAGGAGAGCACCACCAGCACACTGTTACAAGCAGCTTTTGGATACATAATTCAATGTTATACTTCTTTGACAATCACATTTCAGAAGAAACTGAAGTATTCAGAGAAACTTATTGCTATGATAGTGTTTTGATTTTGGCAACTACCATGATAGGAAAAAGTAATTAGTCATAGGCTAATGAACATTCATTTATACAACACATTTTATGTTTGTAAAGCATCAGTCACACAGAATATCACAGAATGCTTCATAGGCAATTACAGTCTACCCAGACAAATATAAGAAAACTATGGAGGTTACAATATGTCACAGAGGTAGCATTTGTAATGGCAGAAAGACAAGGCTGAAAAAGCACAAATATCAGAAAGAATTAGAGAGGGAGAAGAGCCATGGTTCACAGAAGGTGAGATCACAGAGCTGGATGGGAAACTATTTTTCTGTCCCAACCTGAATCAGGATGAAAAGTTAAAATCGTAAAACTTTCCCCAAATGGATAACCCACAAACATTTTTGGATCAAATCAATCAAAATGTTTTGTTCCAATAATTTTAAAATGCTCTGTGTTGGTTTGTGACTTTTTAGAAAAAAAATACCTGTTTTTAGTACTAACTAAATTTTTCAAACAAAAAGCCTTTCAAATGAAAAAACTAAACTTTTCATTTTGAAAATGCTGAAACATCCCATATCGACAATTTAAAAACTTTTCTTTCAAAATGTCTTTGTACCAGGAGAGTCGTCAAAACTGACCCTTTCCCAAGAACCATTTCAGTTTTGACAAATCAGAATTTTCCTATGAAAAAAATGTTTAGCTGGAAATTCCCAACAAGCTCTAGTCACATATGAAGATGTCTAGAAGTTTTTCATTGAATAATATTTTCAATGAAAAAATAGAAAAAAATCCAAGTAAAATGTCTCTTATTGACCATTTCTAGTCTTTTATCCATGTGGCAGCAAGTACTAGATTCCAGAAAGAGACTTTGCTGTAGATTGTAAAAAGGATAAGAAACTATTGGGGATGAACCTATAGGCTTTTCTAGGTTGCACTATGGCTGCCAGCAGCCCTTGGGGGTTGTTCTATCAACTGGGGAGCCCCTGAGTATAAAGCCACAGCCCTTATCTCCAGGCCGTGAACAGAATAAAGTCACTACAGGATATGTTAAGTGCTTAGCAAGCTATCCCAGATCATTCAGTAATGACAAAAATTAAATATTTATTAATTTTGTAATTGTGCTGGTCATGAAGATTACTTAACAAGAAATCTTCTATTTCCACACAGCCAATTCAGGCTCAGGTTTTGTGGTGGGATTTTGTGTTTTTGTTTTTCTCAATATTGTATGTTCTTTCATGAGCCTTTGGAGGCCAGTTTTTCCAGTCTTAGGAGGTTAGCTTCAGTCAGACTGTTTAAATTGGTTCCTCATAAAAGTCAAACATAACTTTTTTAGTTTTTGCTAGATTTCAAATGTAAAATCAGAGATGAAGTTCTGTTTAGCTCTTGAGAGTTGCCAGGACTTCATGTTAGGCCAGCAGATTGTTTCTCAAATCATTCAAGAAAAAAGCTAATTGAATTCCTTCATTGTTGACGTCCAAGGCATTGTGGATTTTTTTTTAATGGCTGATGATTCAATACAACATTTCCATTAAATTATCAGAAGATGTAAAGGCTGTGGTTGTGTTTTAAAGGTCAAACTGCCCGATTCATTGGAGGCAATTAATACTCTTTCCTAGTGAAAATTTTCTAAATTATATCTGTGTTAGACAGATTCAAGAGAGGAATACTTAACGGCAACTCTAATGTTCCTAGTTAGCCTATTAGATGTGTTAAGTGAAACCTTATAACAGTTAATTAATAATATATGTTACATATAAGGGGACTATATTAATATTCATATAAATCTTTAATGGATTCTTAGCAACAAAATTCCTTTGAGATTGTTTTGGCAATTACATTCAGCTTTGTAAGCCATTTTAAATTAGAATTAAGACACTCACTGTATTTGTTCATGTCATAAATATAAAGTGAAGGGTAAACCCCTTTAAAATCCCTCCTGGGCAGAGGAAAAATCCTCTCACCTGTAAAGGGTTAAGAAGCTAAAGGTAACCTCGCTAGCACCTGACCAAAATGACCAATGAGGAGACAAGATACTTTCAAAAGCTGGGAGAGAAACAAAGGGTCTGTGTCTGTCGGTATGCTGCTTTTGCCGGGCATGGAATTGAGTCTTAGAACTTTTAGTAAGTAATCTAGCTAGGTATGTGTTAGATTATGATTTCTTTAAATGGCTGAGAAAAGAACTGTGCTGAATAGAATGACTATTTCTGTCTGTGTGTCTTTTTTGTAACTTAAGGTTTTGCGTAGAGGGATTCTCTATGTTTTGAATCTAATTACCCTGTAAGGTATCTACCATCCTGATTTTACAGGGGTGATTCCTTTACTTCTAATTACTTCTATTTCTATTAAAAGTCTTCTTGTAAGAAAACTGAATGCCTTTTCATTGTTCTCAGATCCAAGGGTTTGGGTCTGTGGTCACCTATGCAAATTGGTGAGGATTTTTACCAAACCTTTCTCAGGAAGTGGGGTGCAAGGGTTGGGAGGATTTTGGGGGGAAAGACGTGTCCAAACTACGTTTCCCAGTAAACCCAGTTAGAGTTTGGTGGTGGCAGTGGATATTCCAAGGACAAAGGATACAATTAATTTGTTCCTTGGGGAAGTTTTAACCTAAGCTGGTAAAAGTAAGCGATTTTTTGAACTAGAAATACAGATTTTAAAAAGGAATTTTTTTTTCCTTTGGAGCTGCTGGAAAGCAGCTTGTTTTTTCTCTGCTTTGGGGCCAGAGCAGAGACAAAAGGGGATTATCTTTGTGAATTGCAGGTTTTCTTTGCCTGGAGGCAGGGTACTTAACCTCCTGCAGGGAAATTCACAGTCTTGGTAAACCAGAAGGTTTTTTTTTTCCTAAAAGTAAATAGGAGGGGTGTTCTACCCATTTGCCTGGCGACAAAAGTGGCAGGGGCTTTTTTTTATTTCTAGGATTTTGATCTTTTTACAAGGAGCACAAGTTTGAAAAGGAATTTTTTTTCCCTTTGGGCTGCTGGTAAGCAGGTTTCCAAGTAGTTGGAGGTTTTTTGCTTTGATTTGGGGCCAGAGCAGAGACAAAGGGAATTGTCTTTTTCTGTAGGCTGACAATCACTATCAGAGAATAGGTATTCTATTCCAGCACAGCAAAATTTTACAGCCAAGTTTTGTTTGTTTATTTCTAAACCTCGGGTGTAAAGTTAGTTAAAAACAGAGAGGTTAGGATGACAAAATCCACGGCTCGACAAAAGCTGGAATTAGCCAGATTTCAGGCTGAGGAAAAACAAAGTGAACATGAAAGACAGATAGAACTCATGTGGCTGGAGAAGGAGGAGAAGGAAAAAGAGAGGAAGCATGTGGAGGAGGAGAGGGAAAAAGAGAGGAAGCATGCACTGGAGATGGAGAAGGTCAAGGCTCAGCAGAATATACCAACAAACCCTAGCAATCCTTCTCCAGGTACCACTCCCCATCCCAGCAAGTTCCCCACCTACAAGGCAGGCGATGATACTGAGGCCTTCATAGAAAACTTCGAAAGGGCCTGCCTTGGGTACAACATCTCTACTGACCAATATATGGTAGAGCTGAGGCCGCAGCTCAGTGGATCCTTAGCTGAGGTGGCAGCTGAAATGCCTAAAGAACACATGAACAAGTATGAACTGTTTAAATCCAAGGCGAGAGTCAGAATGGGGATAAAGACCGAGCAGTCTCGTCAGAGGTTCAGAGCCCAAAGGTGGAAATCAGACATGTCATTTACCCGACATGCCTACCACATTGTGAAACATTGGGATGCCTGGATATCAGGAGCAAGTGTTGAATCTCCAGAAAATTTGCCCTTCCTAATGCAAATGGAACAATTCTTAGAGGGGGTTCCTGAGGAAATAGAAAGATACATCCTAGATGGGAAGCCCAAAACTGTAATCAAGGCAGGAGAGATTGGAGCCAGATGGCTGGAGGTGGCAGAGAAGAAGAAAACTGGTCGCAGTTGGAGCAGAGACCAGAAGGGACAACCCCAGACCACACCCTATTACCGGGGGCCGCCCAAGGCCCCACCTACCTCCCAAAGAACCCTCCAGACCCCTTATCGTCCCACCACCCCGTTCTCCAGCAACCCATTTCGCCCCAGTGACCCGTCAGCTGGACAATGTTTTAAATGTAACAAGCTGGGACATGTAAAGGCCAACTGCCCCAAGAACCCCAACAGATTACAGTTCATTGCACCGGGATCACACCAGAGGTCCGCAGGCCCAGATACCTCCCAGATACCCTTGGAGCGGAGGGAAACTGTTAGTGTGGGTGGGAAGAAGGTCACCGCATGGAGGGACACCGGAGCACAAGTGTCAGCTATCCATGCTTCCTTAGTGGACCCCAATTTAATCAACCCAGAGATCCAAGTGACGATTTAACCCTTCAAGTCCAACTCTTTCGATTTGCCTACAGCCAAGTTGCCTGTCCAGTACCAGGGCTGGTCAGGAACATGGACTTTTGCAGTCTATGATGATTATCCCATCCCCATGCTGTTGGGGGAAGACTTGGCCAATCATGTGAAGCGGGCCAAGAGGGTGGGAATGGTCACCCGTAGCCAGGCTAAACAAGCCGTGAGGCCTAGCTCTGTTTTGGAAACTTCTATCAGGACCCAGTCAGAGGTGATGGACCCGGACCCCAGGCCAATGTCTGCAACAGCAGTAGTAGATCCAGTCCCAGAGACCCAGACGGAACCAGTCCCAAAACCGGAACCAGCGGAACAACCAGCACCAGACCATTTGCCAGCAGTGAATCCAGTACTTGCAACCTCAACACCAGAGGGCCCCACCGAACCTGAACTGGCAGCAGCCGATAACCCTACACAAGAGGCTCAGCCAGAGCCTGAATCCCAACGTAGTGCACCAGTGGAAAGCGGTTCATAGTCAACGGAAACAGCCCCATCCCCTACATCGCTTCCAGAGGGACCAAGCATAGGTCCACAATCCAATGAGGAACTGATGTCTCCAGCATCAAGGGAACAGTTCCAGACCGAACAGGAAGCAGATGAAAGCCTCCAGAGAGCTTGGACGGCGGCACAGAGCAACCCACCGCCTCTCAGCTCTTCTAATTGATCCAGGTTTGTTGTAGAAAGAGGACTTTTATACAAGAAAACTCTTTCTGGCGGACACCAGGAAGACTGGCATCCTCAGAGACAGTTGGTAGTTCCAACTAAATACCGGGCCAAGCTCTTGAGCTTAGCCCACGATCACCCTAGTGGCCATGCTGGGGTGAACAGGACCAAAGACTGTTTGGGGAGGTCATTCCACTGGGAGGGAATGGGCAAGGATGTTTCTACCTATGTCCGGTCTTGTGAAGTATGCCAAAGAGTGGGAAAACCCCAAGACCAGGTCAAAGCCCCTCTCCAGCCACTCCCCATCATTGAAGTTCCATTTCAGCGAGTAGCTGTGGATATTCTGGGTCATTTTCCGAAAAAGACACCCAGAGGAAAGCAGTAAATACTGACTTTCATGAATTTTGCCACCCGAAGGCTGGAAGCAGTGGCTCTAAGCAACACCAGGGCTAAAAGTGTGTGCCAGGCACTAGCAGGCATTTTTGCCAGGGTAGGTTGGCCCTCCAACATCCTCACAGATGCAGGGACTAATTTCCTGGCAGGATCTATGGAAAACCTTTGGGAAGCTTATGGGGTAAATCACTTGGTTGCCACTCCTTACCATCATCAAACAAATGGCATGGTGGAGAAGTTTAATGGAACTTTGGGGGCCATGATACGTAAATTCGTAAATGAGCACTCCAATGATTGGGACCTAGTGTTGCAACAGTTGCTCTTTGCCTACAGAGCTGTACCACACGCCAGTTTAGGGTTTTCCCCATTTGAACTTGTATATGGCCGTGAGGTTAAGGGCCATTACAGTTGATGAAGCAGCAATGGGAGGGATTTACACCTTCTCCAGGAACTAACATTCTGGACTTTGTAACCAACCTACAAAACACCCTCCGAACCTCTTTAGCCCTTGCTAAAGAAAACTTACAGGATGCTCAAAAAGAGCAAAAAGCCTGCTATGATAAACATGCCAGAGAGCGTTCCTTCAAAGTAGGGGACCAGGTCATGGTCTTAAAGGCGCTCCAGGCCCATAAAATGGAAGCATCGTGGGAAGGGCCATTCACGGTCCAGGAGCGCCTGGGAGCTGTTAATTATCTCATAGCATTCCCCACCTCCAACCGAAAGCCTGAGGTGTACCATATTAATTCTCTAAAGCCCTTTTATTCCAGAGAATTAAAGGTTTGTCAGTTTACAGCCCAGGGAGGAGACGACGCTGAGTGGCCTGAAGGTGTCTACTATGAAGGGAAAAGTGCTGGTGGTGTGGAAGAGGTGAAACTCTCCATGACCCTTGGGCGTATGCAGCGACAGCAGATCCAGGAGCTGTGCACTAGCTACACGCCAATGTTCTCAGCCACCCGAGGACTGACTGAATGGGCATACCACTCCATTGACACAGGTAATGCTCGCCCAATTAAAGTCCAACCTTACCGGGTGTCTCCTCAAGCTAAAACTGCTATAGAATGGGAGACCCAGGATATGTTACAGATGGGTGTAATCCACCCCTCTGGAAGTGCATGGGCATCTCCAGTGGTTCTAGTTCCCAAACCAGATGGGGAAATAGGTTTTTGCGTGGACTACCATAAGCTAAATGCTGTAACTCGCCCAGACAACTATCCAATGCCACGCACAGATGAACTATTAGAGAAACTGGGACGGGTCCAGTTCATCTCTACCTTGGACTTAACCAAGGGGTACTGGCAGGTACCGCTAGATGAATCTGCCAAGGAAAGGTCAGCCTTCACCACACATCTCGGGCTGTATGAATTTAATGTACTCCCTTTCGGGCTGCGAAATGCACCCGCCACCTTCCAAAGACTTGTAGATGGTCTCCTAGCGGGATTAGGAGAATATGCATTCGCCTACCTTGACGATGTGGCCATATTTTCGGATTCCTGGGCAGACCACCTGGAACATCTACAAAAAGTCCTTGAGTGCATAAGGGAGGCAGGACTAACTGTTAAGGCTAAGAAGTGTCAAATAGGCCTAAACAGAGTGACTTACCTTGGACACCAGGTGGGTCAAGGAACTATCAGCCCCCTACAGGCCAAAGTGGATGCTATCCAAAAGTGACCTGTCCCAAAGTCAAAGAAACAGGTTCAATCCTTCTTAGGCTTGGCCGTTTATTACAGACGATTTGTACCGCAATACAGCCAAATCGCCGCCCCACTGACAGACCTAACCAAAAAGAAAACAGCCAAATGCCGTTCAGTGACCGAAAAGTGTCAGAAGGCCTTTAACAAGCTTAAAGCGACACTCATGTCTGACCCTGTACTAAGGACCCCAGACTTTGACAAACCATTCCTAGTAACCACAGATGCGTCCGAGCGTGGTGTGGGAGCAGTTTTAATGCAGAAAGGACCTGATCAAGAATTCCACCCTGTAGTGTTTCTCAGCAAAAAACTGTCTGAGAGGGAAAGCAACTGGTCAGTCAGTGAATAAGAATGTTACGCCATTGTCTACGCTCTGGAAAAGCTATGCCCATATGTTTGGGGACGGCGTTTCCACCTGCAAACCGACCATGCTGCACTGAAGTGGCTTCACACCGTCAAAGAAAATAACAAAAAACTTCTTCGGTGGAATTTAGCTATTCAAGATTTTGATTTCGACATCCAACACATCTCAGGAGCTTCTAACAAAGTGGCTGATGCACTCTCCCGTGGAAGTTTCCCAGAATCAACTGGTTAAAATTGTCCTTGAGATGTAGAAAATATTGTTCATCTTTATGTACTTGGTAGTATATTTAGAGATGCATGTGTCTTATTAACTCTGTTATTCCTAGAGCTCCAGGAGGAAATCCCAGCCAGTGTTTCACCCTAGCTGAGATTTGGGGGGCGTGTCATAAATATAAAGGGAAGGGTAAACCCCTTTAAAATCCCTCCTGGGCAGAGGAAAAATCCTCTCACCTGTAAAGGGTTAAGAAGCTAAAGGTAACCTCGCTGGCACCTGACCAAAATGACCAATGAGGAGACAAGGTACTTTCAAAAGCTGGGAGGAGGTAGAGAAACAAAGGGTCTGTGTCTGTCGGTATGCTGCTCTTGCCGGGGATAGAACAGGAATGGAGTCTTAGAACTTTTAGTAAGTAATCTAGCTAGGTATGTGTTAGATTATGATTTCTTTAAATGGCTGAGAAAAGAACTGTGCTGAATAGAATGACTATTTCTGTCTGTGTGTCTTTTTTGTAACTTAAGGTTTTGCCTAGAGGGATTCTCTATGTTTTGAATCTAATTACCCTGTAAGGTATCTACCATCCTGATTTTACGGGGGTGATTCCTTTATTTCTAATTACTTCTATTTCTATTAAAAGTCTTCTTGTAAGAAAACTGAATGCCTTTTCATTGTTCTCAGATCCAAGGGTTTGGGTCTGTGGTCACCTATGCAAATTGCTGAGGATTTTTACCAAACCTTTCCCAGGAAGTGGGGTGTAAGGGTTGGGAGGATTTTGAGGGGGAAGACGTGTCCAAACTACGTTTCCCAGTAAACCCAGTTAGAGTTTGGTGGTGGCAGTGGATATTCCAAGGACAAAGGATAAAATTAATTTGTACCTTGGGGAAGTTTTAACCTAAGCTGGTAAAAGTAAGCTTAGGAGGTTTTCATGCAGGTCCCCACATCTGTACCCTAGAGTTCAGAGTGTGGGAGGAACCTTGACAGTTCATATCTTATAATATCATAAGACAGTGCTAGAAAAAAGGTACTGTAAACGTAAAATAGGCCTACTACCACAGAATATGCATAGACACATATATCCCCTGTTGCTTTGTATTAGTTGCACTTTCATTATTCTTAGCAGCAAATGGAACAGTAAAATACTTTGGGCAGCCTGTCTGGGACCAAACATATGGGGATGTGTATGTTTATTTTTTGTAAAAGACAGTGTATCCAAACTGTAAGATGTTTAAAATTTAACAGAAAGTTTTACCTTATATTGGTTTTCCTATCCATTCCTATTGAACACGACTCTAATATTTTAGACAAAGTGATAAAAAAAAAGTCTGTCCATCAATTATTTCAGTTGCCATTTGGCTAGTCATTATAAAAAGATACTAAGTAATGCTCTTTGTCAAAACAACATTTTTAAAAATGTGTGAAATATAGGTAAAGTGACCTCAGTTTCTCTCTGGTTGTATGCCGGACACAGGAGGCATATTGGGGATGGAAGAAAGTGTGGCCAAAGCCTCTAGAGCAGTGGTTCTCAAACTAGGGCCACCACTTGTTCAGGAAAAGAACCTTGGCGGGCCGGGCCAGTTTGTTTACCTGCCGCGTCCGCACGTTTGGCCGATCGTCGCTCCCACTGGCTGTGGTTCGCCGCTCCAGCCCAATCGGGGCTGCGGGAAGCGGCGCGGGACAAGGGATGGGCTGGTCGCCTTTCCTGCAGCCCCCATTGGCCTGGAGCAGCGAACCGCGGCCAGTGGGAGCCGCGATCGGCCGAGCCTGCGGACGCGGCAGGTAAACAAACTGGTCCAGCCTGCCAGGGGCTTTCCCTGAAGAAAGCGGCAGCCCTAGTTTGAGAACCACTGCTCTAGAAGGCTATGGCAGACAGCAGAACTTAGAACAGCCAAGAAGTTGCTCTAAGTAACAGTGGGGACTATTTTGGACCTCAGCTGCTTTTGAGGATCCAAAGATGGCTTCAAGTGATCTTTTCATGTCCTTAGTCTTGTGGTGAGCATAGCCTGGACTGCACCCAAAGATCTGCATCCATTCGAGATTAAACACAATAAACTTGTATAGTATTTTTCATCTGCTGTTCTCATAGTGCTTTGCAACAATAAATAAATATAGCCCCACAGCATCCTTGTGAAGTACATTAGTTAGATGCATGGTGATGGGGCCTAGATACAGTGAAATAAGATACAGGTTAGAAATAAATCTATTATTGCCATAATAGACACAGTCCAGTTAAATGACTTCTCCAGAGTAAAGCTGTTAGTCAATCACAGTCAGGAAAAGAGACTGGGAATATCTGGCTCCCGGTCACCTCCTCACTCAACTGACCACACCTCTCATTCTAGAGTGTCAAGTGAAGACAAGGATACTGGATACAGCTGTGCAATTCTCAGCTACGTTTTAGAATAGCAACTCTGCCTATCTACAGTTTTACACAATAGTATATTAAGGCAAAGAATGACATTCAAGCGGAATAATGGGGTTTTTAATAAAGCTGAAGAAGGGAGGTCAGAGAGTCAGCTTGCCTTTTGAATTACTGGACGTTATAAAGGTTATGACATTAAATATTCAAGAAAACTACAGTGTTTTAAGGATTTTGGTTAAATAATGTCAAGTTTTTTTTTTTCCAAATTCTTCTGGTTGCAGTTGGCTATAAAAACTATTTATCTATAAAGCTAATGTGCTAATAATGAAGACTTCTTTAAAACTAGCAATAAAACTAAACAGCTTTACCTTTTGGTTTAATGAATGCTGATATTAAACATTTTCTAGCACCTAAGGTCAACTCACAAAATCTTCCTTAAATTCATCACTGGAGCAAAAGAGCTACTCTCGTGTAAAGGAAGCGTTCTGAGGAAATGGAAGAGGCTTGTCTACACTGAAGTGAATAAATTGGTTAGTCTCTAAGGTGCCACAAGTCCTCCTTTTCTTTTTGCGAATACAGACTAACACGGCTGTTACTCTGAAACAGATAAAAGAAGTGATTTAAGACATGGGAACAGCCACAATGAGCTTCCAAATCATTCTCAAGAAAGACCAAAAAAAAAAAAGCTCACACAGCACACTGGGCTAATGTGCAGTAGGGGATGATGATGATTTCTACATAAAACACCAAGTTTTGATAGTAGTATTTATAAATACATCAGCAATCATCCTTTGCTAGAGCAAATCAAATGGCAGTGATGCTCTTTTTTTCTGTCCCCATTTCCACAACACTTACAGAGGAATTCTTTCTTCAGAACACAGAAAAAAACGCACATAAACTGGACCTGTTACAAATTTAAATGACCCCTCCCCTTATCCTCTCCTGAAACAATCACATTAATTCTTGAACTCCTTCTGCAGGAGTAGTAGAGGATTTTTCAAGCGACTTTTGGTCAAATTTTGTTCTTGAATTACTTGGAGATACCAGTCCAAGTAATGCAAGGAGGTTGCACATGCGCCTTTGAGAGCAAAACTTGGCCTTTTAGGTAGAAATCATCGATGGAGACAAACCAAAGCAGCCTGTATCTGGGGTCTTAATTTTGTCTTGGGTTAGTGCAGAAACATACGGTGAATGATGTGGAGAAAAAAAGGACTGGAAGATGGAGTTTTTAGTCTCCAGGTTAAAAGTATTTATGCACCCGATCCTGAAATCTTTATGCAGGCAAAACTACCAGTGAAACACCGGGGAGTCTTGCCTGAGTAAAGACCAGTCCTGAAGTCCTTAAATGAAAGATTATTAAATATTTATATAGTGCCATTAGTTTGCCTTGTGCTTTGTAGAAGTAAGAAGACACTTCCTCTGGATTTAACCATTTACTAAAAGAAATGGTGAACACATGACTGAGAGACCAGGACAAAGTGTGAAAGTAAATGGAGCACAGAGCTGTGCAGTACCTTGAAAGTGAAGGTGGTGAGTTCAAATGTGATACACAGAGACGCGGGGAGCCATTACAAAGAAGTGATTCTGGCTGTGGTGGGAGTGGGTGAGGAAGAGGTGTTGGATATGGTGAAAGAAAGTTGATTAGATTGTAAGTTCCTTTGGGCAGGGACTGTCTTCATTATGTATTTGCACAGTTCCTAGACCAGTGGGGGCCCTGATCACTGACTGGGGCCTCTAGGTGCCACCATAATAAAAATATTTAAATAACAATAATAATATAATTTCAACATGCTGGATAGATTAAAAAGGGAAATGGTGAGAGTCAGACACACTAGACGGACAGGGCAACTGTAGAGGAAGAAAAATTATATATTCAGATTTAGCTTTGTTAAGTTTGAAGGAGGAACAGGAGATCCAGAGGGAGATGTAAGTTTTGGGGAAAAGGAGGTCTGCAGCAATCAGCAGGTGGGATGAGAGAGAAAAAGCATGGATGAGGTCATCCTGGGGGTGAATACAGAGAAAAAAAGAGGACTTGGCCAAGGGAAACACCAACAGAGTTGGGGTGGATGATTCACAGACAGCAATAATGAAGAAGCAGTCAGCTAGGCAGAAGGAAAAACTGGGAAAGAATTCAGTCATGGACACAGTCTGGAGAAGAAATGGGAGGTTCATGGTGTCCATCTGGGATAAAGACAAAGTCACATTTTGTGTACCGAACTGTCAGATTCATTTCAAAAGCCCTTTGTTAAAAGCAAATGAACTAAAAGTAGCGTGGTATGTCCCTTGTTGTTGAAATCTGTTTCATTTCAAAAGAATGTTACTTGCTGAATGACACACATCATTCAGTCTAAGTGACGGGATTATTACAAACAAGAAATGTGTTGGTGCTCAATGCCATAATGTCATAGGCAATACATTTCAAGCTGTTGCTAAGAAAAGTAATTTTCAAAAATGAGGTTTTCCAACATGTTATGATAACAGAGGTCATCCTGAGAAAAAAAATTATACACATTAGAAAAGTTTTCATTATATCACTACTCTCTCTTATTAGGATAAAAATAATCCCATAATTAAATTTGTATTGTTTTATTGTTCTTCATAGAAGAACGTGCGACTGCCTTGTGCAAAAAAGGTCAAAACCTGCATTTAAATTGGGATATTATGATAAATGATGTGAGCAGCCTTGGTTCTAATTTTAGCAAACAAAAATTATTTTAAAAATCATTTGTTCTGATTTTGGATTTTTTCTTGACCTTCCACAAGGGGATATAGTTGAAATGATACATTACTGTATTTGCTTAAATAACTGTAGCAGGATACTGGAAATAACTGTTGTGTTGGGAAGATCTTCGAAATTATTACAAAATATGACTCAACAGTCACATTCTCCTTGGTGTTTTTACTGTCACAGACATGGTCCCACCTAATCTCCTTGAAAAAAAGGACGAGCCAGAGCCTAAAAAACTGCTTATGCTGCCTTCGAGAAGCAACAGATATGGTGTTGCAAACTACAAGAGTTCAAACTTCAGGAATCAGAACCTCCAAAATCAAGAGATTACTCTTAAAAATAGATATGATTTTTAGCCAAACTATGTTTTTTGGTCAGTCTTCTAGTTTATTAATCCCCCTGCCCACACTCAATGAGCCTGTGACAATTACAGGTAGAAAATTCAACTTTAAATGCATAACAGATATGCACACAATAAATGCAGGCCCCATCTGCTCTGTGCATGTGGTCCCCAACTCTTTCTCATCGTTACTCAGGGTCCCCCTGTTCCCTGGCAGGTGCCCATTGCCTCCGCTCCCCCAAGCCTATGCCTTCCCATCCGAGGCAGAAACTAGAGCTTCTCTAGTGGCCGAAAGGGGAAACTGCAGCAGTTGAAGCAAAATTCCTGACAAAATCGTAATGCTTGTGATAATAGTACCCGTGTTGGTAATACTGTATATTACTAGAGAAAAATGAGCCACATGCTAGCCAAATCTGGGTTTTTCTAAACTGAGGCTTGGTACTTAGTATCCCTGTGTGGCATTTCCTCCAAGTTGTCCTGTAGCGTTGGAAGGGTTAGTGTTTGCTCCTCTGGGCATGAAACTCTCAGGGATTTCAAATCCCTAAATTGCTGCGAGTCCTCAGATCACAGGACATCCACCAGGGCAGAAGGACTTTCTTTGCCAGGCGGTACATTTGGGAAAAGACACCATAGCATCAGCTAGTCAACTGATACATATCTTATTCCTTGAAATATCAATTTTGGGGTACATCTTGCAGATGTCTCCTCCATGACTCTGGCCCTGGAGGTACAGACTTTCTTTGCTTTTTGCTTTAAGCTTGTCTTGGATGTTGTAGGGGACACCATGACTTATGACAGCTAGCTATAGCCCCTTAGAGACCAAACATCAGCTAAGAATTGCTATAGGAAAGCAGAGCTCTGTTTCAGAATTTGAGAACTCTCACAGCTCAGGCTTAGTGACAGGATCTCTAGATGAGGCTCTCTTGCACCCACAGACTGTTCCTTAGGTTGTTTATTTGTAGTGGTAGATGCTCTGACCACTTACATACATTAGTAGTGGAAGTGTTATTTACAGTCGAAGCCTCTTTGATCAGAAAATATATTGATTTAGCTGAGACAATGTGTTTTCTTCCAGTTGTCCTTTATGAAGAAAAATAAATTCAATCAACCAGTGTTTCTTCTTTTTCTCCCAATTGTATCTCTTTTTTTGTTGCTTTTTTTAAAAGTATGTGAATTTTAGAGCTGGAGGAAATATGACAATAGCAGCCCTGGCAATAGAAATTCTGGATTGATATTCCTGCCCTCTTGTTATCCCAGGAAGAAGTAAGAGGCAGAAATGGCAGTGTGAGCTTCTGCACGCTGTCCTGCCTACATATCTCCAACTCTGATTGAGTGTCCAGTTCAGTAATTGGGAAGAAAAGTCCACCCATGACTATTTAATTTTTATCCTCTCTTAGACTGACAGTAAGGATGTGAATTACTGGTAGGGTAATTTCTGGTATTTGAACTCTGTCTTGTCCATTAAAAATTGGATTCAAGATCACCAACTCATTTAACATATGACACCAAATGGAATTCATATTGTAATGTTTTCAATCACTGGATTTGAATAATTTCCATGACCTAAATGTGAGAATTTCTTTACTGACCAATACTCCAAGCTCCTGAGCTAGCCAACTCCACAGCTTGTAATTTTTATCGAGATAAATTTTCTCATATCAACAACCTCCACACAGACCAAATCTGTGGATAAAAATTAAGATATTCAATTCTTCCTGTTGGCTAGTGGCAAGAAAAGCAATCTTCTTGCCACATCCTCCTCCTTCCCCACCTTTTTGCCTGTGATAAGTTGATTCTCAAAACACTAGGAGGTGAGGTGCCAAAACCACCCTATAATATTGTAACAGTCAGCCATGGATACAAGTGTACAATCTACTCATTCATGCTCTCTAACAGGAACTAACACCAATTCCAGTGACTATTGTCCATGTGTGGTAAAGACCACACAATATAAATTTTAATTTGTACGTGGTATATACATTTGACATTTTTAAAAAGCAATTTTTCAAGCTGGATGAGTAATCCTTTGAAGTTAAGGTATTTACCAGGCAAAGTGTCACATTTTCCCCTGAAGGTTAAGCTGACACTTATCAAAAGTGACAGGATTCATGAACATTTTTCCACTGAAGGTCCCTATCTTTATATTAAAAAATTTACACACACACACACACACACACACACACAATTAGTCTACCATGTGAAAATGTGCATGAGAGTGTGAAGGAAAGGAAAAACGTACACATGTATATCTTGGGCTAGTTAGCTTGTAATAGGAAGACAAGGTCAAGGACTACATACATAGCAATGGATGGAATTATGAAAAGTCTTCCATAATATAATTCAGGTACAGAGAGTATAATTCTGGCCCAGGTTATGATTCTTTGACAACCTATTTCACAGTAGCAGATTTCAGTGATTTTATAATCACAGATAATGCACAGATTTATAATAATGGCTTGTCAATGGGTAGAACAACAGGACTGAGAACCATTATTTTCCCAGACATTTTCCCAGCATGTGCCAAGTGCAGAGAAATGTGAACAATGACTAAGGAAGAGGCAATATTGCTTTTCTAATTCAAACATACTCCTGTGGACAGATGTACAGAAGCCTACCTGTTCATGTCTGTAGACAGTATTACCATGGAAATACTGACATAACAAAGTTTTATAAATAGCAATATGCAACAAATACAACATTTGCAACAATACAGAGAAAATCAGATATACATTAGTTTTTTTTTCAGAACCCAGAACTTAAAAAAAAAACTTCACTCCATTTTACACTGCTTTTATTTCCACTCCCCTCAAAATCTGCACTGCAGTCACGTCTGTAAAGCCAATGAGAGCTGGACAGTATCAGTCTGAAGTCTATGACACTACACCTAAATTAGCCAGATGAACGGTGGTCTTTTGACCTTATTACTAAGCATTATTGTTCTTGCATGATGGCAGAACAGCAATTGGTGAAGCAAAACAGATATATAAAACTTTTACTGGTATAATAAAAAGAAAGAATCCTGCAGACATAGGATTTCAGGAAGGGGTTCTCCTAAGATCTCACAAACTAAACACGGTGGGGCTTGGTCTTTATGACCGCCAAGAAAATCTCAGGATACTGCAGGAAGCAGAGTAAGGGGTTCTCTTTCTTCTAAAGTAGCACTGAAACAGTAATCCCCTATGGTGTTATTAAAAGGCACAGTGTTTGTTCCCGGAGATGCTGTTCATAAAATATCAGGGTTGGAAGAGACCTCAGGAGGTCGTCTAGTCCAACCCCCTGCTCAAAGCAGGACCAATCCCCATCTAAATCATCCCAGCCAGAGCTTTGTCAAGCCTGACCTTAAAAACCTCTAAGGAAGGAGATTCCACCACCTTCTTAGCTAACCCATTCCAGTGCTTCACAACCCTCCTAGTGAAAAAGATTTTCCTAACATCCAACCTAAACCTCCCCCACTGCAACTTGAGGCCATTACTCCTCGTTCTGTAATCTGCCACCACTGAGAACAGTCTAGATCCATCGTCTTTGGAACCCTCTTTCAGGTAGTTGAAAGCAGCTATCAAATCCCCCCTCATTCTTCTCTTCTGCAGGCTAAACAATCCCAGTTCCCTCAGCCTCTCCTCATAAGTTATGTGCTCCAGCCCCCTAATAATTTTTGTTTCCCTCTGCTGGACGCTTTCCAATTTTTCCACATCCTTCTTGCAGTGTGGGGCCCAAAACTGGACACAGAACTCCAGATGAGACCTCACCAATGTTGAATAGAGGGGAATGATCATGTCCTTCGATCTGCTGGCAATGCCCCTATTTATACAGCCCAAAATGCTGTTGGCCTTCTTGGCCACAAGGGCACACTGCTAAATCATGTCCAGCTTCTCATTCACTGTAACCCCTAGGTCCTTTTCTGCAGAACTGCTGCCTAGCCATTCAGTCCCTAGTCTGTAGCGGTGCACTGGATTCTTCCGTCCTAAGTGCAGGACTCTGCACTTGTCCTCGTTGAACCTCATCAGATTTCTTTTGGCCCAATCCTCTAATTTGTCTAGGTCCTCTGTATCCTATCCCTACCCTCCAGCATATCTACCACTCCTCCCAGTTTAGTGTCATCTGCAAACTTGCTGAGGGTGCAGTCCACGCCATCGTCCAGATCATTAATGAAGATATTGAACTGTTCTTTTGCATGAGAAGGTTGTGACCATGCATGCTCATTAAAAACTGCATGAATAATTATTAGAGACTCCATGTCCTCATCAAATTCCTAATTGGATAATTATATTCAGCCTACTGAAATTACTCTGCAGCTTTAATTGGACGCAAAGATTCACTAAATCCTTGTTTAAAATTCTGAACTGATTATGCACGTATACAGCTGCCATATCCCACTTTACAGATGGCTGCATTTTACAGTGGGTGAAGTGATTCCTATATACAGTTTAGGAAAGTATTTTATGATCCTTTGGAATGAATACACTCTATGTATTCTCAGTTATTTCTTTGTAAATCTCAAATAACTCTATTGAAACCAATAGTTTTTCCTAGATTTGCACAATTCAATATGAGGGCAAAATATGACTCTATAAATAAAAATTAAGATAATTGTTGTTCACTGTTATTATTGATCATAGTAAAACCCTTACACTCTGCAGAGATTAGGGGCTAGATCCACAAAGGGATTTAGGTGCCTAACTGCTAAATCTAAAATTTAGATATTCACCTCCCCATACATACACATAGCTGCTGCCTAACTCTGTAAATACCTAAATTCCCGAGGCACCTAAGTTTCCACCAACAAAGTCTGCTAGGTGCCTATTGGGCATGTAAGCAGCTGCCTAAATCCTGAAGCCAAGCGCCAATTCAGACCTACACCCTGACAAGACCCTCAAATTAGATATTTCCCCACTTATCTTTCCTGCTGACCTGATCTGATAGGTGTACTCATAAGTTGCCTGAGAGTAGACATACGAGATTGAACCCTGCAGAAAACACAGGCACTGGAGGAGAATCAATATCAAAGACAGGGTTCGAACCCATGTTTTCCCAGCTCTAGATCCAAGCTCAAGTCCACTAGATCATATTGTCTCATTTTTCCTTCCATGCAGCACCCATATGCCTCGCACATTCTCCGAAGCCCAGTGTGCTTTCCTTGGGATCACTCGTAAAGAGCCACCTCTTCTGCATGGCCCCCAAATGTAATCAATCAGCAAACCGAGAAAAACAAAGAGAGATTCCCTTCCTTTGGGCCTCCCACTGCATCTTGTGTTTCTAAGTCTATCATCTATATGGAAGACATGGTGGGCACAAATTTTCTTGCCATTTAGTCCTGTACATCATCAAACACAATTTTCAGTGCCTGGCAATTAATTATAAAACCAATATGAATTAATGTAATCAATTATTGTATTCACAAACCCACCTTCCTCCATTTAACAGCAGAGACAGAATTTTGTTCACCAGCAAGAAAATTAGCTATTTTCCAACTTTTTAAAAGTAACATTAGTGACATCAGAAATAGGCTTAGAATTATCTTCAAATTCATCCTAATCTTTCAATGAATTTAAAATCCTTGTTAGTTCCACTTCGATGGTCTTACAGGACAAATGATCAAAACTGTTTTTTAAAAAAATAAATAGGGGAAAATTATACCTTGGTGTTTGTCACTTGAAATGGAAATTTTGAGCCATTTGTAACTTGGGATGTCAGCTTCTCAGTTGGTTTTGCAGGGATTATATTCGTAGCGGGTGGTTGATTGTGCAGAACGGAAGACAGGCAGAGTTGTACAGTCTCCTTCAGAGCTTTCAGCTGTGACTCCTGGGAAAATGAGAAGTCATCAGCTCTTAAAGATAGGCTATAGTGAACAGTGTAGCTTGTTTTCTTTCTGCTCTGAATCAAACACTTGGCAACAGCTGTAGGAATCTTTTTCTTATTAAAGCAGGAAATTAAAGCAATTTAATTCACCCTTTACATAACTGCCGGGTGGGTTACAGTATGTACACAGCACATCAAACAGACTGGGAAAGTCATAGTAAACTCTCCTCTATTCTCATACAACTTTACCAGGATATCTTATTCTAGAGCATTTTTTAAAGACTACTTATATTAAAAGGAACTAAGGTTTAATCTACCAAACATCAGGGTTGTAACAGCCTTTGTTTTTAGGATTGCTAGAGAGAAAGAGACGTTCATTTGTGTGTTTTATAAACACACACACATATATGTGGGTATGTAGTTTTGTGTCACTCGTTCAGGATACTCAGTATTTCTGCAGAAGTGTATTTATTGTGACAGAAAGATCCTCTCTCTCAGATGCAATTATGCTGTCACATAGTTAATAATATATCCATAATTTGGTTTGGATTGGGAAATTTTAAAATTACCATGGTCCAGATCAAAACAAAAAACACTCAGGATCCAAGAATTGTGAATAGTAAAATGAGCTGCTGTTCTCAAAATATTTAGGAGGCACTTCCTATAATTATACCAGGAGTTATGGTATAATTATAGGGACTGCCTCCTACATATTGAGAGAACAGCAGCTCATTTTACCATTCACAATTCTTGGATCCTGAGTGATATTTTTTTAATAAAGAAAGAGAGAAAGTTAAATATCCCATTTAGATAGAAATACTGAGTATCCTGAATGAGTGGCACAATACTCCAAAAGAGTTATGGTATAACAGTCTTATTGAAAGGGATGCAGACCACTCTCTTATAAACTAATGAAACTGTCCAACTGATGTGCTGTAAGCAAAGAGAGGAAGGATTTCCCAATGGGTAGGGCTCTAGCCTGGGATTTGGGAGACCTTGGTTCAGTTCCCTGCTCTCCCAAAGGCTTCCTTGCGTGAACTCGGGCAAGTCACTTAGCCTCTCTGTGCCTCAGTTCCCTCCATGTAAAATGGGGTTAATAGCACTTCCCTTCCTCAAAGGAGTGTTGTGAGGATAAATACACTAAAGATTATGAGGTGCTCAGATACTATGATAATGGGGGCCAGATAAGTACCTTATATTGATAGTTCCAAACATACAGTAACATGTAAAATAGAGAGAGAAAGAAAGGGCCACATTACATTACAGGTGCATCTAAAGTAATTTAGCTGCTTATATCTAGTGCAATTCAGCATGCCTTTAGCACTGCTAAGCCAAATAACCAATAACAAACGTCCTGAGATTTTTTCCCCATTTTTTATATCCTGATAACTATGATGTGTTATCTATTAGAGAAGAATAGAACTGAATTATCAGTCCCACCTTGCTTCCACCGAATTAGAATCTAGAGATAAATCCCATAAACGGACCTGTCTGGTACCTAGGAAAGCACAACTTGGGTTTTATTCAAGAGAAAAAACACCAGTATGAAAACTACCCAAGGGTGTGACGCAAAAGCACTATTCATATCAGAAAGAGGATAATCACAGAAACAAGAGATGGACAGAAGATTAAAAGGAAAGAAAAAATAGGAAAAAACAGAATAGTTTTCCTGTTTCCTTACGGTGGGGAAAAATCTGTAACTCAGTGCAGTGATTGTGTAGGCTTGTCAGAGTAAGTAAATAAAAATCATCCAATAGGAAAGCAGTAGGAGATCAATGATTCTTCCTCCACACACCCCAAAAGCATCTGAGGGAGGCAAATCCATTGTGCAACACTCCACAACCAATAAGTGGCCTGCACAGCTACCTGGGTGCCCTGAGGGAAGAATGCCATGCAATCTCAAGGGATAGCTTAGTTTGTACATTTCCTCTACACTTCCAGGAGGTGAGGGATGGACTTGGCTCAGTAATTCCCATGGGGTTATATACATCCACACTACATCATGCTTGGGACTGTGGCTAAATGCTAAAATCTAGCCCAAAAGTTGATCAAGTATCAACATCTCTTTGTTGCAAGGTAACCTTAGAATTCGGCTTGATACGAGTTTCTCAGACAGTTTACTTTTAATCTTATTGATCCCAATCTTGAAAACCCTACATTTGAGTTTAATTTTATGCACTGATTCGTTCCATTGACTTCAGCGGGACTGTTTCGAGTACATTAAGTGCATGTGTAAGTCTTTGCAGAACTGATGCCTTAATTTGTATCTCTTTGTCAAGTTACACTGAAGTGTCCATAGCGAATAGAGCTAAACATGTTTATAGCACCCAGATAAATTCTTACTTTGTCAAGGGCGGCTTTTTCCAGCTTGTCTTTTGCAATTGCTAACTTTTGCTCCAGGTCTGTGAGCTGTTGGGCCTGTGGGAATAAAAAAAAAAAGTAGTTGATATAATTTACAATACAATCATTTCCCCAGTCGTTTTGCATGCTAGGCCTGAGAGCGAGGAAAGTGTTTAACTTTGCAGATTAAAGTTAAAATTACTTGCCAGATGACCAAGCCCCAAAGGGATATTTTTTACTGAGAAAATGTGGCTTTTTATGTGGGAACTGGGCTCAATCCTGCCCTGTTTATGTCAATGGAAGTTTAGTCATTAACTTCAGTGGCAGTAGGAAAAGTCCCCATGCGTTCTGAAGAATTTAGAAATCCCAGCGTAGAGCACTTTTTGTAAAAATTGAAGTGTTCGTATAGTTTTTGTTCCTTGGCTAGTCTTGTATTCCTAACCATTCAGACTCTCTCCACTAAACTGGAAATTACACTACACATAACACAGGCACAAACAGCCATGCATACATACTGTGACAGGCTTCAGGGCCTACTCCCTGGTAAACATGGAGTTAACTCCAGCTCTGCTTCTCCCTCCTATTTTGTATGGCACTCAAAGGAAGGGCTATAGGAATGGCTGTTTTTGAGACACTGGGGGGCTAGACCCCACACTGGAGGAGTTTTCTCAAGGAAGAGACCTTGGTAATTTAGACAAATGTTTTGTGTGTGCAGTCATTCCACTGGCTTACATTTACAACAGTCTACCTGAGTTTCCTGAATTAACAGCAGGGAGTGATTTCCCGCCCCTGGAACTCTGAATAATTCAATAGAATTTTCCCTGAAGAAAAAGAAATTTCTAGTAGGGAACTGAACTTTTAAGGAGTTAAGAGTCCCTAGCTTCCTATGGCTGTGCCACCTATAATGTAATAGCACATACTATGTAACTAAAGAGTTGTGGAGTTTTGTTTTTGTTTTATTGTTTTACTTGCAAAAATAAATAGCTCTGTAGTTATTTTCAATGTTTATGAAGGAGAAGGGAGGAAAGGACATTGGACCAGATGGCTGTCTTTTCCATCTGAAACTGTAATGAGGCATTGTACATTTTTTGCATATAAATAGATCTGCAAGGTTCTAACTCATCAGTCAAAGGACATCACATTTTAGGCCTTTGTAAATGTTTACTCAAACAACCAATTGCTAAAATATATTGCTATTTTTCCCCAGAGATACCACAGGGCAGATGTCTGACTTACCTACTTCCTACCCTGCTAAAGTTTTTGTGTGTGATATTTTTCTATTTTATTATTTGGTAGACTTTGACTATGCTGAAGGTGGTTGAACAACGGAAAATTAACTGAATGTCATGTCCAGAATTAAAAGCAAAAAGTTATATTAAATATATAGTTTGAAATGTCTGACAAACTAACAAAAGTCATAACAGTCAGAGTCATGGCCCTCCACTCTCCTGCTGATGTGAAGAAAAGGCACTTGTTCATATCTAAACTCTTATGGTTTGTTATGTAGTCACAATTGGACAGGACTGATGAGCCCCTCTCTCTTGACCTGGATTCTGAGACACAACATTGTGCATCAGCTCAAAAGTAGACGGTGACTCGTTACACTGGCAAGGATTGCAGTTGGGGGGCTCTTAAAACCAGGTATGACTGTTATGGTTCAGCTGTTGGGTATAAGTTAATGCTCTTGATTTATGACTGTAAACCTTTTGGGGCTCCTGGGCTCTTTCTGTTCTGTGTTTGTATAGTTCCTAGCACAATAATGCCCTGGTCCATGACTGAGGCTCCTAGGCACTAACATAACAGAAATAAATATCAATATTAATATCAATACGATGACGATGAAGAAGAACAAGGAGCAGCTTCAGCAAAAGAACCCAAGCTCCACCCCTGCGTGTTATCACCCATCCGGGTGCCTGCCATTTGGTCATGAAAAAAGAGGCCTGAATTGCTCATGTGGCCAAAAGGAGATTAGGCTGACATTTATTGGCTATTCCTGGCAGCCATGTTAGCATGATCTAGCGGTATGTCTATATTTCAAGCTAGGGGGCATGAGTCCCAACACAGGGAGACATACCGGTGCTAGCTCTCATCAAGTTTTCATGCTAAAAATAGAATGTAGCTGTGAGACAGGCTAGCAGCCTTGAGTATATACTCATGCGGGACCCTAGGTACATACTCAGGGTGGGTAACCCATCCAACTGCCACTGTATTTTGAGCATGTTAGCTTGATTAGAGCTGCTGCAGGTATATCTCCTTGAACTGGGAATCACACCCGAACTGGAAGTGCTAAACTGCCTGAGGGATGAATTTGGAGAAGCACTTGCAATGGTGGTGGGTTGGGCACAGAAGGACATTATGTGGACAATGAGGACCTCCATACATGTTGCAGGGGAGGATCAGACAAAGACAATACTGATGTCTGCTCTGGACTACGTATCCCGATGATGTGCACCTCTCAGATATAGTAGGTACTGTTCCCTCCCCCACCCCATTTTTTCCCTTCCAGCTCTAATTTTCAATATAAACATACTACCATGGATTGAGAGGAGGTTGCCAGATTTGTTGATGGAATACAGCAGCTAAACTCAAGGCTAGTAGCATTGTGGAGGTGTGTGTTGGTTGCAGAACGTGGGGGTGGCTTGGGTCTCCACAGTAGCTGTGAAAGTGAGTTAATGAATTACTTGTGAATTAGGAATCAACTCTCACCCTGAACTGGAGTTGGATCTAGAGAAATACCTGAGATCAAGCTATGAAGCTCAGGGGTAACTTGTATAGAAGCTTGCAAGGGGCTCTGGGTTTACTTAGAATGTTTAGACTTTGAACAGTTAAGCTGCTCAAGATTTGGGTATAATGACTTTAAAGTCATAGCGTGTCAGGCCAGAACGGACCACCAATCTAACCTCCTTTATATCACAGGCCACCAATACCACTCAGCACCCACACACTAAACCCCACAACTTAAATCAGACCAAAGTATTACAGCCCACAGGAGACTAAACTATTATGTGTCATAAGAAGAGAATAGGAGGTACTGAGGTGCACTAGTGCCAAAGTTTCCTGCACTGGCAGGGAAATGATTGAGTGAGATATACCCAGCTATCCTGGCAAGTGACCTGCACCCATGTGCTGCAGAAGAAGGAAAAAAAACCCTCTCAAGATCAGTGCCAATCTTATCTGAGAAAAAATTCCTTCCCGGCCTCACATATGGCAACCAGTTAGAACCTCAGCATGTGAGCAAGAACCAGTGAGCCAAGCATGTGAGAGAAAGAAAGAATGCTCAGTGCCACTTTAGAGCCCTGGCCTTCCCCATCCAGTCTCATCTCAAACCAGGCCATCAGAGCAGGAGATTAAAACAAAACAACCCAGAATACACTGGAGCGGGGCACGGAAAAATCCCTTCCTGACCCCTGCAAGTGAAACCCCCAAAGCATGAGCTTTTAGGGACATAAGATGGAAACTGGAAGTGAACCTCCAGCTGATGATCTCCACCACCTACCATCACATGTAACTCTTTCATATAATTGTACTTGTAAGTTTGCCCAGCTCTCTCTTACCAGCTCTGTGGTCCTCTGTCAGGACCAGTCTTCTGTCTGGCTTCCTGGAGGATTTCTCTCTCCTGCAGCCTGTCCACCATCCTTTGCCTGGGCTTCTAAGCTCCTCCAGGCAGCATGTGTGGCAGATCTGGAGGGGCAGGGCTACCTTGGCTCAGTATTGCCCTTTAACAACTTCAGACCCAGTGGGGGTTTGAATATCCCATCACACATCCCTCATGCATTAATAGAAAGCAATCATATCCCCTGTAAGCCTTCTTTATGCTAGACTAAACAAGCCAATCTCTCCCAGTCTCCTCTCTTAAGAGAGGCCCTCCATTCCCCTGATCATCCTATACTTGTTCTCTGCATCTGTTTAAATTAATCTTTCATATAATTGTACTTGTAAGTTTGCCCAGCTCTCTCTTACCAGCTCTGTGGTCCTCTGTCAGGACCAGTCTTCTGTCTGGCTTCCTGGAGGATTTCTCTCTCCTGCAGCCTGTCCACCATCCTTTGCCTGGGCTTCTAAGCTCCTCCAGGCAGCATGTGTGGCAGATCTGGAGGGGCAGGGCTACCTTGGCTCAGTATTGCCCTTTAACAACTTCAGACCCAGTGGGGGTTTGAATATCCCATCACACATCCCTCATGCATTAATAGAAAGCAATCATATCCCCTGTAAGCCTTCTTTATGCTAGACTAAACAAGCCAATCTCTCCCAGTCTCCTCTCTTAAGAGAGGCCCTCCATTCCCCTGATCATCCCATACTTGTTCTCTGCATCTGTTTAAATTAATCTTTCTTGAATATGAGTGACCAGAATTGCACACAGTATTCCAAATGAGATCTCACCAGTGCCGTGTACAATGGCATTAATACTTCTCTATCTCTATTAGAAATGCTTTCCCTGATGCATCCTAGGATTTTTCACAGCCACATCACATTGGTGGCTCATAGTCATCTGTGACTAACCCACAAACCCAGGTCTCTTTCCTTCTCTCTCGCTTCCAACTGATGGGCCCTCAGCTTGTAGCAGAAATTCTTATGATTAGACCCTGAGCGTCTGACCTTCACTTCGTACTATTGAACTTCATCCTATTTCTATTACTCCAGTCTTCAAAGTCATTCTGCATGATGTTCCAATCCTCCTCTGTATTGACAATGCCTCCCAACTCATTTCATCATCAAATTTCATTAGTGTACTCCTACTCTTTGTGCCAAGATCATTAATAGAAATATTCAATAAGGTTAGTCCCAAGACACATCCTTGATGAACTCCACTAGCAACACCCTCTGATCTGATAATTCACCTTTCAGCACAATCAGATGCCTTCTTTACCTTAGAGAATTCCTCATTTGCCTTACAGTTTGTGTACTGATCCCCATCTTCTCCAATTTAACTAATACTTCTCCATGAGGCATTATGTCAAATGCTTTACTGAAGTCCAAGTGCACTAGATTTCCCTTATCTAAAAAAATCAGTTATTTTCCCAGAGAAGGAAATCAGTTTAATTGGGCATGATCTACCCGTGGTAATCCCATGTTGCATTACACCCTCTTTTCCTCCATGCATTTAATTATTCTTTCCTTCCCAGTTTGTTCTAAAGCCTTGCATACTACTGAGGTCAGACTTACATGTCTACAATTGCCTAGATCACTTTTGTTCCCTGTCCTAATTATAGATATGATATTAGCTATTTTCCAGTCAGATTGTACTATCCTCAGATAGATAGATTTATGAACAATCCTTGCTACTGGACTAAAAATATCATGTTGTAAGGATCGGCAGGACACAAACCCAGGTCAGCAGAGTGACCAGGCAACTGACACCTCCAAACTGCCGGTTGGCCGCAGCAGTAACCCAGCCACTCCTTGCGACCTGCAATTCATGTACACTATGAGAAGTCCTGTCCACAACACCTGATTGGCAGCCATGCTGGAGGCTCCAGTTGACCCCGTGACACTGTATAAGTCTACAGGGTGTAGAAGGAAGTATCCAGGTATCAACACGGATCCCCAGCAAGCTACCATAACCAATACTGCTTCTCTGCTTCCAAAGTCCCAGCATCGATTTTGGCTCTGATTTGGATTCTGACCCTCATTCTGGACCCAGAACCCTGGCACAGGTTCTGACCTCTGGTACTGAACTGGCCTGTAAGTCTGACCTCAAGCCACTTGAGTCCCACCCCAGGACCCTTCCTGGCATGTCTCAAAGGGCACCAGAAATGCCTTAATGGGTTGATCAAACCCAGGAGGAACTCCCCACATTGAGAGCACAAGTGTTGCAGCTCTTGTCAGAGAACCAGACCCTGCAGATGCAGATTACTCAGACACATGACAAAAACACTGCACAGTGGACTCAACTGGCACAGTATGCTGCCACGAACCAGTCTCTGACGGAGCAGACCACCTGGCTCTAAGGTGAGAATATTGTACTCTTGACATGTGTCGTGCCATGACAGACACCCAGCTCCCGAAATATGGGGCTGACAGTTCACACCCATGTACACTTCAGCAGAGACTAACAATTCAGGGGGTTTCTTAATCAATGTTATTTGCAGTTCCTCCACTGCTCCATGTCCTATCCCATTGATCAAGCTAAGGTAGGATTTGTAATTAGCCTCTTAACAGAAGAAGTGTTAGACTGAACCACATCCCTGTTAGAACAAGGAAGCCCAGTACTGATGAACTGAGACACACAGTTGGCAGCCAGTATCAAGCAGAGTGTCCAAGGGGTCTGTCCTGGGGCCGGTTTTGTTCAACATCTTCATTAATGATCTGGATGATGGGATGGATTGCACCCTCATCAGGTTCACAGATGACACTAAGCTGGGTGGGGAGAGGTAGATACACTGGAGCGTAGGGACAGGGTCCAGAGATATCTAGACAAATTGGAGGATTCCAACGGTATTCTTGTCAGCAAGTTAAAGAAGTTAAGCAGCAGGATACGGACCCTGGACTTCAGGAAAGCAGACTTCAACTCCCTCAGGGAGCAGATGGGTAGGATCCCCTGGGAGACTAACATGAAGGGGAAAGGAGTCCAGGAGAGCTGGCTGTATTTCAAGGAATCCCTGTTGAGGTTACAGGGACAAACTATCCCGATGAGTCGAAAGAATAGTAAATATGGCAGGCGACCAGCTTGGCTTAACGGTGAAATCCTAGCGGATCTTAAACATAAAAAAGAAGCTTACAAGAAGTGGAAGGTTGGACATATGACCAGGGAAGAGTATAAAAATATTGCTCGGGCATGTAGGAATGAAATCAGGAGGGCCAAATCGCACCTGGAACTGCAGCTAGCAAGAGATGTCAAGAGTAACAAGAAGGGTTTCTTCAGGTATGTTGGCAACAAGAAGAAAGCCAAGGAAAGTGTGGGCCCCTTACTGAATGAGGGAGGCAACCTAGTGACAGAGGATGTGGAAAAAGCTAATGTGCTCAATGCTTTTTTTGCCTCTGTCTTCACTAACAAGGACAGCTCCCAGACTGCTGCGCTGGGCATCGCAACATGGGGAGTAGATGGCCAGTAGATTCTCCTCCGTGGAGAAAGAGGTGGTTAGGGACTATTTAGAAAAGCTGGACGTGCACAAGTCCATGGGGCCGGACGAGTTGCATCCGAGAGTGCTAAAGGAATTGGCAGATGTGATTGCAGAGCCATTGGCCATTATCTTTGAAAACTCGTGGCGAACGGAGGAAGTCCCAGATGACTGGAAAAAGGCTAATGTAGTGCCAATCTTTAAAAAAGGGAAGAAGGAGGATCCTGGGAACTACAGGCCAGTCAGCCTCACCTCAGTCCCCGGAAAAATCATGGAGCAGGTCCTCAAGGAATCAATCCTGAAGCACTTACACGAGAGGAAAGTGATCAGGAACAGTCAGCATGGATTCACCAAGGGTAGGTCATGCCTGACTAATCTAATCGCCTTCTATGATGAGATTACTGATTCTGTGGATGAAGGGAAAGCAGTGGATGTATTGTTTCTTGACTTTAGCAAAGCTTTTGACACGGTCTCCCACAGTATTCTTGTCAGCAAGTTAAAGAAGTATGGGCTGGATGAATGCACTATAAGGTGGGTAGAAAGTTGGCTAGATTGTCGGGCTCAACGGGTAGTGATCAATGGCTCCATGTCTAGTTGGCAGCCGGTGTCAAGTGGAGTGCCCCAGGGGTCGGTCCCGGGGCCGGTTTTGTTCAATATCTTCATAAATGATCTGGAGGATGGTGTGGATTGCACCCTCAGCAAATTTGCGGATGATACTAAACTGGGAGGAGTGGTAGATACGCTGGAGGGCAAGGATAGGATACAGAGGGACCTAGACAAATTGGAGGATTGGGCCAAAAGAAATCTGATGAGGTTCAATAAGGATAAGTGCAGGGTCCTGCACTTAGGACGGAAGAACCCAATGCACAGCTACAGACTAGGGACCGAATGGCTAGGCAGCAGTTCTGCGGAAAAGGACCTAGGGGTGACAGTGGACAAGAAGCTGGATATGAGTCAGAAGTGTGCCCTTGTTGCCAAGAAGGCCAATGGCATTTTGGGATGTATAAGTAGGGGCATAGCGAGCAGATCGAGGAACGTGATCGTCCCCCTCTATTCGACATTGGTGAGGCCTCATCTGGAGTACTGTGTCCAGTTTTGGGCCCCACACTACAAGAAGGATGTGGATAAATTGGAGAGAGTCCAGCGAAGGGCAACAAAAATTATTAGGAGTCTGGAACACATGACTTATGAGGAGAGGCTGAGGGAACTGGGATTCTTTAGTCTGCGGAAGAGAACAATGAGGGGGGATTTGATAGCTGCTTTCAACTACCTGAGAGGTGGTTCCAGAGAGGATGGTTCTAGACTATTCTCAGTGGTAGAAGAGGACAGGACAAGGAGTAATGGTCTCAAGTTGCAGTGGGGGAGGTTTAGGTTGGATATTAGGAAAAACTTTTTCACTAGGAGGGTGGTGAAACACTGGAATGCGTTACCTAGGGAGGTGGTAGAATCTCCTTCCTTAGAAGTTTTTAAGGTCAGGCTTGACAAAGCCCTGGCTGGGATGATTTAATTGGGGATTGGTCCTGCTTTGAGCAGGGGGTTGGACTAGATGACCTCCTGAGGTCCCTTCCAACCCTGATATTCTATGATTCTATGATTGGGCTAAAATAAATCTGATGAGGTTCAACAAGGACAAGTGCAGAGACCTGCACTTAGGACAGAAGAATCCCATGCACAGCTACAGGCTGGGGACCAACTGGCTAAGCGACAGTTCTGCAGAAAAGGACCTGGGGATTATAGTGGATGAGAAGCTGGATACGAGTCAACAGTTTGCCCTTGTTGCCAAAAAGGCTAATGGAATATTGGACTGCATTAGCAAGAGCATTACCAGCAGATCGAGAGAAGTGATTATTTCCCTCTATTTGATACTGGTGAGGCCACATCTGGAGTACTGCATCCAGTTTTGGGCTCCCCACTACAGAAAGGATGTGGACAAATTGGAGAGAGTCCAGTGGAGGGCAACGAAAATTATTAGGAGGCTGGGGCACATGATTTATGAGCAGAGGCTGGGGGAATTGGGCTTATTTAGTCTGCAGAAGAGAAGAGTGAGGGAGGATTTGATAGCAGCCTTCAACTATCTGAAGGAGAGTTCCAAAAAGGATGGAGATAGGCTGCTCTCTGTGGTGGCAGATGACAGAACAATGGTCTCAAGTTGCAGTGGGAATGGCGGGTCTAGGTTGGATATTAGGAAACACTATTTCACTAGGAGGGTGGTGAAGCACTGGAATGGGTTACCTGGGGAGATGGTGGAATCTCCATCCTTAGAGGTTTTTATGGCCTGGCTTGACAAAGCCCTGGCTGGGATGATTTAGTTGGTGTTGGTCCTGCTTTGAGAAGGGGGTTGGACTAGATGACCTCCTGAGGTCTCTTCTAACCCTAATCTTCTATGGCTCTATGATTCAATCTTCCTTCAGTGGTTTTTTTTGTTTGTTTTTTTGTCATTTTCAATTACCTATACTGCACTCACTCAGCCAGAGCAACCAGAGCACAAACTCCAACAGGAGCAGGGGTTGGTCACCTCCTATGTCACCCACCTAAGACAAATCAACTCTGACACCAGGTGAAACAAGGTGGCCCAGTTCTACCAGTTTCAATGGGGATTATACAAGGAAGTCAAAGACATACTAGCTTATGTGGGAACCCTGGCCCGCTTGGATGCCTTTACTGATCTCACTGTACTCAGTGGCAAACTGCTTGAGCAATGCAAAAAAAGGAAGGGGTTCATGCCACATCCCTGCCAATATTCCTTGGTAACAGTCCGCATCCCAGTGTCCATGCAACCCAATGTAGCCCACTGCCATATCACTCTAAGGAAAGAGAATGCTGTTGCAACCACAGTTTTTGTTTCTACTGTGGGGAACATGGTCTTGCACTTTTTGGCTGCCCATCATGGGCCCCAGCCCAGCAAAATTTGTGAAATGACTGAGCCCAGACACGGAAAAGGGAGCCAGTCTGGGTGGGCCATGAGCCATTCATCCCCTTATTGAAGCATGCTGAAGGCATGGCGAGTCCTCGTTACACCTTTAAGTTCAGGTTCGCTTCCAGAACCCAGGTTTGCCTCAATGAGTTTCCCCCACAACGGATGCTCGTGAACAACTTCATGGACACCAATGCCACACTTGCCTTGGGTATCCCAGAGCAGCCAAATCCAAACCCCAACCTCAGAGACTGTAGATCACTGGTTCTCAAAGCCGGTCCTCTGCTTGTTCAGGGAAAGCCCCTGGTGGTTTGTTTACCTGTCGCGTCCACAGGTTCGGCCAATTGTGGCTCCCACTGACCGTGGTTCACCACTCCAGGCAATGGGGGCTGCGGGAAGGGGCGCGGGCCAAGGGACGTGCTGGCCACTCTTCCCGCAGCTCCCATTGGCCTGGAGCGGCGAACTGCGGCCAGTGGGAGCCGCGATCGGCCGAACCTGCGGCCGCGGCAGGTAAACAAACCGGTCCAGCCCACCAGGGGCTTTCCTTGAACAAGCGGCAGACCGGCTTTGAGAACCACTGCTGTAGATGACTTGCTCCTGTCCTTGGACCCAATGACACAGGAGGCTGTGCCTTTGTAAGCTGTTATCCAGAATCATTGAGGAATTGTAAGGTTTCATGCAATCCATTCACCACACTTCCCCATAATCATTGGTGTCTCGTGGCTGGCAATCTATCACCTGGATGTCTGAGGTAGGAACGCAAAATCAGTTTCTGCTCTGAATTCTGCCTTCAAGTCTGCCTATGTACACTGCCCAATGGATCCTGGCCAGAGACTGGGCCACTGCCAGGAAATCTCTGGACTCTGGCTGAAGGCTGGATGCGACTATCACCAGAATCAACTCCTGCTCTTCTTGCTAAGTACAGGAACTTTGAGAAGAAATGCAGACCTGTTACCATCACATCAGGACTGTAACTGTCTGAGCTACAGCCTGAAGCCAAAATACCCTATGCTACATCTATGTAATGTCAGAACCAGAACTGGCCACCCTGTGTTCCTATCTCCAGAAGGATCTGGAAAGGGGTTTATTTGGCCATCATCATCTCCTACCAGGGCCCCTCTTCTTTTTATCAAAAGGAAAGATGGTATCCAGCATTTACCACGGATTATGAGGCCCTCGATCAAATAATCATCAGAACTTGGTAGCCTCTCACACTCATCTTGGAGTTGTTGGACCATGTGTGGTCAGCCGACGTATTCACTGAGCTCAGCCCGTGTGGAGCTGCCAACCTAGTACGGATCAGAGCAGGGATAAATTTAAGACAGCTTTTTTCAAATCTGATATGGCCATTATGAATACTTGGCAATACCTTTTGGTCTCACAAATGCCCCGGCCACTTTCCAGTTTATGAAGTATCCCATGACGTCTTAGCCAGTACATCTAAGTCTAAGGTGCTAAACCAAAGACATCTCTGCCGGACCCTGTTCTTCACCTGTTTTAAAGTCACCATCACCAGTCACCCTGGAGCCCAGAACAAGGCTGCTGACGCCTTGTCCTGAAAAGGGGAGTGTCTTACCAGCCAACACCCCTCAAGCACAGAGCCACCACACATCCTCAAGACCTGCAATTTCCTGGGTATTTCCCAATACCTCCTGTCTTTGATCCACTCAGCAACAGGGTAAGAACACTCTCCCAAGGAACATGAGGTAGGAAGCAAGGCAACATCAAATATGGCATGATTTACTCTGTTGTCAAGGGTCAGCTGTACATCCCACCGGGGTACCCCTGACTTGAGGTCTTGAGACTCAGCCAGGACTTCCCACTAGCAAGCCAGTTCAGCCACCTCAAGATCCTTTACCTGATTAGCCACTAGTCTTCCGATGGCCTAGGATGTGAGCAATGGAGGTATGCAGTGGGACCAAGTGGCCATCCATGAGTTCCCCTTGGAGCTCTAATACCTGCCGAGTCCTCAGCAAAACCTTGGGCAGCCATCACCATGGATTTTATAGTGCAGCAGCTCCCTGTGTCTGACGGATACACCATCATCCTCACCGTGGTCAATCAATTAACCAAAATGCCTCACTTAGCCCCCCTTGCACACCTGCCCATCACTGAAGAGATATCTTGACGGCTGGTGACACACTTTATCCATCTCCATGGGCTCCCCAGACAGACTACTTGACTGAGGTCTGCAATTTGCGTTGTGGTTCTGGCACAAAACTTTGCCGCTGTTTGGAGTCTGCACCTATGCATCCTCCATCTATCACTGACAGACTGATGGACAATCTGTGAGAATGAATCCGATTTTAGAATGACATCTATAGTACTTTACAAATGATCACCAGAATGACTGGTCAGCTGTGCTGCCCCAAGCAGAATTCACCTACAATAATGCAGATCACGTCTCCACTGAGCAGAGTCTATTCTATTTAAATTTTGGGTTCCATCTCTGTCTTCACCCACCTGTACCTGCCACCTCCACAAACCTGGAAGCCACCAACTGGCTTACTGAAAACAGAAGCAAAAGTATCCATTAGTTTTTGGGCCACATCTAGATAATCTTTAACCTCCTTTCCATCCACACTGCATCTCATTCCAACTTCATCCTTCCTTATTCTTTTATTATCTATCTTAATTTCCTTGGCAAATGCTAATTTAGATAGACTTTTAAGTAATTCTCACTTTACTCCTACATTTTATAACCTCGATGATTTAATTTTCTTTGCTGGTAGACCCTTTCTTCCATTCCCTATAGGCTCTCTGCTTATGCCTAATTACCCTTTTTTTAGGTGGTTATTCATCCATCTGGGTTGGCAGTTTTTCTCTACATTTTTCCTCCTTGCTTGGGATGCAAATTTCAGGTAGCTTTTGTGTAGTTGCTTTGAAGCAGTTCCAAGCCTCCTCCACATTTAAGTCATTGAGCTCTTCAGTCCAGCTGACTTTAACTAATTACCTTAATTTCCCCAAATCTGTACTTTTAAAATGAAAAATCATGGTTGACAAGCTGATTTTGGTCATTTAATTTAAACGTAGTTAACTCGTGATCATTTGATCCAAGGTTATTTCCAATGACTAGCTCTTCTATAACTCTACTTCATATCAAGTAAAACCTTCTGAATCTACAGAGTATAGATAGCATTCTTGAAAAGGAGAGATAATATGTACCATAAAAATAATTTTGCAGGGAGCAATTATTATCTAAGCAGTACACATTTACTTGGGTATATATTTTTTAGAGTAATAGTTGGGGTTGATTGATTTACTTTAATGGCTGAGTCTATCACGTAAATTATTTTACTTCACAGGCTATTGAATCAATAGGCCAATGTAGTATCAATCCTGCTGCCACAAACTGACATTAAGTCCGTGCACTAAAAATTCTTTTTATTGAAATAATGGATTGTTCATTCAGCTGCAGCTGATATTAAATCTCAGCTCACCTCTTTATCCCCCTGTAATTTTACAATGCCCAAATTAATTATTTTCCAAAAAATTTCAGAATTGTCTGTTAAACTCCATCTCATATGGTACAATTTTGCTGCTACTTTGAGCTAATCCTTTGAAAAAGTTTTGTTAATTAACATAACCCAGACAGTGAAGAGAGGCTAAGGAAAGGAGCACAACTGGTACCCAAAATGAGCAAAACCATTTCAATGTGGATTATATTCAAAAATGCTACGGAGAATAAGCACAGCTTTAAAGCTTTTCATTCTTTCTGACAGAAATAAATAAATTACCAGTTTGAGCAGCTCTTCCCAATAATTATTATAGTGAAGAATACTGCTAGAATTGGTGATCTCTTACCCACTGTAAAAGAAAAGTTTTAACTACACCCACTATAAGGGCATGATACTGTGAGGCACAGAGGGCCCTCAACCCCTCATTAATATCCATAGTACTGATATTCTTATAGGATTCATTACCTTGAAGAATCAGGCCTTCATAGAGGAGAAATGAAATGAAATAATAGCATTGAATGCTCTGAGAGAGCATTTTGAACACTTACTCTAATTGCAGGAACTTAAAGTCACTTAGGAGTCCTGCATTCCCTTCCCACTCCCAAACTCCCACTGAACTCAATGTACTCATCCTATTTATCGCAAATTACCTTAGAGAAAATGCCAGCATTTAAATAAATATCTACAGAAATGGGGGGGGGGGAGACAGATGGCTATTGGGCTAGAGTCTGATCTATGTTGCATAGATAAAACTCCAGACTTGCTCTGGATCAGAAACAGGATTTTTGTGTCTATTTGAATCTATGATATGTCAAACGGTATGCAAACAATGTCTTCTTTTCCTTGGCACTATGCCTTTGATTGTTTAACAAAGATCTATAATTATTGCATGCTGTATATTATATTGAAGTTCTAAAGCATCAGCGCTCTCTCTCTCTCTCTCTCTCTCTCAAAGCCATACAGCAAGTAATAAAAGTGATACACTCTATGATCCTCAGAAGCTAGATATTTTGTGCTTTTGGAGACCAGGCAAAATGTCCTCAGATGTGTTAATGTTGTTCCCTAAAATCTAAATTTTTCACAGGGGAGGCATGGAACAAGGGCATATATACATCACCTTCTGGAGCACGGAACATTGCATATCACTATAAAGCAGCTCACCCAGCTTCTAACAAGCAATCTACATTCAAGCCAAATTCCAAATATGGCCCCTGCACTTTCCTCCTCATGGAAGGCTAGACCAGTGGTATCTCCTGCAGGATCTCCTCATCCTAACCCCTAGCTCTCTCTCCTTCAGAAAGATAACTAAATCCTCATGTCTGAGTTAATAAAATCCTTTTGCTAGTATGACGCAGCAAAAAACCCAAATCTATCTCTATGCATGCACCAATTCTATCTTTCATGCACCTGACATCAAAGTGACTCATCAAAAGCACGCTGTATCCCTTTGCGGAGCCCTGGAATCTACCATCCTGTTACGGTGGCACACAAATTATGTCTGACTTCTGCATAGGACACACAGGCAGTCCATGAAGTGGCTCCTTTATGATCTCTTCCCCTCCTACCCCTAACCTCTGTGCAGCTATAATTTGACCAGAGATGTCTTAATGGTTGGACATGAATGCTTCCTGGACGATTAAGAATTGAAAGTCATGCCAAGTTGTCAATTATAAGGGTTCAGAGAAGAGCCAGAAGAATGATTAAAGGATTGAGTTATAGACTCAAGGAACTCAGTCTGTTTACCTTAACAAAGAGAAAAGGGGTCACTTGATTACAGTTTATAAAAGTACCTACCTGGGGAACAAATATTTGATAATGAACTCTTCAACCTAGCAGGAAAGGGTATAACATGATCCAATGCCTGTAAGTTGAAGCTAGACAAATTCAGAATGGATATAAGGTGTAAGTTTTTAACAGTGCGGGTAATTAACCACTGGACAGTTTACCAGGGGTCATGGTGAATTCTCCATCACTGGCCATTTCAAAATCAAGATTGAATGTTTTTCTAAAAGATCTGCTCCATGAATGATTTTAGGGAAGTTTTCCAACCTTTGTTATACAGGTCAGACTGGACCTTGGATTGCATGTACTGCCTGGATATTACGAAATATGCATGACTGTAATTCAAGTAATATGCAGGAAAATTCTATTATATAAATATTATTTGGGATTGACTGTTTATGGTGTCTGTCACTCAAGAAGTAATTTCCCATAAATTTGGAATGAGGTCTCAGATGTAACTGAAAACCTTGTGTCACAAATAGGAACAGATTGAAACATGGCAAATTGCGCTGAATTGGGGTATTTTTTTTGGGGGGGGGAAGGGTGTCAAAATTTCAAAACATTTCCGCCATGTGTAGCTAGAAATGGCTAGATTGTCCCTCCTCTTAAAGGGACTACTCCCATCTGCAAACACAAATACATGTATAAGTGTTGGTAGGATCAGGGCCTTATTCAAGACTGGGGATAAATACAGGATTTATCCCCAGTCCTGTAATAAAGTGGGATTTTATTAGGATCTCTTCCAAGGAATTTTTTTGAGCCTAATTATATTGAATGACAAGGACTGCTCCTTACTGATGACTATCACAAATTCTACTTAATTGGGAAACATTCAGTCAGTATCTAGTAGTTAAATGGTGTTTAACCACATGTTAAGTAGGTGTGACATTTTGAGCTCTAATTTTATTCAGTACTTAAATAAATATTTAAGTTTAAAAAAGGTAAGCATCATTTTCTTTTCTTTATTTTTGGTGGATTATTTATTTTAAAATTGTATCTTCTATTTGGCACAACTGTTGAACTGGTAAGAGAAACAAACATTGAATGAGCTGTCCTGTGAAGAGGAATCTACTACATTTACTCTCTGGACATTATTTGCCTCTTAGAAAAAACAAATACTTGGTGCCACTGGACAAGACTGTGTACTATAAAACAGCATTTTAAATATAGTAGAAACTTGCACTTCGCTGACTGCTATCTGTTCATTCAGATGTGCAGCTAAAAAACCACAGCCATTCCACAGCATCTGAATTATATTTCAAGAATGTATAACAAGAAAGAAAAAAAGCCAACTTAAAATATGATTCCACTCAAAATCCTTGCAGTTTGTCTATTTTCCTGATGCTCAATGCTGTTATCCTCATTAGTGACTCTTCTGGCTGTTCAATCTAAGCAAAGTATCTTGACCTGCATGGTTTTTAGTAGTGGAAGCTTCACTTCCCCCTTCTTATTAACATTTTTCCACTCCATGTTTCTTCCTGCACATAAAATATCACCCTGTGACTCAAAGTGACAGATCATTCAGATTTTAGTTATAGTAAGTGACAGGAGGCTCCCATCTCTCTAGAAGTGACTCCGTATCCTGGGATCTAGGACAGAAAGCAGACTGTACAATATTACTGAATGATTTATATTCAGTACTTACAAACAGGGGTGCCACAGTTGCAACTGTCCCTCTGTCCCTTTTCTGGTTTCTCTGAGTGCACCCTCTCAGGGGTGGAGCCTCTTGTGCCTTTACCTATTTTCAGGTGGAATTTTGCAATTCTCCCACACTAAGGCCTTGTCTACACTGCCACTTTACAGTGCTGAAACTTCCTCACTAAGGGGGGTGAAAAAACACCCCCCTGAGCAATGCAAGTTTCAGCACTGTAAAGTGGCAGTGTAGAAAGTGCACCAGAGCTGGGAGCTACTCCACTTGTGGGGGTGGGTTTTTTACAGTGCTGGGAGAGCTCTCCCCCAGCGCTGGTGCTGCGACTACATGTTGGTAGTGAAGACGTACCCTAAGATGAGGGCCTGAGCTACAAGCACCCTATTTAGCAATTATTACCCTGTAGGTTCAAATAAATTCAATCACCTGCACTTCTTACTTTCAGGAGTCTGTGACCTGTGGGGTAGTGACAAAACAGCCTCCTTAACACAAAGATATTGTTTATTTTAGCACTAGAAACAAAGCTTTTAGAGATAAATAATTTAAAAGAACAAACATTCCACCTGTATGTCTGTCTTTCCTGAAGTCATACCATCCCTAAGGGCAACTTAGGCAGGTCTAACTTCTTTAGAAACCTCCAAAAGGTGTTATGTGATTCGGTACCCCTGAACTACTGCCTCTCTCGAGAAAGGGTCCTGTTAAATCCTGCCAGAATTTTTTTTGTTCTTTTGTGTCCCTAAATTTTGACCCTTTTGGTCAAAACCAGTCCTGTAATTTGGGTGGAGCTGGAAGCAAAATCATCAATGCTAATAGTTCTGGTATTGTCCCTGAAGAACTCTTAAGTGTTTGCTGAGGGATAGCTTATCTTAAGCTATTTTCTTCCTTCCTGCCCATTTTTCCAGACAGACTTCCGTTAAGTTAAACAGTACAGTACAGTAGTACAGTCATACAGAATTCAGAGTAACAGCTGTGTTAGTCTGTATTCGCAAAAAGAAAAGGAGTACTTGTGGCACCTTAGAGACTAACCAATTTATTTGAGCATGAGCTTTCGTGAGCTACAGCTCACTTCATCGGATGCATACTGTGGAAACTGCAGAAGACATTATATACACAGAGACCATGAAACAATAAATCCTCCCAGCCCACTCTCCTGCTGGTAATAGCTTATCTAAAGTGATCATCAAGTTGGGCCATTTCCAGCACAAATCCAGGTTTTCTCACCCTCCGCCCCCGCCCCCACACACAAATTCACTCTCCTGCTGGTAATAGCCCATCCAAAGTGACCACTCTCTTCACAATGTGTATGATAATCAAGGTGGGCCATTTCCTGCACAAATCCAGGTTCTCTCAACCCCTCACCCCCCTCCAAAAACCACACACACAAACTCACTCTCCTGCTGGTAATAGCCTATCCAAAGTCACCACTCTCCCTACAATGTGCATGATAATCAAGGTGGGCCATTTCCAGCACAAATACAGGTTTTCTCACCCCCCCACCCCCATACACACACAAACTCACTCTCCTGCTGGTAATAGCCCATCCAAAGTGACCACTCTCTTCACAATGTGTATGATAATCAAGGTGGGCCATTTCCTGCACAAATCCAGGTTCTCTCACCCCCTCAACCCCCTCCAAAAACCACACACACAAACTCACTCTCCCGCTGGTAATAGCCTATCCAAAGTGACCACTCTCCCTACAATGTGCATGAAAATCAAGGTGGACCATTTCCAGCACAAATACAGGTTTTCTCACCCCCCCACCCTTTTTCCAAAAAAACACACACACACAAACTCACTCTCCTGCTGGTAATAGCTTATCCAAAGTGACCACTCTCCCTACAATGTGCATGATAATCAAGGTGGGCCATATCCAGCACAAATCCAGGTTTTCTCACACCCCCCCACCCCCATACACACACAAACTCACTCTCCTGCTGGTAATAGCTCATCCAAAGTGACCACTCTCCCTACAATGTGCATGATAATCAAGGTTCAATTTGGTAATAGCCTGCTGGCCTTAGCCCAACTCCCCAGGCAACTTCAGCTGTTTTGGAGAATAAATACAGAGGTAGAGCCAAGATCTGATCCATTCCCCTCCCCCCCAATCCAGGATTTAAGTCTTGCTTACTCTTACATATCCATGGGCACAGAGAGACAGAATCTTGCTCTTTGAGATTTTTGCAATGTGTGTGCTTGCATTTCACCACTTTGGTCTCACTGACATCCATGTTAGCCCAATGAAGTCACTGGAGCAGCATGGTTGTAACTAAGAGGAAAGCTTGCCCCAATAGCCTTATTATACAAAATTTTGAGTCCCAGAAATCTCAGAGAAAACACACTATCTATCTCAGGTATTTCGACAGTGACTATCACTGTGGTACTTAAACACCAAAGAGAAATGACTGTGCCAATACGGATTACTTACAAAGTGTATGGCTGATACGGGCCGCATTCATTGAGAATTCTTGCACTACTTTGTTATATAGGCCATATGGAAACAAATTAAGAAGTTTCATTAGAGACTTTCAAACTCCCTCTCCTTCTTTTCTTTATTTTGCTGTCTGTTACACAAAGAACCTGTCTTGGGCTAGACTTATATCTTATCACAGCTCTGAATTCCCCTTTGTCTCATAAGCTTTGGGCCTGAGCTTGGGGGCAGTTCGGGTTCACAGCGGCAGTGTTTTCAGTGTCTTCATTAACTTCTAATCCTTCTCCACATGATACATTTCGGATCCTGATAAAAGCAAGTTTACTGAGTAGGTGGCAATCATTTGGGGCCAGATCCATTTCCCTTTGAAGCCAGTGGCAAACTCTTCCTGACTTTGGTGGCAGTTGGTTCAGATATCTAGTGAGGTTTGAGAAATTTGTGAGCTTGTTTAGCATTAAAACTGTTGCAGCGGCTTCCAGACTTATCTAAGTAACCTTGTCACACACACTAACTCAGACTGACTATTAAGGATAGCATTGACTTGAAATGTAAGTCTAGAACCTTAAGGCCACCTCAAGGGTATGTAAGAAACGTTTTAAATTGGATTTTTCAGTTCATTAAAGATGTAATAACATTTTAATACTCAAGGCTACATTATGAGAAGCTCTGTAACAATATGCTAATATATAAATTACTAAGAACTGAAATTATACCCAAATGTTGAAAACTTGTTTTTCCCACCAGTTTATAAAACTATTAAAGCAATACAGTAGGAAATGGTACATTCTCTAGTTCAATTAAAATATCCATCTTTATTGGTGTAGATTAATGATGCTTTGAGAGGTATATGAGGTTAGTCGTGACTGATGATCTATTATAGAAAAATTACAAATGTGTTTAATGATGTGGATATAAGTGGACATATCGGATTATATCCCTGCATACTTTGTCACCTCTCTCCTCAGATTTTAAGCTCTTAAAGGCAAAGAGCACCCCATTGTATGTGTTTTTTACAGAGGGTTAACATAATTGGGCACAATTCTGTTTAGGTTCTCAAGGTACAACTGTAGTACTACTAAGAGTTAATGAAAAAAAATTGCATAAAGGAGGCATTGAAGAATGTTAGTCTGTAAAACTGCATCACAAACTTCTTGCCTTGAAATTGAGAGAACCCCAACATGCTGTATTCTTGACTTCTAGGGAATCTGAGATGCACTAATAGAATGGAGCAACAATGGAAAATTCCAGTATTTTCACATTTGTTTTCATCCTAAATTGGGATAAAAATCAAAGTATCAACATTTTCCCATGGAATGAAAAATTCTGATTTTTTTTATTCAAAATGTCAAAATATTTTATTCCGGGGTGTTGAACCAAATTGAAATATTTTGTTTCACTAAACTGTCTGTGCCTGTGGTACCAAAGTGCCTCCTGGGAGTTGAAGTTCAGATGGCTCGTGCTCTAATTCCCCCCATGGACTGGGCTCCTTGGCTGGAGTACATCTCCATAATATACCACAGTCACATAACTCCCATGATTTACCATGCTGCTTAGCTAGAGGGGTCATTGTAGAACATCATGAGACATGTATTCCAGCCAAGGAACCTGGCCCAGAGGAAATACTGGAAGCATGAACTGACATAAAACTCCAGTGAGGAACTGTGGCACTAAAGGCAGATGCAATTTAATGTCAAATTGACTCGAAACAACATGTTTCAGTTAGGTTCAAGACACCTAAAATTTTGACTTGGGTTGAACTGACCGGAAGCAAAATGTTTCATTTTAATTAGTTAGACAGATTTTATTTGAAATTTCATATGTGGAGGAACTGCATTTTCATGGCTGATATAGACAGTGTTTCACTCAGGGAAGGAATCTTTCCTTCCTCTTTCAAACACCCAATAGTCCAAATAACAGGGAACCCCTGATACATCAATTCTAGTTACCTACTTTCCAGCATCAAGCCTCCTGTTGCTGAACTAACTCATAGAGAGGCTAGCCAAAGGCTAAATTCAAACTCATCACTTTGAAGCTAATCTCCTAGGTCTGGCACAATCTGGGTTTAGGCAAGGACATGGAACGGATACTGCTTTAGTGGCACTGATGTGTGATCTCTTGCTGTCAAAGGACAGACATCCATTCTCATCCTCTTGGACCTCTCTGCAATAACTGACACAGTTGACCATAAGCTACTGCTCTCTCTCTAAAGAGAGGTCACAAGAGTCCAGGGGAATGTGGTAAAATGGTTTGAGTCCTTCCAGGAGGGATGCACCCAATGAGTAATGATGGGAAACTGATTTTCAATAAGTCTTGGAGGACTGGGGAAGTTCCAGAAGAGTGGAAGAAAGATAATGTTGTACCAATTTTTAAAAAGGATAAACAGGATAACATGGGTAATTACAGGCCCATCAGTCTGACATTGATCCTGGGCAAGATAATGGAGAGGCTTGATTAATAATGAACTAAAGGAGGGTAATGTAATTAATGCAAATCAACATGGGATCATGGAAAATAGATCCCGCCAAACTAACTTGATATCATTTTTTAAAAATTTAGATTACAAGTTTGGTTGACAAAGCTAACAGTGTTGATGTAATATACTTGGACTTCTGTAAGGTGTTTGACTTGGTATCACACAACATTCTGATTAAAAAGCTAGAATGGAGCTAAAATTATTTTGGCACATATTAAATGGAACAACAAGTGGCTAATGGATAGGTTTCAAATCGTAATTGTGAATGGGGAATCATCACTGAGTGGGTTTGTTTCCAGTGGAGTCCTGTGTGGATCTGGACTTGACCCTACCCTATTTAACATCTTTATCAAAAACCTAGAAGAAAACAAAGTCATCACTGATAACTTTCAGAGTAGCAGCCGTGTTAGTCTCTATTCGCAAAAAGAAAAGGAATACTAGTGGCACCTTAGAGACTAACCAATTTATTTGAGCATAAGCTTTCGTGAGCTACAGCTCACTTCATCGGATGCATTCAGTGGAAAATACAGTGAGGAGATTTATATACGCACAGAACATGAAAAAATGGGTGTTATCATACACATTGTAAGGAGAGTGATCACTTAAGATGAGCTATTACTAGCGGGGGGGGGGGGGCGGAGAGAGGGAGAAAACCTTTTAAGGTTTACCACTCTCCTGCTGGTAATAGCTCATCTTAAGTGATCACTCTCCTTACAATGTGTATGATAACACCCATTTTTTCATGTTCTGTGCGTATATAAATCTCCTCACTGTATTTTCCACTGAATGCATCCGATGAAGTGAGCTGTAGCTCACGAAAGCTTATGCTCAAATAAATTGGTTAGTCTCTAAGGTGCCACTAGTACTCCTTTTCTTTTCACTGATAACTTTGTAGATGACACAAAAATTGGGGGAGTGAAAGATAAAGAGGACAGCGATCTAGATCTAGATTACTTGGTAAATTGCCTGCAAGCAAAAAATATATGTTTTAATATAGCTAAATGTAGATGTATATATCTAGGAACAAAGAATGTAGGCCATATGTACAGGATGGGGGACTCTCTCCTAGGGGCTGTGGCGGATAATCAGCTGAACACGAGCTCCCAGTGCAACACTGTGGCCAAAAGAGTTAATACAATCCTGGATGCATGAACAGGGGGATCTTGAATAGAAGCAGAAAGGTTATTTTACTCTCTTTTTGGCATTGGTGAGATTGCTGCTGGAATATTGTGCCTTGTTCTGATGCCAACAATACAAGGATGTTGGTAAATTGGAAACGGTTCAAAGAAGAGCCACAGGAATGGTTAAAGGATTAGAAAACATGCCTTAGAGTGATAGACTCAAAGAGCTCAAACTATGTAGACTGACAAAGAGAAGAGAAAGTAGTGACTTGATTCCAGTTTATAAGTACTTACATGGGGAACACATATTTAACAATGGGCTCTTCAATCTAGCAGAGAAAGGTATAACATGATCCAATGTCTGGGAGCTGAAGGTAGACAAATTCAGAATGGAAATAATGCACACATTTTTACCTGTCTGAGTAGTTAATCACTGGAACAATTTACAAAGGCTCATGGTGGATTCTCAACATGGGCAATTTTTAAATCAAGGATTGGATGTTCTTCTAAAAGATATGCTCTAGGAATGATTTTTGGGAAGTTCTATGGCCTGTGTTATACAGCAAGTCAGACTAGACAATCACAATGGTCCTTTCAGGCTTTAGAACCTATGAAAATCTCCATCACCTGACCTCCCACTTGTGGAGTCCCACAAGGATCAGTTCTCTCTCTGGCCTTTTCAGTATCTACATACAGCTAGTAGGTGAGTTGGAGAACAAAGACTCAAGAGTCAGTAACATGAAGATGACACAAGCTCTACCTATCGTTCACTGCGTATAACCGCACCACTACTATCAAGATGGCCCAGTCTTGGATGAGATGAGCTCATGAATGAAGAACAGCTGGCTGAAGCTGAACCAGAGCAAGACAGAGGTTATGCTGGTGGGCAGAGCAAAGCATATTGAAGAGTTTGCCGCCATGACATTATCTTCTTTGGTTGATAGCACATTTCCACAATTTTCTGTTCAGGAGTGTTCCTTGATTCCTTGCTGATGCTAACACATAAAAGCATCTGTGAATAATGCGATCTACCATCTTTGGTTGCAGTCCTGGTGGGGCATAGCAGAGTCCTGGCCAAGGGGTCTCTACTGAGCCCCAACAGGATTTCAGCCCCCTTCTCAGCCCCTGTCCCCCACCCCCGCCCTGGGCACACATTATGCCTGCAGAGATTAGGTGTCACTGGCTCTGCAGTAACACAGGGAAACCTCTGCAGTCCGGCTGTCATGGGATTGAGTGATCACAGAGCAGAGCCTGCTGATTAAGACAGCAAGGAGGAGGAGGATCCTCCAGATGCTGCTGAATGGTTGAATGGCTTCTGCCCTCTCCATTATCCGAACAAAATCCATGTCCCATATGCTATTTGGATAATCAGGAGTATACTCTACATGCCTTTGGCATCTATTGGCTGGTCTACAGTGATGTAATATATCTGGGCATGAAGCCTTTGCCACTTAGGAAACTCTAATTAGTACAGAACACTGCAGCATGTCTCCTCAGCAACACAGGCTATGGCTTCCCATAGAATAATGAGTAAAGTTCAAAGTCTCAGTTCTCATTTTCAAAGCACTCCCTTACCTGGGCCTAGGATATCTAAAAGATTGACTAACACTCTAGGAAGAAGACTATGGTTGACAGCTATGCTTCTCTGGCACAATGAAACTTTCTACAAGAAGAGTAAAGCTCATCTACGCGAGAGACAGATTTCTGGAGAGCCAGTCTGGGATTGTTGAATGAACTCCCCTCCCCCAGGAGTAAGGACTATTATCTCCTTCTATTCCTAGTACAAGGTTCAATTCTTTGACCTTGCCTTCTCTATCATAATCATATAGCAATCTCTCTCTTTCTGTGTATATAGATATGAATAAATAAAACAGTCCACAGCATGCACTTCTCCCCCTAGTGCTAAGAGACAACAATTGAGCTCAATGCCCACTATGCTAGGCACTGTGCACATGCACACTGTGAGAGACAGCCCATGCCCTCAGAGATTACAATCTCAATATGCCAGGCAGACAAGGGACGGTAAAATACACAGCGAGGTGAAGTGGCTTGCCCAGGGTCAAACAGCAGGTAAGGGGAAGGTTGCCTGACCCACCAGTCTAGTGCCTTTTCCACTAGATCACGATGCCTGAAATATGAATGAGTAATTATGGGAAACTTTTTTCATTAATCAGTCAGCTCTACAAATTGCTAAACAAAAGTAACAATATGTTTGTCACTTCTTTGTGTAATTCTGAAATGACTGAACTTTGCTATAAGTGATGAGCACAGTGAAAACTCCGAAATTCCAAGAAGTATTCTAACCCGTCTTTTATCCCAAGGATACACAAATGCCTGCGGCGATTTTTCTGTAGCTCATTAACCATGCAACAGTACTCCTGTCCTCATTAATTTATTTATCAAGATACAATCTGAATCAGTATTTGAACACCTTCAGTTTAAGTATATCTTCACACTATAATAGATTATGCATGTATTGCAAATGTTTTGTTCTTTACCTCATCTTTTAGCCAATAATTTTCTTTCTATGAATAAAAAAAAAATCAAGCCTCTCTTAAAAAAAACAACCAACCCCCTGCCCCCCCACACACAACATTTTATGCTATTAAATCAAACAGTGTAGTAGTAGGAATACCATACAAACTAGAATAGATGGGTGTGATTCAAGTGCATCAGAAGGAAAACAATATAAAACACACTAGATGAACACAGAGATAAAGAATCCTGGTATTTTCAGAACATAAAAAGATACAAGAATTAAACTGTAAATAAAATTTCAGATATTTTGCATACTTTTTAAACACCATTCACCTTTAGATAAATTAACACTGTTTCTAGACAACCTCCAAAAAAGAAAAAAATGCTTCCCATTTTTCATGACTGATTTTCTCTTTTTTAGAAGGCTCTAAATGTAGTGTAGCAATAGGTTATTTTCACCCAGGCACAACATTCTTGCTAAAGACAACATGGGCAATTTGTAAAAAGAGCTTGCCATCTCTAAAGTTCTTTGCTCACGTGAACAGAATTACATGCAATCTTCAACACTTATTTTCACAAACCATAGGTTAATGGAACTATACTATTAAATTGCAATATCTTTTGGATCCCTGCCTCAAGACACTAGTCAGTTGTTGTTAAGTTAATACACTGCATGTAGTCTTTAGCTTACATCTCTATTTCTCATATTTAGTAAAGTCATTGGTGTGAAATCTGTATCAAGAGGGAAAAAATCCAGTATCCTACTTTTTTATACCAAAAAATTCTTGTGTCTTCTGCTATTGTTAAAGAAGCAGATGGTGAGCTGTTCCTCCCCAAGTTTTAATTCAAACTTTCAAGTTTTGTCATTGGCTTTAACCCTTTGTATCCCTGATTCCTCATATAGTTCATCTCACTAGGCTGGGTTGTGACCTTAGACACAGTCCTGAGTGGGGGGTGGTGGATAAGAAACACAACCTCAGGAGTAGCTCTGGAAGACATTATCAGACACACCTTGAATCACAAATACCCCTTTGCTTCTTTATTGCTTTGCTGTTATAGTAATTGCCTGCTGCCTATGCCAGCAACAAGGTATGCCACTTCAGCTGAACTGGCCAATGAGTATACGGAGTGGAGCCAAGACTTCACCCATGCTCCACCTATCAGCAACCACCTGCTCCAGGAAGGGATAAGTAGGTGCACTCTTGCTTACCCCTGCACACAAGGTCCAAGCAGCCTGTGAGCCAGGGCATATGAGAGAGAAGTCCTTACCTCCTCTAACTCCCCAGCACAGCTGTGTAACTCAAATCGTAATGAAAGGTGAAAAAAAGTTATAGTTCCCTGTTTTTGCTTTTGAAAGAGAGTATTGCTAAGTATAGACCAATGGAACCACAATGCTACTTCTCAGAGAACAGGTCAGAATGTGGAAGATGTGTGAACATAAGAAAGGCCATACTGGATCAGACCAATCGTCCATTTAGCCCAGCATCCTGTCTTCCAACAGTCTAGCCCAGTATCCTGTCTTCCAGCAGTGGCCAATGCCAGGTACTTCAGAGGGAATGATCAGAACAGATAATCATCAAGTGATCCATCCCCATTACTCATTCCCAGATTCTGGCATCCAGAGGCTAGGGATGCTTCAGACCATGGTTTTGCATCCCTGCCCATCCTGGCTAATAGCTATTGATGACCCTATCCTCCATGAATATTTGTATTACTGTATTACTTTCTGTACTACTTTTTAATGATTATTTTGTATACCTGATTAAGATCATGTTGTTTGCTACATAGTTGCAAAGAATTAACTTAGTCCTAAGCGGTTTTTGCACCTCTTCAGGAACTGAAAGTTAGCTCCAGATCACCCAGTAACTGGTCCTAACAAACAATACAGGTGTCAATTCCTTTGAAGTTTTATCCCTGCTGTGCTTTGATCAACAGGGTAGCTGGTGATTTGGGGAGGTGAACTTCAGATGGGCAAAATGAAATAAAGACCCTGGGAAGATTTAAAAGCCTCATCCTAGAAGCTGAAAAGGGGAGGCAGGATCTATAGAGACATAATGTAACCTGGTCCCCAGAAGGGAAGGGGTGCCAGGGCTAATTATGGCCCACCTAAGTCTTGAGGAAAATGCTAAGCTCATATAATACATCCATAGACCTTTTGATGTTTAAACCTTTTTCTATCTGATTGCTATGCTCTTATGGATAAACGAATAATACTTTATTTGTAGAAGCTGTTCGGTGTCATTCTCTTTTCACACTGTTCACAGCTTCTGAAGGGAAGTCTACAGCAGGGGCTAAACGGAGCTAAGGAAACACTGTTGATAAGCAGGGTGCTATATCTTGGTGACCCAGTCTAAAAGTGGGGGTGAACAGAAGAATGACCATACTTGATCAGAACAATGGCTCATCTAGCCGTCTTCTGAGAGTGGCCAATTCCAGGCGCTCCAGAGGGAATGAACAGAACAGGACAATTTATCAAGCAATGCATCCACTGTCTTCTAGCATTCTCAGAGCATGGGGTTGAATCCCTGATCATTTTGGCTAATAGACACTGATGGACCTATCCTCCATTAATTTAGTCTAATTCCTTTTTGAAACCAGTTATACTTTTGGCCCTCACAACATCCCCTAGAAATGATTTCAATAGGTTGACTGTGTGACTAAGTACCTCCTTATATTTGTTTTAAACACCGCTGACTGTTAATTTCATTGGGTGACCCCCTGGTTCTTGTGTTATGTGAAGGGATAACTAACACTTCCTCACTCACTTTGTCCATACCATTCACAATTTTATGGATCTCTATCAGATCCCATTTTAGTCATCTCCTTTTGAAGCTGAACAATCCCAGCCTTTTTAATCACTCCTCATATGGAAGCTGTTCCACACCCTTACTCTTTTTTGTTGCCCTTCTCTGTACCTTTTTCAATTCTAACGTATCTATTTTGAGATAGGGCAACGAGAACTGCATGCAGTATTCCAGGTATGGACATATCATGGGTTTACATACTGGCATTGTAACATATTCTGTCTCATTATCCATCCCTTTCCTGATGGTTTCTAACATTGTTTGTTTTTTTGACCGCCACGGCACATTGAGCAGATGTTTTCAAAGAACTATTAGCTTTTTTTGACCGCCATGGCACATTGAACAGATGTTTTCAGAGAACTCTGCACAATGACTCCAAGATCTCTTGCTTGAGTAGTAACAGATAATTTAAACCCTATCATTTTGTATGTATGGTTGGGGTTATGTTTTCCAATTTGCATTGTTTGCACTTATCAACTTGGAATTTCATCTGCCATTTTCTTGCCCAGTCACCCAGTTGTGTGAGATCCCTTTGCAACTCTTCACAGAGAGTTTCTGAATTAACAATCTTGAATAATTCCATACCATCTGCAAACTCTGCCACTTCACTGTTTATCCTTCTCTCTCCCCTCCCGCCCCCCGATCATTTATGAATATGTTGAACAGCACTGATCCCAACACACATCCTTGGGGGACCCTGCTATTTACCTCTCTCCATTGTGTAAACTGGCTATTTATTCCTACCCTCTGTTTCCTATCTTTTAACTAGTTACTGATCCATGAGAGGACCTTCCCTCCTATCCCTTCACTGCTTACTTTGTGAGCCTTTTGTGAGGCTTTATCAGGCTTTATCAAGTCAAAGGCTTTATCAAAGTCCAAGTACACTCTATCAACTGGATCACCCTTGTTCACATGCTTGTTGAACCCCTCAAGGAATTCTAATGGATTGATAAGCCACAATTTCCCTGTACAGAAGCTGTGTTGACTCTTCTGCAACATATCATGTTCATCTATGTATCTGAAAATTCTGTTCTTTACTATAGTTTCAACCCATTTGCCTGGTATTGAAATTAGGCTTACCAGCCTGTAATTGCCAGGATCGTCTCTGGAGCTTTTGTTAAAAATCAGTGTTACCTTAGCTATTGTCCAGTTATCTGGTACAGAGGCTGACTTAATGATAGGTTATATACCACAGTTAGAAGTACTGTAATTTCTTATTTGAGTTCCTGCAGAACTTGTGTGAATAATATCTGGTCCTGGTGACTTATTACTGTTTAATTTGTCAATTTCTTCCAAAACCTCCTTTATTGACACCTCAATCTGGGACAGTTCCTCAGATTTATCACCTAAAAATAATGGCTCAGGTATGGGAATCTCCCTCACATCCTCTGCAGTGAAGGCAGATGTAAAGAATTTATTTAGCTTCTCTGAAATTGTCTTGTCTTTCTTAAGTGTTCTCTTAGAACCTGATTGCCCAGTGCCCCCACTGATTGTTTGGCAGGCTTCCTGCTTCTGATGTACGTAGCGCACTTATGTCCACAAAACTTATATTACTGAGGGATGTGGGAAAAAACACCCCCCCAACCCCCGAACGCTGGCATAAGTGGTAGTGTGCACAGTGCTATGTCAGTGGTACATAGCTGCCGCCGCTCGTTAAGATGGTTTTATCATATGGATGGGAAAACTCTCTCCCACTGGTATAGAGCGGCTACGCAAGTGATCTTACAGCAGCGCAGCTGCATCGGTACAGCTCTGCCGCTGTAAGCTCTCTAGTGTAGACATGGCCTTGCGGGGGGGAAGTTAGGCTTTGTGTCTTTTGCTAGTTGTTCTTCAAATTCTTTTTTGGCCTGCCTAATTATAAGTTTATGCTTGACCTGCAGAATTTATGCTCTTTTCTGTTTTCCTTAGTAGGATCTGACTGCCAATTTTTAAAAGATGTATTTTTGTCTCTAACCACCTCTTTAAATCTGTTTAGCCATAGTGGATTTTTTGTTGTTGTTTCTCTTTTCTTTTTTTATTTGAGGTATACATATAGGGATGAATTGTGAGATTCTACTATGAAAGAAGTGCAGGGGTAGGCCTGTCACTGTATGAGGTGCTCATGGAGAGACTGTGGGGTCAAAGGTACGGATAACCCTGAACCATAACAGAGATTTTGGTGCAGCATTACACTGAAATTTAAAAAACAAAACCAAAAAAAAAAAATCTGTGCACTCTTTCAGTACATAAAATGCTGAGTTGTGAATTCGGTTAAGGAAAGCAGTATATTTCTTTATAGAAATTAAAGGCTATTTTATGAAAATGAATAAAGTAGTCTACTGTGTTTTAAAATTGTGAATCAATAAAGGGACTGTACTTCCAAACTTGGAAGGCCAGCTGAGCTGAACTCAGTTGCCTAACACAGCCTTAGTATAAATGGATGCAACTCAAACAAACATGAAATGGAGTTGCATTTGCTTACACCAGGACTGGATTTGAGCCAAAAGGTACAACATATACAACATTTCAATGTCTTCCATTGTATCCAAATATTTTGTGGCATTTTAGTGAATAATCTCAATTTTACTTTTTTTTTGTGCAAAGCAGCCCTTTAAAAGATTAAAGGCAATTTATTGCATTGATTTTTCCATTGTGAAGAATAATGGCATTTAAAATTTTAATGATGAAGACATGACTTCTGTTGAGTTGGCTTTTATCACTTCTGCTCTTTGTCTCTAGGGAGTACAGAATTATGTCCTTTGTGCCACTGAAAAATTTTGCAACTCCAGGAAATAGGTTTACTGTGGATGTAATTATTTTTAATAGGCACTGAAACACAAGCCTATATATGGTAGCATCAATTTTAAGTTAGGAAGAGGCATAGTACACATTACTGCTACATCCAGATAATGATGCTCTGAAACTAATCTTACAGAACTCTGCATCTCATACAATATTTTTATTATAAGAAGAGTAGTATGTAAAAAGAAAACCACACCACGCATCAATGAGTTTCCTGGAAGACTACCATTTTGTATTGCAAAGACAGTTTGAAAGTAAAATTTAATATATAGTGCATTTTATATCAGTACTGATCTTAAGACCTGGTTTAGGAAAGTACTGAAACAGTTGCTTAAGACCTGTTGTGACTACTGGGCCTACAAATTTACCCCAATTGTGAGCTCATCTGTAAAAAGTATGTAAAAGTTCATAAAAGGATACAGCAACATTAATACCAAATGTTGATGGGAAAAAGTAAAAAAGGAAGATAGAATAACTGAATTAGTCTAAACAAACAGGCCAGGTTGATGCGATTCAGCGACCATGTTCAAATTAAGCTGGTTAGAAACCAGAAGATGCGGAGCCAGAAGATAATGAGCCAAAATTATTATGCCAGACACTAAGCCTAATTGGTGGACAAAATAATGAGGGGATGGGCCATGCCACCTACGCTCCCTTTTTGAGTTCTTAAAAGAAATATTTTGTGGGGAAAGTTCAAAAGAACAAAAAGAACAGGCAAGAGGAACATACTGAGGCTACTGAAGCTAGTTTCTAATCATAGCTGCCACCTGCACTGTTTTCCTGGGACCCTGTGCCTTCATCATCCTGAGACAGAGAGAAAGGGACCCAGATGACATCGTCACCCCCTACTGGCACCAGCTGAATCCCAACCACCACCTAGAATTCCAGTTATTACCACCTTTAATACCATCTAAGAAACCGCCAAATAAAGGAGAGGGGGTCCCTTCTAAAATTGGACTTTAACAATAGCAACAATGACATTTACAGCCTTTCTCAATGAACCTATTCGCTTTTCCGCCAAAAGGAAGGTTATTACTGTCATTGATACCATCAAACAAAGAGGTTTTTTTTCTTTTAAAACTTTCTCCAGGTTAAGGAAAAGGGAACAAAACCAAGTAGTTAAAATGAAAGCCTGATTTAATACTTTACATTTCAAATGTTTTAACTATTTTCCCTTCTTTTCTCTATCTTTAATAAAAGGTTAAAAAACTTTTTAATGAGACATGTGCCATGGTACTAAGCAAGCTGAGGTCTCTATATACCAATCCTCAAACCTTGTTTAACATTGATGGACAGTGACTAGGTTATGCCAACACTTTTATTCCATATATTCCATCCAAACTAATACAATGGGCCATCCCTATTCAGGGCAGCACTTCACCACATGCTTAATTTATTCACCTGCGCTGATTTAACAAAACATTGCTTCCTTCAATCCTGTCATGTCTTCCTAGTCTCTACAAATTGACAAATTAATCCCACTTTCAAGAAAATAATATGAAGGGACTCAATCCTGAGGAGTATTGAGGGCCTCCTTTGAGGTGCTCAGCATCCTCAATTTTCACCAATATTTATGGGAATTGAGGGTGCTTGGTACCTTCCTGGAGGAGGTACTATAAATAGCAGTCCATTTTTAAGTGAGCAATCCTCCAATCACAGAAACTTTGTCACAAACTGAACTTTTCAGTGGTCTCAGCAGATAAATCAGGGACTACATAGTTATGGAAATGGGGCTCCCCACCTTGTACTATAGAAGTTTGAATTATGCTGGCAAACAAAGCTTATGCCGCTATTGCACAGGATATAGCAACTGCATATGTAGAAAACCTCTATTTTCAGGACTTTATACCTAGAACTCTTCCTAATCACAGAAGCCACTTAAAAGAATTAAAATGTAGCAATAGAGATTATCAAGCCAGTCTAGGGGATTTAATTACATGTATTCCAGTGGATGTGTCATGTAATTCTATAAACCTCTTTCATTATCTCAGCCAATAACATTTTAAAATTCCCTTTCTCCTCGTTGTTTTATCTTTAGTTTCCAAAGCTTTTGACACATAATTAGCTTGTCAGATCACCAGCTTTACTTTCCTATTATATGGAGAAACAATTGTTATTTTACCTTGGAATCTTAAATGAAAAGTAGTACAATGGATAGACAATACATGAAATATGCACTTCTGAAACTATAAAGCAGAACCATTTAAACACATCACAAAAACAAACTGAAAACACACTCAAATAAGTATTCATATTTTGTACAAATTACAGTTGAAATCACTGATAAGAAAAAGACTGAGAAATAATAAAGGATCTGTATAAAACTGCGTAATGAGTTGTCAGGGTTCCTTCCCCACTCTGAACTCTAGTGTACAGATGTGGGGACCCGCATGAAAGACCCCCTAAGCTTATTCTTACCAGCTTAGGTTAAAAACTTGCCCAAGGTACAAACTTTGCCTTGTCCTTGAACAGTATGCTGCCACCAAGCGTTTTAAACAAAGAACAGGGAAAGAGACCACTTGGAGACGTCTTCCCCCAAAATATCCCCACAACCCCTACACAGCCCCTTTCCTGGGGAGGCTTGAGAATAATATCCTAATCAATTTGTTACAAAATCATCAAAAACCCAAACCCCTGGATCTTGGAACAATGGAAAAATCAGTCAGGTTCTTAAAAGAAGGGTTTTATTTAAAAAAAAAAGAAAGGTAAAAATCATCTCTGTAAAATCAGGATGGAAAATACTTTACAGGGTATTCAGATTCAAAACACAGAGGATCCCCCTCTGGGCAAAATCTTAAAGTTACAGAAAACAGGAATAAACCTCCCTCTTAACACAGGGAAAATTCACACAAAACAAAAGATAAACTAATCCGCCTTGCCTATACTGGTTGCAATATTGGAAACTTGGATTAGGATGGGTTGGAGAAGATTGATTTCTGTCTGGCCTCTCTCAGTCCCAAGAGAGAACAACCACATAAACAAAGAGCACAAAACAAAAGCCTTCCCCCCACAAGATTTGAAAGTATCTTGTCCCCTTATTGGTCCTATGGGTCACGTGCCAGCCAGGTTAGCTGAGCTTCTTAACCCTTTAGAGGTAACAGGATGTTGACTCTGGCCTGGAGGGATTTTATAGCACTATATACAGAAAGGTGGTTACCCTTCCCTTTATATTTATGACATGAGTGCAATTACTGAATGATCTTTTTCACTATCCTGAATTTATATCAGGCCTACGTTTACATTTTGTATTTTTCACACACACACAATCAATTATTTTTTCTTTATTTTAATTAATTAAAATATCTGATTTTTTCTCATAATATATCAAGAAGCAACCTGAAAAAAAAAGTTAGAAATGTCTGAAACAAACATAGACCTTGATTCAGCAAAGTACTTAAGCTTCAGTCCCTTAACCACATGCTTACAGTGCTTTGCTGAGTCAGGGTTTTAGGGCTACTAGTATAATTAAAATGGACTCAGAAATTGTAGCTGTCTTTGTGAGGTAATTTGCTGTACAAGTGGGGCTATTAAATAAGAGGCCTCTGCTGAAATTTGTCACTACATGCTCTTAGTTTTTCTTGTTTCAACACATGGAAAATTACAGTTTGCTTCTTTTAAAAATAATAGTCTCAATACTCTCCATGCAGCATGCTCTAGTGGATTGAACACTGGGCTGAGAGCCAGGAACTGGAATTCAAATCCCAACTGACACACTGACTGCCTCTATAGCCTTGGGCAAGTCATTTAACCTTTGTCTCACTTTGCCCACCTGTCAAATGGTGATAATTAATTGTACTTTTGTGCCTTTAAAGGAGGCTATGAAGATTGATTTGTGCATATTTGTCAAGTGGTTTGAAAATATAAAGTGGATTGTAAGTGCTAGTATTATTATTACTTTAGATTTTATTTACTGCAACTGATAAGATGCTGTTGCAGAGTCAGGTTATATTAGACATTATGAGCTGATTCACTGGAGAATTAGAGGAGACACAGCTGCCGTTTTTATTTATTTTTTACAGCTGCAAGCAGAACAGAAATTCAGTGATGATAATGGTTACTGTTTATCCTGTGGCCTTTTGAAATAAATGGGAGAACAAGTTTCTGGTGGCCAATGGAGTGTTGGCCATGCAAAAAACCAAACCAGACCAACCAACCAACCACCAACCACCACAACTGGCACCCTTCTTGGCGATTTGAATGAGTATGGACTGAAGTGTTCTCTCTCCCCTAGTGTCATCATGGTCACCCCCAGAAGTCAGAGTTGAGGCTGTCTGTGTAGAGCACTGTAAGATGCTTCAACTGTTCTCTAGTTCTATCACTACACAGATAAGTTTATTCTCCAGAGCGCTAAGTACAGCACCCATCACAAGCACTAAACTAAATTTTTTAAATGGGGGAAATCTGCTCTTCCACTTCTTGGCCATGTTAGTAGCTCCTTAATGGCAAAGCATGCTCCACCAATTACAAAATATGGGTCAAATTTATTTACGCTCTGTGCTAATGGAAGATCCCAGTTGGAGGAACATCTGCTCACAATGCAACGGTACCCTCCCTTCTACCAGAGGGACCAGAACTTACAGAGTAGCCCAAAGGTAAATAATGCTGCAGAAGACTGAGGGGCCAGTGTATGCAGGGATTCAGTGCATTCTTGTTTTTGTCCCCAGAAGGGATCCTACTGAACACTTGGCAGAGAATGAAGGTGCCTTCTATCTGAGGAATGTAGTAGTAGGAACACCACCTGTTCTTCAAGAGGGCTGGGAATTTCTCAGCAATGACAGAAACCTCTAAAACTGAGCACAAAAAGGGGTGAAAAACTATCAACTCACCAATGCAACCACAGAATTAAGATCTCTGCTTCAAACCTAAGGGATTATACTCCACATTTCACAATTTTATGTACACAACTGTTGTTACAACTGACAGTTTCTCTTAGGGGGGCAGTCCATCCCTGAAGTACATGCACAGAAATTCACACATTTATTTTTTTCTGCTGTTGCTGGTATCTCACCTTGCAGTGCTACAGTAGAGGACTTTAGCCTAAAGATCCATTATTCTCTTTCCTTTTGTTAAGCAAACTTGACTAGTCACTTTCTTAAAACAAAACACAAGGCAAAATTTCAAATTAAAAAGTGAAGGTTTCTTACTACTCAGCTCTGTCTCTAGAGATATTGTGGATTCTCTGGTAAATAATGAGAGTTCTGCTTCATGTGTGGGATTCAGGAGTTCCAATGGATATTTTACAGTTCTTTAGCACTTTCCATCTAAGGAGCTCAAAATGCTTAATGTAAATGTATTTATCCTCATAATATCCCTGGGAGGTAAATAAACATATTATTCCATTTTGTACATGAGGACACTAAGGTACAAGGAGATGAAATTACTTGCCTAAATTCACGCTGGCTATGGCACAGCCTAAAATAGAACACTCAACTCAAAGTTTAAGATCAGAAGGGACCACCATATTATCTAGGCTGACCTCCAGCATATCACATGCCAACACCTCCACCTAGCACCTAAACACTAAACCCAACAACTGAAATATTACAGAAGGCTAAATTATTATGTGCCACAGGCAGAGAAGAGGAGGGACCAAGGTGCCCCAGAATGCCATGCCCCTGCAATGGCAGGAAAGAAATTAAGATGATCCTAGTGAGTGATCTGTATCCCATGCTGCAGAGGAAGGCGAAAAGTCTCCAAAGTCACTGCCAATCTGATCTGGAGGAAAATTCCTTTCCAACCTCAATATGTTGTTCAGTTACACCCTGAGAACATGCGCTAGAATCAGCCAGCCAAGAACCTGAGAGAGAGAATGTTTGGTGTCACCTCAAAAACCTGCCCCTGCATCATCGAGTATCCCATCTCTAGCTGTGGCCATCTTTGATGCTTTGGAGGAAGGAGACAAAAGACCCCAGATACGCTGTAGGGAAAGAGATCCCTTCCTGACCCCTTCCTGGTCTTCAGCCCTGTGCCTCAACCACAGGTCCATCCTTCCTGCGTGGAAGCATGGTCCACTAGATAGGGTAATAAGAAAACGAGTACTTGTGGCACCTTAGAGACTAACCAATTTATTTGAGCATAAGCTTTCGTGAGCCACAGCTCACTTCATCGGATGAAAGCTTATGCTCAAATAAATTGGTTAGTCTCTAAGGTGCCACAAGTACTCCTTTTCTTTTTGCGAATACAGACTAACACGGCTGTTACTCTGAAACCTGTCATTAGATAGGGTAATGAATTGGGACTCAAGAGAAATTGGTTATATTCTCAGGTTGGCCACTGACTTGTCATATAACATTGGGAAAGTCACTTCATCTCTCTGTGCCTGCATTTCCACCCTTTGTCTTGTCTATTTCGATGGTAAGCTTTTCGGGGTCGGACCATTTCTTATCGTTTGTTTGTACTGTGCCTAGCACACTGGGACTTGACTTCTGTTGGGCCCTCTAGATGCCAGCATAGTACAAATTATAGTAATAGTAATGAGCCTTCCTGCTGCAGGCAAATAAAATAAGCCTTTCCCCCTAACCAGTTTTAGACAATATCTTCCTTTCCCATCTTAAATTTTTCACCTAAAATTGAAACTGAACCTGAACTGATGTTGAGTTGATTCTACCTCATTAGCTATCATTTTCTAGCTCCAAACTAAAACCCTGGAGCTAGCTTAGAGAAAATTCCTCAAATTTCTTGTGAAACTGCCTAAAGTTAGTGAAAATTCAGATAAGGCTTTTCATGCCTAGGGCCTACCTCTAATTCTGCTCCCTCATCTTCTAGGTTCCAGCAAAGACCAGAAGTAGGAAGTATGCAAAATTCCATGAGACATCCTGTTCTCATAATATTATCTGCCTGATTTTACAAAGAGGAATTTGGATATGTTTCAGCTGTGTATCAAAACTTTGGGGTATTTATGTGAATTAAACTGAACCTAAATTTGGTTTGCACATCCCTAATAGATACTTCATTTTGTTTTCAGGAAGTTGCAGAAAAGAAATTTCAGCAGAGGGGTATGTAGATGGATAAAAGCCAGATGCCTACACGATAACATTTTACTTTCCATGTTTGTCACAAGTCATTCTGTCTACTTGTCACAAATATTAGAATGCTTTTCTTTAAATGTTACCCTGCACAGCTTTAGCAGGGAGGACTGCTAATCAAACAGAAACCACCAGGCAGCCGTAAAATGATAAAAAAATGATAAAAAGATAAAAAAGCCCTTCACAGGAATCTGTGGAACAATGGGAGAGATTTGGGTTACTGGCAGACTACTGACTGGGACATTGGTCTATGTAGGCATTTTAATGTAAATAATCATAAGCTAAATATTTTTTCCACTTTAATTTTAAATAATGATGAAGATAACAGAATTTTTGAAGCTTTGAAATCACCTCTATCTTTGCCACAGGAAGCATTGTAACACCGTGCATTGTCTCTTCAACACTGAAGTAGAGGGGATTTCAGAGAGCACTTTATGGGAATGATGTCTGCAATTCAGAGTTTTGAGCTTCTTTCATTATGTTGACAGTTAGGGAAATGATTTCTCAGTTCTCCAGTAATAAAGGCAGTTATCATCCTACTGGATGATTGTAATGTTATATTGACTGTAAGTAAATACCTTAGCCAGCTCTAGTAATATAAACTCACCTTAAAAATCAAATCCTTTTTCCCATAGCGAAACTCCTTCAGCTGGGCTTGGATCTTTTTTGACTGCAAGTGGAAGATAATAAATTAATCTTTAAAATCATTTCCATTTGAGAACCTGTGGAGGAGATGACAGCAAATTCTGACAATGGAAAAATGAATTTAGCTCAGACAAAAAAAAAAGTGAAGCAAAATCAAAAAGTCAAGTTTTTTTCTCTCTCTCTCTCTTTCTTTTCTTTTGAATGCATGCATATACATTCTTTGCAAGGACAGTATGTCTAAACCAATTATGGGACCTAAGGAAGAGTTAAAAAGTGACCTCCAATTAAAATACATTCACAAGCTATCACATTGTTACATACAGTTAGTTTAACTCATCCATTTCGGACACAAGATTTTATTAAATGTTCACAGCTAAGCATAAATGAAGGCAGCATGGGTGAGAATATTCAGAAGTGTTTAATGATTTCTACTATCATGTGTTTATTTGTACTTTTTGTGACTCACATTGTACAGATCGTATAGAGAGCTAGTGTAAAGTCAACAAAGCTATGCTGATTTATGTTCTCTGAGGATCTGGCCCAGAAAGGTTTTTGTTTTGTTTTTAATTTTAAGAAAAATATTTGTTAATAAACTAATTTCAAATCCATTTAGTCTACTTTTCTTATATATTTTTTAAAAGTTTTTAAAAAGCAGAATCTGGACTATACTGAGTTCCTTTATCCACTGATATTTTCCTCCCTTTTATCTGAGCAGCCAGCCCAAATAAAGTATTTTCTGGCTTCACAACTGTAATAATTCCAAAGGGTCTTCAAATTAGATATTATTGTAAAGACCGAAGTACTTCACTGACAGCTGTTTTCGAGTTTTTAATTGTTGTGGTGAGGTTTTTAACACCCTCCGTACCCCCATCAATTTGCATGTTTAATGACATCTTCATGGTATTGGGTGGTCTCTGATATTTAGAGTTTTGTGGAATGAAATTCAAAACTCATCCCAAGTCCATTGAAAAGGGACATCAACCTTGAGAATGACTTATCAAAGGAGTTGGCACATTCTCCATAACTGGGACCTTTTAAGTCAGGACATGTCTACACTGAACTTTCATCATTAAAAAATTTGTCGCTCAGGGATATGAAAAAAACACCTCCCTGAATGACAGAAGTTTTAACAACGAAAAGCGCTGGTGTGGACAGTGTTTCGTCAGTGGGAACCGCTCTCCCATTGGGGGTGGTTTTATTTTGTTGCTGGGAGAGCTCTCTCCCGGCGACAAAGAGCAGCTATCCTGAGTGCCTTACAATGGTACAGTTGTAGTGGCACAGCCACACCGTTGTAAGGTGTGCAGTGCAGACATAGCCTGTGATTGCATGTCTTTCTAAAAGATATGCTATAATTTTGTGACAAGTTGTTGAGCTAGATGAAGGAATCACTGGGTGAAATTCTACAGCTTGTCTTATGAGGAAGGTAAGACCAGATAATCACAATGGTCCCTTCTGGCCTCTAATCTATGGATATATGAAAAAAAATCCTAAGGCTCAAAGCTTTTTGAATGGACATTGTAAAGTTCTAAGCTAACTTGGACCACTGCAGTTTTCTAAATAAATGTGTCATTTTTTAAAAATTTTTAATTGGTTTCACATGGTTATGAAGAGAAACCAGGTAAAACCTTGCAGCTTTGCTTTTGCTTTCAGTTTACAAGTTCATTCAGGCCTATAACGCAACATGAAACTCAGTTTTTGAAGACCACTCACAAAGTGAAACTGAAGAAAAGGTTCACCTGAAACCTTGGTCAATCAAACAGCCGAGATTAGCATATTTCACCTCTACCTTCTGAGCTATCTTTCTATTCCACATTTCTTCTTCCCCTACCAGGTACAGCCATTAGTACACTTCAATCTTACGGGTCAACTCTTGATCCAATTAAAACAATGGCAACACTGCTACTGACCTTAATGGAATCAGCATTTGGTCCTAAAAAAAGTATATAATCTCTATGATATATACAGCTGCCACTGACCTATAGGAAAGTCTAAAATTCACTCCTTTAGAAAATTCTCACACTCAGTAGCTCAGGGGTAGGGGGGCTGCAGCTTTTTCCAGTCACTAGTAGCTAACTTTTTAAGGGTTTGGACCCCAATAACAAACCATGGAGGTCAAATTAACACATCAATAGTAACTTTACATTATATATATGAAAATATGGTTGCTATTCCACACTGAATTATCCTAAGAAAGATGCCAGATTGGTGGGCACAGGTGTGAGGTATTATATTGTAAGTCAAGCTGGAAGCTACACTTTGAAAAGGAATTTAAAACCTTTGGCCCAGTGTCCCAGAGAGGCTGAAATCAACCTTCAAAGGGAAAATGCCTCTTGCCAGCTGTACAGCTTACATAGGATCCCTTGCTGGCTTTGCCACTGATCAACACTGGCATTTGTTAACAAAAAGAAAAGGAGTATTTGTGGCACCTTAGAGACTAACCAATTTATTTGAGCATAAGCTTTCGTGAGCTACAGCTCACTTCATCGGATGCATACTGTGGAAAATACAGAAGATGTTTTTATACACACAAATCATGAAAACATGGGTGTTTATCACTACAAAAGGTTTTCTCTCCCCCCACCCCACTCTCCTGCTGGTAATAGCTTATGTAAAGTGATCACTCTCCTTACAATGTGTATGATAATAAAGGTGGGCCATTTCCAGCACAAATCCAGGTTTTCTCTCCCCCCCCCCCAAAACAAACCCACTCTCCTGTTGGTAATAGCTTATCTAAAGTGATCACTCTCCTTACAATGTATATGATAATCAAGGTGGGCAATTTCCAGCGCAAATCCAGGTTTTCTCCCTCCCCCCCCCCACACATACCAACAGGAGAGTTGATGAAAGAGAAAGAGAAAACCTTTTGTAGTGGTAAACGCCCATTTTTTCATGCTTTGTGTGTATAAAAAGATCTTCTGTATTTTCCACAGTATACATCCGATGAAGTGAGCTGTAGCTCACGAAAGCTTATGCTCAAATAAATTGGTTATTTTCTAAGGTGCCACAACTACTCCTTTTCTTTTTGCGAATACAGACTAACACGGCTGTTACTCTGAAACCATTTGTTAACAAAGAGATCTTTTGTCATGTCTTACCAGCTGATGTCTAAGACCACATTGACCAGCTTTTTCCTGATCATGCTAGTAGAAAAAATTATGTCTGGTTTTATAATTGTTACTAGCAGCACTGTATCCCCGTGGCTCTCTGTCATATCTGTAACTGACTAACATTCTGAGACGGTGCCGCACACCCATCTTTCAATCCTGATGATAATGGCAGCTTTTTATTCAACACTAGACTGTTGATGCTGTGCTAGCTTTTAGTGTAAAAGTCCCAATGATTCTTAGAGAACAGCTACAGCAAAATAAATAAAGGTTATACTGATGTTAGTGTCATCCATTTGCTAATTGCACAACTAGCTGGTAAAATTAATATTCCTAGAGCTAATTTCATCCCTAGTGTAATTCCACTAAGTTCAATCATCTGACACTGGGGGGATGTGTCCACCCTGTAACAGTTTATGGATGTAAGGTAGGATTCTGCCTTCTGCTGTGCTGGTGCAAGGAGGACACAGAGAATTTCTACCTTTCCTGCTCCCTTTGCAGTCAGCAGAGCAGGATTTCCAAGTAGCATTTAAAGGAGAAAAAGAAAGGGCAACCTACTACCATGCCATTCCGCACACCGCAGCCTAAAAGGGTTTTGATCTACTAGCAGAGGGAGTGACACACCAGCATCCACCTAGTATGTATGCTTCATTCTGCATATTACTCCTCCTATTCAGAATAGAAGAAAACAGTATGCATTTCCCTGTTTTACCCCATTGAATCCTGGCTAGAGTAGAGCACCAAATCACCAACTGGGCAGCATCTCATCCTAGCTGTGCTGGCCAGGTTTAACACATAATTCATAAAGGCTACCTACGAAGCTTAATGTTCTGGCACTTGATAAGTAAGGCACATTCACAATCTGCTACCACAGGCTCTTTGTATAATCCAGAGTTCAATTCTTTGAAATTCCCTGATGACAAGGCATACTACACCACACTATACTATGAATTGTACTGTGCACTACAAGAGTTCCATTGATTCTCATACTGTACTGTATGTTAATAAGTGCTTTTCACTTAGTGCAGCCAGTTAGGTCACATATTGTTGGGCTAATAAATTAGTAGTTTGTTCATGGGTTAAATTCTAAATTCCTTACTTAGCTTTTACACAAATCAATTTCAGAATTGATTTGAAGGCAATTTACTAGGTAAAGGACCTCAGAACTTGGCACCATAAAAATAAGTGGTGTATTTCATTAGATGCACTAAAATATAAACTGCCTCCAAATTTAATTCTATTTCATATTGTGCATCAATTTGAAAATAATGTGAGAGTATGTGGGGATTAAGTCTCCTACAATCTTCTGGTTTGAGCCATAGAAATGAATGGAATCTCTACTGCTCTCAACTGTGATCATCCTATACAGAGAATTAGGCCTGTTGTTCTGGATTGCAGGCCACTGCCTCAGCCCTCCTTCAGAATGGTCTGCCATGCCTCCCTCTCTCCTTAGGGTGTCATAGAGAAAGTAGAGCTCCCCAGTATGCAAAGGGAAGTCTGGCATGCTTTTGCTGCCTGTAATCCCTAACCCTCCCTTGTGAGGTGGAACCAATACAATTCTCAGCACTTTAGGTTCTTCTGTGTCTCCAGAAGCAGGAAGACACCAGCTGGTCCATAAGGAGCAGTGTTACAGTTAGCTTTCTTAACATCCATGAGTATGATTCACAATGATTCTCCCGCTGTGCATTTTGATGAGAACTTCACCACAACTAATCTGGTCTCTCATGTAAACACATATTGAGATAGAGAGGTCTTTTTAAAACTTGAGAGATATGTCAATGAGAATTTTTAGAGAGAGGTTGCAAGCAGTTCTGATTCTGACCACTTCAAACTCCCAGAATAAAGACAAGATTTATTGGCAATATACTGATTGACACTGATTTCATATCAAACATTGGAATGTCAAATTCCGTGTTTTCCATTTAAATGTAGATATCAGTACTGGTTTATACATAGTTATGTTGCGAATATTCTAATGTATTTAAATAAGATGCAAAACTAATAGAAAAAAATAAAGTTAAATAATACTAAAAATTCAAGATGTGATGAACCCTGAGCAAAATTAGCAAGAGAGAAAAAAAATAACACTGTCATATTTTTAGGCCAGGACTTCAACAATTCAGTAGTACAAAGGGAGAGAAAAATACTTTTGAAACCAAATACTGTAGAGTAAACCAGAAAGATACTATGATGTAGCTTGAGCAAAGTGAGAGAAAAGAATCTATTGCTTCTGACTGCTGCAAATTTCTTAGATATGATGGGCTAGATCTCCCACAGTGTAGCTCAATTGAAATCAATGGAAATCAGTTATTTAGATTATGTATCTGGCTGTATAACTTTGAAAATACAAGTTTTCAAATCTGTTTCTGAATTAAAATGTACTTGATTCAAGTGTGATAATTCTGTGGTGTTCTAGCAACATGCATTGACTTCTGCAGACTCATTAGACTGAGAGAGAAAAGTTTTATTCTTAGATCATTTTGCCTATCTTCTTGGCAATGCATAATTGTTCCCTAGAGTACGCTATTGTTGATGACTCTTCTCTATTTTTATGCTTCTCCAGTTTGACTTCACTGAAGTTACTCCTGATTTACATCATTGGGGCTTGATTCCTATTTGAGAATGGTGGGAATCAATAGTAACTCATCTGAGTACTCCTGTTGACTACAGGGAACTACTCGAATAAGTGCATAACTTTACTCACTTCAATAGCAACCATTAGTAGCTAGCATGACCGTTCATATGACTAAAAATACTCACATGCTTAAGTATTTGAAGAATCAGGGCTTTTATATTGTCTTTATGAGATTGCCAGCTCTTTGGCCGAGGCACCACTTCTTATTCTATATTTGGTAAAATGCCATGCATAGATTTTTAAATCATACACTATTTTAACATTAAAAATTACTTCTCCAGTGCTTTATTTAGAATTCTTTATTCAAAATTACTCAGACAATGGAGTTATTATTACTACTTTTTGGTATTGGGACCAATGGTGAAAATCAATGCTTTTGATCCTGGGATTCGGCAGACAATCTCCCCCATGACCTCAAATCTAAACACATGGATTTACTTTGTCTAAAAATGGAGACTGTATTTTGTTTCCTGATGTATGGTTTTGTCATGGGAGCAAATGAGAGGAGATTTTAGATGCATGGCCTCTTTGAACACTAGCTGTAGATACACATGAAGGCTACATTATCTAGCCCAGAGTCTCTGTGTGAAATTCTTTATGGCAATCCTCAACATTCTCTTTCTGTCTCTCTGCGTGTGTTAGGATTAGAACAGTAAGAAACTCTACTCACCTCTTCTGCATGAATACCACAAAGCTTGTTTCCCGACAGGAGTTTGTTTTTCAGGCTTTTGTTCTGAGAAAAGAACATGGTTTTACTATTGAGAGGTAGTAAAATATTAAGGAATCCTTTAAATATTTTAACATGTTGCTTTTATTTTTTACTAGAAATGATCTTGAAGATGTTAGTCAGGCCACATATAAATATGAAGCCAAGATAAATGTAGAATGGTACAGTAGCATCTTCTCTTCTAAAATTCAGAAGGCCTGTGGTTTTTGCATTAAAATATTAATTCACAGAGACAGAACTGCACATTGTAAACTTTCAAAACACTATATGAATTAAGCTGAAAGACATTTATTTAATCTCAATATGATGAGAAAAGACAAGGGACCAGATCCTCATCTAGTATAAATCAGCATGACAGAGCACTAACTTCAGTGGAACTAAGGCAATTTACAGAAGCTGAGGGTCTGGCCCAGTATCCCACCATTGAACCCTAAAGTCAAGATTTAAAGATTCTTTTCATTGTAAAATTGTTTAATTTAAAATTGGCAGAAAGTCTGAAACATTAAATGCTGAGTCCCCTCATTTCACTCCTACCATTCAACCTTCTTTTCTACCATAGGAGTTTTAAATCTCACTTTTTATTTACCAAAATGAAAATTGATTAAAATGTTAATAAAATGAAATTTCAACTAGCCTAGTAATATTCCCACACTGTAACTTTTTTTCTATATTCTTTCTTTTTGCTGATATTATGCTATAGTCGATAGCCAAGGGTATTTACCTTTGCAGATTCTCCACTGGGTGAGTAGCTGCCTAGCTTTGAAAATTATTTTTGCTCTCTTTAAATTCTTCCCTCTTGAATTAAGAATACAGTCAGCCAGATCCTGAGCTGAAGTAAATCAGTATAACTGTGACAAATGGGGTTACACCGGTTTATATCAGCTGAGGATCTGTTCCTACCTTTTTAGCTCATTTCTCTTGAATGACCTTACCATGATGAATTCCTCAAACACATTACAGTAAGAACTGAATAGAATTCTTTTTCACTATTTCTATTTCAATTCCCTGTCCCCATTATTACACTGCAGCCCACTGAGATTCATATTTTATTTAGTGTGGGACATTAAGGAGCCTTATGAAAAACCTAAAGTAGTTTCTAATGGATCTTGGGTTTTTTGTTTTTTAAGTACCATACTAGGCTAATATAGAGCTTGCATAATTTATACTAAGGACCTGCATTTTTATGCATTAATGATCTTCAGGAAATTGACGAGCTGTGCAGATGCTGTCTATCTGGGACTGTACTGTCAAAGAGTGCATGTCATGGAGATAACAGGGCAGAAATGGCTTAACAAATGTTACATACCTCTAAATAGTGCTAACCCTTCAGGGAAATTTCATTAGGTTATTTTCTTATACATCAGCCAGTGCAATGCATACTGTATCTATACTTTTCAATGTTAAAAAAACTATCAACAATGTTTCTACAAAGCTATATATTGTACTCCAGTGGGTAGCCATGGGCAACACCCAGGTGAGGCAAGAAATGAGAAATGTTAGCAGCTCAACACACACACTGTTCTCAACAGGTCAGCACAAAGGGCTGGGTCAACACCTCTCACATTAAATCCTGCAAATTCAGTAGGTCTCCAAAAAGTTTCCCTAGTAAAGATCCCCTCTCATCATTTTGGGAATCCTGCCCCACTTCCTGCTTTCCCCCCTAGAAACAGACTGCGGGAACTACCACCAAACCTCATGGATCCCAAGGAATCAGTGGGATACTGTTCTTCTGCAGAGCTCTAGCCCCATAACCCTCCTCCATAGCAGTGCATCTCTATTGGAGCGAAGGCACCTGGGAAACTCCATGTTCATATCTGCACTGGAAGTCCCCTTTAACAGGAGGATCCCACCTTCAGAGGACAGGTAATAAACCCTGATGTTGTATCATTTTCTCTTAGCAACCTACAAGGCAGGTAGAAAGATGTCGATAGCCAAAGTTGGGCCACCCATTCCCAGCTGTTTCCTCTGCAATGGATCCTGATCCCAAAGAGGCACTCTCCTAGGAAACGATAAGTCAGTGTTGTGGAAGTGGTGGGTGAGAGCTTCACGTGTGAAGGAAACTCTCCATGAGTGTAACTTGGGGGAAGGGCCAGATTTAGGGGCAGGCAACCCAAGGCGATTGCCTGGGGTGCTGGGCTTGGGGTGCTGTTTTTGTTGTTAGCGACAAAAGGGAAAATAGAATGTTTGAAATAAAATGTGTCAGGTATTCTGTATGTGGATTCATTTTTCACTAAACTCCTAGAATGTTCTGGACCTTTGTAGAATCTCTTAAATGACAGGGATAAATCATGCATGCAAATTGTGCATCAAAGTCATGAAATAGGCTACAAATGCAATAAAAAAAATAAGGTATTCAAAAGTTTAACAAATGGGGGGAGAAGTGCCGAAGATGCTCCTTGCCTGGGGTGCCATTTGGTCTTTTCCCCTTGCCAAAGTTGTTTACACTTTCCCCACTTGCCTTTCAACTGGCTATTTTTCTTATGTTGTTTTGTGCACACACTGAGAATTTAGTTCTCCCCCACTGTAATACAGTAAAGGCTAAATAGAAATCTTCTAAGGTTTTTCCTCCCTAGATGGACCTTTGGTCTGACCCAGTCGGGCCATTCTTATGTTTTCCCTTCCACCTCCTCCTCTCACATTCCTTTTTCTGTGTGTTTCTTGGAGGTTTGTATTTCTAAAAAGAAGCATTTAAAATTACCAGAAGACAGTTTTTAAATTGTAACCTATGAATACAAATTACCTACAATACTGCCTGAGGCATTGCCAACATGTAACACAACACAACACACGTAAATAAAAATATGACTGTGTGGACTATGGGATGACATATCTGTACAGGAAGTACATTCATTTGATCTGTACTTAGTTATGGACCTGCTGTGGACAGTATTTAATTGAGGATATTTTACACCTTTTGAAGTATTTAGTATGGTGACCCCTTTTCCCCTAATTGAACATGAAAAGGCAAAAAGATAAGAAGGGACTATAAAATATCTGCATTTGTAGGCACCTAAATACCATTAAAATCTGGTCCAGAATTACTAAGTGATAGAGACAACAATAATCATCATTCATTCCCAGGGAAGGTGAATGTGACTACTCCTATTTTACAGATGGGAAAATCAGTAAAATAGGAGTAGTCACATTCACCTTCTCTGGGAATGAATGATGATTATTGTTGTCTCTATCACTTAGTAATTCTGGACCCGATTTTAATGGTATTTAGGTGCCTAAAGATGCAGATATTTTATAGTTTTATATTTTACATTTAGTTTTAATATTTATATTTTAGTTTTATATTTTACAGTATATTTACAGATGGGAAAATCAGTGAATGAGTGGTTTGTCCAAAGCCACACAGCAGCTCATTGGCAGAGCCAGGAACAGAACCCAAATCTCCTGTACCTTAACCCTGAAACCCCCTGCCTCAATAAAGATACAGATTTACTTCTTCCCAGATCTGTCGTACCACACAATTTAAAAGAGAGTCTCTCATTTCAAAGAATATTTCATTAAAAGAAATCCATGGAAGGGGTAACTTTGCATGGTCACATCCAGAAAGCTTAGACTTTTGGTCCACAGTAAGGAATTATATGTACTCTTATTTCTTATGAGCAGGTAGGATATTTAAAGAGGCTGAGGGAATTAAGTACCAACTCCCATTGACTTTCAATGAGAATTCAGCTATTAAATCCCTCTGACTTCTTTAAAAATCCCAGCCAGCACTGTTACCCTTGGCTGTATTATTTAGATTAACTCTGTGGTCTTTGCTCAGTGTAAATAAGTGTGAATTTTTTTATGTGGTTGGATCAGAAAAATTGAAGGGGTCAGGGGAAGGTTTTTAAACCACAAAAAAGAAATCTTAAAATGCTGAGAGGTGCATTCACCACAGAGAGGTGTATTCCTCACAAACAAATGTGGCCTGAATTTTAGTAGGTAAGTAACCAGCACAGCTGGCTTTTAAAATGTTTTCCTTGACAGGTTGTCAGGTGCCTAGAGATACACAGCCCTTCTGTTGACTCACCCTGGCAACCAAATTAAGTGGGTCTCATTAGCTTCAACTCCTGACTGTAAATGGGACAAGAGTTGCTCTCATGGCAGAACTAAGGGCCAAGGCATGAAAAGAAAAACCATAGGAACAGAAGGAAGCACTGATTGAGTCTTGTGTTTGTTGTGATTTAAGTTAAATGTAACTCCAGGAGGTGGGTAAATTCAGACTGCAGCTAGGTGGGAATTTTTCAAACAAACAAGCTTTTTGTCAGAAAATGACAATTAGTTTAAACCAAAACCGTTTTCATGGGAACATTCCACTATTGATAAAGCTTTTGTTGGGGAAGGTTTTTCAGCCCAGGATGCAAAATGAAAAGGTGAGGGGAGCATTTATCTGAGATATAGGACACCCACATTTAAGGCCTTGGTCTGAACCAGGCAGAGCTAGGACTTGAATTTAGGTCTCTCACATCCCACAGGAGTGCCCTAACCACCAGTTCACTGGTGGTTCCAGGGTGCCTCTCGTCCTCTCTTTGGATTTTTTTTTTTGATAATTTTCAAAAGGTCTCACTTTCATTCCAGTACAGAATGGGAATTTTTTCAAAATCTCAAAAACGTTCACAAGATGGGAAAACCATTTCCCACCCAGCTCGAGTTCAGACCGTGGGCAAGATTCTCAGCTGGTACAATTCAGCCTAGCTTCACTGAAGTCAGTCGAATTTCATCAGTTGTCATAAGCTGAGAAACTGGACTAATATTTCTAGTGTGTACATGTGAGTGTGCATGCATGCAAACATGCATGTGCTATGAAATGAGCACACTGAGAATGCCTCTCATGTACAGTGTCTCTTTCTTACTTTCTATAGGGAACACCTAACTCACCTAAATGGAAAGGATAGGTATGTTGGGAATAGTTGGGAAAGCTGGGTATTTCAATAGTTATCCTTTGACGAAGAATAGTTAAAATAAAATAACTAAATAAAATAACTAAAATAAAATAATGGTGAGCCCATTCTTCCTGTGCTAATGAACCATGAACATATGGAAATCTAACCCAACACCTTTGATTCATTTAGCACATTGAAACAATGTAAATGTATTACTGAATAGCAATGGCATTCTCTAAAATTTTGCATGGCATTTGAAAAAGATTATTAATTGGATTCAGTACATCAATTTAGATTGAAGTCTGTGTCTCAGTGGAACACCGGGAAGCTTTATTTGTGAATTAGGCATATGCAGTTTTCACTAGCACAAAGAAGTTCCCACGCTATTTGAATTCCCTCATGTACCTTTTGCACAATTCCTGCGTAATGACAAAGTACAGCATCTTGTTTCACACATATTTCACTCTGTTCCTCTCTATTACACACTAACACAGGTTGCTTCTGGAATGATAAATAGCTTCAAGTTGCTTAAAACAGGTGTCCACAGTACTACAAGGCAATGATATTATTCTTCAGATTCTCTCCTGTGCAAAGATATGTTTGTTGTATGAGAAAGGGGGAACAAGTTAGGCCACTTTAATTGTCATGGTGCATTTACTATTAACTGCTATTATTATTTATTTATATTACCATAGCACCTAGAATCCTTAGTTCTTACTAACAGCTTACATATAAGACAAGAGATAATGGTAGATAAAGACAAACAACAGGGGGAGCACTAGGAACTAATGAGATAGTTGCACTGGCCCTGGTCCATCAATATAAATTAGAGCAGTTTAGGAGCCACTCTTCATTTATACTAACTGGCTATGATCGTGTTAGTTGCGAATTGCTGTATTGCACGTACACTCTGTCCTACCACCAGCACCCCTGTGCCAGGGCTCAAATGGCATAGGCACCGGCTAGGTCACTTTATGCCAGCTAAGGGATCCCTTATGCTGGCAGAATTCGTAGATAGCCTTTTAGGGCTAGATTTTGCCTGGAACAGGGGGAATTTTGGTATTTACTATTTCACATTTACCAAACTCTGAACACATTTCACTGACAGGTACTGTTTTGCATCCTGATTATAATCAGTGATTTCCTCCCGCAGCAGATGAAGAATTCTTGACCTGTATTATTGCTGTATCAGGGCCCCACTGATAATCTGATCAGGGCTTTTCTTTAAGAGCCATTTTCCTGAAGAGTCTGCTTTCATTTGTATTCTGTAACTGTTTGGTAAAAGAGGCTCTCAGTAATTAGTTCAATTAACTAATCTGCAAGACTCTGAGGTTGCAAATTCTTACTGAGTCAGGAAAAAAAGTACAAAATTAGGTCTCATATGGATTTAAGATGACCTTTCTTGTTTCCCAGTTAAGCTCCCTAAACTGAGATAAAATAAAAAAAATCATTTAAAATTGAATTGGTATGTTACACGGTCACTTTTTCGCAACACTATATTGGTTTTATATTCTTAAATAGGATTAGATTTAAAAGATATTTCAAGTTCAAAAACCAAGATATGTATGTAAAACATAATTGTTTAAGCATCCATTATTGTGTTTTTAATAGTCAGCCTATCTTTAAAAAAATATACAATAAGGACTATAACTAGATTTACCCCTTTAGATTTAGAGCAAGTATCCTATTATATCCAAACTAAATGTGTAGTTCAGTGTATTTAGGTTGCTTGAAATGCTAATATCGCAGAGTGCTTTTCTGAAACATTTGCATCATCGTATCATTAAGCACAGCGAACAACTGTAATTGAGGTCGAAAGCCTCATTCCCCTTTCTGTTATTTAACTTCTCTGCATCAGCAGTTTCAGTGCATCCATAAATTTAGCTGCAGTTGAAACCTGCCTTGGTTCTTCCTCAGACTTATAGTAATCTTAGGGCTGTTATAGATAGTGCATTATTCTGCAGCAGAAGGGTGTAAATTCTAGTGCACACTAGTGTGTCATGCGCTAAACTGACTTGTGTGGACACAGCTGAGACACACTAAAAATTCTCTAGTGCACGTTAACGTCATCCAGTACTACATTAATGTGCGCTAGCAAACTTTTAGAGTGCACCAGTAGGGTACAAGTGGACCACTTAATGTGACACCCTAGAGTGCACTAGAGTTTACACCTCTCTGGTGCAGTGTAGTGCTGTCAAGGTTCCTTCCCCGCTCTGAACTCTAGGGTACAGATGTGGGGACCTGCATGAAAACATCCTAAGCTTACTTTTACCAGCTTAGGTTAAAACTTCCCCAAGGTACAAATTAATTTTACCCTTTGCCCTTAGAATTTCCACTGCCACCACCAAACTTTAACTGGGTTTACTGGGAAACGTAGTTTGGACACGTCTTTCCCCCGCAAATCCTCCCAACCCTTGCACCCCACTTCCTGGGAAAGGTTTGGTAAAAATCCTCACCAATTTGCATAGGTGACCACAGACCCAAACCCTTGGATCTGAGAACAATGAAAAAGCATTCCGTTTTCTTACAAGAAGACTTTTAATAGAAGTAAAGGAACCACCTCTGTAAAATCAGGATGGTAGATACCTTACAGGGTAATTAGATTCAAAACATAGAGAATCCCTCTAGGCAAAACCTTAAGTTACAAAGAAGACACACAGACAGGGATAGTCATTCTACTCAGCACAGTTCTTTTCTCAGCCATTTAAAGAAATCATAATCTAACACATACCTAGCTAGATTACTTACTAAAAGTTCTAAGACTCCATTCCTGTTCTGTCCCTAGCAAAAGCAGCATACAGACAGCCCCAGACCCTTTGTTTTTCTCCCTCCTCCCAGCTTTTGAAAGTATCTTGTCTCCTCATTGGTCATTTTGGTCAGGTGCCAATGAGGTTACCTTTAGCTTCTTAACCCTTTACAGGTGAGAGGATTTTTCCTCTGGCCAGGAGGGATTTTAAAGAGGTTTACCCTTCCCTTTATATTTATGACAAGTGCACTGTTTAGACAAGCCCCTACTCAATTCCCTTCCAAGCAGCTGACACACCTGACTAGACATTAGATACTCATATATAGGATATACACAGGAATGTGTATGGCAGAGGTGGGTCAGTCATCAGGTCCGATCTGTTGTTAAAAGTTCTCACGCCGCATCCCCACCCCCAACAACAGATCGGACCTGATGACAGACTCTTTATACAAGTTTCCAGGTGAAAATAAAGAACTTTGGGTCTTGCCAAAAAAGATTTAGCAGTTCCATGCTTGGAGTTTTGGTGGCGGTGTTATTGTTTTTTAAATTACTTATTTTTAAATAGGTGAAAAGGCCAATCTGAAAGTCAAAAATATGCCTTTTTACCTTGTACTTCAATTACATTTACACTGTACAGGGATCTCTCATAATCTTGTGATATCTGTGAACTGGAAATGTGAAGGGAAAAGAGACGGGGGTGAATTCATTATCAGGAGAGTTGATAGGAATCCCATATTTAATTTCCTTCTTTTATCAAATAGTCTTATTTTTTAATGAAAAGGTGCGACACCTTCATTGTTTGCAGTAGGCCTTTGAAATTGAGCAGGGAAAAAACCTCCAGGCTAGAAAAGTGCCTTTTCTTTGTTCCATGAAATTCCATTGAGAATGAACTGAGTTATAAATGTTTAAAAATCATTTTTGGTCAGTTTGGCAGCATACCAAAATAATGTCAACATTCTGAAAATCTGGGCCCCTGATGCCACCAAAGCAGCAGTAGCAGGGCACACTTCACTGGGAACCCTGAGAGCAGACAGCCTGTCAGAGAGGGCGAGCAAGTGAGCAAAAGAGAGCAAGCACAGCTGCTGCCCCATCATCAGCCTCACTTGCTCAGTATCACACACATGGCACCAGTGGCCCATTTCTTACTCTGGGATAACAGCACTCTCAGGCTGGTCAAGTAATGTAATTAGCCTTGTAGTTCATGTGAAGCAGACTACATGACACTGCAGAAAAGTCTGGGTTCAAACCCCTGTGGACGCACGCTGAGGGAGCCATTACAGTTGTGCATTAATGGAAAGTTATTCAGGCTGCAAAATCAAATACTCATGTTAGGAAATGCCAGCTTTACGGTTTTCATGCAATCTTTATTTGTGCATGTTACTCCTTTTTGATCCAAGTTGCTAGTCAAAGTTCGGGGCCCTGAAGATGTTTCAGTTGCATAGAAATTGATGATGGAGTCTGGTATTTTCTTTGATGCAGTCTTGTTTATTTTACAAGGAATGTACAAAGTCTTGCTTCTCTGAATGCCAGAGGGACCAAAATTATCCTTAGCTTATAGGGCCAAGATTCGTTCAGACAGCATCCTTGATCCAGACCTCTCTCTAAGCTTCTCCAGGGTCACACCATGCTTACCGGTTTGCACCCCTTTTTGTCTTAGGTGCGGGGCTTGTGAATAACTTGTAATTGGAAGTGTGTTCAAACCCAGTCTCAAAGAGGTTTGTGATCAATACGCTCACCAGTCCCTCTCAACATAACATGAATATAGGCATTATGATACAGTTTTTAATTACATGATCATACACTATTTCTTCCACAGGACCCCTGCTTCAGTGAGTGTACAAAATGTATGCAAAAGGGGTCATAGTTAAAATTGCATGGACAACCATGAGTCTGGCATTTACTGAAACTTAAATGATATTTTAAACTTTTTTATACATAATTTTTAGATGTGCATATAATTTATAACCAATCCTATGTTAACATACTCTATCTCATTAAAGGGCTAAAACATCATAGCAAATCTGAAGGTAATACTTCAAGCACAGTTGTGCAAATGTCAGTTCAAACTTCCGACAAACTTTGCCTCAAAAAAGTAAAGTAAGAATCGTTATCCCATTTTACAGATGGATAAACTGAGACACAAATGGGATAAAGGCCAAAGTGTTCAAACTTAATTGCCTAAAGTTAGGGACCTAAATCTGTATTTAGGCACCTAAATAAATGGCCGAATCCGCAGAGGCGTTGAGCACCTATGGCATCCATTGACTCCAATGGGAGCAAGATCAGGCCCTTAATCTGACACAGCACACACAATCCTTACTAGAAGTGTGATGTACTGTAGCCAAGAACTGCTAAGCAGAGAAACAATACCACATGGGCAGTGTCATGACCAAGACTTGGGTAGTTAGACCTAGTGGTCAGTGCAGGAGTTGGGGCAGGCAGGGGAAAGCTACTGGGAGATCAGAGTCCAAGACAGGCCAGAGCGTAAACATAGTCTGATATCAGGAGGCAGGTAGGGTTAGGTTACCAGTAGATTGGGGTTAGGTGCCAGGTTACAGACAGTTATCAAACGGTAAAGTTGAGTAAACCAGTATTAGATGCCAGAGTCTAGGGTCTATCACAAGCAGGACCTGGAGCAGAGACAGGCAGGCAGTCTGTGCGGTTGCTCAGACAGCTTGGCTTACTGGTACTGGCCAAGCAGTGGGCTGTGAGGGGCAACTAAGATCCTGTTGGGTGGTACTTCCAACCAAGCCCAGACTCGCATGGGCCTCCCGTGGGAGCCTAGCCTAAGCCTCCCATGGTGAAATCAGCTGCCCAGAACCCTCATAGTCCCAGGTTCCAACCCTGCAGGTCCTTACAGGTAGACTCAGCACAAAACTATCAGTGTCATCACCAACACTTTCGAGAAGCAAGGACACAGAGTATATAAATGCAACTAAAATCATTTTCCCCTCAGAAAATTATTCCTGACAATCAGTGCAAATCTCAACAGTTTATCTGATCTCTGGCAGGAGTTATTTGTTTTGTACAAGATAAATTTGTGTCTGCCTCTGCTTGATGAATAGTGCAAATCAAACCATACTGAGTCCTCACTCATCTCCAGAACATTTCATAGAGGTGTTTAAAAAAAAAACCCACAAAACTATAAGGTGCTCAGTAAGAATGTGACAGAGCTGATTGCCAAGATGAAACGTTTTCCATTTCCTGTTTAACAACAGCTATTCACAGGACCCTGATGGAGGAAATCAGAAGGCAGCAATGGACCAAAATCAAATATCTAGGCCTTATCTGATGTCACATTGTGCTGGTACCCTGAGGGGTCTGGGTATTAGCTTTGTATTGTATGATGTTGAGAAAGTGTTTTATGTGGCATGAAATAGTGAGCCTGCTTTAATCCTGTCAGGTCGACTCAGCCCTTCATCCTTATGAGGTAGATAAATTAAGTTTCATGCAGTTTACTGTGTGCATGTTTTTCAGATAATACCTTAAGAACTCAGGTTCTAGCTGCTTTTCATGGGCATTAGAGATACATGACACTTTTTGTAAAAGTAGGAGTTTACGTCAGTATTCTTGACCAAATGTTCCTTTCTCACATTGTTGAACAGCATTACGTGTGTGGATTAGCTGATGCCCTCTGCCCCAGCAGAGGCTACATTTCAGTGGTGAGCCTGTGTGCACAGTACATAGTTTCTGAAGTGCTCTGGGTCAATCAGAATGAGCATTGCTATGTAAATGTACAGTATCTTATAATGAATAGCAACATTGCTCTAGGAGCTATTGTGGAAGGTTTCAGAGGTATGGTCTTATACAGAATGTGTCACACTCCATATGCACATACTATAAAGGGCTACTGGAATGCCTCCCCAAATAAAACAGCGAACAGTGGATGTTTTGCTATATTTTCTATATTATGGGAATAATGTTGCAGGGTAATTGGTTAGATGGGTACAGGACTATGTTAATACACAAACATTTATATTTGTTCTGTTATTGGCCAAGATAACTTCCTCATAACTCTTGCTAGCTGTATCAAGAGTGCAATATCATTTTGAGGAGGACGGAACTAGAGATATACCTAAATTTATACCGTAAGGGTTCCTCAGAAACATCTGGTTACCTCACCCACATGGGCTTTACCAGTGCTTTGAGACCTAATTTTTTAAATCATCAAATAAAGACATCTGCTTTACTACTCAATTTTAAGCCAATTACCTCAATGAGGTGCATCGCAAAGTAAAATCTAGAGAGCTGTTGTGTAGGCTTTAGTTACAGTCCTATGTTGGGTGATGTATATGATCAGTGGGAAGCACAATGATTCTAGGAGCTCTCAGGCATGCATTAGAAGAACAACCACTGTGGCATCCCTTTAGGGTGTGCAGCATACATATCTCCATACAGCTGACCAGTTCTGCTGCTTGGTACGGAACAGCTCTACCCATGAACCTGCGTCCTTCAAGCCCCTGGTATGGAATGGCTTGTGTCACAGGTATGAGAACAGTTCTTCTGTTCAGGGTAGCAGAGGGACTGGGATTTTGCCTGGGTCTACAGGGGAAAAAGAAGAAGGGGGATACTTCTTATATCCTCCTTCCTTGTGCATTTACATGGCGGCCAGATGCAGGATAAAGTAGTTTGAATTTATAAGTGCTCCTTCCCCAGAATAAACATGTTCCTTCCTCTGCTGCACATAAATACTCCTCCAATGCATCTACATTGTTTTTATCTGATTAAGAAAGAGCTTACAAAATTCACGAGAATGGTATTGAAGCTCACCCATCCATTTCCTGCACTAGTCCCCAGCATAAGGCCCATGTGCATCAAAACACAAATGCAACTCTGTTCTCTACTACCTATAATATAAAGGTTGCTCTAACATGCACCAGATGCCAATAGCCCCAAGGGACTCTGCCAACAGCTAGAAGCCTGACCACACCCATTACTTTTAGCTCAGTCCTCTATGCCAGTGGTCACCAGAGGAACATTTACAGCAGCTTTGCACCACAAGAAGGGCTCCTTGTGGAGGGGAGATGTGCTGGCTTATGGCCTCTTTGCAACAGTAGAGAGGCATGAGCTATCAGAGCACATTCCCTAATCAGGGTTATGATCCTACATGTGACAACATAAAGGGTGGCAGTTGAAATCATAGCAGAGTGTTAAATGCACTGGAGTAAGCAATAAGCAGTCAGAGGACATGTACCCTTAAGAAACAAAGATCCTTTATGCATCATTTTGAATACTCGTGTTGCAAATAATATATATTTTAAAAAGTCACAGAAATAACAACCCGAGCCATACTTTCATCTCACATGTAACAACCACACTTCATGCTGTGGGTTACTCCTGCTGTTTAATGCCTTGCGCTGGCTCCATTATGAAGAATAAATTGCCAGTCACATTTTTACCTGGTCATGTGGAGTACTTGGCAGGGTAGCATTATAAAAAATAAACTGTGTAGCAAATTTTGATGGGCTTTCTACATGTTTTATGTGACAGTTCAGTATGCAAATCCAAGTCCACCTACCACCCGGACAGCAGTGAAGGTTTGAGGCCAGTTACAAATTTTGATGTAGTTTTGTAATGTATTTCTCCTACAGTATAACAATTACTGAAATATTTATGCAAATGCCAAAAAATTATGTTTTGATACAGGCCTTTGATGCAGCTCCCTCCCCCGCACACACACACTTTTCTTCCTGCATCCTTGTACATATTTGAACTTCTTAACATTTTCATGCAGAAAGTCTAAAGCTCCAGCTGTTAAATAAAAGTCAATCCCACTAAAATTAATTGCTTTAGTGGATTTGTGTCTCCCAGGCTTCAAGTCATTGACCCAGTAGAACGCAGAAAATAGTCTAGTTAAGTCTTCACAGAAGGCCATGAATGGCACACCTGTTCCTTAGGAAGTTGGAACTCTCCCGTAAGATGTCAGGAACCCCACTATGAACACGAGGAAGAGGGTAACTTCAGACTAGCCAATGAAGTACAGTGTTTTAAATGTTGCCCACAGGCATTTTTTGATCTGAGAGAGAAAAAACGTGGCCAACGGACAGTATTTTTTTCCACCACACAGTTATTCAGAGATGCCACTTCGCCACTTAGTCCACCCCATCAGAGAACTTGTTCTTTTGTTTTCAAAGGGTAACATTTTACCAGGATTATTTTTTTAAGGTGTTAACTTTTTTGTGGGTTCTTTTCTACTCAGTGCTACTTGTAACCAATGGTACTTTAAAGGATCCCCGATCTGGTCCCTAACGCTACTAATCACATTGAGATCCTGAGATGCAAGACACAATAGAAATGCAAAGGATTAACTAAATCATTATTATTAATAATTTTATTCTCTGTATCTTACATAAACCTTTCATTTACCCACAGTCGATTAAGGAAACTGTCAGGCAGCATCTGAGCACTTTAAAATCTGGCAGCTCCTTTTAGGTGCCCAAATGGGAGTTGAATTCTTTTGAAAATCTGGCCAAGTGGCCAGTAATATTTAGCCCAATGAAGTGGTCTTTATTCCTTTGTCCCTGTTAACTCACACATACAACTGTACATCACTAAGCAGCGTTTTTCATGCACTATATTAGGTCCTGTATAGCTCTCACTGGCAACAAATAGTGGTAAGAGCTATTTACTGCCCAGTTGCATACAGTTAAAATCAGTTGGAGTCCGAAGCTAGTGCAGAATGGAGCAGCTCACTTTCTGGGCAAGGCACCTCATTAGAAGCCCATGACACCACTACTCTGAGATCTGCACTGGATACTTAGTGGTTTCCAGTGGAGTTTAAGGTGTTGATTGTGACTTAAAGGTCCACGGGGATCACCTCTCTTCCCAGGCAATACTGTGACTGCTGCAGCCAGAGGCACTCCAGCTGGATGATGCTCATTAGAAAAGAGAGGGGACTGCTGGCAGGGGAATCTTGGTGAGGACCCCAGTACTCTGGAAGGTGCTCCACCTTTGTCTCAAATAGCTCGAATTTGGTGAGCTTCCAGGCATGCTGCAACAGACATCTGTGTGCTACGGTTTACGGTGAGGTTTGAGAGTGCGCTCCTGCAACAAACAAAGGAAGTTTTTTGGAGGTGGCTGGCTGGGCAAGTTCCTGTTTGACCGTCCCCATGTAGACACACCCTGTCAAAGTGCCACAGTAGCTACTAGTGTGAAGGAGCTAGTGTGCACTAATTCCCCGTGTGGACACTCTTACTTTGGAAGTGCATTAAACTGAACTGTCTGAGGGCACTCTTAGTGCACAGGCAGAGGGTCCACATGGGGAGTTAGTGTGAAGTTGCTAGTATGCTTTAAATTCACTCCCTAGTTTATTGCATGCTTAGACAAGCCCTGACTGTTTAATGCTGCTGGGGTAATGCTGTAATATTAACTGTTAAGGTATATAAACATCTTTTCTTATTATTTAAATGAAAATAAATAATATAAAACAAAATGAACTGACCTATCACATGTACTTCATTGATAAGAGTGTTGCTGAGTGATAACAGAAAAGCAAGGACCAATCCTTCTCGTTGAAGTTGAGAGGAATTTTGTGACTGTGCTGAGACAAATATTTTATTTCATCCCTATTTTTTCATCTCCCTCTTCTCTGAATAAGGTGATTCAGAATCACTCATGCGGGAGGAATGATACAAATGGTACAAATACTTCCAGAGCCTGATTTTACTTCCAATGAAATTTTTCTATTCATTTCAATAGGAGCTGGATCCAGCTGGCTGTGGGAAAGGAAGTGCAATTTAGTATTCCTTTCATGTAAGATACATTTCTAATTAAAAAACATAGCAGTGGATTAGAACAGAGAATCCTATTTTACAGTATTTCATTTTGAAATATAGGGTAATTGCCTGTGTCATTCAGGATTATCCAGAGAAGAAACCTGGCAATTCTTTGATCTTTCTCTTTGGTAGAGGTGACCGGGTGCTTTAGGGATTGTTTGCAGGATCAGTTAAGGAAAGTGCTTGGTTAGGTACATGTTAGCTAGAAGCTCCATCTTTTCATTTGTTTGACAAAGGACAAACAGAAGTTGGTACTGCTGCAAACTGCAAGGTTAGGCTTAAAACGCCCATTACTGTAAAATGACAGATCCACTAAGGCAGGCTGATAAAAATGAAAAGAACATCCTGAATGTTGCCAAATATGCAAATATAAATAATCAAAAAGAGGGGAAAGTATTAAAGTAACTACATTGGTGCAAGAAATTGTATATACCTAGGACAAGAGATACACCTCTGGGTGCTTAGGTGAGATGACAAGCAGCAGACGGGGCATGGGGTCTCTCACTCTTTCGGAACATTATAAATAGAAGAAACTCTGGTTGGTCACTCACTGGACAATTGATGTTTCTAATGGGAAAGTCAGAAAGATTAGCTGGTTGTGCAAACGCACCGTGCTCCTACACTTCATTAGTTCTGCCATGATTATGGAGCTAATCCAAAACCCACGAAAGGCTTAGGATCATGTAAAAAAAAAAAACAATTATCCTTTAAGGACAATTGTTTTTTACGTGAAAACAAACAGTCTCCTGGGAGGAACAAATATGCAACAAAGTAGTTACTTTAATACTTTCCCCTCATTTTGACAATATGTTGGTAATCAGCACTACCACCACAGCCAGTTTCAGAAGCACCAGAAACAAACTATTAGGTGGGACAGACATAGTAGCAGCAACCTTTCAACACAAGGTTAATTAGTCTAATATTAAGAGGAATCCCACAATCTCTGGAACTATTTACACATGAGTTTGGCCAGATTTCCGTTTGTAGAGAAGTTTCCACATTTTCATAATCTTTGAGATTTGACTGAACATTGAGATTTGATTTAGACTCACAAAACTCTCTTAGTTGTTTTATCATCAAGGGCTTGTCTACATGGGAACCAATTGCTAAATAAGCTAGGGTGTGAATTTAAAACTCTATTAAACGCTATTCTACACCAGCTTCCTTTGTGGACAACCTTATTCCTCAAAAAGAGTGCCTTTTTGAAGATTAGCTTCATCCACTTCCAAACAACTATTCCACATTAGTCATCTCAATCTATTTCCATGTGTAGATAAGCCCTAAGAACGGTTGGGCTCAGTTCCAAAGTAACGTACACCAGATTACATCAGGAGTGATGCCATTGAAATAAAATGGAATTTAATTGGTGTAGAACTGGTATGAGGAGAGTCAGGTCCACCATTAATTTATTTAAACATACAAAAAACTATTGCATTATTGAGGCTCAGCATGGATTTGAGTATGTTTCCGTAGCGGCTCATTTCATAACATCCTCCTTCCCTATTTGTGACCAAGTATTTGACCGCTTTTACCTCCGCCACAGATATCCACACATTTATCTAATGTACCTCCCTACCTATGAGTCCCAAGTTATTCCCAAATGTGGATTTCTTTTTTTGTCAGTATATGAATTCACTTGGCTAACCAATTTGACCAGATTTGGGAGTTAAGAAATCTGGCACATACTATCATAGCATGAAGGGGATTTGTTGTTATGCATATTCAATTGATCTCACACATTTAATAAAGTAAATTAAGTGTATAGACCGGAAACACATTTTGATGTTAACAGAAACTACAACCTCAAAGCATTTTAAATGTTTCAAACATAACATGTTGGTTTCTACTTTGAATGTTTTATTGAGCTGCCATTGAATTTGGCAAAGATAGATTTCTGGAGTAAATATCAACTGATACCTACAAAACAAAAGCATGTGCTTCCTTTTTCAGTTAATACACTACTACTTCTTTTAGACGTGCTTTGTAAGTAACTGCCTTTCTAGTAGAAGTTTTTCCTAGTTCTGCAGCAGCAATTTACTGCAGAACACAGACTAGTTGTCTGACAGGCTTTAACCATTGTTATATCCTGGCATCCTGCTTTTGTTCTCATTCCAGAAATCATCCATTATTAATAGTGTTCTCCTAACAGCTGCATTAGTGCTAATGTAAGCTGCGAAAATAAATTTGGCTGAGAGAATATTTTGAGGCCATTTACTGTATTTAAATGACTTAAAGGAAAAAAAAACCCACCTGTCATGAATACATCACATGTTGCTCCATGTCATTCTTGCAACAAAACAACTGCTTCATACTGTCTCATACCAAAACATCCAGTAAAACTATTTCCATGAATTAGCTGGTGGTTCATGCTGTCCAAATTTATTATAAACACTAAAAGCCAGATCTCCAGTCCCAGCTGTTTTGCATTGTTCAGCACTTAGGATATGGAGAACTGTCTCTAAACCAGAAGCAGAGGATTCCTCTGGCTCGGGGCATTCTGCAGTGGCAAAGCCTACTCTATGCCACTTGCTTCTGTGCCCAGAATAGGGGTTGTTACAAGTGATGGAGGGTGCATGGCCAGAGCATATTGCATTCTGGCCAATCATCACCATCCTAATGGCTCCTGAGGACCATAACAAGCCAACATAAAAGTTACAGCAATACTTAGGCTGCTCTAACTTGTTCTATGAACTGATTTGGTTTCCATCCAGACCTAGACTCAGAGGAGGCAGAAAGCGGACTTAGAGCCCATTGTGCCTCTTCTCCCACCTCCAAGCTGTACTGAGTATTTGCTTGGCATTTTTCTTTATCCTTAACTCTTTTGAAATTTCAGTCCAATCTCAAGTTATGTCAACTGAATATGAAACATTTAGACATCCAGCTTTGTGTAAGAGCTGATGAAAGATAGGAATTTAAAAGAAGGTCCCCAAACATAGAGAAAGTTATTACAGAAGATCATTTTCTTTTGGTCTAGGCTTACAAGTTTAACTACAGTGTAGTCTTACCATTTAATTCTATGGCAGCAGAATTGTAAACTAAATTCCAGGAATCTGGACGTCTTCAGAGTAGTAGTGGAAGAGAAGTAGTTAAATCTGTTTTCAGTATTTTTCCATCTTTGCTTGCATCACATTTTTAGCGAGAAGAACTATGATCTCATGATCTAAAAAGGATAAATCTGGCAAGGTGTTGAGATCCACACTTTTTATTTGGGGAAGGAAGGGTAGAGAGAGGAAACTGTGAGACTTCCCTACTCTTACTAGGTGGTAGAGCTGGCTGCCGTAGACAAGTAGACTGTACCATTCCAATGGACGGTATAACTTGAACATTTTCCCTGCATGTCATGGCCACTATGCAGCCCCCATTTGTTCTATATAAGAGAAATGACCAGTGGAACCACTGGCTCTGCATCCTCACCCATCCTGAACATTCCCTGCCTCTACAGGGGGCCCTCAAAGAGCAAAGCTCCATGGTGAACAGGGTTCAGGCTTCCTAATTCCAGTGAATGAACAGACACAGCCCTCTAAGGCTGTGGAGAGAGGACCAGGATTTACCCCTAAGAAGTGATTTCTTTTTATCCTGAGTGAAAACCTTTTGGGTAGTTTGATGAGACCTAACAACAGAGCTCAGTACACAGATCTCAGCTGCAACTGCAAAAGGATTACAGGGTGTTTACCTCCTGATAACAGGAAGCACTCAAAATCTGGAAGAAAGGAATAATTCTTTCTATGGCAGGTAGCAGTGTGAAGCATGCTGTATGTTCAGGTATGACCTTGGGAGCATTGCCCATGAACAGGAAGCTATAAAACTTTCTCAGTCTTTTTTCCCCCAGCTAGCTGGGTAAGAACTTTATACCTTTATCGCTATATCCATGAATTAACACAGTACACTGCACTTAACACAATATATACTCCAACATACAACTCAGCCCACAAAGTGTAACTACCTTCTTAGGCTCTCATGTCACTTGTGCAGTAAGATACTGATTTTAAAAGTGTTACATAATATTATACAGTCTATTTTTCTCTGCCTTCTAAACAACATCTAAATAAACACAGCATCAACTGTGAATACATTTTCAATCCAGTGAAGTTGTGTTTAACTGCGTGGCTTGATAAATGGTCTGAACTAAAGCTGCTTAATTGTATTTTCCGCAGCTTAAAGAAATGCAATGTACATTTATCAGCTAGATATTTTTAAGATCTTTAAGCTGCGGAAAATACAATTAAGCAGCTTAATCTTTACAGGATATAGGCCTCAGCTTGTAAACGCTCTGGGTTAGGGGGTTTGTTTTACTTGTTAAATGAGGCACCTATCACATTTTGGGGCTCTTCAAAGTTTCTTAATCATCATCCTCATGATGCAGATTTTTAGCCTAACAAGCCAGATGTTTGTGTCGTCCATTGACAACTTGGTTTATTCCATTTAACTGTGACTTACATAGATTCTCTCTCAATTATCTTTGTTTAAGATGATTTGGTTGCACTGACTGCTGCCTGGAATATTTAGTTACACAAAGAAACAATCAACTGCTGTACTTGGAGGGAATAGGGGGCAAAAGAATTTGATTTCTAGTGAGGGTCTAGGGAGGAATTGTGGCCCAGAACCAGCAATTGAAATGCTCACTGCTGAGACAGAGAGAAGGTGGTACACTTCAAGACGTCCTGCTGATACTCTGGCTGCAGTCAGACCAGAGAATGGGGAAACATCTAGATACCCTTGAGGGTCCTGATATAACACTCCACAGGCTAAACCACATAGATTTAATTATCAAAATGTGATAGGTGCTTCAGTTTATCTATTTTGGAAAAACTGAGTCATTTCTATGGGGCATTGAACATGGGAGAAAATAGTTGCTTCAGAATTGACGATTAGTTTATTCAAGCCACCCCTCTGGCCATGTAGAATAATCAGAAAGAAAACTACGTAGCCAGGTGTCTGAAATTTATGAAATATGAAAAAAATCTAACATTACTGTTATTGGGAAAAAGGCACTATAGAAAAAGAGAGAGATTTGTATGTTTCTATAAAGCTCCCCAAAAGTCTTCTGCAAATTAAAACTTCTGCAACCAACAGAAATGAGACACACTCCTCACTCTGCATGACTGGCCAAATAGGTAACTTGTGTGTTCACTTTCACTCCCAAAAGTCCCCCCACGTTGTCCAACACATACAAATAAACAGCAGCTAAAATACAATCTTATCCGACAACATGGAAAGAACACTGGTACTTTCAAATCCCAATGGTCAGTGTCATATCTGGCTTCTCAAGGCATGCTTCATAGGTAGGCTCAGAATGATTTGATTGATAAATGTCATTTAATGTCAATAATACTATGCAGAGACAAACTGATGAAAAATATTTCCATCAATAATTGAAATGTACAGATACAAAAAGTAAGAATAATAATGCTGAGAACTTAATAGAGTTTTATTTAAGGATATCTATTTTATATATTTTGACATGTGATGTTGACAATTTGTGTTTTAATGGTTATAAAATGGCTTATTGAATATCAATGTCTATTATCATTAAATAATGATTGTCTGATCGTCCTGTTGTCTGAAGCCCCAATAATTTCCTGTGAAAATGTAGATTCAAATTTAAAAAAGCTTAAAACCCATAATTTTGCACAAATTGATGAATATTGGAAAATATGCTTATGACACAGATATCCATCAAAATTATTAAAAAACAAAAATCACATTTTGCCACACCTATTTTTAGGTGAGGTGTTACAGTATGGACTATACAGAAGAACCTGCTAAATCAAACAGAGCAGAAATAAAATGTATCATCTACTGTATTAAAGCTTATTTGCACAACTAAAATGAAAATTCAGTTAAGTCTAGACATATATGCTAAATGCCCCCACTACCAGGCTGGAACACAAGGACATGTAGCACAGAATTAAGTTTTCATTTTACTTTTTATTCCTGTAGATTTATTAATGGCATTAGTGATATGACAGAAGGATACAGGAAGAATCAAAATGTTTCCATGGAGAAAGAAGGATGAGACACTTAATTTTTAAAAAGTAAATATAACGATTTAATTTGCTACATTTTTTCTGCTTCATTCATTTTATATTATATTAAATCACTGCAAAAAGTTGGCATTATTTCCAACCATGCCGAAGGAAATATAAAAACCAAGTAAATCCTAGGGCATGTCTACACTTGCCATTTAAAGTGCAAAAAGTCCCTTTTTTGCCCCAAAACTGTGGGAACATCTACACTCGCCAATGATTTTTGGCAGTGAAACTCAGAAGTTTCACCGCAACCAGAAAACTACCTCCACGAGAGGCGTACAGTTCTTACCGTTGACCCTTTTATGGTGACACATTCTTCCTGTGTAAACAGCTTTTAGCCTCCTGAGGATATCCCACAGTGCCTAGGGTGACCACTCTGGCCAGCAGCTCTGCTGCCAGGTAAACAGACATCTGCCCCTCCCCCTGTAAAGCCCAGGGAACTTTGAAACTGCCTTTCCTTTTTTGTTTGCAGGTGCTCATCTGACCATGGCTGCTCCACAGAGCAAACAATCCCTCTCTTGGACTCTGCGCTCACCCTCCCCCACCCTTCCTAGAAGACCTATCATCAAAACGGAGAAAGCTGCACTTGGGATCGCTGCCCTCAGTGCGCTGCTCTCACCAGTGATGGAACTGCTGCAAAAGTAAACCCTATCTGATGCCTGTGGAAATAAGTGAGTACACAACCCAGCGCTTTTCTTTCACTGGTTCCCTATCACCGGTGAAACTGACAGCACAAAAACTCTGCAAGTGTAGACATAGCCTAACTATACAAAGTGCCACTGAATCAAATGGATTCTGCATAGTTCTCATACTACCCAGAGGATATAATAAGTAGTATGCAACACAGTGCAAATTTGAACAGTAGGCTCTATACATGCACAGTTGCCTCTTTTGAAATGTAAATAACTTGGGGCTTTTCCCAAATAAAGAAGACAAGAATTGGCAACAGGCATTAAGAATCTGAACTGATTTTTTAAAAAAACCTCTCTCTCTCCCTCTCTCTCTCTCTGTTTTTTAAATATTCTGCATCCAGGTTAACTCTCATTGATCAATATTTATGTTTCATCTAAATTGTATAATTTTGGTTTTAATCAGCTGCATGTATTTAGTGAATCCCAGCAGTGGAAGAAGACTAGGACACTAACCCAGCAAAGGATGTGAACACATGTTTAACTGTAGCTAGGTCAGTACATGCATTAAAGTCAATGGGACTACTAACGTTCTTAAGTTTAAGCATGTGTTTTAATACTTTTGTTGGAGTGAGGCCTAGGTCTTGCATTTGGACTATTGTCACATTAAAAGTAATGGCCCAGATTCACCAAAGGTGGTGCAGGGAGGAGAAAATTACACTTGAGGAAAACGGCCAGTAGAAGCAGTTCAAGGAAGGCATCAAATCATTGTATCCTCATCCCCTGTCCAACCAAACACTGCTCCAATTCTGGCTCTGGACTGGTCCTATGCTTAAACCAATTTGATACAGTTTTGCTAAAGACAATTTACAATCGCTGTAGAGAAACTGTATGTCAAGTTTTATTTTGTTATGTGACAGGGTCGGGCCAAATGGCTATAGGAGAGTAATAGAAGGCAGATATATTAGCCCCAGGCTAAGTAAGTCCCTTTTCCCTGGGTAAGGTAACAGGGAAGGTTCCAGAACAATAAGGAACTGGAGACAATTAAGACAGGCTGATTAGAACACCTGCAGCCAATCAAGAAACTGCTAGAATCAATTAAGGCAGGCTAATCAGGGCACCTGGGTTTTAAAAAGGAGCTCACTTCAGTTTGTGGTGTGTGTGTGAGAAGCTGGGAGCAAGAGGCACTAGGAGCTGAGAATAAGAACATGGACTGTTGGAGGACTGAGGTGTACAAGCATTATCAGACGCCAGGAGGAAGGTCCTATGGTGAGGATAAAGAAGGTGTTGGGAGGAGGCCATGGGGAAGTAGCCCAGGGAGTTGTAGCTGTCGCACAGCTGTTCCAGGAGGCACTCTAGACAGTTGCATTCCACAGGGCCCTGGGCTGGAACCCGGAGTAGTGGGCGGGCCCAGGTTCCCCCCAAATCCTCTCAACTCCTGGTTAGTCACAAGAGGAGTCAACCTGGACTGTGGGTTCAGAAAAACGGCCAAGCTGAGGGCTACTGTGAAGCTCCAAGGCGAGCGAATCCGCCAATAAGCACAAGACCCACCAAGGTAGAGCAGGAACTTTGTCACAGTTAAGAAATTATGATTACACTATAGAACCAACAGAACTAACATAACAGTCAAAAATGCTGACAGGCTCTTAGTAAGTGTTGCCCCTCCAGGCTTTCCAATGAGACCGACAAACATGCATTGGAAAGCATCCACCCTAGGGACAGCACCTATTATCTAAGGCTACAGATCCTCTTTAGTGTAGCTGCTCTAAGCCAACAGGAGAGAGTTCTCCCATCGACTTAAATCAATCAACCCCCAATGAGCAGCAGCAGCTACATCAGCAGGAGAAGCTCTCCCATTGACATAGTGCTGTCCACACCAGTGCTTAGGTCAAAGTTACTTACGTCGCTCAGGGGATGGCTTATTTACTTTATATTTAATTACATACACACACACTAAATATTTCCCCTCTCATACTGTTTAAATATGAATATATGTACTATAGTAAATGAAACAATGAATTCACACTACTGTGGCTCTTTTGGGTAATGTTGATAGCTAATTTGGCTCCTGGACCACTCAGGTGTGAATATTACTGACTTGAAGACAGTGTATGGAATTTTGGAAGTAAAGTATAGGTGTGCAGTACTTCAAACAAATATTGAGTAATGTAATAGATTAATCTAGCAATCCATCATTTAACCTTAAATGTGTTCAGAATTTCCTGAAACCTACTGGTTCATTCTGTCTATCATCCTTGTGCATACAATCCAGACAGTGATAAGACAACATGCTGTTGGGATACAGAGCCTAGAGAAAGAGAGAAACTAATCTTGGAATAAAGACTCATTCTAAATAGTTCTGCAGAAAACGACCTTTAACAAATACGAATATAGGAATATTCAGTATGAGTTGCCATACTGGAGCAAAACATTAGTCCATCTAGTTAGATATCTTGCATCCAGTAGCAGGTTATGCTCGACTGTTCAGAGAAAGGTGAAAAGCCCAAAACGCATCTGGCATATTACGTATCATAGGTGGGAGACTAGGGATTTCTGTCCTAACCAACCTCACCCACCCCATTCCCCAGGCAATCAGTTCACAGAATCATACAGCTTAGGAAGGGAGATGAGCTGTTCTGTCACAAAGTCCATGACCTTGCTAGTGTAGGACTGTTTCCTATGGTATATTCACATCTAGCTATTTGTCCAGTTTAGTCTTCAATGTATCAAGTGATAGGGCTCCAGCCCCTAGAAAAATTATCTCATAATCTTACAAACCACACCGTCTATTCTTACTGTCTTATGCGTGCGCGCACACACACACAAAAGCACTGAAAAAAACCCTCAAACTAGCTATTTTTCTACAGAGAGATCTGATCCATAGGGCTAAATATTATACTTTAGCATAGAAAAGTACATTTTTAAGAGCGAGAACACTCCAGGTGTGCACTACTTTGAAATAGGATATTGTCTGTGGAGGATCAATAGGCCTCACCACCATGTATAGTTATAGAGTTATAGTAAGATCCTCATTTATCTTACAAAACCAAGTATGCTACTTGATATGCTTTACAATCAAACAAACTTACAGCCACTTATTAACTAAGGAGAAACAGAGAGACATTGAGAAAGTCAATAAGATACACTCCAAAATGCCTAAAGTGGCAACCTTGATTAAATCCTTCTGGTTTCACGTAAGATGCATTTCCATATGCACCAAATCTTTCCAGGTGAACACTGTTTGCAAGCCAAAGCAATAGCAGTTAGTGAGAAAAGTGAGTAACTGGTTTCTGTTGTTCTTGGCCTGGATATTTAATGGTCTCACTTGTAATAATTATGTAATCAAATTATGGGGCAGTGGAAAGGAGAACCATTAAACGGAGTCACTTTTACAGGCAAACGACAAATGGGTGTGATTACTGAGTCTACAGTACTAGGACAATTCTAGTTATTGGATAAACACTGTATTTCTGAATTACATCATAGAAATAAATCCACATTCTCAAGGTTGATATTGTACTTAAATGACACCTAATAAAATCAATGTTACTTTGAATACTATACTTATAATTGTGGACAAACTAACCATGGGGAACCTCTGAAAAGCTCTATTTAACATTTCTTTTTCCTATTATGTCCTAAATCCCAAATACTTTAAATTGGTTTAGGCCAGACTGTGTTTAAGCTGAGGGTAGGGCGGATAAGAGAATGTAAGAGATGAATAGGGATGACCGTCCCAAAATTGAGCAGTTTGTCCCGCGTTCTTTAGGCGGCGGTGAGAGGCAGGTCGAGCGATTTTTCAATTGTTACACTCACCCAGCACGTCCAGGTCTTCAGCGGTGGGTACTTCTTTCTTCGCCAGCAAGATTTATTTCCCGCCGCCGAACGTGCCGGGTGAGTGTAACAATTGAAAAGGCGCTCCCCCTGCGGTGGTCCCGATATTTTGTATTTAGCATCTGGTCACCCTATTTCTGCATCACAAATTTCCAGCACTGTTGGCACTAACTGGTACCATTATTCCTAGTCTCAACAAAGGCAAAGGACTGAATGTAGAGACTGAACTATTCCCTTCCTCGATCCCTCCAGATCAAGCAACATAGTACAAAGAAGCTTGCACTCCCACTGAGTATGCTCTACTGTATCTGTTATCTAGGTTAAAAGGGCAAAAACACACAATAAGAATTAGACCTGGGCCAAAACCTTAGCCTCCACTCCAAATCCTTCAGAATTTGGGGAGAATGAGGGTGCAGACATAAATTCCTGTACTTGAAAGTGTCCCCATGATTACAATTTGGAGTGAGATCCAAAACTGGAGACCAAACCACCAAACTATATGCCAGAATGTGATTTACTTATTCTAATATCTCTAATTACCAATTACCAATAAAAAAGAGGACATCTTAAATCTAAACATATTTGGTGATAAAATAATTGAAATTATGGATGCTCAGATTTATTATTAGCTACAGTATATTGAGTGTCCTGCATTCTGTTGCGTGGTGCTACTTTTACTCCTGAAGCCACTGTGAGAAAATGAGGCACAGATGATTTTCAAAGCATTGGCTTAAATCTGCTCTCACTGAAGTCAGTGGTAAACCTCCTGTTGACTTCATGGAAGCAGAGTCAGGCTGATGAAGAGGGTTTTAAAAACTCACTCCCAGAATCTCCTACTTCTATTGGAATCAGTGGCTATGCTCCCATTAACTCCAATGTGATCAGTTTTGGGCTCCTAAGTCCTCCAAATACTCACTGACTTCACTGGGAACAGGATCAGGCCTCTAGCGAGGACCCAGTCTTTCATACCACCTTCTAAATTGAATTAAGGAAATGCAGCACAATTTAGGAGCTGCTTGGCAGGATCAGGCCTAGTAAAAGAAAACTTTTTAATCAATAAATGAAACCAATGTCTTCCCCCCCCCCAGTGCTTACCTTTAACAAATATGTACTCAGGTCACATGCTGCTGTACTTTTCTATTTCAGTAAATATTGGACAGTCTCTTTGGAAATGATTCATTTCTTTTTCTGAGTGTTGCAGTCTTAGATGGCAAGGAAAGTTCTAAAATCGAAGACAAATAACCCAGACTTCCTTCTAGTAGGGTTCTATCTCTTGTTGATCTAAATGTTAAACCTTGGCAATTGATAGCTCTGCTTGTGATGATGAAAAGCCACAGTTGCACTCCACTCAGTCTATTATATGAGTCATGGAAATGTGATCATTACCTTTTTTTTTTCATCTGAGGACAGAAAGAATCAATAGGAGCTACTCAAGATTTTGAGTATTGATTTATGTTCTTATTTTTTCCCCTTATATTTTTTCCCCTTGTAATTCCCTTTTAAGTGGTTTTCCCACTGTGCAATTTCTACTTCTTCAGACTGTGGAAAACTTTGTTGCTTGTCTTCTTACCGGGGCCAAGCAAGATCAGCACATTTTTTTCTCCTCTGTGACTGATTTTACACCGGCTCCCAGAAAGTTCTGCATTGATTTTAAAATATCATTCACGCTTAGTTTTTTTGTGGCTGGGCTCCAATCTGCCTTACACTCAAGATTTGTATTGCTTGATAATATTGTAATTCACCAAATCTCTGTTCAAGTTTAAAGACCAAAGAACCTAAGATATCTAGTTTCATTTCATCCTGCCCTCGTTGCCTGATGGGAGAACAGCTGATGTCAATGGGAGCTGGGAAAGCACAAAGAAGGCCATGTAGCACTTTTAGAATTAAGTAGACCAGACCAGAGTCCTTGCAAAAGACCGTTGCACCTTTCATCTAGGATTTTACTAGTCTCATTCTTCCATGAATTTCAAGTCTACTGCTACATTTTACTATGCAGTCCAAAAGTTGGCACTTCTTATAAATATGGCATGGCAGAATTCATACTTTTAAATAATTTTGACATAAAAATTAACATCAATACTAAAACATTTTTTCTGATTTTTGTTTATTTAAACTTGCACAGTTGCAGGGTAAGGGGAGAGACAATTATTTAATGATAGTGAACATTGAGATTCAAAAAGTTAAAAGCTTTATAACAATTCAAACACAAACTGTCAACATCCTGAAGAAGGCCTCAATGCAAGGTATAGATGGGACTTAGGATCTTGTGCAGCCTCTCTCTGCACAGGGGTAAATTTCACCTTTGAAGAATAAATCATAGCCCAGGAGTTAATTTTTCCACAAGTTATGAAGGGTTAGTAAACTACAGCATTCCCCTGTATGGAGCACTGTCAGCATATAGACCCAGACCCTTAAAATGTCATCTGTCTTTCCTCAAGAATGTGCCATAATTTAATTGAATACAATTGAATTTTCCTGTCAGGCCATAAAATTTCCTGTAGATCTGGTGGAATTTTAAAGTCCAATCAGTGTTCCTTTTATTAGTACAGGTAAGCACAGAGAGATTGGATAGAATGCTGTCTTAATATGATTTACTTGACACTAAAGCTACCAAAATGTATATGGCCTGGTCTATACTTACAGAGTTAGGTTGCTAACTCTAAGGGCATGGCTACACTTGCAGACGTAGAGCACCGGGAGTTAAACCAGCCCTCGGAGACCACCGCAGGGAAAACGCTGCAGTGTGTTCACACTGTCAGCTGCAAGTTCAGTGGCGTGGCCACATTAGCAGCTCTTGCACCGCCACAGAGAGCAGTGCATTGTGGTAGCTATCCAAGTGTGCAAGTGGCTGCAGAATGCTTTTCAAATCAGGGTGGGGGGGAGGGGGGAAGGTCGAGCGTGACAGGGAGTTTGTTGTGTGAATGTGGGGGGAGAGACTGTGTTTTGGGGGGCAGAGAGTGTGTCAGCATGCTGTCTTGTAAGTTCAGACAGCGGCAGAGGGAAGGGGGAAATGCCAACATCAGCCCCCACCCCCGCCTCTCTCTCTCTCTCTCACACACGCACAAATGCCTGCCTCTGCAGCAGGAGCATTCCACAGTGATGGTTTGCTTTGTCCTGGAGCAGATAAGCATGCTGTCAGAAACGGAGCTTTGAAGGGGGATATCCGCATACCTGCAGCCAAGTTCAAAACAATGAGAAGAGTGGCCACTTGACTTCAAGGGATTATGGGACATTTCCGGAGGCCTGTCACAGCACAGTAATGCAACACACTGACACCTGGACGTTTCAGCCAGGACACAGCAAGCATTATGCTTCTCATGGAGGTGGATTACCAGGAGTGCTCCAGCTGCAGAGTCCAGGCGCTCTAAGTGCCTTGCCAGTGTGGACTCCTCAGGAGTTAGTGTGCCCAGAGCTGATTTAATGTGCTCTACCTTGCAAGTGTAGCCAAGGCCTAAGTGTCTACACTAAAATGTAGCTCCCACTGATGTAACTCTCCCACTACCCAGACTTAACCCCACTTTCCGCGAGAGGTGTAGCGCTTAAGGCGATATAGTTAGGTCGATGCAGTGTTAATGTAGACACTGTGTTGCTTACATGGACCATTGCTGCCTTTCAGAAACTATCCCCAAATGCCCCACATTGGCAGTTAAATCAGTGCAAGTGATCTTGTGAGGCCATGCACTGCCACCAAAAGAGCAAAGTGTGGACATGTAAAACTGAATCAAATACTGCGGTGGTTGTATGCTGACGTAACATAGGTAAACTATAGTGTAGACTTGCACTATATGAATGGAACAAAAGACTGTTTACATAGTAGTTTCTTTAAAACCATACTCCTTATAAAATCACTTCAGGTAAACAAAAATTACTGGGAGCTACAGACAAATTTATTTTCCATTTCTGGTTTGCTTTTTATCACCTGCACCACTATATGCCTATAAGAAATTTATATTTTCCCCCTGTCCTGCAAGAGACAAAACAAAAACATATTTTTCTGATACTGATAACCCTGCCAATGAATACACTGGAAGATGTTTGGAAATAGAAACCTATATGCAGCATTATTGTAGCTGTGTTCGTCCCGGGATATTAGAGAGACAAAGTGGGTGAGGTAATTTCTTTTACTGGATCAACTTCTGTTGATGAGTGAGACAAGCTTTCAAGACAAGCTTCAGGACCTGAAGAAGAGTTCTCTGTAAGTTTGAAACCTTGTCTCTCTCACCAACAGAAGTTGGTCCAATAAAAGATATTACCTCACCCACTTTGTCTCCCAAATATTAACTTAGAGATTCTCAGATATATCTTAAATTATAGCACCTGAAAATAGTGTGGGAAGCTAAGTGTTCATTACAGATCCCTCTGCCAGTACGATGGCATGCATCAGAGTCATCCAAACGTCTATTTTTTTTATGCCGATAGAACGTTGTATTGTATCAGGCTACATTTTTGTCATACTCAGTCATGTTGTGGGCTAAGGTGATGCAAAATAAAAGGATAATGTCGTGTGATATAAAGGAACTGGACATTAACAAAATACTAAATAAAAAGCGACTGCTTTTACCAGTTGAGCCACCATTTAAGTTAATAATGTACAAAAATAGCTATTTGTCAACATTCGTTCCCACCCTTGCCCTTTAAAAAGCATTATTACTGCATGTTCACATAGCATCCTGCCTTTGACACCATTCACAGGTGTAGCATTTCCAAACAGTTGTTGTGGAATGATATCCCAATGGATATGCAATAGCTGATAAGTGACTGTGCCTCTGATTTAAAGTAGGCTGTTAGCATTTTAATAATAAATAATATAATAATAATAACTCATCTCTCATCCAAAGTTCTAATAGGATGTTACAAATATTAATACCCTACACTTCATCTTTGTAGACTGAATTTTTGGGGGTCCTACTCCATCCACTGGAGTTCCTGGAATTCCAGTCCTATTAATGTCTGTCATGTCTTTTACTATCTTTGGCTGTCATGGAGACTATAACCTTTTCTGTCTTATGTAACCATTAGCAGTTTATTGATGCCTTTTTCATCTTAGGTAGATTATTGTCATATGGTTTACATAGGGCTACTCCTGGAGATCTCGCTGAGGTTTTCACCTCATACAAAAGGAACACTTACCACCCTTGAAGTAGGATAGGATATAATAAACAATTCGTATTCTCTGCATTCAGCACTAACTTCCATTTCATATCTGGGGCCAATTTAAGGTGATTATCGTCATCTACAAGGACCTGAATGGCCTGGAAAATGGCATTCTTTGAGATTTCCTGTACTCATCACAACAGTGATCTGAAGAAGAGCTCTTTATGGCTCGATTTCCTGTCTCTCTCATCAACAGAACATGGTCCAATGAATGTTAATACCTCACCCACCTTGTCTCTCCAATATCCTGGCACCAACACGGCTACAACTACACTGAACACATCACAGCAGTTGCAATCAACTGAAAAGCTCTTGCTGTCTGTCTCTAGTGCTATTTCAGTGGTGAATGGCAGTAGACTAGCTTAAGTAAACCCTCAGCTATGGAATTTGCTGCGGGCAGAACACTGATGTATTTAGGAGTTCAACATTAGCGTTCTCAGATTATTCTTTAATATTTACTTGTAATTTCTTGGGGTTTAGAGAACATGGCCCCTTTAAATCTTTTTCCTAAGAGGGGAGGGGGAGCAGTCAGAGAGAGGAGGAAAACTCCAGGTGGGGCTCTGGAGCCAGAGAGAGAGAGAGGAGGGCTGCAGCCCGCAGGCCCTTGCACAGTAAAGCAGCAGAGAACCTGCCTGAACCCTGGGAAGGACAGGGTGGCCAAGCAGGGACACCCCAGAACAGGAGCCAGGAGGAGCACTGTGCCAGGGAGGAATCACCTGAGGAGGACAGGCCAGAGCTGGACCCAGTATCACTGCTGCCCAGAGCTCCATGGGGCTGTGAGTACTGGGGCTTGTGACTCTGCATTGGGAATGAGGAGGGAGGTTGTAGCTAGTTAAGCGAGGAGGTGGTCGCTCTGTGTGGCTTTACAGAGAGTGGCAGAAGAGGGCACCGGAGGGGTTTGTTGGGGAAAGTTCACTGGCGCCGAAGACAACCAGGAGCACCCAAGACTCAGCACTGAACTGGAACTTTGCTCAGGCCTCCTGAACTCTGTGTGTGGAAACATTGCTTGGTGTCTTCCCTTTCACACTATGCTACCACTGGGCCTGTGGGGCCTTGGTTTGGATGCAACCCTGTTCTACTGCTCCCCCTATATTTCCCCTTGTTGTTTTTCTCCTCTCATCCCTCTGTAAATAAATATCTCCCTTTGTTAGATCCATTGTACTTTTCCTGTGGGTGTGTGTGTTCACTCTGGGTGCCCCTGGGGTGGAAGGGATTTTTCCTGCTGCATTCCTGCGCACGCCTTCTGTTGGCCAGAGCTGCCTGCAGAGCAGACTCCATATTGTCCATGAGGGCGCTAAAGTTGCATACTTAAAATTAGCTGCTCCACAAACAGTCCTGGCAAGTAAAATAAGTTGCTACAATATTTTTAGGCAGCAAAAGGGGCCAAAGCATTCATCTATAGAGTTCCATTTTTCTTATCCAACTAACTTAATATACTGTCTACGGCAATCGTTTAGAAGTCTAATATTTATACATACAACCATCAAGAAATTCTAATCAGTATCTCATCAGTACACTACAGTGATAAGACACAGTGTGGTCTGATTTGTGACAATACATTTTTTTCATTTTAGTCAAAGTAATTCACTTATATAACATCAGGCCTGATCCAAAGCTCAATAAATCAATGGAAAGAATCATTGATATCAGTGGATTTTGACAGGCCATTGAGAGGAACAATATACATGCCTGCCAAAATCTCCATTTTGGTGGTATTAGTTCCCTTTTATACCTAGATATCCTGATACATAATGAGGTTAAGTGATCTGCTCAAGATTGGAAAACACTGGAAAAGAAACATAATATTGACTTCCAGTGACCTGCTCAGACTATTAGACCATGCTACCATTAGACTACTGCTTTAATACAATTCCAGTAAAACAGCCTTAACTACTGCCCTGTCAGATTCCTTCCTTCTGAAGCATATGGAAATTTTATATACAAAACAAATGGTGAGGAAAAAGATATCCTGTAGGTAAGAATCTCAAGAGTAAGACATCCAGCTGCATGATCAGATGAAAAATGAAAATATTTCAAAGGATTTGTTCTAGGGTTTAAAACAAACAACCCTCATCAATCAGGTAGATTTTCCTTGTGACTGCTTATGTGAAGAGAAAGATCACTTGAGCTAATGGAAGAAATGTCAAAGATTACAATAATCCATTTTTCATCTTTTACATGTTTGTCTTGATCTCATTGTTCTGTCTTAATTATGTGCGTGTGTGACATACTTGCTTTTTTGGAATGAGTTTATCCTCCATCACTTCTCATGCTATTTTGAAAACCTAATATACTAAACCTGTGTCCATTTTTTCCCCCCAACAGCTCCTCTCTGTTTGCTTTACATTGTATTCTCTCTCTCCTCTCTGATTCATGCCCTTTTATTGTACGCTTTCCCCAAGATTTAATCCTTCTATTTCTATATCAAACTTGAAACATTTGAGGGCTATTAATAAACATGAAGTTCTATAGTTCCATTAAAAGCATATATAAGTTATTTTGTTCTCTCTCTTGAGAAACATGATGCCTCCTTATTGTACAATATTTTGTTTATTGTCTTTAGTTTTAAAGGAGGAGGAAAGTGAATTATTTGCATTCTGATTCTGGAACCTAGTTAGGAGGTGAGATTTATGATTTCTAGCAATACCAAGTTATTCTCTCTCAATAAGAACAGGGACACCAGTGACACTATATTGCCAACATATTCCTCCCACTCCATTTCTGATGGGGTTTTGGGCATGGCTGAAGACTTAATAGAGCCAGTATATTTTTTCTCCCAAAGTGTTCTCTGATCCTCCCCATCCAGTTGTTAACTTAAATAGTAACTTGATTAACAATGCATTTTATTTATTTTTCATCTCTGATTGGCAGATCTGTCAGACCTCCTAGTGAAAGCTAAACAAAGACATCTGCTAGTATGACTCAGTACTGGGCACTCATACAGTGTTCAAACACCCAGTAACGTGATGACTCAAGAGAGCAACCCAGAATCCTTATGCAGGATCCAAGAAATTAAAAACATTAAAAACTTGATATTATTAGCACTAGTAGAAGTATAGCAGTACTGCCCAGTGAGGATCAGGATCCTATAGTGCTAAGCACAGAACAGGCACATAGGAAAACATAGCCCCTAAAGAGTTTACTATCTAATTAATTACAATCACTGTGTTACATTCACTTTGCCTTGGCACACAGTATTTACCTGATGTTCCCAAGGGCTTTGCAAATATTAAAACATTAAGGCTTGCAATACTCATAATTATTTATTTATTTTACAGTAGCACCTACGTCTGTGGTGCACCTGGAAGTGAGCCTTCCAACCTGGGTAGACAGACTCACTCTAGCTGGGCTCGAGTTAGCACATCAAAATAGCAGGATGGATTTTGCAGTTCGGAGTGGAGCTCAGGCTCTCAAGCCTAGGGAGCCAGGTGAATTTGAGAGCCTGAGACCCGGTGCAAGCCACAATAGCTATATTGCTATTTTTAGTGCACTGGCTTGAGCCCAGCTAGCATGAGTCTGTCTACCCTGGCTGGGAGGCTCGTTACCAGCTTCCATGTAGACATACCCCTAAAGGCCCCAACCAAGATTTAGGTCCCATTGTGTTAGTTACTGTAAAATCACATTGCATAAGACAGTCTTTGCTCTGAAGGGCTTATAGTTTAAATAGACATGACAGGCAAAAGGTCACACAACAAGTTAGTGGCACATCCAGGTAGAGATCCCAGGTCTCCCAACTCCTACTCCAGTCCCATTCACTGCATCATGCTGCCTCACGCTCAGTATTACTGATCCAAATTTATCCCTGATATAACTCTATTGACTTCAAAGGAGTTACACTAGGATTCCATTTCACCTATTATTCCTATTTCATAGATGGTTAAACTGAGGCACAGATGCAAACATTTTCAACAGTGAGAACTACTTTGGAGCATTCAGTTTGTGGGTGCCAATCCTGAAACATAGACTAAGGTCTGATTTTCAGAGATGCTGAGCTCTGGTAGCTCCCACTTATTTTATCTGGGATAGTGGGTACTCAGCCTCTCTGATCATCCAACCCTTCATGACACAGGTTTGGAACCTTACAACTGTAATTCCAAGCTAGAGGACTCTTTAAAAAAAAAAGTGTGACTAAATTATTTGCCCAAGATATCTGTGTCAGAGACAAAAATAAGATCTAAATCATCCAGGACTAACTCCTGCGACTTCCCTTGGCTTCAAAATTAATTTCACTGAACCAAGTCCTCCTTAAATTGAGAAGTACAAACACCTTTGGTTACAAAATTCCCCAAAATGAATTACTATAGAAAGAGGGATTGAACACCAAGCCCTTCCATATGGCAATAAAAGTCTAATGATCTACCTAGGAAAGGTATTAACATGACATCTGGTTTAAACTTTAGATATATTAATGAAATATTTCTCTTTGAATATTGGGAGAGGCCTTTCTATGACTGGTAGATGAAATCAGACAAGCATTACAAGACAAGATATATTAGAAAAGGCAGATTTAATCCCAAAGCATCCAAAAGATTTAAGGTCAAAAAAGAAAAATGTAGTAGCCATTTAGATTGCAGTTATCAAGGACCCTGTGATATGGACAAGATTCCATGGTCTGTTGAACTTTGTTTGTTATACTGAAGTGTCAATCCCCAAGAAATATGATTCCTGAGATACTAACACTCCACACCCACCAGACCCAACTTGTTCTGAGCGCTTGGGAGATTGTGTCTCCAGTATCAAAACAGCTAAATCCTCTTCTGTGAAGAAAGAATCAGGAAGTGCAATAACTGAAATATACTGTATAGTAATATCCAAAAATCAATCAAGAATTCATAGAGAAAATGGCATAAGCCAAGAGAAACAAAGGAAGACATAAGTGAATATATAAACTATCTGCACTGTTAGCCTGATTCCTCTGTGGTTTAGAATTAAATATAAATATGTATCATTTCTTTTGAATTGTATGTACCTGTACCTACACAGAATCCAAAATCTAAGCTTGTGTTAACCTATTCCCAACTCATAAATATACCTTCAATAGGCAGAACTCAGACATGCATCATTAAACAAATGAAAACGTATTGTGGAAGAAAGCAAATGTAAGAGATGGGCAAGATAAATAAATATTTGTTGTTGGGGATGAAGGGCAAGACAGAAACTGGACTCCAGTTGGGTTAAATTCTGTTCTTAGTTACCCCATTCAATTTAGTGGGATTACATGTGTCACTGAAGACCAGAATTTGGTCTGTAATGGAAAAAATATCCATAAAGATTTTTTTGGAAGACAAATCCTTGTCATGGAACAAAGATGTATTTTCTTTTTTTACCTTTAGCTTTGCAGCAGATAGACTGAAAGGCTTGTTATCTTTTCTCTGGACAGTATTCAGGGCACAGGAAGGTTTAAGCATCAGCTATGCTGATTTTCAGGACAGTTTTAGCAATAAGCACCATTCCTAAATGCTACCCAAGGTTCCAAATGTATTGCAAGAAAACCATTTAAATAGATTGTGTTTCTTTACTGCTTGAGGTATACTGATAGCATCATCTGGTCCTCTTATGTTAAGATAAAATAATGCCTCTTTAGAAAGCATTTTTTTGTGTGGAATGAGCATACACATGTTGCTCCAGTCCCTGAGAATTATTCCCAGAGAGATTTGTGGAGTGCAGGTGGAAAATGAAATTGTCTCACAGGTGCCAGTGGGTAACAAATGTTCCTTCTACATTTATGTAAGCTAATATAAAAGTGAATTGAAGGTTGTAGCCCTTCACGATCTCGAATCAAGGCTTCAAAAAGGATTATGAGTTGTAAACACCAGACAAGGCTAACTTAATATATGAAAAAAAAAATTGCAGTAAGTCACAATGGGGTTATTTCTGCTTCTTGTATTGCCAATTTAAAAAGAAAATAAGGTGTCTACAAGATGACTAATATTAACACTGAACTTTTACTAATGGGAGTATTCAAAATGGCATTTTGTATTACAGAAATAATTATTATGTTTTTTCAATTAAAAGAACATGCATCTACTTTACAGTAGAAGGAAAAGCTACTAAACATTAACAATGTTTATTAATTACTACAAATTCTGTATGAACAGTGACTCTCCTAAGGTACAAGTTTACTCAAAGCACCAACACAGAAGGTCAGAAAATAGACTGGCCTGGATTCAGGATGCATGTGTTGTCATGACAAGTGGGTCCATGAAGTATTTGGAGGAGCACTGGTCATACTTCCAGCCCATGCGTAAGCCCCTTCCACGTGCTAATGACATGGGGTATTCCCCTGCATAGCCTCTCCCCAATTCTCAGTCCCCCGAGTGGCACCCTGAGAACTCCCTGCATTTTGGCCCTTCAACTGTACAGAGGGCTAGGAGGCAGATTTTCACCCTAAATGAATATCTGACATATCATCATTTACATAATAAATGACATGATTCATACAGTGAAATCAGAGAAGCATCATAGATGGTGGGATGTTCTAAATCATCTACTAAATCATTTCCAACCAACATCTTTTCCTTATATCTTCTAAAGGACTTTGTCAAACTTTTAAATTATAGGAACTATGGAGCTTCCTCTTCCCTTGACATAATATTTCACACTATATTAGATCTCACTATGAAGAAGTGGTAAGTTTGTACTGATTATAAATGTACATATATTTGATTCCCTCCAGTTACCCCCACTGAAGCACCCTACACACTTTTTCTACCTTCTCGATATTTACACCCTTCTAATACTTGTAGACAGTTACTTCCACCTTTTCAGATAGCCTTACTTATGTTGACTAGTACCTTATTCAGTAAATAATAAGGGAAAGGAAGAACTGTCCAGTGGTTAGGGTATAAGCCTAGGATTTGGGAGACCCGGGTTCCATACCCTGATCTACCACAGACTTCTTGTGTGACCTTAACTTCTCTGTTCCTCATGTGCAAAATGGGGATAAGCATAGGGGTGTTGGATGATAAATACATTAAATATTGTGTGGTCCTCAGAGACTATGATAATGGAGGCCATATAAGTACCTTAGATAGTTCCATCGATTTCAATGAAGCAGCCTGACCAATAAAGTACTATTGTACTCCAGTAAAAAGATAAATACCTCGCCTTTAAAAAGGTGCTTATTGACTCAATTTTAAATAATCCCTCCAAAAAAGGAAAAAAATAATAAATACATTGTACTAGTTATATATGCAGAGCTATTTAGAAACAATGGATTATGAAGTACTTTGCTTGAAAAATCTAGGCAGAAAGAACAGTAATGTAGCATATCAGACAATAGTAGATTTTCTTGCATTCTATGTCACATGCAGCACTGAAAGTAAAATCTCATATCTTTGAACTAAAGGAAATAACATTTTTATTTTGGATGGGAGGTAAGAGGGGATTGCCTGTAAGCATAATGGCCACAGATTTGGTTTCATTATAATCACAACAAAGTACAATACTTAAAAAGAAACACCATCACAAAACAAAACAAAAAGACTAACTGAAATAGGATATAGCTGTACGCTGTAGCTTACTAGCAAGGACATCAGTTCACACTGCCGTTTCAATTTTTTATTTTTTTCCTAAATGCACATTTTCATATTTTGGATGCATTTTCAACGTGTCACCAAAGGTTCATCTCTCCAGTACATTGCTGTATGTTCCAATTCTGAATTAAAGCTATAATCTCCTTCAATGTATGAACTGTGGGAGATCTCCAGTTTTTTTCCTCTATCCCCCTAAGAAATATCATTTGGCTACCTCGAGGGTCAGTCAAAATAAGCAATTGAATAAAACCTGTGTGTCAAACCTGCTCAGCTAAATATCTATTTAATTGTTTAATTTAACAATCTAATGATTGTTCATGTGCAGACAATATTGCATGCCAGTTGTTTGATTTAAGAAGCGTTGGAACGGAATTTATTAGTCAGAGACAGGAAACCCATAATAGTGAGAGAAGGCCTTATTTCTTAATGTTCTCCTTTTATCTCATCTCTGGGTCTACCAAACTGTGTTCCTCTAATAAACGATACAGAACATTGAAACAGCAACCTTGGTGTAAATCTTAGCTAGTTCACTATACCTGACCCACACTTCTTTTGGATACTATATGAATCAAGAAATAAAGTGATCTATACCTGATAGTAACTCTGTTGCAGATACAGTATGTGAAACAATCAGGCACTGCAGCAGCGTTCACCATTTTTAATCACAACCTATACATCTCTTAATAAGGTATATGTTAAATACTCACTACAGTAAATAGGAGGTTTATGTATTCAAAATGCTTTAATTTAATTCTGATGCCAGCATTTATAGGGTTACACATAAACCACCATTAGGTGTTTCAAGGTTAAGTACTCAAAAATAAAGGTAGAATACTATGATGGAAAAGAGTGTTAGCACCTGAACGATCTCATATCATGTCTTAATGGGACAAATCTGAGCAAACATGGAATATTTCACAATTCCAGAAAGTAAAACAAAGCTGAAAGCCTGTGCCTTTATTGTAAATATACTAACAATTTGACCACTATTCCTTTCTTGGTTTAATCTCACAGAACAAACTAAAGTGCATTCAGTGTTGTTCAAATATTGAGACGTCTTTAAAATCCACTCTAAAAATACTTTGCTGACAATCAAATATCCCTCTTACCTCATTCTGGAGATCTCTGATCATTTTGCTCTTCCTTTCCATTTCAGATTTCAGAAAGTTAATCTGCCAATTTAAAAAAATGCTGAATGTTAAGTTTTGAAGCATACAACAAATGCCACACAATCATTTCTTTTCCACTCTCGTGCTTTTCTTTTCCTCTTCACAACTTTTGATAGGCAATTCAAAAATTAAGCCACTACTCATATCTGTACCTACCGATAAGACACCTTATTTAACTGAAGGAGGTGCCCAGCCTTGGTAGACTACAGTTTCATATCTATTAAATAATCTGCAATAAAGTGACAATACAGGTAGCTAAGGGGTTCGCTAAACAAGATAGGTTAATAAAGAAACTCATTCTGCATGAAAATCCTTCAAGTCCTAGTTTTGATTTTGGATGGATATGATACCTCCAGATTTTTTAAAACAAATTCCATGGTAATCTTCAGAGAATTGCAGATTTTTAGAACAATAGAGTTAGCTGTTTTTACAATCATAAAATCTCTGCAGTTTTCAATCTCCTATATATTAACACAACATCTGTCAGATTTTAACACCCTTAATTATACTAAATAGATTTTCACTACATGAGTGGCTCCATTAAGCTTTTGGAGCCAATGAGAGCACTCATGGAGTAAAGGTGTCAGAACCTATGCTAAATTCAAGGAATTCTTACACATAGAAGTTTGACTCAATTTATGCAGTTCATGTAGTTTAAGAAGCATCTTTGGTTTACACAAGTCAAGTTGTACTTTTCTTTATAGGAGTCAGACTGCATTCACTTCATTGCTGGGTACATTTTACAGGACAGTGAGGGATAAAGGTGTACCGTATGTAGTTAAAATAAACATGACAATGTGAAAATATCCATTTCATATTAGGATGCCGTGGCAATCCTACATGAATTAGCAATACAGAGATTAAAAAAAGTAGACCAGCTCTCTCTGCAACAAACAAATAACAACAACAAAAAGCATTCACACAAAGCAACACAGCTGAGGAAAACTTAGTAGTTCACATAAAAGCACTTGTGAAAGTATGCCTATAACTTCACTTTGGGAAAACCTGCTGTTTTAAGAAGGAGGACATTAGGATAAAGATCCTTTCACCACTTGAACACTTGCCTCAGTGGCTTTACCTTAAGACAAGCTCTTCTTAGATTGTGTGACATTGAGTAGGCTGTTTTAGTCCACTTCCTAGGTGAGAAAGGTCAGTAATTAAAAAACACCATCAGACTTGGCACCACTGATAACCATACCAGCAATGAAGCCAATGAACAATCTATCATTCAATGGGGGGAGAGGTCCCTGCAGGTTAGGGATGGTTGGCAGGGCTATATGGAACTTTTGCTGTCCAAGTCCTGTGCATAAAGACGTAGATTGTGGAAAATGCTGATTATTCTCAACTCCCATTGATTTTAATGGGAATTGAAGACTTTAAGCAACCTCAGATATGATCAAGATGCTCAAATAGAGAATTTTAGTCTGCTAGACATTTGGCCTAAAACATTTGGACTTTACTAAGTCACTTAAAAATAGTCACTGTGAAACCACAAGTCCAAGATCCATGGAAGAATCACAAATAGAGTATAGGATAAATGTGGCTCTTTAGATGCACTGCTGTATCTGTTCAAAGGATATAGTTAAGACAGGTAAAAAAAAATGACCTTCATTGACATGAGTCCTATTTCTCAGTCATTACTGTCAAGAGAGATTCCTTGTCATTTTTCCTCCAAAGTTGCTCATTTCGGGTGCTGAAATAACTAAAATAATAGGAGAGAGATGGTAAAGAAAATGCTCTCAGTGTGCTACTGCTATTATAGGACACGGGCACTAGCCTGGCTATTCTGCTAGGGTGAAATTTAGTGTATTTTAAAGGGTCCACACAAAGCTGTATGTACCACGTAAGCTTTTTGCACAGTAGATGTAAATCACACTGATATGGGCACCTAAGAATATGTGTACTAAATCAATTAACCTAAATAAATACATTTTAGCTTTCCACAGAAAACCATTTCTTTTCAGGTTAAATTATATCTGAATTAAGAAAAAATGCATTTATTGTTTACGTTCCTTGGAATTCTAAGGCTGTGCCACTTAATCTTTAGCAGCTGAAGAGCCAATTAGTCATAACACAGAGCTGCAGTAAGCCACGTAAAAGACTTAGATTTATATTACTTGGCTACTAGAGCTAATATGGAGATAACCCATCTGTCCATTTGAGTGTGTCTGTGTATGCCTCTATACTGTGGTGCCCTAAGGCAATTGTCTCAGTGTCAGGATGTTGCATGATGCTTTTACTCAAATCCAAAGAAAGAGCATCGTGCAAGGCTATGAAGGACTGCCTGTGGTTTGAGAACCTTGAGTTAAAAAACGCTGCTTGGGGGCATATATTAATAGTGCATGAATCATTACTTAGGTGGGTGTAGAAACTCTGCTTTCTGCCTCCTCCACCCTAATGCACCTATTATTATCATATGCATGAATGGCCATTCAAGTTCTGGTCTATCTTTTTGTTTAAATTAAAGGCTGAGAAGCCACTCAGGAGTTTTCTGCATCCCATTATTCAGTCTTTTCACCCAGTTTCACATCCAATGGTTATCAAATGTTTGCCTTTAACTGATATCTAGCTGCAATTAAAAATAAATATTGAAAATATTTTACAGCTGCAAGCCAGTGACCTTTTCAATGTTAAACAAGGACTGTGCTTCTGTGTCTCCAGGAGACAAACCCTCTGCATATTCAGAGCTTTGTGTGTTTCAGAGCTTATTACATTATTGCAGCTTCCATCCATTGGCCTTTACTCTCAGCAGTTTTTGACCTTAAAATTTCCAAATTAGCCTCTGCCCCACCCCCCGAAATACAAAATGCCCTAACAGATGGCAGTGATCTAATTCTAAGAATCAAACATTTATTTTATATGAATATTTATCATAGATGAAGGACAGAAGAACACCAACATATAATTGTTATTGCACAGTCAAAGCTTGCAAGCTGGATGCTTAGTCACTTCTTATGTCTCACTTAGGACAGGTTAAGCCATGAACAATTAGCAATGCACTGAAGTACAGCATGTGCACTGATATTGTTCATTACTATGGCTACAACTGGCAGCCCTGCCATAGTCAACAGTATATCTGTTATGATCCTGCTTTGAGGATTGTATTATTCTAATGGTTTAGTTTGGGTAGGGATGAAAACAAAGCAGGCAGATTCTCAGTACAAGAATATATATGCGGGGGGGGGGGGGGAGTCATCAAAGTTTTAAACTGGGAAATTTTATTCACGTGGGCCCAAATCCTGGTCCCAGTGAATTCAACATAAAAACTCTTGGCTTTGACAAGACCAGAATTTGGCCCCTGGAGTAAACTACATTCTGTTGGTATTAAACCCACAAGCCCTCCAAAAAAGTTAGATCTGCCCTGACTGTTGAAGAAAAGAGAGAAAACTTGCTTCATCGGAGGCTGAATCCAGTAAAGTGCTAAGCACGTTTAACTGCCATTAATATGAATAGGAACTGTGGGCACTTGGCAGCTCTTGGAATTTTCAGCAGGATGCGGGATTGAATCCTTAAAGAAAAGATATTTCACTCAGATAAACTTTTCTATTTTTGTCATAATGGCTTTCGGAGCTTTTCATTAAGGCTGTTTTCAACCAAAGATGGTCATTTATTATGGCTCTGCTCTGACTGAAATGCCTATTATTTAAATGAAGTGAACAGTCTGTACTTTGCTAGCAAAGGGCAAGATAGATCTGAGGTTTTCATTGTTAGATTCCTATTCATGGTTAGAGGTCTCTGGAGGAAATCTTGCATTCTTTATTACTACTATTTCTCATATTTTATTTATATTTACTACTAATAAAATTACTCTGTGGCTGTTAGCAACAGTACGAGGTCCAAGCCTGGATAAAAGATAAGGGGTCTGCAGCTGGGTTTGTGACCCACTCAGGTAAAAACTTACTGCATCAGAAGCAGTTCAGTTAAACAAAACCTGAGGATGGTCAGTGCAGATGGAGCTCAAAACCCAAGTACGACAGATCTCAGTGAAAGTCAAAAGGAAGATAAGATCTCAGGACATCTAATCATGATGACCAAATCCGTAACAGGAATAGCAATGTGGAATGTACATATTCTGTATAGTATAGGAAAGCTAGCACATGTTACGTGAGAAATGAAAAAATACCATCTGAGCATACTTGCGTTATTGAGACATGATGGGCAGGGTGTGGTAAGTTGCTGTCTGATGGCGCTACAATCTTATACTCAGGAGGAGGAACACGTGAAAGAGGTGTAGGAATTATGCTGGATAACACCACAGTGAAAACCCCTGCTGGCTTGAGTAATGTATTCAAGATGCTATGGTGCTGTCAATCACTGGGAGAGCTGAGAATGGAGCCTGATTCTTCTGTGTCACAATCTCCTTCCCTAACCAGTTGACAACAACCTGGGACAAATTCTGCTCTCAGTTAGACCAGTGATCTATCCCATTGTGTTCCAAAGGTGGTAGGGGATGGTGCAGAATCACTGAATTGTAACTAAGATCAGAATGTTGTCCCTAGTATTTCACTCAGGATTATACCCTAGCCTGAATGCACCATGATTGAGATCCCATTGAAGGTAAAAGCTAATGCAAAGAGACAGAACTTTATATAAAAATAGGAAAAATGAAGAGTAAAATTAACTCAAAATTTTAGAGGTACCTATTTGCTGACCTCAATTGAAGATGTACTCATTTACACCAGTGTTGAACTGACCTGAAACATATACAGTGTAACAAACAAGAAGTCAGGAGATTCTAATTTAAAGTTTGTTTTGTGTTTTGACTCCTGCCATTGATACTGGTCTTTATTACCGTACATTATTGACGCTTCACCGAGGTCAGTGCTCAATGTAATTGAGAATTGAGAATTTGGCCTGCCATGTTTTCAATTGGTTAGAGAAGAGAACTGGGATGAACAAGTCCTGTGCTCTGCTTTGCTATTGACTTTAGGACAGTACTCCCATTTTAATACGATTGCTAGATTATCTTGATAATTTGTCTTAATTTTCTTGACACACATTGCCACGACTACTTTGGCAAGACTAATTTTGATCTGCTTATTTTTATACTGAAAAATCAAATTAAGCATATTCTTTTCATTTTTAGCCCAAAGCAAAGCTTAAGTGTTGGGGTTTTTGTTGTTGTTTTGTTCTCTCTCTCCAAAAATAAAATAAAAAACCACAACAACCCCTCAAACAATAATAAATGCCTAAACAGGTGGCAAAGAGGATACAATGCTTTGTAAAGGAATGGATTCCCCTCCCAAGCTTTCAGAGAGCAGTGAAGAAAAAGTACTTTCAGATATTATTAATATTGCCTTGAAAGTTTTTTAATTGATTACTATAAAATGCACTTTATTTCTCCTTTACAGCAGAATGCTTCCATATATGTATCTGGACAAAGCTATTTCTGTTTTCAAAAGCATAGTATGACATGGATATAGGCTGCATTTCAGCAATGCAGTTAAACATGCACTTAACTTTAAGCACAAGTAGTGCCATTGACTTCCGTAAAACTACCCTATCTTTAAGTACCTTGCTGAATTGGGGCCACAGTATCTGATCTTGCTCCCACTGAAGCCAATGGAAATTTTCCTATTAACATAAGTGAGACTATGATCATTCCTAAACCCATTTAATAAAATCCACATCTTGTTAAACAAGCATTCACAATCTGGCTCAGATACAAATAAGAGGAATATCAACCTTCACCAAAAATCATATTTTGGCAAATGTTTGCAAAGCTTTGCAAAATCATTTAATTCCCTTTTCTATTTACCCTATTCTTATGTTCACCCCATTCTTGTCTTTTGAGCCTGAAAATAAATTAGATATGCCCAAATAAATAAAATAAATATATCGTCAACTAGTATTTCAAGCCAGGGTGGAAACAGATGTTAACCAAGAAATCTGGGAAAACAGCTTTCAAATGGTATTAAAATGTTCTGTTATCTGATGACCAATTGAAGACAGACGTTTACAGAGATGTTCTGTTTATTTAAGTACTGATATTTATAGGAGACATTTCCTTATTTATGTCCTAGCAGCAAACCAGTTATACAAGAGAAATGAGAAACAATTGTAATTTTCTATGCAGTAGTAAAATCTGACCATTTATGCTCAACAGAATAACAGTAACACACAAAGATTGATTAAATTGTCCCTGGTTAATGGAGGGTTTAGACAAAAATTGTTACACAGTTTAATGATGACTTTCATCTGACTTCATGGGTTACAATACTGAGAACCAGATCCTATTTCTTTTTAAGTCAATGGGCAAATCACCCACTGATTTTAATAAGATCAAGATTGGACCTTTGGGGCCTGATTAAATTCTTATGGACACTCTTTTCAATCTGGTATGACTCCACTTAAATCAATGGAATTATACCAGTATAAAGTGGTATATGGGAGAGTAAAGGGCTTTCGGATGCAGCCTCCTTAGAGCAAGGCCTAAGGTCTTCTTGGTCATCACAGCACTGTGCATAATAAATAAATAAGTATAACTTTGGTCATGCAAAGCTATTTGAGATTAAATAAATCACAAGGGAGGAGGGTAGAAAGACAGAAGAAACAAACAAGAATACAGAAGAAAGGACAGAGAATCACTCACAGTAGCCTGCTGTTTTTCTGCTTTCTCAGCTGCCTCATTAAGCTGCTTTTGAAAGGCCTCCTGGAGAGATTTCATTTCTTCCCTAAGTCATTGAAAAGAAAAAAAACCACAAACTTCACCACTACTCTCCATTAGGAAATATGGTGGTTGTTGTTATTGTTGTTTACTTTAGTTTAACAAACAGACTCTTTTAATTATGCAGCGTAACAACCAGGAGTGTTGTGTGTCTATGTGTTTTGTTAACAAAACCATAAGGGGTCCAGTGAACTCTAGTGCTGATGCAAAATATATGTATAAATAAAATGGTAAGTAGCTACTTTTTGTATCTATCAAGCACAAACATGTGCAAAACATCTGTTAATTGTGTAATTTCTAGTGAAAAGAATAGTCACAGTAACAGTGAAGCAAGGAAAGAAAAGCACTTTGAACAAGGAAATATACTACTGTCTACGAGAGCTTGTTTATATTTGCTTTTAAAGAAAAGAGAAATTCTAGCTAGTAAACCTAAGCCACTAGTTCTCTTTCTAGAAGCAAATTATAAACTAGGATCTTTTAAGAAGTTGTCTAATTGTTTAAAAGAAACATCACCAAAAAAAAAAAAAAAAAGAGAGATTTTTGGAAAGTTTAGCTACTGAGATCCAGCCCCTTTGCATTGTTCAGGAAGTGAAAAGGGACCATAAACTGGCAACACATGGCAAATCAAGGATTCCTGTGGAACAAGAGAATTCCCTTCTGGCACAATTATGTCTGATACAAGTCTTACTCTAGCCACCCCCTTCACCCCAACACAGACCATTTGCCAGGGTTGCGGTGCTGCTACAACAGTGCCATATCTTAGAGCATTCTAACAGCATTATCAGGGATGCCACTCACACAGACCAACCCTCAGGATCAGGAAGCTGGAACCCCTGCCTGCCTTGAGCAGGGCTCAGGTGCAGGAGACAATTTAGCCCAGTGACTGCCTGACTGGTGTGGAATGAGCTTTGTACATGATGAGGCACGAAGTACCTGAGTTGCTGGCTCATCTACCATATTAGTCCTCATCTACACTGGTGCTAGAAACCTTGGGAGTTCTGGGTAGTACAGATTTAACTGCAACAGTGCTTGAAACAGCTGGTGAAGCCAGAGAGCCATCAGCAGCAGCACTTCCAATGTTGTCTAATATAGACAAAGTTTGTGTCATTTTGAAGGGTTAACAATACATACATTGAAGTGACAGAACTTGAACCACTATGGGAGACAACCATTTTCTACCGCAGCTTAAAAACTACAACAGAGCTCAGAAGAGAAGGGATTAAAAGTTGGACTTCTGAAGGAGGAACACTAGGGTCAGATCCTCAGATGGTGTAAATCTGCACATCTTCATTGAAGTCAACAGTGCTACCTCATCTTGTATCAGCTGAGATTCTCAAAAACAATGAGGAGTCCGGTGGCATCTTAAAGACTAACAGATTTATTTGGGCATAAGCTTTCGTGGGTAAAAAAAACACTTCAGATACATGGAGTGAAAATTACAGATGCAGGCATAAATATACTGATACATGAAGAGAAGAGAGTTACCCTACTAGCGGAGAACCAGTGTTAACAGGGCCAATTCAATCAGAGGGGCATTGCTCGCACATGATGGAATACATCACATTAGTAGATGTGCAGGTGAATGTGCCATCATGCCATCAATGCCCCTCTGCCATGTACATTGGTACTTCAACCAAAAAAACCTTCAAAAACAGACATCAAAGAGAAACTGCAGAGCTACAATTAATTTGCAAATGGAACACCATTAATTTGGGCTTGAATAGGGACTGGGAGTAGCTGGCTCACTACAAAAGCAATTTTCCCTCTCTTGGTATTGACACCTCCTCATCAATTATTGAGAGTGCACCACATCCACCCTGATTGAATTGGCCTCGTCAACACTGGTTCTCCAATTGTAGGGTAATTCCCTTCTCTTCATGTGTCAGTATATTTATGCCTGCATCTGTAATTTTCTCTCTATGCATCTGAAGAAGTGGATTTTTTATCCACAAAAGCTTATGCCCAAATAAATCTGTTAGTCTTTAAGGTGCCACTGGACTCCTCGTTGTTTTTGTGGATACAGACTAACGTGGCTACCCCTCTGATAGCTGAGATTCTGGCATCCTACGCTTTATTGGATTCATGCTATATAACAGGCTTAGTCAACGTGCAGCCCATAAGGCAAATGCAGTCAGCATTTCTACAAACAAAGTACATTGTGAGTTTAATGCTGAAAGGCTGCCCAAAGTGATGATGGGTCCTAGCATCTTGATCCAGCTGGTTTTCCATTCAACAGGAGGGCAGCTACACTATTCTCCATTTACTGCAGATTGGGTATAGCCTCAGGCTCTTGGCAGATAAAACATGAGGTAAACTGTGAGGGGAGGCTAACAGAATGATTTACGACAAGGTAAAGATAGATACGTTTCTATGCTGATATATGGCTTATCAGATGGAAAGTGTTTGGGTTTATTCTTAGATACACAATCTCTGGGAAAGGTATATATCACAGCAGGTGCACAGAACCCATTGCGTTAATTATATGCCAATTTTCATTCCCTGGTATGTTGTCAATATGTGCTTCTAGACTTCCATAATCTCTGTAGAACCCAACTCCAGTGAGTCTGTAATTATTAACCATTTGAGTACCCACAATATTGGTTTTCATGGTATTTCTTGAAGAGTGTTATAAAAGCCTGGATTTTAAAAAAGGAAGAAATTGAAAAACCCAGGCTGTTCATTAGCACATTGCATGTATCACATAATCTGTGTCTAGGAACTGTTCCACTGAAGCACACTGTTGTACATGTTTCTCTTGGAAAGAAAACTGACATTCCATTTGGGTGGATAGGTAGACAGATCTGAGGTAGGGGTCTCGTGAAGGGGAATGGAAAGAACAAAATGGTGCGTGCGTCTGAGGAATACCCATTTTTGGCCAGAAAGACTTATTCCATATTCCCATCTGCAAACAGGGCATATTTAAAATTGACTAAATAGCTTATTAACAATTTTAATTCACTGATGCTAATACTTCATGGAAGCTGCATGCTTGTCAAACCCTATCACAGAAACTGAATTATGGGTGAAGGATTTGTGATGTAGCCTTCATGTACAGAGCAAATTATAAGACTGAAGATTTAGAGTCAATTCTCCAAAAGGGTTCTAAAATATTTTTGTAAATTACATGGGTGTGTCCATTTGTGCACCCCCAAAACCTTTGTTTGAATCCACAAAATAGTTAACTACACTCACAATGGGCAGCGACCATGTAGTTTGCTGATCTACATCCACAAATAGAGGCATTTTCATGCACAAAGAGATGAAACCACAAATGTTTTAGGTGCATGTTTCAGAGACCATTTGCAAATTTGAACCACTGAACAATGATACTCTCAACTTGCATCATCATTTTATCATCTCATGATGTTTTAATGACATTATATAATTACTAATTCATTGCAAAGAGCACATTACTTTTTATGTATTAAAAGTTCCAAGATGTGATGTTCACTGCCTAATGTCATCATGGTTAAGAATTATTTATATAAGAATATTTAGCAATTACAGCAGCTAATATTGGATTTTCAAGGCAACATTTACCAACATTTACTATATGAGAAACTGGAGGATAAAAAAATAGTGTCTGATTTGCTACAAGGTGGTTATTAGTGGTAAATGGTGATATTTTAATTGTATAGATGTTTACATATTTAAAGTTCTCTAGAAATGTTAACTAACTAAACACCACTACTCCACAGTTCAGACAGGTCTAAAATGTCCCCATTTAACATAAATATCTGTCTTTGGCATTTATAAGGCGTGTGAAGGTCTGATCCAACACCCATTGAAGTAAATGGAAAGACTCCCCACTGACTTCTGTGGGCACTGAAACAGTCCCCAATTTTCTTTGGTATTTAAGAGCTGATTGGGAAATCATTTCATCACAATCCTTCCCTATTAGCAATCTAATTTTAATATATGCTACAAAAATACTACTGGGTAAAATACTAGCAATAAAATCATTACAGGATTTCAAGTGTCACTTGGTATGATAACAAAAGGGATATATGCTGCACTTAGACTGGTCATGTCTGATTAATTTGTAATGTATATTTTTATTGTGATAAAACTAAGACACATACATGCATTAAACACATCATACTGTTTCAGGGAAAATAATCCCCATATTGGCTAGGTCTGATTGTTGTTGAAATTATATTGGCATATCAATTTATCAGCTCGACTCCATTTGTAAGAATCATGTGAACTATGTCATTGTGTATTGACCTAGGACTAAGGATGCTGGTCTGTCATACCTTGTCATGGAAAAGTCTCCAATTCACTAGATTCAAGTGAATATTTGACATGAATATTTTACCCCCAACAAATTTATTCTTTTTTACTTCTTGTCACAGATTATTACCCTGTAAGAATTTTCAAAACTAGGCGCTCAGTTTCATGAGTTTTGTCTGAACCCATGCCCCACCTCCAAAGCCAGCAATTCTAAAAACTAACTGGTTATTTTAGGTGCCTCAATTCTTGGGTTTCTAATTTGAGACACTTTAAAGAGACCTGATTTTTCAAACCTGCTGATCACTGCACCCTTTGAAAATCAGGCCCATTTATGGTGCCTCAATGAGGCACTCAATTCACTAAACACTTTCAAAAAATTAAGCACAGAAATTTGTTGACTCGAAGAAATAAGTTCCCAGCTCTGAGCTATCCTGCAAAATTTCCTTGATGTTTATCTAGTTCTAATGTTAACCCTTGTGAATATTATTAATGACCAACTATGTAGTAAAGTGTGTTACATATCAGCTAGTATTTTAGCTGCAATCCTGCATTGTTCCTCCCTCCCCTTGTTTAACAGTCTTGATTGATCGCTAGTGGACATGCCTTCTGTGCTGTACTACTGGTTCAAACAAAGGAAAGATTGAAGTCCTTAGTCTTCTAGTTTTTAGTCTGTTAACAGGAAAGAAAGGAGGAGGTAGCTTCTTACCTTTGCTTTTGGCCTAATTCCAGAAGTTTCTGCACATCACTTTTGGCAGATGCCTCGTCATTTTTCAAAGACTGGAAACAAAGGGAGAGAGGGAGGATTACCAAGAAGATCTTTAATATTACTCAACTATGAAAAGATTAATGGTGACCTCTTTTACGAAAAAAAAAAGGGCAGAAATAGTTTGGCTCTTCTGCGGCAGTAATTCAGCACTTGCTGCAGCACACACAGCTGTGCTGGATGAGACATTAAAGCAGAACTGATCTAATAGAGTATGTAGTGGAGTTCTTTGCACAGATCTGGTCTCTGCAGCATCAAATTCAAAGTACGTGAAAAAAGAAATTTTCCTGAGTCCTACTTTTTTATTCATTCAGTTTGATGAGAATATAGCAAGTTCTAAAGTAACTTCATTTAAAAAAAAGAAAGAGGAAGCAAGTTCCCCATATAAATTGTGAAGAAAGAAATTCAACAATAAAAAATAGCAGTAGAGGATGACAGGATAATGCAGACTGACATTTTAAAACGTACAACAGACTACTGCTCAGAGAAGGTAGCATCATCAATGAATGGAATACAGGGAGCCATACATCCCCGCAAAGATAACAGCGTGGTCCTGTGAATTGTTTGAGGAGATAATTTCCCAGAATTGTTCCCTCAACTAGTCAATGCAAGGGGAGGTCTTGTTGGAAGTTATATATGCCCCATTCAAAACAGGTGGTTCATATCAAATGCAGTTCTCTGCAAGTCAGTGCAAGTGTCAGAATAAGCAATCTGGCTGATAACCAGTCTGAATTACTCTCATTGTTTTTACTAGGCCAAGAGACTCCCTCATGAAGAGACTGCTGCCCTGTCATGTGAAGATGTGGACATTGAGGTTGCCAACAAATCCAAAGCAAGACTGGAAATCCCTTATTCACATGGAGGATTTGTCTTCACTGTAGAGTAAGTATTGCCCTTAACTTGAGTCCTGTCCTCTCACCAAAACTGTTAAAAGAACCATCATGCTCCAGTTAACACCAGTTGGCTGGCTCATCAGGAGATATAGGCTGCAGAGTTATCTAACACTCTGTAGTGTTATTTCAGTGTGGCCAATCTCACTCTAGCTAGGCTAAAGTTTACTCTTCACTACAAAGTTTTGCTGGCATAGCTATGTCGGCTAGAAATCTGAAAATATCACACTCCCTAGCCAACATAGGACTTTTTTTGTGAGTAACTGTTCACTAATGGGAGTAAGGGGTAGCTCCAGGGAGTCAATCTATAAAAAATATCTTTTTCCTCTCATATTCCAGTGTGTTCTGCTCCCTAATGGTTTTTCCATTAAGTGCTTCAATTTCGAACAAGTGAGACAAAGCATCCAAGGAAAATTTTGGGGATTCATAAACTGCATAATCCACTCATGTGTAATGCGCCCCATGTTTTCCTGAAAACTGGCATACACAACATGTAAAACAAGCATCATTGTTACCATTAATTACCAATTAGTCTCATATTAAAAGAAAATATGTTTGTAACAAATAGATACTAATAAACAAAGTGAGTGATTGTGTATCACAGAAAAGTGAAGGGTAATCTAACCTGCAGGTTTACTTTAATTCCTTCAAGTTCTTTTGAGGTCTTCGACAGTTGACGGAGGATATTGCTCCTTTCCTTAAAGATGTCTTTCAGTTGTCTTTCCAGTTCTTCATAGCCGTGTCTAACACAGAAAGCACAGGCATTCCTCTCAAAATGTCTTCTCAATGTACTTGAAATCAGAGTCTTAGTTCATCCAATTTTTATTAATCATAAGTAGGATACATTTCCATTCCCCCTTGCACCATGTTTAGGAACTGAAATGTTTTATGACAAACTGTAAACTGTTGCATCTGTGTACATAAATCCTCAAACCATCATGCCAACAGCAACCTATTTCCTGTTATGGGCAGGAACAAATGCTTTTTATTTTACACAAGTTGACAGTAAAGAAGATACTTCTTTCCGGTGAGATCTTGCACAGTAGGAATTATTGAACTTTGTAGAGTTAGAGATTTTGGACCATCCTCATGGGGGAAGGATGTTCCAAGGATATTTGAATTTTCCCTCCTGTAATTTAGTGAGGCAGGCTCAGATCGGGGTTTGGTGTCTAAATGCCTTTCAAGATCTGGGTTCACCAGTTCATACAAAGAAACAAATGTCTCAATCCTGCAACATACCAAGACTATCTTAGGGCCTCATCCAAAGCCCACTGAAATCAGTGGTGATCTTCAGGTCAGGCCCATATTGGGCTTCTGAATCTATCAAGAGCACTGGCCATGTTTGGAGAAATATTGGCTCTCTCATAATTTAGCAGTGGACAGCTCATCTACTCCACCTGAAGGATGGAAGAAAGAAATAGTGCTCTATCCAATCAGATTTTGGATACTTGGTATATGTCAAAGCTTTAATGAAATGTCTTTTTTCCTGCATTTATAAGTTTTTAGATTACTGATACTGTTTAGTACACTACTACTGAATTGAAGTTCCATCAAGAGCAAATACCTTTAGCTTACTTTGCCAACATTTTACAGATGTGACTGTGGGGAAACAGTGTGGAAATATCTGAGCTGCCATCTCTTTAATGAAACTTATAACATCTGTAATTTCTTGTCACTACTGTGAAAACCACTGAGATGTTTCACCCTGCCTGCCACAGTAATACTGACAGGTGGTCACTATCCAATTAGTGATTAAACCGACATCTCATACAACTGCCTCCAACTTACGTGCTCAAGTAGTTTCTTGGCAATAAAACTTGTATCCTCCATTTCCACATATGAGATCAATAGTAAATAGCATTTCAAATATCTTCAAAGGATAAAAGCACTACACACTTGTGGGTCTAGAACAAGGAAAACCTGGTACCTCCATGTGAAAAGAATAGAACAAAAACATTTTTTTAAACATATATACAAATGTGGGCAAAAAGGAGTGAATCTCCAGGATACCATTTGCCACAGCTATGGAATTATCCTTTATTTCCTATAAAATCAATACCCGCTTCCACTCATCCCTTTGTACACCCAAACATTAGATTAATGTCTGTTTCATACAACCCTCTACTAAGAGGAGAGCAACTTATTCAGCCACCCACACTCTTTTGTGAACTCAATAAGCAAAAAGTAGGGACAGAACGGATAAAGGACATTTATAGAGGCTTTGTTTTATATGCAATTTGCATCAGATCCAGCTCTAATCAGTAGTGACTTAAAGCATGTAACATACTGTTATGAGTTGATACTACGGTGTCAGACAGAACGAATAAAACCTCAAGTGAGGCAGGATAAAGCTCTTAAGAGCTGTTACCATCCATTTGCTGACCTATGTGACATTAGTTTGTCATCTCAGGTCAGTTGGAACACCACATGAGTCACCACAAAAACCACTACTTGACAATCTTGTCTGACAAGTCAAGGATTGAATGAGCTTGGAGACCGAACTACCCTTTCTGTCCCAGAAGTAATTTCCAGCCAGGGAAGGGTTAAAGCACATTTGTTGGGCAGCGTGGTGTAACCCATCCTTATAACTGCCTGTGCTGTGCTTAATCCAAGAATAAAGCAACAAAGCAAAACAAACAAAAAATAAAAAAGGCTGCCAATCCAGTACCTTTCACAAGTGCCAAAATTCACTTGGAAAATTAAAGTAAACACGAAACTACAAAATAAAAAGGAAGGTGCTTGAAGCCACACTCACAGCATTGGGAGAGCCTGGAGCTATGCCAGTGAGGAAGAGAGACTAGTTTAATTGTATGCCAGATGGTACCAGTGACAGCAGCTGTGAGAGTGGGAGGTTGACAAGGACATGCTGTAAAGAAGTTCCTATGAAGATGCATCGTTGCTGCCTCAGCTGTGGTGCATAGAAGGGGAGAATGCACTCTGGTACCAACAAATCCACAGGGATGCTGAGGATGGAGGCAAAAAAGTTAGTGTATGAAAGAAACTTGGAGTAAACAGATTCCCTATAGTAATACAATAGTTTACTTTGTGGATAGGATGTTATTGCAGGGAAGTCACACCTAATCTTCACAGAGAACTTAGAATAGCTGAACTAATTCCCTGACAAACAAAATCCAGCGCTGAGAAGGGTGGCTACAGAGATTGAGAGGAATGATGGACTCCGTTAACCTGCAAAAAGTGATGTGGAAACCCTGAAAGCCTAAGTAGTTGATGCATAGACTATACAAACGACAACTGGTTAAAAATTTTTCCACTGAACTTTTTCAATGGAAAATAGAACAAAACAAAACAAAAAGTGAAAAGCATCTGCATTCTGTGAAATATTTTGTTTTCAGTATTGTTGTAGCTATGTTGGTTCCAGGATATTAGAGAGACAAGGTGGGTGAGGTAATCTCTTTTACTGGACCAACTTTTGTTGGTGAAAGAGACAAGCTTTCAAGGTACAGAGAGAGCTCTTCTTCAGGTCTGGTAGGTCTAGCAGACCTGACGAGTTCTGTGTAGCTCAAAACTTTGCCTCTTTCACCAAGAAAAGTTGGTCCAGTAAAAGATACTACCTCACCACCTTGTCTCTCTTTGAAACATTTTTACTTTTAACTGAAACACCAAACACCTACAAATGAAAAAAAAATCCGAAAAGCAAAAATTGCTATTTAGAAATGCCATTACATTGCCTCACATGAGTTATATTGTGCATGTGTCATGGTTACAGGTTGTTACTGGTTGCAAATCTTTCCCCTTGGTAGTCTCTGAGTGCCCCCCACCAGATACTAGGCCTTGTGCCCTTGCCTGTCTGGGGGGGAAATTTCACAGTTCTCCCACTATTAGTCCAGGATCTGGATACAACACCCCATTTTTGCCACCCGCTTATTACTGTGCAGGTCCAACTGACACCTGAGTTTTGTACCTTTTGGGAACCCTAGGACAGTGAAATAGTAACCAACAACCTTCTTGAATATGTAGGTTTATTAGCAAAAGGAACAACCATCAGATTAAAATAATTTAAAACAGCCTACACACTTTTTTAGACTCATCTAATCACATGATTCACTGCCAACTGAGTTAGGTAGGCTTCCTTCTCTATGTACAGGAAAAGAACAAATCCATCTTACATTCTTTTGGGACCCAATCTGGTTTCTGTTTGCCTTTCAGTGATGGTTGTTTCATTGTTCGGAAAGTACATTTTGGTGTACAGATCAACATTCACCACTGAGAACCCCTACATTTTCCACAAGTGCCTTCTGCTCCCATTCTTCTCTGTGGATTCCAAATTACATCTTCCATGATGAATTGCTGTACTCAGCAAGAGGGAAGACTGTGTTGCATCATGGGAGAAGTAATCCAGACAGGAAATCCAGCCCACAGAAGAGAATGGAGGCATCAGGAACCCAACATGCAACTTCCATGTGGCACTGGATAGAAATTTTCATTTTTTATCAACAGTTCTGGCTGAAAATGTTATAAAAAAAATTCCAAGAAATTGAAATTAAATGTCTATGGGGAAAAGACTAATTTTCCAACCAGCTCTAGTACAAAAGTTATTCTTTGGGGTTTGAGTCTGTTTTAACAATAAGATCATAACCGTGCCAAACAAACAGTTACCCAGTCATCAGCAAGATATGATTTAATTCCTTCTAGTTTTGCTTTAATTTGACCTTCCTCTCAATTTGCAGATTAACCTTGTTTAATTTAAGATACTTTTCCTTCCAAACTGTTCTTGGGATATTCACTGTGTGGACCATCTGCAGTGGTAAGGAAAACATAAGTTAAGAACCCATTCACAGCACTCTGTGCAGGGTATAGCCCTAAGATTGCCTATCTATGATAAGGGAGATATCATAGAGATGGTAAGGGAGAACATAGAGATCTTGTGGTTTTATGAGTCTACACTCAAAAATGGTCTGATTCTGCAAGCCTCACTCCTACTGAGTAGCATTTTCTCTTACAAGTTTCAGAGTAACAGACGTGTTAGTCTGTATTCGCAAAAAGAAAAGGAGTACTTGTGGCACCTTAGAGACTAACCAATTTATTTGAGCATGAGCTTTCGTGAGCTACAGCTCACTTCATCGGATGCATACTGTGGAAATTGCAGAAGACATTATTATATACACAGACACCATGAAACAATACCTCCTCCCACCCCACTCTCCTGCTGGTAATAGCTTATCTAAAGTGATCATCAAGTTGGGCCATTTCCAGCACAAATCCAGGTTTTCTCACCCTCCGCCCCCCCACAGACAAACTCACTCTCTTGCTGGTAATAGCCCATCCAAAGTGACCACTCTCTTCACAATGTGTATGATAATCAAGGTGGGCCATTTCCTGCAGAAATCCAGGTTCTCTCACCCCCTCACCCCCCTCCAAAAACCACACACAAACTCACTCTCCTGCTGGTAATAGCCTATCCAAAGTGACCACTCTCCTTACAACGTGCATGAAAATCAAGGTGGGCCATTTCCAGCACAAATCCAGGTTTTCTCACCCCCCCCAACCCCCCCCACACACAAACTCACTCTCCTGCTGGCAATAGCTCATCCAAACTGACCACTCTCCCCACAATGTGCATGACAATCAAGGTGGGCCACTTCCAGCATAAATCCAAGTTTAACCAGAAGGCCGGGGGGCGGGGGGGTAGGAAAAAACAAGGGGAAATAGGCTACCTTGCATAATGACTTAGCCACTCCCAGTCTCTATTTAAGCCTAAATTAATAGTATCCAATTTGCAAATGAATTCCAATTTAGCAGTTTCTCGCTGGACTCTGGATTTGAAGTTTTTTTGTTGTAAGATAGCGACCTTGGCCCACTATCAAGTGGCCCACCTTGATTGTCATGCACATTGTGGGGAGAGTGGTCAGTTTGGATGAGCTATTGCCAGCAGGAGAGTGAGTTTGTGTGTGGGGGGGGTTGGGGGGGTGAGAAAACCTGGATTTGTGCTGGAAATGGCCCACCTTGATTTTCATGCACGTTGTAAGGAGAGTGGTCACTTTGGATAGGCTATTACCAGCAGGAGAGTGAGTTTGTGTGTGCGGTTTTTGGAGGGGGGTGAGGGGGTGAGAGAACCTGGATTTCTGCAGGAAATGGCCCACCTTGATTATCATACACATTGTGAAGAGAGTGGTCACTTTGGATGGGCTATTACCAGCAAGAGAGTGAGTTTGTCTGTGGGGGGGCGGAGGGTGAGAAAACCTGGATTTGTGCTGGAAATGGCCCAACTTGATGATCACTTTAGATAAGCTATTACCAGCAGGAGAGTGGGGTGGGAGGAGGTATTGTTTCATGGTGTCTGTGTATATAATAATGTCTTCTGCAATTTCCACAGTATGCATCCGATGAAGTGAGCTGTAGCTCACGAAAGCTCATGCTCAAATAAATTGGTTAGTCTCTAAGGTGCCACAAGTCCTCCTTTTCTCTTACAAGTACTCCCATTATCTTCACTGGTAAATATGGATTATCATGAACAAGAGTCATAAAGTCAGACCACCATGGATTTATGCTGCAATATTAATACCTGGATTTTGAAATTTCCACATGCAGCAGTGTTTAGATTTGGGGGTTTTGTTCTAGAGAGACACTTGAAATAAAGATGAGTGAAATCCGAGCCAGTTCATTATTTGCTGAATATTAGAATTCTAGCGGCTAAATGTAAAGAAAACAAAATCCCCGTCATTTAAATGTTATGCCAAAATACCTACATTTTTTTTTATCATAACTACCTGCGATTTTTAACAAGGTCTGCATCAGTATTAAATACTTGTCCCGCATCCGTGGCAGTAGGACCATTATGTGTAATCAACTTGACAAGCTGCAGAGAATGCTTCCCACTTTAATTTCTTGATGAGCAGACAGCAAGAAAGGAATTTCTTCTGCTTACAGGAATTGATTAGTTTCATTAAGAAGATTGTTGTTTTCATTCCTCTAAAAGCATCAGAAACAGCATATTATGCTCTTTCGGCATCCCTATGTCATGCCCTTGTTTACAGTGAAACATGCACTAAGAAGCACCAGCAGCAGGTTATCTACTCATCATAAGCAACCTATTAAAAGTATCCTCATGAGTTTTCCGTTACCATTTTGTTCAACTTTCAGTTATAGGTGTAACGGCGTGCACATCATGCACCGCTGGATTCGGACCCTTGGCCCCCCGCTCCTTAAAGACTCAGGGATGGTCCAAGCTGGTGCAACACCCGCGCTCTTTAGTTTGTGTCCGTTCCCACCACCAGTTTCCCACTATTTACAGGCTATTTACATAGCTTGGCCTCACACAGGCCTGACCAGCAACAGATGAATAGGCTCTTTCCTCCTTCTGAGCCTGACCTTTCCCTCCTGGTCTCTGCCTTCTGCCCCCTTCCACTTCTTCCCAGCCTTTTCGCTCCTGCTAATGAAGCTGGCAGGTGTGGGCAGTTCCCAGGCAAGCACTGGTTATTCACCCAGCTCCAATCCATTCCTCCTGATTGGGGCTGGGGTGGCAGGAGCTGATTCAGGGCTTTCCTAGCAGCACCCTGCCACACACCTCCCCCCTTAAGCGACCGCCAGAGCGGGCCTGGTTTGGCCCCTTCTTCCCCTGCTCTGGAAGTTGCCTCAAGGAGGTCCCTGGGGGCTTTGTAATGGGATTTGTTCATCCCCCAGCCACAAAAGGCACACTGGGAAGGGGGTGGACTGCCCCACAGGTCTACAGCTACCCACTGGTCCTCGCACCAGTCACAGCCTTTTGGTTGCTCTACCGGCTGCTCCCTCTTGTTGTCTGGCAGGGAAGCCAGGTGGGTCTGGACCTTGCCCCGGCCGCCCGGGGCCTCAGGCACAGTTGTCTGGCCCAGGGGAGTCTGGCTCTCCCCTCCTGGAGATTCCACCTCCAGGCATTCCCGGGGGCCTTCCCCCCCGGTCCTCAGACTTCCTTCTGGGGGGGGAGGGGTTCAATAGTGGGGCACTCCTTCGATCCCTCGCTCTCTCCCTCTCTTCTGTCTTCACTCAGGCTTTGTCGTCTAGGATTTTGCTCTGTCCTCAGAGGACCTGGGTCCTCCCCCTCACCGGGGCTGAGGGATGTAGGGGTTCCCCCTCCCTTCAATGGGGTCTCCCCACTCTTCCTGTTGGAGGGTCCCCTCCCACAGCCTCCTTTCCCCTTTGGGATGGGGCCCCAGGCTGTCCCCGGGACCATGGGGTACAGCAACTCCTCTACCACCCTCACCTGTTGCCAGGCAAACTGGTCCCTTACCTCCAGGGGCACCTGGGCCACGGAGCAGGGCCTCCAATCCCCATGGATTCATTTGAGCATCATTTGCACCCCAGGGATAAACCATTGTGGCTTCATCAGCCCTCTTTGAAGGAGGGTCCTGTTTCTATCCAAGAAGTGGGCAGGCAGAGCCCACCCACTACTAAAGGACCTCCCCCAGCATAAGGGGAGGATCCACAGGTCCGGGATTCCAAATAATTGCAGGGGACAACTTCAACTAGTCTTTGAAGGAGAGTGTGGGCTGAAGCTGGGTCCACTAAGCCCCTCTGGGGCTTCCTCTCCATCCACATGGGGATGGTGACCAGTCCTTGCCCCAGCTTCTTCCCACCACCATTTGTCCAGCCACAAAATCTGGCTAGCCCACATTACATTTCTTGGCAGTCCCAACATTTGTGTCCCTGCCGCCCGCATCGCCAGTAGACCAACTGCCCCGGGTGACTACAGGCCTCCTTAATCTCCTCTTTCTTTTTCTTGGGGCCTCTCCCGAGGGGAAGTTCTCAGGGTTTCTTTCCCCACTCCAGGTCCCGGTCCGTCAGCCCCTCTTTACAAGGAAAGTCCACCTCCGCATATTCCTTAGTCAGTTTGACAGTGGCCTCTATCGTATTTGGCTGGTGCTGCCGGACCCAGACTTGCACATTTTCCAGGAAGCCATGCACAAATTATTCTAAGATCACCTGGTCCGTTATCTCTCCCACCATTTGGGTATTGGGCCTTGACCACCACGTGGCTCAGTCCGTGATCTTCTGGGCAAAAGCGCAGGGCCACAAACCCCCTGTCCACTGTGCCACCCGAAACTTCTGCCAGTACTTTTTGGCCGACAGTCCCATCCAGTCCAGGACTGCCGTTTTCACTGCCTCATAATCTTTGGCCTGTCCATTAGTTAGAGTCACGTAGGCAGCCTGCGCCTCTCCGGCCAGATAGGGGTCTAGTCTTAGGGCCCACATCACCTTGTCCCATCTGGCGTCCATGGCTAACCAGTCAAAAGTGCACAGGAAGGCATCAGGGCCATCAGCGGGGCCCATCTTACAGAGACCCAGCCCTGGCGTGCAGTTGCCATTACCTCGTGGAGGACTCACCAACCACTGCCGGAGCTGTGCACTGGCCTGCTCCCTGATGAAGTCCTGGAGAGTCTTTTGTTGCTCTGCCTACCAAGCGAGAAAGGCCGGTCTCTTGGCCCGGTGGAATTGCTGAAAGGCCTGCAGGGTTTTCTGCAGTTCCTCTTGCTGCTTTGCGAGCCACTGCACAGTTCCCTCCACGCTTGGGTTGCCACTCCATGGTAGTGGCTTCGAGTTCTGGACAAGCCCCCACATGTGACAGGTTGCATGCCATGCCCCACTGGATTCAGACCCTTTGCCCTGCTCCTTAAAGACTCAGGAACGCTCCAAGCTGGTGCAACACACATGCTCTTTAGTTTGTGTCCATTCCCACCACCAGTTTACAGCTATTTACATGGCTTGGCCTCACACAGGCCTGACCAGCAACGGACTAGTAGGCTCTTTCCTCCCTCTGAGCCTCACCTTTCCCTCCTGGTCTCAGCTTCAGCTCCTCCCCCTCCCCCTCCCCTCAGCCTTTTAGCTCCTGCTAATGAGGCTGGAAGGTGTGGGCAGTTCCCAGGCAAGCACTGGCTATTTACCCAGCCCCAATCCATACCCCATGACTGAGGCTGGGGTGGCAGGCGCTGATTAAGGGCTTTCCTATCAGCACCCTGCCACATAGGCCATCTGTACTAGGCCACCAATTACACTTTCCCTTGGGTTGTCACTTAAGACAGGGTTCACTGTATTGTCTTATGTGTTCTGATATTCACTTACTTAAATGAATCAAACTCCAGCTAATAACAATACATACATACACTACAATTTCTTTGTGCATTGTTTCTCTCATACAGTAGATAACAAAACACTCCAGAGCAGGAATCAGTTTCTCCTAACAATCAACCTTTCGAAGTGAGTCAAAGGGTGAAATTAGTCTTCTTTCACAAGGGAAAAGGACATGTACTTTGCAGTGTTGATTGGCATTTGCCTGATGGCCTAACATGTTTGGGTCTTCACTGGAATATATTTTTGCCTGTAGAACTGACTATTGTCATGATAGACAGGAAGTGAGGAGGAGGAAACAGTTTGAAAAATCTGGGATTAGAGAGAGAACTTCGACAATAATCCCTGAGGCCCTCAGTAAGCTTTTTTCAAAATAAAGGTCCAAATTATCTCCACACTAGTGCAGGTGGAGAGAAGGTAAAAGGGTATCTCCCTCCATCGCAGTGCTTCTGCAATGAAGGCAATCAAGGAATCATTAAAAAAGGAATAGAGAATAAGATGGAGAATATTTTATTGCCCTTCATATAAAGCCATGGTAAGCCCACATCTTGAATACTGTGTACAGTTGTGGTCCCCTCATCTCAAAAAAGATATACTGGCATTAGAAAAGGTTCAGAAAAAGGCAACTAAAATGATTAGGGGTTTGGAACAGGTCCCATATGATGAGAGATTAAAGAGGCTAGGACTTTTCAGCTTGGAAAAGAGGAGACTAAGGGGGGGATATGATAGAGGTATATGAAATCATGAGTGGTGTGGACAAAGTGAATAAGGAAAAGTTATTTACTTGTTCCCATAATATAAGAACTAGGGGCCATCAAATGAAATTAACGGTAGCAGGTTTAAAACAAACAAAAGGAAGTTCTTCTTCACTCAGCGCACAGTCAACCTGTGGAACTCCTTGCCTGAGGAGGTTGTGAAGGCTAGGACTATAACAGGGTTTAAAAGAGAACTGGATAAATTCATGGAGGTTAAGAATATTAATGGCTATTAGCCAGGATGGGTAAGGAATGGTGTCCCTAGCCTCTGTTTGTCAGAGGGTGGAGATGGATGGCAGGAGAGAGATCACCTATTAAGTTCACTCCCTCTGGGGCACCTGGCATTGGCCACCATTGGTAGACAGCATACTGGGCTGGATGGACCTTTGGTCTGACCCAGTGTAGCCATTCTTATGTTCTTAAGGCTTTCTGCTCTCTGGGAGTGCAATAGAGTAGAGATCAACAGGGTCTACAACAGTAGGAGAGTTTCTGGGCAAAGAAGACACCACCCTGCCATTTTCACACCAGGTATGGGGCTATGGTGGAAGAGCTGTGGGGGAACCTGTAGTGTGTGGTGCCAAGGATCTCAGATTGCCCTTACAGTAATCAAGATTCCTCCACTATCCCTAAATGCTGGCTCCTACCTACATTAAGTGTAAAGTTATCAATAATTTCCATCTGAGTGGTATACTTCCTACTCCTCCCTAAACAGCTCATATCAAGAGCTAAAACTGCATCCTTCTCTCTAAAGTCCAATTTTGTGATTTTCTTTCCCATGTGTAACAGACTGATTACTGAATTTCCATCGCCCCATATAGATTAAAAGACAATTAGATCAAAAAGGAAATAATATTTGTAGTAAATTTCACCTCTTTTCCAATTCAAGGAATGTCTGTGAAAAGATCTTGGTTTCTCCAATTTTATTAGTTTTTCAAAATTATTCCAAAGGTTTTTTTCCAAGAAAGCTGTTTTCTTATATCAATGGAGATTTGAAATTCCAGCTCTTCATTGTAATTGGTCATATAAATCACATGGTTGTTCCCTGTTCCCTGATTAGAATGTAACTCTTCTCATTCCCAATTAAAGAAAGCAATTAAATGTATGCTTCAGTTTAAACATACACTCAGAGATTTAAGCATGTACTTAAATGCCACTGCTGAATAGGGATGCTTTCCTGAATTGGGGCCAATATAACATGATAAGAGTCCTTGCCGGAGGTGAGTACAAAATTTGCTTTTTCTCAATACCGGAATATATGAGATTAACATTTATTTTGGCATATTTGTGGCTAGTAAAACTTGATTCCATTCATGCTCTTGGGAAAATAAATAGAAAATGAGACCAACTATATCTGAAACTAAATCAACGAAAAATCGAAATGGATATTTGAAGCTTTTTTTTTTTGGTCATACTATTCACCCTACTCTAACAGGGACATTTTGATACTTTTTTAAAAAATGGACAAATGATTAAATGTTTGTGTGTTTTTTAAAAAATGTAACAGCAATACCAGTCAGGAATATTTGAGTCAAAGGGGAAAAATGCATAGGGTTAAAAAGGTGTGGAGGCTAGTACTTCTGTTTTAACAATATCACAAGATTTATCAAACCTTTCAGTGCAAATTCCAAGCTTTCAAGGGAAGCATCTGCAGACGAAAAAGGCTGTTATTTCTTTAAGGACCCAGGGTCTTATACAGTATGTCTGTACAGCAGGGCTACAAGACTCCAGTGTAGACATTTGGGCTCAGGCTTGGGCCCAGCTCTGAGACCGTCACCCATTGCGGGGTCTCATAATAGGGGAGAGACTAGCAGGAGAAGGGTTGGTGGCCTGCTAATCTCTTGTAACATGGAAGAAAAGGACTGAGGTGTTTTTGACCCTGAACTCCAAGCTGTGGAAGAAGATTGGAAAACTATTAGAGATGCCTGGGAGGAGATGGCTTAGTTATGAAGGGTTTTCTTCTGAGTTTTGTTTGTTTGAAAGACTTTGCTGCAAGTCTTGGGGGAGGCAGGCAAAAAGGGCCATCTGGAACAAGCCAGATCATAGCTGCAGCCTGCTACAATACTGAATTCCCTTAACCTCCATTAACTCCAATAGGACTTGAAGATTCTCAACACCTCTCTGGAGTCCCTCCTCACCTTATAGTATCAGACACTACAATTGTAAGGACACAGTGGGCTAACTCCATCCCTTGGTATAAATCTATTGTGTTGTACAGAGTTGTACCAGGATTTTATCTGGCCCACTGGATGTCCTGTTATTCTGTTCTGCAGAATAAATTTGCATTACTAGCATAAGTACTACACAACTGGAATTATAATATACATCTCTCATTTTAGCAGGCATGTTTTTAAAAGAAATACCTGAAGTTTTGTACTTACAAGTTTGTCAAGTTCCTTAGTTCTATTATGTACCTAATCACACAGAATGCATATAGATGTTTTTCTTTAGTATGGTGTGGCATTTTCATTAACAAATCTAAATCCCAATTTATAGCTGATAAAATTAATAAGACAAGTTTGAAGACATAAAATATCACTTTTACAGTGTTGCGGGGAGTATGCAGACTTTATATTAAGGCAAACACAGCAATGGCATTTGGCAATATTCCAACCTCTGGAAGTCATTTGAATCATGGTAATTGCAATTGTTTAGTTTCTGTCCTCAGTATATTGATCTGGGGGCTCTCTAAATTCAAGTGTCATCTTGTTGCCATGGAATGTTATTCTCAAACAGCTTTAAACTTGTCACAGCTATTTGGACTTTTCATGATTCCTACTGACATGTCTAAATTATATTTCAAAATTTCTACAGATCCTAATTTTCAGAATGTGTGGAAACAGGTGACTTGTAATTAAGAGATTTGTTTCTCTGGAGATCACTCCACCTCTGACTGTTATTTTCTTAAATTTTATAAACTGGGCTTTTAGTCTTCAAAATCAGGTTTGAATTTGCTTCTTACTGAATAATACGTACAATGTTAAGACAAAGAAAAATTGATTTGTAAACCCAGAGGGAAAACAAAGCCTGTCTTTGAAATAGACCTTCTATAAATCATTTTTATTTTATTTTATTCTGTGTACATAAAGTACCCTTACTGCAAAGCTGACTTAAAATAGAAAATTGGAATATGAACTTCAGCCCATTAAAACAATACCTAAGTCAATTTAGGACTTGTCTATGGGGACACATGGAAAATTAAGCCAAATTAACTAATCCACTTTAAATTCACACTTTTAGTTATTTGGATTAACTTTCCTGGTGTCCCCATCCACGCAGAAAAGTTCTAAGTCAGCTGTATGCTTCTTTCATCAAATAGCATGGTTCTTTTGGAGAAGAAATTAATGGCAATAGCTACATTTCAGGCACCATCTAAACCCATGAGTTTTAATTTACAATCCTTACTTGCACAATTTATATTTTAAAACTGCAGTTCTATACAAGATGGCTCCTTTATATGTAAGAGATCTGCTCCCTGTCTGTATACAGGGTCATACCTGTTGACTTTAAAAAAATCTAAACATTTGTTATTCAAGCAGAGCCAAGAGTGGAGTGAACTAGATACTATCTAGGTAGAGCATCATGAACAGGATTGTTGACTAAATTCTGATTACTTACACTTGAAAACCATAGGAATGCACAGATGTCACTGAAGCAAGCATTAGAAGGCAGTTAGCGGCAGAGGTTTATATGTGGACATAGTTTGGCTTGATGAAATTTGATATGATGATACGCAAGAAGAAAATAATTTAGCTTGATTTGGAATTCCCAAGCTGAATTTGCAAGGCTGGCAGTTGGGGAAAAACATCTTTGTACTTGTAAAGTGAGCACATTTGATAATGGAAATTATTGAGACATAATCCACACAGAACCCTACAATGTCATCTTTAGAGTGTCACTTTTCAAAGTAAAAACACATTTTCAGCCTTTTTGAGTTTGTGGGAGGAAAATGGTACATCTTTGGTCACTTTAAAGAATGATCAGATAGTGAGAGTCATTTCTTAGATTACAAACATTTCCAAGAGGTTTTCCTGATTGCATTTAAGTCTGAAATTGACATGACACATGGAAAATAATATGGGCCCTTATTCGGGGCAGCATAAAAACATATGCTTAACTATAATTAAATGAGACTTAAGCATGTGCTTAAATACTGCCCTGAATAGAGTGCTCTCCTAAATCAGCATCATGGGTCCTTGATGCTAATGTCATAACTGACACCTCAAACCTTGCATTTAATGTAGTTTTGTCATATGACCTGCTTCTCCTTTAAAATTTATCATCAGTTTTATTGACCTTTTTAATGAAAATACTTTATTATATTACCTGCTGGCACATTTAATTTTTTTTAGTTAACCATCACAAATTGGACACATTTCCATTTTCTAAGATACATTCATAAGAAATTTTGTTTTTCCAGATTTGTATCTTTAACAGATTCTGATTTGTCCACTGCCTTGTAACATGTGTAGTCATTTCAATGCTCCTAGTTTGATTTATTAGCATTTTCCATTAACTTTGGAACAGTGTAATGATTATACAGGCTGCAAGGCAATGAAGAACCAGGGTCACCATAATTATTTTCTAGGTAATAACTTGACTTGTTACAATACATATTTATCCCCCTTGTTAAGATTGTTGTTGTGTAAAACCCACCTGTGACTATCAGTAACTTTTTTTTTTTCAACAATGATGAATAGGATAAAAGGCTGAGGTTTTAAATCTGTCTGAGGAATTTAGATGCACAATTCCCATTAAAATTAATTGATAACTGGGCCTCCTAACTCTTTAGGAGGATTTGAAAATCTCAACCTAAATGACCATATCTGATAAGAGAGTAAAATGTCTTCCTACAGTACAATATGTGGGTGAGAGAAGACGGCTAAATGCATGGGTTTGCAATGCCCACAAACATGTTATCGACCATCCAGAAAACTAAACTCCACTTGTGAAAATGTAAACAGTTCGGATATTTAAGATATTTTTCTCTAGCTGTCCACACATTAAAGACATCACCTAGAGCAATGAATCCATATTTGTTTCTTAAAGGTGCAGTCCTGAAATCGATGCTATCAAGTATCTATAAAAACCACCCCAATCCCTACAGCTTTTTCCACTATTTAAATGCAGACTGATGGAAAAATTTGGTCCCATGCACTTAAGGGCAAAATGTACTTTTCAGATCTACCTTGCAAGATGTGGTCTTTAATATGGAATTCCTGACAGATTACATTATCCCTTTTCACACTGCTCAGCTTCATTATTTATACATACACTCTGCATCTTCTCTGCTTTCCTACTGGATGCCTAAAGAAGCTCTTAGCCATGACTGCTTTATCTTGCAGCACATACTCCTTTTCCTACTGTCTTTTTCAGTATAGTCAGGTCCAATATTTCTGTCTGTCTCAGATTTTTACAGAATTTAATGTCATTGTTGTTTCTGGAATTTTTACATCTAATTGTGTAGTTAACATAAATGTACCTGCCAAGGGAATGACATCTGTGGGAATTCCCCCCCCCTCCCCTCACACACACCTGAGTAAGGCGCTATCACAATTCACATAAAACTTAAAAATGTCTTCTTTAACTGACAAAAGGGTCAACAGGTTTCCTGTGAAAGCTTGTTCCACTGCTTAATAATTTAAAGTTAGTCTAATAAAATGGTGTTCACTGATTGGTGTATCTCTGCTACAAGAAGCGGATGACAGAGTTGTAGGAATGGAAGTAGACAACCTAAAAAAATAAATGTAGGCAAACAATCCAGAGGAGACAAGAAAAGGTCCAAGTCTCACATGCTGTCGGCTCCCACTATGGTTGTGCATTCTAGGAGTTTGAATAGTTCCATCGGCAGGAAAAGCAAAGACCTTAAAAGGTACCAAAGCCATATCAAGGTACAGATTCATCACAAAGTGTAACACACAAACTCAGTGTGGCTCCCTTGTGCCAACCACTCTCAGAGACAGGCCATTGGACTAGATAATCCAAGGCATAAACTAGTTTGACAATTCCTAGTACATTTACATTTTAGGGTACCACTGCATCCATACCTGTAATCCCTTTCCCATATTAAATCATGGATCAAATCTCACTCTGGCTTCAGAGTCCAATTAATCTGCTGTTGAAGATTTCCACAGAGGATGCAGGTAGAAATCTTCTAGGTTATGGAACTGCTCTCTGGCTGCTATTTCAGCCATGGGATTGCAATGGATCCCATGGCCAGTATATTTCTCTTCTGCCGACAATGGACCAGCACAGTTTTTTAACCACTATCCAAAAACATTCCTATATGCTAGTATTGTGTTCCACAGACCCTAAGAGACTGCATCTCCCATATAGGTCCCCAGATCATGTCCTCGCCAGTTTGGCAGCAGTCCTTCATAGTAGAGGAAGGTAGCAAATGAACTTGAATGGGACATAGGTTATTTCATTACTTGATCATAGAACAGCAGATAGTGCTACCTTCTGTCAAACTAAGGGTTACTCTGGTAATTTGAATTCAGTCTGCAGAGTTATAGTACAGGTCAAATGTTCAGGTCACACAGGTAAAGTGATACTCACCGCTATCACTTAAAAAACATGGTAGATTGGTGATTCTTATAAGTACAGGCACAGTGCTTGAACCATAGAATTTTGTCACACCAGGATCAGCTGTCGTTATGGATTCAGTCTCCAGGACAATGCTTTAACCTCTTGTTATTAGGATAGCATCTGAGAGTAGTAGCCTCCTCCATTAAAAAAAAAAGAATTAATAAGTCTAAGAATTTGCATGGGAGTCAGAAAATAACTGCCACTTTATACATAGTACGAGGTCATGTGTGAGGAGAGAGCTGATAACTCATGAATGGCTTAATAGAAGAATTAAGTTACCCGTTTCACAGGGGCATATAAATCAACTGTTAGAAGAAATGTGAGTGTCCCTACTCCCACTGTGATTCCATAACTATTTTAAACCTCTTCATTGTAAAATATGATTGGATTAGGTTTGTCCTGTACCAGCTAATTTCCTGAATGCTTAAAATTGCTGTTGTACATTAATTTCTGCATTGCTTTTGTTTGGAATTGAATGGAACAATCTGTTCTATAGAATTGTTACTCTCGTTTCTTTCACATGCTCCAACGCTAATATGATTTAACCTTGACTATTATAAAAGAGGATATTCAGCTGATGAAATTAAAAAAAACCCACTGCACTTGATTAAAATATTTCTAGACATTTTTATAGACGTTTAACGGTTAGTGACAGAAAAGGCTTACCAAACTACCTAGTCCATCTCCCTGTCCGGGCCAAATTGTTCCTTACTGTATTTTTTATGGTGTTTCAGCCATTCAAGTTTCATAATGTCTCAAGCAACAGAGCTCTCACCACTGCCTTTGGGAGATACTTCTAGGGTCTGTTAGGCCTCATTGTTAGGAAACATCTCTTTCCCTCCCCCCCAGATTCAGCCTACATTTTTGCTTTCTTATTTCCTTAATTTTGCAAATTCTTGCCAGCAAATCTGTCAGCCACAGTTTTACTGACTATTGTCCTTTTCTCCTCCTGCATGGTGCTCTGAACTAAAAAAAACATAAGGAACCTTAAAAAAATAAAAAAGAACACTATCCAGGTTGGCAGGCATGAAATCTGACCTCTTTTTCTTATTCTGTTTTGCAAAGTCTATGAAAACCTGGCTCTCTGTTTTTAAAAATACAGTAATGCATCAATACCCATATGACAAAGTGTAAAAGTTGGACTGCATCCTGAGAACCTCTTGTGGCCTGAGGTGGCTCTGCAGCACACTGCAGTTTACTCAGATTCGTCAATAACCCCACAAAATCTTGTGTACTGGGTTGTGGTTTATTAGCATACAGACTCAGAATACAGTCTTTTTATCCTCTCAAGCCTGAGGTCAGTCTGTCTTCAAGTTTCTAAGCTGGGTACAGCTTTTCATCCCAGGCTCTCCCCTCAGCCCATCCTTTAAGCATTCCCTGCTCTCTTCTGAGCATCCACTCTCAGGCCTTCCTACCTGGAGTCTTTCCCTGCTCTTTATCTCTGCAGAAACTCTTAGGCCTTTCTACCTGCTTCTACATGCTCACAGTCTGAGTTGGCCTCCAGACCCAAACCCTTCCTCTCCCTGCCCCCAGACAAGGATCTCCTGCAGGAGCCTCCTGCTCTCTGCAGCCTCTCCCACAGTTTCCTGATCCCTGCTCTTTAGAGACTAAGTCCTTATTGATACCAGGTACCCTCTATCAGGCCCCATTGCAAGGCTATTAAATGAAGAACAAGTGGGATGGCCCAGTTCCTCCTTAAAGGGCCCTGTCCACAGGGCGGGGGCGACACTGGGAAGAAGGGTCCGACCACTTGGAGCCTGAGAGCGTGTGGCCACCACCAGAGCAAGTGTCCAACCCACAGCATCCCTACAGCACAGCCAGGGCCTGAGAAGAAGGCCTGGGACTTACAAGGAACAGACTGTGAACTGCCCGGACATTCCAGAGACATTGTTTGTGATGTTGCCTGCCACGGAGCGGGTTGATGTGTTTCCTTTAACCTTTCCCATTTTTCCTTATTCTTTTTAAAATTAATTGTTGATTAAATAACTTTCATTTGCTTTAAATTGTATGTAATGGTCAGTGGGTCAGAGAAGTGCCCAGTGCAGAGAGAGTACCCCAGAGTGGGGACACCCTAGCCCCTGTCCTAGGTGACCACAGCAGGGTTGCGGGTCGAGCCCCCCAGGAATCCTGGGCCCAGCCTTGTTGGGGTTACAAGGACTCTGCCAGACAGGAGAGTGGAAGGGGAGTCCTCAAGGGCAGGGAGGCCACTGAGTAAAGGAAGTGGGAGTGAGAACTCAGATCCTTTCGCTAGCCCACTTCACCGGGGTAGTGCAGAAGCTAGGAAAGTTCCCCACCATAGCGGGACTATTCCCCCACTTACACAATGTTAGATCCAACCATGCAGGTTAGAGCCCATTACACAGGGCTCAGTTTCTCATTTTCATGATTCTCTATTTGTGATGCAAGTAATTTTAAACAAAAGAAGAATTGAAGAGACACCAAATTTCAGTGAAACCATAGTTAACTTTGGTACAAAACTGAGTGAGGTTCTTAAAAACAAGGGACATTTGAGAGATGTCCTGGAGTCTTAAAATTCCACCTGTGTTACAGAATATTTTGGGTGGTGTACAACTAAATTCCCCTGTTGCTCAATGAAATTAATCCAGGAGAGCAGGAAATCCTTAACAGGAAAGGAGGGATTGCAAGGATTCTGGATTGCATATCTTTAGTTCCACAAGTGAATCTTTCCCTTCTACCAATATTCTTGAAAGGTGCCATCCTTAAAACATTCCATCAGGACACCTCACTGTGATGTATCACTTTGATGTGCTATTGAGAATGATCAGCCAGGCTGATGATCTATTACAACAACGTATCACCAGAGCAAACTGTCATTCTTATGATATGTTAGTGAAATAAATCATCTGATGGCTACACACAGATCATATGTTTCTCAAGAGATAATAGTGTTAAGGGAAAGAAGAATGCTAAGGTGAAGTAGAGACAATAAAATTACAAAGTATATATATTGAGAACATGAAATGTGTCAAACAGTGGATGCTACTGACATCTAGACAAGACAGACAGGTAAATTCACATTCAGAACTACCTACCTTCCCTTCCAGCAGTGGGTAAATACCAGATTGCATCTGACTTAAAGTAGGGTGAGAAAAGCCTACCTTAACATTAGCTGAGAAGCTATTCCATGGTCGCTTTGATGCCTACAGGAGCACAAATGGTCACTTCTTAAAGAGGGCTGTCCTACAGGCTCAGACCTAAAGCTAGTTTGAGAGGATTCTAATTTGGATAGATTGATGGACTCCAACCAGTTATCAATCCTCTTGAAGGATACCCTTGTATCATAAACGGCCAGCAAGTGGGTTCTGAATGGGCTAGACTTTAGATTGTTAAATTAAGAAATATCCTCTACACAGTCTCCTATAACTGCAAAGTTATCCACTCACCTTTTGATGCAGTAGGGGAGTCCAACAACGGTTGAATTTGGTCAGTCAGATTTTTCTTGGCATATGGAATATTTCCTTTCCTGGTGGCTCTATCTTTTTCAATAACCCCGAACACATAATTGTGCTATTACTATAATCTGGAATCCTCTATAATCCAACATCCCTTTCATATGCAAATTCATGGTTCAAGAAAATCCTCACCTGTTGTTAATCCTTTTGGAAGATCTCAGTTGATGTGTGCTTTAAAAGGATCGTTAGTCAGCTCCTCAGTCCACCAACAGAGTTGTTTTCTTCCTTTCATCTATCCACGCTGGGGCATGAAATCTAGACCCTACCCATCTTTACTGAGATAGCACTCTCTACAGAGAGAGCCCAGTTGCCTGATTTGTGCTTTGGACAGCTTGCATGACATACCTCATGTCCTGGACTGGAGCTCTATTCATGGGAACAGAAACAGGATGACTTAAATGTTAAGGGAATTTTTACAGGTGTATGAAGGGAGCATTGGGGCAATTACAGCTGGTCAAGCTATTCAGTATGAACAATCATGACAAAGTTAGTCTCTGTTTTGTGTAGCACATCATTTCCTACCAAATCCCGATTTCACTGGTATTCTGCCCACTGTTAGCACATATTTGCCTAATAGTCTGGATTAAACATTTTCACTGAATTGTTCTCCTACAGTCTGAATCATGCCCCAAAAAGTCAACAGAAAGTTCTAATTAACTTCAATGGATGCTTTGACCAGCTTTTTGCCTGTTATCCATTATTTGTTTTGAGCGACTGCTCAGCTTCTGCTCCCTGATTATATGACTGAAAACTTGTAAAAAGGAGAACAAAATTCCAGTCTGGATTGTTGGATGAACACAACTTCATACTAAAATTCATGAAGCTGTTGGGACTAGTGAGGAACAGATGACAGCTATCTAAATACTCAGTCAATATGGTAAAAAGATTCCATGAATCACAGCAAACCATTCTTTCTGCTATTATTTGTGAAAAGATCTTATTAATTATTTTTGTTTCACAATTCAACCACTGATGTGCTAGTATCTAACTGCTATGGTTAAAAGACTTACAACCAGTTATCAGGTTTCAGAGTAACAGCCGTGTTAGTCTGTATTCACAAAAAGAAAAGGAGTACTTGTGGCACCTTAGAGACTAACCAATTTATTTGAGCATAAGCTTTCGTGAGCTACATACTTGAGTATGCATCCAATGAAGTGAGCTGTAGCTCACGAAAGCTTATGCTCAAATAAATTGGTTAGTCTCTAAGGTGCCACAAGTACTCCTTTTCTTTTTGCGAACCAGTTATCAGTTTCCAACTATAGGTTAATTTGAGCAGATCATCCACAAAGAATAAAGTGATTGTGATACTCTGCAGGATTCATGTCTTTTTCTTTCAAAATAAACTTTTCATATTCACCTAATTTTTGATAGACTAACTGATTTTTCAGGGGCCATTGTTACCTAGAAAAGGGATGCCAAGTCCTTAATGTAGGTGATAATGTCAATAGAATTGAATACGGCTGGTATCACAGAATAGTGGTCTCCATTCTCTATAAAATTGCCAAGGCAAAACTGATGCACTTATCCAAAGTTAAGTGAAGGGTACATTACGTGACAACAGTTTACCCCAATCTCTTTATTTGTGTTCTACCAGATGATTAATGTAGATATTGTCACGTTTTGTGATGGATGTTGGTGCATTAGAATGACATTTGTTCACTGTGCATTATTACAAAGCTGCACTCTGACTGATGGAGAGAACAGACTTATCCTAAGATTCATCTAATCAAAAAATGGTTTATTCCAAATACCAATATGATTTTTAAAAAGAAACAAGTGTCATGTAAATTCATCAATAAGCTCCTCTCTAATTGATATATTTTATATATAATCAATTATAACCACTGTTGCCTTTAATTTAGGTCTAAAAATGTGATTAAATCTCCAAGAACTCATAATATATTAAGATAAATAATCATAACAAAAATAAGTAGTGCTTATATAGTACTCTGCATGTTCAAAGCACTATAAAACCATTAACTAATTAACCCACACAGCAATCCAGTGAAGCAAGAAAATATTATAAAAGTTAAAATGAATGTGACTGTGGGACTACCTGGTATTCTCAGTAATATTCAGTGCCGTAGGCCCCTTTTCCAAGACTGCTTATTAAGTTGTCAACTGTGGTGATAATATTTTGCTATATTAATAGCATCTGTTGGGAACTGGACTGAGACACACCAACTCTTTGGGAGAGGGCTGCTGCATTTCAGACTTGGGTATATATATACACACACACACACTTCTGTGAGAGTCAGTGTCTTCGGGGCAAAAGGTGCTATACGTGTGTAAAGAATTACAGGCAGGGATTTTCAAAGGGGGCTTAAGAGACTTGGGTGCTTACCACCAATATAAATGCATACAAAGAAGGTTACAGGAGGTTATAAAAGATTATGGCCCTGATTCTGCACCTCTGAAGCCAATGGAACCTTTGCCATTGCCTTCAATGGGTGCAGAATTAGCCCCTAATATTGCAACTTCATTCTATAGGTTGAGTCTGCCTATTACTCAGAGCCATTTGCAAGGGTATGATATCTTGGGTTTTGTTTGTTTTGGGGTGGGTTTTTTTTTTGTTGGTCTGTTTTCTGCTTTGATTGGTTAAAATCCTTCTTCCTTATAATTACTGAAAATAAATCACCTGCAAGCCAGACACTTTGGAAAAGAAGATGTTTTCTACATACAGCAGACACACTAGGGGATGCTTCAGCTATTTGAAAGATTTATTTCCAGAAAAAATGTTTTTAAACTCACTCCATCATCAAATGAAAAAAGCCAATGCTAATGAATGAAAAATCATCCACTCAATTTTTAACAGTTCTGTCCTCGCTCCTGCAATTCACTCTTTTGTACTGGTCCTGGAGCGATAAGTAGAACAGACAGAAGAAACAGTATACTTCATTTTCCCCTTAAGCTCTGACAAAATGGACAACTTCAGAACAATTTAGCATTAAATTTTTCTTCACAACACCACACTGCCTTCAGTTTTGTTCACTCCAACTGTGAAAACGATATCTCAGGAGACTATTATCCCACACTCATAAATAACATCTGCCCCTGCACTTCACTCTGCTGCTTCGTATGGAGAATGAGCATAGAGGGGGCTGGCCTCAGGATGCCTCTCTGTACTCACATCTTATGTGAGGATCCATAGGGATTTGTCCACAAGACAAACCAGAGGAAGGGAAGTGGCGCCAAAAAGCAGCTGCTATATGGTGCATGATCTAGCAGACATCTGGTTCGATATTTGTCCTCACCTTCCCTGGTGAGAGACGTTGGAGAGATGCATGACTGGGGAGTTTGATGGCAGCTTGACTCATCAGGGGCAGTAGGGGAGACCTACATATATGGATAAGTTCTCCATGCAGAGACCTCAAGATATACAGCTATAGGTCTGCGTTTTCCCTGCAGATTGTTAAGCTGTATCTTTTATGACCCTGCCACTTTGCAATGCTGCAATGTTCCCTTGAGGGAACAAATGAAGGGAAAAAGCCACAGGCTTATAGAGATGCACCTTTCCTTTTTTCTGTTTTATTGTTTGCAATGGAACAGGATGCTAATGGCCCCAAAGCTATTTCTCGAGAGTGTTCTTTCACTCTTCATTATGTGATTTACTAAGGTAATTCTCCAATGACCCCCATTCACGTCATCCCCAATCAAGACAGTGCTTAACTTTAAGAACATGATTAAACTTATACTTAAAGTTAAGTGTGTATTGAATCAGGATGTGCTTATTTGCTGTCTTGAGTTGGGACATACATGCTGCTGAATTTTTTTTTTGCTTTGTTGGATTATTTTGTTGAGCTGAAACTGTCCAGATAAATTACATATTTGGCTTAAGCACAAAGGAAGGTGACTCTAAAATATACTGCTTACTACAGACATGTATTGGCCAAAAGTGAATTATTGACTTCAGCCGTAAATCACTCTTCTATTCAGATCTTTGAATACAATATGATCATCACAGAAAAAAATGGGGAAGGAGAGAGTCAGAGGTCAGTTCAGAACAGCAGGGAACAGAAATATGTGAGCTCTGGAGAAAGATGAAGAAGTGGAAAATAATGTGCATATCAGGGGAACAGCAGAAAGGAAAATATCGGCAAAACAGGATCAAGGAAGCATTGAGTGGACAAAGAAGTTCTCGACGACAGTGCAATGTTTGTGAAGTCCAGCAAAGCAAGATGGAGCATTAGCAAAGCCTGGAAACAGCTAGAGGAATAAAAGAGGATGGCAGAGAATTGAATGAGTGATTAAGAGGATGAGGGAGCATCCATCTGCAGGAAGACTATTATGTTATTTGCTATTTGCAACTGAAGACACAAAGACATTCTCAGAAAGATCATTGAAGAGGGATTTAGGGATTAACCCAATATGAACTAGTGGAAAACTGGGAAACAAAAACAGAGCCAAAAAATACAAAACAAAGCAAAGAGGCAGGTGGGCATAAGAAGGAATCAAAGCAAGCCAGTGAAATACTGAAAAGAATCACTGAAAAGGGCCAAGAAATCAGGTAGAACTTGCAAAAGAAATACAGTGCCAAAATAATTCAGAGGATTAGAAAAAAATCATCGAGTATATAACCTGTAATCACATTGCAAAATCATAGGTCAAATATATGGTCCTCTCAACTCAATCGTCAACACAACTATCAAAAAACATTCTACATGTAGAAAATATTGCCACTTACAGTATATCACAGGAATCACTTAACAACTCTGTTTGGGAGTTAGGTACTTCAAGTTGACATATCTTATATATCTCAGTGCTATTTATCCTACATTATGACATTTTTTTTGGTCCAGAACATTAACTTGCAGCTATGAAAAGTACCTTTTATGCACCACAAAGCAATTTCCATATAGTATTACTGTTTTTTATTTGAAAACTTCCAGATTTTTAAAAATAAAATCTATTAGTTTAAAATTAATAAAATTAAAGTTAAATACAATATATGTGTTTAAGAACAAACTTCCTGTGATATATGTATGGGTATGTTTCACGAATAATACATCTGAAAAACTAGATTTAATAACTTGAGTCAGGCCATGGAGTATTAACAGTAATCTTTTATCTGACCTAGTGAAATTCTATTATGTAACTGAATGATGACAATTTCACATGAGAAAATATGGCAGTCTCCTTTTTTTTTAATATCACGCATATTTAATAAAATATTTCTTTAAGCAGAACCTGTATTCATAAACACGAATATAATGCTTAACCCTTATAATAGGATTTTGGGGTTAATTGCTATCTAGTGTGAATTGCACTCCTCACTTCATCTACATCCCTTTTAAACAGCCCTAGCCTGTGTACAAAAACACAGTACAAATACTGAATATAAGCCTGAGCCAAAACCCCTGTGGCATAAACAGCAATCTTTCCATTTACTTCAATGAGCTCTGGATCAGGCCCTTAGGCTGGATTTTCCATGATCACATACTATTTTTTCCTCGCATCTCAGCTCTTTCAGTGCTCAGGATAGATGGTACTCAGGGAATGAGACAGCTGTTCAACATTGCTATCCTCATTCCATTAGCAGTCTCTGCCTTCTTTATTAGACACCACCCAAAGACTGCAATGAACACAGGATTATTCATTTCCTGATGGGCTTTTCTATGGTGCTCATCACTGTAGTATCTGATTGCCTCACAAACATTGATATTTTTCTGTTGTGAAATAAGAGATCATTGTTATCCTCAGCCATGCTGAACACAACACCATCCACAGCCTCAGAAACAACTCTGACATCATAATCAAAAAGGCTGACAAAGGAGATGCTGTTGTCATCATGAATAAGTTGGAATATGAACAAGAGGCTGCTAGGCAGCTCTCTAACTCCACATTCTACAGGCCATTATCCTCTGATCCCACTGAGGATTACCAAAAGAAACTACACCATCTGCTCAAGAAAATCCCTGGAAAAGCACAGGAACAGATCTCTGCAGACACATGCCTAGAACCCCGACCAGGGGTATTCTATTTGCTACCCAAGATCCATAAACCTAGAAATCCTGGATGCCCCATCATCTCAGCATTGGCACCCTAACAGCAGGATTGTCTGGTTATGTAGACTCCCTCCTCAGGCCCTACGCTACCAGCACTCCCAGCTATCTTCGAGACATCACTGACTTCCTGAGGAAACTACAATCCATCGATGATCTTCCAGAAAACACCATCCTGGCCACTATGGATATAGAAGCCCTCTACACCAACATTCCACACAAAGATGGAACAAGCTATAGGAACAGTATCCCCGATAATGTCACGACAAACCTGGTGGCTGACCTTTATGTGACTTTGTCCTCACCCACAATTATTTCACATTTGGGGACAATATATACCTTCAAGTCAGCGGCAGTGCTATGGGTACCCGCATGGCCCCACAGTATGCTAACATTTTTATGGCTGACTTAGAACAAGACTTCCTTAGCTCTCGTCCCCTAATGCCCCTACTCTGCTTGCGCTAAATTGATGACAACTTCATCATCTGGACCCATGGAGAAGAAGCCCTTGAGGAATTCCACCATGATTTCAACAATTTCCATCCCACCATCAGCCTCAGCCTAGACCAATCCACACAAGCGGTCCATTTCCTGGACACTACTGTGCTAATAAGCGATGGTCACATACACCACCCTATACTGGAAACCTACTGACCACTATACTTACCTACATGTCTCCAGCTTCCTTCCAGGATATACCGCACGATCCATTGTCTACAGCCAAGCTCTAAGATACAACCGCATTTGCTCCAATCCCTCAGATAGAGACAAACACCTACAAGATCTCTATCAAGCATTCTTAAAACTACAATACCCACCTGCTGAAGAGAAAAAACAGATTGACAGAGCCAGAAGAGTTCCCAGAAGTCACCTACTACAGGACAGGCCCAACAAAGAAAATAACAGAACGCCACTAGCCATCCCTTCAGCCCCCAACTAAACCTCTCCAGCACATCATCAAAGATTTACAACCTATCCTGAAAAATGATCCCTCACTCTCACAGATCTTGGGAGACAGACCAGTCCTCGCTTACAGACAGCCCCCCAACCTGAAGCAAATACTCTCCAGCAACCACACACCAAAAACACTAACCCAGGAACCTATCCTTGCAACAAACCCCGATGCCAACTCTGTCCACATATTTATTCAAGTGACACCATCATAGGACCTAATCATTATAATTAGCCACACCATCAGGGGTTCATTCAGCTGAACATCTACCAATGTGATATATGCCATCATGTGCCAGCAATGCCCCTTTGCCATATACATTGGCCAAACTGGAAAGTCTCTATGCAAAAGAATAAATGGACACAAATCTGACATCAGGAATCATAACATTCAAAAACCGGTAAGAGAACACTTCAACCTCTCTGGCCACTCAGTAAAAGATTTAAGGGTGGCAATTTTGCAACAGAAAAGCTTCAAAAACAGACTCCAAGGAGAAACTGCTGAGCTTGAATGAATATGCAAACTAGATACCATTAACTTGGGTTTGAATGGAGACTGGGAGTGGCTGGGTCATTACACATATTGAATCTATTTCCCTAAGTTAAGTATCCTCACACCTTCTTGTCAACTGTCTAAATGGGCCATCTTGATTATCACTACAAAAGTTTGTTTTTCTCCTGCTGGTAACAGCTCATCTTAATTAATTAGCCTCTTCCTCGTTTTCTGTATGTGTGTATATCTTCTTACTATATGTTCCATTCTATGCATCCAGTGAAGTGGGCTGTAGCCCACGAACGTTTATGCTCCAATAAATTTGTTAGTCTCTAAGGTTGCACAAGTACTCCTGTTCTTTTTGTTATCCCCATGTAACAGATGGGAAAACGGAGGCAAAGAGATTTGCCTTAGATTACACAGTGAACCCAGAATGGGCCAGAATGAGAACTCAAGACCCTAATGGCTCCTGACCCTGTGTTCATTCTGCTCGTTCACACTGCCTCACTGCCTAGCATAGTTCTCTACTGGCTGTAACTGTGTATGCTCAGCATCTGCATGTCAGCCCCCGTTTTCTCAAACTGGGCATTTAGAAACTGACGAATGTACAAATTAGAACACTGCTTCTAAACCATTGGTATAAGTGGCTTGTGATTTCATAGGACAAAGAAAAGTCATTTTTGTTTCTAAAGCTTTTTTCTTTACTGAATTTCAAAGACCAGCTGCAAACTATGAAAACATAAGAGCTTCTCAAACAAAGGTCACAAAAATTGTTTATAATGGAAATTGTTAGGTAACCTAGCTACAGGGATCTCTGTACAGGGGGTCTAATTTTCAACTCCATTGAAAACTCCTGTATTGTTTTCTGAATGCAATAGGACGAAAATGAGAATTACAAGTGGTCCAGTAAAAGATATTACCTCATCCACCTTGTCTCTCTAAAGAAAAAACAAACAATCAAAATTTACGGGCTATAGAATTCACATAAACAACAAAGTGCTGTGTGCTTCCCAAACTGCATGCAAATCTAATGTAATTGGCTGTTGGCCAAATCCTCCTGCATAACTGCAACACAGCAATATTAAAAAGAAGATATAAAAGGGAAGCAGTTAAAACAAAATGCTTGAGAAAAGGAAAGTTAACAGGAAATGTGAAAAAACACACCTCTTCCCTGAACACTTAACACTTCAGCAACAGGCATTTTGTATATTCTACAGATGGATCAAGGTTCACTATAACCTTCTTTACCTTAGGATTTTTATTTTTCAATCAATTCCCACTGTTGCAAATAGTAGGTCAGCTCTACTAGTGGTGCCACCTATGTCTCAAAGCAGGTCTAACTGACACATATAGAATACATTTAGTTTTCCTCCTTCATATCATGTCTAACTGACACTTTTGTGGCACAGATTTTCAGGATCAAAGAAAGCAAATACCACACAGCTGACTTCTTTGTCACTGCACAGTGTGAGATCAAAGGCTGCTTCAGGAGAATGGCATACGAATGCAAGTAAAATTTACCTGAAGAGCAACTGAAGAAGGTCCAAAAGAGAAGCCAGGACTTCTGAGGTGGTTAGAGACAGCATGCCCATTCCACTCCTCTAGAAAGGGGGGAGGAGCTTGCTACATTCTGCGTCCAGCCTGCTGTGTTGGTCCAAGAGGGGGCAGAACATCATCCCATCAAACTATATATATATATATGAGTGCAAAAGTCATACTAGCACTATTACGTATGCTCACCAATTTCAGTCGAGTCTCAGTCTCTCCTGTGTTTAGTACACTCTCCTGGACTCGGGATCACCTGTTTCAAAAAGGGGCTTTCCCCAAGAGAAATGGGGGAGCAGCACTGCAGTACCATCTCCCAAGGGTCCTGTCAGAGGCAAACAGCTTAAAGTTATAGACATGACTCAATGGGAGTCCTGCCAAAGGAAACTGCATGAGGAATCAGGGTATTAACCTTGCCAGCTCTGCCCACCTTTTTGGCTTCACCAGCCAGCCAAAGGATGGAGGGGTCATTGTCAGCAGCTTGTGTAACTAGGCAACATTCACCAGGTAGACTTTCCACCACTGGGGGCCAGAGGCTGGATTTTTACCTTTCTGCTTGTATGAGCAAAACTTCCCCTACATTACCAACAATTTACATCCTTGAATTTTGAAAAGGTGTTATAGTTCATGATTGCATTCCGATATAAGATCAGTTATTTGCATTTTACTGGGAAGTGTATATAATTTGGTCCTGGAAACTTTCTAAAGGCTGGGATTTTCAAAGGATTCTGGAACCTAAATCCCACTGAAATTCAGTGGGAGTTGGGTGTCAAATGCCATTAAGCATCTTTGAAAATCCCAGACTCAATCAATGAGGATGAAAATCATGCCAATGCCCAGACAAGGCCCTATGCTGTGCTCACTCCCCACAAAGTTCAAAGTACCTCCTATGCAGTGCTGTCTAAGGATCTGCCGAGATAAAAAAGAGAGGCTGAGGTCACGTTGGAGTTAATAAACATATGTCTACCTAACCCAAACCTAACCTTGACTTCTTTTCGTAATCTGGTTGAACCCTAAGGGATCTGAAGGCATTTATCACCTTGAAGGAGACTCTCAGCATTGTACCCTTAGTCTGGAGTGTAAGTGGTGCAGAGGACCTTGGGCAAACCTTCTGCATTGGTATAAATTCCACCCTGAATGATACACTCACACAGACTATAGATTTACCCAAGAACATTCTGAATTTGAGGCGCTCACCTTGCTTTAGAAGTAAATGTATTACAAATGTCCACAACCAAAGTGAACAACAGCCTTTATATCTTAAAGGAGGCACCCCTATTAAACAATAGGCACTCTGAGAATGTTAGAGAATGAACAGAATCTAGATAACCCAATAGCATTTTAGAAGGGTTTACTAATTTACCTTGTATCTGAACTATATAAGGCTGATTTTCTTGAGGGGATTACAAAATGAGTACACTTGTCAAGGCAAAGTCCATTCTTTAAGAAGAGTGATATATCTTGCCTTTTTTTTTTCATTTATATCAGATGTTTAAGTGAAACAAATAGACATTGAAGCGTTAATTATATCCCGACCATGATATTATTAGATACGACAAAGGATACACAGTTTACAGACTATAAGTCAAATTTCATATATATTTTCCTAGAGTATAATTTTTGCTGACTGGGAAATATGCTGTATTGATTCGCTGATAATTCTATTCCAATTTGCCACAAATGGTTCAATAATGCCACATAAATAGATAATAACTATTATAATAACTAGGCATAATAACTGTTATATTTTCTCATCTTTTCTTGCCAATGGATCCTGTACTATCCAATAAACAAGACAGAAGCCCTTATTTTCTTGGAAGGTCCAGTCACCAAAGGACTTTTTTCCTAGCCTATTGGTAATTTTGTTGTGAAAAATGCTCTTTCCTACTGTGAGCAAGTTCAAACAGCAAAGGGGTGGGGGAAGAATATCACATTTTCTTTTTAATAGAATGAATAAAAAAAATCTGTTTTACTAATTCCCTCTGTATCAAACATTTTTTTTTGCATCTATGGAAGCATTAAGCAATGCAAAGGAAGACCTATAACATTCTACAAGAACTATAGAAATTGCCAGTCACTATGCCAGTGTATTTTATTTACACTATAGCTCTTGCTTGTAGTTTGCTATTCTTTCTTATAGTTTGTTTTTCTCTGGTATACTCAGTGAAAAATGGATTGGGACAGTCCAAAAGGTGGGTATAATGTTGGTAGCACAGGAGTGACTGTTTATGCAATGATATGATGTTAGAGTGGAGGTCACTATGCTAACACTTGGATTAACCTCTATGCATGACCAGTGTGCACTGGGTGATTGTGGATGTCTGAGAAGACTCTGTGTGATCATATATTTGGCAGCATTTGACCCAAACTTTCAAAAACCTGGGCAGGGTAAACAGAAGCTTGCTCAGAAACTTTGTGTGTGTTTCACCAATCTTTCCCCCTCTTTTGCTCTGTTCCATTACAATGCTTGGCAAATATCCAGGTTCTGCAAGAAGGAATCCATATACATCACTTTCATAATTCATGTCTGAACTTCTCTTTTATACCTCCAAAGTGAAGGAAATGTTGTGAGTTAAGATTGAAGAATTGTAGCAGAGAGAGAGAGAGAGATGACAAAGATCTGTTAGATCATTAAAGTCATCCCCCCTGGCCAAATACAGGATTTGCTCATCTTTGGATACCAGTTCTTCCTCATTCATAAATAATGTGTAGAATCTCATGAAGTATCTGAATGTAGAAAGCGAGTAGGGAGGAAGCCATTGCTATTTCATTGATTTTTAAGTTCTGCCATGCTATTATGAAGGTAGTAGAATGGCTCACACTTTCAGTGGTAGTTTGGATCAGTACCTGAAATAATATGCATGGTGGAATTAAGTTGTATGTCTGTCATCTTTGTGTGAAATGAGAAAGCCCATACAAGAGCGAGTCCATGCAGGCCCTTATAAAGGCTTTAACATTCCTCTTTGCAAATTATTTCCACGTAGGACCAAATCTGGATATATTGAGGTTGACTACAACAGTTATTCATTGTGGCTGAGAGTTTGGCTCCACCTTCAAAACTGGTTTGGAACACCACACATAAAATAAATGTATATTAAGGGATCCATAGGGATGTGGAACAGAGACCCCATGCTTTCCCATCAGCTACTTCAGCAACTTGGTCAAGAGCTTCCATCAGAGTGGCACAGTCCCAGAGAATCCAACAGATATGAAACCAACAGAGTTCTATAAAATTTTAATGAGGTTCTATAGAAATTACTCTGTACTCAATCAGAATTTAATAGCAAATGTGATTATTTCCATAGATTTTTTTTGAACTATGTAGGCCTTGCTGGAGCTCTAAGCATAAGTAAGAATATGAACCAAAGGCGGTGAACCAGAGCAGGCCTGGCCTTAGTCAAATAGCGACACATCACGTGTCAGCTAACCAAGTAAGCACATTTCTGACTGGAGAGGACAGTACAAACACACACAGATCTCTCAAGTAACTATGTAAACACATTCATAAGAGATGGTACAGGAGCACATCAACCCTACCAAGATAAGGAGGGAATGACAGGATAATGGATGAATATGCTTTGTTCTAACTAGCAGGTACAAGGATAAGGGTGGTAACTAACATCTGCAGTGTAATACTAACTTGCTTGTATCAGTGTATAAAAGGAGAAGTCCTATAAGGGGCATCTTTGTACTCGCTGAGGAGACAGCATTCTGGTGTGCTCACTGAGCAGGTACCGTGTCACAGGCACACATGTGTTAGTATACCTCTAGCTCCTATGGGGCGCTAGTACTGTGCTTTGTCGACAATAAATCTGGCCAAGCGCCATTACCACCAAACTGAGCCTGTGGTCTGTTCTTGTGAACAACACTGAGGTCTGTTGAATCAGTAACCTGCATTCTCTGCTAGTGTAGCTGGTACCGGAGCCCCCAGAACAGCAGCACTAAGCAGCCATAACAACTTAGCAGCACTTAACAACAAACTATCCTGCTCTGCTGTAGCTGGTATATTATTTTCTATTAAATTAAATAAGATTTTTAAAACCTGTAGAAAGGGTGTCATTTTATTTTAAATTCTACAGGACGTTCATAGAAGAGCAACGCCCATGAATTTACCCCCAAGAGGTGGTTCCAAAATCTGAAATGAGGGTAAATGAACTCTGACTGTATAAACCCAGTAGTAAGCTCACCAGGATTTTATGTGAACATTATGTGATTCAGCTATTATTTACGTTGCTTTACTCCCCTTGTTTGTTACATAAATAAAGATTTGAAATTCATGGTGTTGATTTTATTTTATAAGGAGAAAGGGAGGCTCAGTGGCCAATTCTAATGCACACTCACTTTTTTCCTTGGTGCTGAGTGACAAAAGTTGTTAAAGCATGCATTACTTTACATTAGCTACACAGAGGTTTGATTTTATGAACTTCCCTTATGCCATTACACTGCCGTTAGAATAATAAGTCATTTCATTTGCTTTCCTTACAAAGCCTGTTAAACTGTAGTAATATAATATTAGCCTTAAATCTTAAGTGACTGCTATGAATTTCTAACCCAAAACACCTAGGTTCACAGCTGACTCATTCTTCTTCTTTACAGTGTGCGTCTCCTCAGAGTTGTGAAGTACCTCTTAACCACAGAACAAAAACAGCACAGAGACTGCATGTTTCCCTACACTATCCTGCCAATGCACCTGAATTCCAGCTTGGAGAGAGAAAATGAGAAAGTTCAGTCTCCAGGGCCCCTCAGCCCTTAACCACAGCAGTGGTTTTGTGAGGTGGACACCTGTCCACCAGCAACTGCAATGAACTACTAATGAAAGTGCAGAGTATTATTTCACAGACATCATCCCACAGCTAATCAATGACAACACACTTTGGTCACTACTACCATGAGCCAGATTTCAATTCCCAAGCTAAACATGAAAAGCTCCATATCCCATTGCTAATCCTGTAAACCCTTATAATTTTTAAATCATTTTTTCCATTTAGAAGTTCTCTAACTCCCTTTTAAATTCACTTAGTCCTCTCCCCTTTCCACTGTCCCCAAAATAAAACACAACTGAAAGGGGGAAGCTGCTGCAAATTCAGTCCTCTGTCAAGTAGTGAAACGGGTGATAGAGAAGCATAAATATGTAATCTCTTTGCCATTTGTGGATAAGGACTCTAAACTAGTGGAAAATGTATAAGTTAAATATAAAAATGTGTTAAGTGTCTGTCAGTCAATAAAGCAGGTGCCTAATGTGTCTTGGAATTTGAATAATCCTGAACCTTTAGGTTTATTCAACCACATAAGATGCTTTTTCAAGATTTTTTCAAGCATGCTTTTTCCTTCTCCAATTAGCAATCACTCAACAAGCAATGCTGAATCACTGGAGGCTTGTAGAAAGAATGGCACTTTACCACACACTGTGAATTAGTTGCTGAAGTTGCCTTGGTTATGATGCATTTTGCAATATAATTTTTCTATTTACACATTTTCTTTACAAATACTTTTAATATAGCCCAGGTGCCTTATTTCCCCCCTCTCTCTCTCTCTCTCTCTCTCTCTCTCTCTAGGTTGCCTTCTTTATTCTGTGATGATTATTTTGGTGTGTCCCTTACAAGCCAGAAATCTAGTATGTACACAGGAAAAGAAAATTGCAAACTGCTTTTTGGACTATAAATAAGTGTGTTCATTTTCTCTCTCTAGGCAAGTTAAACTGACAAAGAAAATATTTTACAAAATAGTAACTGTTGACTTGCTGTACATCCTGCATAGCTGTGCTGGGAAAGGGACGATGATCCCCTCAGTGATGCACTGGCTAATGAGCACATTTGAGCCCATACTAAGTTGCAGTCCTGGCGACAAAGTATTTACAGTCTTACTAGACAAGATAGACAAAGGGTGAGAGAAAAGAATACAACATAGAAGCAGAAGATGGGAGCTGAGATTCAAGGTTACAGAGGAAGCCTTTGGCAAAGCCGGAAAGAGAATTCAGATCACCTGAGACCCAGTTCAGTATCTTACTTACAGGGCTCCTGTCCCTGTCCTCTGTTCTAATACCTAGCGAAAAGCATTTACAATAAATTAATACTGTTATCCAATTTCAAAAACAGATCACTGCAGCTGTAAAAAAAAGGTTTCGGACTCTTCAGCAGCAATGGTCTTTGCTTCATGGCCAGACAAGCTATGCAATAATAAGCTCAGTTGGACTAGGGACAGCAGCTGTCATGGCTTTCCAGTAAAGTGGGCTTATTCAACAGAGAGCCAAGAGCATGAGGTATTATCCTCCCTGAAGTTATTTAATCTTGATTTATCTGGGCACTCACAAAACAAAATTTACTGTTTTACATAGTGGGTATGACCCCATTTGGGCAAACAATCAAATATCTGGCACACTGATCCAGGTTCATTTTCTCCATCCATACTTTCCCCAAATCCATCTTTTCATCGTTGCTAACTTTTAAAGGCATTGACTATTCTGAAGTGGTTCCATGCACAAAAAAGCCATTGTCAGGAAGTGGGAATTCTGTCGGTGGACTTATGACATAATTTAATACTTCAGGAAGGATTTTCAAATGTGTGGAACATCTGCAGATACCACTGACTATTTCCCATAATTTTCAAAATCAAGTCCTTATGCTGTGATCCATTTCAGATCCACAAATTGGATAGCTTTTAGTTTGTAGCACAGCCACCCTTCACTTTGAGTGTAAGGCATTGAAGGACTTAATTGAGTGTTGTTCCGTAGCTATTTCTACAAATGGATATAACTTATCAATGAGCCTTGTTAAGTTTCAGACGCTTCAGCAGGTAAGTCAAAAACATGGAGACTTGGGAGAAGGGTTGGAATTTTGGGGGAGCCTGGGCTATTATAGCAGGGATAAGGGAGAGACAAGACAGAACTGTGAAGGTGAATCAAATCAGTATCTTAGATGTCTGTATACTAATGCAAAAAATATGGAATAAGCAGGAAGAACTCAAAATGCTAGTAAATAAACATAACTATGACATAGTTGGCATCACAGAGACTTGGTGGGATAATATACATGACTGGAATATTGTTACAGAAGGGTACAGCTTGCTCAGGAAGGACAGGCAAGGGGAAAAAAGAGAGGAGGTGTTTCTTTATATATTAAAAATGTATATACTTGTACTGAGATTGAGATGGAAATAGGAGACAGACTTGTTGAAAGTCTTTGGGTAAGGATAAAAGGGGTAAAAAAAAAACCAAGGGAGATGTCATGTTAGGGGTCTTCTATAGAAGAAGTGGATGCAGGGTTTTTTTAAGCAACCAACAAAATCATCCAAAGCATAGGACTTGGTGGTGATGCGGAACTTCAACTAATCAGACTCTGTTGGGAAAATAACACAGAAGGGCACAGATTATCCAATAAGTTCTTGGAATGTATTGGAGACATTTTTTTTTATTTCAGAAGGTGGAGAAAGCTACTAGGGGAGAGACTGTTCTAGATTTGATTTTGACAAATAAGGAGGAACTGGTTGAGAATTTGGAAGTGGAAGGCAGCTTCGGTGAAAGTGATCATGAAATTGTAGTGTTCATGATTCTAAGAATGGTAAGAGGGAGACAGCAAAATAAAGACAATGGATTTCAAGAAGGCAGACTTTAGCAAACTCGGAGCTAGTAGGTACGATCCCATGGGAAGCAAGTCTAAGGGGAAAAACAAATGAAGATAGTTGGCAGTTTTTCAGAGTGACATTATGAAGGGCACGAGATCAAACTATCTCACTACATAGGAAAGATAGGAAGTATGGCAACCATCCTGGCTTAACCAGCAGATCTTCAATGATCTAAAACTCAAAAAAGAGTCCCACAAAAAGTGGAAACTAAGTCAAATTACAAAGGATGAATATAAATAAATAACTCAAGAGTTTAGGGACAAAAATTAGAAAGGCCAAGGCAAAAAACGAGATCAAACTAGATAGAGACATAAAAAGTAACAAGAAAACATTCTACATATATATGAGAAGCAAGAGGAAGACCAAGTACTGAGCAGCCCCATTATTCAATGAAGGGGGAAAACAATAACAGAAAATGTGGAAATGGCAGAGGTGCTTAATGACTTCTTTGTTTCAGTTTTCACCAAGAACTTTGGTGGTGATGGGACATTTAACATAGTGAATGTCAGTGAAAATGAGGTAGGATCAGAGGCTAAAATAGGAAAAGAACAAATTAAAAAAATATTTAGACAAATTAGATGGCTATCTAATTAGAATTATCTTTGAAAAGTCATGGAGGATGGGAGAAATTCCAGAAGACTGGAAAAGGGCAAATATGGTACTAATCTATAAAAAGGGAAATAAGGACTCCATTCAAGTGGTCCACAGATAGTTCCCTCTACGGTGCATGCCTGGGTGGATGCACACAAGAGAATGAAGGGCCACTCACCTAATTAGTGGAGCTGCGCAGGTGTAGCACTAGTTAGGTGCCTGGATCTTGGAGAGGACACACATATGAGGTGAGCTGGTGGCCTCGGGAGGAATAGGGGGTAGGTGGGAGGGAGCAGTTGGGTGAGAAGCGGAAATGGCGGAATGGGACGTGCAGGGCTGCAGCAGCCAGAGAAAGAGGTGACTTTCTCCAGCGTTGCAGCTGCCAGAGAGAGACTCCCCCCCTCCTTCCCAGCCCCAGCTTGGGGGCTGCTGCGGTATGGGAGAGAGGGCACATCCATCGCATTAGAAAGGTAAGACTACTGATATTAAAATATGAGTTGTGTGCTTTTATTTGTAGAACAAAAAAAGTTTAAGTTTTTTTAACATAGCACTTTTATCCAAAGCGCTTTATAATAGTTAGCTAATGGTACAAACAACTTTTGGAAAGATCATTAAGTGGTCTGCCAAGATCCTCAGCAATTTTCAAGTGGTCTGCTGAAAAAAAGTTTGAGAACCACTGATCTAGAAGATAATAAGGTGATACGTAAGAGTCAGCATGGATTTGTCAAGAACAAATCACATCAAACCAACCTGATAGCTTTCTTTGACAGGGTAACAAGCCTTGTGAATGGGGGGAAGCAGTAGACATAGTATATCTCGACTTTGGTAAAGCTTTTGATACTGTCTCGCATGACCTTCTCATAAACAAACTAGGGAAATACAACCTAGATGGAGCTACTATAAGGTGGGTGCACAACTGGTTGGAAAATCATTCTCAGAAAGTCGTTATCAGTGGTTCATAGTCATGCTGGAAGGACATAACGAGTGAGGTCCTGCAGGGATCAGTTCTGGAGCTGGTTCTGTTCAATATCTTCATAAATTATTTAGACATTGGTGTAGAGAATAGATGTATAAAGTTTGTGGACGATACCAAGCTGGGAGGGGTTGCAAGTGCTTTGGAGCAGTGCTTTTCAAACTGCGGGTCATGACCCAGTACTGGGTTGCAGAATGTAAGGCACCTCCAAGGATTACTGTGGGAAAAAGTTAAAAAAAAAAAAAAGGTGGGGGGGAACATGTGGAACAAAATAAGTTATGACTTGGCTCCATCTGTTTTGTTTTCTTTCTTTGGCAAAAAGTTTTATAACCAGCCTTTAATGCTAAATTCCAAAAGCCTATATCTTTCCCTGGGTGATTTTTGAATATTTCCCTACTGCTGATTTCCAACGCAATATAGGATTCTAATCCAATTTTTATTCAGTTCATTCCACATATCCATCTATCTACTTTTGAAAGTGCAATATGTTACCTTTTACTTTAAATATTTTTATGCTATTACCTTTTACAGTACCCTCAAATCTAAAGAGAGTATGATCACTAGACTCTGGATGTTCAACAATGGATACCCAATTCATCACTTCCTAGTTCATTTCCACACATATAATCCAAAAGAGTCTCTGAAGCTGGTTATTCAGTTAAGTGTAAAAAAGGAAGGAAAGGGAGGGTGGGGGGAAGCAGCAAGATTGATTCTATCTTTCTGGAAAAAAACAGTCACTATTAAATTCTTGCTCTATAGCCAATATCAAGGTAGTCAACTAGGTAATTGCAAATCTCCATGATTACTGCATATTTAACTTTTATCCCTCGTAAGACCAATCTGTGTCTCAACTTTGAGAAAGTTGAGTGTTGATATAGCAGAGCAGAGTGCTTTAATTATAGAGCATCATGAAAAATATTTAATGAAAACAGAAAAACTGAAGGGAGAAAAAACAAATGTATTCTGGTTTTGCTCAGTTTAATTATTAAACAAATCTTACCAAAAGCAGAGACTGTTCTGAGGAAAATATCTTTGTTTAATGCAACAAAGTCAAGGAGCAAACTCCTTTTGCTCTGTCAAATTTATTTGTCTGAAGTAACTTAAAAAAAATATCCTAGGCTCTAAGTGTCCTTCCCAGCAATCAATCAATCAATAAAAAAAAATCAATAAAAAATCATAACAAAATTCATTCAAAGTTCATTTCCACCACATGCAATTTCCATACTGCCAGTCAAACCATACAACAGTATAATGCCTATTTTATGAAGTAATTGGAGACTGAGTTCATAAAATTGAACATCTTAAAATTACAGTAAGTATGGTGCATAATTTGATAATTCAGCAATTGGGTACATAACAAATGGTAACAAATGTATACCATGTGCCTGATTTTGATTTGTTTGAGAGAACTGCATCTCTTTTTTGCCACCAAATCTCTCATTCTTTTCAAATCTGGCTGAATGATTGAAGTCACATTTGGTAGCAGAAAAATGATTCATATAACCCATCATTTATAAGATCAATGTTAATAAAATTGAGGTTTACTGTATATGTCAAATCTGAATCCTTACAAAGGATAGCTGCTGAGCCCTCTCTCCACACCTGTTCAAACAGATGAACCTAGCAGCATGGACTGAAAGTCCTCACATCCAAGCTATTTTGGACCTTGGCAAGGGAATTCCAAAGTCAAGGGACCCTCCTGTAGAACACTGAAGGAATCTGTTTCCCACAGGTGCCGCCTAGTGGTTGGAAGAGCGAGTGACAGGTGCTCTTCTGTTTTCGTGTCCCCTGTTGATCGCCACTTCAGCCCTGCAGTGATCTGTCTCCTTCTGTGACTTGGCCACAAGTTATATCCACGCCTTCCAGTGAAGGAAAGGATCCAACAAGGCTAGTTCCTCTGCCATGACCCAGCCAAAGCCCCAGATTCAGGATTGTCTGAGACATGGGTGCTTCCTAGTTCTGGGTCTCTGGTATCGCGGGTTGGCTTTTTGTCTCCAGCACCATCAGTATATCTCGAGGGGCCCAACTTCCACACACATAATCCAAAAGAGTCTCTGAAGCTGTCCACCAGGTTCTTATCCATGGCCTAAATGTAGGCCGGAAGCTGAGTCTTGCACCTTGGGAGTGCTATGCAATTGGCTCCCTGGACAACGTCCTACTGGCCTCCCCACACAAAAACCTCAGACATGTGAACCAAATGAATCAAAGAAGAAGTCTCCAACCTTATAAATGTCCAGAGTCCATTTCCCTCAGCAGGTCGGGAATCAGTACTGAGGGGCCCCAGCATCTGGGCCTCCCTCAATGATCCTTTTGCAGATATTCAGAGCATAGATCTGCCCACTTCCACTGGTTGCATGCAAGTGAACTACTCTGCTCCTCTTTTAAGCTCCTCCTCCAGCCTGCACATGCATTCTAGGTGTGGTGGGATTGAGCTGCGTGGGCCCACAACAGCTCCTTTACCTGTACACCCCATCACAATCTCCCTTACAAACGAATGGAGCTGAAGCTTGAGTGTCTCAGCTAATGCCAGCTGTAGAGGCATGGCATGGAGAGAGAAGTGATCTCTCAGTTGGGAAAGTCTTGGGTCATTTACGGTATGTCTACACAACAATTAAACACCAGCGGCTGGTCCAGGTCAGCTGACTCAGGCTCACGGAGCTCAGGCTGTGGGGCTGTATAATTACTGTGTAGAGGTTCAGGATTGGGCTGAGCCCAAGCTGTGAGACCCCACGGTGGGGTGGAAGGTCTCCAAGCCCAGAATCCAGCCCAAGCCCAAATGTCTACACAGCAGTTTTTAGCCCCACAGCCCAAGCCCTGTGGGCCAGTCACAGCTATACTACAGGTCTTTTATTCCAGTGTAGATGTATCCTGGGGGTCTTAGTGATCAAAAACTATAACATGCCACGCTGAGTTTTAGCTACATGCTCCACAGTGTTTACTACCTCAGAAGTATCCTACTACTGTAGATCCCAAAGATGGATTTTTGTCCTAAACTGGTTTTGTGCACTTTGTACTTCAACACAGTTTATAACACAGGTCTGCTTTCAAAAGCTCACTGGGGATGCAATAGAATAACATAACTAAAACCTCAAAATACACATTAACAGGATTGTTTGGGGGCCCTGATAGCAGAGTACAGAAAATATAAGCCAGCTTCCAATGAATTATTGTGGGTTTTACAGTTACAAAGAACTGAAAGACAGGGGAATATTTTTTTGCTCCTGTGCTCTCTGTTAGTTTATACCTCAGCCTTTGATTCCCAAACTGTTGGCATTTTCTTCACTGACCATCCGTCACCCTGGTGGGAGTACTAAAGCCATAAGAGTTTTCTGGAAGCTTGGCCTCAGAGTTGCTGAAGAGCATTGCAGCACACTCCTTAGGTGGATATTAAAGTGTGATTAGAATTATTTTTTTTTACCCTAACAACACTTGGTAAATGTAACTTGATGTCCACTATGAATTGTATATAAATCTTGGATACTTTATTATTGTGTTTTGTATTTTACTCTATATGACCGTTAGCTTGGAAACACAGACTATTTCCATTTGTATGGTAATGAAGCATTATTTTAAAAAGCTGTTGAAAGTAATCAAGGAGGCTAATATGATTTTATGCAAATGACCTACCTATCATCTGCTTTTAGCTCAAACAACTTTAATGGAAGTGGGAGAAGCCTTTATATTAAATAAAAATCTATTTTCTTATAAGACCCAAAACTAGCCTAAAACAATGTGAGAAACATTTTTGTTATGTCAAAAAACAACTGTGGTTGGATAACAGGAAGAAACACATTATACAATATTATGCCACATTGTCGTCAAGATCAATAGGGTAAATGATTTGTTTCCAAATGAAAATGAAGTGAGATCTATCAAGGAGAGGAGGAGGAAGGCAGGTATATAGTTTGTTGCTGAGAAAAACACATCTCTTGGTGAGGCATAACAAACAGATTTTCAGAGATGTTTAAACTCTGAACTGAAGGAAAGAGTAAATTTGTTCAATTATGATATGCTATAGCTCTGCACAAGTAATAAAGACAGTCTCCATGCAGGTATTGAACTAGAAGTGTTTGTTTAAAATTATCTTTTATTTTGTGATCTTCTGTTTATTTTCCACTCCATACTAAATAAACATTGCACTTAGTAACTGGAACTGGGAACAGCCTCTGCCAGGCAACCCAAAGAGAAGGATATTTACTTCTGACAGGCAAAAGGAGTTATTTTTCTTCTCCCCCAAATAATGTTGCAAGGAACTTAGCAAAGGTGTTAGTTAAAAAGAAAGCTCCATGAAATGAAGGCTTAATGGACGTTAAACATAGGAGCAATTATGTTTTATTAATAGCACACTTCTTGGTTTGAATGAGAGGCTGGAAAAAGAAAGAGTTTGTTGACATCTAGGTCAGAGTAGACCAAGGGAGCTTACAGGCAATGCCCCAGGGAATGCTACGCTGTTTTCTGTTTTTCTGACATCCCCACCAACTGTAATGAAACCCAGGATTCATATGAGACAGATCCAGAATCCAAAACTGGAGAGGGAAGAGGGAAAAGCTGGAAAAAAGAGGAACCACTGATACTGTAGGGAGAAGTGTGGAGGACATTAATGATTGGCATTAGTAAGAGGCTCACTGTAAGCAGGGGAGAAAGCATCCCAGAAAGTCAGAATTTCACGACATTAGCCAGTATCACACTGAAAAATTCCGCATCATCAGCACAGCAGATTTTGTCCCCACTCCCAGCAAACCTCAAACTGCTCAGAGTTTTGATTCAAGTTACATAAAATCCAAAAGTTCAAGTATTCCAACTTCATCCAAACTATCCAAATCTCTGAAGTCTCCAAGATGACCCTGGTAATTTTAGGAGATCAGAACAGATGTATAACATCTCTTCGACCAAAATGGGACAGAAATTGATGTAAGACCAGCCTCTCTCACAATAATGCATCATAATTTTTAAACCCTGATAGGCAGCATAAAAAGCAGACATGAAGGAAAATTAGTTATAAGAGGAAGAGGAAGATGTTATACAAACATTTGCAAATATTTATACAGATTTGATTTAATGAGACTTGGGCTAGAGCTTGGGCTAGTTCTTATTGCCACAGGACTAGTTTCTCCATCATTACTTTTAATCTCTCTTCTGTTTCTTCCTCCTTTAAAAAAGGCATCTGAAATGTATTGCATGTTTCATCTTTTTTTTTCTACTAACGTTTATAATGGTGAATCTGAAATGTATAGCATTCATCTCTCCCGCTTCAATTTCTTGCCTCTTGCCAATTACACAATGGAGGCAAAGGAAACCTTGGAAATCATGGACTGACAAGAGTTCTGTAACTAGAGTCATGAACTATTTTCACCTTCTTTCCCCCATTTTGCATGGAGTTGCTCTATTGAATAAATGTTTAACTTAATTAATTATATAAAGAATGCTAGCTATAAAATTAGCACTTTACAATGGGAAAGAACAGATGTAATTAGAGCATATGAGTGGAAATGAACATAAGTCGCATTTGCAATAGTGAAAGCATGCCACCACAATGGTACTAAATCTAAGAAGGAACTCATTGTCTTATGTTCTTGTTCAGAGTGGGATAAATTAGAAGCAACTCCATTGAAGTTAATGGAGCTACACTGCTATAAAACTGACTGGTGTGAGAGACAAAAATGAATCGGGCCAAGAGTATCCATGAGAGTGAAATTCAAATATCTTTTGTAAACACCAACTTCAAAACCACGCAGAAGTGAGCTTTAGTCTACAGAGCTAGTTAAGGCAGCACCCTTTTGCTATAAAAAGCTAATTAAATCAGCACCCATCTGCTATGACAAAGTTAACAATCTCTCCGTGGTTTCTCTTTACAAGCCTTACTTTTGAAAACTTTTTTAATTCTACTGCTTTAAATCATAGCAGGCGAATCTTGACACAAATTGTCGTCTTTGATGCAGGTTTCACTGCCCTTCCACCCCATAATGGCAACTATCTTGAAAAGCTGAAGAACCACAGGCTCGCACCAGCAACATTTTATCAATCTCCAAACCATTAAACTGCCATGCATTTATTCCACATTTTCTTTCCTCTCACAGTTGATTTCCAAAGTATGAACAAAAGGTTTCCCCAGAGACATCCTTCCAGATTCATACAGTGATGAGGCAGTGCAATTAACACTTTGAAGATAAGTTCCAACTATGGTTTGTGTGGAGATATTCTGCATCTCTGTATAAGACATCTGAGGTTGAAAACTGATTATTATGGACACTTTGCCAAGTTCTCCCCTAAGTGACCAGTGATTTTGGGTGTCCAACTTGAAACACCTGTGAGGGGTCTGATTTTCAGAAAGTGCTCAGCACCTGTTCTCTGAAAACCAGGTCTCTCTAGGGTGTCTCAGATTAGGCCACCAAAATGGAGACACCCCAAATCACTGATTCTGAAAATCTGGGTCTTTACCTAGAAATAAATTATGCCATTTGTCAGCTATGAATCTAATGAAAAACCCACTGAAATCAGTTAGGGCTTGGCTACACTTGCAGATGTAGAGCGCTGGGAGTTAAACCAGCCTTCGGAGACCACATCAGGGAAAACGCTGCTGTGTGTTTACACTGTCAGCTGCAAACGCACTGGCGCGGCCACATTAGCAGCTCTTGCACCGCAACAAAGAGCAGTGCATTGTGGTAGCTATCCCAGTGTGCAAGTGGCTGCAGAGTGCTTTTCAAATCGGGGCGGAGGGGTGTTGTGAGTATGTGGTGGGAGAGAGTGTTTTGGGGGGCAGAAAGTGTGTCACCATGCTGTCTTGTAAGTTCAGACAGCAGCAGACCCCCCTCTTCCCCACCTCTCTCTCTCACATGCACTCACAGCATCAGCATTCCACAGTAATGATTTGCTTTGTCCCGGGGCAGATAAGCATGCCGGCTGTCAGAAATGGAGCTTTGAAGGGGGTATCGGCATACCTGCAGCCGAGTTCAAAACAATGAGAAGGGTGGCCACATGACTTCAGGGTATTATGGGACATTTCTGGAGGCCAATCACAGTGAAGTAATACAACACGTCATCCACAGTGACGCCTGGGTGTTTCAGCCTGGGCACAGCAAGCTTTATGCTTCTCGTGGAGGTGGATTACCAGGAGCATTCCAGCTGCAGAGTCCAGGTGCTGTAAGTGCCTTGCCAGTGTGGACGCCTCAGGAGTTAGGGCGCCCAGGGCTGATTTAATGCATTCTACCTTGCAAGCGTAGCCAAGCCCTTAGTCTTTCCATTGCCTTCCATGGTTTTGGATCAGGTCCCATGCAAAGCTACTCTTGACAAGACCCTGGCTATGTACTCAAGCTTCTAGCCTCTGCTGCTGAGGCTTCACCATTATTGTTATTTCAGCTAGTTAGATCAAAACTAGAGTGGGTATGTCATCATGTGCTGCAGGCACACAGGGGCAGTGCTAGGGGGAGGGTTTGTGGGGGCTAGAGCCACCTCAAAATTTGCCTTAGCCCCACAGCTCTGCCTTCCCCGAAACTGGGTCCCCCAACCCACGCATCTCTTACTGTCTGCGAGCAGTCCGCACTGCCTGGCTCCAGCTTCCAGCCTGGCCACAGGGCAGGCCCTTGTGGCAAAGGGGGCACCCCCTGCAATTTTCTGTCTGGCCCACCTCAGCCCCCCACTGGGAAGAGGCTGGCATCCCCTCTGCACTCACACCTCTAATTGCAGTGTAGCCATTGACATACCCTAAGTGACTAACTATTAGTTAAACTGACTAGAATGTTCCAAATGCCATCTACTGATATTCTGGTTTTCCACTGAATGAACAGTACAGCTTACTTGAAAAAATATGGGATAGAAGCAGTCATCTTAAAATGTAGAGTTCATTGCTAATCTACAGTTTATCTGATTTTTTATGTAAGAGCATGTTTACATTCCAAACCTAATACTTCATATAATATCAACTACATTTCCCTTAACCACAGCATTAACATATTCAAAGGACTTTAAGACAGTTCAATAAGATCTAGATGAATGATGAACAAACTGCAAAAGGTGCAGAGTTCAGGTTTGGTTTGGATAATTAATTATCCAAATCCTGAAGGCTCATCTCAATTGTCCAACCCTCCTAAGTCTATACAAAAGGACTGCTGATCTTGCAAAAACAGCCTTTTTTGTGCTATTTCCAATACTTCCAGCACTGGCCTCAGACAAATACTGAAAGTGAACAGAAATACCATTTCCAAATATTTCAGAAGTATAACAATGGATTGGACAGAGCTTGCTTAGAAATATATGTAGGGAGAGAAATGTTCGTATTTTATTCTGACCTGGTTCATCCATCCATTGGCAAGATCTGCCTGTTTTTTGCTGGCTGTCTTGAATAAAATTATGGTATCCATTCCCAGAAAATCTGTTCTGAATATTTTTTCCTCACTGCTGATGTTAAGAGGGCAACTACACTCTTGCTATGTCCGAAATGAACAACACTTATTTTTGCCCTTCCAGTCCTCAAGAATCTTACAGGTTAACAGATAACATCATTAAACGTCCACTAACACTTGACTGATCTCTTCTCCTTGAATTATAGGGATGTGTGTTATGAGGAAACTGAACCAGGTATATATCCCCTCCCCTGAGGTGTGGCTAAAGCTGGAATTTGGAGAGGATTCTCTCCTCTCCTCACATGGGTTGTGTCTGGGGTTCATTTTTGTGATGGCTGGTGCCTCCTCACTGAGCCTGGGGACACAGGGTTGCTGTCCCTTTGGAAAATGAATAATACAACTAATGGGCAAGGAGTGTAAAACCCAGTACACAAAAAGAATAAAATACACCAATGCAAATGAAGCAAAAGGAGGACACACCCGAAAACACCACCATCACAAAGAGGAACTCTATTGGAAGCAGGAAACTAGGGCATGGGGAGGAAAAGGATTAGGGTTAACTAATACACACTAACACATCAACACATTTTCCATCTCCCAACACTTACAACTTTTCCCAGCCCTCAGCTCCTTCCGACACCTTCCCAGGCAGAAGTTATGCTGGGGTTGAGTCCAGAGACAAGTGCTATAGCACTTTAAATGTTGGCTGGCTTCAAGAACAACAACAAAAAATGTCCTCAGAGTATCTTCACTACTGGGGGCGGGAAGGCAGGGTCTTCTCCTGACTCTCTGGTCTGGAGTTCTGTACAGGTCTCAGCTGACTCTCAAAAGTCGGCGTTAGGGTGGACCCATAGTGTACATCTGTATAAAGCCTGCAGAAGTGAGCCTCCCAGCCTAGGTTAAGAGAATTAAGCATGGGGCTCATGCTACTGCTTTAAAAATAGCTGTGTAGCCCACCCTCCTTCCTAGGCTTCAGAATCCAAGTTTCAGCTTGAGCCACAACCTCAAAACACTGTCAACAGAGCTATTTTTAGAGTGCTAGCCCAAGTTTGTTGACCCATACTGGGAGGTTCACTTCTGCAGGCGGTGTAGATATACCCCTAGAGGCTCAGTCCAGAGTTCCAGGAACTGGCGAAGTCCAAGTGGCAGTTACATGGTACATTAACTAAATGAGAAATATCCAACCCTTTCATTGTCAATTCCACTAGTCTATCTTCTCATAAGTCCAACATTTCCATGATGGGAATTGGGTCCCATTCTGAGCTACTGAGATCCCATTCTAATCTTTTGCAGAAATGAGCAAATTAATTGTTTTTTAAAAAATCAGCCTTTAGTTTCCTTAAATCCCCAGTTTTTCCACTACTGTTATTTTTCAGAATCAATATACTCTTTCCTTTTGCCCACTGAGAATATATTTGAGGAACTCTTTAGCTGAAAGAAAATGAGTACTTGTGGCATCTTAGAGACTCTCCTTTTCTTTTTGAGAATACGGACTAACACGGCTGCTACTCTGAAACCTGTCTTTAGCTGAAGTATTCTCTGCAGCTTGTTCAGTATTTTATGGTGTTCCTTCAATTATTTTCCCTCTAGCATCTATTTATTTGTATAGTTCTTCTAACCCTCTTCCTTACCAAAGCATGTGTGTGTATATATATAGATATTCAAGGTTTCTCATTGTTTTTTATATTATACTTCACATATCTACTTAAACCCTGTAGCCTCCATTGCTCTTTTCCTGTCCAGCTTTATCTTACATATTCTTCTGGTTTCTACAGTTGATTTCTAACAAGCTGTGATATTCGTCAGGGCCTTTGAATTTGTGCTAAATTAGTTTTCATGAAGTTCCAAAGCTTTGAGCGGCTTACTCTATTGCTGAAGCTCACAAGTATTTCCAATTCAGTAATAATATTGTGGGAGGATTGTGGGCTTTTCTCAACCTCTACTATATTATATTTTTTCCTGAGTCTAACCCCAAAGTTGCAAAATAGGTACAAAAGTGACTGGGGAGCTGTCTCATGATCTTCAAAATTAGAACCGAGCAACTGGAAGCATTTTCTGTGCTCACTGAAATCAGTATTATAGCTCCCATTGACATCAGTGATGCAAGATCAGGCATCGATTAGTGGAGCTGTCTTGCTAAAGTCCACTGCCTCGGCCTCAAATCCAGACCTGTTAGTTGGCTGCAAGAAGATAATCCGGCTGATTTCTTTTAGAGGATTTATGAAAAATTAGAGTCACAGCCCACAAATTACATTTAAAAATTAATAGGGGTCAAGACAAGGGTTCTCTCCGTTAAGTAAGTAATAAGATTTTGCATGAGCAAGGGTTGAACATGGAGTCAAAAGGAGAACCTGAACTTGAAACCTCTTCAAATTTCAGTGGAGAACACCAGAGAGTTCTACTTGGAATTGCTGTATCCAAACAAGTCTCTGAAGTTTTGGTTCCAAATCAGAGTAAAAACCAGAATAGGCCTACTTTCTGGGTCAAATGTATCATAAGTCTTATTAGAACAGTTTGTGTGTAATTTTGACACTCAAATATCACATTGGATTGATGTAGTAAAAGATCCTGCAGAGAAGACAAAACAACACGACTAGGCTTATAGAAATCTTATGAGATCAGTTGATCTTACAAGATTTCCACTATTTAGGGATGGAATCTCACAAAAAAAGCTTGTTAGATTTTGATGCCTATAAATGCAAACTCAATCTTGTTCTTGATTCCTCTTTGAAACTGAGGTTGAATCATATAAGCTAATCCTGAGTAAAACCTATCCAGGGATCTGAACACTGGCTCTTCAGCCCATTATAAATGATTTTTTAATAAAAGTTTGAAAATGCAAAAGAAGCACATTGAGTAAAAATTACAAAATGAAAGTCAATATTATTTAGGCTCCTAAATGACCTAGTTTAAAAAATTCTACTGCTTTTGAGAAGATAAGAATGAAGGCAAAAGGTGACCTTGAATTTACTCTTGAGCTGACTGATTTATCTAAAGCCAGAGATGTGGCTTATATGTGAGAAGGATACACAAAACTCCTTGTTGAATGGATTGCTTATAATAAATTCCATAACACATTTACCCAATTTTTAGGATGGACTAAAGCTAATCTTTCTCTTCCCAATCTTTGCTACTATACATGGTGTTAATAAGTACATTATATAAAGGAGCATACATTCCCATTCTTTTTGGTTGTTCTGACAAGATTTTGAAAGAAAATTACATGGTAAGCCATTGTTAGACTCTTACACACAAGCCAGCTGAAATACCTGAAATCCTCATTCAAGTGATCAGGAGATCCTGAGTGCAAGAATGACTGTGATGGGAGAGGAAGTAGTATGTGAAACTAAAATTTTGCTTAAGTGAAACAGAATGCAAAATTTGAATGAGGACTTTCATAAACTTTGTTATTGTTATACATACACTTTTGGTTGTATTTACAATGGGATTTGCAAAAAAACAGGAGGATTAAAACATTTTCCTCCTGCATAAAGGGACATCAAAATGCCATTTTTTTAAAAAATGGACTTAGGGAAAAAACCCTCTATATTTGCAGACATCAGCTACTATTTTGTTCTTATAATTGCAGATTTTGAGCACATTCACAAATACGGAATATGCCCTATTTGAAAATATTTGCCTTGCCTTAAAAATATCTTGTCTTACCTATGAAACGTATAGAAAGGAAGGAAACATAATCAGACAGGTGTTCAGCTAGAGTAAATCACCATTAATTTCAAGACCATTTAACCCAGATGAACAAATGGCCCTTAACATTTATCTTACAAGATGTTCAGGTGATGACAAACACAAAAGAAATACCTAGACTGATAAATACTGCAAGACAGAAATATTACATAGATAGAACGTAAACATTTTCAAAAATATCTAAGTGACTTGGGAACTGTTACCCTAACAGCATCCCAGAGCAAGAAGGCAGGAGCCTCACTGGTAGTGAGTTTCAACTGGCCTGACCAGCTGAATGTACCCCAAATCATTAATGTCATAACCTGTATCTAAAAGGTATCATTTGATATATCAATTGAAAGCTAATATCATACTAACTATTACTATTATTGAGTGGTGTATGTATGGTAGGATAAATTCAAAATTACAAACATATTGGGAATTATGTTCTTAAAGTGTGTCTGCCAGGCAGGGCTGAAATTACCCCACCCTACACAAAGGAACATGGTTCTGCCACCTGGAAGGTATTTGAAACGTACATTAAGAGACAGTAGGAATTCAATTTACATAGAAAGTAAACAGGACCATTGAGCCAACAAGAGGAGGAGATCACCACTCAGATTCACAGCAGGGGGAGGACACTGCAGGAAACAGATCAATTTGCATTTTAGCAAACACCAGCAGGGGGGGTAAAACCTGCATGAAACTTTCTTCACCAGAAGACTCCATGTTGCTTTCCTCATAGCTTGAATGAACTTCACTGTGGGGGTAACCAAAGAATCCCACGTTATCTTTCATTTAAGATGACAAAGGAATCTAGCACCTTGGACTTTGTGGAAGATATTGACCAACGCTATCCTTTCTACTGGAAAAGGAGATAGGAGTTAAGTGAGTTTATTAAAAAACTTGTTTTACTTTTAATCTAAACCAACCCAGTACTGTGTTTGATTTAAAGTTAATGTTAACTCCAGCTAGAGTGGCAAGCTCCTGTGTTTTGTATCTTTAGAGAAACAAACAAACAGATAAACATTAATAGCTCTCTGAATGGTCCAGGAGAAGGCTGGGCATTGCAGAACATACGGTTTTGGGAAAATTCAGGACTGGGGCTATTGGGGTCATCTTGTAGATGTAACCAAGGCAGGAGGAGGCAGTGGTGTAACAAGCAGGCTGCTGGAATCAGAGTTGCAAGTCAGTTCTGCTTAAAACACAGCTTGTCTGCCAGCTGGAGGAGTCCAAACAAGAGAGCTACAGCAGCAGAACAGTTTGATGCGCTCAGGATTACAGGGCAGGCAGTGACACAACCCCTCACAGTCTGAATTGCACCCCAGAATGTGACAGGAGCCTATGTCCCATTGACTTTTACTGAAAGTCAATTAGATTGGTGGAGCTATTTCAGCAAATTTGGTCGCGGAATGTAATCATTGCATTTAGTAAGGTCATTTTATCTAGCCATTCTACAGGGTTACTTCCTTGTAACAGCAGAAAATTCTATTGATTCTTTCTATGAAGAAGAGATTGGCAACTTTACAGAGCATTAACTGCTTCATTTTTAGAGAAAGGAAACTTGTTACAAAGCAAGTAGAAATATCCTCTGATCTCTTGGATGCTGGATACAAGATATATTATTATATGTAAAATCTTACATAACAAAATAGCTTTTCTTGTGTTGCCACTTCTGAGTAGGACTGCCCTTCTATTATATAAAATCTGAATTCTAGGTCACTTTTTTCCACCTTTAGGTATTAGTTTGCAGGTATGGGTCTGAATCCAGCAAGTTGACAAGAGTTTCCTGCAGATGTTGAGCACCCTTAAGTTCCATTGACTTCAAGGGGAGCTGAAGGCATTCATCATGCCAAAGGAAGTACTTGGAACCTTGCAGGATTGGCTCAGGAATTTGGATGAAGTGATTTTTTTAAACTTAAGTTTATTATGTATTATACTTGTTTTTTAAACAATTGGATTTTATACTGAATGATTTCATAAGGTTATAAATATATCACTTCTTGCAAGGATCATCTGGGAATTCAAATGTTATATATATATTATTGAGAGAAGTAGGAATGAAAGGCTGACTTAAAGGTAAAGTTTTCAATTCAATTTCCAATTCTATTTATTTATTTATTTATTGGACACAACTCTTGATAGATATCTATCTAAATATATCAAGAGTTGTCTCCAGGTTAAATAAATAAATTGAATTGGAAATTGAATTGAAAACTTTACCCTGGAGCCAGGTTTTCATTCCTACTTCACCCAATAGTACCATAGTATCAATATGTTCTTGCTTAAGTATAAGTCAGTCTGGTGCAGCTGGCTATTCAGCACAGATGGGGTAACTCTACCTTTAAGGTAACTCAGTCTAAGGTTTAACTTTGGAGTAGTTTAACTTGGGAGTCCCTGTTGCATGCCTATTAAATATGGTTTGTTCAGTTTATTTACTAGATTTTTTTTAAAAATACACACACACAAGCAGTAAAATAAACTAATCAGATAAATAGGCTCTGCTGTAAATAATGTAAATTTGGCCAGTTTTGCCTGTGGAGTTCCTTTGGGAGGTATGATCTGTGACCTACAAGCTGGAACCATTTCCCTGGTGTCTTAAAGCAAACAGGGAGGCATTGGTCTCTTATTAATTGAGATTCTTGTGTTTCCCAAGAGGAAGGTAGCATGTCAGCTTCCTTCAAATAAATAATGGTTAGGCCCATGATTGAGAAAACATGATCTCATCATGGTGGCAGTGTCACATAGTCTCTAATCATCCCTTTTTCTGGAAAGATAATGGAAGTTGGAGTGACGAGGCAATTTATGCAGAATTCTCAGATTTGCCTAATCTCTTTCATTTGGACATTTGTCTGGGCATGATAGTGCAACTCCATTAGTCTTGTTCATGAACAATTCTTTCCTAGCAATGGCCTAGGACAGTTGTTCATGCTGATCCTGTTAGGTTTGTCATCAGCCTTTGATACCATTTACTTACAGTTTATGTTAACTTGCTTGGTAGAATAGATGGTATTGTTCTGGACTGACTGATAGTTCTGCTCCAAATGTGTCTGTGCAATTGATCTTTTGGGTACAGTTCTGCAAGACCATATCATTCATTTTGTTCAATACATATGTTAAGTTGCTGGCGTATTCATGTGTAACAATACTACTACTTCATTGCACTATATCAACATTAATGAAGGGACAATCCTGCAACATTTACTCAAATGAGACTCAACAATCAGTCTCATTACTTCAAAGTTTGGTTTTAAAAGCAGCATTACACTTTCTATAAAGACCGACAGATGTCAATCCTTGATTCAGTTCCACTCAGGCAGATCCTTAGGTCTGTATACATACCCTTTGAAGTCACAAGGATCTGTCTCTGGAGATCTGAATGCAACATGGGATCCAAGATGCGAATACAACAATAAACAATACATCTTTATAAACTTTTGGATTGGTTACAGCTCCCCTTGTGTCTTAGAGGGATGTTTTCAGGCTTTGTTAGGGCCTGAATGTGCAGCCTTTACTCACACAAGTAGCCCACTTTAAATCTACATTTGAATGGGATTATTTATGTGATGAAGGACTGAAGGTCATAAAAAAGAGCAAGGGAACTGTTACCCATCCTAAAAGGCAGAAAAAAAAACATTGTATCAAGGTTTGGGTGCACTCACAAATGGGTGCATTTTTTTGTATTGCACTCAATGAAATTTAAAACCACTTTGCTGAAGGTTTGATTTACAGGATAGAAAACAGTAATCATACAGGTTTCAGAGTAGCAGCCGTGTTAGTCTGTATCTGCAAAAAGAACAGGAGTACTTGTGGCACCTTAGAGACTAACAAATTTATTAGAGCATAAGCTTTCGTGGGCTACAGCCCACTTCATTGGATGCATAGAATGGAACACATAGCAAGAAGATATAGATATATATATACAAACACACAGAGAAGGTGGAAGTTGCCATACAAACTGTAAGAGGCTAATTAATTAAGATGAGCTATTATCAGCAGGAAAAAAAAAACTTTTGTAGTGATAATCAAGATGGCCCATTTAGACAGTTGACAAGAAGGTGTGAGGATACTTAACATGTGGAAATAGATTCAATATTTGTAATGACCCAGCCACTCCCAGTCGCTATTCAAACTGAAGTTAATGGTATCTAGTTTGCATATTAATTCAAGCCCAGCAGTTTCTCATTGGAGTCTGTTTTTGAAGCTTTTCTGTTGCAAAATTGCCACCCTTAAGTCTTTTACTGAGTGGCCAGAGAGGTTGAAGTGTTCTCCTATCAGTTTTTCAATGTTATGACAAGTCTGGAACAACTGTAGCTTAAGAATGCAGTGTCTTACTGGCTTGATTCGTTTATTTATTACACACTGTTGGTGTAAATAACCTGTTTTTGAATGGCAGTGTTTTATCAGTAATTTCCTGTTCTGCTTTGTGTGATGTTTTATAAATGACCCTAAAAGTTTCAAACATTTCCAAAAAGGGGTAGACATTTCTGTGAATAAGAAAAGTATCTGCATTCACACTAGCCAAGATTAAAATTATGAGAGAGAGAGAGAGAGAGAGAAAATCTCTTCATGCTTCAGAATCAACTGATCAGCTGGGGTCAAGAAGAATGTCTCTCTGTGGTGACATATCTGAGAGTTAGATACACTGTGAGGGAAGGGGAGTTTACAGTTTCCTCTGAAGTATCTGGCACCGAGACTCAGGTTATCAGACTAGATGGACCATTCTTTGTTCCAGCAGGGCAATTCCTGTGTCCTTATGTTCATAAGGAGTTCAGTACCATCAGCAACTTTTGATCAGAGTTTTAGCAAGAATTACAAGGTGACGTTTGAGCAGACGTTCTAATCCATAACTGGAACCACTATATATGCATTCACTTAATGATGATCAGGTCTAGTTTAATGGTATAATCATTCAATATGACGATATCTAACACTTATCAGCGTCTTTTTTCTCACATCTTAGCAATAATTGTATAAAGTTGAGAATGGATCAAGAGCTTATCAAACATTTTCCCATTTTACAAAGAACAGCTGATTCATTGATTCTTTGTCTTCCATTTCTCCTTTGTGATAGATTAAAACTAAAGTTACCATCTCGTTGATGGAAGCATATCACAAGGAAAACAATATGAACAATTGATGAAGTGTCCAAAGGTAAATATATATGTGATAGTGATTCCTGGATGAAACTAGACTTGGGATCCATTTTGCAACTTTACAGTGGAAAACAGGTGTTTCTTTATGGGGTTGTTTGTTTGTTTAAAGAAAAATCACTTGTTTAAACTCATCTTTTGAAGACTGATTTCTGTAAATCATAAGCAGATATGGGACATCTTAAACATCACAATTTACATTCCAGCTTTCTACTTTATTAGCACTTTCTTTTTTACTTGTAATTTACTGTTTTAAAAACAACATTTATATTATTTTGGGTCAATCCTGCAATCCCTCTGCACTGGAGGAGGCAGAGACCACCTACTTGGCACACTATCCTATGGGGAATGTATATACTGGGAATACTTACTTCATTCTTCTTGAAGGCACATTTTTCTCTGATATGTAAAGCAAGATACTTATTTCCCCCCTGACAATTATGAAGGAAAAAAAAATAAAACCACCATCACATATGGTATTATATATAGTACATATTATATTCAATAAATCTCCTTAAATATATATTTTTTAAAATATCTTTTGATAGCACACACATAAAATTAAACTCAAAAGAACAGCAATATAGTTTGTAATATTGCACATTTTTATGTGATGGGTTGCTCATAAATACATACAGATAATGTATGTTACAAGAAGAGAATATAAATGGAGCAGAACTTTTCTCTAATCGTTACTTTTAGTAGCGCTAATAAGCACTAAAGTAAGTTACAAGGAAATTATAAGAAACTGCTGTGTTTCAAAATAGAAAATATTGGGTGAGATCCTTACCACAGCTCTAGACTCTTTACAGCAGGACAAATGCTAGAGTGAAGTAAATGGGCGCTTAAAGCCCCAATTCTGCCTAGGCAGGGGTGAGGAGGGGATGATTGCCCCAGTACAGGCTCTCTCAAAAACAATCTTGCAAGCCCCAGCATAGGAAGTGTACCAGAGCAGGTTTGGAGGCAGTGCTTCAGAACACAATACTGCTAAATTGCTGCACAGCACTGCCTTGGGGGGAAAACGATGAGGGGAATACACATGTTTTGGTGCCACATGAGTGAGGTTAAGGAACATGAGTAATAGCTATGCACAGGTGTTGTTTATCCACATATGAGCACTGGGCCTTTTGTGCTTTGGTTTTCACAAGTTTTTAGTTACCATATCTAGTTGCATGCTCTCTACAGAAGCCAGACTATCCCTCTTCCTATATGGAATAAATAACCCATAAATAACCCACAAGTCTATCTGCTCTACAGGACCATTATGCTGGTGGGCATTATGCTGTGCCAGCAGTTTGCCCCAATGCCAGGTAGAACTGGGGACATATGAGTGTCGGGTGTGAGCCAGAATTTATCTCAATGTTTGTTGTGCTTGTCCATCCATTCAGTATCTCCAAACATCTAGTTCCAGCATGTAAGTTATTTTTCCCCTGTCACACACTGGTACATGGGACACTAATTTTTCCCCCATCCCCAGTTGGAAAGCCTATTGGCTTTAGGTGGAACATGACCACCCTTTGCTCCTCTGGGAGGTATCTTTTCACCAGAGGCTTCTCTCCTTTCCTATTGCTTCTAATGTAAAGACCTTTTTTTCAGTTAATTGTTCAAAAGATACATGAATCCACTTATAATTAAAAGAACAGACATATGGGGTAGATTCTCCATTGCCTTGAGCCTTGTGTAGTCTTCCCTGTAGTCCAGTGCAACGTGGGTTTAACATGCTACTCAGAGTACACTTTGCACTGGTTTATACGAACATATAAGGTGCAGGGTAACAGGGAAACTGCCCTAACTTCTGGTATCCCCAGTAGACAAATTTGGTGGGGAGTACTATTCCCCATCCCCTCTCTCCCATTTCTGCTCATGGTATCCTTATGCAGAGAACAGAGAGGATCAATTAATAGAGAGACGAAAGACAGAGACTTGAGAGTCATTCATAAAGGACAGTAGGAAACTTGGGACCTGATTCTTATCTTGCTCATGCAATCTTCACACTACTGTAACTTATTGAGATCAGTGGCTTTATGTCTGATTTTCTGGTGGTTTGAGAGGAGAATTGGGGCATAGGACTCAGTGCCAGAAACTGAAAATTACATGGTATAAAATATAGAAAGGAAGAAAACAATAAAATAAAATGACAGTGTTTTTTTATCTGTACAGAAACAGGTATTTCACCGACAAAGGAGAAAAATCATTTTGCAATGAGTGTGGTGAAAGATTCCTCTTAAGGTTTTCATACAAAAGGATAAAAGGAAACATTACTGCACTGCTCAAAAACAAGACAGTTGAGCTGATGAGGGATGCACTAATCTCACTGCAACACTTGCAGGTGGAAGGAAACAGGATTTCCAGTACTTACTAATTTGAAAATGATTTACCACCAGTTGCTTCTAAACTGGAGAAATAAACCAACCATGTTCGTAAACTTAAATGCAGTTATCATTTATAACATTCACACTATGTTTAAACAAATATACTAATTTATTCCATATTATTCAAACGATGACAATATCATTTCTTCATAATAGGTGTTCAATAAGAATTACTCCACATTTGCATAACTCTTCAAAGAAATCATCATAGCACACTAAATTTTCACCTATTTAAAATGGATCTTTGATTTTTAGAGAGTCAGAACATGATGACTATTTTAATTGACTTTGCTTGCTCCCCAGATAAAAGAGGTACCAGCTACTCCAAGATAACCTTGGTACAAAAGAGGCTCCAGCTCAATAAGACTCTTGACAAAGATCTTAGGAAAGATACACATTTCATTGCAGATATTATGAGTGGACCAGCTGCAGAGTCAGAGCGCTCTACGCGCCCTGCCAGTGTGGACAGGTAGTGAGCTAGTGCGCCCAGGGCTCCTCTAATGAGCTGTAACTCGCAAGTGTAGCCAAGCCCTCAGTCTTGAGCTATTTGTACACTTTGAGTAAAATGTTCAAAGTTTAAGTAACTTAGGAACTTAAGTCTCATGGCATTTAAGCTCCTAAGTCAGGCACGTTTGGAAATTTTACCTATAGCCTGAAAACTTGTTGCTTGATTTCAAATGCTCCCCCTACCCTGCTCCAAAGAATGGTCCATCTAAAAATATCAGACAGATGATATTTCAGGAAGTCTTTGCTACATTTTTATGTTAATGGCAGATGGCCGTCAAGTGCCTCAAACTACTTTTGGAAGTGAGCATCAAAGAAGTCAGCATATTTAACTGTTATGCTGCAACACTAAGGATGCAGTAGGATATATTCCTCATTTCGTCAACCTCTGTTTTCATATTCTTAAAGTAACAACATAACATCTAAAAAGGGAGAAGAAACATTTCTATAATTGTTTCTTAATGGACACAGGCAAAGCTTATCAAGTTTGAAGTTTTGCAATCCTCTCCAATTTTAAATTTTAGAGGGTTTGTTAATTCAAGTTAAACACATTTTTCCCCCCTGTAATTTAAACTGAATGTTTTATTTTTCCCCAGGATGACATAGATTAAAGGAAGCCAGGGCTACGTATCGGGGACAGGACAATATCTACCAACAACTGGTTAGCAAAAGTTGGTGATGTGTCTCCTGTATTTATTTTTTACCTGCTCCTGTTTGTGTTCCTTTCCAAGACCCATCAACATCCTTCTTGTATTTTATTTTCATTCTTGCCATGTTTGTTCCATTTTGCACCATCTTTGTCAATTTACTTTTCTCCCATTCTGGACCTTTCCCCACAGTCTCTCCCAAATGGAGGATAAACCCAATGATACTAGAGTCAACATTCAAACCCAAGATGTGTGAGCGAGTTTGAAGTTAGGTACATTTCCATCCTGTCTTTAAATGCCTGATCCTTCTTCCTTTAGACAGTCTCTCTCTCTCTCTCTCTCTCTCTCCTTCTTCTTTTCTCTCTTTTTGCAGGGGCACCGTCAATTTATCTAAAGCCATGTGTTTGATTCTGATAACATTCTCCTATACTACCTGGCTATGAATTGTAGCTATACAGAGCTGCTAACTATGTGTAAGTCACACAGCAATTTGCATCGTTCACTTCTAGTGAATCCTCTTGTCCTAGAAATATATCTCAGAGAATGCTGGAAAAAAGGTGGGTTGTTTTTGTTTTTTTTTTTTCAATCTTTCTTCATATGTCAGGTTTTCTAAACCTCTTCTCATTTTTTATTGCTTTCCTTTGGATACTCTCCAGTTTCTTCATATCTTTGTTAAAGTGTGATACCCCAAACTGGACTCACTAATGCCAAGTACAGTAGAACAATTATCCAATGTAATTATACAGCATTCCTGTTGATGCATCTGAGAATGACATGTGTCTTTTTCTCAACAGGATCACACTGTTGACTCCTATTCCAAATGGTCAACTCCAACTACTTCAAGGGCAGGCATAAATCCATTATGGGCTATATATTTGTGCGATTCAGTACTGGGGAAACATTTCTGACACTAGCTAGCAATAGGGTTGTGCCCTGAATCATTTCTACTGTAAGCTGTTATAACCTTCTGTGATTTTATTATAGACTAAGATAAGACTGAAATAATTTTGCATTCTCTTTAAAAACAAATGTGTTGATTGGGCCCAGTGAAAAGCAACAGCAGATGTAAATGACCCAGGTGCAACTTCTCAACAGAGTGGCATGGAATTATAGTAATACGGTTTGTTTTGACATTAATGAGAGCCTCAGGGCCCAGACCTCTCACAACTCTACAAATTTACCAGTATGGCACTAGACATTAAAAAAGTATAGATGGTTTTGTCCCATGTAAATAAGTTGAAGAATTTATTGTCAATTGAGGAACTTACTGTTTACTATGCACATGATAGTCAGGCTCACTAGAGCTCCACTAAATGTGTCTAGTGCAGTATTTGAAAACTGATTCAAATAGAGACTCCAGCTAGGAAAATCAGTTAGGAAATGCATGCAATTAAGTTCAGTGAACTGAACATTTTAACCATCACCCAATGAAAGCATAATAAAAAAAAAAGAAAAGAAAAAAAAGGAACTTGTCTGGCTGTAACGGTCATGGTTAAAAATTGGTTAACAGGACTTCATCAAATTAAAAAGTACTTTCTGAAAACCTTTTACCCACTATTGTTATAAGTAAATGCCAAGATTAGTGGAAATTATTCCCTTTATTACCAGTTTGTTTATTTTGTGCATTTCACAGCAAAACATGTATAATCAATTTCCCTTCTTATTTTTGTGGGTCTTTCCCACATATGCAAGAGAGACAAAAACCTTTAACAGGAAAATATGATTGTAAAACCACATGATTTACAAAGACTCAAAGGCAGGTATATAACTTTTAACACTTTTTTTTACTGCCTAGATTTCAAGTTGATAATGTCCCTTTAAGAATGGAAGCTTTAAATTGTGCAATTCTGGTTATTGCACAGGTATATTACATCTAGTATGTTTAATCTCTCTGGACATACTTATGACACTCTTGTCTGTATAAAAGTGCTTGAGCCAAATCAGGAAAGACATTTTGACTTGACAGAGGCTTGCTTAGTCCTCCTATTGTAAAATATCCTGATTAATGTCTACATCATGAATCTCTATAAATTAAGCTACAGCTTTGTATCTGTTCATGTCAAATTTATATCAGGCTGTACATAAGACTTCAGAACTGCTAATTAAATCAGTTATTGCCCTGACACGTCTTCATCTCCTCATGTTGATCTAGATGGAACTTCAATAACAGGAGGGCAAAATAAAACTGCCTCACATAACAAGACACAACCTTGTTTTCAGTTCCAGCAACATGCCTACCTTGAACATTAGATACAGTTGCACACTTGGGGGTGGTACTAATAAAAATAAGTCTAGCAGGTCACACAGGGGGTTGCCTACAAATCAATTTGCACACTGACAGGCATCTGAGGGACTGAATAATAAAACTGTCCTCTCTGAAGACCTCTCACTAAGCTTTCTAAAAGAGAATAGGAAGCCAGGCATTGTGTTTTCATGTCACTATCACAGAATCATCAAAATGTAGGGCTGGAATTTACTTCCAGAAGTCATCTAGTCCAGCCCCCTGCACTAAGGCATGAGCAAATATATCTAGACTATCCCTGACAGGTGTTTGTCCAACCTGTTCTTAAAAACCTCCAATCACAGGGATTCCAGTATTTAACTACCCTTATTGTTAGAAAGCTTTTCATAATATCTTACTTAAATCTCCCTTGTTACAGATTAAGCTGATTACTTCTTGTCCTCCCTGTGAAAGATCTGGCCATTTTCCTGCAATATTCTTGGAAGACCTTATTGTATTGTGTGTGTATTATTGTGGGCTGGAACTGTATGTAACCTTTCTAGGGTAGAGATGTCATAGATGTAAGACCTGGGAGTTCAAAAGAGTATATTGAAAATGTACCAGAGATATCTGGATATTTGGAACAACAAATGTTAAGTTTCAGAGTAGCAGCCGTGTTAGTCTGTATTCGCAAAGAGAAAAAGAGTACTTGTGCCACCTTAGAGACTAACAAATTTATTTGAGCATAAGCCTTTGTGAGCTACAGTTCACTTCAATTTTCTTTTTGCAAATGTTAAGTGGATTTCATGGGGAATCCCTAGGAAGGAGTTAATGCAAATTCCCCAGCTCCGGTTATGCAGGCACCAAATCTTTCAAAATTATGCCCTGAGGAGAGGGTCATTATCTGTTAATTACCAGATATAGAAAAGCCTGAAAGCCAAGATCAAAGGCCTGAGCTGTCTAAAGAAATGGCTGATCTGTTCAGCTATTGTGCTGGCTCTGGAGCTAAGATGGATGAACTTGTAACCACATGGAGAACCCAGCTGTGGGATTTGAAACACTGAAATTTACCAGACCTCTTGGCTGGAGTTGGAGGTGCTCATTAGTAAGATTTTTTAGTATGTGTAGGTTTATTTTTATTATTGTTTTTATGTTTTCTCCATAATGCCTTTTGCCTTAAGAATTAATGTGCTTGCTTATGAATTACCACACAGCTCTTTCTAACTGTAGGCAAAGTCCTCAGAGAAAGCACAGTGCAGGTGCTTGTCTATTAACCACTCTGTCTTGCTAGTGATAGAGGCAGGGAGCTCTGCAGCCTCTAAATACCCAAACAAGAGGGAAGAAGGCATGAGTCTCTGCCCAAGAGAGGTCACAGCTGACAGCCAGAATCCTAAAGTTGGTGCCCTTGGTGGATTACATGTGTAGTTTCCCTGAAATTGTAACAATACCTTCAGTGGACATAGAGAACACTTGATCTCCATTCTCCTTACAATAGCCCTTAACACATCAAAGACTTATGTCTTCCTTCAGTCTTCTTTGCTCAAGCCTAAATGTGCCCAGTTTTTTTTAACCTTTCCTCAAAATAAAAGGTTTAGAAAACTTGACCTATTTTTGTTGATCTTCTCTGGACTGTTTCCTGTTTGTCCACATATTTTCTAAAATGTAGTGCCCAGAACTTGACAAAGTACTCCAGCTGAGGTCTCACCAGTGCTAAGTACAGCAGGACAGTTACCTCCCATTTCTTAGATAAAACACTCCTATTAATACACTATGATATTAGCTTCTCTCACACTTGCGTCACATTGTTTGCTCATATTCAATTTGTGATCAACTACAGCCCACAGATCCTTTTCAGCAGTATATCTGCCTAGCCAGTTATTCCCCATTTTGAATCTACATTTGATTTTTCCTTCCTAAGCATAGGACTTTGCACTTGTACTTAGTGAATTTCATCTTGCTGAGTTCAGACCAGTTCTCAAATTTATCAAGATCATATTGAATTCTAAACCTGTTCTCCAAAGTGCTGGCAACCTCTCCCAACTTGATATCATCCACATACATAGACACTGACACCGTGGGTGCTCTGGGGCTGGAAAAAAAATAGTGGCTGCTCAGCACCCACCAGCGGGCCCCTCCTCTCCCTTCCTCCCCCAGCGCCTCCCGACGGCAGCGGGCCCCACTGAGCAGCTCCTCCCCCTCGTCCTCCCGCGCCTCCCGCCCACCAAGGATCAGCTGTTCAGCGGCGTGCAGGAGGTGCTGGGAGGGGGAGGAGCAGGGGCAGGAAAAGGTGGAGCAAGGATAAGATTGGGCAACATGTTGGGGATCAGCATGGGGGCAAGTGCCCCAGATGCCAGGCAATGGAAGGGGTGGGGGGGGCAGGAGTGGAAGGAGTGGGACCAGCCCCTCTGGCTGCTGGGACGCTGCTCTGCAGTGTGGTGGGCTGGCGGTTGCCTGAGGAAATCTGATTGGGGAGAAGGCGGCTTCTGCTCCCCACCCAGGCTCGGGTGCTGAAAACCAGGGCAAGTGAGCCAGAGCCGCCCCCTCTTCCCCGGTACATTTCCAGCTCACTCACCCACGTTCTGCCGCCTCCTCCCCAGCCAGGTTCTCTCAGGCATCTGACAGGCTTCAGAGTAGCAACCAGGAAGGGCCAGCATTAGAAACGGCTCCCTCCTGCTCCCTACCCAAGCTCCAACCTGCCAGGGAGAGCGGCAGAATATGCCGGGGCAGGGGGGCAGGTGCAGTGAGAGGGCAGAGCACCCCCCACCCCTTGCAGGTAACATGATGCTGGAAGAGCATGGTGGCCCAGGGCTGCATGCAGGGGGGAAGGGATTGGCCGGGGAGGGGGACACGTGACCTCCCCTTTAGATTGTGCCCTCCCAGTATAGGGAGATACCAGTCCTCTATGTCATGGTGCCCTTGTGGGAGGGGACAGAACGGGGTGGGGAGAGACAGGGCGGGAAGAGGCAGGGCGGGGGTGGAGCAGGGGCAGGAAGAGGCGGTACGGGATGGGGTCTTGGGTTGACTGAGGGTGGGGCCTGGGATGGAGCAGGAATGGAGCACCGCCCTCCTCAGGAAATCAGAAAGTCAGTGCCTGTGCTTGCATATTTTATAAGCATACTCTGCACTCCATTATTCAAGTCATTAATGAAAATATTGAATAGTACCAGACCCAGACCAGACCCCAGCAGTACCTCACTAGATATATCCTTCCAGTTTGACACTGACCAATTGATGATTACTCCGAGTATGCTTTTCAGCCAGTAATTTCATCTAAACCACATTTCCCTAGTTTACTTATGGCAATGTCACACGGAACAGTGTTGAAATCCTTACTAAAATCAAGATAGATCGCATCTACTGCTTCCCCCATCCACTAAGCCAGTGTATAGACATCTAGATACGTACCTGTATATAGATATCTTTGAACTAAGGATCTGAGAATGCTTTACAAACAATAAATTTGGTAGCATGAGGTTAAGCTACGCTAGACTGTGAAGTAGGATTGTGGAGCAGAAAATGGTACAGTGGAGGTGAAGTATTCACAGGGTATGTCAACTCTGCAGTCAGGTGGTGTGATTGCAGCACATGGAGGCACAAGTAATAATATTGATTAATCTGTGGCAATACACAGGTCATGGTCAGGGTTTGCTCAGAAGGCTAGCCTGGACCACAACCCCGCTACACTGATATTGCTACTTGAGTTCGCTTGGGTATGTCCACGCTTTGAGCAGGGGGTTGGACTAGATGACCTCCTGAGGTCCCTTCCAACCCTGATATTCTATGATTCTATGTGTGCTGCAATGAAGATTAAGGAAGCCTAAGGTCAACAACGAGTCATTAGCAAGATCAGGAACAGGAATCAGGAGTCCTGCTTCTCTGTTGCATTTCTTGAGCTTGAACATCAAAGATCCTTCTCTGAGTGTTCCAGATGCTATTGCTGGAGATGTTTTAACTATGGACCTGATCATGGTTCCATGATGGACACAGGTATTAAATCTCTCACATGCAGAAAGGTGTTCAGCCACCTTTAACAGTATCTCCTCCTTGCCCTAGACCCAATGAATAGATGTCTGTGGATTTAGGGGAACTGTGAGTTGGGATGGGGAGGCATGGGGACTAGATGGACAGAGCCAGGGGATAACGAACACAACATACCTTATCCTTCTATTGGCTCTGCAAAAGATTTCCCAGAAAAATTAAGACATCCCCGTGCTGTGTGATAGTGACTCCTGTTTAAGGGGAGTCAGTGGGGCTGTCACCTGGGGGAGCCTTGCCAAGATTCCCTTTAGTCCCCTCAGGCAGATTGTCCATAGATTGGGGGAGGAGTGTTTTCACAGCAATATAAGGTCCACTGTCAGGACTCAGAACACTTTCCCATTCTGTGCACAAGGCATTTTCCCATTTATTTATTTGATATCCTGCCAATCTGAGGAATTGTTATTCTTATGACTTATGTGCCAACCAAAAAAATAACAATACATTTTGGGCTGGGATAGGCAAACTCATGTTGCCCAATCATAATGGGAGTGAAGGAAAGAAAAAAATGAAGTGAAAAGATAGTGTGGGAAAAAATTGATCAAAATTATTAACTCACACTTTACTTTTTGGAAATATTTTGTAATGTTTGCTTATTCTTTCCTCTTTCAATGCATATTTTTCCCCACGGACTCATTCACTAACTTGCTTCCAAAAATGTAAACACAACAAGAAAGGTGAACACGGACACTGTGAACTCACTTTCAAATGAATAATGGTGGAAATATTTTGCAGCATTCATCCAGGTCTACTAAAATCTCAGCACAGATTTTTTTAATGACTTTACTGCCATTTGTAATTACTTTTCTCTGCTGCATAACTAAAAGGGGCCACATTAGAAAAGGGGAAAATAAGCAACAGATTGCTAAGAGTGGATCTAATGTTTTTGTCTCTTGTACAGATATAAAATCAGGAAAAACTTCAATGAAGATAACAGATCCAGATTCTCCTCTGCTGTACATCTTGTATAGTCATTTACATCGGTACAAAAGGAGTGTAAAATACTAGTAAATAAAAATGGATTTGCACTCACTTTTGTTATGTTCATGGCATACACTGAGAGAGATAGAAACAAAACAAATATTCTCCTGAAAGGTTGAAACGTAAAACTACTTTACTTTTTAGAATCCAGAAATCTAACACACAACATCCAAATACAGAAAGACATAGCAGGCTGCCATCTAAGAAGGAAACCCTACTTACTGTAGACTGGCTCTTCTGCAGACTGATTGCTTCATCATCACATGCTTCCTTCAGAGCCCCCTAGCTTGTCAGCAAGACCAGGAAATCTCTTAGAATTTAACAAGTGATAGCTTGTAACTTAACTACAATTTTCAATTCACCACATCTTTGTGCTGGCACAAGTGACTACACAAGATGCAGGAAAATTGAAAAACTGGCCCAATAATGTTTCATAGATTCAAGATTCCAAGGCCAGAAGGGACCACTGTATAATTAAATAATTCCTAGATCATATCTTTTAGAAAAAAATACCCAGTCTTGTTTAAAAATGGTCAGTGATGGAGAATTCACTGTGACCTTTGGTAACTTGTTCCAATGCTTAGTTACTCTCACTGGTAAAAATTTACATCTTATTTTCAGTCTGAATTTGCCTAGCTTCAACTTCCAGCCATTGGATAGTGTTATACCTTTCTCTGCTAGACTAAAGAGCCATTATTAAATATTTGTTCCCCATGTAGCTACTCATAGACTGTAATCAAGTCACCCCTTAACCTTCTCTTTGTTAAGCGAACTAGATTGAACTCCTTGATTCTATGAGTATAAGGCAGATTTTCCAATCCTTTAGTCATTTTAATGGCTCTTCTCTGAACCCTCTCCCATTCATCAACATTCTTCTTGAATTGTGGACACAAGAACTGGACACATTATTCCAGCAGCAGTCACACCTGCGCCAAATACAAAGTTAAAATAACCTTTCTACTCCTATTCAAGATTCCCCTGTTTATACCTTCAAGGATCTCATTAGGACTTTTGGCCACAGCATTGCATTGGGAGCTCACTACTTCCAATGTAGAGTCCCCCATCATGCAAATATGGCCTGTGTTCTTTGTTCCAAGATGTATACGTTTACATTTAGCCATACTAAAAACACACTGGTTTGAGTTATTATTTTCAACATAAAACTCTTCACTCAGAGGCACAGTTGAGATTTTTTTTTCTCATAAACAAGACCCATTGTTTTAAATTCTGCCTTCATCTGTTTTAATGAAGAGCAAGTAATGAAAAGAAAAAGAACATAAGAATGAAAAAAGGATTCAGGCTTTCCAGAGTGAGAGTGCTTGTTCAGATTACTGGACACTGAGCTATGCCTACACTGCAGTTAAACACCCGGGTCTGGCCCAGGTCAGCTGATTTGGGCACATGGGGCTCAGTATGCAGGGTGTAAAATAGTGATGTAGACTTTTGGGCTTAGGTTGGAGCCCAGGCTCTAGGGCTCTCTCCCCTTGTGGGGTCCCAGAGCTCGGGCTCCAGACTGAGCACGAACATTAACACTGCAATTTTACAGCCCTATAGCCTGAGACCCGCGAGCCTGAGTCTGCTGACAAGAGCTAGCCACAGGTGTTTAATTGCAGTGGAGACATATCCTGTGAGTTGGAGACTGTTTGCCTCCTTGAGATCACAGTGTTCTTAGCAGATTGCTTTCTGTAAGTGAGAAATCTTCTTCCTGAAATACTGGCTCTGTTCCTATAGCACTTTGTTCTTCTGTCATCACACCTTCTAGTATGCGACTTCCATTTGTTAAAAGAGTATTACATTACCTCCATCCTCTAGATAACACCTTCACTTCCAACACGGCTAAGGAGGTCATGTCTATTGTTCAATCTCTTTGAATAAAAATTGAAAAGGCAGACAAACATGGCAGCTTTACCGCGCATCAAATGTACAAGCTATTTGTGTGGCTTACGGGGTATATTTTATTTTTCCTTTAGAATTTATCTAAGCTGGGTCAACATAGACATGAATCTACAGTAGCTGATGGAACATCTTCCCAACTCATTTAAAGCATTTTAATAAATGTGAATATCAACAGCTCGAAGCAATAGTAATAGCATCATCAATATGACCAGTATAATAAAATAGAACCTGTCTCTCACCTCACATACCTGATCCACCACTGCCTAGCAGAGGTTCAGGTTGGTGAAAATCCATTGCAATGGAGTTACATCACTTTAAAACTGAAATAATATAGTTGTGAATCAAGCCCAATATCTCCAAAGCTTTTGCTTAAATACCTTTCTTCTAGGGCAGGTTAACGAATTTTGAACCCCTGTGGAAAATCAGGGGTTGTTAATAGTTATATTTTATATAGGAAACTATTGGTTTTGATAGAACTTTCTGTTAGGGAAATTGGGGAAAAAAACAGTTTCTGATCAGGTCAACATTTGTTTCTGCATCTGCCTCAAACACTGCAGTGCATCATGGGAGTTGTCGTTCTGGTTCCCTTCTGCCCCTATTCTCCACTATGGGCTTTGCCATACTGCATCTCCTGTGATGCACCATAGTCTCACCCTATGGCTGAGCCACTTTGATTCCCATGGGAGATGCAGTCCAGCTGGGAACAGGCCTAGTATGCTAGAATGGGATCATGAAATACCTGGAACTACAACTTTCATGTGAAACCAAGGCAGCTCAAGTGGCTTCAGATATCAATGTCAGCCTGACCTGACATTAAGCATTTCATTTTGATCAAAAAATGCTGAGATGAAACATTTCAGAATCAAAATGCCATTTTTGTTTCAATAAGTTTTAATATTTTATCTTTTCATCCTAATTTCAGGAGAAAACAAATTTTGAAATATTGAAATTCCCCACAAGACAGAAACTTCATTTTTTATTCAGCTCTGCCTTATTCTAAAGGGCCCTCTTAATATTATCCAGTGTGAATTCTAATCTGATGTTAACCAAGTATATATATTTTAAGTTAAAGAAATAAGAGGTCAAATGAACTTAATTCTTCCTCCTTGCCTGTCAAATTTACAATGATTACTCATTTGGCAGATAGAAATCTGTAGCTCCTGGCACAATTTCCAGATTTAGATAGTTAATGTTTGATTAGTGTGAGGGGAATACATTTCAGAGAAAGCGTATTGCAGACAGGAAGATAAATGTTCCTGAATGTGCCCTTGTGGCTTTGTCTCTCTTTGGCATTGTAGTGACCTACTCATATACACTCCAATTACTTCCTCCCCTCCCCACACAAATTTATATAACCATTCACTTGGGACTCAATATACAGAAGCACACACCTCCATTATCAGGCACTTTTAGTAAGGAAGGGAACAAAGCAGCAATTATATTTCTCCAGAGAATACATTACGCTATGCTAAAATGAATAAGGGATCAATTGTGAGCTGGCCTATGTGGAAGTAGGGGATATAGGGTACCCCCTTGTTTCCCTGAGTGGACTTCTCATATCGTTAGTCACAATGTTAGAGGGATGAGAAACAGCAAGTATCTCAGGGTCACTGCTCTTCCTTCACAGGTAGGTGGAGAATGGGCAGGCAGGGGCGAGCAGTGGCATAACACTGGCAAAAGTGCTTATGGGATCTTAATAACTAAAACTGGTCAGGATCTCAGTTTTCTATCTCATCTGGGGAAATGGCATCTCCAAAAGAACAGCACCCCATACCAACACAGTCTGGGGTTATTGGTTCAGTATAGTCTCAGAGAAGAGAGTATCACCTGATGTAGCATCAATTCTAGAATCACATACCCAAATACAGGACTGGACAGGCCCAACACTGCTTCCTGTCAAGAAATGAACCCCTGAAGAATTTGACCAAGTTTGAAGAGATGATAATCTGAAGATATGAATCTAGTCTTTCTGGGCCAGAACCTCAACTGCGGCCAAGGGAAGGGTTGGCAAAGGTACTCTTTGTGTTTACTAATCACACTACCATGGTGTGGCTGATGAGTCCTTTCGGTGCAAGTCTGAGCATTCTGAAGACTATCATCATCTGTGCCAATAGCCATCAGGATATAAGGATATTATGGCCACAATCTCTTTTCTCTGGCCATGCCCCTTACACTGGCCACTATGATGGTTCTATGCACCAGAAGGACCCACTCTGCCCAGGGAATCTTAATGGGTTTGCATTTGCTGATCATAAAGCAGAGGCTGTGGAATACCTAACAGCCACTGTGTAGGCCACATGTTCAGGATGAGAGTATTCAATGTGCCCTTATAAGGAAAAGTGCAACAGTGCTAGTTATTATGGGAAGAATGCCAGCCACTGGATTTTGTGGGTTTTGACTGGTTTTTATCAACATTTTAACACTGTACAAATAATTATGGTTCAAATTCTACATTTAGATGTTTGTGTTCATCCATCAGCTTCTACAGGAATCACGCAGACATATGCAAGGACAGAACTGGCCTTTTGTATATGTGTATGCACAGTATCCATGCAGCAAGGAAGGGGGGAATTGTATCATGTAAAACTGAGCATGTAAGTCTAAAATGCAAAGCATTGTTTTGAGATAATACATATGCCATAAGAGAATAACGTTTTCTTTACTATCACTGACCATGAAGTGGAAATTGCATCCTTCTTGCTAAACTCGGCAGAAAGGTGACAATATGCAGCCACGTAAAAGTAATTGTTCACAAAGACCCTGATGCTGCAAGGTGCTGACCACCTTCAACTCCCACAGATTTTAAATGTCCCTACTCATATTCAGGTGGGCAAGGAATATGCAGAATCAGTCTCCTATTTTGCATTAATTGCATTCCATACTGTGTGCTGTTAAAACAGATTATGAAACAGAGGATTGACCTCAAGTCAGGCATAAGCAAATACTAAGAATGATGAAGAAATTAATATCCCATCTTTGCACAAAATATTTTTAGAAATAAAGATAGAGGGAAAGGAAATATGATGAATGAGAGCTACACTATAAGAAGACATACCTCAGTATTAAAAATTTGAATAATTTTATCAGCAGCTCTGTAGCAATAGCATTATGCATGGCTATAGCATAGTTCAGTACTTCATGTGAAAGTGACTCTAGGTCTAAGGGATGGGCAAATTAGATCAGATGAAATAAGAACCTTCCAGCAGACAAACTGTTTTGAGAAAAATGTTTCAGGGTTTTTTTTGATGGGATGGAGGAGGGGAAAGGCGATGCTGGTCTTAGAGTGAGAGGCCAGGCACAACTCTACACATTCCAGACAGACCACAAGTTGCACCAGTATTCAGGACAATTCCAGTCATATTTCTCAAACCCCAAAATTCATAAACACCCAGATATCTGAACCAACTCAAACTCCTCTGCTCAAGCTAGATTGTGACCTACTCCTACAAGGGGAAGGAGATAATGAAAAGAGTTCAGAAATCTTAGTGCAGAGGTCCATCTCATCTGCATTCTTTGCAACCACCTGAGCAGCAGGACTGTGTGCTTCTAGCACCACCCTTGAAAGGGATGGGGCCATAGCAGCTAAGGAGCCACATGGCACTTTCTTTAGGGTAACAGGTTGTAAGCAGCAAACAGGCTTCACCTGTGCAACAGGTTTAAGGAGCACTGGGTTTCGGAGAACCACAGTGCCCACTTGGAACAGTCTCTGACATCTCCCAAGACAATTTTGTGCAAAAATAACTCTTGCAAAGTTTATACACATCAAGTGAAAATTAGAGAACAGAGTCAGGATAGAGTAACCTTAACATCACATTCTACTTATATTTTATTGCTATATTTTAGAAACTGAACTTTTTGGGCTGGTGGACAGTTTTGGAGAAACTGAATTGTCACCTAATAGCAACCGACTCGAATGAGTCAGAAAATGAATGTGACTACGCAGTACCTGGGTCATTGTAGAAACTATATGTGCAATTAAAATGCTAATAATGAATAATTAAAATATATCTAGCGTGTACATTAAAATGGGACATGGATCATATAAGCCTCTCTCAGGAAATCAATGCCTTTTCTTCAGCTATATCAATACATTTAGAGGGGCAAAGGACAATGCTTTTTATGTCTTGATTCATTTAAAAGAGGCATCACTTACAGTCTGGGAGATTATTATTAAATTTAATTTACAGAGCTAAATCCAGATTCTGCCCCCTGTGTAACCACGTTCATTCCAAAGAGATGCAGTGATATAAGAGAGCAGAATTTCCTTCTAGACTAGAGAAGAACAGAATCAGGTCACCTGGACATATTTTGAACCAACGTATAAAATATTTGACTACATTACTTCAGGCATTAGCATTCATAGAACTACATCAAGGGTAAATCAAATGAACAGAAGTGAATTTTTGCCTCCAGCTCAGTCTCTAGAGCTGGCCAAGCAGGCACCTTTCAGAAATTCTAAAATCTACTGAGGGAAAATAAAATGTGACACAAATGACAGAAGCAGTAGCTGAGTTTCATCTGGCACAATTTTTACTAGAGCACAAAGGGTCAAGCCACTATTTGCTTTTCCAATAAATGAAATAAAAACCAATGATGAGAAAGAAACAATTTCAACAATGGTAGTGGACCTAGTAGTACTCATACCTATGCTGCATCTCTTTAGCATCAAGAATTCTGGAAAACCCTGGTTGTTGTGAGGAGTCAATTACATAACACCACAAAAAGACATGAATACATGCCTCACTGCTAAATTCATTTATATTGCTACTGGAACATCTCAATGTGAGTCAGAGTACAGGCTGCTGCTGTTTCTGATTCAATGAAAACTGAATGGTATCAATGCTCACTATTTCAATGCCTCACCTTCTGCTCTTTTGTGTGTGTGCAATCAGCATGGCAGATGAGTCACCAAAGGGTCACTTTTAGGGCCAGCTGCCTGTATTGTCTGCCGTTAGTGATGAGTCCTGTAATAAAAATGACTCAAAAATTCCAACAGCCATGCTGGTTATTCCATCTTGGCTTTTTTTTCTAACCTTTTCATGTTAAATATTTACTTATAAAGAAAAAAACTCTGGCTGAAGAGTTTTAGGATAAAAATCATGTGGAGTAAACTAAAAAGACTAATATGTGTTTTAAATAAGTGTGTAACCTCCTACTATTAATTTAAATAAACAAGACAGCAGGATCAATAGTTTGAGCATGGTACAAGTGGGCAGGTTCCTGTTGATAGCCTTGTTACACCACTTCTGCCCACACAGGATATGTCCATACTGAAGCTGGAATTTCCAGTTTAGGTAGACATACAAGACCTAGCTTTGATCAAGGTAACATGCTAAAAATAGCAGCGTAGCCATAGTGGTGTAGGCCCAAGTATACACCTAGGGTTTTAGATGGGGTTGTGTGCAGGGCAGCTAGCCCATCCTGCTGCCCATGCTATCACAGCTACACTGCTATTTCTAGCATGCTAACTTGATCAGATTTAGCATGTGTATGTCTACCGAAAACGGAAATTATACCTCCACCCCCAGTGTAGAGTCATACCCTAAGAGTCAGTACTCAGCACTCACAACTGGGGTTGAACCTGTGAAAATGATCAGCATCCAGCAGCTTCAGCTCAGAATGAGAACTACTGAGTCCTGAGCATTTCTGACAATCTGGCCCCAAATGTGGGAACTGAGTCCTTCTGGAAAGCGTGGATTTAAATGAGTAAATTGCAGTCTTTTCCCACAACCACTGAATGCCAAATTGGACCAAGTAATGTTATTTTACTCAGCAAACTATAGTGGCTTGAAGCAAAGAAGAGGGCATTAGCCATAGTCTCCTTTTAGAGCTGCTAGTATCTATGGAAGCTTTAGGAGCAGAGGGTCCAGAGCTTGTGGATGCTCCCCAGCCATTCTAACTTAGGGGTCAAGAAGAGTGGGAAGTTCCTCGTACTGCTCGCATGCCACATGAACGGCATGCGGGGGCTGACCACAGTCAAGCCCATAATTTGATTTGATTAAATAAGATCCCCCCCAACCTCTAGATGCTTATTTTTAGTGGCCAGTAGGGAACAATTGCCTTTCTTGGGGCCTCCAACTTAGAGGCTTATCACTGGGTTTTTACCCTTTGGAAAGTGCCCATTCTTGAGCTTTTTTTGGGAGGGTGGGGAGTGAGGGTGAAATTTGTTATGATCTCTCTGGGGGATGAATTTGAAAGGGAAAGAATGGGAAAGCAGGTGCCTTAGGACACTGGACTGGGACTCAGAAGACATTGATTCTATTCCTGGCTCTGCCACTGACCTGCAGTGGACTTAGTCAAAACATTTTTCCTCTCTATACCTCTGTTTTCCCTCTTACCCTTCAGTCTGTCTTATCAATTTAGCCTGTAAGTTCTGTGTTTGTACAGCATCTAGCACAATGGGGCCCCAATCTTTGTTGAAGCTTCTAGGTACTGCAATAATACTTATGAGAATATTGGGGGTTAAGTTGTGAAACTGAGTCACAAGTCCACCCAATTTAGGCTTAATCAATTTTTGCCTTTATTTATACCATTTCAGGCAGACTTTCACTCGTAGTATCTGAATATATATTTATTCCAGACCATAACAGACAAGACAGAATAGGTAGAGGGCCCAAGTTACCACATTCCATAGTATTCAACTTTTCTCCAAACAGATTTTAGCATATCACTCATTTGTTTTTTTAAATGTAACCCATACATTACACACGTGCAAGCTTAAATTTACCTAACTTCTGGACTGTTTGCTGTTTATGCAGTTATGTTGTTATGCAGTCATGTTTCTTGTGTCACCCTGTTCCTGGATTTTCCCAGTAAAAGTCTTCTTGGTCCTAGGTGTTTTTAACCACAAAACTTCCAGCACAATGTTACCTTCTTTCTGTCAGCATTAGCATAATTTTGAGTAGATCAACAATTCTGTGAAAAGAACTGGCAATACCACACTTATGTCAGCAAAACACTTGTCCCTAATCTATACCCATTCCCTACCCATAATTACAAATAATTAAAATATAGTTATCAAATATATTAATCTTACTATTAGCAACCCTCTATTTCCATATTTCAATATTATAATTAATGTGGGTATATCCGCATACCCCCTTAATATATTAGGAAGAGGGGATGGAGAACACACAGATTCTTTGATATCAACATTTCTTTATCTGTGGCAAACTTGGGTTTTTCAGGGGACTTTTGCCACTCAGAAGCCAAAGCCTTATATTTGTACAGTGCCAAATCTTCTCGGTGATTTTCTTGTTACAAATTCTGAGGTGTTTTAGGACCTTGATATTTAGTTGCTGTTAATAAACAACAAGAATGAATCATTATATTACCTCAATCTGGATTCTAGCTTTCCTTAAGTACTTAATTTTTAAATGAACAATGTTCCCTTCCCAAAATATTAACTGTTGTTACTGAATTGCCTTGTGCCTTTTTGTACCACAAACCTCAAGAAAATGTGAAAGATCCTCTACCAAGCATACTGGAACATTATCTCTTTGTATCTCTAAAGAATTGCACTCAGATGTAAGAGAAGGTTTTCTTTTAAGAGACAAAGGAGTGCCTTACTCCTCCTGTGTGAACTTAAGAAAAATGTTGAAAGTCTTTCACTGTCTGATATCAATTCTTAAATAAAGAAGTCTCTAATCAAGCTCTAGTGAAGTCACTTTGAGGGTGATAAATATATATTGGTAGCAAAGAAAGGAGCTGGTCAGCAAACAATGAGGTACACCTGAGGTAAATTCTATCAAAGGTGGGTAAAGTTCTGTGCATCTGGTGGAAGAAAGGCACATTTTGGAATATTCTGTTACATGAAAGATAAATCTGCTCAAATAAGAAAGATACCCCTGTCTGTCAGCCTCTCTCTACATAAAAGTACCACATTTAGTTCATGATGTTACGAAGGTTTATATTATTTACTCTTTGTCACTATTTGAACACCAGCGGGTATTGGTAGAAATGTTTCTGAATGTCAAAAATTTCAGATATGAAACATAATTTTACGCTATATGACTCTGTGTCTGAAAAATTACACTAGAAATTGCATCAGTTGTTACTCACACTCCATAATTCTTCCTTTTAGAATGCCTCTCCTGCCTTCTGGGAGCAAACACAGTACCATGTGACATAGGGAATTAACCACACAAAGGGTGAGCACCTAGAAATGGGCCCTGATTTTGCAATTTACAGTGTTCAGATGCATGGACATCCATCCCTGTGTGTGAAGGGCCACTCAGATTTGTGAATCTGCAGGGTACTGCTTGGGCTATGTACATTGCAGAATTGTGACTATTAGTTTGCAACCAACCCATAGTCTGTAAATGATTTTGCTGAACAAGTCAATGAATACTTAAAATGTCTTCTAAAAAACATCAAGATTGGTTTGGGAATGACTCAAAAGTGATTAAAGTCTCAATGAACATAAAACAGTGAATAACTTGAACAGCTATAAACATAACAACTGGGAAATGAAAGAAACAAGATACATTGATGTGAAGAACATGGCAGATAGCTATACTTTTTTTATGGGGAAAGCACCCATTTGTTCTGTGTGCAGTGCATAGCACAACGGGGTCCTGGTCCATGACTAGGCACTATGGTAATGCAACAAAAAATAAATAATATATTGATTATCACGAAATTCACTACAGGGGTGCAAAGAGTTACCTCAGTTCTAGGTGGTTTTACATATCTGCAGGATAAATTCAATCAGCCTTATTTCAACAATATAGGTGTCAGTTCCTTTGAAAGGTTATCCCCATCACACACTGATCAACAAGCTGGTTGATAACATGCAAGGGAGAGGGGAGAATATTCAAGCAGGAAATCCTTAAACAAAAAACTTTGACATTCTCTCTCTGCCTGTTTAAATGTGTTAAAAGCCTCAGGCTGCACAAAAACGTACTCTAACTTGGTCCCCAGAAGAGTGAAGGGATCAGGGCTAAGTCAGGCCCATCTAAGGGTCTGTCTACACGAGAGCTGAAAGATGTAATTTACAGCTCAAGGAGACATGCCTGCGATAACTCTGATCGAACGAGTGTGCTAAAAATACAAGTGTAACTGTGGCAGCAGGAGTGGCAGAAGGGAATAGCCACTCCAAGTACAATCCCATCCAAGACTCTACGTTCATTCTCAGGGCAACTAACTCCTCCCACCACTCATGATATCACAGTTATACCTCTAATTTTAGCATGCTAGCCTGATCACAGCTAGCACAGGTATGTCTCCTCAATCTGGAAATGATACCTTCGAGCTCTACTATAGAGACATCTATAGTCTTGAGGGGAACACTAACCATAGTGTGGCAAGGTACCTCCTTCCCTCGTCAGCCTAGCGTTTCAGCCTCTATTGGTGGGAGATCTGGAATAAATCAGTCCTACTCCGGAGGGTTTTTATTTCTCTGGTTAATTATTTTCAATATTTACAGAGTTGGCCTCAAGTAGTGCTCTTCAACCAAACAAAAGAAAAATTCATAACACAAAAAAAAGGAATTCCTTTCCCTTCCTCCTCTCCAGGCTACTGACTTATTATGCTGGCTTCTGGGTGTCAGTCCTTCCCCAGTCAGTTGGCTTGGTTGCTTCCTGTATACAGAGGACAGCAGCCTTCTACCCAGGAGAGATCTTTTATCCTCAATGCCACTAACCCTGCTGCAGCCTGTCTCTCATCTCTCCTCCTCCTCCTCTCACCAGAAGAGAGGTTTTTTTAAGGTCACAGGCAGTCCTTAATTGGACTCAGGTGTCTCTAGTCAATCTGAGGTAACCTCTTTTCATAGGGAGAAGGGTCTTTACCATTCTAGAGCTGATATAGCTGACTTCTACCACTCTCTGTCACAATAGGCAAGACCATATAAATGTAAACATTTTATAATCTTAACCCTTTTCTCTTTGATTGCTATGTCCCGATGGATAAATACTTTATTTTGGAGAGGGTATTCAGTGATACTGCCCTTTCATACTCTCCAGAGATCCCAAAGGGAAGTCTATAGCAGCAGCCAAAGTCTACAGCAGCAGCCTGGTCCTGGTAAGGAAACGCTGTTAGTAAGGAGTGGTGCTATGTCATCGAGACCCAGTGCAAAAGATGTCATGAATCACAAGATTCCACTCAGAGAAGTGCACATGCAGACCTGTCATTGAAGGGATGCCTGCTTAGAGAGAAACAGAAATTGATGAAAGGTATACTTAGTTCTGGTACCGTGACAATTGAGAACATGGGAAAGGAGCCCTAAATGGAGGACATCCTCTCTCTCTGCCTGTTTAAATGTTTCAGCTAGATATAGAAGGATAACTGGGAAAGTTATTAGCAATAAAATTCAATTTGGTTCTGACACTCACTATTTATTCACAAGCAAGTACCTAATTTGAATTTTATGTAGCTGATGGAAGCCAAGCCAGTTTGATCAAATAAAGCCCAATGGCTATACAAATTATTATTGTTTTTTTTAAACACCTGTTTAAAATCCTGCACTTAACCTACTTCTTTGCACCTACATGTATATTGTGCAGTTGAACAAGTCTTATATGTAACTGAGACATTATTAACGGCACACGAGCAAACTATCCCCCTGCGTAGGAAAGATGGGAAGTATGGCAAAAGACCACCTTGGCTTAACCAGAAGATCTTCAATTATCTAAAACTCAAAAAAAGAGTCCTACAAAAAAGTGAAAACTAGGTCAAATTACAAAGGATGAATATAAACAAATAACTCAAGTATTTAGGGACAAAATTAGAAAGGACAAGGCACAAAACAAGATCAAACTAGCTAGAGACATAACGGGTAACAAGAAAACATTCTACAAATACATTAGAAGCAATAGGAAGACCAAGGACAAGGTAGGCTTGTTATTTAATGGGGGGTGGGGGATGGAAACAATAGCAGAAAATGTGGAAATGGCAGAGGTGCTTAATGACTTTTTTGTTTCAGTTTTCACCAAGAAGGTTGGTGGTGATTAGATGTCTAACATAGTGAATGCCAGTGAAAATGAGGTAGAATCAAAGGCTAAAATAGGGAAAGAACAAGTTGAATGTCTTCAAATCACCAGGGCCTGATGAAATGCATCCTGGTATACTCAAGGAGCTGACTGAGGAGATATCTGAGCCATTAGTGATTATCTTTGAAAAGTCATGGAAGACAGGAGAAATTCCAGCAGACTGGAAAAGGGCAAATGTAGTGCCAGTCTATAAAGAGGGACATAAAGACAACCTGGGGAGTTACAGACCAGTCAACTTAATTTCTGTACCCGGAAAGATAATGGAGCAAATAATTAAGCAATCAATTTACCAACATCTAGAAGATAATAAGGTAATAAATTACAGTCAACATCGATTAGTCAAGAACAAGTCATGTCAAACCAACCTGATAACTTTCTTTGACAGGGTAACAGGCCTTGTGGACTGGTGGTGGAAAACGGTAGATGTGGTATAACTTGACTTTAGTAAAGCTTTTGATACTGTCTTGCATGACTTTCTCATAAACAAAATAGGGAAATGCAACCTAGATGGAGCTACTATAAGGTGGGTGCATAACTGCTTGGAAAACTGTTCCCAAAGAGTAGTTATTAGTTGTTCACAGTCATGCTGGAAGGGCAAAACATGTGGGGTCCTGCAAGGATCAGTTCTGGGTCCGGTTCTGTTCAATATCTTCATCAATGATTTAGATAATGGCATAGAGAGTACATTTATAAAGTTTGTGGATGATACCACACTGGGAGGGGTTGCAAGTGCTGTGGAGGATAGGATTATAATTCAAAATGATCTGGACGAATTGGAGAAACGGTCTGAAATAAATAGGATTAAATTCAATAAGAACAAATGCAAAGCCTCCACTTAGGAAAGAACAACCAGTGCACACATACAAAATGGGAAATGACTGCTTAGGAAGGAGTACTGTGGAAAGGAATCTGGGGTCATCATGGACCACAAGCTAAATATGAGTCAACAGTGTAACACTGTAGCAAAAAAAGGGATCATCATTCAGGGATGTATTAGCAGGACATGAGAAGCAAGACATGAGAAGTCATTCTTCCACTCTACTCCGTGCTGATTAGGCCTCAATTGGAGTATTGTATCTAGTTCTGGGCACCACATTTCAGGAAAGATATAGACAAATTGGAGAAAGTCCAAAGAAGAGCATCAAAAATTATTAAAGGTCTAGAAAACATGACCTATGAGGGACGATTGAAAAAAATTGGGTTTGTTTAGTCTGGAAAAGAGAAGATGGACAGGGATCATGATAACAGTCTTCAGGTACATAAAAGGTTGTTATAAGGAGGAGGGAGAAAAATTGTTCTTCTTAGCCTCTGAGAATAGCACAAGAAGCAGTGGGCTTAAACTGCAGCAAAGGCAGTTTAGGTTGGATATTAGGAAAAACTTCCTAACTGTCAGGGTGGTTAAGCACTGGTTGCCTAGGGAGGTTGTGGACTCTCCATCATTGGAGATTTTTAAGAGTAGGTTAGACAAACACCTGTCAGGGATGGTCTAGATAATACTTAGTCCTGCCATAAGTGCAGGGGACTGGACTAGATGACCTCTTGAGGTCCCTTCCAATCCTATGATTCTATGAAAAATATTTTCTAGTACATTATTACTAGAATGTATTTATTCTAACCACAAACTGTTTACATTCAAATCCACATTGTATTAGTTCAACACACCGAGGCCCAAATCGGAAAAGCACTTAAGCATGTGGTTAATTGTAAGCAAACTTCAATGGCACTACTCATGTTTAAATTAAGCAGATCAGGGCCTCTACTATATAGCTAAGTTTCACTAACCTAAACCTTCGATACTGCATATTATTTATTACCATACAAATATTGTATAAGCACTAGAAACATCAAACTTCCTATGACACAAAAGACAGAGATCACATTTTGATATAAGGTACCCTATGTACAGGGGCTTGAGCAGGTAACTGGAATCAAGACTCCTGGGTTCCAGTCAAGCTTTGCCACAGATTTGCTACGTGTCTTTACAAAACCCAGTTAGCCTCTTCATATTTCTCACTTATCCATATGTAAATAGGAAAATAATAATACATACCTCACAAGGATGAACTGATAGTTTATAAATGACTAATCTGGGTCCAAATTTTCAAATTTTGATTTTGGGATGAAATTTTGCATTGAAAAAACTAAATTTACAAGCAAGTTCTTTTAATGTAGTTTTTTGTATGTATATATGTATGTCCCCATACATTTTTTAAAAATGTGCAACTTATGTGCAATTGTAACAGTCCATCACCTTGTCCATCAGAGAGTTTGAAGGTCCACACAGCACAGATCTCTACCTGAAGTGGAGTAACTCTCTGTGCTGGCAGCAATATTATCATGTGTTTATTTCCCCTTTTAGAGGGTTTCATTCAAGTCCTCCGGGTTGACAGTCTGTAAGATCATTGAGCTCACAACTCAGAGGCAGAGAGGGTTACTGTGCTCTCTAGATCCTGAGGGCTTGAATGCCCTTAGAGTAACACAGACAAGCGTCCAGTGCTGTCTAAAGTTATGTCTACACTTGATGCTAGGGGTGTGATCCCCAGCTTGCATACACATACTTGTGCTAGCTCTCATTGAGCTAGTGAGCTAAAAATAGTTGTGTAGTGAGTGGTGGCATGGGCTAGCTATCCTGAGTACAAACCCAACAGGACTCTGTATGTACATACATACCCATAGCCATAGCCCCAGTTACAGCAGACTCCCCAGGACTGCTCTTTTGGACCACAGTGCTGTCTGCATTCTCCACAGCCCCGCTCCCAGATACCAGTTTCACCTTCAACCCCTACCTGGATATGCTCCCACATTAGAGCTTGCAAGGGGGTCCTTAGAAAGCAGCCTAATAACTGTGTTCCACAGTTCCTGTATTGGGGGAAACTTCCTCTCCACATCCACCAAATCCAGGCCTTTGAATCATCTTTACCATGCTCTAGCTGTTTTACCCAGCATATAGAGGTCCGTGACGAAGTGCAGATCTAACTCCTGATGCCTTCTGGAGTTCAAGTCCTTTGTAATTATGCCTTCCAGGGGTTTTCAGCAGGGTTTGAATCTAGGACCTTCAGTTCTGCAGCATAGATCTCTACCACTTGAGATAAAGCAGTAATACCATTATCTGGCAGCAACATTAGACTTATCCTTTGTGGACCAACCTTTGGGCTATACTGAAATGCTCACATTTTTCTCAAGGATTTTGAGGAGAGGAAGGCTGCAGGAAGGGTAATTTGAAAGAAGGGTGGGGTATTTGCCTTTATTTTTTGTTCTCCTTTACGCCTAATTATTTAGCATTTTGTTTTGTTTTTATATTTGGTTGTGCTTTTAAATAATTGTTAGTGTCTAGAGAGTAGAAGAGATGCCTCTTTTGTCTGTTTTAAATAAAGTAATGTATGCAGCTTTTCTGATTGATAGTGTTTGAGACTGAGATGAAAGAAGCTCGCAACCATGCCTGTAGCTGTTTCCTTTGCTTTACACTGTCTCAGACCTTCTAGGCTTCAGAGTCAAAAACACAGTGATAATCCTGGAATCTTATGATATAGATATAGAGCCAGATTACACCCTTCCTCAGGGAATAATGCAAAGGGGTCAAGAATCTCAATGCATTAAGTTTCCTTTGCATCCTCCAATTGTGGAAAACAAGGTTTGCTCAATGGACAGCAGGAAATCTAGTCAATCTCATGCAATCTGCAAAGGCTTGGGCATTTGCACAGAGGTAAGGGTACCTGTGCAAATTCCCCTCCTCCCATGAGATACTCCTATTTATTTCCTACATACCTTAAACTCACTATCCTCCCTAAACTCCTATAGAATGTAATAGGGATGAAACAAATATGGTTGTATAGAAATTACATTAAAACTTATAGGACCAGATCCTCAGCTAGTGTAAAGCAAGGTAGCTCTTTTGAAATCAATGGAGCTCTTCCATTTATATCAACTGAGAATCTAGAACATCAAATTTAAAAAAGTAACATTTTGTCTATACTATTTGGACCCACCCTATACAACGTTACAAGAATACAATTCTCTATTAAAAATCTAGAGTGCTGTAATAGAAAAATAAGAACCTTCTATAGGACTTTTCAAAAAAAGGGAGTTTGATTGCAAGGGGGAAATCTGCAGAACAACAACAGAGTCAATATAATCTTTTGCAGGAAAAACACACTGTGTGAGGTTCGCTACTTGTTTCACCCTTTCCAAAGGTAGGCATGTTGCCACCCCACCACCAAACCACAATCTTCAATGCTCGGATAGGGTTTCTGCAGAGTGAAAGGTATGGGGGAGGGTGGGTAATCCAACAAAATTTGGCCCATTTCAGGGGAATTGCCACTATTTTACAATCTGCCATGGGAATTTTCTGAGGGCATGACAGTGGCTCACTCTGGAGTAATATCAGTACTGAAAGTTGTAGAGTGCTTAAAATTAAGCCAGTGAAGCGACACATTCCGTACACAAGTAGATGTTATGTAATTAGGAGCACATAATATACTGTCACTGAAGGAGAGAAGGCATGGACAGAAGAAACTAGAAATGGCTTCTAGAATGCCAGGGAAGTGGCACTGTAGAAATCAGAATGCTGTCCTTCTGTGGTGCTTTCAACTAATGCAACGACTCTTCTACGATGGAGACCTCAATATCTTGCCGGCTAAAATAGCAGCTGAAAGAAAAGGGCATTTATAATAGTGTTTCATGTACCTGAACCCCACACAAATATATGGGGCACCTGTGAATATAACCAAGCCAAAAAGTAGTAGTCTAATTTTTACTCCTCTTATAGCAGTGCAATGAATAATAGGTTAGATCAATTTTAGTCAAGGGAGGGAATGTTCCTCACATCACTGAGCCAATAAATCATTACATATGGAAAATATAGTTGCCATTATAGGAAAAGATAATTTATTGATTTATATATATTACTAATGAACCCTTTTCAATTAATAAATATTCAAGAAATAGTACAATTTTGTATGGGAAGCCAAATGAGTAAAGCTCATTAAAATCTGTAAATCTGCTACAGACAACTAGTATTGAATAATTCATCAGCTGTTTAACACATTTCCTAAAAAAAATGTAAATTACTTTTATTGTGGGGCTAATTCTAACTTTTCATGTTGTGAAGGGATTATTCCCCCCCAGAAAAAGGCTGGGAAACTTTAATTGCAAATTGATTAACATGAAGCTTTGCTAATTAAATCAGCCGAAGGAGATTTAGGCTGACACCATGCTAGGTGCTCAAATTAAGGGACTGTCCCATTGCATTAAATACAGCACATTTATCACAGATAAACTAACAGCCTATTTATTTGAGTTGACAGCCACTGGAGGAAGAAAATAAATCTTTACAGTATTGTATGTAATAGGTACACAGCTGCTTTGCTGCTTTAACAGGTTTCTAAACAATTAGAAATTATTTAAATAAATGTCATTCCCAAACTGAACTACAAGTATAATAAAACTCCAAGTAAATACTTTGTTTATGTGACAGTGTATCAGCCCAAAGAATTGTAAACTTATTTGCAATGTGTATGTGTCTATGCATGCAGGTTAAATAAGTATGAAACATTGAGAAAGTTCTGTAAAGCTTGGAAAATTAATGTTTGGTGAATGTAAATAAAATTAAACCAAGTGACCATGTAACATTTAAATTAAACTTCACATTCTATTTTATTATTTAATTGGTCATTATTATCCATCTTTATTAACTATTTTGTATAAACTGTGTTCAGCTTCCCTAGGATTTTTAGTGAGGTATGGAAAAAATAATGTGAACCAGAACAATAGGATCAGTAGATGTCATTTAGTTTCAATGATGTTTCAAAATTAGGGGGAAAAAAATTAAATTCCAGGCAAACTGGAATGTTTTCTGAGTTTTTGCCATTCCCAGTATAAGTAAGTCATTTTGATGCTGCTTTATTTATGTTGAGAAATAATACAAATCAACTCTTCAGAAGTCAGAAGTATGCCATTGTTATGACAACCAAGACAACACATCACTAACAGGATATGGAAATGTATGTTATATCAGGATGGTGTGCATTTTGCTGTGCAGACTAGTATGTACTGTATTATCATGTTTCTCCCAGAAATACTACCCTTTGAAGACACTACTGAGGAGAAAGACATTACAGAAAAGAAACATCTGGCACTATGCAACTGTTACAGTAAGACTGGAGACTTTCCTGGAGCAATGTCAGTCTTCATCAGATAAGTGGGAAATGCAGATATTTACCACATTAAATTAAAATATTGCCATTGTAAAAATGTTATTGGGCTGGCAAAGATCAAGTCTGAGACCAATGAATACTATATATAATGGGCCTGAAATTCAGACCGTAGTTATTATATTCATGTGCAAATCCAGATCTGTGATTCCACATGGCTAGATCAGTGTTTAGCTTTATTTCCATGCAAATTAGATTTGTGCACCAAAATCTAGCAATTGTGCACACAAAATAGGCATGCAATAGTACATGCACAAATGCACACCTACCTAGGGTTTGAGTATGAGGCCCCAGATGGTTAGTAGCCATAAAATACCAACCTCAACTTGAAAGTTCTTGACATTCCCTGGCTAAAGCAAAATGCCTTAAATGATACATGACAACATTCATGAACCATAAACCCAGCTGAAAATCTAATTAGCTAGGCACATCCAGCTTTGGGGAACTGAAGAGGATCCAACAGCAATAGAGAACACGTATTTTTCCCACTTAGGCCAAAAACAAACACCACAGTGTGATTGCAACTAGCACATTAGTACCAAAATGCAATCATGACAATTAAGCACTTGTTCTATTTACTGACTGTTGATATTTTAAAAAACCCAACCCCCCAGACTAAATAAAATAACAAATGTGAGCTTCAAAGGATCTGAGAAAACTGAAGTAGACTGAAAACAATGAGAATTTATCTATGAAACAAAATCATTGGCTTTTCTTCCCTAGCCTCCCGCCCACACCCCCTGTTAAGGAAAAGTTAGCACATGTGACTCCATTTTGGTTTGGGGCCCACCATTGTTTAAATGCCAGCACATCATACACCAGGAGGAGTAATCCTTAGATACTGAATCCCTGTGAAAATCCTCCTCCTTGTCTCCAGCCTGCCTTGATTCCCAGTATCTGGTTTTTGTCAGTCTCTAACTCCCTGTCTCTTGGCCTTGATGTGAGGCCTCCCATCCTGATAATAAAAGTTACTGATGCATGGCTTTAGAACCATGCTGTGTAATTAACATACTGGTATAGCACGAGGAATGCACCAAGCAGGGATAGGTGGTAGATAAGACAAGGGTTTATTTATTGGCTAAGGTTTCCGATGCACAAGGGCAACATGCTTTGCTAAAAAGTATATAACCTTTGTATAATCTGTATTCGGGGTCCCCTCCTGGCTAGCAGGGGGGCACCACGCTCGAGCATAATAAACTTAGTGTCTTTTGGGAACTCTGCAGTTGTGGACTTTATTTCTGTGCCTCAGCCTAGATTCGAACTGTGCGTGACCTATCAGGTATAATTCACAGCATTGGTGTGCGTGTCCTATCAGGTATAATTCGCAGCACTTGTGTGCGTGTCCTACCAGGTGTAATTCGTAGCACTTGTGTGCGTGTCCTACCAGGTGTAATTCGTAGCACTTGTGTGCGTGTCCTACAAGGTGTAATTCGTAACATCCCCAACCCTCAATTCTCTAGGTGAACAAACAAAAGAGAAAGCTCAGCAGCAGCTGGTTATGCACAATGCTTGTAAAGTGTCAATGATCATTAGGAATATTAGTATCGTCATTAAGACTACAAACTAGATTATAATCTGTAAATGAACTGGATGGCATGCAAGTTTTTGATACGGCTTGTATTCTGTGTTACCATTGCCAACTGTAACCTCATGCATATCAACTCAGTTGACTGTATGGGTGCTTAGCAATTTTCCAGGAGAAGATTTTTTATAGATGTTGGTTTATAAACCAGAAAAACCACAAACAATAATTAAAAAAAAAAGTTTCATACTAAAACATCTTCTAACCCGACTACAGGGTGACTGAGATATGCTCCTGTCATAAATATAAAGGGAAGGGTAATCACCTTTAAAATCCCTCTGGACAGAGGAAAAATCCTTTCACCTGTAAAGGGTTAAGAAGCTAAAGATAACCTCGCTGGCACCTGACCAAAATGACCAATGAGGAGACAAGATACTTTCAAAAGCTGGGAGGAGGGAGAAAAACAAAGGGTCTGTGTCTGTCTGGGTGATGCTTTTGCCAGGGACAGAACAGGAATGGAGTCTTAGAATTTAGTAAGTAATCTAGCTAGATATGTGTTAGATTATGATTTCTTTAAATGGCTGAGAAAATAGCTGTACTGAATAGAATGAATATTCCTGTCTGTATGTCTTTTTTGTAACTTAAGGTTTTGCCTAGCGGGATTCTCTATGTTTTGAATCTAATTACCCTGTAAGGTATCTACTATCCTGATTTTACAGAGGTGATTCTTTTTTACTTCTATTAAAAGTCTTCTTGTAAGAAAACTGAATGCTTTTTTCATTGTTCTAAGATCCAAGGGTTTGGGTCTGTAGTCACCTATGCAAATTGGTGAGGATTTTTACCAAACCTTCCCCAGGAAGTGGGGTGCAAGGGTTGGGAGGATTTTTGGGGGGGGAAGACGTTTCCAAACAATGTTTTCTCAGGAACCCAGATAAAGTTTGGTGGTGGTAGTGGAAGTCCAAGGGCAAAGGGTAAAATAGTTTGTACCTTGGGGAAGTTTTAACCTAAGCTGGTAAAAGTAAACTTAGGAAGTTTTCATGCAGGTCCCAACATCTGTACCCCAGAGTTCAGAGTGGGGAAGGACCCTTGACAGCTCCAAAGTCAACTACATGCACAGGATGAGATGAAAGCCTTATCATATTACACTGATGAACAATAAAGATGCTATTTGGCTAACTTTATATTTTGCACAAACATCTCCAGGCAAGACTTGACTCAACTGAGAGTGAAATTCAGCTCTGTGCAGAGCTCCACCACTCGACTACCACTTTAAGAACTTAAAAGCCCATGCTGACCTACTGCACTAGGGTGAATTTTACCCTTAAATGTTTTGGCACCTAATTTAGTATCAACTTCCCAAGCAGATCTCCCTAATGAATATATACAGCTATAGTATTGGCTAATTGTTCTGCCTTGCAATGACAAATACATGTTGCTAGATTTGATCATTTGGAGAATATTTCAAAACCACAATATAATCCATCTTTTTGAATTTCTGATTAGTAGCTCTGCTCTCAATTCCTCTCAAAAGAAAGCAAAGAGATAATGCCATCTAAATGATAATTTTACTTAAATGTAAGGATTAACTACCTTTCCCTTAACAACATCTTGTGTGTGCTCTAACTTGCCTCGTGGAGCTATGAAATGACAAGGATTTATACTTTGGTTCTTTTGTACCCTTTTTCTATAGGAAGAGGGGTTCTGCTGAAATATGAGAGTGAATTTATTGTTTACAAAAGTCAGGGACTGATAGTGTCATCATAAACTATACACAGTTCAGGGACCCACTGAATAAGAGTTCCCATAGCTCTGCTAATGTAAATTAATCCTGATTTGCAAAGCAGATTCTATTCTTGTCCAGATCTTTGTTGAGCACATGTTGCCATTGTGTAATGGTTTTAATTATGTGAACAAACAGAATGAGACATTCCAATACCTTTTCACTTGTGAGTGACCCTAACCAAGATATGATTCCAATTCTACAAACTAGTTTCCAAGGTGCTGTGCATTCCTGTGAGAAGCTGCATGCACTCAATGCCCTTTGGAGTCCATAGGAATTGATGAGACTCAGCTATTCAGTGCAGTGTTCAGCATGTTACAGGATTGAGCCAAACACTGATTTTCTGTGAGCTGTATTTTGTCAGTGTTGACATACAGTAATAGCATGGTTGTTATAAAATATGATGGTATTTGCCAGGATTATAACTTGCAAAAAGGATCACAAAGCTATTACTGTGTTTCACTACACAAATCTGGGTTCTTCAGTGCCTAATAAATTTCCATCAGGAAACAAAAGGGCCTCTTACCTTAAAAATTGGGTTTTAAATTGATATAATTTCACACATACCACTGAATTACTTCTCATTAATAAAGGTTTGCATTTTGCAGTGGGTTAGAGTGAAGCAGGAGCTGATTTTTTTTTTAAGAGACACTAACGATTATTAAAAAGCTTGCATGACTGTGTACTGGGGCGTGCAACATACATGTGGATTTTCAAATTATTTGTGATGATATTCACGCCTGTGCAGAGGGCTAGTACAACACTTACGTGACTTGGACTTCTGCACTGAGGTGAATTTCATTTCTCAGGAGATAAAGAAATGGTCATCATGCCACACGAAGAACAATCGATGCGTATTGCCAAAGGATGCACAATATGATAGAGGACGAGAAAGACACACCACTAATCAGGTCAATGTAAACTATGGGCTTACACACACACGGGGATCTGACATCATTTTCTATGACCAGAAAAAACAGAATATGCAGAAAAAGGAAAAAATCTACATATAGTGCCCAAGTTTATGCAGAACTTTACAAATGTAATCTCATTGCACGAGACCTATACAGTGAAAATATTTATTATTTATTCAGTAGCTTGGTAGCTGTTCAGTATTTTCCATGTTTTTTATTGTTATTCAGCATCACACACATGCCTTACAATTTTAGCCATCACTTTCCACTGATTCTCCTCCAGCTCCTTGTTTAGGGGTGTGATTATGAAGAGTACAGAGTATTCTCTTTTCATGTGTTTTGCTCTCTGCCTAGAATATTTACCTCCTGTTTCCATGAGTCAAGCTGAATCACGATAATGACTGTGTATGCTGAATTTTATTGCCCTCCAAAAATTCCCTGTCATTTTAAATTATTATTTAAATCCATGTGGATTGCCTTTATGAAATAATGACTTTTTCAGATGAGTTTTCCAGTGCTGTCTTTGGTTAATGTGCCCAATACCATCACCCTTGTTCAACAGGATTTGTAGTCCCCTTCCAAAATCTCTTTGCATTAGTACATTGATACCTCCTCCTCTCCTACCAAGTTGGGGTTAAATGTAAACTTTGATTGATTTCCCTGTCTCTTTATCCACCTGTAACATTATTGACATGAACTGTGACCATATAGATCATTGTTGCAACCACTGTTATATATTTGCAGCAAATATTGTACAAAGGTTGTCAAGTGAGATGTCTATGAAAAGATTATGATTTGCTGGTTATGATTATGCTATCTGCATGCATGTATCATTTTTGTATTTGAAGAAGTTATAAATATTGTCTATGTACTTGTATCTCAATGTGTTTGATTCTAAGTAGCACCAGTGAAGCATTTGGCCATCTTATTGAGAGGGATTCTTCAGATTAAGTGACCAATCAAGAAACACTTAACTGACAATGGACCTTGGGAGACTCCAATCCACATGAGAAGTCTTCCTGGGAACGTTCAAGGTAGCATGTGAGCAATGGCTGCTCTCCCTGTAAAAGAACTGAGTCATGCGTGGATATGAGACTTGCCCACATGACTCCAAACTCCATCTTGCTGCTGTGATTTTCCACAGTAAGAACAAAGGGATGTCCTTCCACATGGCAGAGGATATAAAAGGCCCTGGAAACCCCTCCATTTTGTCTTCAATCCTGCTTCTTACCTCTGGAGGAACTTTGCTACACTGAAGCTCTGAACAAAGGACTGAATGACCCATCCAAGCTGTGGATGTACTCCAAAGACTTGATTTGAACCTGCAGTTTATTCCATCACTGCTACAAATCTGATCCAAGAACTTTGCCATTACTGTACATAATTGATTCCATTTAACCAATTTTAGCTGTCATCTATATTTCTTTCTTCTTATGAATAAACCTTTAGATTTTAGATTCTAAAGGATTGGCAACAGCGTGATTTGTGGGTAAGATCTGACTTGTATATTGACCTGAGTCTGGGGCGTGGTCCTTTGGGATCAGGAAAACCTTTTTTCTTTTACTGGAGTAGTGGTTTTCATAACTATTTATCCCCATAAGAAGTGGCTGCTGGTGGTGATACGGGGAAACTGGAATGTCTGAGGGAATTGCTTGTATGACTTCTGGTTAGCTAGTGGGGTGAAACCAAAGTCCTCTCTGTCTGCCTGGTTTGGTGTGGAGGAACCCCAGCCTTGGGCTGTGACTGCCCTGCTCTAAGCAATTTGTCCTGAATTGATACTCTCAGTAGTGTCCCACCAGAGGCAGCTTTGTTACACCACCTTCTTCAGAATTCTGGGATAGTTCTCATTAAGTCCTAGTGTTCTGTCACTCCTGATTTTCTCCATTAGTTACTCCTCCCCCCATTAAAAATGTTTGTGATGCTAGAACTTTCTTTAATCTTTTTTATGAATAGTGAGGAAAGGATTTAACAACTTCTGCTTCTTCTGGCAGTAAATTTCTATTGTTTTATTGCTGTTTCTTAAGAGAAACCTATCAGAATCATGGACTACTTGTTCTTTATGAAATTGGGCAACTTCTGATCATTTACCTTAAACTGTCTATCAATAGTCTTTCTTTACCTTCACTATTCAAGCACTGTTCTTTACACTCAACATTTTTCTACTTTTCCAATAAGCCTCCATCATGGGACCTGATTTGCACTCTTTAGTCATGTTGATGAGCAATTCCTAATATGAACAGTTCTACTGACATCAGTGGGACTTCTCATTTAGCTGTCCAGGAACAAAAGGAATGGCTGCACTGGTGAGTGTTTATGCTTGTCTATGTTTCTCTCTCATGACAGATTACTCTTTATACTTCCTTTTTTAAATCCTTTTTTCCCTGTTATATCCTGGTGTATTTATAACCAGATGATAAACACATAACTCTTGGGCATATATGGACTTAGTTTTGTTCACTCTCTATTTCCCCCCGTGTTCTCTCTCCGCTGATTTATTCTTCTTGCTTTCAGCCAACACTGCATGCTAAATTTCCTCTGTTATAACTAAATGCCTTTAATTTTGCCTTTTTTAAATCTAACACAGTAGCATCAATGTTTCCCCACCACTAGAACTACAGTCTTACCCAATGAAATACTCAAAAGGATCTGTATTATTTGGTCTCAGACAGTCAAATGTAACTCTTATAATTATTAGAATAGAATATCAGGGTTGGAAGGGATCTCAGGAGGTCATCTAGTCCAACCCCCTGCTCAAAGCAGGACCAATCCCCAATTTTTGCCCCAGATCCCTCAATGGCCCCCTCAAGGATTGAACTTACAACCCTGGGTTTAAGCAGGCCAATGCTCAAACCACTGAGCTATCCCTCCCCCATGAAGTTAGGTCATAAAATTACCATAAGGTCTGAGTAAAGGGCAAAACATAGATGCACTACTCAACAACTGAATAGTGTCTTAATGATACATTTCAGTCTACACTTCCCCCTTGCTCCAGGAAGCAAGGAATTGTATCAGCCATTCACTCGTGCAAATTACTTCCCCATACTGGCTCAGCTGTACAGTAATGGCCTCTTAGCAGCTGCTCAATGCCCTTCTGTGCACAGACTGACAATGCACACACACACACCAAAGTGATCCTTACTACCATGGCTCCTAAATGAGTCTTCTGTTGTTACAAGCAATGATTGTTTTATTTTTCAAAGTAACTCCCAGACAAATGCACACTTTGAAGCAGGCACTCAAGGTTCTCTATAAATAGTAAATTATATGAAATATGGTTAATACATTATAATAGAAAATGATCCTGTAAAAATTCAAACAAATATATATATATATATATATTTGTGTATTAAGATATGTGAATGATTTTTTAAATGCTTTCTAATTAGTTCTCTGTTTATTTTCAAGAGGGAAAAAATCATCCCAGGCCTTCATTTAATTCATGGAGATATTCCAGTAATCATTATATCCCATTATGTAATTCCACCTCTCTTTTCCCTCCAAGAAAACAGGGTCCCAGATATTGTAAAATGTTTTTTAAAAAGTGCATCATTTTATAGGAGCAATCTATTTAGGATTTTGTGGGATTACCTTTCACTGGAGAATCTGGGAGAAATATGCAACTTCTAGTAATATTCAGGTGCTCAGATACTCAGGGACGAGAGTAGTATAGGAACCAATACAGAATAGACTGGAATAGTCCACAGCTGTGTAGAGGTGGAGGTCAAATTCTCCTGTACTACAGCAGTGAGTTGCCAAAGTTGTTAGGTAAGGGACCATAGTCTCCATTAATTTACTCCAGTACTACTACAGTATTACTGCCATTTTAGTCATTGATTTAGCTTCTAGCCGGTAGCTAAAATTTGAGCAAATTAGAAGTAAATCAAGGCAACTTTTAAACTGATGTATTAGAGGACTGATGTAATAACTGAAATTACAGTGAGGTTGAACAATTTTATTTTATGTCTTTTAATGAACTTTAAGCTTTAATTGGCTGATAAAATGGTAGTTATTAGCCAGTGTTACAACCATGTTCAGCTCACCAATTTAAGATAAATAAGATTTACCAGTGTTTTCTTGGATAAGTAAAATCCATCTAATTGGACAAATATAGTATAATGGAATCAATAGCATAAAGTCTCCTATGGATAAATTTCTTATTGGTTCCACATAACAAAAGTTTTGGGAGTCAAGGCCACTGGTTTCTGATTATTTTTTCTCCACAAATCAGAGTTTTCAGATAAGTAGGAGGAAAAAACCTGTTTTTCTAGTACACAAGACAAGACGCCATTATGATTCTCTCTAAAAATTCAGCATCTCAAATATTCCTTCTGCTCATATGTCTGAAGCACTAACATTATCCTTATTTTGTTTGTATTATGGTACAGTGACTAGCCTTTCCAGATCAGATCTGGGGTCCATTGTGTTAGGCATCGCAAACACATATCAAAATTGGCATTGGCACCCTGGCAGCAGGATTGTCTGGCTATATAGACTCCCTCCTCAGGCCCTACACTCCCAGCACTCCCAGCTATCTTCGAGACACCACTGACTTCCTGAGGAAACTACAATCCACCAGTGATCTTCCAGAAAACACCATCCTGGCCACTATGGATGTAGAAGCTCTCTACACCAACATTCCACACAAAGATGGACTACAAGCCGTCAGGAACAGTATCCCCAATAATGTCACGGCAAACCTGGTGGCTGAACTTTGTGACTTTATCCTCACCATAACTATTTCACATTTGGGGACAATGTATACCTTCAAATCAGCGGCACTGCTATGGGTACCCGCATGGCCCCACAGTATGCTAACATTTTTATGGCTGACTTAGAACAATGCTTCCTCAGCTCTCGTCCCCTAATGCCCCTACTCTACTTGCGCTACATTGATGACATCTTCATCATCTGGACCCACAGAAAAGAAGCCCTTGAGGAATTCCACCATGATTTCAACAATTTCCATCCCACCATCAACCTCAGCCTGGACCAGTCCACACAAGAGATCCACTTCCTGGACCCTATGGTGCTAATAAGCGATGGTCACATAAACACCACCCTATACCGGAAACCTACTGACTGCTATTCCTACCTACATGCCTCCAGCTTTCACCCAGATCACACCTCACGATCCACTGTCTACAGCCAAGCTCTACAATACAACCGCATTTGCTCCAACCCCTCAGACAAACACCTACAAGATCTCTATCAAGCATTCTTACAACTACAATACCCACCTGCTGAAGTGAAGAAACAGATCGAGCCAGAAGAGTACCCAGAAGTCACCCACTACAGGACAGGCCCAACAAAGAAAACAACAAAACGTCATTAGTCATCACCTTCAGCCCCCAACTAAAACCTCTCCAACGCATCATCAAGGATCTACAACCTATCCTGAAGGACGACCCACCACCCTCACAGATCTTGGGAGACAGGCCAGTCCTTACTTACAGACAGCCCCCCAACCTGAAGCAAAAACTCACCAGCAACCACACACCACACAACAGAACCACTAACCCAGGAACCTCTCCTTGCAACAAAGCCCGTTGCCAACTGTGTCCACATATCTATTCAGGGGACACCATCAGAGGACCTAATCGCATCAGTCACACTATCAGAGGCTCATTCATCTGCACATCTACCAATGTGATATATGCCATCATGTGTCAGCAATGCCCCTCTGCCATGTATATTGGACAAACTGGACAGTCTCTACGTAAAAGAATAAATGGACACAAATCAGACATCAAGAATTATACCATTCAAAAATCAGTTGGAGAACACTTCAATCTCTGTGGTCACTCGATTACAGACCTAAAAGTTGCAATTCTTCAACAAAAAAACTTCAGAAACAGACTCCAATGAGAGACTGCTGAATTGGAATTAATTTGCAAACCAAATACAATTATTCAGGCTTGAATAGAGACTGGGAGTGGATGGGTCATTACACAAAGTAAACTATTTCCCCATGTTTAGTCCCTCCCTCCACCCCCCACTGTTCCTCAGACATTCTTGTCAACTGCTGGAAATGGCTCACCTTGATTATCACTACAAAAGGTTTTTCCCCCTGGCTGTCCTGCTGGTAATAGCTCACCTTAAGTGATCACTCTCCTTACGGTGTGTATGGTAACACCCATTGTTTCATGTTCTCTGTGTATATAAATCTCCCCACTGTATTTTCCACTGAATGCATCCAATGAAGTGAGCGGTAGCTCACGAAAGCTTATGCTCAAATAAATTTGTTAGTCTCTAAGGTGCCACAAGTCCTCCTTTTCTTTTTGCGAATACAGACTAACACGGCTGCTACTCTGAAACATATTAAAATAGACAGTCTCTGTCCTGAATTGCTTACAGCTAAACAGACAATACAGATAGAAAGAATGGCAAAAATAGAGGCATGGAAAAGTGAAATTATTTACCCAAAGTCACACAGCACCTTACTGGAAGAGTAGGGAACAGAACTCAGGTCTCCAGACTTCCAGTCTAGTGAACCTAGGTCTCCTGATTGTCCAGCTATACCAAAAGGACAGGAGACATTTGATTTGGTTTTAATGAGGCCACAAGTTTATTATTAGATGTCTGGGACAACCTGGCAGATAAAAGTGTACAGTGCAGGTAACCCCGTGTTCATTCAGTGCAGACATTAATGTGAACTAGTGCTTTCCTCGCTGGAGAACATAATGCACTGTGTGCTAAGGGTAATTTTGTAATTACTGAGGATCCATAGCACTCTTCAGTCAGTTTCCTTCTAATGCCTTTTCGCCCTCTGCCTTTGTTTATTATATGGTCTGACTTGTATGGCCTGTGAAACTAGTTCTGGTGGCGAAGGGTAGGGGTAAGGAAAAGAAAGGAAGAGAAAAGTTAAATGAATGTTGTGTAGTTTCTGACATGATTGTGGTTTATATTTGCAACTAAAGATGTCTGATGGAGTCTGGGATAACTGTATCAGGAGCACTTGCATTGATGTTTCTGTATCTCACATTGCATGTTCATATAAATACGCATATTAGACAAAATGATCCAGGGCTTTGACATAGCAGGCCAGATTCTGAACCTGCACCAGTGAGAATCAGGATAACTCGGCTGAAGTCAATGAGGCAAACTGCAGTCAGAATTAGGCATCGTTCTTATTTTCTACTTTATTTAGTTGCTGTGAAATGTGTTTTCTATTTTATTTATGGTAAACACATTACTAATTTACAGCACAGCGATTGCTTAACGTAATTAGTGAACTGATAGGAAATCTCCTGCTATGTGAAATTTCTCTGTCATTCACAGTATGTGTCAGGGAACAGCATAAATGTATAAAACCAAAACTGAGTACAGAATCTCTCTCCAAGTAGTGGAGTTCTACAAACTCAAATAAAATCAGTCTAGCAGAAATTGGATCTAGCAGGGCTGATGTTTTCATAGGAGATCATGTACAGACATATTTGATTAAACCAAACACTGGCGCTATTCACTTCTTCCCATGTAGTTCTGAATACACAGAGAACATGGGCGGGTTTTCCTATCATTTGTTTGCCCACTCCAGTGATTCACATTTCCCTATGTGCTAGAAACAAGTCATTTGAATGCAAAGCACTCACAGGTTTTTATGTAGCATTGTGATAGATTCAATAAAGCACTGTATTTATTAAAGTGGCAAGTATAATGTCAGGATTCTCTTACAGTCTTTGTCAGTATGCAGATGTGGGGAGCTAATTTTTAGATGTGTTGTTGAGGAACACATACTACAGACAAAGGCAAGTGACCTCAGTATTTACAATATCTCTTTACTTTTAACTATGAAATTTTGCCAGCTGCATGGTCTAAAGCTGCAAAATAGATTTGCTTCCCATCCCTCCTCCTCAATATGACTATCGAGTACAGAAAATTAACACTGGACTTTTTCAGCAGCAATTCATTTGGCAGGTCACCAGAACCCAATCCTTTCTCTGATCAGCTGTGCTTAACACTCTGCCAGGCCCAATTCTCCACTCCACTTTCACAGGTGGAAGGGAGCAAAGTCTGGAATGACCCATGTTTTGCAGTAGAGGAAGAAGACAGAAGTCCCTGGAAACTTGAAGAGGTTGTTACAGTGGCATAATGCAAGTTCAGGGCTCTAACATAGGCTACATTGGGAGCTAGGGGTATGATTTCCAGCTGGCACAGACACACTCATGCTAGCTTTCATTGATCTAGCATGCCAAACATAGTTGTGTAGCTGCAGCAGCATGGGCAGCTGTGAGCTGTGGCATGGGCTAGCCATCCTGAGCACAAACTCACCTGAACGCTGTGGGTATATATTTGAAGTGACTAGCCTATGCTACCATGCCTACACTACTATTTTGATCATGCTCGGTTGATGAGATCTAGCATAAATATGTCTATGCAAGATGGGAATCACACCACTAGCTCCAAGTGTAGACACAGCTCTAAGGACAAAAGATGGAAGCAAGTACAGCCAGGGAGAAGCCACTTTATGCCACATTCTCTCCACTGGAAAATCTTATAGGAATTAGTATGGCTAAAAGCAGTATTAGATCCACTTTGCAGCTTCTACACACACATCTAAGGAGATGGAGGCAATCTGCAGCTGCAGTGGGAGGTTCAATGTCATGGGATAAGGAGATACATGCCATGGATATGGACTGGCCCATTATCCACAGTGGTTTCTCTCTGTGTATCTCATGGATCTATGCTGTTGACAGGGCTCTTCTCCTTCCCACTCAGAAATAACCACTTCCTCTGGAGAATGTAAGGGAAACCCCACAATTACATCCTCACAGAGTTGACACACAGATACTTTCCTGTCATGGGGACCAATGGTACTCAGTCTGTGGCTTAAGTGAGGACTTGGAATTTAAAGGAATCTAAACAATGTTCAGTGAATCTCACATACCATAGTGATAAATGGATTCTGAAGAAGGAGCCTCTATCTACCAGTCAAATACTATAGTTCTGTGATAAACTGAAGTATAGAGTACAGCTGGGGAAAAAAATCCATATGAATAATTTATTCACTGAAAAATGCAGACTCAAGTTGACCAAAACTATTCACAAATTTGTGCTGAGTTTGCTGAATAGTTTCAGCTGAACTGAAAAAGTCAAAATGTTTAATAGTCATAAGGTCTGGGAAAGAGCAAGAAAATGACTCAACTGCCTGGCAGTGAGGGCACTCATCTAGTATGTGGAAGACTATGTGGAATTATTTTATAAATAATTGTAAAAGGCGGAACTGCTTAAAAATGCAAGATAGACAGCTGTACTGTGGAGGTGATAAACAAGTTGAGGCCACTCCCCAATGGTGGTCACTAGACTTTTTTCTATCTAGTAGCTTTGTGTTGCCATACATGCAATTGTTTGATGTTCTAATTCCTAATACACAGTTATCCACGTCAGGGGAAAAAAAAAAACACCATGACAACTGAAAAGGCTGGGTCTCTTAAGGTGCTTCAAGGTGTTTGAAAAATTTGCCCATTGTAAGGGTGTTGCCCTTTCAAAAAAATCCAAGAGCAAACCTAACATTTCATGGATTCCATTGCTCCGGGCAGTTATTTAAAAAAAAGAGAGAGTTCATAAATAATGATCACTCTCTTCTTAAAATATGCTCTTTGCAAAGGAGGAAGTCAAGATCAGAAAGTAACTTGTACTTTTGAAAAAGTTTTAATTGAAAGTTATGCTTGATAAAAATGAAGTTATTTATCTGCTTGGGGCTAAAATGCAAGACCTTGGCTACCTTACAGAAATTGTACTAGCTGCAGCTTCTAGATAAACTGCCTGATAGCCAGGGATAATTTTTTCTATAGTCTTACAACCTGTGACTTAGGGCATGTGATTTTGTTGCTCTGTATAACCTCTCTCTTATAGAAAAAAATATTCTTGCCATCAGCCCAAGTCTAGGAAAAAACACTTGTAAAAATGTAATAAAAGTTCTCTGATTGGCTATATCCCACAGCCCCCATTGGCCTGGAGCAGCGAACCGTCACCAGTGGGAGCCACGATCGGCCGAACCTGCAGACACGGCAGATAAACAAACCGGCCCAGCCCATCAGGGGGCTTACCCTGGCAGGCCGCGGGCCAAAGATTTCTGCTCCCTGGGCTATATAAAAAGAACACCTGACATTCCCATTGATGTTGGAATGAAAAAAGATACTATCTTTACTTTCCAATTTTTAATTGTTATTAATTTGACAAAATGCATATATTTAACCTAGAATTTAACTTGGGATGTACAGGAAAAATTCTCCTTTGAATTAACAGTCTTACTTGATGCTAGCAAGCAAAAATCAGTGCATATCCAGACATCATATAGCAAAGAAGTGGCTGGTTTTCTTCCTTTAAAGGGAGAATAGCTAAAATTTGGGAACCTCATACATCTGCACTTTAAAAGACTAAACAGAACTTTAGCAGTACATTGCTAGAATACAAAACACTCTCATTTTAACTACTGTCTTTGAGAGCCAAAGGTCTGTTTTCAAAAAGCCTCAGGCTTAGTGTGAGCATGCACACATACACATAATCAAGGCAAATCTAGTCAACTCCAATATAGAACCCAATAGTTATAAAATAAGCCTATGGTTCTCTAATAAAAATCTATTTGAAGTTTCTTGTAAACACAAGAAGCCCAATCCACCAAAATCTTGAACCATTTGCAGTCATTTACAGCAGTTAAAGTGGATGCAAAAAGCAACCAATCAGAATTCTCCACCTGCTTACACTAGTGGAATCATTTTACATTTAACTTTGCACATGTATAAATTACTATACAAGGAACAATGAATCAAGGATCAGACCCAAAAAGAGCTTTGCACCTTTAAACTATCAGAAGCAGGTTCTCTCTGACTCTCTAGCTCCCCGTGGTATCTGAGGTTTCTTAATGTGAAACTGAAAAGAGAAAAGGGAGAATACAAGTTGCCAGCCTGGAGTAAGGGGGGCCGTGTGCAAGCCCTGAACCAAAGTCAGCAAAAGCCAGGCTATGAGCAAAAGTCATGCCCTGCCACAAAGCAAACACTGCTTACAAATTCGCTGTCTGGTACCATCAACTTGGCAAAAAAACAATAGCTAGCATTGCTAAAAACACATGCACTCCTAAGTGCTAGGCACAGGATATTCTAGAAGGCTAGTACAGGTCCAACCCAACATAAAGTTATGGCATAAACACAATAATGGGAGATGGTACAGGAACACACTGACCCTAAGCAAAATAAGGAGAAGAGGACAGGATAGGATGATGGATGAAGATATTTTGTTCAAGCAAGCAGGTAGAAGGTGTAGGGTTGGTAACTACCTATGTCATGTGCGTAATATGTAAGTTGTTTGTATCAATGTATAAAGGAGAAGGTATAGGTGGGGCAGCTCTGTCATGCCTAGGGGGCAGTGGAGAGTCCCACCGCTGTAAGGGGCACAAGTATGTTAGTGTACCTGTACGGTCTATGGGGCATTAGTACTATGCTTCATTGACAACAAACCTGGCTAAGTGCCTTTGCCACCGAACTGAGTGTGTGGCCTTTCTGGGCAGTTCCCTCAAGGTCTGCTGAGCCAGTTAGCTGCGCAGAGTTGGACGGCATATGGAGAGAACGCACACAGACAACACTCATGCCAACTGACAATAGCAGCAAGACAAGAGTTCAGATTAATAACTCCTTTTGTAGATTTCCTTTGCATTGTTCACTGACAGTCATGATTCTAAGGTATTCATTTACAAGGTATTAATAAAGGGAGATGGATAGATCCACAAAGCATAATCTTTTGACACCCTTTTTTAGTTTTATTGAAAGCACTAATTTTAAACTTCCTTTGTGGATTTCTTTTACCAAATTCTCTGCATCTTAAACACTGTAGCAGTTTCTCACTTTCTATTAACAACTTAAAAAAATTCAAGGTGAATGGCTTTATTGTCATGTCTCTGATCAATAGTTTTCTTTGTATTTGTGGTCATTACTTATGCCATCTGGCTTGATGTGCTCATTAATATATACAAAATTCTGTTACATTATTGATTTTTTAGTCAGCCGCTGAATTTCATCTCCTTGATATTGTCAGTTTTGTAGTTTCAGTTCGCATTTCTTTGGTAGTTCAGAAAGAACTGGTTGCCAAATTTGATGAATCAAGCTTGTACCTATGTTGTCTACGGTCTTGTATACTCCAACCTTCCTACCTCGTTCCTTAATGGATAACAACACACCAGGATATCTTGGATTTTACTACAGCTGTCCTGTTCATTTATCATAGGTAATTTTGTCTATCCCAAAATACTCTTGCCAGAAAGCCCTGTATCCAGAAAACCTATGGGCAAAATTCTGCTCTTATTTGTCTTTTTGTAAATCTGGAGTAATTCTATTAACTTTTAGCATTCGTTGATTTTACACTAGGATAACTGAGATCAGACTCTGACCCTACCACCTCTGGATAATTCCACCAGAAAAATTTGTCACTCACTGAGTGTATATAGCTTTGTCACTGTGGATTAAGATGAACTATATTGTCAACTACTTTCCCATGTAATGCATAATTTACCCCAAAAAAGCCATTTGAAGGGAGGTTTGGAATATAATATATGTTATCTTTCTTTAAACTGCTGCTGTATCAATATGTAACCTACTGTTGTCTAGTTCTACTCTTTAATGATACATCTTTACTTCCCATCATTCCTGTCTCTTGTACACACTTGATAACCGTATTCTACACATCACAGTATCAGATACCAGTGAGAGAAATTTCCCACCCTTTGTTACTGCTGCACTGTCTTTTACAATTTGATTTTTTACCATGCTTTATACCACGTTTCTCTTAGCACATGGGTAATATATTATTTAATGATCCATGTGGCATACAAACCAGCAATATATCCTATAGTTGCCAGGTAGAATAGGAAGAAGCAGCCATTAGTTGCATTTTACAATATGCATGCTCAAGGGATGGAGAGTGGTGGGTTTTGGAAACAATACCCTCCCACACTTCCAAACATAACCAATAGCTTCCTAATCTAGATTCAAACAAACAAACAGCAGGAAATTCAAAAGCTTGCTGTCCAGAATGTGAAACGTGGAGGAAAAGCTTTTTACAGCTCAAGGCTACATGCTTCATCTTGTGTTTATAGCTATAATTCCTACTCTTATGCAGACTGCACTGATAAATTGAGTTACATGTTGAAAGATCTAGGTGTTGTACTGTTTGGCTATAGGACAGTGCCAAGATAACTCCCCTCAAACAAATTCCATCTAAGCAGAGCTTTTATGATGCTGAGACTTCGGCATAAAGTTTCATCCTTGGGTATATTATTTATAGGAATTCCATCCTCGTGTCAGATTGTGGGAAAGCCTGGGAGCTATTTTTGATGTAACACTTTCCTTTGGATGTCACAATTATCTCTGCATTCAAGAGGCCACTTTCCAATCTACTGATGGAGTACTTGTTTTTCATTTTTTTGCTCTATGATCATTAGTTGTCAGTTGTCAAATCCCTTCGGTCTCTACAGAGAGACAAACTATTTTGGCCAGGACATTAAAAAATGTTCAGCAATAACTGAAATCTGATTTGTTACCTTTCATCCTCAAATAGCTCAAAAGAAAATAGATGCTTACACCATCAGATGAAGTTGTGCATGTTTTCTAATGGAAATAATTAGCCAGACAAATTGCTTATTGTGAACAAGGCTTGCACTGTTATTTCATTAAGTTATGGTCGACTATCTCAACATCTGTGTGTACTTTGTTGTTATTGGGATTTATTTTTTATTTGCTTGCCAGCATTTTTTTTAATTTATCCCTGTGGCATCTCAGTTTATGTAGGAATACAGTTTACCCAGTGGTGCATTCACTTCACTTCACATTGACAAAGAGAAACAAACATCAAGCTGACAATGTGATATCCTCCACAGGGTCAAAAAAAAAAAAAAGTGCTAGATAGAAGAGCATTCCCATCCCACCACTTCTGTCAGGATTTTTATTTCTGAGTAAATGTATTTTCCCTCAAGAGACAGGCAAGAAGAATATTAAAATGGAAATGCTCTCCTTCTTTGTTTGGAAAGGCTTTCGACAATAGCCAGTGAAGACTTCAGTGGAAAGGTACCTGTGGAACTTTGGCATACAAAATAGAGCAATAAGCTAAGAAGATAGTTGCTGTGTTGGAAAACTCTAATTGTGAAAGGAAATGCGGTTGATGTAGATCATGCACTTTCCTCAGAAAATCCCCAAAGACCTTTAATAACAGGTTTCAAAGTATGAACCTGAGAACAGAAGTAGCTGGGAGTAGGGCTCCTCTCTAATAGTAAATGTTCACGCATGTCTACACTGCAATTAGACACCCGCAGCTGGGTGACTCGGGCTCAGGGACTGTTTAACTGCAGTGTAGAAGCTCGGTCTCGAGCCTTGGCTCTGGGAACCTGCAAAATGGCACAGTCCCTGAGGTCAAGCCCTGCGAGCCCTAGTCAGATGACATGGGCCAGCTGCAGGTTTTAAACTTCAGTGTAGACATATCCTTGTAGTGCAAAAATAAAAACAGCTTCCTATTATTTATTTTATTCATAAGGATTCCAACTATGAGACAACCAGGATCGCAAGAGGTTTAGAGCTAGTGTCTTTTTGCCAAGACTGAGGGAAGGTGGCACTGAATTACTGCTATGCCATAACCCAGGGGTCTCAAATACGTGGCTCGCAGAGTTATTTCCTGTAGCCCGCCATAGATGCTGACTTCACCAGCAGCCAAGCTCCCCTCACCCGCCCCACTCCTCCCCCACCCCGAGCGCACAGTTTCCCGCTCCTCTGCCTACCTCCCAGTGCTTCCCGCCACCAAACAGCTGTTTGCTGGTGCTTAGGACTTTCCAAGGAGGGCGGGGGAGGAGTGGGGATGCAGTGCACATAGGGGGGAGGCGGAGAAGAGGCAGGGCTGGGGCGGGGATTTGGGGAAGGGGTCGGAATAGGGGCAGTGACTTTGGGGAAAGGGTTGGGATGGGGGCGGGGAAAGGGTGCGAAGAGGTGGGGCAGGGCCTCATGGAAGGGGTAGAGTCGGGGCAGAGACGGGGGGCCTTTAACCGAAGTAATTCTAAAAAGTAAATGCATGTTTTATCATTTGAGTGAGGTACATTACTGAGTGTTTATATTTTATTGGAAACCCCGCTTCTCATTACAGTTTTTAAAAAGTTAATACATTGACCTTTAATAGTATACTATATTACTCTTCATTTTTTCCAATTTGACTATACTTTTTTATTGTTATATGAAAAGGTTTCAGTGCTGTGGCCCTCAGGCCAATGTACAAGTCCTCATGTGGCCCTTGTGGTGATTTGAGTTTGAGATTCCTGCTATAACCACTATTTCTTACTTGTGAAAGAATATAGTACACATAAAAACAACAAGGAGTACTTCTGGCACCTTAGAGACTAACAAATTTATTTGGCATAAACTTTCGGGGGCTAAAACCCACTTCATCAGATGCATGGAGTGCAAAATACAGTAGGCATATATATATTATGTATATATACACACACACATAGAACATGAAAAGATGGGAGTTGCCTTACCAAGTAGGGGGTCAGTTCTAACGAGACAATTCATTTAAAGTGGAAGTGGGCTATTCTAAACAGGAGGAAAAATCACGTTTGTAGTGGTTATCAGGGTGGCCCACTTCAAACAGTTGACAAGAAGGTGTGAGTAACAGTAGGGGGAAATTAGCATGGGGAAATTAGTTTTTAGTTTTTGTAGTGACCCATCCACTCCCAGTCTTTATTCAGGCCTAATTTGAGGGTGTCCAGTTTGCAAATTAATTCCAGTTCTGCAGTTTCTCGTTGGAGTCTGTTTTTGAACTTTTTTGGTTGAAGAATTACCACTTTTAAGTCTGTTATTGAATGTCCAGGGAGATTGCTCCATCTGGTTTTTGAATGTTATAATTCTTGACGTCTGATTTGTGTCGGTTTATTCTTTTGCATAGAGACTGTCCGGTTTGGCCAATGTACATGGCAGAGGGGCATTGCTGGCACATATAACATATCACATATCACTCTGCCATGTACATTGGCCAAACCGGACAGTTTCTATGCAGAAGAATAAATGGACACAAATCAGATGTCAAGACGAATACCCACTTTTACCAAAAAAAAGTCGGGACAGTTGGGACAGGGCTTAAAAAAGGGACTGTCCTGGCCAAAATGGGATGTATGGTCACTCTATCAATGGTGATAGACCCAGGCCAGTTGGGTACAGCAGAGTAGCCTTTTTGGGATCCAGGAAGTGGGCGGGCAAAAGCTAAAGGATCCCCCCCAGCCTAAGGGGGGGGTCCACAGGACCTGGAAAAACCAATTAATTACGGGGGACAACTAATGAACAACAGGGACAGGAGTGCGGTCAAAGGGTCAAACGAAGGGAACCGGACGGGGACACCGAGCAGAGGACCCCGGACAGCGCCCACTGCTCCTCAAAGGCGTCAAGGGAGTCAGTGGATGCCGCCCAGAGGAACTCTGCCCGGAGGCGTGAATGGACAGAGGATCGGAAATAGGCCCCACAGTCGCAGGAGACCCCCATCGGCCAACCTCCTCACCCTGGTTTTATAGATGGCCACTTTAGCCAGGGCCAGGAGGAGGTTGACCACGAGGTCCCACGACTTAGCGGGGCCACGGTACAGCAGAGTAGCAGAAGGCAGATATACTAGCCACTGGATTAACAGTTTTCTGTTCCCTGACTGACCAGAGCAGGGGCTGCTCCAGGCTAATGAGAACACCTGACTCCAATTAACCTGCAAAGAGTCAGGTGAGGCCATTAAGCTAATGTAACCACCTGACTCTAATTAAGACCCCTCTGATACTATAAAAGGGCTCACTTCAGTCAGGCAGAGGAGAGGAAATGCAGGTGAAGGGCTGGTTAATGAAGACACCCTCAAGTCATTGTTAAGGGAGCCCTAAGGTAAGGGTGAAGAAGGGAGAAGCAGGAGAGCTGTGGGGAAGTGGCCCAGGGAAATGTAGCCACTCTGGCAGTGAACGGTTGACTGCCAATAGCTGCTACCATTAGGGTCCCTGGGCCAGAACCCAGAGTAGAGGGTGGGCCTGGGTTCCCCCCAACCCACCACTACAGAAACCCCCTGGGAGGGGAAAACAGGCCCCTGTCTGGACAGGAGGCTAAACTGTTTTGGTATGAGGCCCTAGGAGCAACAGAGACTGTGGGAGTTCTCTCACCAACCTCCTTGTTGGCTTATGATGAAAAGGGCTAAGTAGACTGTATCCCTGGCCCTAGAGAGAGAAGGGCTACGTGGAGGGTTGCAGTGAGCCTCTGAAGCTAGCATAAACTGCCTGGAAGCGTGGGACCCACGGGGACAAGGTTGGAGCTCTGCCACACTATGGTCAGCTCTACTACTACCACCAACATTCTTTGAGGCCTCACAAGATCCCACGATGCAGAGAAGCGTTATCCTCACTTGACAGACTAGGAAAGCTGAGGCTCACAGTGGTTAAGTGACTTGTCTGAAGACACCCAGCCTTTCTGTGGCAGAGCCAAAAATAAAATCCCAGTCCTTAATCTGTATCAGGAAATACCCCATGCTTACTCTTTGTGCCAGACAAAGCTACATGTAATATGAAATTGAGACTCCTCTAAATTACAAACATTAGTAACGTATCTGTGGAGATGTGGTGATTGCAGCACTTCTGTCATATATTGGTAGGCACTTCTGCAATGGGAGTGGTATAGAGAAGGAAGAAATATCATTCCCATTGGTAACAAGGCAATCTGTTTGTTTGATAAATATGGATTTGCTGGTATAAATTAGAGTGAGATACAATTCACAAATAATGGAGATCAGCATATCCATTTTGTATGCTTCAAAGTTTCGGGTTATGAATCCTAGATGTGGTAAATTGACCGTGAGGGATATGGCCACTGAGCCTAATGAATTTTACCCACTCAATGCTGAAGAGGAAGGCAAAATAACCCCAAAGACAATGACAATATGCCCTGGAAAAAATGCCTTCTGACCTGATGATCAGTTTAGCCTTGCACATGAGTAAGAATTATTATATTCTGTATTTGACTGAATAGTGTTAAATGATAGACAGTTGAATACTTGCTATTCCTGAGTCTTGGGCAGCCAACAAATCTGCAGCCTTTCTGTTCCTAAAATGGCATAGTTGAATTAGTGGGAACCAGAATAGGAGGAGGTTGAGGGGGAATGCCACTGATAATGACACATTGGCAGATCTTTTTATCGTTTGTACTAAAATATATGTTCACATTTATTGACCTTGATAATGGACCTAGAAGTCAGTGTTAAGCCAAGGTCTTACACAGATCTTTAAAAAGAATTATTAAGAAATGACAAGAGTGACCCTCATCCAGACAGCAAGTTCAAGTGTATGCAATTTGTGTTAAATGCAAAAGGTCTCAGAGTGCTACATAAGGGAACCTATTTTATCCTTTCCTGTTCTATATCCTTGATTAGTTCTTTTTTTTCCTTTTACATTCTAATTGGAATTGGAGATGCATATTGCACAGGAGTCTTGCACGGCAACAGGGACAGAATCCTAATCAAATACAATTCAAAATGTATATTGAAATGCGTTTGGGATAAGGTTCTAACCCATTTGATCACAGTTGGAGCAGAGCAGGGTATAAGTCATACAAGACTGTTGTTAGCACATAATACGCTTTAACACCAAAGATATCTTGTACACTGAAATTGCAGAACCTTAAAGTGACACAGAAAAACATAACTTCTGTGTTGACAGGAACCCCTCTGAGATGGTGAAGTTTTTCTTTTCAGATGTCTACTCAGAAGAGATTTTCAGGCGAGTCCCTCCTTATGCATTTTGAGTACTCTGTGTTCCATAATATTGGCAACTGCTGTGTTATCTCCTTATAATGGTGAATACTCAGAGCAGTACACAGAAGTCAGATTAACAATAAGTATTAATGATGGGTGCAAGCCCCCAGAATGGAAATTCAGCTTCCCCCCACCCCTTTTTTATTTTTAATTTAGGACTATACATCACTAGGCTCAACAAAATTGAGTTCAATAACAAGGCATTTTAAAGTAACAACCTAAGGTCAGATTTCCGCTTCAAAGAAAGCGTTTCCAACGTAGCAGTGACGCTCACAACACTGACATCCCTGTTTGATCCTTTAACCTCTACCAACGAGGAAATTAATCAAAATTGGGAAAAAAAAAAATCTAAAAAACCCCACAAACCCAACCCCAAACAGAGTTGTGGCCCACTCGAAAGGGAGAAGTTCCAGAGACTCCATGAAGTGCACTAGGGACTTTGCTGTTGCTATTGATTTTACTTGGAAGTCTCTCAGACACTACAGTGACATGTTGCAATACAATACCCTAATACCCATCAATACCAACCATTCATGCTGTCAGTATTCAGTGGAAATAAAGGTAATGCGATATGCCCTTATTAAAAGCTTTACAAACATTTTATTTTTAAAAACAACTTTCATTGTTACTAAAACCCTTTGGTAACATGATTTTTGCCAACAATATTTTCCAGAGAATTTGTACCACAATATTTTGGTATATTGCCACAAAGTCTGTGTGTCTGGTGAGAGTAACATTTATAGCTAACATTGCGTGGCAGAATTGTATCCCTTACATGGAGAAAATATGAAGTGTTTTAGTTACACACTCATACAATATTACTACACTATAAGTGAGTTCTGGCCATTCACTATATACATTTGAGACAAAAGACTTATTCTGTCTTTGCACAAAAAAACTTCAAGAAGTGTTAATGTGAAAGTTAGGATGCCAGTACCAATACAAAAGATGTCTCGTTACTCATCAACACCTCATTGTCCAATTAAAACTAGTAACTTCATACGCCTAAATGGTCATTATGCTCTTCTGATACATTAACATAGAGGTTAAGGATCACTACCATAACTCATCTGCCCAATTTTCTTTTCTTTTCTTGTGCAATTCCAGGCTTGTGACTGACAGGAGAGACCCCATCTTTCTATTCCAACTGCAGGAAAGGGCTTGTTTTCCTCAAACATCCAAAGGTAAAGTAGTAAGGAGAATGGTCATTGCATGTGTCTTTTATGCTGCCAAATTTGGGACGGAAATATTTCACCCTAGGATTCAAGTGGCTTTTTTCATTAGGTTTTCTGAACTGTATATTGGAAACCCAGCATTTCCCATCATAATGTTGCACTCTTCTTGCATTTAATACTATGTGCATTTTGCTGAATTCAGATGTGCTTTATGAAGTGTGCCTTGGCAAAGCTGAGTGTGCACAATTTTTAGTACTTCCCTGAAGCAGCACCATGAGCATTCTGGTTTCTGTACTGTCAGTGCCAACCCAGTATTCATCATCACTGACCCCTGAGAATTGGCTATAAGGGCCTTATATAATGTACAAATGGAACACATTCATATTCAAGCGGGCCTCTCATTAAATTATCTATTTTTAAAGCTATAGGTGTATCCCCAAAATCAAATGGTAAGAAGTTTATCTAATCATTTGTGGTTTGTAATTAAATGATCATGAGAAAAGGGTTACTAATGACTGAAATGAAGATTATAAAGAACTGGAGTCACAAACCAGATCACGTTCTGGTGTAATTCCATAAGAACTTCAGGTGACTAACTTTTTCAGTCCTACAGTACTTCCACAGCCAAGACTCCCATTAGAAAAGAAGGAACTATATCATGGAAAGCTTTGGATTTTTTTTAAATCCTGGAAGAGTAAACAGGACTTTATGCCACTTGCTTTCCTTTCTACAGGCTGCTGCTGGCAGCTGCCTCCTCCTCCTCCTCCAAAATGTCAAATAATAAAAACCCTGCTGTCACTGCACCTGTCACTCTCTTCCTCACTGTCAGTTACTCAGCTTGTTTCAGAACATGTCAGCAGAGTGGAGATGCAAAGCTCTGGGGGTGGAGGGGTTCTATGCAATGTGGATCATATTCTACATATCAATGAGCTAACTTACAAAGACATTGCCAAAATCTCCCAGGTCTGCAAAACTGGATTGGTATCACACTTTCCTACAACATTACCAGTGCTTCTGTTTGAATTTGGACTGTGCACCATACAAGAATATTTTGTTAGCTCTACTGGGGTTTTAGGAAATACAGAGTTGCAAAAAGTGAACATTCAATTTTAAATTAATCCCAAACTTTAATTTAAAAAAGATTGTTTTTAATTCAGCTTGTGGTAACGGTGAAGAATAGAGTCAGTGACCATTGTATACAGAAGGCTCACTGATTTTGTAATGAACACAAGCCCTGAAATCAGTTTAGACTGAATTACTGCAGTATCACATGAGGAACATGGGCCCAGCCCAGGAGGTGCTGAGTGCCCTCAGCTCCTTTGAAGCCACTTTAAAAAGTATCAGAGTAACAGCCGTGTTAGTCTGTATTCGTAAAAAGAAAAAAGAAAAGGAGTACTTGTGGCACCTTAGAGACTAACCAGTTTATTTGAGCATGAGCTTTCGTGAGCTACAGCTATGCATCCGATGAAGTGAGCTGTAGCTCACGAAAGCTCATGCTCAAATAAACTGGTTAGTCTCTAAGGTGCCACAAGTCCTCCTTTTCTTTTTTCTTTTTAAAAAGTATGGAGAAGTAGAAGATATAGCAAAGGGCAACCAGAATGAGCTGGAGCCTTGAGGGACTAAGAAAGAGAGGCTGGAAAAATGAAGTCTGAATTCTTTGCAAAAGACATGAGAGAGAGCTTGCTGAGGTTCCAAAAATTATGAAAACAGAAATAGGTAGCATAGAACTATTTGAACTTATTTCAAATATAATATCTAGAGGACAAAAAACTAAAGATGTCGTCAAACCCCAATGGAATTGGGTCAAATCTCTCTCTCTCACACACGCACGCATGCACACGAACACAGCAACTGCAACAATATGAGGGGTTAAAATGGTTATTGGGTAAACTGCTATAGTACTTCATCACTAGAGTGAATGGAGATTGTATGAATGACAGAAAACCGGACTATTTCCTACGTCCAGCATTCTAACATCAGTTAGTTACTTAAATCATGTCTGTCCATTTCCTAAGAGACAGAGATCCCTCTAATATACATCATTAATAATATCTTGTTCTCATATAGCATTTTTCACTGAAGAATTTCAGAGGTTAACAAAAACAGAATATCATTATTTTCATAATTTTATAGCTGGGTCAAAAAAAAAAGTGAAGCTGAGGCTGCAATTGTCAGGCTCAGATGCCTCTAGTCTGGTAATAAAGTCTACATTTATGCACCTAAAACTGGATGCAATTCTTGTATTAGGGCACTCAAGTTAAAGAAGTTGGCCTAAGTGACTTACCCAAAGTGTCTCTGAGTGTTACTGGTTGAGTTGGAAATAGAACCCCTGATTTCTACTCTAACCACTAGACAAATCTACCAAACACAGGCAAACTCTATACTGCCCGGAGTAATGAATACATGCACCTGTTTACTGAGTATCTTGTTGTTTTCTCTGAAATATTATTGCGGTCCCTCATGAAATCTCTGGGTCACTTCTGCTTTTGACTAAAAGATATTGCACCATTACACTAACATTTTAAATGCAAAAGCTACAAGGATGAGAAGTTTTCAGATGAATACTTCAGCTGATGTATGGTCTTTCTTTATGGACAGCTCCCATCCACATAAGATTGTTTTAAGGAAAAGCACTAGCAACCACTGAGGTTTCTGAAGGGCACACCCAATGATGTGAAAAATTTTGATACATAAACTGCAGCAATAAGAAAATATTCCAAAGGTACCCAGAGCCTGAATGGTCTCCTATGACATGAAGGCTCTTTGAAGAGGATTCCCTTCAAAGATGAGAAGAGTACATAAGTGATATTACATTGTTTTTAAAAAAGGGAATTCCCTACTGAAACATAACATTTGTTGTTCTTACCTCTCCTCAGACAGTATGAGAGCAGCGGCAGCATATAAAAGACTTTAGTATTACTGATTAGAAAGCAAAGAGAATTTAAAAAATAATTTAAAAAATACAAAGCTCAAAACTACGAATGGAAAAATCATACATAATTTGACTCAAATGAGTGGTCATTGGCACAAAATCAGAACACACTCAACTCTTCATAACTATTGCACCAGAAAGTACACACATTCAGGTTTGTTTGTTTTCTTTAATTTCCCCACTCTCAGGAATCAGGGCCTGCAGCAGAGCCAGTTTCTGAGCAACCTAAAGAGCACAGCTGGCCTGTAGGTGGTTACTTGATTGCTCACACTGCCTGCTTGTTAGGAAAAGTCATCAGAGCAGCTCTTAGGCCCTGCAGCAGCAGTTCAGTGGCTTTTCAAAGCATTTGTCTACAGCCCCTAAGCCTGCTTGTTCCCAGCCTTCTCTCTACCTTATTCCAGCCTTGGCACCAGCCCTGCTTCTGCCTTGCCTCACTTCAGGTGACCCTTGCTCTGATTCCTGACTTCTGATTTCAGCTTTAATCCACAATTCTGGCAGCTGGTCTCTGAGACTTTGGGCTCCTAATTCCTGACTGCTGCTCTAACCACTAGGCATGACCACCTATGACCTAGTCTCTTACCCCCTCCATTTTTAGATCTCTCTCCAGAACCCTCTTTGGGATTGATGATATTTTCACTTGCACTCAGTGTGCTGTAAAGAGTTCCAGGCAGTGTATGGTTGTGATGCAGACACAGGTGGATATGATGCTGTGTGGAAGCCTCTTTGTCTGTGTGTGTGTCTTGTAACAGGTTTCTTTAATGAATGCCTCCAATTTTAAATGGACTGATTCTGTATATCTTAACTGTTTCAAGGCAGTTGAGTTGACTCTGACTCTTTAGAAGTGTGCCCATAGCTATTTATTAATAGGGTAATAAAACTTTGAAGAGCTGATCAACAATAATTGGAATTATATAGGAGTCCAATTAAATATAAAAAAATCTCCTAAAGAGGTTCCTCAAAATGTCCAAACATTGGATCAGTAAAAATGGTCAGTAAAAGGAGAAACAGCAGCTGAAATACAAATGGCATTAATATGTCTACCTCAAAATTAACAAATCCAGGTAAAAATTTTAGGCCAGATGATGGTAGAATTCCATGGGACTTTAAACGATCTTGCTTAGTACTTGGGCCAAGGTAATTACGCACATCCTCTGTCAAGTTATTGTTTACAGTTCCTTAAATGTTTCACAAAGTCTGGCTTCCAGGTTATAAATAGGTGAATGCTATTAGTGTTTTGGGGGGAGATTTTTCAAAGGTAATTTATGCCTTCGATAATCTACTTTATTGCCGTCTAGTCACAAGACTTCTGCTTCCTGGACAGCTCACATACACCGGTGCTGTAGGTTACTGGTCCCACTTAGCTTCGTGCTCACAAGTCCCAAATGTCTACCCATGTATTTATGGTAAGGAAGGAGATGAAGCAGCTGTGGCTAGTCTTCTACCCTTCTTTGAAGCACTGCCAAGCCCTCCAAGTTAGCCACCATTGCAAAAGGATATTTTTCTCACTCTCTAAGATAATAACCTAACAAAAATATTGACAATGGAATGAAGAAAACAGCTCTTGCATAGCCAGATAGGGTAGAGAAAAGTGACAATAGCAAAATGAAAATATCGAAATGCCAAGAGTAAATACCATCAAATATAAAAACAAGCCAACAACAAAAATGCGCTCTGCAAAATGCCAGCCTTTTGCAGCATTGAGTGCCATTTCTGCACTGGGACATGTTAGTGTAGATCTCCATCTCCTTAGGAAGTTCCATTAACTTTCATGTGAGTTTCCTGTCCTCATTGGGAATATACTTTACAGTACTATCTCTACAGCAGACAAGCAATTTATTCAGCGATGTTCACCTCTTTTTTTTTTTCTGTTTTCTTATTTGATTGAAATTTTTTCAGATTTATTTACTCCATGGTTTCAAAATTTGTAATACGACATTTGAGCTGTGTTGCTTAGTTGCGATTGACCACATAAATTAGATGAGATTCTATGCTGCACCTCTGGGAGGTGCAGCGCAGGGCTAGATGAGGTGGTGGTGGTGGTAAGTGATGTCCCAATCCTGGTCTGCTCCATGGAACTCCATGTAATCATGGCCTGCCCCAGAGTAATTTAGATGGCCCGGGCCCCCTGTCTGAGGTTATGTCTACGCTACCATTGGAGGTGGTATTGCAGCCCATGTAGCTATGCCTGAGCTAGCTTGAATTTAGCTAGTACAAGAATCAATAGCTGCAAAGCTGCAGCTGCATAGACTATACAAGACTGCCTGGGACCTTGGGTATATGTACACAAGCATCTAGCCCATGCTGAAGTCCATACTCCCATGGCTTCACATCTGTCGCCACTCAAACTAGGTAGATTAGGTATGTCCACACGTGCTGTAATCACACCCATGATTGCAGTATAGACATACCCTAAGTTACTGCAGCCTCCCCAGGCCCCCCGAAGGCCTGCAGTACTGTTGGAATCTCTACAGTGCTTTGGCCCCAACCCGGCACACCCCTCCCATCTCCAACCTGTGGCTATGCTGGGGCTAGTGAGGGCATCCTTGGGAGGTAGCCTTAAGACTGTTCCCATAGTGCCTGAACAGGGGAATCCTCTTCCAGGTGGAACTGGGGATTTAAGACTCACTTCAGCCATTTGACTGGGTATAAAATGGCTGGAACAAAGATGAGGATCTTATCCATGGTATCGTTTTTCTTCTGTTCCTTGAACTGCATTAGAATAACTCTTATAAACCAAGTTTCTGGTGAAAATGCTTGTGGGGAGAAAACTTTAAAACATATACTGTGTTTGAGCAAGCAAGTTTGCATTTGTTTTCCACAACTAAGTGCACACCTGGCCAAGGAGAATTAGTTTAAAAATTAATTGAACTATTTGCTTAATATTTTTAGTGGAAAGGGCCAACTATAATGGACACTACTCTGCAAAATAAAGGGTCATTGTATGATTCCTTGTTTATTGTTTCTCAGTGACTTCTCAAACAACTTTGCTTATGTATAATGAAATGGGGATTTTTTTTATTTTTTTTTTTAAGCCACTGCAACCTCCACTTGAGATTGAAGTCACTTTGGGATTTTTTTTTCCCCTTCTCACACATTGTCAGTGTTAACAAAAGTTCTCAGTACCAAATTAGGTCCTCACTGATGCCATTATCTGGAATGGGTTGGCTCTGTAATCAGAAACAGGGGGAAAAAACGGCTTAGTTCCAAATACTTCAGAGGGTTATGAAATAAGTTCATGATAAAGATGACACAAAAGAATAGATTCCAGTTCACTCTCCTTTAGCTATGTTGGTTTCACAGGACTAAGTGAAATAAAAGAAAGTCTTGGCCATGATAGTAATCACATATTACTGAACCATAGTGGGAGCGGATCTGGATCCTGACTTCAATGGGCTTTGGATCAGGTCTATGTCCAGTAAGAAGGTGCCATTTTTAAAATCAATTTTTAATAACTATGTATTTTGTGATATTATGATTTTCAATATCTATGACTAAATGAGAAACTATCAACAGTAAGAAACATTGTCACTCTATTCAGTTTCTAAAGCTATAGTAATGGGATTTCATAGTAGTATAAAATGTGATCTGGATTCATCATTTTTATTCTGCTTTTTTGTTAGACAATCAATAAGGCAGATTTTTTTCTAGCAATTGTCTACTATAATTTTATCTTTGATAAGATTACAATGATAGGTGAAAGGCAACTATGCCCCTTTAGGAGATAAGATTTGTAAATACAGTACTTAAATGGTTTTATATGCCCTAATTCACTCTATTAGACATGCTTTGTCATTTTCATCCACACCGAATGATTCCTGATTTGCTTATGCATGCTCATTCTGACCTGATCTACACCAGTCTTTAAAAAGGTCATCCCTTATTTGAAGTTGCCAGACCAAGCCTTTTGCAGCTTTTTCCAAAAGAAATGAAAACTGGATTTCAAAGGAGGAAAGAAGGAATATTGTGTCTTCTCTCAACAATATCAGATGGACAATTACTGAGTGATTTTACATCCTGAGCTATGAAAATTGGGTAATTCAGATAACCAGAGATGTAAGGGATGAATTATTCTGACATCCCCTTTGATATGTTGCAGATTAGAATGTCCAGTGGACTATTTCTTTAGTACTATTTAGGGTAGAATTAAGATTTTAAAAAAAAAATTAAATATTAAAAGGAAAACTCACCAGTAGTCTTTATTTATAAAAGTGTCCTTTTTGCTTATATCAAGAAGATGGAAATCTCAGAAGATCAACAGATTACCCAAAACTACCGCCATTTGTATCTGAAAGCTTCCAAGAACAGCTCAATACATTTCCTCATCAGCAAATCCAAACTAGAAACCTAATCCTGATTCAACTTCAGACCCGAACCTCTGATCTTAACCCAACATAGACCAGGTACATATGTGACTACAACATCCTTGGTCTATCTCTATTCATAGTATAGGAGCCCTTCAGGGATTATATGTTCTAGAGTACAAATATTAGGAAATCCTCACTTCAGTAGAAAGTGATAAACATATAATCAGATGCGTGCTACCTTTCAAACAACTGTTACCTATTTCTACTATTGTAAACCCAACTGTGACTAGCACATCAGTCTAACGGCATTGCTAGTCTAGGTAGAACAAACAGGCACTTTCTACTTCAATGTTTTCCTTAAATCAGTATTTTTGACCAAATTCTACTACAGCTCTTATTTACACTTGGAAAGAAACAAAGGAGAGATTAACAACAAAACAAACAACAAAATTTTATTCAACATCTTGAGTATGTCTACACAGCATTTTGGAGGGACCCTAGGGTTCAGAACCCAAGCTTCAGCTTGAGCCACAACTTTAAAGTGCTGTCTATACAGCTATTTTTAGGGCACAAAGATGAACCCCACTAGCTCAACTCTATTGACCCAGGCTGGGAGGCTCACTCCAAAATGCTGCGTAGACCATGAGATTGCGAGTGCTAGTCAAAGATGATGCTAGTATCACCTTGGTAACAGTAGATAAGCTACACATAAACACTAGTGGCTCATTTGTATTTTTCTTGTGAAACATTAATTATCTTATCCAGTGCCTTAAAACATTCCAATTACTAGTAGTCTGGATAGTTAATCCAAAACTAGTTAGCCAGCATCAAATATCAGTAACTATCTGCCATGTTCCAATCAAATGCATCATGGCTAACACTGAAACGACAGAACTAGAGTCTACAAAATTACTTTTCTGTTTGACTGAAGCCTGTATATACACAATGTTTTGCTTCAGTTAGGTGGGTTTGGTTTGTTGTTTTGGTCTTGATAGAAGTGTCCTCCTACAACTGTAGCCTTAATATTAACATGTTCCTTGAACTTGAACATCTCATTTCTGGCGACTAGTCGCACCATCAGTACTTGCCCACACTGGAATCAACCAGAAGGAATATTGATTTAAAATCCAGGAGTCCAACAGTTCGAAATGCATAGCTCTCCAGCATGAATTCACTTAAAAGAATTAATTATCCCCATTACTGCATGAATTCAGCAAAGTTTAAATGTGAAGGTCTTGCTATAGTTCATCAGACCTGCCAATTTTTTCACTTGGGCTTCTGTGGCAATTTCATAGCTCCAAATCTTTATAGCTGATGAAAAATTACACATGCCATGTGCACAAATTAGATGATTATGTTTACATAGTGTATCTAGTGTATATCCAGTTCCTTCATTTAGAAAATGAGGGAGGTTATCATTTTGAACACTGGAAATCTAAGTTATGTCCACAGAATGTTACGAAAATAAAATATTTTCACACATACTATAATGTGGTGTTTATTAAAGGCTAAAATGAATTTCCTGTTTTCATCAGACCAAGGTAGATTAAACTACAAAAACTACATGAAAGCACCATCAATGATTTGTCTTAAGTACAAAGAAGCCAAATAATCAAAGCTATGGTCAAACTATAAGCAAGCTATGTTCTGTTTATATACTGTACCCCACGCAGAATCAAAATGAGATCAAAGCCCCACTCTGCTAGGCACTGTACAAACACATGAGAGTTTACAGTTATCCCCTTTTCACAGATGGGAAACTAAGGAACAGAGTAATTAAATTATTTGTCCCAGATCACAAGGGAAGTCTCTAGCAAAGCTAGGAATTGAACCCAGATACCCTGAGTCCCAGACAAGCACTTTAACCACAAGATCATCCTTCTTCAATTGTTGTGAGGTTGAGGTAAAGCTTCAGGATTCTCATGGGTTTGCATATTCTGTATGCAAGCGGGGAATACTAACTTAAACAAAATCTGTCTCTTCAGTGCAAGAACATGATAGTTTTCTCAATAGCAGAAACATAGAAAGGACTCTTTATGGAGATCTCAGATTTGTCCTTTGCAGAGTTGGAAGGACTTACATTGCCTATCCCAACCTTTGCAGGCAATCCAAAGTAAAGTTAATAAACCCCTGAACATATGCATGATCCTAGTGACCCTAATGAAACTCTGGGTAAAGGGGTACAGGATAAGAGATTTTAATGCAGGAACAGAATTATGCAGCCAAAAACAAACAAACAAAAAAACCATCTTACCGAATTAGGGTATCTGGCCGTAGCAGCTGGGAGTGTACTTTCCATAGCAGGGAGACAGACACACATTAGCTCTTCTAGATGGGTTTGTATTTGGGAAGCTAGCCCAAGCCTCAGCTTGTGCCTTCAAGGCCACACAGCTATTTTAGCTCACTAGCTCAAGGAGACCTAGTGTCTATCGTTCTACCTGTGCTAGGAAGCACCCTCCCCGCTGCAGTGTAGACATATCTTTAATGTGAAGTTGCCAGATTAATATGAAAACTTGAATGAATCCAAAAAAGGAATGGATTTTCTCAAATCATTGTTTGATAACTTTGTTTTAAGGGTGGTAACAAATATGTAAAAGCATCTAGGAAAGATATTAGTAATGTGAAATTACCTTATGTTGTTATTTTAAGAAATCCATAGTTATTTAAGAGTATTTATGTATTTTTCTGTTTGTTTTTTAGTATGGGATTTCAGCCTATGCAGTGGCATGACTTTATATTCGGTGTTAATAGACTTAGCATGATTTCACAGATTATAGAAAGCAGGATACCTGGGGTGACAGGGAGAAACAACTTGAAATTACAGGAAGTAAATATTAGAGTTTTGTGCTACTTTCAAAATAATTTGATTTGAATTTTCTGAGAAATTTTCTTAAAGGGAATATGTTAACTGAAAACTTAAAAGTCCTCTTTCATTTTATGTATGGGTGAGATTTTCAAAAGTATGGGACCTGTGCTGCTAAGTCACTTGGGTTTTTTCAAAAAAATCCCACCTTATGCCTCCAATTAAATGGACAATTTATTTGGAAAGAAAGATGGTGGATTTAAAATATATAATTAAGGCAATGAAAACACCCAGCAAGTTGTTTTTTTCTCTTAACTATATTTGCTTGCAATATAAAAATTGGGTACTTCAAATATGGCATATTTTACATTATGATAAATCATTTTCCTTCCATTTTATTTGTATATTATACAAATGCTGGTGTCTTATCCTGCTAACAAATGCAGTTTTCACTGTAACACAACTTGAAATTCCCCAGCACTGCGTACCCTGAATCATGTATTAAGACTGTATCTTACAAACAGAAAACAGGGTCATCACACACTTTCATTTGTGAGCAGATACCAAAATGCTGTTAATATAACTCAAACTTCAGTGCAGTATATTGTGCTATAGTATCTCTCTCCCCTCTAAGGATCAGACACAGGAACAGACTCATGACTAAAGTATGTTGTCATCTGTCCAATGTTATTAAAAGAGCTTCTGTGTCTATACATCCTGTTAGAAGATTTTGGTTATTTTTAATAGGGTATAAAGAAAACAGGGTGCATTGTACCATTTTTCCTACAGCTACCTCATGTGGGGGGAAGGGGGGAAACACGATTTTCTTGCAGGCCAGCTGTCATAAATATAAAGGGAAGGGTAAACCCCTTTAAAATCCTTCCTGGCCAGAGGAAAAATCCTCTCACCTGTAAACGGTTAAGAAGCTAAAGGTAACCTCGCTGGCACCTGACCAAAATGACCAATGAGGAGACAAGATCCTTTCAAAAGCTGGGAGGAGGGAGAGAAACAAAGGGTCTGTGTGTCTGTCGGTATGCTGCTTTTGCCGGGGATAGACCAGGAATGGAGTCTTAGAACTTTTAGTAAGTAATCTAGCTAGGTATGTGTTAGATTATGATTTCTTTAAATGGCTGAGAAAAGAGCTGTGCTGAATAGAATGACTATTTCTGTCTGTGTGTCTTTTTTGTAACTTAAGGTTTTGCCTAGAGGGATTCTCTATGTTTTGAATCTAATTACCCTGTAAGGTATCTACCATCCTGATTTTACAGGGGTGATTCCTTTACTTCTATCTACTTCTATTTCTATTAAAAGTCTTCTTTTAAGAAAACTGAATGCTTTTTCATTGTTCTCAGATCCAAGGGTTTGGGTCTGTGGTCACCTATGCAAATTGGTGAGGATTTTTACCAAACCTTTCACAGGAAGTGGGGTGGAACATATAGTAAGAAGATTATATATATATATATATATATATATATACACACACACACACACACAGAAGGTGGAAGTTGCCATAAAAAACTGTAAGAGGCTAATTAATTAAGATGATCTATTATCAGCAGGAGAAACAAACAAACAACTTTTGTAGTGATAATCAGGATGGCCCATTTAGACAGTTGACAAGAAGGTGTGAGGATACCGACGAAGTGGGTATTCACCCACGAAAGTTTATGCTCCAATACATCTGTTAGTCTATAAGGTGCTATAGGACTCTTTGCCGCTTTTACAGATCCAGACTAACACGGCTACCCCTCTGGTGCTCAATATGTGTAATGACCCAGCCACTCCCAGTCTCTATTCAAACCCAAGTTAATGGTATGTAGTTAATGGGCCACCACTACAAAAGTTGTTTCCCCCCCCTCCTGCTGATAATAGCTCATCTTAATTAATTAGCCTCTTACAGTTTGTATGGCAACTTCCACCTTCTCTGTATGTGTATATATATCTCCTTAGTATATGTTCCATTCTATGAATCCGATGAAGTGGGCTGTAGCCCACGAAAGCTTATGCTCAAATAAATTTGCTAGTTTCTCAGGAGCCACAAGTACTCCTGTTCTTTTTGCTGATACAGACTAACACGGCTGCTACTCTGAAATCTTCTCCAAGCATGTTGGCAGGACACTGAGGTGGGGGTCTATATTTTATATATATATATATATACTAGAGTAGTGTGTATATATATATATATATATATATATATATATACTACTAGAGTAGTATATATATATATAAAATTTTGAGGACTGTGTAACATTGTGTAATGGAGAATTTATGAAGTCTTGAAGATTGTAGCAAATAGAATAGTTTATTACGCTGAAAACCCTCTGTTACTTGAACAACAATACAAACGTCATTTATAAAAAGGGAATGATGGACAGATTATCTTTAACAAGACAAGATGAACACATGGACATGTTTAGCGGATACCTCCCCTTTCCAAATCTTTCATAAACACCATTATTATTTATTATATCCATCTCTTCCTTTCATAATGGTTTAAGATGCCCTGCAGCAATTTTCATAGGTTTATTCTTATGCAGAATTTGTTTCATGTGGTCTATATCTTTCCAATGACATATTGAATTCCTTAGCAATCAGGCACAGCAGCTTGACAAGGAGGGTGGGGTTTTTTTTATTGTTGTTGTTTTTTGACAACAGGATCATAAAAGCTTAAAGAAATTGTGTTTTGAACTACATACCTCTAGGGACAATTTTGAAATTGTATGAGCTGCAGCCCGTATATTATCAACCTCTATACAAATACCAGCTAAGTAAAAATAATTGTATGGTTTTCGTTCACAACAGCATCTCTCTACTATAATATACTTTTTGTCCTGAAAATCATATGTTTAATGTAAAATACTGCCAATCCTACACCCCACAATGACTGAATGTTTAATGATGGCTTGTTTAATGTTTAATGGCTTGTTTTGTAAGATTTTTTTAAAGGAGCCTAAGGGAGTTAGGTACCCAAATATCATTAAAATTCAAGAGTTGGGCATCTAGCTCCCTTGAAAACCCCGATTACTATTATTAAACTATTTCAACATACCAGGATAAAATTGGTGATTTTAAGAGTGCATTTGTAAGTGATCAAATGGTCCCTTCTGCCTTTCATTTTGAACTGGACTGCATGTCAGAACATGTCATCACGACCCAGCTTCTCAGTGATACTCCAGACACAAAAATCATCTCCAAAGGAAAACATGCACAACGCAAGAAAGGAACCATCTGTTTTGAAATGTATGGCAGATGCTCTTTCATGGTGATCTACTTCACCGGAACCAGATTATTAAACTTGTAATTCCTAACTATTTCTTTTTAATAAAACAAATTTTGCTTGCTTGTCAGAGAGTTAAAAGTCACAGCCCTGCAATAAGAATTGCAATCAAAAGGCAACGAGAAATGAAATAATCTCCAATGCAGTTTTAAAATTAAATGAAATTTACGAGGCATACTCAAGTGTATTTCAGAAACATTTTTACAACTATATTGTTTTAATCTAACAACTGCTAATGTTCTGTTCACTACAGGAGAAAACAGACAACCTACCTGACTTCTTGTAATCCAGTTCTTTGCTATTATTCTAGTTTGTGTGCTCAAAATATAACTAGATTCACCTAGGTCCTAGAGTAGTCCTTTTTAATAATGGCTTATGATTATGTTTATGCTGTAACCTTATACTCACAAAATTAGCTTAAGAGTACAAAACTCCTAAATTTAACTCTAGAGTATATATAAATGTGTATGTGACTAGCATTTTACCATTATCACTGCTAAAGTTAGGGCCCAGTTCTGCTCTATGCTCCATTATTAAATGGTGCATGAACTGGAATCCAGGTTTTCCCCCCTTCCAGGTGAGTACTTTAATAACCAGGCTGGAGTCATTCATCCTCTGTTTCTGGCCCAATGACTACGGATGCATTGCATACAAAGTGGAACAGTTTCAACAGCGGAATAACCCTTAGTCCAGTAGTTAGGGCACTCATCTCTGCTCTGGAGAAAGGACTTGAACCCAGGTCTCCCTTCTCCCAAGTGAATGGCTTAACCACTGGGTTCCTCCTTTAACACTTAACCACCACACTCCAACAAGTGAGTTTTCTGAATCCAGACTTTTATTTCCTTTGCTTTTATTAAAAATACCCAAAACAATGTTTGTCTGACCCAAAATTAAAGGTTTTTTTTGTTTGTTTTTTAACTTGTATTGCAAACTGTATCAAACAGTACACTGCTGTTATTATATGGGCCAATATCTGTCCCTAAAACGAAATCCAACCAAGTTTCATCTGTGTCCAAAATCCAAGACATGAACATTTAACTCAGGAGCTGAAAAGGCAAAGCCATTTTTATCAAAGAGAATTAAATAGGTACAGTAATTGTTTTTGAATGGTAAGGACTGATATGTTACTAAATGGAGCTTTAATCATTCTTTTATATGAAGGAAACCAAGTGTCCAGTCCTGCAAACAATTACTACTGTGTGTACACTTATTCCTGCACGAAATTCCATCACCATCATTAGGTCTCTGAGCAGAAGGAAGGCTAAGTACAGATTGCAGGATCAAGCCCATAATGAGTAAAATGTTTTATTGAGAAGAGAGTGATTTTTTTTTTTAAAAAAGTCATTGAAAAGTAATGAAAATGGGTGAATCTACACATGTAGCTACATGAGGAGGTTTCTACTAGATCTGCAGAAAAGCTTTGAAAAGAGAAAGAGGTCAACAGCAACATCATGCACCAGAAAGTATCCCTGGTAGCTAATATTGAAAGTAAAGTGGTGCCATGAACTAGTTTGCTCAAAGATCTGTGCTGATGGTAAAAAGATGAATGGCTTGTGGGTAGCAATACTTAGCATGTATGATAGGGAGTCTAGATTAACATTCCATGTAAGGTGTCTTGCAAGTGACATCTTCAGTTAGTGATTTCATGAGCGGTTTTCACAAACCCAGATAAAAGCAGTTACTTTTGTTACCAGCAAATGGGTTAATTCTCACAGAAAACCTAGCTGGAAGGTGGGAAAACTTATGCCCTGCCCCCAGAGAGACTCCTTGAAATTCTTCCCTCAAGAGATGAGGACATGGCTTATCCAAGCAAAAGAAATCCTCTAGTAGGATTAGCATTCATCATTTTCCTGCAGGTATTTTGGAGGAAAACATGCCCATCTTCTTTATCCAGAAACTGCCCATCCTGTCCACTCCCAGTGTATGGAAACCCAGTGTCCCTGCTAGGGGAGAGAGATCCATGTGGAGGGTGCCTTTTGAGCATGGATCGAGGCATACACTCCTCTTCTCAGTGTCTGGCCACTAATTATCGTTTGACAAGAATGGAGGAAGTGGTTCTGACCCTTGTGCAGTTATACTGGGAAAAAACTCTAGGCATTCAAATGTACTCTGGGAGTTTGATTTACCTTGTGTTGCCTAAAGATCCATCATGGACTAGGTACATGCTTGCTGTGTAGTTGAGTTTATCTTTAGTATAGACTCGCTTCCTGAACCAAATTATGAAAGTTTGCCAAGATGGACTATCTGACTCACTTCTCCCCTTTTTCACTATATACTGCAATTTCCTACTTCTGCTACTATATTAGCCCTGCTGACAGCTTCAATTTGTAAAGTGCAGTCAGTATTATTTAGTGGCATGTATACTTAAAGCCAATAGATCTACCCATTGCATCATAGTGCCTTTTAAAAAAATATGACTAATGCATTCATCTGGGAACTTAAAAGAACAGGGTGTCACCCCCTCTTTCGGAAAACCTGCAAAAGGTGGCTAAGTTCCTATATGCAAAAATCCATCCATGGCAGTCCATGTCTTACTCTGAGAAGAACTCAGGAGGGCTTCTCTCCCTGCAGCAGAAGCCACAGGTCTGTCTCTGAATTCCCCAGATATGCTGGCATCTGCAAAATCAATCTGCACATAGATCCTGTGCCTCTTTATTACACCAGGGATGCCAATACCACCTCCCCACATGGCCACATATCCTGCCACGTAGCTCCAGTGTGGAAGGAAGACTATGGAAAGGTAACAGATCAGCTGGTACTACATTTCCATAGTGAATTCTGTGGGGTAGATAGACTATACACATCCCAGCTGACCTGGCCACTCTCCCTGTGCAAATCCCCAAACCTGAAAACAGTAGGCTTTCACAGGGGTGGCTAATCCCTCTTTTCACACAGGAGGTGAGAGACCCACATGGAGAGGGGCACAAGTTTTTCCACCTCTGTCCCCCAACAGAAAATTGAGCTGAAGTCCTCCTGATAGAGCATCTGAATATATACTACATAAGCCAGCTTCAAAGGAAATTCCAATACAGTGGCTGAGAATCAAGCTGAAAATCTTTTTTTTAAACCCATAAATAAGAGTCCCTGACCCCAGATCCCTAGATTTTTTTTTCCACCAATGCTCTGCTCCAATCTTGGCTAGTTAGCAGTTGTTATGCAAATGCTGATGCCTTTACTCTCTGCTAACTCTGCTTCCACTAATAACTCTACCACATAGTGACAGCTGTATTTCTGCAAGTAACTTTTTCTGCATGACTTCCTTTTTTCAGACAGCACATGGACAGATCTCTCATATCCACCTGTCAAAATTCTTCAAATTTAAAAGATCCAAGATACTTGCATATGCTCTTTTCTCCTTCCACAGCAGCATAAACATCATTCTTGAAGGATGGGAAGAGGGATAAACAAGATACATTTCTTTGTAGGCCTACTGTTTCAGCTTAGCTTGATTTAGTAAGTTCTTCAACTGTGCATGCCTCACCTCATGCAACAGTTAAATACATGGTTACATCTTTGCTTTCAGACACTATTTTTCTCCTCTCTCTGCACTCTGCCCAACATATGTCCCCCATCACTCTGCATTTTTCTTCAAGGATTCAGCCACACGTCTGAAATTTCTTTATACCCATCTAACAATGCATGCACCTGTATTGCTGAGGGAAATCTCAGGATTTCAGTTCTCACCTGGCAACATAAATTGGCATTTCCAATTGAAACAATAAGTTCTGGTTTTCTGCTGCCCAAGGTGAAAGCATGTGAATAATTCCATGCAGATTACACCAGATTGGTAGCTAACATATTACCAACAACAATATGGTTGTCAAAATAGAAGAAAACTTGACTAATAACCAACACATACAAATTTGCACATATCCATGCATTTTATAATACACAGTTATCTAAGGGAGTTGGACTTTTTTTCTAAGTATTCACAATGTCAGAACTTCACAAGGAGGGTTGCGTTTCAGGAGGGACCTAGTTGGTAAAACATCAGCAGCTCAGAAATGTAAACTGGGCCAGGCTACTACCAAATAAACACAGGCCTCTCAGCATGTAATACTCAATGAAGTGTCCATGTTCAGTAAAGATCTCTGACCCACAACAATGCCTGTATGCTTGCTGCACCACTTATTGCTAATGAAACACTAAGTATTCTACTTGTGATAGGGAATAAATAGATACATTTATTTATTTACTCTTAACTAAGGAACAACTGTCAAGATGAAAGCGGTGAGCCCTGTCATTCCATATGCATGCGCACATACACGGTGTGACATTCTATTCGGAGATCTAACCCATCTGCACCATCAAGGTGGTGTAAAGGAGACCAATCACCAGCACCTAATCCCCTGTTGGAGGAGAACTCCTGACCAGTGCATCTATTCGAGATCTGGGCCCTGTCCTTCCCCTTATAGAAAATATGTTGCTGAAAGGAGGCAGCAGGGAAGTCTGTAGCATCGCTCCATGCTGGTAGACCTGACCACCACTGGTTTAGGGGCCATAATGCCATATGCATTTTCAGAGAGAGCTTGGCCTTGAGAATCAGGGCACCATAACCTGAGTTCTGGCACACACAAGAATCTGCCTTTATAGATGTCCCATCTGTATAGAATTTTGTAGCATTCCTATCATTATGATATCTGAATGCCTAGGTCTTTTGATTTTTATCTATTAAGTAGTCAGTTAAAACAAATCATGTGACCTCAAATAGCAGGCTAGATCCTGGCAAAAATCAGTGGAGCAACAACAATTTAGGTCAGCTGAGAATCTGGCCTAATAAACACCAATTTCTTCAATCATTAGGAAATGGCACATGCTCAGGAAAACAGAGAACGATGGATATCACTATGTCCAGCATAAAGCAGCCCATTCTGCCAGTTCCCATTTAACCTCATCTCTATTCATATATCATTAAGTCCTAATACTGAAGGAGCACTTTGCTCCTGCCTGCTATTAAACAAACAGGGATGCAAAGAGGAGCTGTGGGTGTGGAAGAGAGAGAACAGGAGGAAGGTTGGGGGTAAGTATGGCTAGTAATCATAACTAAAAAAAAGTTTATGTTTTGGGACCATGAAGATGCAGAACAGTGATAGTCAACTAGAAACTGCAATCCCAGGCATTTATTTTGGAGCAAGATGAAAAACGTGACACTTGAAAAGGCAAAGCCAATGTGCTCACTAATAAGTCCTTATTTACAGTTAACAGGCCAGATTCTCAGGTTGTGTACATTTACAGGTATCAGCTAAAGATCTGGGCCAGATCTATTGTGTGATATCTGAAATACTGTGCCACATCCTATTTCTTATACTTAGGAAGTAACTAGGTTGTGACTTTTCAATGTTAAGTGTTCTCAGTTGTCTACAGTGTATGTGTTTATTCTGCAGGGGCACAGAAACAACTATAATTTAAATTTTGGAATATTTAGATTAGGTTTACAACTGGATCATTGTTCAATTTTAATGTACAGTTCATTGTGTACACATAGGTCCCTAACAGGACAGCTGCTTTACTTGATATTTAGTCATTTTTCTGAATTGTCCCAGAGAAAGATTAACTCAAGTTGAAAGTATTACATGTTTGTTCTACCCCCTCCTACATAATAGAAGACAAATGGGTTAAGTAAAGTACTTTTCAAGTTCATACCAACCATCTTAGCACTGGCTTTATCATCAAGTGGAGTACTTATATTGTGCAGAAGAGCCCAGTTCCATTTACATTGTTGGAAACATTAACACGAGAAAGGTAGAAGATTCACAATGAGAACACAACAGCAAGATACACAATAACCGACTCTATCCCACAATTTTCCAGAGTAAATTCAAAATGCATTTAATAAGAGAGAGGCTGCACCACAACAAGTAAAATACACTAAAAAGGGACAAAAGTCTCAGTCCTTAAGAGCTTCAGACCAAGGCCAGAAACAGAGACAGTTCAGAAATCAACTAAAGAGTTGTATGCCAATGTCATCCCTCAGACTTTACTGACTGGGGGGAGAGCAGTTTCAGAACAAGATACAAAGGAAGAAAGGAAAGTTGTTTGGGATGCTGTGACTGAATGCATGCCTGTATTTACACCCTACACACTATTATAATAATCTTTGTACAAAATATGACTTATATGGTATCATTTGAAAACTAATAACTTGCTGGTCAATATCATGGTGAAATCCATGTAGCAACATCATATGTCAAGTTATGAACGTAAGGTGAAATTATGACTGAAGTGTGTTTACCAGACTAATTTGGGGAGTGGATTAACCTGTTTCTTAAAGACAAAAGACAAGTTGACACCTCTAGCCAGGTGTCATCAAAGCTGACTGACAAATCACCTATCATGTGGGCATCCTTTGGCAAGGAAGTGGGGCAGGAACAAACAGATCTGCACCTTAGCAAACAGACAGCATACTCCTTGACTCCACCCTCACAGTGAGAATGAACATTATTTAGCGGTAAACCTCAGGAAAATGCATTTCAAAGGGTGACAATTATAAAAGTGGGGGCAGAAAACACCCGAAGTTCTCCCCCCATCTCTCTCTCCTTCACCTAAGGCACCAAAAGAAATAGCCTATGGAGTTTGTGGGAGAATCTGACCTGAAACCTGATCAGCAATAATGCTGGGAACATATAGTAAGAATATCACCTTGAACCAAGTCTAGTTTGTTAAGTTTTGAATACATCTTATCTTTATTTTTCTTGAAACCATTTCTGATTTTAACCCCTTATACTTGTACTCACTTAAAATCTCTCTCTTTGTAGGCTCATAAACTTGTTTTATTCTTTAATGAAAACTAATCCAGTGTTGTCTTTCAACTCAATTCAATTTTAAAAGTAGCAAACTGTTGTATATTGATCCCTTTAGAGGTGCAATGGACCTAATATATGTGGACTGTCCAGGAGAGGGCTGGACCCTACGGAACACACATGGGGGGGAAATTTGAGATTCAGTGTAGTGGGGGTCACCCTGCATGTAGTAACCAATGTGGCTGGTGTTTGCTGACAGGCTGCTGGGGTTGGAGCTGTTGGACTAGGGCTGTGGCTATACACAGACACTCAGGGTGTGACCTGCATGCTGTTTGTGAGCAGCCCACTTGGAACTACAGCAGCAAAGCATTGTGAGGCACCCAAAGTTGCAGGGTGGGGGTGACAACCCCACTGTGGTCTGGATTGCACCCCAGAATGTCATAAGTACCTTAATCAGAAGGCTGTTGATCTGCACACAGACTCAAAATGAGGACAGACACATGGATTGATTTTTTATTAAAAAAAATGTAAACACAGGAGAGGGCATGCTACAGGGCTCCTACCATAAAACACACAACTCGGGGTAGGCTCTCCTCAGCCTAACCCCCAGAATCAGCTCTCTTGAAGTCCTAGCCCTGCCCCAACCCTGCAATGAGGACAAAGGGTGCTCAAGGGTAGGGATCTCAGCCTATTCCAAGAGCCCAAGACCATCAGCAAAATCCCTGCAGGAACAGAGCTAAAAGAGACTCAATATGGCCCTTGCTCCAAATTAAATCCCTGGCATTGACATTAGCCAATCCACACCTGCCCCCCTACCTGGAGCCCCTCTGCAAGTGTCTTCCTCCCTTGCTGCTGGGGCTCTCCCCCTTCACTGTTGGTCCCATCAAGTTCCCCTACCCACTGAGACACATGGATGGCATTTCTCAGTACAGTGACAACATGAAAGCTGATATGAAGTTAGCTGAGAGTGGGAGGAGATGAAGGACTTAGTTCATGAGTCCTCTTTGAGTAGGTTATCCTAGCATCAAGTGACTGCAAAGCAGCCACATGGGCCCCCAAGAATAGACCTGCTGTGGGAATTTTGCAGGCAGGCCAGCGTGCCTATTGAGAAAGAAAAGGGGAGTGGTCACAGGGTCAGGACCATTAGTGCCTGGGCATAAATTAGAGCATCCCTCAGGGCAGCCCTGACCTGCACAAGAACAATCTGGCTCCCAACAACCTTGGATTCAAGGAAATGCAATTCATGTCCACCGTCCCCACATCAGCCCTGCTCGTCTCAGTACCAGCACAGGAATATATTTCTCCTAAAGGCAAGAGACCTTGGCAGGACATACAGGACCTGATTCTCTGTCCAGTTACACAAGTTGAACATCAGTGAAACTGCACTGACTTCAGTGTAAGAGGGTGTTGAATCAGACCTCACAGTAGTGAACAGAAGGCTTGGAAGAAAGCACGGACGGATGGACTGAGATGTAGTCAGGCATGGAGCTGTCTGGAGTACTGACAGAAAATCTCTTAAAAGAAAAGGAGTACTTGTGGCACCTTAGAGACTAACCAATTTATTTGAGCATAAGCTTTCGTGATATGCATCCGATGAAGTGAGCTGTAGCTCACGAAAGCTTATGCTCAAATAAATTGGTTAGTCTCTAAGGTGCCACAAGTACTCCTTTTCTTTTTGTGAATACAGACTAACACGGCTGTTACTCTGAAACCTTAAAATAAAAGGTTTTTGTTGCTGAACTTCTGTGCTCCTGCTAAAATGAAAAGCAGAAATAATTACTGGTCTTAATTTTCTTGTATTTTTGCCTATTTAAAAATTAAGTAGCAATAGAAATTTCAAACAAGGAAACCTGAACCTTGTGAAAATTCTGGGCCAAGGATGCTCAGATAAACATCAGAGGCCTAATTTTGATGTCACAGCTGTTTTACACCAGTGAGTAGCTCCATGACATAAATGGAGCTACACCTGATGGACAGGAAATTCAGTTCCCAGTTCTTTCAATGCTTAACTGAACTGACTCATAATACCTGTTTCAGTTCTGCCATTGCTAAATTGAGGGCTGATTCACCACTCTTTTACTCTACTTTTGCACTGGTGTAACTCCACTGATTACAATAAGTTTACAACACCATAAAATGTGAAGTGACACAGTGGTGAATGAAGAACACACACTGCAGTGAGTGCATAAAAACCTTTAGCGTTCTTTAAAGAACATAACCTTTAAACCTAAATTGAAAGCTATTTTGTGCTTTTAATTAAACAATATTAGCATTTACTTGTGTTACCCTTTTGTTTTTCAGAGAACAAAGACTGACAATACAGCTTACCCAAAGAGGTGTTTTGTCTTACTTACTATAATCTCATAAAGGGCTCCATGTTAAAATAATCTTTCTTCAGTCACAAAATAAGCTTCATACACAGTACAAAATAGATTGGCAATAACATACTGCAGTGCCGTTTCAAAAGAAGTCAAAATTAAATTCCATTTTAAGCTGATGGTACAATGAAGCCATAAAAGGAGTTAAATGAGTATTTTGGTGAGTAATTACTGAAGCTGATCAAATCATTGATTTAAAGCTACTGCCTGCTACAAGTTTCACTGCAGTAGAGTCATGCCAGGCCAGTCAATGCCCCCAGTGACATGTATCTGCTGAACAAACTTTCCTGTCACCGTTATTTTGTTTCTCTATCCCTCCCTCCTCAGCCATCTAAAATTTTACTGGTGGCCCATTGTTCCTCCGGATGGGATAGATGCACTCAGAAATCCATTGCTATTTCTCTTAATGGAGGCAAGCTCTTTCTGGTTTGTTCCTTAGTACCTCAAATCAGGGTATCAACCACTGCTCTAAAATAGACTGTGAAATAGGCGCCAACTCTGTCCTCATATGGCTACTGTATACAAAATAAAGTATCTTAGCCATAAAGATACACAAATAGTAATATAAAGCAAAAATGGGAAAAGAATTGGTGTAATCTGAAGGTCCACTCTTGGATTCTGTTCTGACTGCAAATTTATTTTCTCCCGCAGCCTTAGTGTATTCGTCCATGGGAGTAATAATACACTTGCGAGCACAACTATTTTGAGAACAATGTCCAAAGCGTCTCAGCCAGCCTTAGAGAGAGCATGTATTTGAAAACAAATTTTCTTACAGTAATAATTGCCATGATTATATCTCAGGTTTTCAATATGTGTAGAAGCTGCTTTACACAGCAGCATGTTCATCTTTAATATTATTCTGCACTCTGAAAAATAAATGTATTCTTTGGTTACAGAAACTAATTACAGTATCTCTTATAGATTAATGGAGAGATTATTAGGGAGAAATAAGAGCAAAGAAACATTAACTGGTGAAACTTTTCAACACACCTCTCTCTGAGATGATCGTTTCCACAGAAGTGATAGCGTCAGTGATTTTTTTCATGTCTCCTTTAAACATATAGCAGTTTGATGTTGAATACGGATAAATATATACACATATATTCCACTCTGAAAATAGCAGTTTTCTTGCTTCTGTCTCTCTCAACAGCTCGCAGCAATCTGAACCCCCAAATGCACACAGCACCCAAAGTCATTTGGATGAATGCTGATCTCAGTTACACTGATGTAAATCTGGGATAATTCCATAACTCAGTGGAATTACCTCAGATTTATATCAGGATCTGAATCATTTGCATTTTTTCCTATTCTCCCCTCCCTGCTCCCCTGCTTTTTCCTGATCAATGTTTCATCTAGAGCTTCCTTTATTCAGGTTCCTCTGATGTGAATATTTTAAGATGTGTATTAGAGGTACATAATAATACTAGTAATTCTTAGCATTTCAATTGTGGCAATAATCGCTCTCAGACCAGTGACAAGTTTAAAGCCTAAAAAACAGATAAAATTCTGGCCTCATAGATTTCAGGTGGGAGTAATCCTGTGCAGGTGGAGGGCAACCCTTGGCCCCCGTGCTTGATTCATTCTGGGAGCTTAAATCTAACTAAAATGCACATTCCCCAAATCTGCAAAAACAATGAAAATGTTCTGCACCATGATTTTAACAAAGTTTTTCAACTGAAAACAAATGCAGTGAGCTGGGGCCAACAGCTTTAGCTTCAGTCCAGGGCAATACTAAGGGTTAATTCATCACTCCATATACAGTACCTGAATGCTCACTGCCAACTTTAATAAGTGATGTACATCTAATGTTAGCTTGATGATAAACATGTGAGAGATTCACACCAGCTAGATTTTTCCTCACTTCCAGCTCTTGTTATGACCACCCACTAATGAGGAGAGAAAGATTAATAGCTAGGATAGCTAGTGGAAAAAAGAGAAATAGTGAGAAAAATTCCCTCATTGGAGTAGTTTCCAAGCCCCAACCACCATTACAAAGTTCCTAATAAAAAGAGCCTAAAAGATACAAAATCTAGTGTGGTGTAGTGAGTGTAGGCCTTCTAAGCCCTAAAAGTCAGTGTCGCTCCGGAAACTTGAATATACTTGTGAGCATAAAAGGCTTGTGAGATGTATTTACAAAGAGTGAAAAAGCAATATGAATTTTAGATGGTTTTAGAGCTATCCTTTCTCAGCTGCCTAAATAAAAATATATAATTGTGCTTGTTTGGATTTCTAATTTTTTTGAAGGCTTTAGTACAAATCCAATGATACCGGTTTCTTTCAAATAAGCTCTTTACTTTTGCATATACCTTCACATATTAGAGGTGTGAATTTATTTGTATAGATAATACCATAGGAGCAATTTTTGTTCCCCTCCCATTTCTTTCAAATTCAAATGGGAGAAATTACAAAAATATTAGGCCTGGTCTACACTACACAAGATGACATAAGGCAGCATGTCTACACTACATGTAAGTCTGTAGTGTAGATATGCACTTACAGTCAAAGGTTTCAATTCTGACAAATACATTTATCTCCAAATTTTGCTTCTGGCTTTTACCACTCATTTATTTTTTGCAATCTTCTTTTAATTTGGGTTGCTGACATTTCTATATAAGAAGAGAAAACAAAGAGACAGTAGAACACACACATGATGGATATAGAGTGAACTTACAGAAAGATCTAAACAAAATCTGTTGGAAAATATGTGAACGATATTCAAACTAGATTTTTTATATTGGTAGCAGCAATAGTGGCCATCAATAATTATAACATGATAATAGCATGTGGGAAGATGGGGAAAGGGACTTCAGAATATAAATAATGGCATCTCCTTATTCAGAAGTCTTATACCTGTGTGTTTTCATAGCTATACCTTTGGAGTCATTGGCACATCATGAAAGCTAGTCTAACCTCAACCCTATCATCTCCTATATCACCTCAATGTCTCCTATTTGTCTAACACAAATAGAACTATCTCCCAGCTTTCAACATGCCTGGAAGACATCAGCACCTGCATAAAAAGCAGCTGGCTGAAGCTAACCTCTGGAAAGAGCGAGGTGGTATAGGCACAGGAAAGAACTCACCACTTTAACAACATCAGTTCTCAGATTGTCTAGATGTTCCATAGCCTACTTGTCCTTTTGAACTACCCACTGCAACTGAATATATCCAAATAGTTATGGCCGCAAAAACACGGGTTTCCGCTTCCAGCTCACTATACCAACATGACCTATTTTATCACACCTCGACTTTGCCAGGGTGATCCACACATCTTTGATTCCCAAAGTATATTAATGTGATATATTATTAAGTAGGAACAAAAGTGCCAACTTTACAAAAAGCTCCAACGGGATCCAGATGTGGCAGCCTGCTTACTCAGCAATGCTGGCTGTTGCAAGCACATCACCCCAGTTCTCATGGACCCACACAGGCTCCCTATTGAACATAGGGTCAAAATAAAAGGCTTTGGTCCCTGCCACAGAATTGGCTCAAGCTACCTGATGGACCATTTAACTCTGTGAGACAGGAATATATTTTACCTCTCTCCATTCTGAAAACTGACTATTTATTCCTACCCTTTGTTTCCGATCTTTTAGCCAGCTACCCATTCTTGAGAGGACCTTCCCTCTTATCCCATGACAGCTTACTTTGCTTAAGAGGGACCTTGTCAAAGGCTTCTGAAAATTAAATACAATATATCCACTGGATCCCCCTTGTCCACATGCTTGTTGACCCCCCTCAAAGAATTCTAGTAGATTGGTGAGGCGTAATTTCCCTTTACAAAAAACATGGTGACTCTTCCCCAAAAAATTGTGGTAATCTGTATATCTGACAATTTTGTTCTTTACTATAGTTTCAACCAGTTTTGCTGGTACTGAAGTCAGGCTTACCAGCCTATAATTGCTGGGATCACTTCTAGAGCCCTTTTTAAAAATTGGCGTCACATTAGCTATCCTCCAGTCATTTGGTACAGAAGCTGAATTTAAATGATAGATTACAGACTACAGTTAGTAGTTCTGCAATTTCACATTTGAGTTCCTTAAGAACTCTTGTGTGAATACCATCTGGTCCTGGTGACTTATTACTGTTTAGTTTATCAATTTGTTCCAAAACCTAATGACACCTCTAATGACATCTCAATCTAGGACAGTTCCTCAGATTTGTCACCTAAAAAGAATGGCTCAGGTTTGGGAAATCTCCCTCTGCCCCAACAGCGAGAGAGTACTTTGGCCTTTGTGGCTATTTCAGTACTGATAATGAGTATTAAATATGAAGCTGATCCATTTCAGCAATGAATACCACTCCAGAACTAGGATTTGCCCCCTCTTGCAGAAATGTTACCTTTTAAGACTTAGGAAGTGAAATGTGAGCAAAAACTATGATTGCCCCTCCCCCCACCTCACACTTGGATAGTTGTCTCTGTTTGAGTACATATTTAATTTGCTGTACCAGGGGGAACAAATTACTCTCCCTCAACAACCAAGCTAAAGCTACCTCAAGTACATCCTCTTTTTACCACCTGGTCAATTCAATTTCTCACACTTTTTACTTCTCTCATCTACATTTCAGTAAAGTCTCACCTTTCTCCTGCCCAATACCACAGGCTAATCTGTAGAAAACAACAAACAGAAAAGTCAGTCCAAAATTATGAAGCAGGGATGGAGAAAAAAAAATCACCAAGAAGATATACACATTATGCACAATTTATTACCCTGGCTCCTACCATCATAGGCTCAGGAGGTTGTTACAGTTCACCTAGCAATTCTAAGTTAGGGAACCACAGGAACTGCCTCTACTGCTGTCACTCCTCTGGCCCATGCCAATGAAGCCACCTAAGCACCTGAAATGTAGCACCAAATACTGCTAATCCAACTGCCATATAATACTCTAAAAGGAATCCTGTTGCTTACCAGTGGCAATAATGATGAAATAATTCTTTCCCTTCTCCAACCACTGAAGCAATTATCAGGAACCGCAAGAGTTATTGAAAGTATGATAGGTTGTAATAGATGCAGCAGCAGTAATTACAGTGATCACCCACAACACCATAAACCCATGTATGCCTTATTCAGGATAGAGGGCACTCTAATACCATGATGGGTGGCTGGATAGATAGTGGCATGGAGGAGGTAACATCCATATCATCACTTTTTTCTGAATGAGGGTGTGTTGGGCTGGAGGAGTTAAAAATATGGCAAAAATTAGGAGTAAAGTTATACTGCTGCTCAAGGTACAGTCAAAAGGAAAGAAGGATTGTTTGTGGTTAGTGCACTGGACTGAGATTCAAGTGATACGGGTTCAACTGACAACTCTGCGACACTTGGGCAAGTCACTTAACTTGTGTGTGTCTCAGTTCCCCATCTGTAAAATGGGGATAACACTTCCCTTCCGCTGAGAGGTATTGTGAGCATAAATGAATGAATGTTTGTGAGATACTAAGACGACACAATGACGGGGACACGTAAATAGATATAAATATAGTTCAGAGCACTCTCTCAGAAATTACAGGCTTAATATTCACCAGCTGAAAACACTACAACCTCACCTTTCTCAAGGAGCAGGACCACCTCAGGGATGCAGCATTTAATTGATCTCCTCCCACTAGCTCTGTGTGCCTTTTGTAAATATTAGTTGGTGGGTATTAGGGCATTTCACACACATCCTTTTTGTTCAAACTTAATATATATTTTAAAATAGCACACATTGATTTTTCTTTCTCCCTCAATTCACTGAAGTCTGATCCTGTTTCTGCCAATTCAACTATAATGAGGAGCAATAAAAGTAGAGGAACTGGGAATTATTGCTCCTCTTCATAAAGAGAACATACAATAAAAATGTAAATTTATGTAAATATACAATAAATGTAATTTTCTAACATACAGTACCCCAAGGAATGTGAGGACTATTGTACGGTGAAGACGAAGATATTGTTAATATAGGTATGAGAGGAAGCTAAAAATATATTTCAATTCACCTTCCATCACTTTAAAATGATGTGTAAAAATAGCTATTTAACACACCTTCAGATTTATTCTCTCATATTCCTGTGGCACTCAGCACTGTAGTAGTGTCTGAAGAGTTAAATGTAATAATTGAATACCACTTATAGCCTGCATCTGAAACCTGTACTGAATATTACAGATTAAAGGATACTAGAAAGAGTAGAGACAGATCTACACCAAATACTCTCTGTCTTGGATATAGGGAATATTTATGGATTTTGGTCCCTGCAAGGCAGCTAAAAACCCATTGAATAAATCAAGGTAATAAGGAAGCACAACATTTTCTACATATCAAATCAATATATGACTTAGCAATTCTTATAATGTAGCACTGAAAAGATAAATATCTGAGAACAGGTCTTAGTTAAGCATAGAAACAATATCAAAACACAATCTAATGAAAAAGGACAAATAGTAATATAATTGATTGAGAGCGAACAGCATGCAGTAGTAACAACTAATACATGTCCACAGTTAGAACCACCACCAAAAAAAGACTGGCAGCACTAGATCTCATTTAACATCAGTCTGCATGCAAAAAAACTACTGAATTCAAACTGCAAAAGCCAAAAGTAACTTCTACTGCAATTTTAGTTGGCATCAGTGCAATGCTACAAAATGCATAACAACCAACCAGAGCCCTACTTTGCTATTGTATCCTTTCACAGTGAATTCTAGGGAGCTTCATCATTTAAAAACAAACAAACAAAAAAAACCTATGAGCTCTTTTTTTGGAGGTTCAAAAAAGTTTTAGGGGGGTCTTAAAATGTCATTTAAAAAAATAATAATTCAGACCTTTGCGGTTTTTTCTAGCAAAGGACAGAAATTAAAGCGCCAAACTATCACACAAGAAGCTATTTTTGTGGTACTTTGGGCCAAAACAGGAAATCCCAAAAGTCTCATGATAAAGCCAGCTATTGAGGTTTTCTATTCAGTTTCGCGGACTCAAGAGGTCTCTTAACTTTGGGGCACTTTTCCTGACTTAACCTTACTGATTGACATGCATCAGATAAAACAGTTCCCACGTTCTTCTTTTCAACCATAAATTAGTTCCAGCATTGGAAAAGAAAGTCACGGAGGAATAAAACCCTTTGACATTACGTATAGGTGTATAAACATAGCGTAAGACGTAAGGGGAAATAGAACTGATATGTAGAGTTATACCCAGACATACCAATCTCAATGATAGATCATGAACATATGGAGAAAGCAAATCCCCTATTTCATAAATTAAAAGATCCATGGACAATTACTGAATCACTATCCATTATGTGATAAGGCTAGCCTTGAGAGTCATATTCTGTAAAGTGCTGAGCATCCTTCTCTCTCAGCAAGATTACTGGAAGTTATGGGCACTAAGCACCTCTTGTCTCTTTCAGGATTAGACCCTAAATCATAAGTAATTATATCGTGGTTGGGCCAAATCCATCCCCTGATTTAAGTACATTGATTTCAACTCCATTGAAATCAATGCAATTAAACCAGGGATGGATTTGGCTGATTATGTTTAATAGAAATCAAGGGAATTGACTGGCAGTAATATACTGAACAAATAATCAGGTGTGGTTGCAGTTCAGCAAAATGGCCCATGAGGAGCATCCATCTGGACATACTGTACTGCTGCTATACAACATCAAATACCACTTGCCACCCTGTCCCAACGCACAAACCCCATTTACCAGGCACGTATCACCATCCTGTTTGCTAGAAATCAAAACGCCTTAATATCCAAGAAAACCAGTTCTGAGACCGTAAAAATATGAAATTAATTGTAAGCAGTCAGTGTCCCCTGAATTCCTTCAGGAATTCAGAAAGAACAACATAAAGGTAGTCTCTATTACTCACAAATCCTATGGACACATCAGCTGCTCTTTCCAGCCAGCATGGTCGTTCCTGTCTGAGACTACCTGTCTCCAGAACTCTCCTACACACCAAGCCTGCCATCATGGGGAAAAGGAAGGGCACTCCTGTACTCCAAGATTGTGGTCTCTCAGAGAGCAACCTTTGGGTATTCAGCACTAGCTGATGCCAAACATGTCTGAGGCTTGTTTTTCCACCTAGAAGGGCAGGAAGGAGCCCTTTCTAGTCACTTTCATCTTCCAGTAGCAGCATAATTAATGTTTACAACATGGGGAAGATTTTAGTTTAGGAGAAATGTTTTAAACATTTTGCTTTTATCATCAATTTAATACACTCTAGGACACCCACATTTAACCTTCCACCAGATTTAACAGTGGGCATAGGAATACTTCAAATGTATCTGCTGAAGGAAAAAGAATATTCCAAATACCACCTACATATTACCTAACAATAGACACCAAAGCAAACAGGTGCTGTGAACAGTGATGAGCAACGGAGAGAGCAAATTCAACCTTTAAGGGTAGGTATATCAAAAATGCCATTAAAAAAACCATGACTGGTCTATGCCAACTGACTTGGGCTCCCAGGACTCACGCTAAGGGGTGTTTAGGTGCAGTGTAGATGTTCAGTCTTGGGCCAGAGCCCATGCAATAGGACCTGTGAGGTAGGAGGGTCAGAGAGTTCAGGCTCCAGCCTGAGCTTGAATGTCTACACTGAAATTAAACAGCCCTTTAGCTCGAGCCCTGTGAGCCTTAGTCATTCAGCACGGACCAGCTGCGGGTGTCTAATTGCAGTGTAGACACATCCTAAAAGTAGTAAGGTGACACTTCTAGTGAAAAGACATACTAGCCATCGGATGAAGGTTCTTGTGCATTGCAAGGTAAAGGGAATTCAACAGACCTCCACTCCCTCCTCTGCCACTTCTAGAAGCAGAGGCGTACCAGATCAAAATATGTGCCTTCACTAGCAGCATGCCAGCACTTCTCTACCAGACATTACCAACCAACCTTCATCCCATCACAAGTCACTGACGTAGTATTTGTTCTTCTGAAATGAATTCCTGACTGCTTTGAAGTAGGAATTTAAGATTGGTGTGGAATTGTGCTATTAAAAATGCTATCATCCATTCCCCTGCTATTAAACTAATATGACTTGATTTTACTCCTGTTATTTGTACACCCATTTCATTATTTTCTTTATTAGCAACATTAGTATTATTAAACTGCATTTTGCAGTGCTCATAGCTATATTGCCGAGCGTAACATCCTGTTTCGATCAAATTACACTGTGTTTTGATCACTGTCAGACTTTGTTTATACAGAAAAGGGTTTGCCACCACAGGACAGGGACAGATGAGTTTCATAACAGGCTTCCAATAACCAAGCAGAGACACAGTACCATGAACATTGTTTTAGGTGAGTTTATAGGAAAATATAAGCTTTCATTATGATGGGTGAACCTCAACTATCTAGTGCCAGTGCCTGAAGTCCAGACTTAAACAAAATGTTCAATGAAATCAAAGAGTTAAATATCTGGCCTTTAGAGGATAGATTTAAATAAGCATGCAGAAGAGCGAGCACTTACGTGAACTTATTCAAAACCTCATTTGTCTACATAAGATGGGCTAGAAATCTTATGAAATCTCCAGTATTTAGTATACGAACCTGCAGCTAACTGACAGAGGCACACTCTTGTACCCAGATAGATCACTGGGGCTCCACGAGAAACCTCAGGAATGCCTGCATGTTGTCAATTAGAGAATCAGGGCCTTAGATTGTAAGCTTTTCGGAGCAGAGACTGTCTCTTCATATGTATTTGCATAGCATCTAGCACAGAGGTGGGCAAACTACGGCCCGCAGGCCACATCTGGCCTGCGGGACCATCCTGCCCAGCCCCTGAGTTCCCGACTGGGGAGGCTCGCCCCTGGCCCCTCCGCCGCAGCGACGCCAGCGCTCTGTCCCACCGCTCCTGATGGGCAGCGTGGGTGGCGTGGCTGGCTCCGGCCAGGTGGTGGGGCTGCGAGCTCCTGCCGCTCTGAGCGGCATGGTAACGGGGCAGGCAGCAGGTTCCAGGGGGCAGTCAGGGGACGGGGAACAGGTGGGGTTGGATAGGCATGGGAGTCCGGGGGAGCTTGTCGGGGTGAGTGTGGATAGGGGTCGGGGCAGTCAGGTGACAGGCAGAAGGGGGGGGTTGGATAGGCGGTGGGGTCCCAGGGGGACGGATAGGAACAGACGTCCCGGGAGGGGGCGGTCAGGGGGTGAGGAGCAGGGGGGGTTGGATGGGTCAGGGGTTCTGAGGGGGGCCATCAGGGGGCGGGAAGTGGGAGGGGGTGCATAGGGGGCGGGGGCCAGGCCGCTTGGGGAGGCCCAGCTTTCCCTACCCGGCCCTCCATAGAGTTTCACAACACCGATGTGGCCCTCGGGCCAAAAAGTTTGCGCACCCCTGACCTAGCACAACAGGACCCCAGTCCTGACTGACTGAGGCCTCTGGGTGCTACAGCAATATAACATTTTATAAATAATATTTTTCATCATTCCTAATGCATAGGAAATACTAGGAGAACATAGTTTGGTCCTTCCAAAAGCAGGAAGTGCAGAAGCGTGTAAAAACTGACCACAAAAAAGAAAGAAAGTTATCCAAACTTTTCCAAACTTTAGAAAAGGTCCCCTTGGGTACACTTAGGGTTGACATTTTTACAGAGTTGCTGGTCCCTACCTCTAATAAGCCTCATCCTGGAGTTGTTATTCATGCAGTAGCTAGTGACGTCAATGGTGTTTATTAAATCAAACCTCAGATGTTTGCAATTGTTCACAGCACCAAATAATCATCATTTAGAGAAATCACTGGGATTTGAGAAACACCAAAAAACTAAACAAAAAGGATATATTAAAAATAATATTTGCTTCAACAGCTTTAGGTTTTCTTTGCAGTGACACATCATGGGCCAGATCCTCAGCTGGTGCATATCAGCACAGATCCAGCTGGGGATCTGGACCCCATATTTATGAAAAAATCTACACATTTCAGTTAATAAAAACCTGCAGTAATCACCACAGAAACTTTGTTCTTTTTGGCCTCTGTAAATCCCAAAAGTAAAATCATGTGCACCATTATGTGCACCATGTGTTACGTCAATGCAAATATGTTTAATATTAGGTTTCTCTGCAGAGGCCTCACAAAACTATAACAATAAAGTGATGCAAGGAAGATGACCTCTCCAAATGCCAAAGAGGAATAAATGGCAACTGCCCACATTTCTCATCAAGTAATTGCTCACTGATTTCAGCACCCACAAACAGGTTACACAGAGATTGCCCTGCATACACGACAACTTGAGAGGAAAGCACTTCTAAAGAAATCTCATGGTAGCAAACTTATTACTACTCATGATCTTTTCTTTGCCTGAGCTAAACGGTTTCACACAGCAGGATAATAGGTTCCCCTTTTTGCTAAAGCAACTGTTCCTGCAAAGCTGCTCTGTTTGGGTTCCAGCCTACACATTAACCATATGTTGGCAAGAACTATTAAATGCCACATACATAACGGCCTTCTGATGAAACAGACTAAAGCACAATCTCTTCCCAGTGAACGACATATTGATAGCACTGTATTGTTTTTTTAACTCCCATCATGATCGCAAGAAAATCGCTCCATTGTTTAGATAGTCAGTACAACTGAGGAATAAAAAAAAATGCTCTAATATGGCATTCCATTGTTTCAGGACATTTCCTTTTGTATACCTACAAATCCCCATTTTTAGAGTCCCACTTACTTTTCTGCTGAACGGAACATCCAGCACGGTTTCACAGGAATAGCATAAGTAACAGCTGCATCTTACAATCTATGATTCAGAACCCTGATATTAACAATTGAAACAGGAATTTAGATTGAAATCTCTCTGCCTGAATGTTGATTCTTATTAAGAACTGTAATCATTGCATTTGTGTACTATTTATTAGATCACATAGGTCTGTAACTGGTCATGTGCCACTCAAATCTATCTCTAAGTTTTCTGTTTGTTTTTCTGGAGTTACACTGATCACATATGGCATTCAAACGTCGACTTCAACTTTCTATTCATACTTTGGCAAATTGCAGTGGGAAGTAAAATCCAATTTTAAATCATGAGCTATTTACTGAAGTTCACATATGTATGCAAGCACTGCTTTTCTTGTTAAGATGACAGACTTCCTTTTTAATGCTTTTGGGCCAGATCCTCAGTTGCAGCTTCGGCTCTGCCCCTTTATCTTTGCCAAAGTATATTATTTTTTTTATGAAATATGGAAATATGTGATAATTCCCTTTCTTTCCTTCATTTTAACTAACAGATACATTGGCTGCCAATGAATCCCTCATAAAGCACTTCGCTCAGAAGCCAATTTAAGATGAAAAATTACATCTGGAAAGGTTGGCTCTCTGTTCCCCCCCTTTTAAATTCAACTCCAGTGCAATTTAGCAAAGAATATACAATTTTAAGATAAAGTAAAATTATTCATCTGAATTTCACAAGACTGATACTGAATGTTTCTTCAGTCTACCTTTTAAATCAAAAGGGATCCATGGATAATTACTGAATCACAACACAAAGACTCAAAAGGGAACTGCAAGATATTTCAAAGAATACTGGAGTGATTCACAGTGATTGGGACTGACTAATATTAAAACCTAAATCAGAAATATTTTAAAAAGACATGAAAAGGAGTAAGACATTCCACCATTCTGGCATATTTCACCAACATTCAAACCTTTGGTAAGCCTGCAACTTCACTCTCTGCATTCTGACCCATTTCTTCTCTCACACACCTGCAGGTGTGAGGTACTCATTTTCAAACATGAGTTAAATATGAACTTCCACCATCCCTTAGATTAGGGGGCACTTAGAGCTTAAAATGGGAAGTTATCATCCATATCAGTGTTATCTGCAGATTTCATGGCAAGATACTAGGAATAAGTGGATGGACATAGTTCCCTGATATACACAAACATACACTCTGTGATTACATGCCCCAGGGATGCAGAAGTTTACTGAGTACTTATTAACAAACAGAGAAATGTCAGTTAGTTGTTAAGCATCAGGAAGCTAGAAAGCTTGTGTCAAGAGCGGTGTCATTTGAAAATGTCTTCAGCTAACATACCTAGTATGTACAAAGTATTAACTTGCCATCAGTGAACAATGTGACAGTAGGATAGCGTGTTGTAGCTTTACCTTTCCTTTGCTGCACATGCTATGCCTCCGGCATTGTGAACATACTCTCTCCTAGGAAAATTTATATCTCAGAATGCTGCAAGGTCAAGCCCTGATTTTAACCTGTAATAGACAATGTTCCTGTTTTCCCCATGGTGTATTGTACATTACAGGAGAGAGTAATGTTTCTAGATAGCAATAACTTTTTAACATGTTGTCAGGCATCCTGCTGCCACTGCAGCATCTTTCCTGTGTTTAAGATGAAAAACAATAAACCTTAAAACAGGCTATGTTCAGATGTAAAACCCTCACTGCAGTAAGACTGTTCCAGTGTTTATTTTATTTTTGCACTCTAATGGGGAAAATGTTTATTATGATCTCAATTTCTGTTCTTTGGCTCCCTGATTTGCACTGGTACACAGTCCCCTTGTTATAATTGCACCCTATATCAAGCTTATTGTTGTGAAACATTTTGTTTCATCACAAAAGCTTTCGGTTATTGTAGAGCAATCAGCTTTCCTGGGAAAAAGGCAAGGGCATAAATAAGCTGGAGTAACCAAGTGAAGATTCAGAATCTCTCAAAGTATCTGGGGTGGAGGCGAGGGGAAATGGAATACGGTAATTTGAAGAAAAGACACTCTGAACTTACAACCATGGGAAAAGCTGGAATCTCTATGATTTGAGAGAGAAGAATGAATCTTAAAGACAAACAGCAGACAAAACAAGAGAACTCCAAGTAAAATAGCTTTCTGTACTCACCTAGTGCTGAAAACTAGAACAGGGAAAAGAGGCAGCAAGTAACAAGCTGAGATGAATTTCATATTGTAGATTGTCTTTTGTTTTTTTCTTTGTTTCTTTCTCTGTATCCTCTTTTCTTTCTTTCCCCGTGCTTCTGATTTCCACAGCTCTTCTTCTCAGAGCAGCATGCTCCGGTGTGCAAAGGTCTGTAGATCTGGAAAAGGAGACAGACCAACAGACTGACTAATGAAGGGAGCTTAGCGTGGGGTTTGAGCTTCAGGAGTGATGTCACAGGCAGTGGAGCTGCTGTTGCAAGCCTACTGCCTGATAGGCTGTGATTATTCAACACAGTGACTCTATTGATGTCCTGAAGGATTTGTTATTACTAGCAATTTAAGTGGCAACTAGGGAGGGAAAACACAGTGGATGACACTTAACCCTAAGGTTATAAGAGTGCATAGCTGACTTGCAGATTTTGCCTGGAAGAGTGAAGAAAAATAATACATAACAAATCTACCCTAGTTATAAGTTGTGTTGCCTACCAGAAGGGGATCTGTACGAAGTTCATTGTAGAAAAGTAGGTACTACTTATTTAAGGTAACAATCAACCTGATGTATCCTGCTGTCCTCTGCAAAGTAGGAATTAAACCTTATTATTCTAATTTGATATTCATAGAATCATAGCTTGATGCTAGTAGTAAAACGAGAAAAGCAGAAATAGGTTTATATATTTTGAAATGTTTATGTCATCTTTACAAAACATTAATTGCCAAGAGAAACTCTTAAGAGGCTTCAGATTTATGGTTCTTTCTTTCTGAGTTTATGGGCTTTCTGATCTTGATTTAAATAAGTTAGTGGTTGATAGAGGTGCTTGCAGATTTTAATCTGCTATTTCCTCTCTCTGGAGTTAAAGTCATCCGGTGGTAGAGAATGAAGCCCCTCACTCTCTCCTCTCCAATAGCGTGTGTCAGAAATAAAAGGTACTAAATCTCCTTACCTTGAAAGTGATACAGACTACAGTACATAGCACATAATAAATGTTCAGCATCTAAAGTACGGCAGAAGTGTAGCATTTAAACAGAGAAGTTTTATGTAATGAGAACAGCTTTTTCTGCAAAGTGAATAAGGCAGCTTTGGTCATAAGGAATGGGATCTTGAGTTGTTTCCATTCTTACTTGCTCATGTAAAAAAGGGGTCTGAATTTTTAAAGTTCAATAATGTATTCTAGAGGGAAGCTTTAAGATTTAAACCCACATTTCTATTGCTCCCTGTTGAGGAGAATGGGAGACATTTGAACACCATTACAATAATTACAGATCCACTAATTACAGTGAGTGGGAGCTCGGACCACAATACTGGCCTCCGGGGAATTAGTCAGACTTTCCCAACACACACAAATAAAACAAATACAATTCAACTCACTTTTGAAAAGTGTGTCATTTGGGAAATAAAATGACAGCACACATCGCTAAAAAATAGGAACTCTGACCGCTTCCCCAATCAGCGTTTCCTAGTAGTAGCTTCCTGGTTCGATATGGTTGGTCTTCAGTTCAGCACGATTCTCCACAGCTTGGGAACTATATTAATTTGAGGCAATATTTTTGTTGTTTTCCACATTACACACCACTATCAAAGAGGGTTATGTTACCATGGTTATTCATGATTGGAGAGTAAAAAGGTCATAAAAAGCACAGCCTGCCTGTCAGTTTCTCGCCCAGAAAATGCCAAACTTTCTAGGCTACCAGGCACCTCACCTACAGCCATATGCCAATAGATTAATCCTTCCCTCATCGCCCTACGTGCATACAAAGTTGACTGATGAAAGGGCAATGGTGCATCAGGGGAATGCACCAAAGCCAGATGAGCCTGCAGTGAGCTTTTGGAACCTCATGCAGTTCTACAACGTGAACAGTTATTTCTGAATTCTGTTACTGTTCTCCCTCTTCGCAGAAGTTGTGTCTTTTGTGGGAAATTACAGTGCCCAAAGTCTTCTTTTTTCCTGACATTTTGGCCATGCTGTCCTGAGAGATCTCAAATCCACAAATGGCACATTAGTATGTGACAGAGATTGTATTGTATAGCTACACAGAAGTACTGTTAAGTGACCATCATTCTACCACTTGTGTTCAGCACTCTTGCTTGCATTTGCTATATCCTAACCAGACAAAACTACAGAGATGCATGAAAATATGTTCTAGGTCTGATTAATGATGCATGTGTGCAGTGTCAAGCACAACAGGGCCCTGCCCTTTCACAATACAAGTAAGTAAGTAATTACTCCATTAAGGTATTTTCCTGAACGATGTAGTCAGATTAACCAGCAATATCCTCTTAAGCAGCTTGGAGGTCGTAGGAAGCAGACTGACTGATGCAGGCTGTGCTCCCAACCCTATAGTAAAGAATATCTCAGGTGTGTTTGGGTGGTGGGGGGGGGGGAGTGAGGGACCTTGCTACTCTACAGGTAGGCTGAGGCGGGGGTGGGGGGAGAGGGACTCCTTGTTACATGATCCAAGAAATCTTTGGGCATCTGGAAAAGCAAGACATGCCCCCCCCAAACATATCACACCTATGTAAACAGCATCCTGGTATATGTTACTCACACCAATTCAATGCCAAACTGGGAGCTCTGGAGAGTGCCATCCCCCAAATACCAGGCCCTGTGCACTTCCTATGATCCCCACCCACCCAGAGCGTTTTGTAGAAGGCCCCTATACCCCAAATAGAGCTTTGTGGATGGAGAGGTCTCCAGCACACCCAAAAGCATTCCGCATATATATGCCCTGCACAAAACTAAAGCCCTCAAGCATTAAGGGGGTCACAAGAGCAGCTAATGCAAACCTGTAGCCAACTGTCCCCCTAAAAGACAGCATTTACACACTCAAAATGGTTAACTATGGACATAAATGCCCAGCTGTAAATGCAAGTGAGAGCACAAGAGAATTCACCTTTTCGCGGGCAAACCTCTTACACTGTGCTTGGGAAAACTTGGCCACTAGTATTGAGATGTTGCTGTTATATGCATGGTTGTCTTGATTTAAGCCATGTAAAATGTGGAGAACTGACCTTGTTTTTCCACCTTTCATTGTGTTATATATATTTAAAAACTGGTCTTTTTAACAGCCATGTTCATGTTTAAAAATGATTAATAGCTACTTTTAGAAAATAAATGGCAGATTGTTTCTGATTTTCATTTGATTTATAAAAATAGCATTTATATCATTCTTTGCATGTTGAAAATGCTGCCAAATATTTAATAATTAACTTACAATAATTGAATTAATTAAAAGACAATTGGGGGGAAATATTCCATACGACAAAATCCAACATGCTCAAGTCTGAGGAAATGGAGATCCTTACAAATCAAGGATTATCATTCCATGGCTGGAATTATGCACAGTCTTATTAAATAAAATAATTGCAATCAGTCTGGAGAGTAAAAGTTCTTCTGATTATATGGTCCTTTGCCAATAGTCATGCCCTGAATAAAAATAACTGAACAGGAAACAACCGTCCTGGTACTATACAATAACTTCCAGTAATGCAGTAATTTTATTTTCATAACACCAGTGAAGCTTATTGTCTCACAAATTCCTGCAGACTTGGTTACACACACAGACAGTTTAGACACCCCATTCCGTACTTTGTTAGACACTTTTGAGGGGGAGGATGAAGCTGGAGACCCCTTTTTGAAATATAAACACATCTTTCCCATATCAGAAAGACATCCATGTACGCATGTGTTTTTACGTTATCTAATACAATGAACCCTTCAGTCTTGAGTGGATACTTTGAGAAGTTACCATAGTAATAGAGAATCTATCAGCTTTTTAAAATGATAAAGTACACATTTTATCTATTTGAAATGTGCAAATGTACTAAAGAGAAGTGGAGGAAAACAGATTATGTAACAAAATATTAACATATCTTGCTGCAGAATATTTATCCCAAACCATTATTTCTAGTGTTTGGGCTACGCCATTTCTGTGCAAATTTTATAATAAGGTAATAAACTATGCCACCTCAATCTTACATAGCACTTTTCATCAGTAGATTAACAAGCTTTAGAAAGGGGGTCAGTATCACTATCCCCATTTTACAGCTGGGGAAACTGAAGCATGATAGGACAGTGACAATCACAGTCCACTGGGAAACACTGTGTCTCATATACCATACTACCACTGTATTTCACAGAAATGAGATATTTTGAAACTGACTTGAGCTATTACACAGAATTCTAATATATCCCTCTTTTTGACTCCTTACAGGAGATGAAGTCCTTTTGACATTCCACTTATCTCTATTTTACAGGGACAAAGACACACATGTAGAATTGTACAAGCTCGTAGCGTAGAATACTCCAAATAACAGCACATTAATGATTCTCTTTAAATCAAAGAGAAAATAAAAGGCCACAAGGGACAGAAGTTTGGATGGTTTTAGTTGGGATTTCTACCATCCATCTGATTTAATGTTCATTAATGATATCAGACTATAGCCACATCCTTATTTCTGGTCAATTAATGTGACAGCTTCAAAGTTGTTTTGCATTCTTGAATAGATCGTAGTATTCTCCAAGACTCCTCTCCAGTGAAGAATGAAAGAGATTGATTTAATGGGCACTGTGGTTGACAACAAGACAAGTTTATCACAGTAGGCACATGGAATGGCGTGCTTTACCTGTGCTTCATGACACATGTATAGAACATTGATAAGTCAGCTCGTTCTCAGTGGATAGAAGCAGATAGTCACAAGTGGGTGCAAGCAGCAAGAACTGGATTTTGTTGTCATATTGCAAATTCGTGTCCTTTTTTTTTTCTATCCATCCACAACCCTAGATTTCCTTCAGGATTTCATTTTGTCACTTTCTGCCCATCTTTCTAATCATAGGACCCATTGGTGCTGCAAACTTCTCACAGTTTACAGTTTAATACTGTAATGACCTAAATGCTTGCTGTGCAGCGCTAAGAGCTCCCAACTCCCACTCAAGTCAATAAGAGTCAAGGTGTATTCATAGGAAGGACCTCAAGGATGTGACCCTCAGCATCATTGAGGCATTGTGTTAATGTGGTGCTTCATGCTTTGCTTAAATTATTAATAAAGGTGATCACTAGATGCCTCACCCAACTCAATACACTGCCATTGATCACCATTACCTTTGTTGCCCTTCAGACAGTTTTCCTTTTATGCAATAGTGCTCACCTTCAAGACAATCGGATTGATTTAGAGAAAGCGTCTGAGAGACATAGCACCCATTGCATTTCTACAACCCAAATATAGTCCATCTCATAATTTTATAATTCTATCAAAAAGCAATCAAATTTGTCTAGCATGATTCAGGCTTTATAAACCCATGATGCAGCATATTGCCGACTCGTTTTTTCTCCAGTAAGAGCCAGATTCACCTCAGGCATAAACAGGTACATCTCCATCAGTTGGATAAATTCTTCCTTATGTGAGAAACAAATATTTTCTCTTAATAATTGTACATTGTTTTGCTAGGGATAGAAGATCGTTATGAGGTGTTAATTTGGACAGCAGCAAGCTATTATCCTTGTGGAGACAGCTGGGGCTGGAGAATCTCTGGCAGCAGGAATAGCATTGCCTGGGTAGTAGAAGGATCAGATGGGTATTGGGGACCACAGGAGGTGGTTCCTGTGCAGAGGCTCTTCTATGAAAATGGCCCTGGGCCACTGGGGAATTCTCTGACATATTTATGGATATTGGGAGATTCATCGTCATAAATATAAAGGGAAGGCTAACCACCTTTAAATCCCTCCTGGCCAGTAAAGGGTTAAGAAGCTAAGACAACCTCGCTGGCACCTGACCAAAATGACCAATGAGGAGACAAGATACTTTCAAAGCTGGAGGCAGGTGGAAACAAAGGGTCCTCTCTGTCTGTGTGATGCTTTTGCTGGGACCAGAGCAGGAATGCAGGTCAGAACTCCTGTAAAGAGCTAGTAAGCCATCTAGTTAGATATGCATTAGATTCGGTTTTGTTTAAATGGCTGATAAAATAAGTTGTGCTGAATGGAATGTATATTCCTGTTTTTGTGTCTTTTTGTAACTTAAGATTTTGCCTAGAGAGATTCTCTGTGTTTTGAATCTGATTACTCTAAGGTATTTACCATCCTGATTTTACAGAGGTGATTCTTTTACTTTTTTTTTTAAATCAAAACTCTTCTTTTAAGAACCTGATTTTTTTTTTATTGTTCTTAAGATCCAAGGGTTTTGGTCTGTGTTCACCTATGCAAATTGGTGAGGATTTTTATCAAACCTTCCCCAGGAAAGGGGGTATAGGGCTTGGGGGGATATTTTTTTTGGGGGGGAGATGTTTCCAAGTGGGCACTTCCCCTGTTCTTTGTGTAACTCTTTGGCGGTGGCAGCTTTTAACCTAAACTGGTAAGAATAAGCTTAGGGGGTCTTTCATGCAGGTCTGTACCCTAGAGTTCAGAGTGGGGAAGGAAACTTACAATCATCTACATAAAAAAGCCAGCTTTTTGTACTTGTGTATGTGAGGAGATGGAACGGGGTGGGGTGGGGGGGGAGGCAAGGGAAGATGAAAGGACATGAAAAGTGATGGCTTTAAGAAAATTGTCTCTCTCATTTAAGTGGGGTTATTCTTGCAAAGTGAAGGGGGCTCATCACCTATCATAAGCCAGGATGCTACATATCACTTAGTTAAGCCAATCAGAACTTGAGCTTCAGCTCTAGAAAGAGATTGAGAGGACATACCATGACTACTTTCAAAGTATTAAAATTTCTAAGTCTAATTTAAATATTGTAGCACATGCAAAAACAATGTGAGAATAGCAACAAAGCAGGCATTGATACATGCTGCTTCATTTCTACACGGCTAAGAAGTTGATGCAATTGCCCGAGGCTTGTACTTTACTATCCCCAGTACAAAAAAATCCTGGCTATCACACTATTTATCAGCTTAAATCTCAAAGGCGGCAGCAAAAGTTGCCATAGAGGTCACTTTCAAAATTGGCGAGTTATACATCATGTAATAATTTAACTAAGTGCCCCCTTTAAATATAAAAATAATAGGCTCAAAACTAAAGATCATTACAAAAATAAAATACATTTGCATAAAGTTTATATCTTTAGCAAATGTGGTAGATGCACGCACGAAGCAGTTTATATGACTTTGACAAAGATCTGAGAGAACTGCAGTGTAGCTTTTAAATGAATATTACATAAACCTTACAGAGATAACATATCAAACATACACTTCACTGAAACTTATTCTTTAAAAATATGCATTGCAAACAGTATATGTTTCAGGTTGGTATATACTGTAGCACATTCACAAAATGTGTGTGTACACAATTTTCTTCCCTCCTGTCAAAAGTCAGCTTTTTCTTCTCTTCTCAGTATTTGTAGTAATGAAGTTTTGTACTGGCAGTAGTCCATTTCTTTTCTCTTTTTCCTTTTAATCCCCCCGCCTCCCCACCCCCCCAAAAAAAAGGATGGTTGAAGCAATTTAAGCTACCACAGAAGAGAGTCTTATCCGTCCTGTTTCTTCTATATAATCTCAAATCCTTTAACCTGTACCTGTAAAGCCATTTTTAACTCAGTCCTGAAATTCTTCTGAGCACAGACTGGAGAGCAAACTAAATGTATACCATATCTTCATAGCTTTTGAAGGAGCAAAATAATATCTCTAATGGACACTGATGATTTCACGATTATTTCATTTAGAGTTTCACAATCATACTATTAGAAAAAAAAATAAGTACATTATTTCATTCTGAAAAAGTACTGTTTTTTCCACTGTTCTAACAGGGATGATTACATATTAAATACCCAAGTCACCTGGGTTGCCTAACTTTGGTGGATGGGATATGATAGTTTTGGAACTATTGGCACTACAAATGCCTTCAAAAGTAATAATTCTGGGAATGGCAGGAAGATATCATCCAATCATTCAAAGTCCATGGACCTCTGGACATGATACCTGCTACTAGGCCTTAGATAGTTCAGGAAATTGAAAATTACAAATTACCTATGGATTTCTGAACTTCCCTGTTGGCAGATACACCCTATTTTATTTTATAGCCAAAAGGCGGAAGGGGGAAGTCTGATTCTGCTCTTAGTTATACTGTTAAATTTGTGTCATAGCACTGGCTTCACAGAAGTTATCCTGACATGCATCACTGTGCAAACAAAATTATCCACATAGTATTCAAAGGGCCTTGTACAGCTTGGGTGGGTAGAAACCCTAAGATGTAGCCTTCCATTTGTGATCCTAGTTGTTTCAAAAGCTTCTGCAAACACCTTTCTGTTACACCTGTGAAGTAGGTCATCTGCATTAGCTTTCACTTCATTTTTGGGTACAATCTAAGGTACTGTCTGAGGGTCCTCTTGGACCCTCATAACACTATATGGGAGAGAGGAGTGATACTGCACTCCTAGCAAGGTGGAACCATGCAGTAGTAATTCCAATATGAAAACCAGGCAAACTATCCATAAAAGTTTATGCCTGTACACCAGTTCCCCTTATGTTTGGGCTTGATAAAATTGTGGTGAAAAGATGATGAAAATGGCAAAAGTGAAAATGGCAAATGAAAGATTGGTTCGCTATGGCATTATAGGTAAGGTACAGAGTGGATTTAGGAAAAGATGATGAACCATTGAACACATTGTTAAATTAGAAACTGAAATACAAAAAAGTATGAGGCACAAAGGTTTCATGATAGATATGGAGGGAAAGCTTGTACAAAGTAGGTGCACCAGGGATAAAAGGAAGAATGTAAAGGTGGATCAGAGAATTTGAGTAAAAGGATCCATACAGGTCAGAGTTTGGAAAGTTATGTTGAATATATATTATAGACTCAGACTTTCAGGTCAGAAGGGACCATTATGATCATCTAGTCTGACCTCCTGCACAATGCAGGCCACAGAATCTCACCCACCCAGTCCTGCAATAAACCTCTCATCTATGTCTGAGCTATTGAAGTCCTCAAATCATGGTTTAAAGACTTCAAGGTGCAGAGAATCCTCCAGCAAGTGACCCATGCCCCATGCTGCAGAGGAAGGTGAAAAAACCCCAGGGCCTCTTCCAATCTGCCCTGGAGGAAAATTCCTTCCCGACCCCAAATACGGCGATCAGCTGAACCCTGAGCACGTGGGCAAGATTCACCAGCCAGATACCCAAGAAAGAATTCTCTGTAGTAACTCAGAGTGGAGAAGTGTTATCAGCCTGACTTTATGCAATATTATGATAAATGTTCTCCCAGAATAAGTAAGTGCCAGGGTAGATGTCACTCTATTCACAGATGATTAGGTTGTGTGGTTTAGGAGCAGGAATAATGAGGTGGCAGAAAAGAGATTCAACAGTATTACGAGAGACCTCTGACTGGGGAGATGCAAGGGGATTCAAGTTCTCCAGTCCTACAACCAAAGGATTGTTCTTTAGAAAAGAATGTAAACTGCATCTGTATGGAGGACAAATAGATATATTTAAAAAGGTTCACATTCTTAGCGGTAATATTTGATACTAAATTACTTGGAAATATCATATAAACAATGTTAAAAATAAATGTATGGGAAGAATTAACCTGCTTAAAAGTCTTTCTGGGACTAAGACTTTCTGGGATGGTGGGGAGGGGGGAAGAAATAAAAAAAAAACACTTACGGTATACAGAGTCTTAACCAGTTATTGACTATAGCAGCCAAGTTTTTGGATCAGCATCAAAATCAGAACTTAAAAAGTAAGATTCAATACAATCCCATGCACTGTGAATTGCAGGCAGTGCATTTATTACAGCAACGACATGCGCTTCTAGTGAAATGCCAGTTACACTGCAATTAAAGTGTGGATGGAGGAGTGTAAAGACAAGGAAAACCTGAACAAAGTCAAAACCTTCAGTCAAGGGAAAATTTGTTATAGATGAAAAGTGTCATGTCCAAATGTTGATTTAGAATTTTTTTTTTTAAATATAAGATAAAAGGTAAAAAAAGAGACAGCAGGTATAAGAAATGAAGTATACCAATATATAAGTGACGAATGTAGTCTGTTTTGTCAAATATACACAGATTAGTCCAAAAATTGGTCAGAGGGGGAGGGAACAGGATGAGTAGGGATCTCATATTGTATATCAAAACTCGGAATGAGTATATTTAACAGAATATCTGACTACGTAGCTGCCATGACCGCTGAACTGGTAACAATAATGCTAGCGTTAAATTGATTCTGGGATGTACCCCAGCAGCAGCAGCCGCCATCTTTTCTTTTTTTTATTCAATCTCAGGCCTTATGATGATTAAAAAAAAAGTGTCTCAGTATGTAGAAGTGCTTAAACAATGAAATTATATTTCCAATAACAGAATTGGTACTCATGGGGATACACGTTGCATTAGCCCAATATATGCTGGGATCCAACAATAACAGAGAACAAAATGGCAGACAACGGAGTTAAAAATACTTTAGGAAATTGAAGGATGACCTAGAAATACCCCTCAGTAAACAGGAATTCAAAACCCGGACAGAAAAATTTAAAAAGAGGAATGGCAAAACATTTGGATTAATAAACAAGAGGAAGACTACTTTTTGAATTGTGCCCTAAAGTTTAGGATAACTACATACTTCAGGGCCTAGATAGAATTAATGAAATGAGTTTGTTTAGAATACTAATAGGCCATTGTGGCTTAAACAAAAATATGTTTTGAATAAATAGACATGAAGATGGACTATGTATATCCTGTAAGGTGGAAGAAACAACTGATCTCCTTTTATGGGTATGGAACAGATTTGATAAAGAAAGTGAAAAGCTTTCTAAGGAATTCAAATGTGTTAAGGCAACATACATTGTTATTGAGTAAAAACATCACAAAATAGAGTATTATTAGAAAAGTGCTGTTATGTTATCTGAAAGTCACGGGACACAGCAAGAGACTGTAAATCACTAAGTATTCAGGTATTATAGCTGGTAGCAGCTATAGACCATTCGGACAAGTCTGCTTTGCCATTAAAAAAGAAAAAAGAAATAAAGAAGAAGGGGGCTACAATGTGACACTCTGCAGTCACTCTTTGGACTTAGAAAAGGAAAAGAGGAAATTGGGAGAGAATGGAGGCCCTGGGATCCTGGTCCTGAAGAAATGGCATTCCCAGAGGAGGGTGGAGAAGCAGCCTGCCTGATGTGAAGTAGGAAACAACCCAGGGAAACAGCAGGAAGCTGTGGGACAATGCAGACCTCTGCCACTGCTTGTAGGGTACCTGGGCTGGAACCCATAGGGGGCAGGCCCAGGTTCCTTCACCAGCCACTAGGGAAGTGGCACAGACAGGGCGGTGGAGCAGCAGACTACCTGGGACAATTGTCCAATAGACTGATACCCAGAAAGGGGAGAACTATAGTAACCTGGCCAGAGGGCCAAGTCACAAAGAGGGAACACCCTGAGTCCAGTAAGAGAGAGAAAGTGGAGCAAGCGATTGAAGGAGGGGGAGTCAGACCAGTGGTGAGCCACAAGGAGATGCACCAGCAGTGTGTAGCAAACCCTGTGATAGATTTTTCTCACACTCTTTTAGCAAAATAAGGGCAAAATTCTCCACTCAGTTATGCCTACTGTAGTCACTGGCCCTAGATGTGGAGTTTACCTATTTTAAATTATCACACATGGTTGTCAGGTGCAGTACAAATCATAGGAACACCTTAAAATTTGCTTTAAGTTTTGTTATTTACCTATATCTTCAGCCTTTTTGGATTTGAAATTGGGCTGGAATATTTCAAGGTGGCTTTTCTTTTGGTATTTTGGTACCTTAACTTCTGTTTGAAACCAGGCATGTGAAAACTGAACCAAACTGACTTTTTTTTTATTTTAAGGATTGAAAGGTTAAGGGAAAAAGTTTCCGCTCATTTTCAAAAACTATATGACAGTACTTAGATTGTGACACCAACAAAAAATATGGCTAAGTTATGCCATGTAATGTCCATAGCTAAGAAAAATGGACATCAAAAGCAATATTATTTTGTCAGATAGGGTCTATGTATTGGAGAACATACGGTACTTTATTTTCTATTTCTATCTTGGTCATCAGTGCAGCATTAAGTTTTCCATTTCAACCTTCTTTTTTGGCTATAGTCTGTGTCACAATATTCTAATTATTTTAACATGCTTTTTGTGTGCTTCTGTGGAGATTAGCATGAGAGATAAATAAAGCTTAGGCAAGAGGTAATATCCTATCATATTACAGCTCTACAAAATATGGGACAAATTGTCCTCTCATTTACACCACTGCCACAGTGAGGAAGATATGGCCATCTGTGCCTGTTTTATAAAGGCAAGATTTTTTCCAGAGAAAAGTCTGCTCCATTATTTTCAACAAGGCAGGAGTGTAGGGTTCTAGCAGAAAATAAGTCAGAATGGTATTAACAGGATTTCTTCTACTGAAATTATATGGAATTCTTAGTGTATTAATTTTTCTATCATTTCCTGGTACTATTAATATTCTATTTTTCCAAAGTTAAAAAAAATATGTAGCTCTAATCAAAATTTTATTAGAAACATGCACTTATACATCTTTACACTTCTGTGTTGTATTACAAAGATCAAAGGCATTTATGTGATGCAATTTAAAATTGCTAGCACAATATAGAATCATAGAATATCAGAGTTGGAAGGGACCTCAGGAGGTCATCTAGTCCAACCTCCTGCTCAAAGCAGGACCAATCCCCAACTAAATCATCCCAGCCAGGGCTTTCTCAAGCCTGACCTTAAAAACCTCAAAGGAAGGAGATTCCACCACCTCACTAGGTAACACATTCCAGTGTTTCACCACCCTCCTAGTGAAAAAGTTTTTCCTAATATCCAACGTAAACCTCCCCACTGCAACTTGAGACCATTACTCCTCATTCTGTCATCTGCCACCACTGAGAACAGTCTAGATCCATCCTCTTTGGAACCCCTTTTCAGGTAGTTGATAGCAGCTATCAAATCCCCCTTCATTCTTCTCTTCCGCAGACTAAACAATCTTAGTTCCCTCAGCCTCTCCTTATAATCATGTGTTCCAGCCCCCTAATCATTTTTGTTGTCCTCCACTGGATGTTTTCCAATTTTTCCACATCCTTCTTGTAGTGTGGGGCCCAAAACTGGACACAGTACTCCAGATGAGGCCTCACCAATGTCGAAAAGAGGGGAACGATCACATCCCTCGATCTGCGGGCATGCTCCTACTTTATACAGCCCAAAATGCCATTGGCTTTCTTGGCAACAACAGCACACTGTTGACTCATATCCAGCTTCTCGTCCACTGCAACCCCTAGGTCCTTTTCTGCAGAATTGCTGTCTAGCCATTCGGTCCCTAGTCTGTAGCGGTACATGGGATTCTTCCATCCTAAGTGCAGGACTCTGCACTTGTCCTTGTTGAACCTGATCGGATTTCTTTTGGCCCAATCCTCTAATTTGTCTATGGCCTTCTGTATCCTATCCCTACCCTCCAGCGTATCTACCTCTCCTCCCAGTTTAGTGTCATCTGCAAACTTGCTGAGGGTGCAATCCACACCATCCTCCAGATCTTTTATGAAGATATTGAACAAAACCAGCCCAAGGACCGACCCTTGGGGCACTCCACTTGATACCGGCTGCTAACTAGATATGGAGCCATTAATCACTACCCGTTGAGCCTGACAATCTAGCCAGCTTTCTATCCACCTTACAGTCCATTCATCCAGCCCATACTGCTTTAACTTGCTGGCAAGAATACTGTGGGAGACAGTGTTAAAAGCTTTGCTAAAGTCAAGGAACAACACGTCCACTGCTTTCCCCTCATCCACAGAGCCAGTTATCTCATCATAGAAGGCAATTCGATTAGTCAGGCATGTTGTTATTTGATACTATCATTATGCTACAATCACATGGTTAAAAAGTCACACACAGCTTTCTGTGTTTCACCAGAATAATTCCAATATCTTTTACAGGAAGGAAAAATACTGTAATATTAGCAGATGCCACTTCCACTACCACTTCAGTAAATTCCTTTTTTTTTTTCCAGTGGATCTACTTTTGGTCCATTTCTAGATAATGAACCAACCTTTACACAAATGTATCCTTTGCTTCCATTAACGTTAATTGACGTGAATGGGTTTTAATAGCTGACACAAAGCAGTTTGGCTTATATGGGAAATCTTTGATCATCTTTCTATTTAGAAACAATTCTAATTGGTTCAGTTCCCATATTGTATGTAACTAAGGATATTTGTATGCAAGTGGCAGCTATATTTTTTAATACTGATCTAATTAGTAAATCAAAGATCTTGTTTTTAATTTAAATGTCACTTGTAGTGAAAAACAAGGGAAATGAACTAAAGGAAATCAAAAATTATATATATATTTTTTCCAGATACAGAGCCAGATTCCCAGACAGTGAAAAATGGTGTAGGTCCTTACAATGTTGATTTTACATCAGGTAAGGATCTGGCCTAGAATATTTGAATAATTTTCTAGACTATATCAGTGGATCTCTAAATAATCTGATATTTTATGTCACTGTCATTGCACAAATTTACCCATACTAAAATTTATTTCATGGCACTGATTAATAAACTGGAATAACGTATCGATAGTTTTAACATGAGTCTATTGAACTGCACTGTGAAAATGATTGGTTTATGCAAGTCTTACTGGAATTTTTACAACTTTTTTTAAACTGCTCAGGCACACTATGGGGCTACATTCTGTCTTGAATGACTCTGGTGTCACTCCAGAATATTTCTTTTGATTTCAATGCAGTTGGTCATCATTGTTAAAAGAGAGGATTGGGAATTGTTCCTTCAGAATGATTTTGTAACAGAAAAATGCAGCTTCCATAAAGGGTAGGGTAATAACCTTTAAAATCCTCCTGGCCAGAGGAAAATTCCTTTCACCTGTAAAGGTTTAAGAAGCTAAAGGTAACCTCGCTGGCACCTGACCAAAATGACCAATGAGGAGACAAGATACTTTCAAAAGCTGGGAGGAGGGAGCAAAACAAAGGGTCTGTGTCTGTCTGTGTGATGCTTTTGCCGGGGACAGAACAGGAATGGAGTCTTAGAATTTAGTAAGTAATCTAGCTAGGTATGCGTTAGATTTCTTTAAATGATTTCTTTAAATGGCTGAGAAAACAGCTGTGCTGAATAGAATGAATATTCCTGTCTGTGTGTCTTTTTTGTAACTTAAGGTTTTACCTAGAGGGATTCTCTATGTTTTGAATCTAATTACCCTGTAAGGTATTTACCATCCTGATTTTACAGAGGTGATTCTTTTTACTGTTTCTTCTATTAAAATGTTTCTTTTCAAGAACTGAATGTTTTTTCATTGTTCTCAGATCCAAGGGTTTGGGTCTGTGGTCACCTATGCAAATTGGTGAGGATTTTTACCAAACCTTCCCCAGGAAGTGGGGTGCAAGGGTTGGGAGGATTTGGGGGGAAAGACGTTTCCAAATGACGCTTTCCTAATAAAAATAAACCCAGATAAATGTTTGGTGGTGGCAGTGGAAGTCCAAGGGCAAAGGGTAAAATAGTTTGTACCTTGGGGAAGTTTTAACCTAAGCTGGTAAAAGTAAGCTTAGGAGGTTTTCATGCAGGTCCTCACATCTGTACCATAGAGTTCAGAGTGGGGAAGGAACCTTGACATCCATATTTAACGTTTTAAATGAAATATTTCGTTTCTGACTGGTTTGACCTGAACTGCATTACTGGAATTTTTAACTGACCCAAAATGTTGTGTTTTGAAACAGTTCAACAAATATTAAACTGTATTTCCCTATCAGAGCATTCTCATATTGAAGTTGTATTTCAGACCCCCATTCTCTCCTATGGGTCAGGTGATGGTTCCATGGAGGATTACATCTCCCATGCAATGCGGATTTTCCTCTGACCATATCATGGGAGTCAAATGACTTTAGTGCATTACAGACACAGTAGGTGAAGTAATATTTTGTATTGGATAACTTCTGTTGGTAAAAGAAGCAAGCTTTTGATTGACACAGTTCTGCTTCAGGTCCAGGAAAGGTACTCAGTGGTGTCATATAAATACAAGGTGAACAGATTTTTTAGCATCAGTAGTCAACACTAGTCTGTACCTATGTCTACACAGCAATGTGAGCCTGGGCTCAAGCATAATCCCCCTTGCGTTCACACACCAATTGTGCTAGCCTAGGGCTCAGACCTAGAGTCCCCCTCCCTGCAGGGCTGGAGGGTCTGATCCTATGTTAAGCTGGCGTCACTTTTCTGTGTGCATGCAGCCCCAGCTTGACTCAGGTCTCAGAAGCCCTCCGGATGTATCCCAGAGTTCCCAGTGGCAGAGGTGAGGTGCCACAGGCAGCCAGCGCAGAGGCTGGAGGCACCACAACTGTCTTAGAGAGCATGCCCCATCTCCTCCTCACTGCTACACAGAGCTTGCGCAGATCATGGAGCAAAGCTGACAGGCAGGAGGCAGCTTCGAGCTGCCAGGATGTTCGGGGAGAGAGGTGGCGGGTCATCCCTGCCCCGGCTGTGCTGAGCCAGAAGAGGTCAGCCACTTAGAGCCAGAAATGAGAGTGGAGACTTTCTCCTGTCCTCCCTGCCCCCACCCCTCGTTGGAGCTGCAGGTACAGGGGGTGCCTGGGCAGCATGCACGGTGAGGGTGTTTTGGAAGCAAGCAGTGAGTGGGAGCCAGCCTCAAAACTTCCCCACAGCCTCCTGGGAATCTCTTATCCCTGTCTCCTAGGGTGCAGTGGAGGCCAGGCTAAGGGATCACACTGCACCCTAAGTCCTGGGGATGCACTTCACCATTCCACAGCCAGCAGCAGGCAGGGGTGTGTGTGTGTGTGTGTGTGTGTGTGTGTGTGTGTGTGTGTGTGTGTGTGTGTGTGTGTTTCCTCTGAAACCTTCATTATGTCAAACTTTAAAACAAAGACAATAAAATAAAATAAAAAAATCAAACACCACCATGACCTTCATTGAACATCCCATTTTAAAAAGTTTCATTTTAATAGTTTGACAGCCGTGGAACCTGATGTCTTAATCATCATCAGAACAGGTGCACAGGGTCATTTTCCTGCCAATGTGACTCAGTCTAGAGGTGGAGATGGCAATTCAGTATAAAACCCCACCTCAAACTGCAGTCATTCTACTGAGACAGCCATCAAAGGAGCTAATTATGCAGTTTATGTGCTCAGATGCTCCTTGTGGGCACCTGAGTCCCATCAATAGCATTGCCAGTTAGGAAACAGGGTGGGAAGAAGAGTGCACCACATTCCTGGGGCTAACATGTCAACACTGGTGGGGTGAAAGGCACTCTGGAATATGTTTACTTTGATTCATGTCTGTGCACTTCACTGTGGATGCCAGAGCCCTAGGTTCAAGCCCGGGTCAGAAAATTCTTAATCTAGGGTTACAAATGCAGTGTAGATGCTCAAGCCCAAGGTTCCCTTGCATGGCTCAGTGACTCAAGTCTCACTAACCCTAGGCTTAAATTTCCGGGTAGACATCCCCTTGAATGGTCTCACAGGGTAAGGGACTTGTTAATATCTCTGCAGTCATAGGACCAAAAGAGGGCAGGAGGGAGAGGGTTAGTGGGTCGCACTTTGTTGTAATAAGACCATGATTTTTAGTATCTAACAAAGTTATGAATTTAAGCTCCCAGGCTCATCATAAGAAGCAAGCTTCCCACAGACCAGAACCTGTCAACCTAAGGCAGCACTGGATCCTATCATAACAGATGCAAAACCTGCAGACATATCTCCATTGCTACAGTCACCAGCATGCTTTTCAAGATCCATGGGTCCTATGTATGACATGGCATGTGCCTCATCCAGTGCCCTAAATGCTCCAATAACCACATGGGTGAAACCAGACAATTACACTCAGATGAACTCACGCAGAAAAATTATATTAAAAAAATGACAAAACACCATATCACGCATAGGCATACACTTTTCACAAAATGATCACTCCATATTTGATCTCTCAGTCTTTGTTCTCAAAGGAAACTTAAACATCATCTTCAAAAGATGAGTCTAGAATCTTAAATTCATAACTCTGCTAGACACTAAAATTGTGGTCTTAATAAAGAGACTAGATTTATGGCTTATTACCACAATGTGTAAGCCACCAACTCCCCCCCCAGTTTTTTGGCTTATGACTGCAGAGGTGTTAACAGACAACTTCACCCTGAATGTTCTCCTAGAATACATATGCAGTGTAGTTGTAGCCGTGTCGTTCCCAGGGTGGACACAAGGTGGGTGAGGCAGTGTCTTTCATTGGACCAGCCTCTGTTGTGAGAGAGAGAAACTTTTGAGCCACACAGAACTCTTCTTGAGAGCTGCGAAAAGGTACTCTGAGCGTCACAGCTAAATGCAAGGCAGTCCCTTAGAATCTGTGCTAACAATTTATGCTAAACAATCTGTTCCAAATGCATTTAGCTGCAACACTTTGTTTACCTTTTCCCAGCCCTGAAGAAGAGCTCTGTGTGGCTCGAAAGCTTGTCTCTCTCACCAATAGAAGCTGGTCCAATAAAAGACACTGCCTCACCCAACTTGTGTCTCTAATATCCTGGAACCCACATGGATACAACAATACAGCAAACACTTAGCGCATTGTGGAAGATAAAGCCTGGCCAACAGGGGAGACTGGGGCCATCAGGCTTCCAACCTACAGCTCTCTCGAGGCACTGCACCAGTATGGGGAAATGCAGTTTAATTCTGAACCAACTCCAGATGTTGAATCTCAGGTCTGTTCAGTAAACTGAAATTTTAATTTTGAGAATTGGGGTTTCATTTTGATCTAGCATTTTGACATTTCCAAATCAAATTCAGAAAAAAAAATTCAAATTTTCAGATTTTCATCCTGATTTGGGGCAAAAACCAATATTGAAGTTTCAGAATCTCTCATGAGATGAAAAGTCCAAATTTCATACAACTTATTGTCACTGGACAACAGAATTTAGCCTATCCCTCAGTTCCTCAAATTCAATGGCACAGCTATGGTTCTATTAACAGAAAACAGATTCCATTGAACTTGAAGAAGAGCACCAATTTCTAACTCAGCAATCAAGCCAATGCTGATGCTTTTACCAATCATATATGTGTGCATTGAAAGAGCCAAGTGAAACAGTGAGTAGGGATAATAAAATAGCTCTAGTGGGAATGATTTATTTCTTTACAATGTCTAATGGATATAAAGCTACATTACTCAAAGATATAGCAGGTTGGATGCTGCTCTCAGTTACAGCTGTGTGAACCCAGTGAGAGCATGATCTGGCCCCAGATACTTACTGAAGCAAATCTCTAATTCATGAGCTGTTTTTTTTTGTTTTGTTTTGTTTTTGTGGCTAGACACTGAGCACAGTGTGCACTTAAGTGAAGGAAAATAGAATAAACAAAGGAATGCTGGAGTCAGGATTTTGTGTGATGGAAATCCAAAGTATTCACACTTGTTACATGGTTTTCAAGCAGAAAAAAGCAGAAAAAGCAGTGTTCTGAAAACAGCTTTGGACGGAACTGAACTGCACTGTCAAGGTTCGTTCCTTCCCCACTCTGAACTCTAGGGTACAGATGTGGAGACCTGCATGAAAAACCCTCTAAGCTTATTTTTACAAGCTTAGGTTAAAACTTCCCCAAGATACAAACTATTTTACCTTTTGTCCCTGGACTTATTGCTGCCACCACCAAGCATCTAACAAATATAACCAGGAAAGAGCCCACTTGGAAACGTCTTTCCCCCCCAAAATCCCCCCAAGCCCTACACCCCCTTTCCTGGGGAAGGCTTGATAAAAATCCTCACCAATTTGCATAGGTGAACACAGACCCAAACCCTTGGATCTTAAGAACAATGAAAAAGCAATCAGGTTCTTAAAAGAAGAATTTTAATTAAAGAAAAAGTAAAAGAATCACCTCTGTAAAATCAGGATGGTAAATACCTTACAGGGTAATCAGATTCAAAACAGAGAATCCCTCTAGGCTAAACCTTAAATTACAAAAAGACAGAAAAACAGGACTATACATTCCATTCAGCACAAAACTTATTTTATCAGCCATTTAAACAAAACAGAATCTAACGCATATCTAACTAGATTGCTTATTGACTTTTTACAGGAGTTCTGACCTGCATTCCTGCTCCGGTCCCGGCAAAAACAACACACAGACAGCGAGAACCCTTTGTTTCCCCCCCGCCTCCAGCTTTGAAAGTATCTTGTCTCCTCATTGGTCATTTTGGTCAGGTGCCAGTGAGGTTATCTTTAGCTTCTTAACCCTTTACAAGTGAAAAGGTTTTTCCTCTGGCCAGGAGGGATTTAAAGGTGGTTAGCCTTCCCTTTATATTTATGACAAACTGATCTGCACAGAGACCAAAGAATAAAAATAGGCACAGCTTATAAAATAAAGTAGCAGTTAGTACAGGGATTGAAGTGTATGTTGTCAGTTCTAGCCCAAATTCTGCAAGCACTTACTCACAAACCTAAGTTTCCTCAGCTAAGCAATCCCAGAGGAAGAATAGCATGACACCTACAGGATCACTCAGAACAATAAAATTATTCATACACTTAAGTGTTTACAATCTCTGGCCCCAATCTTGCAAACTCCTCAAGGTAGGGACATTCTCATGTGTGTGCCTATAAAGGGACTAGAACGCTTGAGTGTTTATATAAACAAAAAAAGTTATAAACATTCTTGTTTTGCAAAACTAGCTTTATAGCCCTTCTGTCCTATCACTTTAAATATAAATGTTTTTTCAACTGTTTGTGGAGGAACACCACACTAAGTTTGTTCTTGTCTTTCACCTTTTTGATGAAATGCTTAGGAGATTTCATAAAGGATAACATTTCGTTACCATTGGGAGTCAGGTCAAGAAGCAGGCACACCATAAAGAACATATGAAATCTCCCATCAAACCCTTGACTCAATGAATCAAGACAAGTATAGCCCAGAGGCTAAAACTGAAGTCCCTGTGATTTTTTTCCCCCCAACTCACCTTGCCAAAAAGCATGTGACAGTGTGCTGGCTAAGGAACCCAGAGCCAGGCCTCTGTCACACCAGCTCTAATCAAGAAAGGAGAATTGGACCTTGCTGAGTAAGCCCAGACCTGACTGGCAAAAGGAGAACAGCTGCCGGCCTCGTTAGCCAGGGCCTACATAAAGGCTGGCAGGAAGGAAGCCAGAGAGAGAAAAGAGGAAAGGCAAGGAAAGCGTTAGAGGGAGTGGGAACTCTTCCCTGTTGGCTACAGGAGCTAGCAGCCCCTGAGGCTGTAAGACTGAAGTTGTTGACAGCTACAAGGTGGTGGGAAAGTAAACTGTAACTAAAGAGCATAGGTGATTACACCACAGCAGAAGTCTCTGGCTGGTCTGCGGGTGCAGCAGGGGCAAAAGCTAGAGGCATGCAGCTGCAGCCCATTACACATGGGGACTTGTCCAGGATTCAGAGCCCATAGACATGGTTGGTGGCCTGGAGATGGAGGAGACCCTGCAGTGGCTTGTAAAGCAGAGGAGCAGCTTTATCGTGACTTGTACGTGGCATCGAGAGAGACTCAAGGCTCTGCAGTGGCACCAGCAGGGCAAGCAGGCTCTGAAAGAGGAGCTGGAACAGGCCAGGAAGGCAATGAGATCCTGGACTGTGGAGCCTCAGTCGTTCCTGGATGCTGCAAATACTTCCCTGCAGAATCTGCAGGAAAATAGAAGAACCCTAAACCAACTGCAAGATCAGATGAGGGCCTAGCTCTCCCGTACCGGAACTCACTGGACAAAGTGGTGACCAAACTAAAGAGCTGCTTGTTTGAGTGGGATGAGATGCGGAGCCGAGCGGCCAAGGCCCTGGAGGCTAAGGAACTGGCTTCCAAGGAGCTGGAGGTGGTTTCTGGGAGGCTGGAGGAAGTGACTGCAGAGCTTCAGGATTCTGTGGCCCAGGTGATCAGCTGACTGTGGCAAACTCCCAGCTGTAAGCAGATCTCAGCACACTGTTGAGAGACCTGGCCAGCCTGCAACACAAACAGGATGAACTGCGAGAGAACCTGCGGACCTGTCGGAGGAGACGGCGTGGCTGACCAGGGAGAAGGCGCTCCTCTGGCAGGAGCATAACTGGGTGCATCGGGAGCTGCGTGAAATGACCGAGTGCTGCGAGTTCATTGACCAGGAGAACCATGTGTCCTGGGAGCAGCTGACAGATGTGGACCCTGCTTGGTGGCTTAGGGGAACCAGAGGTGTCCTGGAGAAAATCAGGATTGACCCCAACCCCCTACCAGAAGAAAAGGGGATGAAGGAGAAGTGATGCCCACAGCACTGCTACTGGTGTGAGAACCTGTGGAAAGGCGCAGAGCTTTTATGGGGGCATCCACCACTCCCACCCCCACCCCCCACAGTGTACTTTCTGTGGGTGGGGGATGAAGGAACCCTGCGAAAAGGACGGTCGGGTATCACCCAGAAGAAGGGGAGAGACTCCCCAGGCCAACTCCTGTCGATAGGGGCTGGCGAGGAAGAGGACGAATGAACCTGGGGGTTCATAAAGGAGGAGGTGTGAAACAGGGTGCTGGCTAAGGAACCCTGAGCCAGGCCTCTGTCACATCAGCACCAAGCAAGAAAGGAGAATTGGAGCTGGCTGAGTAAGCCCAGGCCTGATTGGCAAAAGGGGAATAGCTGCTGGCCTAGTTAGCCAGGGGCTACATAAAAGCTGGGGCGAAGGAAGCCAGAGAGGGCGAGGAAAGGGAAGAGCCAGAGAGTTAGAGGGAGTAGGAATTCTTCCCTGCTGGCTGCAGGAGGTAGCAGCCCCTAGGGTTGTAAGACTGAAGCTGTTTGTAGCTACAAGGTAGTGGGAAAGTATGGGTGATTTTACCACCTCACAAGTCTCTGTCTGGTTTGTGGGTGCAGCAGGGGCAGAAGCTAGAGGGGCACAATTGCACCCCATTATATGGCAATTCACAAAGTAGTCGCACGTACTGTGAGCTATGTTCCCTGATTTGTTCATGTGTTTGACCAGATCTTGTATCTACATAAATTGTCAAAGCAAAATGTGATTTAAAAAACTAAATAAAAAAGGAGTGTTACTAAGCCTGCCTATTAAATATCTAGAGCTTGAAAGCCTGACAGGGATGAACACAAGAGAAAGCAAAGAAGAAGGAGCCCCCTTCTGCCACTTCAAGGTTGTAGCAAGACAGCAAAAGGAAACATGCATACACCCAAAGAGGCCCTTTACAAAACGTGATAGCAGGGATTTGGGAGGATTTTTTGTTTACTTTCCTATATTCTAGGAAAGTGTGCAAGCTACTGAGAGGCACCATAAAAACATTAAAAAAAAAAGTCTTCCTTCTGCTCCACAACTCTCTCCTCTCCTTCTGCCCCACCTCCCTTTCTCTGGTGCAACCCTACAGTAGGGGAAAGTAAGAGGAAAACAATCTCTCAGCCATTATTATTAGTGGCAGTTGTGTAAATAGCCTGTCCCAAGGGACCACTGTCTGGCACCTCCAAGCATGGGGCTAGGAGTCAAGCCTCCCTGGCTCAGTTCCATCAACTCATCATGGGAGCTGGGGGAACTAGTAGTTGCTGTGGGATCTTTTGCAATCCTCACTCATATTGGTGAGCATTTCCTGATACAAATATTCCTACTGAAGCAACGGGCTGAATGGCTGTAAAGGTCATATGATTTTGCTGCAGAGAGATGAGGCACATCCCAGACAGCTCTTGTAGAGAACGTCCAAATGAATCCATAGCAGCTACAATCCATAGATCTTTTCTCCAAAGCGCTTTTACTTGAGCTTTATGTAAGGTGGGAGGATTTGGTCCTCAGTAAGGTGCCAATTTTTTATATATATAAAAACTCCAGGCAAAGCAGCATTACTGTGTAATTCAGTAGAAAATTCAGTTTTCATGCTAGCTCATTTCTGGGCTAACTCGAAAAACTGTACTGACCTATGATATAGTATTTGTGATCAAGTAAAGCACGATCTGCTAAGGGCACTTGAGCTAAGACCTTCAAACTAATTCCATCTAGGATGAATGTTGAACACATACCAGCCAGAGTGTCAAAAGGTGAAAATAAAGTGCTAAATCCACGGAATGTGAGCTTCCTAAAGTGCTATTGCTATTGAAATAAATGAGAACATCTTTAAACTATGGTACATATATAGAAAATGATGTATTTCAGAGAATCTTATACAGTTTCGTTTAAAATTATGCTGATATTTACTTTTTATCATCAACATTTTGATGAAATAAAGTGTATCTGAAATGTTTGTAGTTATCCTATTTATTAAAATGTTTCTAACTAAATTGGAAAGGAATGTAAAACTGTTCTTAACTGCTGCATATGAACTACATGTGTTCACATTTATAGCTTACGCTGCAAAATTCAAAGGCCAAATTCTATTTTTTTCAGATACTAAACCCTATTTAATCTAATCCAAAAGCACATGTCGCTGAAGGATACAAAAATGATACATACATACAAGAATCATATTCAGTAAATCACATCCTTTCCAATGATATCTCACATGACCCATCTTGCATAAAATACATCTTAGTTATACTTTAATCATGTCATAACCGTATCTCTGAAGTATATGGGGCGTAGTGTCACAGTTACATAGTAAGTGGCTCAGCATTCTTTGGTGGACTAGTTTATGGCTAAGGAGCTCCAAATTCCTGAATAATTCCGGGACTACTAAAATACAAGAGATTCTTTGAAGAAATACACAAAGAACCAATTGGCTGTTCAGAGATCAGAGAGAGAGAGATCAGAAGTCAACACCTCATTTTGCTGTAATGTTTCACTATGCACTGTTGGACAATATCAATCTTATAGTTTACAGCTCTGCATTAAAGCAGCAAAAGACTTATTTACCTTGGGCTCAGTTATGCTGCTTGAGAAGCCGAGATGCATTAGAGAGGATGTGTGTACGCATGGTATAACACATCCATTTCCAACTTAGATCTCACACCAAGTGGTGGAGTCTGAGGTGTAGCTAGCATCACCCCAAGGTGAATTTTACTCCACAAGCATTGTGTTAACAGTAGCTCTTTAACTTTATTTTTGTGTAAGGTGTAATCCTCTTACCACTAGTCTCAAAAATGTGAAAGTTATCGAAGAAATCTGTGGCTCATCTTTAAGGAACACTGCATTGCAACACCAGTGAAGCAAGCCCTGGCCTCCGAAGTTTCAGGCTATTAACTTAACTACTGGACTCTCCTTCCTCCTTATGCCAGTAAAGTCATTTTTCCAGATGAAATTTCCTATGAGTCTGCATACTTGCAAACTGCAATTTTGCTTTCAAGAAACCTTTAATTGATCAGAATATTTTGATCGTTAAAAAACATTCAAAGGGATGATGGCATCCTTTGTTTCCAAATATACTTTACATAGTCAGCTATTCTAAATGTCACTGTGACACTAGTTTCATTTGTAGCCTTCTATTAGTAAGAGGAAGGGCCACTGTCATGCATACCTTCATCTTGAAGCTGGATGCAAAAACAAGGTACATATAAATCACCATCCAGTTGTATGCCCAAGGAACAGATTTACAGGTACAAATATGAATGTGCATTGATTGACCTTGTATTTTTTTTTAAACCACACAAAAGTTTGGTTCTAAAAGTTCAGACTATTTAATGCACTAGAGATGAGCCTGACTGAAAACCACACATTCAAGTACTCCCAAACTTTGTAGAAGTTTGGATCCAGATAACAACTTGGTGATTCAGCCACAAGTCTAATAATAAATATTTTGAACTGTGTAACTTTATATAATTCATTTCAAACCCTGCATTCATTTTCCAATACTGACTGATCCTGCTCCCATTGACATCAATAGGAGTTTCGCCTTTGACTTCCAATGGCAACTAGTTCTAGTCCTTGCATTTGTTTGGAGGAGCTAATAAGCAGATCTAGTGAGGAAACAGAAATCAGGCAGCTTCCTTCTTAATGACATCTATTTCACCATGTTGCTTGGAGACAATTCTGGAGTGTTTGTGGCCTAATACATAAGTTATAGATGTTTATATGTGGCTCTTTATTCAATTTGAAACAAGGAAGGGAGGAGAAATGCTAGGGAATGTTGTTCCATTTGAAAAAGGTTTAGAATTCCAAATATAAGAATTCAGCGGAATTCAGCAACTGGTCATGAAACCCCATAATGAGCCAATGGCCATAACTGCCAAAGCATATAATTTCTCAGTGTGTTCTCTTGAAGAATCTGCTGTTTAGCTCAGCCTTAAACCAAATTAGAAAACCTCTCTCTCTGACCCCATTTGAGAGATCATTTCAACAAGTTGCTGCACTATCTTCACTAGGCCATAACTAAGGGAAACCTGTCAATAATGTGATGTCATTCCTCTAAACCTTTCAGATCACTAGAGAGCTAGGATCCTCCTTATGAGCTCTCAAGGCTTGTCAGAGGTTGTACCCAACATATTGTAACACCAAGATCAAGGCTTTCTTTAAAGCCCCAAGTGTGAGCATGTCAGGGGAAAAAAAAGATCTACATGCAAAATGAATCCATATAACAGTTAGGGCTGTTGATTAATCGCAGTCAACTCATGCAATTAATTAAAAAAAAACAAAAAAAAATTAATCGCAGTTTTAATCACATTGTTAATAATAGAACACCAATTGAAATGTATTAAATATTTTTGGATTTTTTCTACATTTTCTAATATAGTGATTTCAATTACAACACAATACTCAGTGTACAGTGCTCATTTTATATTATTACAAATATTTGCACTGTAAATGATGAAATAGTATTTTTCAGTTCACCTCATACAAGTACTGTAGTGCAATCTCTTTATCATGAAAGTAACTTACAAATGTAGATTTTTGTTACATAACTGCACTCAAAAACAAAACAATATAAAACTTTAGAGCCTACAACTCCATCTTCTTGTTCAGCCAATTGCTAAGTCAAACAAGTTTGTTTACATTTATGGGAGATACTGGTGACTGCTTCTTATTTACAGTGTCACCTGAAAGTGAGAACAGGCATTCGCCTGGCACTTTTGTGGCTGGTATTGCAAGGTATTTACGGGCCAGATATGCTGAACATTCATGTGCCTCTTCATGCTTTGGCCACCATTCCAGAGGACATGCTTTCATGCTGATGATGCTCATTAAAAAAAATAAATGTGTTAATTAAATTTGTGACTGAACTCCTTGGGGGAGAATTGTATGTCTCCTGTTCTGTTTTACCTGCATTCTGCCATATATTTCATGCTATAGCAGTCTCGGATGATGACCCAGCACATGTTCATTTTAAGAACATTTTCGCAGTAAATTTGACAAAACACGAAGAAGGTACCAATGTGAGATTTCTAAGGATAGCTACAGTACTTGACCCAAGGTTAGAATCTGAAGTGCCTTCCAAAATCTGAGAGGGACGAGGTGTGGAGCATGCTTTCAGATATCTTAGAAGAGCAACACTCCGATGTGGAAACTACAGAACCCGAACCACCAAAAAAGAAAATCAACTTTCTGCTGGTGGCATCTGACTCAGATGATGAAAATGAACATGCATCGGTCTGCACTGCTTTGCATAGTTATCAAGCCGAAACCATCATCAGCGTGGATGCATGTCTTCTGGAACGGTGGTTGAAGCATGAAGGGATATATCAATCTTTAGCGCATCTGGCACATAAATATCTTGCGACACAGGTTACAACAGTGCCATATGAATGCCTATTCTAACTTTCAGGTGACACTGTAAACAAGAAGCGGGCAGCATTATATCCTGCAAATGTAAACAAACGTATGTGCCTGAGCGATTGGCTGAGCAAGAAGAAGAATGGAATTGACTTGTAGGCTCTCAAGTTTTGCATTTTTTTGGTTTTAGATTGCAGTTTTTTGTATATAATTCTACATTTGTAAGTTCAACTTTCATGATAAAGAGATCGCACTACAGTACTTGCATGAGGTGAACTGAAAAATACAATTTGTTTTTTGCAGTGCAAATATTTGTAATCAGAAGTAAACAAAGTACTCTATACTGTAGATTTTGTATTCTGTGTTGTAATTGAAATCAGGATATTTGAAAATGCAGAAAACATCCAAAATATTTAAATAAATGGTATTTTATTATTAACAGCATGATTAATCACAATTAATTTTTTTAATCGCTTGACAGCCCTAGTAACAATATATTGCAGTTTAATAGCTTTCCAGTATACTAGGAAGAAAGTGAAGTGGTTTACCACATCTAATGTAGGCAAATACACCAGCATGTAACTCAGATCATAGAAAGGTTTTCTTTGCTGAATATTTTTATCCATAATAAAAAGAGACATTGATAATTATTTTCTTGCTCTGTAAATACTTTTCACATTCCCACCTCAGGTTTGCTATTAGTCTGGGACAAGCCATGACATTTTAAATCATGACTGTGGTCATCCTGTGAAGTTTGCTAATTTCTACCCCAGTTTACACAGAGAGTCTTAAACAGTCCTTGAGGTAATCATTTTTCTTTAGTTCATGCCATGTATCATGATCAATTTTTAAATAATTATAATTTACTGTGAACAATGTGATAATTTCAAGGATGATTTAAAAAATGATTGTTTAGTTACAGACTACAAATGTTTTTTTTTCAGTTTAATGAGAAATATTACAGCAACATATAAACGTAAATTTAATATTAAAGTAAAATTGAAGAAAAAATCCTTTCCAGACATCAGTTTACTCTTACTTTGATAGTTTTGCGCAAACAGAGCTGAAATTGTCCACGGATATATATATTTAACAACTTTGGTTACTCATTTTGTGCCTATTCCATTTCCATTGATTTCAATATACTGGGAATATGAATTACCTTCTTGTGTTGTAATCTAGCAAATTATAACCATCCTTTTCACTAGCCATTAGGCATACAAACTCTAGCAAGTGCAGTGAATCTACTTAGATATGTTATACTCTGAGCAGAAGGGAGGGTTGGGAAGAAATATACAAGTCAAACATTCACTTGAGTGTCTGAACGGAACTTTCCGTTAAGAGTGAAACGGTCACATAGTAGGTTTGGGTTTTTTTTTAAAATGCCTCTCGAACTTCCCTTGTCAAGTTCTTTCTGCACAGAGCCATTTCAAATCTTGATTTGTCCTCTGCCTCCTTATGGGTTGGGCTTTTCTCATTGTTCAATAGTTTATTCACACTAGGGTGACTAGATGTTTTGATTTTATAGGGACAATCCCGATATTTGAGTCTCTTTTATATAGAAGCCTATTACCCCCCACCCCTGTCCAAATTTTCACACTTGCTGTCTGGTCACGCTAACTCACACCCTTGTTAACTTGTACCCATTGCAAACCTCTCAGAGTGCTACTGATGGTCTGTCATAATGAATAGTTTCCCCAGTGGCCTACTTTGAAGTTATACATCCGATTTTATTTTTCCTTTTGAAACCACTTCAACTTAACATATTTTAAAAACAGATTTCTAAGGTATGTTATCACTATAACCTATCCTATGGTCTTCTTCCCCAGTCCAGGGTCTAGCCTTTCAGCTAAGAATCTCAAGACATTTTCCAAATACTAAGCCTCACAGACCGGGCCGGCTCCAGCTTTTTTGCCGCCCCAAGCGGCGAAGGAAAAAAAAACAACACACAAAACAAAAAAACAAGCCTGGTTAACTTGCCACCAAAGTGCTGCCAAAGAGGAAGAGAGGGACTGCAGGGCCCGCCGCCGAACTGCCACCGAAGACCTGGACATGCCGCCCCTTTCTATTGGCCGCCCCAGGTACCTGCTTCCTTCGCTGGTGCCTGCAGCTGGCCCTGCTCACATAGTCACTGAGAGGCAGGTAAGTATTATTCTACCCACTTTTAAAGTGCTTCTAATTGAGACATGGAGACTAAATTTGCTTAAGATCACACAGACTTTTCTAGAGCAGGAAACAGAATCCAGGAGATCTGACTCCTAGTTCCCCATTCTAACCACTTGAGTATATTCCTATCCTGGAGATCATAATTGCTTTAACTTAAAAATAGCACTGAAGAGAATGTGAATCATTACAGCAAATTCTACTTTAGAGGGGCACTTGATTCAATGAAAATGTGATACTCTGTGTTCAATTTATAATTTCACTGCAGAGGCAAGTGAGGAGCAAGATTTTGTAAAAAACATAGGTATCTTAAAACCAGATTGCAAGTCCCTCACTCACCTGATTATTTCCACTGAAATAAAATAGGAACTATTTGTCCAACTGTGAGCCCCCTCAACCACATTGGGGAAGCAACCTAGCTCTTAGATTAAGAAATTAGAGCCAAACCTCAACTGAAAGTTATACCCTAGATTATTTACATACTAATCTGGGTTAAACTGTGTCAAAGATTTTATTTTCAGAGAGCAGCAATGTATCTGATTTACAAAAATGGAGTAAGCTTATGCCCAGAACAGAGCAGAGGTATTTGGACCTGTCTGAGTTAGCAGCCAAAAAAAACCAAAAAAAAAAAAAAAAGCTTAAAATGCCTTAGAATCTGGTTGTATGAATATGAAGACATTTGGACCCCATTTTAGATACATTTTGATTAAAGTGTTTAGATGGCTCAAAGAATGACAAATCTCTACTCCACCTAACCCCATGTCTCTTTTCCCTCCCCCACTCCATGCTCTCCTTCTCTCCACTCCCTATTCATACATTTATTTTCCTTATTTACTACGGTTATTCACTCTAACATGTTGCTTATGAAGTACTGTCTAGTATTGAATTGTCTGGTCTTTCAACTTTGTCAAGTTGTAAAATCACATAATTCTATAGTTCAATTGGAGACCCATTGAAGTATTTTCGAATTTATACAAGCTATGAGACATTTACCTTTTTGTACTTTTCATTTTGTTTCTTTATGAAAATTGATTTTATTCATCACCAAAAAAAGGAATCATAGCAAGAAAGGTTGTGTGTTTTCTCATATAACCTATAACAAAAATCCAAGATTCACATTTTAGGTTTAAGATATTCAAAAGTTTCCACCGACTGTGGAAGTGCCTGTATAAAAGGAAGTTGGAAATTTTTAGAATATGTTGAGTAAAATGGGTGTAAATTGTAAATAATTTTTTCATCGTTAGTAGAAATGTATACTGTGGTACATGAAAGTAAGCAGACAGGTATGAGTTTTTTGTCAGAAACAGGCCAGCTCCTCAAAAACCTGATCCTTCAGTTTAATCATCTACATAATCCTCAAATCTTCAACTAATCAATGGGGCAAGCTCATTCCTAGGAGATGCAGAATGCCTGAGAGTCAAGTGTACTCAGCACTTTTCAGGAATGAGCCCTTATCACAAGCAGGGCTGGATTACCCAATAGGCAGACTAAGAATGTGCTTAGGGCACCAGCAAAGCAGGGGGCACAAAAAAAAAAAAAAAAGATGTTTTTTGAAAAAAATTGATATTTGATATTTCAAAAAAAGCATCGAAGTAGTCCTCATGAGAAAAATCAGAACTTTGTTAGACTTCCTTACACTCCACTACATACTCTTCCCCCATTTTTCTGTTCTCTTTTTATTACTTATTGTTAGGATATAGATGTTCAGGCCTGTCTGCAAAGGCCTGTACTTTAAGAATTTAGGTGTATTCTTATCACTTGGCTAGTTAGAGGTATAAAAGAAAGAATAAAAATCACCGTCTGCCAGTGTAAGGTCCTTCTCTTACTGTGACAGTCTGAGGCCCTGTTCTTAGGCTAAGGCCTTTGGCTAAGCAGCAGAGGCAGCCATAAGCTGGGAAGCGGCTGGTCACATCCTCACATTCCAACCTAGTCACATTGAAAGAAGGTGCTATTGGGCTGTTAGGAATACAGTCCTGTCCTGATAATGCTTATCGCCTCCAGAGAGAGAGAAGTGCCTAGAAAATGTAAAAGGAAACTTAGTTTGATAGCATCCTGTCTGGCAAGAACTCACTTATCAATAGCTGGGATGTGAAATCCTCACTTCTGTATTGTTTTGTCATTATAGTTCCCACCTTGCTATTGTTTGTCTGTATAATCTCTGTCTGGTTCTGTGATTGTTCCTGTCTGCTGTATAATTAATTTTGCTGGATGTAAACTAATTAAGGTGGTGGGATATAAGTGGTTACATAATCATGTTACAATATGTTAGGATTGGTTAGTTAAATTTGAGGAAAATGATTGGTTAAGGTATAGCTAAGCCAAACTCAAGTTTTACTATATAGTCTGCAGTCAATCAGGAAGTGAGGGAATGCGTGTGGGGAAATTGGAATCATGTTTTGCTAAAAGGGGAGATGGGAACAGGGAATGGGGGTAAGGAAATTGGAATCATGTTTTGCTAAGGGCAGGAATGGGAACAGGGACACAGCTCACACCCTTGTTAACTTGTACCCATTGGTGTAAGGCTCTGTGGTGTCAGAGCTGGGAAGGGGGACACTAAGGAAGGAAACTGGAATCATGCTTGCTGGAAGTTCACCCCAATAAACATCGAATTGTTTGCACCTTTGGACTTGGGGTATTGTTGCTCTCTGTTCATGCGAGAAGGACCAGGGAAGTAAGTGGGTGAAGGAATAAGCCCCCAACACTTATCCCCACCTAAACCGGGGGGCATCCTACTAACATAGATCGAAATAATGCAAGGAAATCCGATCCTGTCATGTATTGCAATAAATTTATATTTTATTATTGATATATTCTTCTGAGTTATACGTACTTGATTCATTTTTTTCTTTATATATAAAATAGTGTATGTTGTGTAATTTGTTATCAAGGAATGCAGAAGAAGCTTTTAGAACAGAACAAATATGCCATATTCATACCATGTGCTGCACACTCTCTCAATCTTGTTGGCCACAGAGCTGTTGATTGTTGTCTGGTGGCAGTAAGTGTTTTCTCAACAGTCCAGTTACTTTATGCATTTTTCTCTGCCTCAACACACCAATGAGCAGTTCTTAAAACATATTTGGGCAATGATCGTGTGTTGAAATCTCTTTCTAATACTCGCTGGGAGGCGCATAAGGTGGCAACAAGTGCAATTCTGGAGTCCTACTCAAAGATTGTGGATGCATTAGAAAGTGTAGCTGAAGACCAATCACAAAAGGGAGAAACTATACGAGAGGCAGAAAACATTGCAAACAAGATGCAAGAACTAGAGTTTGTATTCATGTTGACCATGTGGAATGAAATTTTACAAACACTTTTACCACACAAGTCAAGCTCTCCAAGAAAAAGAATTGGATTTGAAAACATGTGCAGACCTCTGTCAATATTTAGCAGATCACTTACACACTTTGAGGAATGATTTGAACATATCAAAAGATATCTTGCCTGATACTAACCACAAAGAAGCCCAGTCCTGCAAGCAAATCAGGAAAAGACAAGCAAATGGTAGCAGTGCAACAGAAATAGCATTGCATCCTAGAGACAAATTTTGCATATGTACTTACTACGCTATAATTGATACACTTGAAGCTCATATGAAGAGGAGAGGTGAAGTGTACAAAGTAGTATCAAGTAGATTTTCTTTTCTAAGTGATATGGACTTATCTGATGAACAATAGTCACAAGGTTCCCAAAAGCTAGTTGACTTGAACAGGAATCTCTGTGGAGAAGTACGGCAGTTCCACTGTTATATGCGCGCAAAGTTTAATGAAACAGGAAAAATGAAATTCAGTCACATTGATCTTCATGACACAATATTGAAAGATGGAATACAATGTGTATTTCCAAATGTAGAGATGGCACTATATATTTTTCTAACATTGATGATTACTAACTGCTTTGCAGAACGCTCTTTTTCTCAGCTGAAAAGAATAAAAAAACCCTCAGAGAACAATAATGTGTCAGGACAGACTTCATTCACTTTCCCCATTGTGTATGGAAGCGGACATGCTTCGTCGAGTCAGCTTCGATTAAATTATCCAGAATTTTATTCCTAAGCGCACACACCTTATTTATGCTCCCTTTTGGACATGCATATCCCTCAGCTGAGTATCAGCTACATCTCTGATTGCAGACAAACAGACCTGTGTTGATGAATAAACCCTGCTGCATAACTTTCTTGGAAGAGGCTTAGCCATACAGTAGGTAGTTGCACAAGAATCTCTTTGTAAACAGCATTTAAGTGACTGATAAATGTGCTAGTGTCTTTAAAAAACATGCAGTCAGAGAGCGGCACTAAAGTTTAACTGTTGTAGATTGTAGTAACATAAAACAAATGAAAACAAAAACAGATGGACTTCAACTCATAGCTAATCAGACCTACAGATACAAGAATATAAATACACTGGCAAGTTTCTGCTCAGTAAAGCAGATTTCTGCGCTGTAACTCCTGAAGTGTACACACTGCCAAGCCACTTAGTGCGCAGAAACTGTGCAGTTGTAGATCTTTAAAAAAAAAAAAAAAACCCCACACAAAAAGCCCACCCCAATGAGAGGTGTAGCATTTCTGCACCGGGGCTGCAGTGCTGCTGTGCCAGTGTAGACACTGTGGCCATTACAGCACTGTGACTGCCCTCTGGGAGGTGTCCCACAATGCCTCTTCTCACCTCTCTGGTCATTGGTTTGAACTCTACTGCCCTGCCCTCAGGTGACCTCACCCCCTAAATTCCTTTGCAAATTTGAAAGTCCCCTTCCTGTTTGCTCGGTGACACGTGCAGTGGTCTCAGTGCATCTTTCCAGGTGACCACGCCTGCTCCACCCACCAGGCGATCCCCCGCTTGGAGCAATGCCGCGCTGCTGGACCTCATTAGCATTTGGGGAGAGGAGGCTGTCCAGTCCCAGCTGCACTCCAGCCATAGGAATTATGATACCTACGGACAGATTTCAGAATGCATGACAGAAAGAGGCCATGATCGGGACACACTGAAGTGCAGGGTCAAAGCGAAGGAGCTACAGAACGCCTACCACAAGGAGCGGGAGGCAAACCGCTGCTGCGCCGACGAGCTGCTGGTTCTAAAAAGAGCTGGATGTGATACTCGGCAGTGACACCACCAAAAGGAGAGTGAGGCACACCAGAATGAACCCACTGAGCAGTTCTTAAAGGTTATGGAGCGCCAAGCGGACACACTCCAGTTGATACTAGCTCTTCAAACCAAGCAGCTCCATGCCCACCCTCCCCTGCAGCCGCTGTCACAAAACTCTTTCCCATGCGCCCACCAGACACCGCCAACACACTCTTATCAACCTCCTGGCTCCATACTCTACCCACAGCATTCCACTCCTTCCTCCTCACAATCCAGAAGTGTGGACTCCCACTACCCACTGTGCTCAAACACCCATCCCTCTGCCGTTTGGCCCTGCTGAAGTATAATACCTGCTGCATTGTACTCCAAAGATAAGGTTGGTTATGATCCGTGGACATACACAAATCTTTAGCCATCCTGGGACCCCTCCTCCTCCTGGGACCTTCACTTCCCCCATCCCACTCACAGCTGATGGGTTTTTTTTGTTTGACTCTCTCCTCCAGTTGTTGTCTTTTAATAAAAGAATTGTGTTGGTTTGAAAGCAATCTTTATTCTATTAACTGAAAGCAAAAAGAGCACTGCAAAGCAACATACAATTATGGCACCAATCACCTCCTAGCATTAAAAGCACTGCACTCCTGAGCATAGCAACAAATATTAGCGGCTTTCAGCTTCAAATTGCTGCCTCAAGTCATCCCTGATCCTTATGGCCCCACACTGTGACCCTTTAATAGCCCTGGTTTCTAGCTGTTCAAACAGCCCTGAGTGAAGCATTCACCCTTCCCATTCCTTTATTCCCATATTATGCAGCATACAGCACGTGGCTATAAGCATAGAAATATTGTCATCGGCCAGGTCCAGCTTCCCATAGAGGCAGCTCCAGCGGACTTTTAAATGGCCAAAAGCACACTCACAGTCATTCTGCACTTGCTCAGCCTGTTGTTGAGCCACTCCTTGCTGCTGTCAAGTTTCCCCGTGTATGGCTTCATAAGCCACGGCATTAAGGGGTAGGCAAGGTCTCCCAGGATCACAATGGGCATTTCGACTTCCCCTACGGTGATCTTCTGGTCTGGAAAGAAAGTCCCAGCTTGCAGCTTCCTGAACAGGCCAGTGTTCTGAAAGATGCGTGCATCATGCACCTTTCCGAACCAGTCTGAGTTAATGTCTGTGAAACACCCATGGTGATTGACAAGCACCTGGAGAACCATTGATTAGTACCCTTTGCGATTAATGTACTCGGTGGCTAGGTGGACTGGTGCCAGAATTGGACTGTGTGCGCTATCTATCACCCCTCCGCAGTTAGGGAAGGCCATTTGTGCAAAGCCATCCACAGCGTCACATACGTTGCCCAGAGTCACGGTCTTTCGGAGCAGGATGAGATTAATGGCCCTGCACACTTCCATCAACACGAGTCCAGTGGTTGACTTTCCCACTCCGAACTGATTAGCGACTGATCGGTAGCAGTCTGGAGTAGCTAGCTTCCATATTGCAATCATCACGTGCTTCATGGCAGGGCAGCTCTCATTCTTGTGTCCTTGCACCACCGGGCTGGGGAGAGCTTATCACACACAGTCCCATGAAAGTGGATTTCCTCATCTGAAAGTTCTGCAGCCACTGCTCGTCATCCCAGACGTGCATCACAATGTGATCCCCTACTCAGTACATGTTTCCCGAGCCCAATAGTGGCGTTCCACTGTGGTCTGCTTGTGGCATTCACAGAAGTGCTATCTCATGTCATAGCTATTACACGTGGCGAGATCAATGTTGCATTCCTCTTGCCTTTGTAGTTTAAGGAATAACTCCACTGCCACTCATGACCAGCATACTGGTCAACAGTTCGGGATCCATTCCTGTAGCCTGTAGAGGCAGGGCAAGCAGTACACAAACCACTGAAAGATGGTTCCAATTGCGGATGGAAGCACAAGGATTGCTGGGATGCGAAGCAATTCATCACAGGGCATTGAGACAGGACCCAGGATGCCCTGCAACCCCCCTCTGCCTTCCCAGAAGTCTTAGCAACAGAAGAGAAAGAGGTGCTCTGTGAGATAGCTGCCTAGAGTGCACTGCTTCGAATACCACTGCAAGTGCCCCAAGTGTGAACACACTACTGTGCGGGCAGCTGACAGTGTGAACACACAACAGCGGTTTCCCTTCCGTGCTCTCTGAGTGGTGCTGTAATTGCTGGCGCTGTAACTTTGCAAGTGTAGACGTGCCGTTAGTGACTAATTCCCAGTGAGATTTATCCATGGAAGGCAAGTCTTTTTCTGCTGTCAGGGTATATACAGATTGTGACTTTGCCAACTGTGATGGGTTTGGGCCCTCTGGGGTGTCACCTGACGTGCTGGGTTTTAACTGAGTCAGCCTATTCTGCCAGCCTGGGTCCCCTTTACCTGGCCTTGCTGGGTTAGGCTCACAAGCCTCTTCCAGCCAAGCACATAGGCAGAGCCGCACCCATATGCACAGAGAGAAAGAGAGATCAGCTCTGACAAGATTCAGCCTTAGGGGCTTGCTCCAACACTTGGGTTTGTACCCCTTAAAGGGAGTGGGCACCAGAAGGTTTTATGAAATATACCCCCTCCCTCACTGTGCAGGGAGATATGGACAACTTCTTGCCCCCCCCCCCCCCCGTTAGAAATTACATAAACTGGGTTCTACTATAATCAAGAAATAAGTTTAACAACTACAAATGGTGAATTTTAAGTGAACATAAAAAAGATGACAGAACAAAGCAGATTACTGAGCAAATAAAACAAATTAGGCAAGCTAAGCTCAATATACTCAAGAAACAGGTTACAAAATATAATTTCTTACCCTAAATGTTATTTCAGGCAGGTTGCAAAGTTTCTGTGGTTCAGAGTTCCTGTTTCTTCCTTTTCAGACTGGACCCGTCTCAGTCTGGACTCCCGCCCCACACCCCTTTCCTTCAGGGGGCTTTAGCAGTCTTTCTTCTTGGGCAGACAGGCCATGGAGGAGGAGGAGTCATGTTTGCCTTACTCCCCACCATTAAATAAGATTTACATAAGGTGGGAATCCTTTGTTTCCCAAACTTAACATCTCCCCCCCCTTCCCTTCCACTGGAAAAAGTTACTAAACATTACCTGGGACGACTTGTATCAGGTGACAAGACTTATGTCTCTGCAGAGCTGTGGCCACCATTGCTCATAGGCTGTCTCCATGGTCCACAGGAAGACTAAGCTCTTTCACAGTTCATTGTCTTTGCTAATAGCCCATTAGCCCTGTCTGACTTTTCCATTGTTGTACCTGAAGGTTTGGCTGGGGTGGACACCCAAAGTAACACATTTGCAATACAGATACATAGTTTATTTGGGCATTAGCAAAAGCTTGTGCCCAAATAAATTTGTTAGTCTCTAAGGTGTCACAAGGACTCCGTTTAACTCTGTTGGTTTGTATCAGCAAAAACACTCTGAAACTAGATCATAGAATATTAGGGTTGGAAGGGACCTCAGAAGGTCATCTAGTCCAACCCCCTGCTCAAAGCAGGGCCAATCCCCAATTTTTGCCCCAGATCCCTAAATGGCTCCCTCAAGGATTGAGCTCATAACCCTGGGTTTAGCAGGCCAATGCTCAAACCACCGAGCTATCCCTCCTGCTTCAAATAGATACATAGTCTAGTTAGTCTCTAAGGTGCCACAAGTACTCCTTTTCTTCATTTTTTTGTATGCCTCAATTTTTGTAAACACGGTCAAATAATAGTATCATTATCACTGAGGAGCACACAGCACAGCCTAGGAGTGTAGAGGGGGTGTGTGTGTGTGCACGCACATGCTCGTGCAAAAGATGGCCTTTATGCTCTTCTGATCCTGAGGCTGAGTCAGCTTTGTCCTGCTGCCTTAGCATAATTTAGAGCAGCCAGAGTGCTACTCTAATTTACACACCTGTCAACTATCCCAAGAACAGTCAGGGATCAGCTGGGCAGAGGGGTGTCCTGGCCATGCCCCATACAACAATAGCATGGAATGTGGGGGGTAACTGGTATAGGACTTTGCAATATCAGAGGGCTCACCACATTGGGTGATCCTCCTGGGGCTAGTTACACAAGTTCTATGCCTAAAATCTACAGCCACAGGGTTGCATGAAGTGGCCACACCACAGGCTCTGGGTCATCAATCTCCCAAAAACAGGAAACTGGACCATCTCAAATACTTAACATTGGCTACCACTCAAAAGGGGTAATAGCCACAAATCTTAACACATTAGGATCCATTTTTTTCAATGCTCTCTTTTAAAAACGTCTTTATAAGTGGCTTAAAAACAAACAAACAAAAAATCCCCAAACTTTGAGATGTTGGAATATCTGCCTGTTTAATTAAATCAGTCAGAGTACAAGTGATCATTTTCACGGAATTCTTGTTTACACCAACAAAATCTGACCTGATGCAAATTATCACTCAGTTGCTGATGTAAGTAATGCTATATCCATGGATGCTTTAATTTCATGAGATAACACTTGCCATTTCAAAAATGTAAATCATGGCTCCTGAGTAAAGCAATAACTCTTCCATCAAAGAACAGCAGAACTGATTCATTCTTGTTCCTAGACTAATGTGGGTTTCTGTAACCAGTCCACGCATTTTAAATGTGCAACTTGATTTTAAGGCAATATAAAAAAGGGGTGAAAAAGTATTTAAGTTATTATAGCAATCAGCACATCCTTTCCAATCAACAATATATTAAGATTAAAAGTCATAAAACAGGTTGGAATTAAGCTGATGCATACATCTGAAGAATTTTATATTTGATCTGTGAGCCAGCTGAGACCTTATTTTTATTGTTATTCTCCTCATTTTATTAGACAATGCCTTGTCTACTGAAAGTTCCAATGAAAGTCATTGCTTGTTTATTTCTAACAGGTTCATATGTTCCCATGCTAGCTTTGTGTGTATACTTAAACAAATTACACCACATTGTATTAAATATAAATGTGTAACTATTCATTTTTCAAGCTGAGATTGGCACAATGTGGAGAAAGCACTGTAAATACAAGGTAGTTAAATAATAAATTAAAATTATTTTGGATAGGTCACACTTATTTTTAAGAGTCTTGCTGAACAAATAATGCTGGGAAATCTTTGTGGTGGACCTGCCAGAAGGCAGGGGGGGAACAAAAACCAAGAACACTACCACCTTTCTTGTCTCTAGTTGGCTAGAAACCCAGCTAAACATCCTGGCTTCATATGCATGTGAAAAGACTCTCATGATAATGAGAAGTGGATAGCAATGATTCATATCCTGTGGAAAAAGTTCATATTCAGCTTCAGAAAATGGCTTAAACAGAAAAGCACACTAAAATATTTCGCACCAGATTTTCCAGTCTGTTACTTCAGTGTAACTCCACTGATTTCAGTGGAGATACCCAGGTGTAAAAATCTTTACAGAGTGGAGAATGCGGTTTTTTATATAGGGTGGGATTGTCAAGGCAGACTAACCGGAGTTAGGTGCTCAAATCCCATTGCCTTTGGAAATACCATCCTTAATTTCTTACAATAAAATTGCTAATGGAGGTAGCAAATTTTTCCCTTACTAATATTTCAATAAGCCTACTGTTTAATGAACAGTGATATGTAGGAAAAAAATAAAATGAAAATGAGTACTTAAAGTTAGGATCCTAAATAGAGCTGTGCTAACAACTGATTTTTTGGGTCGCTAGATCAACAGACTTAAAAGTGGCAATTCTTCAACAACAAAAACTTCAAAAACAGACTCGAACATGAAACTGCAGAACTGGAATTAATTTGCAAACTGGACATCATCAAATTAGGCCTGAATAAAGACTGGGAGTGAATGAGTCATTACAAAACCTAATTTTACGATACTAATTTCCTTCTACTGCTACTCACATCTTCTTGTCAACTGTTTGAAATGGGCCACTCTCATTACCACGACAAAAGTAATTTTTCCTTCCTTGGTATTCTACTGTTAATTGAATTGTCTTGTTAGACTGACCCCCTACCTGGTAAGGCAACTCCCATCTTTTCATGTACTATGTATAATATACCTGCTACTGTATTTTCCACTCCAGGCATCTGATGAAGTGGGTTCTAGCCCACGAAAGCTGATGCCCAAATTTGTTAGTCTTTAAGGTGCCACAAGGACTCCTCATTTTTTCAAAAAAAAGTTTCGGGTCTAATGAAGTGTTTTATTTTGGACTGAAATGAAACATTGTTGGGGGTGGGGTGGGAATGATACCCTTTTACAAAATTGAAGTAAAATTCAAAACAAGAAGTCTTTTTGAATCAAAAAGTGGAAGTGAAACATTTTTTCACAATTTTACTGTTTTTATTGTTCCATCTAAATTTAGTGATTTTTTCCACAAATTCACTAAATATCTCAGTTACCTCAAATCTGTATTTTTTTATGAAAAGTGTTTTTGGAAATCCCATTCTTAGGCACCTAGGTCTATTACAATTAATGAAAAGTGTGTTCCTGAATCCCCTAGGTACTTTGAAAAATCTCAATATAAGAACTTAGCCCTAGGCACGCCATTTTGAAAATCGTGGCCTTAGTTCTTGCAAGAAGCTGTCCTGGAAAATATCATTTTCTATATATTCATAAAAGAGGCACAGCACAGCTAATGGCAGTCCAAATTTCTTCATACTATTCCAGCCGTTGGTAGCAACAAAGTTGAGACACTTTCAAACTAAGTCCCTGTCAGTCAATGTACATCTCCCAATTAATCCTTGGCCCCTCTGCTGCCTAAAATGGAAACTGTGTCAACAAGTGCATCGACTAATCATGACTGTGTGTTATGTAGACACCAGTCCACCAAGAACTGGATTGAGACCACAAATTCATTTCATGTAGAGGCCATGAACTAGCCAAATGATTAATGATCTTTCAAAATCCTTACCCTAATTTTTTTTCCTTAAAAACCTTTCTTTAGCCTCTTGTGGAGAATGTGAGCTTGAAAAAGATGAATGTGAACTTTCTTGCTTTTTATTGATTCATCTGTTTCAGACTATAATTTTTAAAGGGATTGTAGATTCTGATATTAAGAATATTTGCTTCATGGTTATATGAAGCACAGTACATTTGTCATCATGCTTCAGTTTCCATACTTCTTTTCCTTTAATTTCTTCGTCATTACTTCTCAAGTCCTTTTGTACCTAAGAACATATCTAAAGCAAAGTTAACCATTTCCAGAAACTTTATGGTTAATTGAGTCAACTGCCTACATAACTGTCCCATACCACTAAATTAATTTAAAGTCATCAGCAAATCAAAGGTTCTGTGAAATTGCAATTCTGCAACTGATGAAGATTAAGTCAGTGTGGTTATTAAAATATTTTCTGTTTCAGATATATTTCTGTCCAAAAGTTTGATCTGTTAGGATTTCATATGGATATGAAACTTTTTAGTAACTAGGTTTTTTGCTTCAAGGTATCATGGGACTGTAGTGGATTAGCAGTGGTCCCTCCCCCTCTGGGTCATTGGGAGGCCACTCTGCCTCACTACATCGCTGGGCGTCACCCACAATCGGGCAATTAGCCAGGCAATCAACATCCTGTGGCTCTGGCTGGCAGTCCTTGCAGAGGGGTTGTCGGTTAGGGTCTCTCGCCTGCAATCAGGGAAAAGGAGCAGACATCTGCAAGTCCAAGTCCTTTGTCAGGGCAGCCAAGAGACTATGGCTCAGGCCTGTACTCAGGGCCAAGCAGCAAGAGGGTGAGGCACCCTAGCTTCGGTGGATGGCCAACAATCTCAGGCTCCTTGGCCTAGAGAGGGGGGACTGCCACCCCAGGAGTGAGGTGGCAAGGTAAGGGGCTGCAGGCCCACCCAACTCCACTATGTCCCAATCCCAGGCCCTAACAGTGGTGGAGTGGTGGAGTAACAGCAGGGAATCTAGCTGCAACACGCTGACAGGGTCTTCAGCGGCAATGCAGCCAGACTAGAATTGGTTGCCCTTAGGCCACTTCCTCCCCTCCCCTCCCCTCGGGGGGTACCTGGATCTGTAGGGTGTCCTCCAGTTTGTCTGGGTAGAAGACCAGTGGCAGTCCCAGCAGCTCCTTGGTGCCTGGGTCAGTGGGTGGCTCCAGCAGCTTTGGCCAGAGCAGGCAGGAAGTGCCTGTCTTCTTTGGTGACTGCAACCTAACTGAACCCCAGGACCCGCCCTTTATGCTTCCTGTCCTGCCCTCTGACTTCTGGTGAGGGGGGCGAGCACGGCCTGGCTCCACCCACCAGGGTTCACAGAGTGGTCCCTCCCCCTCTGGCTCAGTGGAAAGCCACTCCACCTCACTACAGGGACACATGCTGTAACATTTTACAGAATCTGATAGTGTATGAAAGAATAGCTGTCTAATATCTCCAGAATGTGGGATGGTGAATGTAAGAGCAACTGAATAGCCATTATATGGGTTCTATAAGAACAAGAGGGAATAGAAAGTTCAACAGGCTCTGGATCAGACCCACTGTGACTTTTTATATCATTTTTATAATCATTATATCATTTTTATAATCTTTGCAAGAGTTTGATCCTCCCCTCCAAATATTCAAAAATTTTAGGTTCCACACTTAAAGTTCAAATAAATCTATTGTATCGAATAAATCACAACCACTCGTCTTCACTTCAAGGCTTATTCCCATCCTTCCTTCGACCCTCTCATGGGGATATAGAGTCCCACCTCTTCTCTGCCACTGATGCCAGCCTTCTCTGCCCAGTTAATAGCACAGTCATGCATTCTACCATGCTGCCCCTCATGGATGGCAGGAGTTCCCCATAAATAGCCACAGCTGCATCATCATCCTCAAAAATCCCTCCTCTACCATGATTGTCAAGTTGCTGGGATTTTTTGTACATGTGGTAAGACAGCTAGTGTACTGAAAAAGTTGGCAATCATGCTACAGAGATTTGCCTCACTGTTTCCTTGTGCTCTCATCCGACTGTACCTTGTCTGACTGTACCTGTTGTAGCTTGTCTAATAATTGAACCACAAGTTCTTTGGGGAAGGGGCCACCATTTTGATCAGTGTTCATACATTCTGCTTAATACTATGGGCTCCTGGGCTATGTCTTGAACTATTAGGCATGACTTGCAATACAAATAAAAATAAATATTTCTTCTGCTGATACCATAAATATATCATTTGTATCTTCATAGGACTAGCAGCACGTGTTATAGTTTCTGTGCGGGGAAATAAGTGGCACTATTAAATATATATATTTACAGATATTTCTAAAATCTTTGCCTCTGTCAGAATTTGCTGTTCGTAGCTTTTACCTTTCTGTCTTGGTTTCTAGTCAAGATGTAGTTAATAAAAAAAGCTTTATTTTTATGAGGGTAATGCAAAAATCTGTGTCACTTTGCACACTAAAAATAAATAAAACCGTCTTAGCCTGGATAATTGGCCATCTCAACCTTCTAATAAAAATATTGTATCGATTCAACAGATTCTTTTATTAGATATTGGAGGCAGTCAACTAATTTAATTATTGTTATGCTATGCTGAGCAATGATAATTACAGTGAGCTAGATTCGGTTTGGCCTCTACATGGGTGCCCAATGCATGTGGGAGCAAGTAGCTGCCTCTCCCTCCCACAGTCTAAGTGCGATCAGAATTGCTCTGGTGCACTTAGAGGGGCACAGTGATGCTACTGAGATGTTCCCAAAAGGGGGTATGACACCATTGAAGAGAGAGGACGGGGAAGAGCATAGGTGGAGCCATCACTCCTTCCTCTCAACTCTAGCCAATAGAGCTGTCCAACCATGAGGTGGGTTAGGGTAATATGTCACATCCCTCAAAGGGGTTTAACAGTTTGTGGGCCTCCTCAAACAGGTAGGACAGTGTTAATTCTGTATATTTACTTCTGCTCAGTGGAAGCCTTAAGAAAAAACAACAACACTTTACCAACTTGAGAGAGAGAGCGCGACTGAGATTCAATCATCCAGGAAGAGGAGAAGCTACAAGAAAGGCCCACCCATCTACCCCTTAAAGCCAAAACTGCTCTCCTCCACAGTGAAAAGGAGCCTTCTTTAACCAAAGAAGTTAACTGGGTATTGCATTGTAACATTCGCTGGCATTTTTCAAAGTAGCCTAAAGGAGTTAGGCACCCATCTACCTTTTGGCCTCTTGGAAAACTCCCAGCCTTAGAGCATGCACTACAATATTGGTTTGGGCATTTTGCTAAGCTAATAATATTAGTACTGGCAGGCATAACCTAAATACCTGTCCTATGGCCTTATATTAAATGCTGCAGAGCACTTGCCACTTCTCTGGAAATGAGAGAGCGCTGGGAGTGCTCAGCACCTCTGAGGATCTATGCTAGGTTTTGGTAAGTGTGTCAACTACTTCATATTTACATTTGTTCTTGGAATACATTAATTATACACACAGAGACCTACAAACGTCTGCATATGTACTTCTACTGTCCCCATATCTGTGGTATCACGTAAATGGTTTATTTGAACCCACACCGAAAAGGGTATTAGCTGTAGAAAGGACTGAATTCCTGGAAGTTCTGGTGTGTTTGGGTTTTGTTCTGAATAAGTTTCTCTGATAAACACACCATAGTACTGAAGCGGTTTTTAATCCCATTACCTACTGCATATACAAATCTTATTGCCTGGCCAAAAAAAACAAACAAAAAAAAACCCCACCACAACAAACATGACTTATTTTGCAAGATAATTTACACAAAAACAAAGTTATACTCTAAGTAATTTTATGACTGGATGTATGGATGCCTGATTTCATACAACACATTCCCAGCCCCATTTACAATAGAAATTGTAAGGTTTAAAATGTGAACGAGAACTACCTGTTCATCCTGCATACCTACTTCACAGATCACTACACTAAGCTAATGTTTTAAAACTTTCAACTCAAAACATATTATTTAATCATATACATAGATTTCCACCTCCCCCGAACAATGGTGCTCCTATTAAGGGAGAATACAAAACTGTCACTTTACCAGTGATACGATTTTCCTTGTAAAAAGTATTTAATGTTCTGAAATTGGCTTTATAAGCCAACTGTATCTGGTTATTGATTATTCTTAGAGTTGCTACACACAACAAGACATGAGAAGCAGCTCCTCTTCCCAAAGTAGCTTGTTTAAGATAGTGATGAAATTCCCTAATGCACAGTCTAGAGAGCGATTACGCAGCGGAAACATTCAACTGCTAAAATACTTGCCAATCAATTGAAACAGCTAAAATGAAACTTCACTTGTCTCTGGCCAGTTATGCAACATGCAAGTTACCCTAAAATTCAGGATGGAAATTCAGAACCTTAATCAGTCAGCTGAAAATAACTGACCAGAGCTGATTCAACTAAATTATTTCTTGTCATATCATAATAGACAAAAATGTTGTATTCTGCACTCCCTCTAATCTGCTCCATGTAGCAAACTTCAGGTGGCATGGATTCCACTGCACAGGAATCAGCCCAGCAAGGCTACCCACTCAGGGCCTAATCCTAAAATGCTTACTCTTGCGAGTGGTCCTTATTCAAGTGAGTACCTGAGGTGAGTCAGGATTGTGCCAAACTCCTCCTATGAAGTTCTATATATGCTCACTTTTTAAAAAGGTGTCAGCACTGTACCCCTGCGGGGAAGAACACCTATTTGGAATGATCTCCTGGAGCTTCATGTTCTCATCATAGTATGGTTCTATGCTGGCAGCAGCTGTTCCTTGGACTTGCCTGGTTTTGGTCATTAACACACTTTTGGTTTCTTTTTTTGAGACTATTAAAAAAAAAGTGTTAATTTTTTTTTTTAGGGCTTGATCCAACCTAAGTCAGTGAAAAGGACTCATTGACTTCTATAAAAGATCAGCTATTACCAGCAGGAGAGTGGGGTAGGGGGAGAGAAAACCTTTTGAAGTGATAATCAAGGTGGGCCATTTCCAGGAGTTAACAAGAACTTCTGAGGAACAGTGTGGGGAGGGGGGGGGAATAAACAAGGGGAAATAGTTTTACTTTGCATAATGACTCAACCACTCCCAGTCTCTAAAACTATTTCCCCTGTTTATCCCCCCCCCCCCCCCATTCCTCAGACATTCTTGTTAACTCCTGGAAATGTGCTGGAAATGGCCCACCTTGATTATCACTTCAAAAGGTTTTCTCTCCCCCCACCCCACTCTCCTGCTGGTAATAGCTCATCTTAAGTGATCACTCTCCTTACAATGTGTATGATAAACACCCATTTTTTCCATGGTCTGTGTGTATATAAATCTCCTCACTGTATTTTCCGCTTTATGCATCCAGTGAAGTGAGCTGTAGCTCACGAAAGCTTATGCTCAAATAAATTGATTAGTCTCAAAGGTGCCACAAGTACTCCTTTTCTTTTTTGCGAATACAGACTAACACGGCTGCTACTCTGAAACCATTGACTTCTATGGGACTTGGATTGAGCCCTCTGTTCATGCAAATAGCAATTAATGGAAGTTTTGTCATGGACTTCAATGGGTGCAGGATCAATCCTTTAATAACTACAGCCTGGAACCAATCTGCATTTGAAATATCCCTTCAAAGATAATTTGAATTGCACAAGGCGATGCTACAGAATCAGGCCACACTATTGGCCTTCTCTCAAGACATTTTGCCAACATGGAATGTCTGTGAAGAGTAATTTTTGGAGGTCCAAATATCCAAGTTCAGATACAAAACATTTTCCTACAGATTGTGCTGTAGGTCTATAATTATGTATTTGAGGGATTAGCACAGGTAGTCAAAAGTTGCTTCAGTTTCTTCCCTCCCCCACAGGGAGTGATAAGAAAAATATGATCCACCTAAGTCAGACCACAAAGAAAAACAGCCCAGTAGTCTACTTCCCTGGATTCAGTGCTTGACACTACTTTAAGTTCTGTCCCCTTACTCATAAACTTTCCGTTCTGTAACTGAATGAGTGACCTGGGCTAGAAACTATTGCTAATATTTCACACATAGTTTATATGGTGAACATAGCCTCTTATTGCTGGTGTATGGTTTTGAGCAGGCCATTGCTTCCTCAAATGTAATTATGTAAAATTATTCAATGAAGCTTTGTTTTTTTAATTCTAAAAATGTTGGCAAACAGTTCTCCGTGTATATTAAACATTCACTGGAAACTGAGTTGTACTTGTTTAGGTAAATCACATGGGAACATAGATACTTAGTTGGATGAAAATGCAAGCATTGGCAGCAGGAATGGTCACAAGAATTTAAAATTTTGTTTACAAATATTTGCATGGCAACTACAAAATTCACTATCTGAAAACATTCAGGTTTGCACAAAGGGAACAAAAATGGCCTGGGCAATCTGCTTTTCATTCTGGAGGTGTTTTGCTAAAAAAGTGTTTGCCCACTAGTGATAGTAAAAGCAATAGCAGGCATAACAGTGGAAAATTACATAGACAAATGATAAGAGAAACAATTGCCCATGGATTAACAATTTTCACAAAAACAATTACTCCACATCTGACCTCTCAATCCTCATCCTCAAAGGAAACCTGCACTACACCTTCAAAAGGCAAAGCTGGGGAGCTTAAATTTATAATTTTGCTAGACTTTTGTAATTTTGCTTGATCAGGACATTGGATTTATGAGATCTTAAAACAGTTGGTATGGGTACTTCCACCTTTTTATGTTCTCTGTATGTATAAATATCTTCTTCTATATGTTCCATTCTAGTCATCCGATGAAGTGGGCTGTAGCCCACGAAAGCTTATGCTCAAATAAATTGGTTAGTCTTTAAGGTGCCACAAGTACTCCTTTTGTTTTTGTGAATACAGACTAACACGGCTGCTACTCCGAAATCTAACCTGGTAACCCGCCCACCCCTGCTTTTTGTCCTATGACTGCACGGGTGTTAAAGGCCACTTCTCCTTAAATGTGGATGAACTATATCAGCTCCACAGCTTTTCTTTCACACACAGAAGTTGGCCCAATAAAAGATATTACCTCACTCACTTTGTGTCTCTAATATTGTGGGACCAACACAACTACAACACTGTATACAGAAAGGGTTTATAGCACTGTAGGCAAGGTTTTACTATAGACTGTCTCTACAATGTTTTTTTGTTTTAAGTTATATTTGTTTTGAATTGTAGTTTTGACAAATCAATTTCCAATGAAAAACATCCAACCTGTGTCTCTAATATTCTGCGTCCCACATGGCTACCACAACCCTGCAAATAAAGTAGTACTACATTTTTAATTGAAACATTTCCAGCCAGCTCTGTAATTCAGTTTGGTTCTTAGCATTTGCTTATTTCATGTAATATTGGGAGTGAGCCTGGCTGGAAAGAGTAAGAGCTAATTTTTGCATCACTGAAGTGACTCCCGATTTACATTGATGTTATATAAGAGCAGATTTTGCCCATCAAAATATTAACATAGTAAATGACAAAAAAAATTATGGCGGACAAAGTTTTCAGTCTCTGATTCTGATGAAACTACACCTACAGTATTTATGGAGCAAATCAAAAGAAAAACCCTAAATGAATGCTTTTCAGCTTTGATTCCCCACCCCCACCCTCAATATACTGTAAAACACTGGAGGTGAAAATTCTGATTTCTTGGCACAAAACTTTGTCTCTCAAAATCTCCTATTATAGATCATTTATCATACTGTCATGTTACAAAAGACTGCTAGTAATTTTTAGTTTGTTCACAGTCAAGTTCTAATTTAGCCTTACTTCTACTTAAACTAATTCAGCCATCAAATAGATTGTACATTGTAATTAAAAGGAAAAACCCTCTAGTTTTCTAGCTCTAAATGTTTGCTCCCTACTAAATAATACCAGAACATTGAATAGGGAACCAACTTTTGAAACTGGAAAAATAGGAAGAACAAGACTTCTGCTGTGTAGATGACAAAAGCTAATATAGATAATATTATATATAGAATAGAGATTCCCACAACTCTTCATGAACAAAAACGAATGCTACATACTTATAACCACTCAGAAAAGGGTGAAGGAGAATACCACTTTTGTAGAAAAAGACAACAAAGTAGCTCCATGCCTGTGCATCATGTTAATGTTTGACTTGAAAGCCTAGGATTTAGATTATCACCAGCTTGCGCTATGACCTTAGGCAAGTTATTTCCTCTGTCTGATAACCTAGCTCTACCCTGGGTTATATTTACCTTTCTCTTCTCTCCCCATCCCTCACCCCTTCTGTGGTAAAGCTTAACTGTTTAATGGTGGTAAAGTGACAGAACTTTTGGATTAAAAGCAAAGTGCAATGTAGTTTAAATAAAGAAAATAAGCAAGTATTTCCTCAGCTTAACAGCTGCCAGTTGTGTTACATGAAGAGAAGGCCACCAGCCCCTAATACACACATCATTTAGGTTTATACTATATGGATCTTTAAATGAAAGCAAACATCCCACTGCCAGCTGCCTGCCAGTCACTTTATGCACGTATGCCCATTTACAAGATTGTCAGTTTCAGTTAAAAAAACAAAAACATGCTACACTTGCTACTATCTGGTGACTGGCAGGTGGCATCCAATTATTTCTAGATGAGATGGTACCTATTTAAAAATAATGAGTTTACTGCTCAGCATCAATTGATCATTATAGTTTAAAGCCCTTTTTGAGCCCAGATATAATTTGACATATCCTTACTACATGCCCAATTATAAAATTTGTTGGGAGACTAATCACTTGGAACAAGCTTCCAAAAGCAGGTATAATGCTAGTTGAAACATCTAGGTAGAAATGATAAATTCATTAGCTCCTTTTTAGAATCAGATTCTGATCTAATCATAATATAGAATGTATTCTTTTACTACAGATTATTAACAATTACAGATGAACTCAAGCAACAACATTCAGAACCGAGTTTGGGGTGATTAGATGTGTGGTTCTTGAATGAAGCACCAACAATATAAGGGTCACTTGCAAAAATTCTGATCTAGATTCTGCTTCAGGTGGAAGCCAAGATTTGATATAGGCCATCTCCATTTTTAATACTTAATATGTCATTACATGATATATTTCATGTGTCTTGTTCACAGGAGACATGCAAAGAATTATCTAATTTTTAATCTCTTTGTCTTGGTAATAACTTCAGCTTGTTGAAATTTTTCAAGATTCATTGTTTTGATTAAACTCTCTCAAAATTTTAATAAAGACACAAAATGTTTAATTATATTTCTGATCCCCCCATACATTTTTCAACCATTTCTAATAATCCCCTGCAGCTTTGTGCCGATGCATCCTGCCAGCTATCATAGATAAGACACTGCTCTTATGTAAAGCAATAAGAAGCCAATGATTCACCATACCAGATCATATATACTAAAGCCTATATTATTTAGAAAGGGTATGAGTCACAAAGGTAATTGGACACTTAAGTCCCATTTTTAGACCCCTAAACTCAGTTGGCAAGTATGCTTTTGCAGTAAAAGTTCCCTAAGCCTCTGTTTCTGTGCACGGCTGCCTCCCTTTGGCACACAGACAACAACTTCTCCTGCCTAATCCCAAGAGTGATTCACAAACTAGGGAACATAGGGGTTTGGTGGCCCAAGTCATGTATCAGGCAGGTAGGCAGCCTCTGAGCACACCTTCCAGATCAGACCCCTCACATAAATTGACAAAAAAAGAGTTAGAGCTAGGGGCAGAGGATAATCTCCTTCATAACCTTTAGCCTAGTGGTTATATACTCACCCATAATGTGGGAGACCCCTGTTCAAGACAGCCCTCCTCCTGAGGTGGTGGTGGGAGAAGGGATTTGAACAGGTATTAGCCACATCTCAGGTGAGTGCCCTAAACACTAGGCTATAGACTCATTCTAACTCTCTCTAGCCCAATTAACATTTAATTAAACTAGAAAAACTTCAGTAGGAGAGGTTGAGGGTGAGCCACATCAGAATTCCATACAAAGAACCCTGTACTTTCTGCGTGTGACCTGATCAGTGCCTCATATGTATATTATTTACGTACAGTGCCACACAGTCCATGCTAGCTTCACTTTCTGAACTTTAACAAATGTGTTGCATATTGGTAATCTGCTTGCAGTGCAGTCTAGAGGTTAGAGCAGGCATTTACAACCTGGAAGTTCTGCTTCTATTCCCAACTCTTCCATGGAGCACAGTAAGACTCTGCACAGGTTTTCTACTCTCAGTGGATTGATATACTCTCCTTGAGGTGAGTAGAGCTTGGTTAATTAATTTTTGTAAAGTTCCTTGAGGGCCTCAGATGGAAGGTACTATAGAAGAGCAGTGTACTATACTTAAGCAAACAGAAGTCGTTAAATATGCAACTTGAAACGTATGTACAAATTTCACCACAGAGAAACTATTTCAGGCCTTTTAAAGTATGTAACATTTCTCACAGTGGTGTCGGAGAGAACTTGATGGAGCTGAAGGTTGTCTCCATTCACAATTACTAATAAAATAGTATAGTGGCCAAATTCAAGCTTAGGTGCATTTTTGAAGGGATCCATTAGAGATATGGTACCAAGAGAACCCTGTCTCTCCCGCAAGCTTCACCCTTGGGATAGGAGTAATTTCAACTCATACTGGACAAGTTCAGATCAGTCATGGACAGTAGTTTATTTAGATAACTTGCACTTTCTACAATTTGTAGAAAGTGGCCATAATCTTGAATTTTTCATCCAGGTAACACTTATCAGAAGTGAAGCCAGAATGTTTCCTCAGGACGTTGCCCCATAAAGCAAGGACTTGCATGGACTCTGCTGTTGCTACTTCTACTTTTTACATCTGCTGCTGTCTAAGCAACCGCAATCTCTAGTGATAGGGGAATCAACTCAAACTTGCTCACGGGGAATCTGACTCAGAGGCCAGTGGAGGAAGATATATTTCCTACCTCAAGAAGCAGAACTTCTGGTCCATAAAGTCACTTAATAGTCTCTTCTTCATTATGGGTGTAGTGTACCAAAGAATAAGAAATCTGAGATGGAGGAATGAGGATCTGGATCCTGAATGCAGATTACTGCTAAAAGTATTTTTTTTTAAAGTCAAGATAAAAATCTTTGAAGACTGGTTAATGACAGCCACAGCAGCAGGGAGAGGTTTTGATAAAATTAGATATAATTGCAGAAAGGTTAAAAAAGGGGGGCCAACAGGACATGCAGGTATTTATTTTCCATTCAGTATGTCGCTCTACTGCTGCTCATATAGCCAGAGAAGCAAAAATATTGTCAGGGCACAAGAGAATCAACCAATATCCTTCTGACACATTCCAGGGTGCAATGCAGACCAAGGAGAGGCTGTCTCATCAGCTGGCCCACAACCTTAGGTGCCTCACATTGCTTTCCTGTGGCTCCCAACCTGGGTCTCTCACAAACAGCATGCAGGTCACACCTGCAGGACCACAGCCCGAGTCCAGCAACTCTAACCCCAGCAAGCCTGGACTACTACTCCAACATACTCCAGTCCAAGTTTTCCCTAAATGTGTCCTGCACTATTCAGCCCTTTTGGCCAGCTCAGATGTTATAGGTCTGTTGTCTCTGTAAGGGTTCAATATGCAACAGTTTGTTACTTTACCTGGAGTTACCAAATAGTTCATTTTAAATACAACACAGACTTAGTTTTAAATAATAATAAAAAAGTTTATTTAAACGACAAAGAAATTGTGTGTTAAGTTTTAAGAACAAGTTACCAGAGAAAGAAGATAAAACTCTTTCTAGTAGCTTAAATTTAGCAAATTAGTCTCGGTTCAAGGTAAAAATCTTTGCCACATGTTCCCAAATTCTCAGGTCAGTACCACCCCACAAGGTCAAAGGGCTGGTTCCTTTGGCTTCTTAGGTGAAGGAGAGAGGGAGGGAAAAAAAAAAAAAAAAAGAGAACCTGGAGTGTTTTTGCCACTCACTTTTATAGTCCATTCACCCTCCAAAATGCATTATCCTGGGGATTACCCCTAAATAAAGTTTTTTCCTTATGGGAGGACAAAGACACGGAGTTTCACAGTAAAAAAAGTTCCATGTTGTTGCTTGCAAGAATGCAGATCAACCTGTTTTTGCCCCCCTTCATTGCTAAAGAATGGCCATGTGACTGGTGTCTGCCAATCAATCTTGACACCTGGCTAGAGGTGTCAGCTTTGTCTCTTGTCTTTGAGGAATCCATTTACCCACTCTGGCTGTCCCAAGGACTCGGTTTGCTACTTGTCTGTAAAGTGAGGTAAACCCACATTTCCTTATTCAAAATAGACCTGTGTAATGCCTTCTGCATAGTCAGAGTTACTTGGGGGCTAATATGTGCTAACAACATACATAGGTGCTGCAGCACCCCCCGGCTTGCAGTGGTTTCCATCATAGACAGGGTTTAGAGATGGGTTCAGTGGCTCTCAGCACCCCCACTATACAAATTGTTCCAGCACCTTTGGAATCATAGCACCATAGTGTTAGAAGGGACCAGAAGGGTCATCTAGTCTAACCCACAGCCAAGATGCAGGATTTGATCATACAGGGGAATTAATAACTTTACATATAATATTGCAACATACATTCACTGTGATATTACTGACCACTGAGTTATTAGTTTTCAAAGGTATATTTTGTACCAAGATTATTAGAATAGTGTGTAGCTTATGAATTCAGGTATGCATTTGGTCACACCTTCCCAAACTGCCTAAGTTTTTTCTCCTCACCATGTCATAGGAACATGATTTTTCATGTGTTCCTTTCTAAGAGAAGGCAGATCATCAGTGTACACAGAAACAAACAAGGATAGGTGCACATCCACTATGATCAACACATGTATTTCTAAATGGATATCCATCTGACACTCCCTCTTCATTCTGTGCTGGCTGTTGCAGATAAAAGTCCACATCTAAAGACAGAAAGGAGTCACTCTTCATCATTCTAGGTCTTCTCTCTGCACATGCAATGCAACAATTTTTATAACCAGTAAAATAGAAACTGAAAGAGCATTTGGAGCATACTGACCACCAGTTACGGCAGCCATCTGCAACGACAGTCAGACTTTTGACTAGCTGGCACTGCACTGGACACAAGTATACAGAATTTCCATAAGTAACACTGTCCAAAGGAATATAAATGTATGCCCTCTTCCTCACTGTGGCTCCTTTTCAGCATTTCAGAGTTGCTAGTTAAAGGGCCCAGATTTCTCAACATAAATAGGAAATTCTCGATCTGCAGCTACTTGTCATAGACACAACATAAAGCCCTTAACAAGTCCTGATAATCCAGCCAGAAAGTGATTCTATTAATATGGATGTGTGTGTGTGTGTGTGTGTGTGTGTGTTTTGTAGAGAGTTCTAAAGACTTATAGAATGTTAGAAATATTTGACCAGAAGTTTAATTCCAGGGTTAAATTTGATTCATTAGGTCCAGAGAATAAAATGGGTGGGGAAAAATAGAGAAATTTTATCTTTTATCAGGGCTGAAATTCTATTTCCCAGCGCGCCGGGGCTCCTCCCCCGCAAGAGGTGATGGGCTTCCGGGCTCCTACCCTGGGGGAGGCAGTGGGGCTCCTGCAGGTTTGAAAGTTTTTACCGGTGCTCCGCTCTGGACAGCGCTGGTTGAATTTAACCTCCTTAATACTACAATACAGAAAGTGTTTTCAGGCTCTAGAAAGTCATTTTCACAGTATTCTTAGAAGCATGAAAAGCTAGTGGTGATTATTGTAATTAATAGGTCCTCCTTCATTGCCTTACCCCTTCTGGGGTCTAGAGCTTGATGGAAATTTGCTAGTATTGGAATTCTGAGAAGATGTTGAATTTTGACATCAAATTTTTTCCTTGTTTTCCAACCAGTTGCAAAATAGACAATCATTTACAGTTGGAGAAAGCAAGAATAATATTTTACATCACTATGAACAAGTGCAAGGCAGTGGACAAAAAGGCCTGTAATATTTAATTGAATTGTTGTCCAAAATGAGATCTCCTCCCCCACATCTGTTTGGCTTGATTTAGTCAGTTGATAAGATTTAATAAATTCTTCCAACCCAATAATAATTTTAAAACCCACACTAAATGTATCATATTTTAGAACCGATAAACAGACATGCTTTTAAAATTTGGCTGAATCCAGGCATCTGAATTTGTAAGCATACAGCTGGTACCCTAGTTCTGGCACTATTTACTACTTATTTATGCACAATGGAAACGTGTTATCAGACAGATTGTCAAATTAGCTGAAGCTGCCAGAACTGGTATTTAAGAATCGCAGGCCTGATTCCCTTCACAGAACTGTTCAATGCCTGTCCTTCAATGGAATCACTCCCAATTTAAAGCCATATAAGAGAGGAATAATCAGGCCTAATGAACAGCCAAATTCTGTATAGGCTTACACCCTCCGCAGTACCAGTGGTTTTGCACAGTGTGAAAGTTGGCACAGAATTTAGTCCCAAGTACATTGAGGAATTTTGTAAAGTTCTGTAACAATGTTCAAGCATTTGTGAACGCCTGTCTATGGTTCAGCTACGCATGCCCACTCCTTACTCCCAGTTACTCCCCACAGGAATTAAATCAGATTTAGGTCAGTACCAGTATTATGGGCCAAATTGTGCTTTTAATTATTCGAATAAGCCACTGATCTCTAGAGTTAGAGATTTTCAAGTGTGTGAAATGAGAACAGAATGTATACCCCAGTCCTTAATATGGAAAGGGCACCAATAGTTTGTGCAGAACAGTTAGAGAAATGATTTTACCTTGTCCTACTCAAAAGTACCCAGAAATTAGATCAGTGATTGATCTAGACAAGCAAAAGTAATTAAGCTTAATACCAAAAAAAGAAAGTGGACATTGGTTCTTTCTATTCCACTGAGAAGATTGTGATGTTTGGTACTGCTAGATATGATTGATCTCTGCCTTCTTTTCCCCCCACCACTTTCAATTATGCCCTGATGTTATGTAAACATATATTTTCAGTTGGATCAGGCCTGCTTTTTGAGCACTCTGTTGTTTTGGATTTGTACTGATGGCCCCTCTCATTTCTCATACCCCTAATTCATCAAAGGCTATACCACCTCTCACCATTTTTCCGCATAAACCATACAAACTGTGAAACTATATGGAAGAAAAAGTTCCAGCAGAAAAGCACCTCAAACAATCTGTTGTTCCTTCCCTAGATATTCAAACATGATTAATGTTTTTAATCTTATTTTTGTGGCAATATTTTAGAAATCTCTGTGTACCGACAGGAAATCTTTTACATTCCATGAAATCAGGAAGGCCAAATCACACCTGGAGTTGCAGCTAGCAAGAGATGTTAAGAGTAACAAGAAGGATTTCTTCAGGTATGTTAGCAACAAGAAGAAAGTCAAGGAAAGTGTGGGCCCCTTACTGAATGAGGGAGGCAACCTAGTGACAGAGGATGTGGAAAAAGCTAATGTACTCAATGCTTTTTTGCCTCTGTCTTCACGAAAAAGGTCAGCTCCCAGACTGCTGCACTGGGCAGCACAGCATGGGGAGGAGGTGACCAGCCCTCTGTGAGAAAAGAAGTGGTTCGGGACTATTTAGAAAAGCTGGACGAGCACAAATCCATGGGGCCGGATGCTCTGCATCCGAGAGCACTAAAGGAGTTGGCGGATGTGATTGCAGCGCCATTGGCCATTATCTTTGAAAACGCATGGCAATCGGGGGAAGTCCCGGACGACTGGAAAAAGGCTAACGTAGTGCCCATCTTTAAAAAAGGGAAGGAGGAGGATCCAGGGAACTACAGGCCAGTCAGCCTCACCTCAGTCCCTGGAAAAAATCATGGCGCAGGTCCTCAAGGAATCAATTCTGAAGCACTTAGAAGAGAGGAAAGTGATCAGGAACAGTCAGCATGGATTCACCAAGGGCAAGTCATGCCTGACTAACCTAATTGACTTCTATGACAAGGTAACTGGCTCAGTCGATGAGGGGAAAGCACTGGATGGGTTATTCCTTATCTTTAGCAAAGCTTTTGACATGGTCTCCCACAGTGTTCTTGCCAGCAAGTTAAAGAAGTATGGGCTGGATGAATGGACAATAAAGTGGATAGAAAGCTGGCTAGATTGTCGGGCTCAATGGCTCCATGTCTAGCTGGCAGCTGGTATCAAGTGGAGTGTCCCAAGGGTCGGTCCTGGGGCCAGTTTTGTTCAATATCTTCTTTAATGATCTGGAAGATGGCATGGACTGCACCCTCAGCAAGTTTGCAGATGACACTAAACTGGGAGGAGAGGTAAATACGCTGGAGGGTAGGAATAGGATACAGAGGGCCCTAGACAAATTAGAGGGTTGGGCCAAAAGAAATCTGATGAGGTTCAACAAGGACAAGTGCAGAGTCCTGCACTTAGGACAGAAGAATCCAATGCACCACTACAGACTAGGGACCGAATGGCTAGGCAGCAGTTCTGCAGAAAAGGACCTAGGGGTTACAGTGGACGAGAAGCTGGATATGAGTCAACAGTGTGCCCTTGTTGCCAAGAAGGCTAACGGCATTTTGGGCTGTGTAAGGAGGAGCACTGCCAGCAGATCGAGGGACGTGATCGTTCCCCTCTATTCGACATTGGTGAGGCCTCATCTGGAGTACTGTGTCCAGTTTTGGGCCCCACACTACAAGAAGGATGTGGAAAAATTGGAAAACGTCCAGCGGAGGGCAACAAAAATGATTCGGGGACTGGAACACATGACTTATGAGGAGAGGCTGAAGGAACTGGGATTGTTTAGTCTGCAGAAGAGAAGAATGAGGGGGGATTTGATAGCTGCTTTCAACTACCTGAAAGGGGGTTCCAAAGAGGATGGCTCTAGACTGTTCTCAGTGGTAGCAGATGACAGAATGAGAAGTAATGGCCTCAAGTTGCAGTGGGGGAGATTTAGGTTGAATGTTAGGAAAAGCTTTTTCACTAGGAGGATTGTGAAGCACTGGAATGCATTACCTAGGGAGGCGGTGGAATCTCCTTCCTTAAAGGATTTCAAGGTCAGGCTTGACAAAGCCCTGGTTGGGATGATTTAGTTGGGGATTGGTCCTGCTTTGAGCAGGGGTTTGGACTAGATGACCTCCTGAGGTCCCTTCCAACCCTGATATTCTGTTCTTATATGATAATTAAGACAGTCTCAGAGGCAAGAAATGTAATGAATAACTCAGAGTAATTGTTCATTAATCCAACAATGCCTGCTCTAAGTGCACTAGTTTTCCTAGTTCTAACCCACTTGGGACCAGCCTGGTGAGAAAAAAAATGTAAATCAGAGATGCTAGAAGGCAGCATATAACCCTTGGATATAGTTATTATTTAATTGTGTGGGATGCGTTACAATGCAGAATACTTCTACAGTTCATATTGCCTGTAAACAAGCACAGAATGAGCATGTAGTGAACTACTTTCAACTAGCTTATAACAAGAAGGACAGGCTGAGAGAATGCGGCTGCACATTTGTAGGGTTTTACAATGTCTAATGAAGTGCTGAAAACTGACAAAGTCTGCTAAGTTTCATATATTTTAGGATAGTATACTATTTTAAACGGCAAGTAATGCGTCAACCAAGGATAGACTAACCAGTAAAATCAGTAGGCCTCATTCCCTAGCAGCTGGCGGAATTGCCATGGCTTGGCAACAATCTTGGTAATTGTCTTTTCCCTGGCCATGTCATCTGTGCCAGCAACTGGTGGCATTGGGTGGAATACAGTCACCATAGCAGCTCCTAAGACTGCCATCTTTAGCATCCTCTGAAGCGGCACAAACAGCTGGCACACTGGAAGATTGGCTCAATATATTTTGAGTTCTGTAGCTTGCTTATGACTAAGTTGTTAAAATAGAAAATGTAATTAGCTTCCATCGCTGGAAGAAAATAATTCTCTTCCCCATTACTGGCCAGAGTTTGCCGGATAGAACCCTCAAGATGCTTTGGACAATTCTGACATTTCTAGAAAGTTCACTTCTGTAATTCGTAAACTATCTTCTCCCAACCTGGCATCCAGATAATTAAGGCACACCTATGCTAAAGAAAAGAGTCATCTACTAAGAGCATTGAAAAATAGTTTTTTCAATCAATCAAAATAAAAGTCTGCTCCTCTTCAACAAAATCCAAAAAAGGCTGGCAAAGAATTGGAGCTTCAAACCCATGCTTTACACAGGAGTGTGTTGCCAATCAATCAATCAGCATTTCAGGTTCTCTCTCTCTCTTTTTTTTTTTTTTTTTTTGGCATGATTGAACAAAGCAAGTAGCCAACAACATGACAGACCTCTGTCACTAGACCACACTATCCCAAGCTTTCATTCCTTCTAAAATTAACACTTATTGCAGCCCTGCCCTTCTGCCTAATGTCTTTAAAATGCAAATTTTGAGATAAATGCACTGTTTTGAACCATTTGTTGAGTATCTAGAAAAATACTACTATTACCCAGGAATTCTAATGTGGGATCAACTCATTTTAAAAATGATTTGCATAATATTTTGCATTTCAATAGTGCTTTTCATTCACAGATCTTGATACTCTTTCCAAAGATCAAGGACTTGATCCACAGATATGCTGAGCACCTGAATCACCAAGTACTGCTGGTGCATAGTATCTTGAGGGATCAGACCCTAAATAATTAAGCCTCACAAGACTTGTGTTGTGGATTAAGAATATATAGGGATCATTTTATCCACTAATGAAATGCAGCCACCTCTGAAATAATTCACTGGCTGTTAAACTGTAGTGTAGTGTTGCTGTATGCTGTTTAATGGAGCAAACGAAGGAGAATATTCTTTCCAATTGGAAGAGCAGAGGGAATTTAAAGAGGCAGATAATTTCCCTGAGCTAACATTGGGTCACTGCACTGGGAACTACACCCCTATCCTTATGAACGCTAGTGGAGGAATCTTTGTGGAACATAAGAGTTCAGAACCTTTGTTTTACATCTCTTCTAAAAATATTTTAGAAATTTGATGTGTTTATTTACTTCTCACTTTATAGATTACTTCCAAATAAACATTATTCAAGCTGTCATGATTTATTAACCATTTGAGTCTAAATTATGCTAAACTCAAAAAGCACAAAAACAATTAATTTTTATTTTATGTAACTATCTGCCTAATGTTTCCTGTTCATCTCCAGTATCATTTGTTTCTCCTTCATCCATTTCTGTTTGCAGGGAAGCAATTTCCCATAAACTGATTTTGCATACTTCAAGTATTTCGAAAGTTAAAAGATCCTTCTTAAAATACAGCTGGGGTAACAAATCTAAGGGAGCAATTTGTGTTGCTAATGGAAATATTGTTTGTATAAGGGACATTGACTATGTGTCTTAGAGGTTTCTAGCAATTATTCATACTAACACTAGTTTTGAGAACGTGAAGTCTGCAGTACCAGTCACACAGTGTAGGCATAGCCATAATATATTAACAATTGTAGGTCTGAATCAACAAATGAAACTGTGTAGAGAAGTTTCTTCAACAAAATTACTGACCCAGAAGGGGATATTGTTTCATTTAACTTGCAGGTTTCGATTGCCTTGTTAACACAATGTTCTCAGCCTTCAGTTATTGCTGTATGTACAGTGGTGGTGTGCATGTGTGCTGAATTTGATATACAGCTCCTGTGCGTAATAAAAATCCATAGCCTATCCTTAGATAAATACATGCAGCCCTCATTGAAATTGCTGCAATTGCATCTGTGCAACTAAGAACATTATTTGGCTTCATAATAGATGATAATTCCATGTTAATTTACCTGGAAAAAACCCAATGAGGGGACTGTACAGTCAGCAAATAATTTTTAAATCAGTGGAGCAAGGTTACCTTCCTCTCAGGAAAAAAATAGATTCACAGAACCTGTGAATTTACTTTTGCCTCCACATTAGCTTATGGTCTTCTCTTTCCTGTAGCTGTTTGGCTCATATGGATCTGTGATGCCAAAGAGTGCCTCGTTCAACTGCTTTTCCTTGTCATTATTAAGTGAGAACTGAAGCCATTTGATTCTTAATGTTAATTTGTACTTGTTTGCTCTCTACATCTGGATGTGAAGAAGTCCTGCCCCTAAGTGCTTCTAAAAGTCTTAGGAGGTGCCCATCTGCAGCTTTAGGTGCCTTAATGCCTTTACAAATTTGGCCCTTGATCTTACTGTGTCTTAGTTTCTCCATCTACAAAATACTGATAGTAATGCTGGTTTAAGATCTATGAATAAATATGTTCTATGTGCAATCCAAATATTACTACTACTAACTAATAATTATAAATAGTTTTCCCTGTTGTAAGAAATGTTATGAGCAAGATAGATAAATAATCCATCTAGCCAGAGAAGCCTGTTCCATTGTGCTTAATCTTTATCCTTTCTGATATTTACTTCATCTCTCCCCCTTCTCTAGAAAAAGGAATGAAACTGTTAGATTAATTTATACTTTGAGTGAGAGTCTTCTCTTACTCAGGCCTGTCTACACTGGGGTGGGAGGGAAGGGAGGAGAAAAAAAAATCGATCTAAGCTATGCAACTTCAGCTACGTGAATAACGTAGCTGAGTACTTAGATCTACTTACTACAGTGAAGACAACGCAGTAAGTGGACTGCTGATGCTCCCCCATCAACTCTGTCTGCACTTCTCGCTCCGGTGGAGTACCCGAGTCGATAGGAGACTGCTCGGTGGTCGATTTATCGCGTCTACACAGGGCGCGATAAAATCGACCCCCGCTGGATCGATCGCTCTGGAGGTAAGTGTAGACATGCCCTTAGTAAATCAGTTGTGTTATACAGTAATAAAACTGGAGAACCATACCCTTTGCATTATCCTAACATATATCCACTATACCTCTTAGCACAATCTTGTCGTGCTTGAATTTCCTGATTATACTCCTAGGGATCTATCCTGTAATCCTTATTCACATACACCTATAGTTGAGTTTAAATGGGAGTTTCTATGACTATTCAAGCATCAGGCCTCCAGTTTCCTTTAAGGTTGTGTTCCTAAATTTTGAACTCTTCCAATTAAAATAAAAATAAACTAGAAAATGGAGTAATTTTCTTCAGTAACTCATATGTCCCCTCCATCTCCCTTTTTCCATTGAGAACAAAAGTGGCTTCTTTAACTTTGTATCATAATACATACTCTTCAGTTCCTTTACCATCTTTGTTGTATCCTCTCAAAATAATAATATCCTTCCTGTAGCACAAACATTTTTGCACAGACAATTGCAAGCTAATACTTTATCTTCCTTAGTCAAAGCTGTGACTAAATATCCCCACCATGACTCAGGATGGAATCCCCATTACTGTGGAATCAGGTGTTGCCAGTTGGATGCTCACTATCAAAGGAAAGGATCACATGGGAAGTTGCTTCTGATGTAAAATTATAAGTGATATACTGCATGACAGCTTCTTGGAACAAACAGAAGCCCTGTGCTTCTGGCAATACTAGCAGACGGCAGAGCTCAGAAACATTTTCAGACTGCAAAATGAACGAAGTGTTTGACAGACATTAGTATGTAGAAGCGGCTGTAACTGCCCACTCAACGTTGTAAAAAAGAAAATTGAAGCCACTGTTTCTTAAGACTCCATTGCTGCGAAATAAGACAACAAAGATGAGCTTTTGTGAATGCTTTTCCCACAGGGCAAATGTATTATAAATGAATGGTAGGGGAGTGGAAGAGTTTACACAACTGTGCTGGGAAAATTCAAACCTCAGAGTTCACGGTTCATCTGCTGCTGCTGGTTTTCAAACTTGTGCCATGGTAATTTCACTATCAGAACAAATGGTAACCAAATTAAAATTCACAATTTGTAGACAAATACCTATTTATACCCCTTTTGTCTGACAGAGAAAGCCAAAAACACTTGCCAGTCTCATCCACAATTACCTTTGGCAAACAAACAATGGATAAAAACAGAAGTGTTGAAGCCCAACAAATGAATATTTTGCATTAACGGCATGGCATAAATTTATAGCATTCAGACAATCCGAAGCCTCTCACAAACAGTGTATAACAGTCTGTATTTTTCTAGGAAACATGTACATACCCCTCTTTCATTCCCCTGCCCTGTCTCCCTTATAAAATGTATATGAATGCTCCAAGAAAGAGGCTCAAGAGATGAGGGGGAAGGTGGAGGGGACAGGAAATAACCAGTAGTTCAGCTCTTGCATCACAGCTGGAATAAAAACCAATCATCTCTAACTGCTAAATGGATGACTAATGGCACCTAGGGAGATTACTCAGACTTCAGGGTCAGAAGGGACCGTCATGATCATTTAGTCGTACCTGAACATTGCATGCCATGGAACCTCACCCATTCCTGAAATGGGCCCCTAACCTCTGGCTGAGGTACTAAATTCCTCAAATCATGGTTTAAAGACTTCAGGTTACAGAGAATTCACCATTTACCCTAATTTAAACCTGCAAGTGACCCATGCCCCACGCTGCAGAGGAAGGTGACTGATCCCCAGGGTCTTGGCCAATGTGACCGAGGGGAAAATTCCTTCCCAAGCCCAAATATAGCAATCAGTTAGACCCTGAGCATGTGGTCGAGACCCACCAGGCAGATACCTGGGAAAGAATTCTCTGTAGTAACTCCGAGCCTTTCCCATCTAGTGTTTCATTAGTAAATGGTTCCTCTGTTTGATGTAGCCTGCAACATCTGCCAACAAGCCTGTGGCTCAAGGATCCAACTCTTCAAAGGACCCATTAAAAAAAAAGTGGAAAAGATCATTCTGGACCTCAAGGGATCACTGACAGTACTACAGTAATGGTAAACCTACAGTACCTCCATACTTACAGTAATGATAAACACCTGCTAATGTGGCCTTAAAAAATTTCACTGCAGCAGCAGGCATAGAATTCAAATTCCCTTGTTCCAAAGGCACAAGCTCTTATCTTTTGAACTAAAGATGACTCACCCTTACCTATATCAGTACATTTTGGGCATATGATATGCAGCAGACCAGTTCCAATTGTATTCAGCAGAAAGCAGTGGTACACAAACCATTTTATTATGTTGTTTTACAAGAGCAAACAACTAATCATTTTCTAGGGTTTTCATGAATTAGATTAATGCTATTAGCATCATTCTCAAATGAGAATGGAAAGTAAGAATGCCTCATGATCCAAATGAGAAGACGACGCATATCTAGAATTTAAATAGTTTGTAATGCTGATCCACATGACAATGAACATAAGAACGGCCATACTGGGTCAAACCAAAGGTCCATCTAGCCCAGTATCCTGTCTTCCAACAGTGACCAATACCAGGTGCTTCAGAGGCAATGAACAGAACAGGTAATCATCAAGTGATCGATCCTCTGTTGCCCACCCCCAGCTTCAGGCAAACAGAGGCTAGGGACACCATCCCTTCTCATCCTGGCTAATAGCCGTTGATGGACCTTTCCTCCATGAATTTATCTTGGGTTTTTTGTTGTTTTTGTTTTTTTTAAACCTTGTTATAGTCTTCACAACATCCTCTGGCAAAGAGTTCCATAGGTTGACCGTGTGTTATGTGAAGAAATACTTCCTTTAATTTGTTTTAAACCTGCTGCCTACTAAATCAAACTCATATAATCAGTTATGGGGGTCCTTGGCTACTCAACCCACAATTCCCATTACCCATCATTGCCAAGTTGTGAGACTCTGCATTTGAGTCACCCCAAATGGTGGTAGGGCAGGGAGGCTCAAATCACCCCAGAACATAGGGAGCAAGTGAAAGACAGGAACCTTCCCTTGCCCCTGCAAGCATTAAGGGTGTTAAGGAAGCAGCAGGCTGGTGATATCTCCATAGCAGTGCTGAGAAGAGCTCTGGTGTAGCAGGAACTCTTTCCATAGCTGTGTTCCTGGCTGTAGTCTTGTCAGTCTTCAGAGTTGAGATGCTCTAGAAATTAGTGTATCTGTTCTGGCACCATTGTTATTTTATTCACGACTACTCTTTGCTCTTGGGAAGTTTATGACTAGTTTAGGCACCTCACCTCCCTCCTCCTCTGTGAACACTGAAATAGAATTCATTTAATTTCTTAGCACCATCTACTCTTTTGTCAATAAATTACTACTACTGCTAAGAGGCCTTGCTGCATCCTTCCCTGACCTTTTGTTTCTTATAGATTCCTTATTTGCTATAAATTTTTGAAACCTTCCTTTCATCCTTCACCTTTGCTTTTTATGCTTTAATATTCCCTTTGAGACTTTTGGTTTGTAATCTTTCCAGTCCTCTGAGTTTGCTGCTTCATAACATACATATGCCTTTCAAAATAGATCATTTATTGCTCAGCTCAACAGTTTAAAGCTTCACATCGCAGGAAGCACTGGGGCCATGAATAAATAGCAAAATATATTTTAATTACAATAGAAGCTTGAGCCTGCTTAAGAATAGTTTGACATATGATACTAAGGCAGATCCCAATACAGAAGGCTCAGTACCTGTTTCCAACTGGTTTTAATAGTGGTCCAACAGAAGACAATATTAGTGTTTGATATTGAAAGTGAAACATAATGGGGCTGATTCTGATTACACTTACCCTGATCTAAAGAAGAATCTCCACTGATGCCCATAAAAATCACGCTGGTTTAAAACCAATTTCAATGTAAATATTAGTTCCGTCTGTTATGATTATACCTTGATTTAAAGAATGGGAACTACTTTTAGTTTCCCATGTTGGGTTCCTATGTTACTATACTATGGTCAATGACATTACTTTGATGCCAGTTGCGTATTCAGCTTTGGCACATTATCAGAATGAATTCAAAATACAGTTTAAAACATTGTCAAGAATCAAAAACAGATCTCATCATGACCCACAAAATGTCCTGTCTCTGACTTTAGCATGTAGGATACAACAAGCCACATGAAACAACCTTGTCTGTACTCCACAACTACAACCACTGCATCACCTGACTCTACTATACCCAGTTTTCTTTCCCTGTTCGTGGGTAAATGTGTATGTTCTGCAATGTACTTATACAGGAATTTTGCACTTTCTGCACAACTCTTAAAGAGCTGTGCCAGATTACTTCAGTCCATAGTTCCTTCTTTTCTTGCCAGTTTTCCTCCTATACAAAGAAATTTAGAGAGAAATCTACTCATATGGTCATATTTCCTATCTTTTTTTAAAAAATGATGCACTCCATTTTTCTCTCATGATTAACAATGCATATGGAAACCCCTCTATATGGCTTTATCTAGGAAGCATTATATTCTAGACTGCTCATGCTCAAAAGAATCACAGATTATAGCCAACAGAGAGTTATAATCTTGGCAGGCCATTCATGAAACTTTCTTAGGGTATGTCTACACTACGGAATTAGGTTGAACTTATAGAAGTCGGTTTTTTAGAAATCGGTTTTATATATTCAAGTGTGTGTCCCCCCACAGAAAATGCTCTAAGTGCATTAAGTGCATTAACTCGGCGGAGTGCTTCCACAGTACCGAAGCAACCGTCGACTTCCGGAGTGTTGCACTGTGGGTAGCTATCCCACAGTTCCCGCAGTCTCCGCTGCCCATTGGAATTCTGGGTTGAGATCCCAATGCCTGATGGGGCTAAAACATTGTCGCGGGTGGTTCTTGGTACATATCGTCAGGCCCCCGTTCCCTCCCTCCCTCCGTGAAAGCAAGGGCAGACAATCGTTTCGCGCCTTTTTGAGTTACCTGTGCAGACGCCATACCACGGCAAGCATGGAGCCCGCTCAGGTAACCATCACCCTATGTCTCCTGGGTGCTGGCAGATGTGGTACTGCATTGCTACACAGTAGCAGCAACCCATTGCCTTCTGGCAGCAGACGGTGCAATACGACTGGTAGCCGTCATCGTCATGTCCGAGATGCTCCTGGCCACGTCGGGACCAGACCAGGTCATTCTCTTTAGTCCTGCAGTCAGTCCTATTGAACCGTCTTATGGTGAGCAGGCAGGCGATATGGATTGCTAGCAGTTGTACCGTACCATCTTCTGCCGGACAGGCAAGAGATGAGGATGGATAGCAGTCATATTGCACCCTCTTCTGCTGGGCAGGCAAGAGACGAGGATGGCTAGCAGTCGTATTGCACCATCTTCTGCTGAGCAGCCATGAGATGTGGATGGCATGCAGTCCTTCTGCACCGTCTGCTGCCAGCCAAAGATGTAAAAGATAGATGGAGTGGATCAAAACAAGAAATAGACCAGATTTGTTTTGTACTCATTTGCTTCTCCCCCCACCCCCATCTAGGGGACTCATTCCTCTAGGTCACACTGAAGTCACTCACAGAGAAGGTGCAGCGAGGTAAATCTAGCCATGTATCAATCAGAGGCCAGGCTAACCTCCTTGTTCCAATAAGAACAATAACTTAGGTGCACCATTTCTTATTGGAACCCTCTGTGAAGTCCTGCCTGAAATACTCCTTGATGTAAAGCCACCCCCTTTGTTGATTTTAACTCCCTGAAGCCAACCCTGTAAGCCATGTCGCCAGTCACCCCTCCCTCCATCAGAGCAAAGGCAGACAATCGTTCCGCGCCCTTTTTCTGTGCGGACACCATACCAAGGCAAGCATGGAGGCCGCTCAGCTCACTTTGGCAATTAGGAGCACATTAAACACCACACGCATTATCCAGCAGTATATGCAGCACCAGAACCTGGCAGAGCGATACTGGGCGAGTAGGCGACGTCAGTGCGGTCGCGTGAGTGATCAGGACATGGACACAGATTTCTCTGAAAGCATGGGCCATGCCAATGCATGCATCATGGTGCTAATGGGGCAGGTCCATGCTGTGGAACACCGATTCTGGGCTCGGGAAACAAGCACAGACTGGTGGGACTGCATAGTGTTGCAGGTCTGGGACGATTCCCAGTGGCTGCGAAACTTTCGCATGCGTAAGGGCACTTTCATGGAACTTTGTGACTTGCTTTCCCCTGCCCTGAAGCGCATGAATACCAAGATGAGAGCAGCCCTCACAGTTGACAAGCGAGTGGTGATAGCCCTGTGGAAGCTTGCAACACCAGACAGCTACCGGTCAGTTGGGAATCAGTTTGGAGTGGGCAAATCTACTGTTGCGGCTGCTGTGATGCAAGTAGCCCACGCAATCAAAGATCTGCTGATATCAAGGCTAGTGACCCTGGGAAATGTGCAGGTCATAGTGGATGGCTTTGCTGCAATGGGATTCCCTAACTGTGGTGGGGCCATAGACGGAACCCATATCCCTATCTTGGCATCGAAGCACCAAGCCGGCGAGTACATAAACCGCAAGGGGTACTTTTCAATAGTGCTGCAAGCTCTGGTGGATCACAAGGGATGTTTCACCAACATCAACGTGGGATGGCCGGGAAAGGTACATGACGCTCGCATCTTCAGGAACTCTGGTCTGTTTCAAAAGCTGCAGGAAGGGACTTTATTCCCAGACCAGAAAATAACTGTTGGTGATGTTGAAATGCCTATATGTATCCTTGGGGACCCAGCCTACCCCTTAATGCCATGGCTCATGAAGCCGTACACAGGCAGCCTGGACAGTAGTCAGGAGCTGTTCAACTACAGGCTGAGCAAGTGCAGAATGGTGATAGAATGTGCATTTGGACGTTTAAAGGCGCGCTAGCGCAGTTTACTCACTCGCTTAGACCTCAGCGAAACCAATATTCCCACTGTTATTACTGCTTGCTGTGTGCTCCACAATATTTGTGAGAGTAAGGGGGAGACGTTTATGGCGGGGTGGGAGGTTGAGGCAAATCGCCTGGCTGCTGGTTATGCGCAGCCAGACACCAGGGCGGTTAGAAGAGCACAGGAGGGCGCAGTACGCATCAGAGAAGCTTTGAAAACCAGTTTTATGACTGGCCAGGCTACGGTGTGAAAGTTCTCTTTGTTTCTCCTTGATGAAACCCCCCGCCCCTTGGTTCACTCTACTTCCCTGTAAGCTAACCACCCTCCCCTCCTCCCTTTAATCTTTGCTTGCAGAGGCAATAAAGTCATTGTTGCTTCACATTCATGCATTCTTTATTCATTCAATCACACAAATAGGGGGACGACTACCAAGGTAGCCCAGGAGGGGTGGTGGAGGAGGGAAGGAAAATGCCACACAGCGCTTTAAAAGTTTACAACTTTAAAATTTATTGAATGCCAGCCTTCTTTTTTTGGGGCAATCCTCTGTGGCGGAGTGGCTGGTTGGCCGGTGGCCCCCCCACCGCGTTCTTGGGCGTCTGGGTGTGGAGGCTATGGAACTTGGGGAGGAGGGCGGTTGGTTACACAGGGGCTGTAATGGCAGTCTGTGCTCCAGCTGCCTTTGCTGCAGCTCAACCATACACTGGAGCATACTGGTTTGGTCCTCCAGCAGCCTCAGCATTGAATCCTGCTTCCTCTCATCACGCTGCCGCCACATTTGAGCTTCAGCCCTCTCTTGAGCCCGCCACCTCTCCTCCCGGTCATTTTGTGCTTTCCTGCACTCTGACATTATTTGCCTCCACGCATTCGTCTGTGCTCTGTCAGTGTGGGAGGACAGCATGAGCTCAGAGAACATTTCATCTCGAGTGCGTTTTTTTTTCTTTCTAATCTTCACTAGCCTCTGGGAAGGAGAAGATCCTGTGATTATTGAAACACATGCAGCTGGTGGAGAAAAAAAAAAAGGGACAGCGGTATTTAAAAAGACACATTTTATAAAACAGTGGCTACAGTCTTTCAGGGTAAACCTTCCTGTTAACATTACATACATAGCACATGTGCTTTCGTTACAAGGTCGCATTTTGCCTCCCCCCCCAACCACGTGGCTACCCCCTCAACCCTCCCCGTGGCTAACAGCAGGGAACATTTCTGTTCAGCTGCAGGCAAACAGCTCAGCAGGAACGGGCTCCTCTGAATGTCCCCTTAAGAAAAGCACCCTATTTCAACCAGGAGACCATGAATGATCTCTCACTCTCCTGAGGATAACAGAGATAAAGAACGGATGTTGTTTGAACGCCAGCAAACATACACTGCAATGCTTTGTTGTACAATGATTCCCGAGTACGTGTTACTGGCCTGGAGTGGTAAAGTGTCCTACCATGAAGGACGCAATAAGGCTGACCTCCCCAGAAACCTTTTGCAAAGGCTTTGGGAGTACATCCAGGAGAGCCGCAAATGCCAGGACAAATTGATCCTTTCACAAGCTTGCTTTTAAACCATGTATAGTATTTTAAAAAAGGTACACTCACCGGAGGTCCCTTCTCTGCCTGCCGGGTCCAGGAGGCAGCCTTGGGTGGGTTCGGGGGGTACTGGCTCCAGGTCCAGGGTGAGAAAAAGTTCCTGGCTGTCGGGAAAACCGGTTTCTCTGCTTGCTTGCTGTGAGCTATCTACAACCTCATCATCAATCATCATCATCATCTTCTTCTTCGTCCCCAAAACCTGCTTCCGTGTTGCCTCCATCTCCATTGAAGGAGTCAAACAACACGGCTGGGGTAGTGGTGGCTGAACCCCCTAAAATGGCATGCAGCTCATCATAGAAGCGGCATGTTTGGGGCTCTGACCCGGAGCGGCCGTTCGCCCCTCTGGTAGGCTTGCCTCAGCTCCTTAAGTTTCATGCGACACTGCTTCAGATCCCTGTTATGGCCTCTGTCCTTCATGCCCTGGGAGATTTTGACAAAGGTTTTGGCATTTCGAAAACTGGAATGGAGTTCTGATAGCACGGATTCCTCTCCCCATACAGCGATCAGATCCCGTACCTCCCGTTCGGTCCATGCTGGAGCTCTTTTGCGATTCTGGGACTCCATCATGGTCACCTCTGCTGATGAGCTCTGCATGGTCACCTGCAGCTTGCCACGCTGGCCAAACAGGAAATGAGATTCAAAAGTTCACAGTTCTTTTCCTGTCTACCTGGCCAGTGCATCTGAGTTGAGAGTGCTGTCCAGAGTGGTCACAATGGAGCATTCTGGGATAGCTCCCGGAGGCCAATACCGTCGAATTGTGTCCACAGTACCCCAAATTCGACCCGGCAAGGCCGATTTAAGCGCTAATCCACTTGTCAGGGGTGGAGTAAGGAAATCGATTTTAAGAGCCCTTTAAGTCAAAATAAAGGGCTTCATCGTGTGGACGGGTGCAGGTTTACATCAATTAAATGCTGCTAAATTCGACCTAAAGTCCTAGTGTAGACCAGGGCTTAGATGTCAATTGACATTCCACATGAGGGTGAAGAGCAATATGAACCACTGACTTCCATGGGAATTGAGGGTTGCCAGTACTTTGCAGGATCATTAACCGCACACAATGAAGGAAAAGTAATCAGCCAGCCATCCACCACCACCTCTCTCACCTCATCTGCCAGGAGCAGGGGCTTGACAATTTGTCACAGAAAAGCATGCACAATTTAGCCACACATCTACTTCCTTACAAAATTTGTTCTGAGAATGTTACAGCAGAACCACATTTTTTTTGGTTGAGGCTTCAAGCTTTCTGTATTTTGTAAAAAAGTGAACACACACAAGGCACACTCAGAACCAGAGGCAACCAAAATTAAATTTCACAGTTCATAGAAAAATACTTATTCAAAATTCACCCTGAATGAAGCCACTTACGGGGGGTAGGAGTGTGTGGGGGGGTGGAGTTTAACACTGACAGAAGCTCTCCAGGCTTCAACTCCACCCCTTGATTTGTTCCACATACTCTTTCAGTTTAGCACTATACAGAAAGGGAACAATGGACCTCAATCCAGGCTTCAAGAGGCAGGAAGATTTCCTGGGGGTGCAGTCTCCATCCCCCATTGAGACTGTTAAGTGATCACTTTTCCCAACTTGCTGTCCCGATAGCTTTGTTCGCCTTTCATACAAATGCATTTCCAATGTCTCTCGATTTACATCCATTCAAGCAGGTGGAACCACATCACGCCTGTTCCAGACAAAGGAGCTTAGGCATTACTTGCCAAATGCATTTTAAAAACATAATTCTACCATGTATTTAATCCTTTGTATACACTCCATAGATATACCATACAGTGATTTTCAGGACCAGTGTGTTACCAGTTTATAGAAGATACCTTGCTTTACCATACACATTTTAGATTCAGATTATGTCAACAGCATAGTGAGTATATCAGGCCTGACAAGAATTGCTGACCTAGTAGTGAACCAGCAATGGGCCCCCATTTCACAGCTACTATATTTCTTGCTGAATTACCAGCTCATATGGTTGTGTATACAGCTTCAACTAATTTTAATTGAGTAAAGACCTATAAATTATTCTTGCTCATCTACTATGCTAATTTAAAATGGAAATATAAAGAGTGGCGTAAGAAAATAGCTTCTTTCTTGTCCTTTATGGGCTATATTGATCTCCTGGTCACAGTTGACTATACACAAATGCACACATTTAAAATGTTTGAGCTGTTAATTGTTTAAATAAACTGCATAAAATATAAGCTGCTAAGTGGGATTTCTATATTCCTCCTTTTACAAGGGAACGAAGAATGGAGACTTGAATAATACACATACATTTATGCATAAATGTATATTGCAAATGTGATGACAGTGGGCTACGCATAATATGTGCTAAACTATGCAGCTCTGAGTATTTATTGTGCTTTCAGTAAACACTATAAAACATTGATATGAAACAAAGCAATGGAGCCCAACCAACGAAAGGAGAGCAAGAGACAGTACTCTGCAGCCTCCCCCTACCTGGCCCACCTAACCACTTGTAACAAGGAATGTACTTAAGAAATCGTCCCTCTAGTTGGTGGGTCTCACCCACATGCTCAGTGTCTAAGTGATCACAATATTTGGTGTCAGAAAGGATTTTCCCCCCGGTCAGATTGGCAAAGACTTTGTGGAGAGTTTGCCTTCCTCTGAAGCATGGGGCCATGGGTAACTTGCTGGTCTGAACTAGAATAAATGGTGGAGTCTCTGTAACTGGAATTTTTTAAATCAAGATTTGAGGATTTCAGTACTTCAGCCAGAGGTTATATATTTTACTTACAGGAGTGGGTGGGCAAGTCTTTATAGCCTGCAATATATGGGACATCAGATGAGATAATGATCTCTTTTGGCCTTAATGTCTAGGACTATGTGAAAAGGACAGGAGTTTTCCCTCAGGCTAGATACTAAAATGATAGTGAACACTCCGAACTTACCACAAGCTCAGGATTGGGAGTCAAGTTTTTTATAATTAGGTGTGCACCCAATTTACTATGACCTTGGGAAAAGCCACTTAACCCATATATTCCTCAGCTTCTCACATTTGTAAAAAAATGAGCAGACATCACTTACAGGTGTTAGGAGGAGTGATCTGTGTTTTTAAAGTCTTTTGAGAATATCCAGAGTAAGGGATTTTGAAGTCCAAAGTGTTACTTATTGCCATGGTTATGTAAGATATATTACGTGGGCACTGACCCATCATAGATTTCGTCCTGTCTGCTTTGGGCCAGATGGTGAATCATTCCCCTCCCGTCTACCTCCTCCCCGCCCCCCTCCTTGAGATGTATATTACTGTGCAAGCAGTCCCATTCAAATCTCTGGCCCAGTAGTTAGTTATGACTCAGGTAAGTAAGGTGTTCACAATCTGGCTCTCTGAAAGGATACACTAGGTTATTGCCTGATAATAGGGACATAGTGTTATCTTAAGGGACCAGCCAAGGCTATGATTCATGTCTAAAATTAGACATTGTGAATAGAGATCAGAGGGCCATAGACATTAGAGAAAGAAGAGACCTAATAGCTCATGTTCATTCCCTATATTTTATAGAACTTCTTCTAGTCTTGTTTGGCATTCCCCAAATGGCTTCCCCATTTCCCATAGATGATTAACAATCCTCTGATATTCAACTTTACCTTTTTAAATTTTATCCTGTTTCTCCTTGTTATACCTTTCTGTATTATTCTAAGTCTGTCCTCTTCCCCCAGAATTTCATTCACATACATCTAGACAGTGAAAGCATTAATGGTTTTGGCATCACCTAATGCCTAATAAGCCTGGCATCTGTGCATGCACAAGGACTCAGAATAAGGGGCTGAATATAGCTGCTAGTCTCTAGAGCAAAAAGCTTCCACGTAAGAAGTTGCTCTGGTTCTAGTGGTGTCTTGTTCCTTACCTACCTCCCCCTTAATTACACCTCCTGAGAGCAGGCTACCATTCTCTTCCCACCCATTCTTCCATCACTGTTACAGTACTTAGGATAGTGGTGTCAGTTTTTTTTTTTTAAAGCAAGCTGCCTTTCATTTCCTGAAACCGTAATGTGTCTCACACAGCGGAGGTGAAGAAGAGGGTCAAAGTTGAAATGCAGCTCACTGTATCTCTTGGTCTGTGGCTGACAGAATTTGATAGTACGCCAACCAGAAAAGATTCTCATGAATAAGGATTCTAACTGCATGTCAGAGATGATTATTGCAGAAGAAAAGAGAATCTGAAGGGGGCAAAGAGGCTCTGAAAGAGACTGAGAACTTTCAGATCGAGAGCAGCTGGTTACAGCCATTGTTAGCATGAGCGTTCTTTTTCCTTCCCGTTGGTAATTAATTTTCCTCCATCTTCACAGGACCAAGTCCCAAATTTTGGTTCTCTGACCTGCAGAATAGGATATCATGAGTGAGACTCTGGAACATTAAGGTGCCCATATGAGCAGGTTTCAGAGTAGCAGTCATGTTAGTCTGTATTCGCAAATGCATCCGATGAAGTGAGCTGTAGCTCACGAAAGCTTATGCTAAAATAAATTTGTTAGTCTTTAAGGTACCACAAGTACTCCTTTTCTTCATATGAGCAGGGTAATTTGTCTGCAAAACAATGAGACTTGCCCTGTATTCTAAGGTTTTTTCCACATCAACTGAGTTTATAGAGCCAGATTCCTCTGCCACTTACACTGGCCCTACTCCATTGACTTCATTGGAGTTGTGTCTAAATTGCTGGGGTATGAGTGAGCAAAATTCAGGTCCTATAAGTTCTGAATTTTTGAGGTTGGAAGATAATATTCCAATCTTATGATATGGCCAAGTTTTAGGCTTGATCTTGATCTCTTATCCAGGCAAAACTCACTTAACTTGAATTCGGTTTGTCTCATCTTAGAAAGTGATGGTTGCACCCATCTGTGCATACAATTTCTTCTGATACTTTTACCATAAGCCTAATAAGTTACCATATTTTGTGGCATTAGTCCCAGATGCCTGAACCACAAAACTCTGGTAGCACAAGGGTTAGTTTTTCCATCAACAATATTAAAACAATGTCAGTATTCTACCTTAAAAAAAAAAACTCAAAAAAACCACACCATGTGTGTGGCTGAAGACATCCTAATTTAGCCTAAAATTAAGTAGTTACCTAGCTACCTTTTGCCTCTTGTTTACTTAAACTCCACTTGCAGGTCTTTAGTACAAAAGCAGGTGTTCTCTTGTGGTCAATAATCCACATTATAAAACCATCCTCTATAATTTAGAATGTATTTTCCCAGAAGAGATCCATGAAATAGCTTGCATGAACAGTCCAGTTATGGATGCAGTCATGGCTAAGGAAAAATGGATAAGCCTGCATTAAAGACCATCTGTCTTCACTGCAGCTTACTCGTGGGAGTTCCAGCCTTTCCAGGACACACACAAGTCACAAAAAAAAGAAAACAAAAAACAAACACACCTCACACACACAGGCACATGCATGCATACTTCTGGCCAGTGACATCTATCAGATTACTTCTTTTAAGACTTTTAGTCATTTTTAATGTATTGTAAAGAATAAGCTCTGGAAAAATTAGATGAACTGCAAGTTATTTGCGAGTCTAGTGTCCCTAAACCTATGCACCCATCTTGTTCTATTTTCTTCTTCCCAAGCCTCCCCACTCCCTATCCCGATTCCCCAGACAAGTCACAAGTTTCCTTGGATGGGGGCGGGGGGGAAGGAGGATTAAAAGTTAACTTGAAACACACATGGGCAAACTCTTTAGTCAGACACATCAGCTTTCCATTACTTATAGCTTGGCCCAGAGTTCACATTGCAAAACTTGCTTACCACCCTCCTAAACAAATAGATATTAAGCCCAACCTAAACAAGAAATTTAAGTATTAGTGGTATGACTGTCTTGATTTACTCACTCAGTATGATCTGGCATTGTCAATGAAATGAGATCACAAACATGATGTTATTAAGTATGCTAACATACTCTAAATACATTAAACATTCACAGATATTTCTGTGTTCAGGATAAGCACAATACCTTAACATTATTTTTTTTTATTATTTTTTAAAGCACAGTAATGTTCCTAGGCACACTGAATAAGAGTTGCAGAATTCTAATAAGCAATTGCTTTTGTAGTTTGCAGAATCCTTGGAATAAAACTTCCCATTTAAAAAAAAACAAATAAATATCTTATAATGTACATTTGTTTTGTGTGGGTGGTGGTGGGGTTGGTACAATCCCGTAAGATGCATAACAATTATAAAAAAATAGGACATGCATTCAGAGCATTAAAAACTTGTGAGCACCACATTACCTAGTTCTTTAAAAAATAAAAAAAAAGGAGGGGGAAGTATATGTTGGGTTCTCTAAATCAGAGTCATCCAATTCCATTTGCATGTGCATTTATGATCTGGTAGTTTCTCTACCAACTCTTTCATTGGTATCTTTGATTTATTAAAAGAATAAGAAACAAACAATTATGGAAAGATTCTTTGGGCCACATTGTAACTTTGTGACCTGAAGATGGAGGGGATTCTCCAGGAATGGAACTCCAATGCCACTGGAGAAGAAGGGATGGTCAGATCCATTACCTCAGGGATCTGTTCAAAGGGAGAAAATAGGTTGGTGTGCCCCACCTCTCAGGAGAAGTCCATGAGCAAATTATTATAGTTCCAGACTGTCCCAAGGACAGAGGCACAGGCATCCTGCAGATCTCTGGGGTTCTGCAGAGTTTTAGGGACCCAAATCCTGCTTTTCTGTGGGACACACAAACTCTTGACGAAAGATTTTTCAGGAAACTCTCCTCCCCATAAGGCTTCCTGCCATGATTTTTCCTCAGGCTCATTCCATGGTTGGGGATCTCAAGGATCAATCTGTGTTTTAAACATATAAAGTAGACTTCATGCGTCAGTATAAAATTATATTCATCCTCAAGTCCAGTATGAGTAACAGATACATGGATCCCATCCCTTCTTACATATGATCTCTGAATTGTTAAACACATCTTAAGAGACACATGCACTTGTAGCCTTAATCATTCTGACTATAAAAGTAGGAGGCCTTTATCCCAACTATTATGTGTTTCTTCGATAGTATAGGAGGCCTCAGTAGCTTATGGGATAATTCCCTTACAGTATAAGGCCATGTATATTGCCCGTACACTGCCCATCTTTATGCCTCCCCAGGTAGGGAGAGTTCAAGGGATGAAGCTAGAGGCTGGTGTAGGAGTGACCATGGCATCAAGTACTATTGCTGTTCTGTGCTGAAAAACAGCCTGTTGGCAGTGTTGTAAGGGGGCTGCTCTTATTCTCAGGTGCTGCGGCACAGATCTGACCCATAGATGAATTTCTCTTATGCCTGCTCTGGCAGCAGACAGTGCCGCTGCTATACATTTTCTTCACATTTTGTTTCATGTAACAACTTCTGATGCAAGCATCTGGTTGAATCATCCCAAGGCACAGCTAGGTTTTTTTCTGCCTGGTCTATGGAGCTCTCTGAAACTTCAGGCACTCTGATATACTTACCTGGTGGCAAGCTGAATAATCAGAAATTTGCCTTGAAAACTATGACCAACTTACAAAGCAGAAAATGCAAGCAGTGTCATTGACTTCAGTCAGAATAGGACTGGGTGTTAACAATGCCATGTATTTACTCAGATCCTGCTCAGACTCCCCCTGCCTATCAGATCTGTATGCTTTGGGGGAGAGTTAGGGGGAAGGGAAAGAGTATACCATGCCCAGCTCTCAAGCCTCCCACAATGAAAGGGGAAAAGCTGCCTTTACAGCACTGGTTCCCTTCCCCTGACTCTGCTCATGGTTATTTTCTGGTCCACTGATACATGTGTGGTGAGGAGCAGGCAAGGGATTGCTCAGGAGAGGACGGGGTGGCCCAGATGTAGGGGACATCCATCATCCTATCAGCAACACCCTGGAACTCAGTAGAAAAGTACAGCTCCTGGCATCATGTCAGAAGAGTCTGGACTATTGTCATCTGCTATCATCCTGACAATGGGGCTCCATTAGAATTTCATTAAGGGATCAACTGTAATGGGACCATGGCATGGACATGGAGGTATGGGCCCTTTGCACACGTGTTCCTGGATTCCTAGGATAGCAAGGGGATCTACAGAGTTTAGGAGCTAGACCAAGAGGGAGAGGGCAGTTTCCCCTTCTCCTAGCTCTCTCCTATGGGAATTCTCGGAGGGGGGCACCCTGGCCCTTAATCACTACAATATTAAAATATATCTCCCTGTTAAACACCCCACCTGTCCCCCAAAAAAGGAATCTACTGAATTAAGTAACTAGTCCGCAGGGTCTCTAGCTGCAATATAGTGCACTCTGCTGTGACTGACTCAAGGCTTCCCACTGCATTATTTTCCAAAATTCACCACACTCTGTTCTTCATTACAATTCATAGTATTCAGTTTATACCTCCGTCCCCACACCCACACACCAGTTTTTCTGGGGGCAATTCACTAACTTCTGAATAACAGCTTTTCTTCCAAAGGCAACACTAACAATTGGTTCACTCTTTTTAAAGGCTGTGATAAATTTAGGACAAACTATGCCTTGTAAGGTATCGCTTGAAAACTTGTGATTTGCGGATCATTATTGTCCTGGTAAGTTGTGTGTGGCAACATTATATATAAAGTTATAAGATTCTACTAGATGATATTATGAAGACATATTCTAAGTCTGGGGAAGCTGCCACAAACCAGTTCCTCAGAGACAAGAGGCAAACTGATGTCTGAGCCAGGTGTCAATGAAATCAAATGGACCATCAACCTGGTAAAGTAGCCACTCTGGCAGGAAAGAGGAGATGAGCAAGAAATTAACATCTTGGCAAGGAAACAGCTGGAGGTTGCAATCTCCACAGACTTTGTCCCTCGAGCCCCAGCTGTAGACTATTCTCAAAAGAGGAAAAGGTATAAGAAAGGTCAACACACACCCCAAAATATTCCTCTCACTTTCTCTCTACCAACTGCAGCCACACCACTTGAGGAACAAAGATACAGCTGAAGGAAGGGATCCTGCCTAAAAGGAATGCAGCCAGTAGGACTCCTGAAGCATGCAGTGAGAGATTTTTGCTTTGAATTCACTTAGTTTGTTAAATTAGGTATTAGCTGCATTTCACTTATATTTTCTTGTAACCAATTCTGACTTTTATGCCTCATCACTTAAAAATCTCTCTGTAGTTAATAAATTATTGTATCTAAACCAGCGTGCTTGGATTAAAGTGTTTGGGAAACTCCATCTGAAACAACAGGATTTGTGCATATCATTTTCTATTAATAAAAATGACAGACTTTATATGAGATTGTATTTTCCAGGAGAGGGCTACACAGTACAAGGTGTGTGTTTCTAAGGAAAGTCTGGGACTGGAAATTTAATTACACTGCAGACCACCACCAGCAGAGAGTGGCTGGCCATAGCACTAAAACAGCATAGCTGGGAGTGATTTACATCAGTTGCTCTCCACCTTTCCAGACTACTGTACCCCTTTCGGGAGTCTGATTGGTCTTGTGTACCCCCAAGTTACACCTCACTTAAAATTTACTTACTAACAAAATCAGAGAAAAATACAGAAGTGCCACAACACTATTACTCATTTTTAGTATAGAATTGTAAAATAAATCAATTGGAATACAAATATTGTACTTACATTTCAATGTATAGTAATATAGAGCAGTATAAACAAGTCATTGTATGAAATTTTAGTTTGTACTGACTTCGCTAGTGCTTTCCATGTAGCCTGTTGTAAAACTAGGTAAATATCTAGATGAGTTGATGTACCCCCTGGAAGACCTCTGCATATTCCCAGGGGTTAGGCTGACCAGATAGCAAGTGTGAAAAATCGGGACAGGGGTTGCGGGGAGGGGGGGCTTGAGAACCACTGATTTACATGCTGCAGACTGAGAAAGCAGAACAGGAGTGGTTACACTGTCGGTAAAAGCAGTGTAAAAGGCACCCTAGGATGGATAATTGAGGGGATACAGCTGTTCCCAGGGTACAGTCTAGACCGTTGATATCACAAACACCAATTTATGTTTTCAAAAGTTACCTTCATAAGGAATTTACAGAAAGTGTTGGACCCATTTTGCATGCCCTGAAAAAGCACATCTTAAACTAATGATGTATCCAGCATAAATGAGTATGAATTATAAAAATCTGAGTTGAAATATATTGTGAAGCTGTGATTTTGTTATCTGAACACACAAGGCTTGATTCAGATCTCACTTCTAGCGAGTCTCAGTGAATTCACTTGTATAAATCTTAGGAAAGTTCTCTTCTTACTTTCCTACAACTGTTATTTCTACGTGACAGTTTTGAATTAAATGAAAGTAGCTCTTTGTCTGAATTTCACAGATGATTAGAAAGTCAGATTTTGTAAACATTGGTCTTATTTTTCTGTGGGTTTTTTTTTAAAGCTTTAAAAATGTAAATGTTGCAGTAAGTGCTGGTATTAAACTGGAATCTTGAAAAGGAAGTAAGGCGCACACACTATGGATGAAAGAATTACTAAAAACCAATGCCATAATATCATAATCCTGAAAAGGTCCAGGAGATTAAACAATCAGATCAATTGGAGGGTTTTGGGGTTTTTTTAAATGTAAATCCTGTGGGATGGGTAATCAGATGCATTATGCTAAGCTACCATTTGGCTTAGAATAATGGTTATGATTAAATACTTAGGAGCAATCAATATTGAAAGTTTACAAATTAGGAATGTAGTTATTACAAATGTGGGTTTTTCACCTTTATTAATAAAATCACTGTAGTAATTTATAGAGCACATTTGAAATCCATGATCCATTATATAACCAAGATAAACACATTAAAAGTATTACTATAGCTCACTATACCATACACTATGATTCCACCAGTATGGGAAGTAGAATCAAAATGATGTACAGTTATGATATAACTATTGAGATCAAGGGGTGAAGTTTTAGAGGTTGTCCAACTAAATACTCCAATAAAGTCCCAATCTATCTCACTTATTCATTTGGACCTGATTCTCTTCCTACTTTCCTCAGTTTTATACAAGTACTGACCTAACACTGAAAGTTACTGAGAATAGCTAATACTTGAAGCTACCAATGATCTAACACAAGCACAAAGATTACTCTGCAGGCAATAAGGAGCAGCACCTCCCCACAAACAAACCCAAGGAGCTGTTTTGGTGATGGTGTTCCACCTGACCATCTCTTTCTCTCACCTATCTTTCTTCTGACTCTTACAGGAAGCTGGATTGAGGCTAATGCTGCTCTATGGCTGCAATAGCTAATACAAACCCAGTGCAAGGGAGACGGAGGAGCCTCCTCCGTGGGTGGGGAGCTCCCCACCTCCTTCTGGGTCTCTGATGGTCCCAACTTCAGAGAAGATGAGCAGTTTCTCTGAATCCTCTATCACACCATCCTGCCTGTCCCTAGGATCAGCCATGGTAGTAAAAGCTATGCCAGTTCTCAGGATTATATCATTATAACTACTTTGGGATGTAAAGTAGTGGGGAGAATGGTTGGCTCAGGGTGCTAGCTGTCATATTAGCACTGCTGGTTCAAATCCAGCCTCAACTGGCAAGGACCAAAAGTGTTACCTTCTGAAGGCACCTGGATAAGTAGTCTGCTTTTCATTGCAGTTGATTTGATCGTTGTCCGACCTCTGAAGAGCCTCATCCTTAAACCTCAGACTAACTGCCATCAATGAGCCTCCACAACTTTATCCCTTTTCCCCCACCACCCGCACAAACTCCTTTTTTGGTCCCCCTCTCGACTTTTAACCCAGAAGTCCACTACAAGGAATCTTGCTTTTCAGTTTGATCTCCAGGGGTCATTTTACAGTCCCAGGTATTTTTAGATCTCTTAGTCTTAAAAGGAATTAATGTCTCAGGGACCTATTAGCACTGCTTTTGTATGTAATTAAGAACTCCCTCATTACAAAATATGATTGGCAACAATCAGGCCATGGGGTCTGGCTAACTAAGTTATCCGCACCAGTTTCATTTCTGGTTCCAAAGCCTCATCCTCTGATATTCATCATAGCCTTCACTACTATGATATATAATGATGTTATGCTGACTGGAAAGAGATTACCTTTTTTCCTAATTTTGGAACTACTCAGAATCACTCTCTCAATATTCAGGCTCCAGTTTGAGCAGGGTCAGGGCCTGCTTATACAGAGATGAATGTTACATTGTATTTATAATTTTTGCTACATGTACTTACTCCAAAAATCCTATACAAAATTTTTCTGTCATTTCAGCCCTGAGAGGCCCCAAAGTAACTTCATTTCAGTATGCTGTACGCTATTATCGTACAGGATTTTGTTTTCATTAAAGAAAAAGGCCCTCTATAAACGTAAGCTATTATAATGGTCACCATAGTATATGCTAAATACAACGTGATCATAGGAGCATTTTTTAATCAGGCTGGACATGATTCTCATCTATCAGTTTTCAGGGCTATTCAATGAAGATTTTACACAATACACACTCACACCAGAGTAAAATAACGAACAGTGACTACATATAAAAAGATTAACTTTGTGAGAGTCTCTTCACGGCTTGAATAGCTGGGGCAGGTAATTATCTTTGGCACTTTCCTACTTTACTTATTCTTAGTTCTTTTAAACAGTCAGAAGTTTTTATAAATGGATCATTTGTGGTTATGTCTTCTGCATACAGGCAGAGAACCCTGAAATTCTCTGACAAAAGTAGATTTTTTCTTTTTGCTTCATAACTATGACATTCAACACCTGCACTAGAATTAGCATCAAAATGCCAGGGGCTCCTGGAATCCCATGTTTAAGTAATTTTACTTAGAAATACATTAAGGACCTTCTAGGGGATTAGAAGCTTCCTATCTCTTGAGCTACCTTGGAATCAGAACTAAGGCAATCATGGAAAAAGAAAATGTGTATGTTGCAACCAAAGAATCTCACTGTAGTCAGCCCTTGGATAAGAAAGGGCACTGCAGAAGGTCGTGACCAGGACTCAACAAACAGCATATGAGCCAATACCTTGATCTGGACCAGTTTGCAAGAGTGACATGGAAGAGTAGCAGGAATTCAATTATTGGATGTATTGACCTACTAGAAAAGAAAAGAAAGATTAAAGAAGAACCTTATAGGGCCAAGACTATAAAAATGGATATCAAAGTTAAGCTCCTAAATCCACATTTAGATTGTTAAAAATGTCAGGCTAATTGTCAATGAGAGCTGTTAGGTACTCAGCACTTGGGGTGGAAGCAATGGGGGCGGGGGGGGGGGGGGAATCAAACCACTCATTTAGGCACCATTGTTTGAAAACCTTGGCCAAGGTTGAGCACTTGTGATCACTAAAGATCCATAGTATTTTTGTAAAAAGTAGGGAAGTTCTGCTAACTTCTATCTTAAGTGACTAGCTACTTTCTTCTTAGATAAGCTTCCCAAGCAACTTCAGTTGAATATTGAATAAAGTCCTATTCACATGCTATCTTAAGCTGCAGGGTGTGTGCACTTTGTGATCTACCATATTTCACTACAAGGTGAGGTGCCTTTCAATGGTGGCTGAACACATTCTTGTATATAGACTTCATAGAGCATTTGGGGATTCTTTGGGATTGAAAGTGTTGTATAAAATTACAGATAAGGAAGAAGGTGATTGGATCTAGTGGCCCAGTCTGAGTTCATGATTGTAGTAATAGTACCAGGAATATAGTAGTAGTGAAGCTTTATGAAATTGAATGTCATTTCTAATTTATGCTTTGAGTTTTATTGGGCATCTGTGAACATGCAATATTTTATCACATCTGCATCAGCAACATTTTATTTAAGTTGGATTTGAACTGTATTTTTGTAGTTCTGGGAAATTTGCAAAGAATTTCATAGGAATTGGTTATGTATGAATTCAAGTGACAGGTCATCTGGTTCCAAAATTGGCCAAAAATACACACCATGTGCTCAGTAGGATCTACAGAAGCGATGCCGACTAGTTAGGTACATTTTGGACCACGAGGCACTTCAGTAGGATGCTCACATCTTTAGAGTTAAGATCTAGAATGCTTTGCTGGATGGGGGCCATTGTGTTTCCCAAACCAGTTAGAAAAAGGTGGGGTGAGAGAAAACTAGTGTCTAAATTCTCCAGTGATTCCCTAACCACCACATTTCGCTTATAGGGCATGCACATGCCCAGATCCTTGTGAGCCAGTGATGGAAGCAGAAAGTGACATTTTGGAAAGTACTATAATTTAATGTATAAAAATTGAAGAACTATACATAAAAACAGGTTTCAGAGTAACAGCCGTGTTAGTCTGTATTGGCAAAAAGAAAAAGGAGTACTTGTGGCACCTTAGAGACTAACCAATTTATCTGAGCATAAGGTTTCGTGAGCTACAGCTCACTTCATCGGATGAATCCTATGGAAAGTGTAGAAGATCTTTTTATATACACACAAAGCATGAAAAAATACCTCCCCCCACCCCACTCTCCTGCTGGTAATAGCTTATCTAAAGTGATCACTCTCCTTACAATGTGTATGATAATCAAGGTGGGCCACTTCCAGCACAAATCCAGGTTCTCTCACCCCCCCATCCATCCCACCATCAACCTCAGCCTGGTCCAGTCCACACAAGAGATCCACTTCCTGGACACTACAGTGCTAATAAATGATGGTCACATAAATACCACCCTATACCGGAAACCTACTGACCGCTATTCCTACCTACATGCCTCCAGATTTCACCCTGACCACACCACACGATCCATCGTCTACAGCCAAGCTCTGCGATACAACCGCATTTGCTCCAACCCCTCAGACAGAGACCAACACCTACCAGAGCTCTATCAAGCACTCTTACAACTACAGTACCCACCTGCAGAAGTGAAGAAACAGATTGACAGAGCCAGAAGAGTTCCCAGAAGTCTCCTACTACAGGACAGGCCTAACAAAGAAAATAACAGAACGCCACTAGCCGTCACCTTCAGCCCCCAACTAAAACCCCTCCAACACATTATTAAGGATCTACAACCTATCCTGAAGGATGACCCAACACTCTCACAAATCTTGGGAGACAGGCCAGTCCTTGCCTACAGACAGCCCCCCAACCTGAAGCAAATACTCACCAGCAACCACATACCACACAACAGAACCACTAACCCAGGAACCTATCCTTGCAACAAAGCCCGTTGCCAACTGTGCCCATATATCTATTCAGGGGACACCATCACATGGCCTAATAACATCAGCCACACTATCAGAGGCTCGTTCACCTGCACATCCACCAATGTGATATATGTCATCATGTGCCAGCAATGCCCCTCTGCCATGTACATTGGTCAAACTGGACAGTCTCTACGTAAAAGAATAAATGGACACAAATCAGATGTCAAGAATTATAACATTCATAAACCAGTCGGAGAACACTTCAATCTCTCTGGTCACGCGATTACAGACATGAAAGTTGTGATATTACAACAAAAAAAACTTCAAATCCAGACTCCAGCGAGAAACTGTTGAATTGGAATTCATTTGCAAATTTGATACATTTAACTTAGGCTTGAATAGAGACTGGGAGTGGCTAAGTCATTATGCAAGGTAACCTATTTCCCCTTGTTTTTTCCTACCCCCCCCCCCAAGACGTTCTTGTTAAACCCTGGATTTGTGCTGGAAGTGGCCCACCTTGATTATCATACACATTGTAAGGAGAGTGATCACTTTAGATAAGCTATTACCAGCAGGAGAGTGGGGTGGGAGGAGGTATTTTTTCATGCTTTGTGTGTATATAAAAAGATCTTCTACACTTTCCATAGTATTCATCCGATGAAGTGAGCTGTAGCTCACGAAAGCTTATGCTCAAATAAATTGGTTAGTCTCTAAGGTGCCACAAGTCCTCCTTTTCTTTATACGTAAAAAAAGTCTAAGATAGTATAGTGCTCCCACATTTGATTGCAAATTACTCAAATTAATGGAGTATATGAATATCCCCTGCAGGGTTGAAATCCTACAGATTATATTTTTCTTTTTACATTAAATGATTTGAGCTACAACAACTTCTAGTTGATAAAGGTGACACAGAACTGTCTGACATGTGCAGTACGACTAAAGGTAAGAGACCTAGCATATGCTCAAGTGTTACTTTAAATCATGCATTCCATCATATGATCAAAAAAGCTGCTTGTAACCACAATATAAACATCTATGGTCAACCAGTAGGCAATAGCCACCAGTAGATATGAATAAGTAGTAATATTTTTAAAGTCAAGTTCCCATGGAAATGCATACCCTCCATAATACCATCCCATGTTTTTGTAATTACACTTATTAGCTTTGGACCTGATTCCCTAGTCCTTGACACCTTGTTCACACTTATGCCTGTGTAAAATGAGTACATCATGAATATGAAACTGTACTTAGCCTTCTATACTCACTTGGAAACCAGGAAGGCAAGACGTTGGCCTAATTCCACCTAATTTGCAAGACTCTTCCAGTGGAAACATGGTACACCTACCTAACTGATAATTCCCCTTCTGTAGAAGAATTTCTGGGTAGCCTGGCATTAGTAAGTCTTTGTCACACCGCCCCCCACTCCTATGAGCTAGTGGCATCCCATTTCTGGCAAATAAGGAGGAACACTCAGATTTCCCTCAGACTCAAGTAACGACTGGCAGCTGACTGAGCCTTAACACCCCATTAGAACTTTGAAACAGCTGTAAGTTGTGTGGAAGCTGAAACAAGCTCCCAAGCAGCCCTAAGTTCAGGCAGCTACAAACTTGTGCTCCCATGACCTCAACTGCACTAAGGGTATCACAGCTGTAGCTGAACACCTAGCTCAAATTTCACAGATAACTGAGTACAGAGGATGCAAGGCAGTGGAGAATCAGGGTCATTTGTCTCAAAATGCTTGAGAGTGGTATTAGAATGTCTCCAGTTGAATGGTCTTTTTGGATCACTGAAAGATATATTTGTGTTCCTTAAACTGAAAATAGGTTCTAAAGCACTTATTTTCTAAGGGAGGAGCCCAGGAAATTTCCTACTTCCCCATCAATTCAGAATATTAAAATCCCTATGTATTTCCTGGCTCTAAACACAAAAAATATTTTTCCTTTTCCTATATTTTCCCCTCTGCTTTGCATTATTATTACAGTACAATCTGGATTTCATTTAACATGGGGAGAAAAAGAGCAGAACAGATGTAATGTGGCTAAGTTAACGTTGCTGTTAGAAAACAACAAATGTTATGCCTTTTACACAGTAAAGGACTCCAACACCAAAGTCTGCTTATTTAGATTTACAAAGTTTCAGCATACCAGAACTACTTAAAATTCACAATAAAAGCCATATGAAACATTGTCCCCACAATCATAAATAGACCAAGCCATAAACATCAGTTGTTCCATACCCCAGTCTTCTTCTTGCCCCTTCCATAAATACCTGAGGGGGAGGGTAAGAGGTGTTTACACCACCAACAGATCAGGTCTCTGGCAGATGAAGGGTCAGAGAAAAGCAAAAAGCACTCTTCTGCCAACTCCTCCTCTTCCGTATCAAAAGAGGTCCAGCCCAAATGCCTCCATTGACCACAACCATGGCAGTATGGCACTGAAAGAAAGGCAATTTCTCATTTAACACACACCCAAAATTTTATTTAGGGTTTTAGTAGTCAGTACCTTGATGTCCAGGAAAAAGCCTTGAGCACAGCTCACAAAGCCCTGGGGTTATTTGCTAACTTGTAAAGGTATGCTTCAGAACATGGCAACCTGCTTATTGACTAGCTTCAGCTTCTGAACATTCTGCAGGGATAGGCCAAGAACAACATGTTACAGGTGTCTATTTTTCAGGTGAAGGTCTGGATAAGCATAGCAAGATCCATATCCACAACAGTCACACTTGCCTTTCCAAGTGCAGATGGAAAGCCTTGCTCTTCAACATAGCTACTCTACCTAGGCATCCAATAGGAACTTCAGGTCTGATACAACCCTTACTTTGAAAATCAGATTGACAAATAATGGCCATCAACAGCAGTACTGACTAGTTCTAGCTAATTCATCCAGTTGCTTCCCCCAAAATAATTATCTATCATTTTTGAACTGAGCTTCAGCTGGAAATGCTCAAGTAAATCCTCAACTCATGTAGATACTGGGTTTTGTGTACTACTGACTCAGCAATACTGGCTGTAATGGAACTATGCAGTTGGGTATAATCCATATACTGCAGGAACCCATATTACTCGTCTAGCAGCTTCATACAGACTCTGATTCAACAAATCTCTTAAGCAAACGTTGAGCTTTAAGTAAGTAGTCTCATTGAAATCAGTGGGACTATTCATGTGCTTTGACTGTAGCACATAAGTGCTTTGATAGGGCCATTGTGAGCAAGAGACTTACCAGCCAGTGCTCCCTTTGTTGCTGGGTGCGGCCTCTCAGGGCTTTTCCTTCTCTCTAGCCATCCCAGTCATTCAGATCTTCTGGTGGTCTCCTTTGTCTCATAACTCAGCTCTCTGATCAGGTCACATTTTAGTCTCACCCTTTTCAGGGTAGGTCAGAGTTCAGTCCAATAGCAATCTCGTAATATTGTGCCAGGCCTCCAACCTAATTCTGGACCCACTAGACCTTTGACCCCTCTCCAGGGCCTTCACTAGGCCTTTCTTTGGTGGCCTGTAGGAAAACCCTGTCCCTTGCACTAACCTGGGTTCCACCCCAGAATCTCTGTAGTAGGGAATTAAGGTCTGAATCTGTAGGCCTCCTGTATCTTCCCTGGACTTCCTCCTACTGTGGCCTGCATCTAGGCCTTCCCCCCGAGTTGTTGGAGGAAATAAAACTTGGGGCTACTCTGTAGCGTTCACAGGAGCCTTCAAGTAGCTTCATCCTGCACAGCGCTCCTTTCAGGGAGCAAGTGGAAAGAGGCCTCTGAACCTCCCAGGACTGGGCTTCTCTTTTAAAGCTTCTCCTCCAAGATTGACATGCCTTGCAGATGTGGCAAGGTGGGGCTGCCTGAGCCCAAGTTGTTCTTTAAACACCTTTTTGCCTGGTGTGTAGTTGTATACCCCCACCACAAATGCACACACACTAACTCTGAAAAGAAAGGGAATGAAATAGAAACCTGTGGTACCACACAAAGAAAGCTCACGATGCATGAACTGTTTCCCATAGCCATCCTCTAGGTCCTTCTACATAAAAAGGAAGTCAAACTACTTCAAAGTAGTTCCAACTTGGATTAGAGCCTTGTTAACAGCCTAGACAATCCTAACAAAGGCAGCTGAATGATATGCTGAAGCAAGCATGGTCAAGGTGCCTTTTTGCATAACCAGGAGGGGGATCACATCACTGGTCAATGTCACTAGTGCAGTTTCTAGGACAGGACGCAAGTACCCTTTCATAATATGAACCTAAGCTAAAGCCTTTATTGCATCACAAAGCAAGCACAAACTTTTTTTGTTTTGAGCTGTAACAGAATGAGCAGTGGGTTAGCAAATTGCACAGATTCATGATCCATAAGCCTTGCATGGAGGAAGTGCAGCAAGCAGCAGGAGCAGTGACAGTTGAAGCAGCAGTAGACCTGCTGTGCAGGTGTCCCACATCCTGTCTTTGGGTTGGAGGGTGGACACACTCTTTCCCATGCCCCTTAATAATCCTCAAGCAAATCCCACTTCACCACACTTGGCACGGGTGAATATCTGAGTGGTCTCCTAAGTTTATTGGTAAGGTGCTAGGTGGGCTCACGATGACTGTTACAGATGGTCAGGAATTTTCAATACAACTGTTTTTCCAACAGAAAATTTAGTTTTTGCAAAATGTCAGTATTTTATTCAGGAAAAATGTTAATTTTGCTGAAATTTGTTGATTTTTCCTTCAAAAAATAGAAAATTCATTTCAGGTCAGGTCGACATTAGTCTGCAGCCACCTGAGCCCCAGTTGTGCCTCATGGGAATTGTCCTTCAGGGCCTATGGGCATAGCTCCAAAGCTGGGCTCCATTTCCCGTAAAGCATCATGGTCACAGGTCTCTGGTGATGCACCATGGTGGATCAGCAAGATCAAAATGTCTCAACATTTCAGAAATGTTTGTTCTGTGTGAAATTTTTATATTGACTTATTTTGATTTAGTAAGAAAACTACTGAAATTTACTATGGGATGGAAATTTTGCTTTTCAGTGAGCTCTACTGATCCTCCATGTCCATAGAAATAGATGGAATTTCTCATCTACACCAGTCCAGTCTGACATAGCTAATTACCCAATGTAATTTAATTATATTATTTAGCATTAATTATAATTATAATTATAATATAATTAATAATTAATTATATTATAATTATAATTAATAATTATATTATTTTAATTATTTTATTATATTATTTTAATAATTATATTATATTATTAATTAATATTATAATTAATAATTATATTATTAAGTCTGTGTTTGCCAGTGGAGTGTTATAGTCTCATATCAAGAGAGATTTTCTTGGAGGCTAAGCCTAGGCTGTGGAACAAATCCTGCAGAAATTAAGGACCATCAAACAAACCTATCTTCTGCTACAAATGCAAGATGCATTTCTTCGCCTTGTCTAACACAACAGTGCGTATATAATAAAAGACCTCAAACCCCACTGTGTTGGGATGGTCCACTCACCACTAGGATGTCATCTCCTCCTGGTCAATCTGGGGAATAGCTTGCTAGGTCAATACCCTTTCCCAAGATTGCACATCTGTTGGCCTCTCAGTTTGCAACCCCTCTCTTGGTCCACAAGCTGCTACTGCTACTTGTCATAAGCCTGTCCTCTGACCAGGTCACTATATGCATTTTTCTCTTCAGGGGCATCAAAGTTTTTCTTCAACAGCTGTCCTAGGAAGTTTTCCCATTCACTGCCTTGTAGTACTACACCTTCAGTAACTAGCAGGAGAACTCAGTCCTGCCCCACACTGTAGGATCCTCTACACAACAGTCAAGGTGTATTCCCATGTAAACCTTACTACCTATCCCACCTTCCTCCCTTTCTGGGTTTGCCAGCCCAAATACATCTCCTTGTTCCAGAGAATAACTACAGACTTCCCTCAGCAGCCCCCTTCTGGTACCAATTTCCTGCCTTTGTAGCCCCAACCCAGCTTGTTCCTCCTCAGCTGGGCTCCCTCATTTAGTCAGGGGATTACATGGCCTGATTTCCCACAGTTGTGGCTTGCTGAGTTAATTAGCTCCCTTCTTACTCTACATTAACTCTTTCCAAGCAAGTGTGGGGTAAACAGCCCATCACACCTACCAAAACCAACATCACACATGCAATTCTCAACCTGTGGAGAGGATGAAAGACCAACCCACATGTAACAGATATTAGTCACATCACTGGGAGGTGTTCATAGTGTGGTGATGAAAGTGGTATAAGGCCTTGAATAGAATACATGTTACTAATCATGAGTGTCTGAAGTTTTGCTAGTCATGCTCTCCATAAGTAGAGGGGACAATAACTGGGAGAATTACCTGGCAGTAGGGAGTGCCATCTGTGCAAAATTCTCTGTCTTTGAATCTGAGGAGATTTTTCACCTAAACTATGACTGACAATGGCCCTTATGCTTCTCTCATTGAAGTCAGTTGTTGTCTACTCCTGGTAGAATTCTCCACTACTGCATACTGCAGATTTTGCACACAATTTATGTTCTGTGCAGAATTTCCTTCCTCCCACAGAATTGGTACTGAAGAGCTGCTGTCCACCACTAGGGGCTGCTGGACCTAGCAGAGCCTAGCTCCCCTGCTCACAAATAGAAGACACTGCCAAGGGAAGGGGGAAGAGGAGCTTTAATGTTTCTGGCAGCTACAGTTTCCAGCATGCCCTGAAGGAGGTGGCATGCAGGAAACTCTATGAAAGCCTGGGACCCATCATCACGCTGTTTCTCCCTCTTGATCCCTGGGAGGGAGGTGTGGGTATCTGGACTGGGGGGCACTCCGTGGCTGGGCTCTGGGGGGGGGGGGAAGGGTGCCCTGAAGGTGGGCTGGGGGGAACGGGTTGTGTATCTAGCCTCCCAGCTCAGCAGAAAAGGGAGGGGGGGAAGAGAAGAGAAACAGGAATTGGATTGTCAGAGGGATTTATTGAATTCTCTACTTCATTACTGGAGGATTTTTTTTTAAATCTGATTTATTACAGACAGTTGCTGACCAGTATCTTGAAATAAATTACAAAAATATTGAAACTGGTGTGATTATATTGTTATTTTGACAATATTGTGTGCAGAATTTTAAATTTTTTTGGCACAGAATATCCAGAGGTGTAATAGTCTTTTAGTCAGCTTCATTAGGACCTTGATCAGCACCCATACAGCATTACGTTAGGTGTGTTCCCCCTCCTCAGGGTGAATGCTTCCATTCTTCAAGGGGGACAGCAGCCACCCAGGGAAGCCAGAAGTTGGAAATTAACACAGATGCTAGGAGTTTCCAATCTTCTAAATAATAAGATGGTTGGACTGACCTAGATACATCTAAGTCATCTAGAAAATTCTTTCAGTGAAAGCTGCACTGCCCGGGATGTTGGCATATATGTAATTATTGTAGATTTGCACATCATGTTTCTCATTTACTTACTCAGTCACACCCACTTCTACTGCAGCAGCTTTTTCATTTTGGCCCTGCTCTAATTTGAAAGTTCTTAAATGCAGTTATGTATTTATGAATGTACAAGGGTTGGAGAACTTTCTTTTGTGGCACATGAATATCTACATCACTAGTTGTTTTCCATCAATAGGAGGGTGAGTTACTTAGGGGAAGACAGTGAGCACCAGCAACTTCCATTGAGCTCAAGTGGGACTCAGTTCCTTTCAGTCAAGATCCTCAGCCAGTATAAATCCACATCGCTCTGATAAAGCCAATGCAGCTTCAGAGCTTTCCATCATCTGAAGCTACAGAGAGAGGTGTAGTTGTGGGTACTCACCACTTCTAAGGATCAAGTTATTAATGTTGGGGCAATGGAGATTAAAAAGGTGTATAATCATATAATGTATGATTCAGTGCAACAGAGAAATGTCAGAGCTGAATTAATACTAAACATTAGCGATCATTTACTGTCGTAGCTTCTACCTGCATCCGGTCACTTCCTGCAGCACAATAGCGTCTCAAGAAATGACAAACAATCATATCTGATAAAAATGTGGCTTTGGTAAATTATTCACCCTCAGGCATACATTTCTAAAAAGAGATCATAAAAGTGATTTGTATGAACAAGGAATTTAAAATGTATGGTTCTGATTTTTAAATTTGCAAATAAACGTTCAACTTAAGGGATTTTTATAAATAAATAAAAACCCTCTAATGATGCATTTCATATCAAAGATGTTCAATCCGGCAGCACAATTTCTGACCTTAAATGCCAAGCACATTTAAATTGAAAGTTCACAATGCAGATTTTAAAATATGAGCATAGGTAAGCATGGTTGGATACAATTTAAATTATTCTGGAGAACATCTCTCAGAGAGGAGAGTGCTGCATGCCTTTAAAAGAGGCACATCTCTCTCACACACACACACACACACACACACACAAAGTGAAGGTAGTTATTTGTTCAGTCTCTTGAAACAAAGCAAGCAATTCAAGCTAATGGATGAATAGGCCACTAGAGTGCATGCATACTTTAAGTGTGTTATTTCTGACCCATGAACAATACAGAAACAATTTATAAGTTTATTTTTGAAGATCTTTCCATTTCTTAAAGTGGCTATTACATAACAGTGTGTGTGTAGAAGAATATCTGAATAAATACTGCAACTTAAATTAACACACTATCCATCTCCTGTACTATATTAGTGCATTGCTATAGCAATGTAGTCTGTAGCTTCTCCCCCTGCTGCCCAACATTTTGTCCATTGGGGACCCAGGAAAGGGAGGAAGGAGAGAAGAGAAAAAGGAGGGAGGTGGGAGAAAACAGAAAAAGGACACTGAGGAGGGAGTAAGAAGATGATACAAGTAAGGAACAAAGAGCCATATCCAACATGGCGCTCTTGAAGTCAATAGACCTACTGATTTACACCAGCTGATGTACTGGCCCAAATGTTCCTTGACATTCTGAAGAGTTTAGATACATTTTTCATTCTGGTTTTCTGCTAGTCCAGGAATCAAAATACTTTTGTACTGAGGGAGCAGAGACGGGAAGAAGAGGCTGTTTTTCTGGGATTTCTTGCAAGAACTGGATACAGAAGGAGTGGAGCTCTGAGGAGGCCCTGTTCTCTAGTTCTCTCTGAGTAAAGAAACTCGTAAGGATTCAGATTGATAAAATATATATCTATATCTAAGGCCAAAAGGGACAACTACAGTCACCTAGTCTGGCATCCTGTATAACATGGTTTGGAATTTCATTAAGTAATTCTAGCAACAAATCCATATATTGTGATTGAGATAGTTTGTTTGAAAACCAGGATGTTCATGCTTGTTTTGGAGACTTCAGCTTACAGCCCCACCCCTTCCCGCCCAGGGCTGAAGCTCTTTGGCTTTGGGTCCCCCGGCCCAGGGCAGTGGGGCTTGGGAGGGCTCAGGCTTCTATACAACCTTCCTAGGGTCATTTAGAAATTTTTGTTGTCAAAAAGGGGGTCGTGGAGCAATGAAGCACCTCTGCTGTAGCTCACACGGAGCAGGGGTCCTTGTGTATAAAATTCATGGGAGTGGAGGTAGCAGAGATCTACTTGACTGAGCTACTCTAATTTTGCTGATGGGATCATGTGATAATCTATATTTTAGAGTGGATGCCCTACCTTAAAACATTGTCCTTCGTGCTAAGAGTTCTTCAGAACCCTTTTCAGAGCCCCTGCAACCAAAACTGAGACCAATGATCAGCTGGGTAGCAGCTCGGAATGTTTCTTTGGTTCTCACGTGGATCCCAATTGGTTTATTCCCATGTATTTTATTCTTATATTGTAACCGTGTGTTCTACTGAGCTGTCTTTTCTACCACTGTGGTGTTTCAGTTTTTCCTCTGTTTAAGCGGAGGTTCACTGCAAATGAAAGTCATTGACCCATATGTTGCCATCTTCTTCTCTTTCTTTATTTTCCCTCTCTCTCTTTTCTTCTCTCTACAAGAAACAGCTCTGCTGGAAGTCAAGCAGAAAATTAGAGGGAATGCCACTTTCAGCTCACAAAATGTTGTCTGTGCTACAACTAATCACAAGCTAATCATTATCCCAGTGCAAGGCTGAGCCTCAGAAATAATGACCTGCAGCCATGCTACACCTCATTATCACTGTTGCATTATCTCGTGACAGGAGGCTAATTAACTAATGTCAACAACAAACTTTCATATGCTCTCAGGCAAAAGCAACAAAAAGCAGGTAGAAAAATTAACACTAGTGATTGGAAGCATTAAAAATTCAGGGTCCAAGCAGGGTAAACATAAATCAATGTTAATAAGAATTCATTTTAACCATTTCGTCTGCCAATATTAGTTCTGCTTCTGAGATTAGTAATTTGTCTCTCCCCCCCCCCCGCCCCAATCATTTGTGACCCTTGAAAGTGACCTCAACAAGATATTATATCATCTATTGTAGTGTTTAGCTTAATCAGAAAATGCAGGTGAATCACACTCATTTTAGTTTCCATGACCAGCTCTAAAACAAGATTCCAAATGTTATGGCCAAGTGTGTAATGAATTATTTAACGGGTAGTTTAAGACCATACTTTCTGTTGGAAATGAAAAACTATAGACAGTTTACTGGCTAAACAAGGTCTTAATTGATAAATACCGATAGCACTCAAAAGCCAGAAAAATTGGTTTGGTGACAATACTTACGACAAAAAGACTTTGCTAATGTGAGGAGGAGAGGGCACAATAGTAAATTAAAGGCTAAGATTCCTTACAAGAATCTTTCCATTACCAAAAAACTAAACAAAGTCACCATTTAAAAAGCCAGTAAATTCAGAATTCTCTGCCCTCCTCCATGCTGTTGTGTAGCTCTAGGCAGCTCTGAGCATATCTAACAGATCAAGCCCCATGTGGGAGGTAGGTGGAGGATTGCCTATCTCCCCTGCAGTTTGTGGATTGCTGTAAGGGCTTAGGTTCCTGGATACCTACCGTGAGACAGCAATGCACATGCTTGGAGCCAGAAACTTAGGGGCCGAATGAGTTCGGGCACTTACAGGGGTTAGGCAGCAGCCAAGCAGGAGTTTTGTGGATTGCCCTGGCATGTAAAAATGGGACAAAATAAGCAGTTGAAGAAGTTATTCCAGATTCAGATAAGGAACCCAGGCTTGGGGCCCGACCACCTAGGAGTGCACCTACACTGCAGATGAGGCTATAAATTTCTGGTTTGAGTAGCTGTACCTATTCTAGCTTTGATCAAGCTCGCATGTTTAAAAGCAGCAGCATAGCTGCAGGCCACCTGACTACAATCCTGCCTGACCCCCATGGTATGTGTTTGGGCAGCTAGCCCATGCTGCCACCAGCATAGCCACAGTGCTATGTTTAAGCATGCTAGGCGGAACAACAACAGAAAAGACAAGAAGACTGAAAGCAAAGGAGACAGGCTACATTCAAATGCAGCCCTAGATTTGTGGGTGTGCTGCAGTGACCTTAAGCAGTTCCTTTAGGTGAAAAGGAATTTTCTAGCCTGCAAATTGTCCTGAGCTATGCAGGACAGGTGCACAGAGAGGGGAGAAAGGTCTACAGCTTCTCAGTTGCACCAAGCTCCTCCTTTGTCTGATGCATACCTGCTCCTGTCTGCTTCTTCTCAGATCCCCTAAACTTGAAATTCCAATTACTTTGCCTGGGCCCTTATGCTTAAATCTACCGCTGGTCAATAGTAGAGTTTTTAAATGAAAAGGGATTGGGGGGTGGGAAGTAGTGGATCATGTACTCAGCCAATCAGAGCAGGACTCATGCTCATGATCTAATCTTATAATTTGTGCTGAGAAACAGCACTGGCCCTGGTGAAGTGCCCATTTCAGAAGACTATCCAGTGGTAATTCCAGTCCTAAATTAAACGCATATTTCATGACTAATATATCAGCTCAACATAGAAAATTTGAGAAGAATGTTAAAATATTTTGCAAGTCAAATAGCATCCAGATTTGTACAGTTTTGATCAGTCACCACAAATTCTGACAATGGAATTGTATTAACAAACAGAGCAATGGAAGACTGATGAAGCCTATGCCCTGGAAACATCCAGAGAATGCCTAGACAATATGTCATGAATAATATTTTAATTACATCTGATCAACATGTGCACAGCTCTTTCAAATCTGTTAGTTTTTAAGGTGCCACCGGACTCCTTGTAGCTCTTTCCTTGATTGTCTTCATTCTGTTTCATTTGCATTCAGTGAGTATAGCCATGGAAACATTATGGCATAAAACCCCAGACATCTCTAGTCCTTTAGAGATTAAATGCACATTAGCAGATTTGTGCCTTACCCTAATTCACTACTGTTATGCATGAACAGAGGCTATGAGTATCATCTGGTTTGTTATGAAATTGTTTAAAAGCAGTGGCATGTCTCCTGGTTTCACACTTCATGTTTTGAGCAAAAGCCCCATGAAAGAGTTTTCTGGGTTAGCTACAAGCTTCATGTCTAAATTTGGACTTCCTTTTACCTTCGTATTTGTTAAAGCAGCCAACTGCTTAGACCTGAGGATACCCCTTCAAAAGAAGCACTGCATCCCTTGAACTCTGTTCTATATAAGTTGTGTGTGAGAACAAGTGTGGCTGGAAATTTTAAATAAAAGCTAAAACCACATTCATTAGAACCACAGTCGTTGTCAGAAGAAGTGCCTGAAATGAGATGAGAGCAGCGGCTCTCAGTTGTTCTGTTAGGGCCTCGGGACTCCCAAACTTGCTCTTGCCTTTGGTCTGAAATACACTGAAGTTGACTGCCTTCCAATCACATTCCAAAAACTATCCATTGGGTAGGAGGTTTGTCCCAAACCATCTGGATTATAATCAAAAAGCCAAGTTAAACTCAGAGTCCCACAAAGTGGTCTGTAGCTGCCTCCTCTCCTGTTCTCTCCTTATGGAAAAGTCCTATAGAATCTAATATGGATGAAACCAATTGAGTTCTATAGAATTGTAATAGGGTGTACTGAAATTATTCTAACCACCAATAGACGTTAGAGCATGAGAGCCAGAGAAGTCTAAGGAATACAATTCTCTATTCAGATCTATAGGATGATTTAAAAAAAAACAACTTCCATTTAATTCTATCGGACTTTACATAAAGGCTTATAATTGAATTCTGAAGAGAAAGCTGATCTGTGGGTTTTTAATACCACATGGTATGATACTGCAAACAGTTTTAGTCATCTGCCAGTCAGAAATAAGTAGTATAGTCATGGCTGTTTACTGGGGGGGGGGGTAAGAGAGATTTTTTTTTTTAAAGGAACTAAGGGCTAGGGCTACGAAGGGATTTAAGGTGCCTGAAGTGGCAAGTAGGTGCTAAGTACAACATATAGGTGCCACCGAGATCCTCACACCCCCAGCTGCCATGCAACCTGATAAGCACAAAGCTTTACTAGGCCTTGTAGTCTGCCAGTAGGCATGCGTAAAACCCGTTAAGTACTGATGCCACACCTAAACCTAGAGTTTTGTCCAACTAGGCATACCCACCTATCTCACCTGTGAGTCCCAATCCACTAGGTGTGCTCTGAGCATGCCTACCAGATCAGGTTGTGGACAAACAACAGCCGAGCATGACTACACAGGGACGTTTGGGGGCTGGTTAGCTGGTTGTGTATCCCCAAAGCATCTAACTGGGCAGTGGTTAGGGGCAGAGGCTCTACAGCTTGGAGAGTAGGGCATTTAGCTGGATTGTGGGAGCTGCAAGTTCAAGTGCCTCTTGCAGTGAATATTGGAAGTAGAAGAGCTTCAACAAGAGACACAGAGCACTATGTCTCAGAATAACCTATAGCCTGGTGGTCAGGACACTCACATGGGATATGGGAAACCCAAATTCAAGCCTCAGCTCCCAATCAGGCAGAGAGATTTGAAAAACTGGTTTCCCACATACCAGGCAAATATCCTAGCCACTGGGCTATTGGCAATAGTGGGTGTTTTTTTGTGAGAAAAGGTTGGTTTAGATCCTTACTCCAGGAGAGGATTCATAGTTGTAAATCTCAAGTGGAGATAGGCACGTAACTACCGTTTGAAAGACCAGGCTTAGGCTTCACTCATCAGCATTTCCTAAGGACGACCTTAGGTGGCTCCCTGCTCAGCATTCTGGCTTTCGTGGAACTTATTTCTTAGGCGCCCAAACTCTCCCCATGCATTTTATAGGGAACCTGGATGTCTAAATCAGGAGCGTTCATTCCACTGGGTGGCCAGTGACTCAGCTAGACATTACAGAGTCAGCATTTGTGGATCTTCACCTAAATCCTCATAACTCTCAGCTTCACTTGTTCCTATTTTATCCAGCAGGTAATATTTCTTGTTCAAGCTAAAAAATAAGAACCAAACTAAACAGACTTTTTGTCTGGGTTTTAAAGGATGAATTATGAAGGTTTAACTACTTCCAATTCTGAGCAGAAACATGCATTGTTGCTTTCTGTCTCTATGTTGCTCACATTAGAACTCTTGGTGTCCAGTTGCTAATTAGCCTTCAGTTACCAACACTTACACCTTCAACTGTTTCACTTGCAAATCCCAGGAATTTAGCTTGTTACAATTGTGATCCAGCTCCCCATTGTCAAAGACTGGGGAGGCAGCTCTGCCACTGATGAACTACCTCTCTCATACTTACACTGTCTGAACCACAGCCTGAAATATAAGACAAGAGCTGAAAAATTACATCTTTGATGAAAAAGTAATATGTTTTCTACAGCAGTATAGCACCCCTTATCCCACTCTGGGGCATTTGTACAGGTACTACCCACTTAGACACTAACACCACTTCCTGACGCCCCTAGTGTGGGTGCTTCTTGGCACTGTCCTTCCCATTTCAGTACAGACCCAGCCCCAAATCCGTTTTGTTTGTGAGATCTAAAAGTAGCACAGCACTAGGCAATGCCCTGGGTGTAGAATTCCCTTAGAAAGATTCCTTCTCCTCCACCACCTTCACCTCCCAGTTTTCTGGATCCCTCACTTTACCTTCTAGCTTCACTGCTTTCTCCCCATTTCTTTCCCTGGTGTCTCAGTCTTTCCGCAACTGCTCCATCTATCTTTAATTATTTCTTGCTTCTTATAGGGAAGTGAATAGGTCTTCTGGCCAATTTGCCTCCTCCTGTAACTTGCACTTTGTGGCAAACTCCGAGGCTAGTGGGGGGATCTGATTGTATGGATTGTTCTTGCTGTAGAATTCCTTCCAGGGTCAAGACTTTTTTTTTGTGGGGGGGGCGGGGAGGGGCGGGGCGCTGTAGTATCCTAGACTACCTCCTGGCCAGGCTATTGCTAAAACCACCCCTGTACAAAATGTGATAGCTAGGGGCCACAGTACTTTACAATTGCATAACATACCTAATTTTAAAACACCATAAAGCGTCTTACCAATATTTTTGTACAAATCTTCTTGTGCCCCAGAGATGGCCCCAAATCAAAACTTTGATTCCAACATCCCTAAATTTTGGGGTGTTTCAACCCAGGCCAAGATGTGAAAGTTGCAGTTGCAGACCATCTTAATAACAAAATGACAATAAATGGCTACATGTTGTCCTGCATTACAAATTGCATAGTACAGCAATAGTAGAGACCTAAGCCTGCACAGCATGTGGTGCAATAGTTCTGGTTATGCAAACATCCACCAGACACAGCAGAAGGGAGTCTACAGCTCTAGGAGATAATTCCAGGAACCAAATGCTCTCCACAGCAAGCTCTCTGGGGCCAGGTAGATTTTCAGTTTAAATTCTGACTAGTTATGCCAGTTTAATCAGCAGTAACACAGTTGAACATTCCTCTAATGGCTGGCATTAGATCACTTTTAGTCGCTTTCAGGGACTTCATTATAGCATTGCATTTGGAGTTGCTGTGGTACTACGGGGAAAGACAGCTGCCAAACCAAGTATGCAAAGACATTGAGCCACTGTACAAAACCCCTGTCCTCTGGGGGCATCACTAAAGCTATGTCGATCTCAGGACACTCAAATTGTAAAAAATGTAAGGCTGGAAGGGGACCTTGAGAGGTCAGCTAGTCCAGCCCCATGCACTGAAGCATGACCAAGTACACCTAGACTGTCCACGAGAGGTGTTTGTCTAATCTGGCCTTTAAAAAACCTCCAATTACGAGGATTCCACAACACCCTTGGAAGCCTATTTCAGTGCTTAACTACTTTAATAAAAACAGTTTTTCATAGTATCTAACCTAAATCGCCCTTGCTGCAGATAAAGCCCCTTATTTCTCATCCTGCCTTCAGAGGACAGAGAACAATTGATCACTCTCCTCTTAACCACCATTAAATTCTCAAATGTGTTATCAGGTCCCACCTCAGTCTTCTTTTCTCAAGACTAAACATGCCCAATTTTGTTAACCTTTCCACATAGGTCAGGTTTCCTAGATCTTTCATAATCTGTTATCTTCCCTTCAATTTGTCCACATAAGTTCTGGGTGCAAAACCTTAAAGTAACCGTTGATGCCAACTGAGGCCTCCTGGGTTTTAAGGTGCTAAACTCATTGTCCATCCAACAGTGGACAACTGTGCCTCCACCCTTATGAAGCACACTAATAGAAGCTCGTGGATTTTTGATGATCATCTGCAGGTCCACACCCCCCATGTATGGGAGCATGTGACTCAATAATAAATTATAGCACTTCATGGGCTTTGAGCTGTAAACATACAACTTTCATTGATGTCAATGGGTATTAGACCTGTGTAACAGATTACAAGACAGTGCAAGCGCTGTACCAGTTTTCACTAAGAAATCATCACAGAACCCATCTGAACCAGGTAAGTATGATAGTCTCAGATCTGTACGTTATCTAGGGCTTGTTTCAGCAATGCACTTCCTTTAAGGTGGAATCCAGTTATTTTTTAACAGTGCACAGCAACACTACAGAACAAGAAGTGAAGAGAAATACTCTATCCAACTGCAACTTCAGAGGGAATTCAGGGTCAGCTGGATTTCCCTGAATGAACAAGTCAGGTCTTCGGCTAGGCAAATACATCTTTTAGCTGTAAATATCATACAACTTCTTACTATTTATCTTTTTAAATACTCACATTACATTTAGCAAATTTTAGATGCCAAAGAGGGAGCACAAGAGTTTGTTTTAGGGAGAGGGCACACATTGGGCCACATTCTTAGCTAGAGTAAATCAATTACTTCAATGCTTTTACACTGAAGTATGCCCACTGAGAACTTGGCCCCTATTTCTCTCTCCATCATGTTTTTGTTTAAGTTAGTTGCAAACCTAGTCACAAATGTAGTCAAAGTTTCAGAAGGAGAATAGCCAACATGCTTTAAGTATAGTTGTCACGGAAAATATTTCTACCGAGACAGACACTACTTGCATAGTATATATGTTTTGGTTTCCTGCACTCAGGAGTGAGATTTACAGTAGTGATTAGGATCACTTGTTTCCCCAATCTGAATAGGAAAGGTACAAAGAAGTTCAATTAAAAAAAAAACAAAAACACAAAAAACACACACATGCACTGTGGATAACATCTTAGTTCTCAGAATAACAGCCGTGTTAGTCTGTATTTGCAAAAAGAAAAAAAAAAAAAGAGTACTTGTGGCACCTTAGAGACTAACCAATTTATCTGAGCATAAGCTTTCGTGAGCTACAGCTTACTTCATCGGATGCATGACATTTAAAATGAATCACAGTGATGTAAGCAACAAAAAATGAATCACCCTTGATTTATGGAAGAATACAAGGAAATAAGTTACATAGCAAACTGTGTGAATTAGAATCTTTTGTCTTATATTCTATTGTAGTATACAAATTTCTCCTTGGTAGTATGCAATCAGAGCTTATTTAGCTCAGCCACCTTATAAGCAGAATTTAGAGATAGGAATTTTTGTTGATACAGATTTTATCTTGGGCTCATTCAAGGGTGAAAAAATATGAATTTGTTGGTCAGATGCTAAGAAACAAAAGACCGAACAATAAGACAGCTCATCATCATAGACGGCTTAGTTATACCATTGTAAATTTGGTGTGGTAAGGATAACTTGGTTTCATTAAGCGCATCCCAAATCCCAAGCTATATGCTTGTGTACTCTTCTTGCCACCAAATAGGCCCAACCCCTAGGCTCCTCCTTTTGAAGGGGCAGGAATTAACCCCAGAAACAAATGCTGCCCTCAGTTATGAAGTATCACTTATCTGGACACAATAAGCCATCCATTAGTACAAGGCACCTTTTGGGGCCCCCTATTAGGAGTCCCATATACCTCCTCTCCAGCAATAGCACAAAATACCAGGGCTCCAATGCTTACATATGCAGAGGAAAAATCTCTACGCTGCTGGAGATTCCAAATTGACCCCAGGCCCACTCTTAGTCACAAAGAAGGTACCCTCTGACCCTCATGCTGGTCACTTGGGCTCTGGTGCAGGTTTGGAGGGGTGAACCCTGGTTTCTGCTGTATTGCCTGTAGGTCATTCCCACAATCATCAGCTGGTCAGGGCTCCTCCCTTGGGTCTAGGTAGTGTTTAGACCAACTCCCTCCAGCAGCCTAGAGGAGTAGATTCACCCCCTCAAGGCTGGGCACAGCAAAGCAAGCTCTCCTCATCTGATTTCCTTACCAATAGCTACTCTGGCTTTGTGGTGATCTGCTTCTTCTTGTGACTCAGTCCTCCAGCAAAAACACTTACAGTTTCCCACCCCTTTCAGGGTAACAGAGAATCCAACAAATACAGTCTAATATCATTATATCAGGTTTTCAGTCAGACTGACCAGCCCTCATATCCTCTCATCTCAAGGCTTTTAAAAGTTCTTCTTTCCTTATGAGTGGCCTTCATATCACTTTTCCTCAGTAAATAGTAGGAGGAAACCCCCCCCACACACACTCCTCCAGGGACCCCAGAATGAGCAGTCACAGTCTGTCCATTTACACCCACCCACTACGTCCCTAGGCTTCTTCCTACTTCATCCTGTCAACAGGACTTTCCCACAGCCCATTCCTGTGCCCACTATGTACTTTGCAGACTCCACCGCATCTTAAGGTTCACTCTTTTGTCAAGGCAAGGGCTCCCACTTGGAATCTCCCAACATATCCCAGCTGAAAGTATGTATACTAAACACACCCATTTCTGCCCACCTCATGCTTGAGCTTTTCTCTTCTAGGTTTCCTCTATGCTCTGTTCCTCAGCTGAATACCTTCCTGGGCTTATTCTCCAGACAGCCAGTCCTGTGAGGGCTCACCACCAGACCTTTCTCACCCCCAGGGGCTTTTCCATCTATCTCCTGACCCCTTGGCAGAGCTCTCTACTCAGAAGAGGATCCCAGTACCAGCTCTCACCTCTCTATTTCTTCCATGACTCTGCCAGTGTCCCTCTGCTACTCAAAGGGCAGCTTAAGAGCTTGAATTCTTGTTCTGCTGCTTCTGCTCTGAAATTCCTCTCTTTACACTAACAACCCACCTGGGACTTCTCTTTAATTGGGTCTGGCCCACCCTCCAGCTGCAGCTAAGTACACTAATTGAGATTTCCAACTCCCCTTAACCCTGGCAGTGCCCCATCACAAGCAGTAACGTGCTCAGGCCTCAACCCTGTATGTCCTCTGTATTCCCCACCCCTCTCAATGCCAGCTGATTGGTACAGAGTCAATTAAGTGCCCTACAACCAATTACCTGTCCCCACTTGCTCCTGCCTTGGGGCATCATTCCTATTCTCTAGTGAGAAACAGGCTGGCAGCAGGAAGTCAGGATAGAATTTCCTCCCAGTTCCTCTGCCAGCCAGGGCTTGATGGGGTGAGCAGAGAGGAGCTGATCCCACTCAGGGCTATGGCTGGCCCTTTCTCGTTGCAGTCATGTGGGTGTGGACTAGCAGCTCTACATTATAGTAACACAACTGACTTCAATATAGTTATTGTGAAAGTCTAGTCTCTTTCCATCAGAGCTGGGAGAAGACCAGCATTTTCTACAAGCATTTAATCAAATTTTAATATTAGTTCACTTTGGCTGTGCCTGTCCACCTTTGGTATTCACATTATGGGAACTGCTGAATGATAAGTGAACATGAAGCCTCCTACAAAGCAAATAAAACCTACATAGTCCAGTATTCACACTAGAAGTGTCTGTCTTATTCAGTTGGGACACAGCAGGAGAACTCCTTCCCCAGTGCCAACCCACAGGGACAGTTAAAGAAGCCATACAGGATCTAGCTACCACATTTGTAACTAAGACCATGCACGTACATGTATTTGCCTTGTGTCATTGCAATGAGAAAGTTTAAATTTCAACACATGACCTATCAAGTAAAACTTATAGTAACCTTGTGATGGGGGCTGGCCTTACTGGTAGTGCCCCTTTCTGTGGCATCCCTCAACAGCAATCAATCACTCTTAACATCTTTCAGTTGGTAGTGACTTGACCCTCCAACTGGATCACCAATTGAGTTTGCCAAGAGTCCAACTAACAGAAATGTTCTTCTGCCCACCTCTGGCCATGTTGATGACAAACCCTTTACTTGGGGCTTACAAAGTCTCTATCTTCTCCTTCTTTCCAAGGGGGGGGCAGGGGCAGGGGGAGAGAAAGGAAGTTTATGCTCCCTCCACAAAAAAGAGTTTTTGGTAGGTTCACACACTCTCTTTACTAGGGTTTCAGGCAGTCTGTGATCAGCTCCTGTCCCCTGTCAGGCTCCTAGTTCAGGACTCCTCTCCCCAGGCTCCTCCCAGCTCTTAGGCCCTAGATCTCCTCCCCAGGGCCTAAAGTAGATACCCCTCACAAGCCCTGCTCTTGAAGTAAGAACTTCTGCTGTGCCCTTACTCAGGAGCTCTCAGGATAGATTTGCCTCCCTTCTGAGCTGTCTGGCTTCCTTTTAAGCCCTTCCTCCAGCTGCAGCTGGCTCTGCAGGTGTGGCGGGGTGGAATCACTTGGGCCCAGAACTGGTCCTTAATTCCTTCTGTCACAGTGTGGGATTTATACAGTCCCATCCCAAACCTATTTTTTCTAGGAATGATCTAGAAACAGAACGTCTCAGCTTAGCTATGGGATCAGGCCAGATAATGCAGGAGAGGCCTGTGTGGCTCAGTAAAGAATAGGTTTAAAAATTTCTAAAATTCCCTCATCTTGCTTATCTGCTACCTCTCCCTAAACTGCAACTTTCTGCCAAAAATGACAATAATAAGAGTTACATTCATTCAGTTAAGTCACAGAAACATCATATGTTATGTGACCAAGCATAACTGAACAGTAGAGCTTGAGTTTTGAATGAATAGTAACAAATATTTACAGTGATCAATCCACAAATACAAAAAATAAGATGAAGGAAAAAAATAGAAAATGCTTAAACAGAAGGAACTCATGAACTACTCTTGGGTATTTTGCAAAGCTAAATGTACTGAGTATATTATTCAATCAGCTATTCACTTAACTCTATTTTTGGGTAGCACTGATTTGTGGGAAATGTTCCTTATGTTAATACAGGGATGGTCCCTATATATTTGAGCATATGAAGTTTTTTCTTACACCCTCCACATTTCTTTAAACAATAATAAAAATATTTCAAAATGCTCTCAGAGCTATTTAGAAAACAATTTGCCAATGTATAACATTTGCCTGCCATTCTCGTGTGTTGTCTCTAGAAGGAAAGACATTGGTGATGTTAATACACTGACTTATATATGGTATATTATGTGAAGGCAAAGGGCCAGATCTCAGATGGTGTAAATCAGCATAGCTCCACTGTAGTCAAGAAACAAGATGCAAGGATCAAACATTCAATAAGAGGTCTAAATCCAAGGTTTAGGGCTAGATACTCAGCTAGTGAAACTTGAAGTTACCCCAGCTGAGAACCTGGCTCAAATGTCTGGTCTACATTACAAACTTTTGCTGGTATAGTAATATCAGTTAGGGGTGTGATTTTTAATAATATTTCTATACTGGCAAAAGCCCTAATTGAGACACAGTTATACCAGCATAAAAGTGCTTTTGCAGGCATAGTTTATTTTACTTGGGGAACCTGTATATGCTATACCAGGAGCAGCATGTTTCAGATGCCACAAGCTGTGTCCACATTAGGAAGGTTTTTCTGGAATAGCTGTACCAGTATTGCTACACTGGCAAAGCTTTTCTCGTGCAGACCAAGCCAAATAATTTATTTTAGATGCCCTTATGAAATGTCTGTTTGCTTCTTCAGATGAACAGTTGAATTTAGGCAAACTATTGTGTGCACACAATATACTTCTTGTTTACATGCACAATTACCACAATTGTCCATGCAATTTAAGAAAATAGGTAACTGCATGCACATATCACCAGAACTGGCTGTTAGCTCATGTAATTACCTGATTGCAAGATGAGCTGTATATTAGTGCAAAGCAAACAGAGTAGTTAAACTTTATTGTCATTAAAATACACTTTGTTGGCTAGTCTCTTAAGTATTTACTAAAAATAAACCAAATTGTTGTCAGTACAAATTATTTGCTGACACAAGTATTAAAAGAGCGGGTGACAAGAAAATATAAAATTATCGTTGATAAAGTTTGCGGGTGACACAAAAATTGGGAGAGTAGTAAATAAAGCAGTGGACAGACCACTGACACAGAGTGATCTGGATGATGTAGCAAACTGGGAACAAGCAAAACAATATGAGTTTTAATATAGCTAAATGTAAATATAAACACCTGGGAACAGACAATACAGGTCATACTTATATGATAGTGGACTCGATCCTGGATGCAGTGACTGAAAAAGATTTTGGGTCATGGTGGATAATCAGCTGAACATGAGCATCCAGTGTGACTGGCCAAAAGTGCTAATGTGAGTGCCTTGGATGCATAAACAGGGGGATCTCAAGTAGAAGTATAGAAGTTATTTTACTTCAGTATTTGGCACTGCTGTGACTGCTGCTTGTAATACTCTGTCCAGTTCAGGTGTCCACAATTAAAGGATTTTGAAAAATTTCAGAGGGTTCAGAGAAAAGCCACAAGATTGACTATAAGACTGGAAAACATGCTTTAAAGTGATAGACTTAAAAAGATCAATCGATTTATCGTAACAAAGAGAAGGTTAAGGGGTGACTCGATTACAGTCTATAAGTACTTAAGTGGGAAGCAAATGTTTAATAATGGGCTCTTCATTCTAGCTGATAATTTTTAAATCAGGATTAGATTTTTTTTTTCTGAAAGATCTGTTCTAGGAATTATTTTGGGGAAGTTCTATAGCCTGTGTTATGGAGCAAGTCACACTCACTAGATGATCATATATTTTAATTCAAATTAATGATTTTTTTAGAAATGCCTTCAGCCAATTTCTAATCATGTGTAGTCAAAGTTGTTAATCAGGCTGCAAGTGTCCCCATTTTCTTAATTGTTTAATTCTGATCAACTGCATTTTTACAGAGGGTGCTTTTAGGGCCCAACCACAGCATAGGTATGCGTGTTAATGGGAGGCAGTTCTGTTCAATGGATTGGTTTATGTGGTTATGGGTGACGGGTGACTGATGATCCAAATACACAAAGACAGTATGCTCTTTATGAGAAAGTAAACTGTGTCTGTGCTTTTACAGAAATATATCAATGCTTGTATAAGACAGCTCTTTACTAGATCAACTGTAACTTCAATATCTCCATTTGTCTGTGGAACATTTTAGTGAGGCTAATGGCTTTGTTTTTCATGTATCATGCTTTAAATATCATAACATAACACTCCATGTTCATCTCAGATGTTTAAACACTGCTCCACCATAATCTCATAGATATAGCTACTGCTACATAAAAGGAAATCACTTTAGGCCTGAGTCTGTCACCAATGCCTACAGAAATCGTATAGCTTTCACTTGGAAGGCTGTCTGTGAAACAGCTGAAGAATTGGACCCATATCAAGAGTACATGTGATAGAGAATGGTTAGTCTTTCAGGTATAAGCACTACACAAAATCTATCCCTCTACCATCACTGTGAAACAAATATTTGTTATGTAATGTTCTACTGGAACATAAAATTTCTGCATGCTTAGCATCAGATAACATGAAACGGTGTTATACCTAGATCAGGAATTTCTCTGTACACGTAAGTGTTATCTGGCAGAATATTTTACAATGTGAATACAAAGCTGAAAGAGCTGGACTTTCTATTTCCTAATTTTATGAAGGAGAAAAGTACTACTAGATAAAAGCACAGAGATAAATGTATTCTTCCAAAATATATCAGAAGATTAATTTTAATTGGAAATTATTTAAAACAAACAGATTCTAACTTATTCCTCCACAAACTTTGTATGCATTCAAATTTTAGAATTTGGATATGGATGTGAATGTTGCAATTTGGCCTCATCTTTATAATGGTTGAGCCAAAACTGGATCTGAAAATTTTCAGGTGTTAGAGATTCAGATGAAAATCTGAGTTTTGCTGCTTGGGCCTATCTCAAATTAAAATTTTGGAACTCCTGAACCTCAAAATGTTTGGGAGTTCCATTTGGATAAGCATCCAAAAGTTTAGCTCCAAAGCTTTTAGGGCTGCAAATTTAGGCTGGGATTCTCAAAGGAGCCTAAGGGGGTGAGGTGCCCAACGCTCATTGATTTTCAGTGGGAATTGGACACCTAATTCCAATATTTGCCATTGAAAATTCCAGCCTTGTCCTCTATGTTTCAGAGGAACAAGCTCCACGCTCACAAGGATCCAAGAAGTGCAAAAGCAACAACACATGTGTGAAAATGATAATTACATGGTGAAAAAAATTAAGCAACTCTTTCAAAATTCACAAGAGGTCAGTCTGAGTTTTGGTCCAAGTCAATTGCTTTTTCAACAAACCACCTTCAAATAAAGCCACACCTTATAAGAGCCAGTCTTCTTCCATTTACTAGTGAGACTGTTTAGTGCTAATCATTACCCCTGAAATAGAGAGTAGAACTAAGAGGAGGGCAAGTAACATTTAGGTTTAACTTCAGCAGTGACATAATAATTAATACTTATATAATACCTTACAGCTCTCAATCTTAAAACACTGTGTAAAGAAAGTTAAATTATTAATCCCACATTGCAGATGGGGAAATTTAGGTACACAGAGATTAAATGACACCCAAAATTACACAAATCAGTAGCAGAGTCAGGAATAGCATTCAGCCCACTGCCCCATCCACTGGAGCCCCATCCTCCTTGATGTCTAAGGTGTGTATATACTGATGACCTAAATGGCTCCTTCTACCTGTTTGTAAGAATAACTTACCGAGGGAAAACTGCATGGGGGAAGGGGTTGTCCTGGGTTTCACCCTTAAATCATGGTTATTGGGAGTATCTTCCTGAGGTAAGGGGCATCATCACAGAAGCCTCCTTACCAGTGTCTGGACAGAATAGCTCCCACAGGAGCTGTTTTTCCAGGGAGGTCCCAAACCTCAGGCTACCCACAGAATGCCCCTTGAAGAGACTGTGGCATTTCCAAATTTCATCATGAAGGGATCTAGCAGACTCTATAATATTACAGTAATATAATATTTGCTGTCTTTTCCCAACTGTGTATGAGTTGAGAGATTCCAGTGAACCCCTCCAAATCCCACATATATCCAGATTCCCCTTAAGAGGCATCTGTTGTTTCAGTAGGAATTGGAAGCATGCTGTGTTAAAAAAATAGCTTGGACCAACCAGGTGTACAATATCATTCATTTCCAATGGAGACATGCCAGGGATGATTTTGGCCCCCTATCTCTATTGCAAAATAGGAGCCAAAGTCATTCCACTTCATTTTGAGTACTGTACATATAGGCAAGATTTTTTTAAAAAAATCACTTTATAACAGCTCAGAAAATGTGCCCTAGAAATAACCCATCTTTTTTTAAAAAGGAGGACTTGTGGCACCTTAGAGACTAACAAATTTATTTAAGCATAAGCTTTTGTGAGCTACAGCTCACTTCATCGGATGCTGTAGCTCACGAAAGCTTATGCTCAAATAAATTGGTTAGTCTCTAAGGTGCCACAAGTACTCCTTTTCTTTTTGTGGATACAGACTAACACGGCTGCTGCTCTAAAACGATCTTTTAAAGAAGCCCTTTCCAAACTGGTTAGGCCCACAGCACTGGGAACAGAGCATAATTAAAGCTATTTTCTCTAAGGTTAAAATATGCCTGCAATGTTAGATAATTAAAGATGCTTGCTGACTCTGTAAAATATGCCTGCTAGCTTTTGCATCCAAATGCCACAAACAAGAATATTTTAAAGTAACAAGTCTGAAAATTATCACTCTGCCTCATAACTCCCTGACATTAGTCTGAGTGCTGGAAAGTATTTTACACATAGATATAGAAATGTTTGCAAGAGCAACTACTGTATGTAAAAGAGTATATTTTTTTAACCAAAATAATAATAATAAAAATATTTCTTCTGCCTTGGAGACATGTTTGAAATAAGCTTCCCATAAAAGTAAAACATGAAAGTTGAACTGTGGTTGAAAAAAGCCCTAAAATGTTGCCTTTGAAAAGAAAAATGTCTCAGACAAATCAGATAAGAATGTATATGATGGAGTCCATACAATATAAAACAATGAATTCATATTTCCAGACCTCTACCCTGCAGTTTTCAGCTCCCTTAAAAAAAAATTAATCTACAAATACAATTGGGCCCTTTTTCCCCCTTCAGACTACATAAGATGCATCATGAAAACTGTTAGCTATATTTTTAAAATGAGATAATTCTATTATCTTTCCTTGCTGTGCTACTTAATTTGGTTCAGCAAATCAGCACCTGAATACATATAAGTAAGTGAACTTAAATATAAAGTAAAGCAGATATTCAAATAAACATAGAAGTTAATAAAAAAACTGAACAGTGACACTGACTAAACAATTAATATCAGTTCATAATGTCAGTAATCATGTCTTCTTGGCTTGCTTTCTGTTGACTCCTTCTGACTATGACTTGATGCGTTTCACTGGGGTAATATTGTTGCAAGTGCAAGGGAAACGTAGGTAATAACCACAGCTGGAATTTGGCCAGTACACCAGGATTAACATCCCAACTTTTAAGAAAAGAACCATGGGATCTTTAAAGACCACAAATGGCCAAGACTTCATTTTATGTCTCGTCTGAAAAGCAGTACCACCTGCAGCACAGTGTTCCCAAACACCTTTCTGGGTCGTTGGTTCAGTAGAGTCTCAGAAGGAGAGATCTCCATGTACTAAATTGTCAAACACCATTCATGCAGGTTTTCCTTGGAAATCTCCCATTCTCAGTTTGTGAGATCTGGCAGGAGCACGGCGTATCACTGCAGGTGTTGTTTTTGATGTAATCTTTTTGACCCAGATGTCCAGCAATGAACTTCCTAACACATTAACTCTCATCAACCCAACCTATGCAAAAATATATAATAAACAGAACAAACATGCTCAACACAACATGTTCATGTGCATCTTTTCCCTTTCAAATTAAATTCTTTAGATATAAAATATACCTAGAAGTCTCATGCCAGGAATTCTGGAAAAGTCTGGCCTAAGTTGCATTTTTGCTGATAGCAGTTTTTGTGGGAAAATATCAAATACACGTATTCTGTACTGAATGAGAAAAGACTACAGCATTGTTTTATTCATTTTAGTTCTCTAATATAATGTTTTATTGTTAATCGGTTCACAGTGCATTTCACAGATTGTCAACTGGCGTAAATTAGCTCCTTTGATTTAGTGGCTCTTTGTAGATTTACAAGGTCTGAGGATCTGGTCCTGCATTTTAGATGTAGTGAAGAAACCTTGCACTATTACTATTTACTCATTTTTCCTCCTCTAGCAAAGTTAATGTGTATTCTGTGGTACAGCATATTCCTGAAATACAGATGAAGAAATGAAAGTCCTGTATACTACTGACCTGCAATATCATAAATGAATAGCCACAAGCAACTCCTTTCTAATCTTTACATTTGCATTCCCTCAAGGAATGGCAGGAACTTTCCTAACCTCCAGTCTTTCTACAGGGAATGTTAACATACACACTTCTTTACAAATGGATATATATAACATGGCCTACTCTGAAGTTTCTATACAATAGCTTTCATGCATTTATTATATTTATTTCATCTTATACAAAGTATAATAAAGTAACTTTTTTCATAAATTATGTTTCTATAGACTAATATATTTGGATAATGGAAAACTTTGGATAAATGTTGGTACCTATAGTACATTCCTTTACTCCCCTTAGGCTACAGACTTGTCATAATTGGGTGCAGAATCATTGAAATCAGTGGAGTTGTACTTGCTAACACCAAGTCTGAATTTGGCCCTGTATTTCTGAGAGAAACTTTCTTTAGATTTGGACCTGGTATTAGCAGATTATGTTTGCTAACACTCCTGGTAGAAAAACTGGAGGTTCGGAAAGTTCCTACCATTCCTTGAGGGAATAAAAATGTAAAGATTAGAAAGGAATGGAGTTGCTTGTGGCTATTCATTTATGATATTGCAGGTCAGTAGTGTACATATACACTTTCTAAGCTAAGTAACAAATAGCTAGCCATTCAGTAAATGAAATTAGCATGCACACACACATACACACAGAATTTCAACTAACTACATTAAAGAAAATTGTGACCTGCTCACAGACATTCCACAAACAGAAATTTACCATACCATTTTTAATTTTGAATGATTTGCTCAGCTATAACACTGGATGCCTTGGAGATAATTGATTTTACACATTTACTCACCTGCTGATTAGGATACTGTATCTGTTAGTTCCAGAGCTCTGCCTACTGCCCTTGTTATTTAATGGAGGCTATGAGGTTGTGCCCTTCAGCCTTAGTATCTTAAATCAGCCTGACGGAGCTCAAAGCCAGGCGAGGAGTGGGTGGGCAAGTGGGCGAAGGAAGCACTGAGATCAGTTCATCTACATAATTCTGTAAAAATTCACATCTGCTTTGTATGGACCATGGAAGCAGCAAGAAACCTGTCTCTTTGATATCTTGTTCATTAAATGTTCTTCATCGTATACAGGGTACTGCTTCTCTGACTGGCTTTAGCAATCTCCTGTGGTATTATCACTCATCTGCTACTTTTTAAAGTAATTGCTATGGACATCAAGTGCTATATCATTAAAGCCTCTACGACTGACTTTATTGAATGTATTTTGTGAAATGGTGCCACTCTGGAATTGCTTTGTTTGTGACCTCTGGACTGTATCATTGCACTGTGCTCCACTTGGGGCTAGCATTAAATGCCACTCCGACGGCAGCTGCATTAGAAAAGAGTAGCATAAATACTTCCTCCGAGTTTCTATGATGGCCACACTCAGCAACCTGTGCTTTTTTCAATACCCAAAGCCCTAAAAATATAAGTGACCATCCTTTGCTATAGTGTTGCAGTGCTCTCCTCCTTAATAAAAGCCAAAATATAACAGAGACCCTTTTCCTCCCTTTCCAGCTGACACTAAAGATTTTGGGCTAGATTCTAACTTGGCCTACGTGCCTGCACATAAGCATGAGGGAATAAGGAGCCCCTTTCTTCACTCTTTGTGTACCTGCACAGTGTACCCCAATGCTAATTACCAGTCCACTAGATGAAGAGGGCACTGCCACCTGATACTCCCTCCCTGGGTAGATGAGTTTGGATGGGATGAGTTGTAATTTGCTGCTGACGTAAAGCTTTGGCTTTTCCCTCTGGCTGCTGCTGAAGCAATTTGTGCCAGGTACAGAGCTGATGCGTGTTGTTTCCCCTCGGCAGCAAGATCAGAATCAGGACAGGAGCTTTTTTGCTCTGCTTCTTATTCCAGGCTTAAGGAGTGATGTACTTCCCCCTTGGGGGGTGGCAGAGTCTGGTTTATACATTTTTGTTTGCCTTTGGAGTCTTTATTTATTGTGTGCATGGGTACGTTAATAAAGGCTATTTTTTATGCCAGTTCTGGGATCTGCTTGCTGGACTATGCTGTCTTTTTGAAATATATGATTTGAATTTTCTTACTACTCAGAGGCCTGTGGATACAAGCACCATCACGTAAATACAAACTAATTATTTTAATAGTGAGAGTGAATTATTTTTAAATGCACATCTTGTTGGTTTTTTTTTTCCTGCTCAGCAGGCTGGGCTATTTGTTGTTCCAATTTTGCTTTCAGTTACACTTGTGGCTTATATCCTGGAGTCAGAAACATTCACAAGCCCTATACCTCAGATTGCCTGGAGAAATAGATGAAGCACTTTCTCTAGGGTTCCTGTACCGAAGTCCTTAAAAGAGTGTTCACTAGATAAAAACTGTAAGAATTTCAAGATTTCACCCAATGAGATTAAAAACAGAAAGACAAGAAAGAATGTGTGTCTCCAGGAGTATGTTAAAGTGACATGCTGAGCGGAATTCAGGACATTGGGTCTGATTCTCCATCATGTTACACGGTTTTAAGCAATGTAGCTACATTGATGTAAATGGAACTACACAATACAAAACTGGAATAACATGATGATGCATCAGGCCTTTTGGCTTCAAACTGAGCATATCAGTCCCCTATTTATTTTAATCACCAATGCTTAGATTTTTTTTCCCTTTATCTCCTATTTCTGGAGGAGTGTTTGTGCAGTGTACTAACAGAAAACTGCCATCATTCATATTAATTTAGAGACAAATCCTGCATTCTCCGCTCAAGAAAAATGTCCATTGATGCTCTTTAGTTTTCAGTCCCCACCCATCCCGCAACCAAAGCAGTTGCTGGAGGGAGAACAAATAACTGAGACCGCCTAGAGATCCAACTGAGAGCCTAGAGATCATCTAGGAAGCAGAATAAAATGAGGATTTGGACAGAGCCAAAGGTACAGGGAGCACAACTGGCCAGATCTTCAGCTAGAGTAAAGCAGGGTAGTTGCAGCTTCAATGAAACTACATCAATTTATACAAGCTGCAAATTTGGTCCCATATTTCTGCTCATGCTGCTTCTCCTCAGATCTTTCCTATGATAATACAGCTGAAAGGGATGATCTGTTCTCTGTTCTACAGAGTCTCCTTCCTGGAACCTTCTTCCATCCAGTCTCTTATCTAAACATGTTTGTAGCTGAGTTCCTGCCCTGGTTATTTCCTCGCTGTCTGAATTATATTTATAAAGTGCTGGAAATGATCTTTATAAAACCTTACCTTTCCGTTCTCACCAGATAGCAGTTCTGAGTTTTATCCATTTACATAGACTTGCCTTCCCCTTACTCTGAATTTATTGTATGAGCCCTTTGAATCTTGTCTCAGTACTGAAGCTGCTCTGATTTGGATGTTAATTACAGTTTCTTTGTTGCAATTCAAAATCAATCGCCATGTTGATTCTTTTAGGTCTTGCTGTTGCTTCTGACTCCATGGACATCTGCTGAAGAGGAAATGTACAACATTTGTAACTAACAGGTTGGTTAAACATTCATTGCTTCTGACTGCCAGTGGATCTGAAACTCCTCTCACATTGATTTTACCCTGATCTGACTCACTGACTTTATTTGAATTATCCCATTTGAGACCAATGTAAGTGAGAGAAGAATCAGGCCCAGTGTGTGTCTATCATCTCAGCTCTGGTGTGTTCCATGGTCCCTCAACTGCTTGATATTGTTTCTTATCTATATGCTACCACTTAATCAACAGGTGCAAAGTCTTTGAGTTTCTACTTCAACTGTATGTCGATGACGTTCAACTGCTTTTTCCTCTTTTAAATTCTCTATCTCCAAGGTGCTATAAGTGCTGCTGGACTGATTCTCATTTATTCACTTTTGGAATATGGTACATTTAAATTCAAGTAAATGTTAGAAGGCAGATGGCAACCCCTATGAGTTCTGGGAGATATTTAATTATAATTCCAGGAGGCTAAATAACAACGCTGTTAAAGAATACAACTGAGTTTAAGGCCTTTTGGAGCCAAATCAGATGTATTAGGCTTGTATCCCTTTTACAGACAGTGGAATCTATGTTCTAGTTGGAAAAAATGCCTCACTCTTTATTCAAAAGCTTCTGATGGTGAGATACTTAGTCCATATCTTTATTGCTATTGGGTCATTAAAAAAAGAACAATAAAAATGCAAAATCCAACATAACCAATGTATAATTTCTGTCCATTCTAAATTCTGCATTTTACATGTTCATTGTATTTGGGCTTAGTAAAATATTACCTCTGGCCAAAATAATTAATAGTGATTTCCTTTTTGATAGAAGTCTGAAAAATCTTGGGAACACAAAAACATAGGCATTACCTATTAGTTGAGAACAGTCCAGGGAATAACATTTACATTACTTATTTGTAAAGCAGTTATTGATCTGGCTTATAGATCTTTGAGATGGTCCCTTTAAAACCTACATGGGCACTGAACCACGTGTTCTCTTGCCATACAACTTTCTTTCACTTTTCTTACTCAGCTCAGGAACTGTGGAATGTCTTCTAAGGGTTCTGGAAATACTGGTTCTGATTTTCCACTCCATTATTCCAGTTTTAAGTCACTCTGATTCCACTAACGTCAGTGGAGTTGCACAGCTGAAAAAACACTGCTATAATGGAATGGACAATCAGGGCCGTTAAATTCAGACCTTTTGCCATCTCACATCAGGTCCGCGATTTTCACTGCAAATCACTTTTGCTTTATTCCAAAAATACTTTGGAATATGTTGTTGTATTTGATTAATCAGATAACAAAAATTATGTTTATGTCAACATCAGTGAAAAAAGTCCCTCTTGTTAAGCCACTATACATGTATAGACCTATACTCTGAGCTTTGTGTTTTGAGAATTAGTGAGAACTGCAGCATATAAAATTACACATGTATTACACAGGCCTGATTTTTTTCTTTGGATACGAAGATGAAAGTTCTGAGCTATAGATGCCACAAGGAAGCGTGGCTAATAAAAATGCATGTGTGAGGGCCATAGCCAATGTTCTCGATGAAGGGAATTGTAGATTAAATAATATTTCCTCTTAGTAAATTAAAAAGAACATCCTTTTCTTATAAGTACAATGCAGGTTTATGACAACTGTCTGAATAGTTGATATTGCAATGGATTTTTTTATATTATACAGTACCTATCAAATATCATGAGTATTTTAGGACAGTATTACATCTTTTTTCTCCTTATCCTGTATCATGAAGCTGCTATGTACGAGGTTTACCACACAGTTGCTGATGGCCTCCCATTCCCAGCACTATAATCACTAAGAAGGAGGGATGTTTCTCCCATTTCAATTACATTTTCCTTCTCTTCTCTCCCTTTCTTATTAGAAACATAAACTCTCCCCAAGCTAAACTGTAGGAGGCCATTTAATCTGAAAAAAAAAAAGATATAAATCCCTACCTTTTTGTACAATGTATCTAGTGATTGTAAGCGTTGGGACTTGTGGGGTCTATTCCTGATTCTGTCACTGATTTGCTGTGTGAGCTTGGACAAATCACTTAACCTCCCTGGGCCCCTATTTGCCCTTGAACAGGATAGGGTTTATAATATTTCACACTAGAGGATTACGGTCTTGATCCTACAAGTTGCTGTGCATTTTAGCCCTGATGAGGCAAAGTATTTAAACATGTCCTCAACTTTAAGCATGCTAGCAGTCCCATTAACTAAAATGGAATTTAAGCACAATCTTGAGTGCTCTTGTAATGGCGACAGACCGCTTTGGATCAGGGTTGAAGTATTCCCTACCTTGTAGGACCTAGCCCATATTCATTAATGTTTTTAAGAGGACTCTGAGATCCTGACATGGGAAATGCTAGAGAAGTCCAAATCAAAACTTTTACTATGATCCCATATGCAGAAAAATACTGCTTTTATTAAAAGTGAGAGATTTGATATTTTATTTAAAATTAAGTTAAACAATCATAAAATAACATTTTCCTAATGTAAAGAAGATACAGTAAGTCAAAATAAGAAGGCTTCTAAATTGTTTTCCCCACAAGATTGTGTGTAAATCAGCAGGACAAGGCGCTAAGGTCTAGATTGTGCTTAACCCAGAGTGGAAGTGAAGGGGGCAGAGTGGAAGGGAAGAAAGGGGGCAAGAAGTTCCCCCTTTTGTGCTCCTTCACAAATTCCAAGAACAATCTCAGTTCTTGAGTACAAAATGTGTGAATTTTAGCATCAAGATCTAACCCTATTAGGGTTATAGGAAGGTAGAATATTAGACGTCCCGGGGTTAGGATGTATTATGTACTGTGTAATGGGGAATGTCAGCTGCCATTGGTATAACTTGTGACAATTTTTTTGTGTGGTTGGGGATCTTGATGATCTTTCAGGAATGAGGAACTCACAGGAAGTATTTGCATTAAAAAAAAAAAAACAACACAACACCCAAACTATAGCATGATTGCCAAAAGACTAATTGTTAAGTACTGGGAAAATGCTCGGAATATAGCTGAAAGGGAGAAAAAGCAAATGTGAACAGCAAATTAACAACTTATGGATAAATTTGGGGAAGTTAAAAATACACGGACTTGCTGTCTTGCCCTTTCCATTGAAAATTAGGATAATTCCTGTGCTCTGTGTTTGTGCACTCTGTGCTCTTCCATGTGTTTCCCCATTATCCTGTTTATATTCTTCCCATGTCCTCCTTTGAAATTATTAAAATGCTGAAATCATACAGGGAAAGGGAAGTTTGGAATGGTTGTCTCCTGAACCAGAGCAATAATTTCAGTGACACTGTTACTGAAGCACATATGCATTCCATGATGATACAGTGAAGAAACAGCTATCATATCCAGCCAAAGCTAATAAATATATCATTGAAAAATAAATTCACTTGTAGTGAATTATCTTGAAGTCTTTTGATTTTAAGAACACTTCAGGGGTCACATAAACAGCTTGTGACTCTTGTATTAAAATCACATAGGGCCAAATCCAACTCTCATTCAAGTTAACAGGATGTTTTCTGTTGACTTAAATGAGTGTTGGCTCAAGCCCATAATAAATTAGGCTATAAACAAATTAATGACAATGTGATTTATTATGGCTAATCAGCTGCAGCAGGGGAACTGTACGGCTCAAATTCAAGTCTAGGGAGGTATGTGAAGGAGAAGCTGTTTGTATGCATTTTTGTACTAACTATGATGGGTTTGATTCTCCAGTGTGCTATGTTCACTTTACACCACTCAGGCCACACAAAGTGAATGCACTACAGCTACAGATGCTCAGCAGGGGATCTGCCCTATTCTGAGGAACCCTGCCATGACATAAGAGGCAGTAGTAGAGGCAGCTAAGCCATCTCCTCTGCAGGCCCACCAAAGAGTTCTGGCATAAGGGGATGTGTCGGAGAGAGAGGATATGCAGAGCAGAACTTTCCTTTGCCAATCCTCTGCTGATATAAAGAACCAAGCAGTGAAAGATTAGGAAACAAAGGCGGCAAGGTGGAAATTTCTGCCTGTTCTCTAGAGTTGGGCCCTAATCTGAACCATTTATCGAAACCCCTATTCTTTCCTGGTGAAGTTAGAGATTTCAAGTAAAATGAGAGACCAATTTGATCCATCCCTGCTTTTGATTTTGCCCATCTTTCTTCTTTTATGAAGTCTATATATGCATTCTGTGAAAGATTTCTAAGGCCTTGTCTACACTACCACTTTGGTTGGCAAACCTTGTCAGTCAGGAGTTTGAATAAAACCCACCCGCACTGACCAACATAAGTTTCACAGAAAAAAGCAAGAGTGTGGCCAGTGCTATGGACGGTCTCCCACCAACATAGCTAACACGACTCGTTGGGGGTGGTTTCATTATGCCAGCAGGAGACAGCTCTCCTGCCAGCATAGAGCAGGTACACAGGCAACCTTACAGCAGTACAGCTGTGCTGCTGTGAGGTCCGTAGTGTAGACATAGCCTAATTCTGATAAGTACTGGAGAAATGGAGGGAATCATCATCTACGCATGTCAAACTATTTACAAAAAATAACTAATCGAATGCCACAATGCCTTAGTGAGACAGTATCATTGAAGGCTGGGCAAAACATAATTGAAGCTGGTGAATGAAACTGCCACTGTTCATTCAAGATGTTGGATCATACTAAAGAAGTTCTGTATTAAAATCACAAATGAGTTTGATTCCCCATAGTTTAAATTCCAAGCTATTACTAGTTAAGAGGTCTATTGGTTTTTGGTACTGTTTCTCTCCCTCTCTGTGTGAAACTTGCAAGCTGCTAATTGTGTTAGTACATCCTAAGACAGAGTCTGTTCTCTAAGCAATACTTTGTAACAACAGAAACAGCACACAGAGACTCCCTGCCCTTTTCTTGTATTTATCTCACTTTGTTAACAATTGTGATTAAAATAGAGATAGAGGATGTATGTGGATGGATGCTTGGTGTGAATAATAAATGAATGATCAGGAAGGTGCCAGCCTAAGAATCCAGTGTCCATCCGCTGAAGAAGGCGTCAAGTGGAAACAACCAGAGGACCCCCGGAGGGCAGACTGGAATCCACCCAACAGCCTCAAGAATGGGAGAACCAAAGAACAAGATAACATCTGGGAGCACAGAGCCGTCAGGAATGTGCCATCTGCTGATTGATTCAGCAACAGCATGATGAAGCAATTCCCATAGACTGGCATAGGAAGAAATTCCTATAAAAATGGACTCTAAAAAGTGAGAACTTTGGGGTCTGATTCTGCAAACTAACTTCCAGGAGCATCAGATGAGCATCTGACAAGGCCCTGCTCCCTCCTCATATCCAGGCCACATGGCCAGTGGCTTGGCATGAGTAACTCTAAGACTGGTAACTATGATAACAACCTCGTAGAACCTCTGTGTGTGTGTATATGAATGAATGTGTGACTAAATATGAAATTGAATGGAATGTTATAGCTATAACTAACTGCTTACTATGATTCTTTCTGTATTCACAATAAATGTGGCATTTTACTTTTCCCCTTTAATAAGATCCTGCTGGTTTTTATTTATTGGTATAACAAAGATACCTGTAAGAAACAGGCTCCTTTATAGCAGTCTCCACCTAAAGCAAAGGAAGATGCAAGTCTGCCCAGGAATTAGAATTATGTGGGTGGAGGGCTGCCATGGGTATTGTTTTGGATTAGGATGTGTAGAGAAAAAAACAGGCAGGCAGAGAAGGAAGTGCTAGACACAGCCAGGACAAGCTCCGTGTGGTGCTGGCAGAAATAGGCTTATGACTTCAAGCAAAGTCACTACCCCCTGTTTGGTTCCTCCTGTTTTCAGGGAGCCAGGACTCTGTACACTCTTTGTAAATCAGGAGGATTGCATCAAAAGGTACCAGCTCCATCCCCCATTTCTTCTCTTAACTGGACCAACATGCAAGACCTCCCAGTTTTTGTCTATCCAATCAGGCCAAAAGGAGTAACAGTATTTTTATCCCAATTGATCCCAGTCAAGGGAAGTTAAGGCCAAAATCCTTGTCTACAACTGAAAAAATGTGAAGTTCAGCAAGGAGAAAGGAGTCCCTCAATCCTAATGTTGTTCAGTGTTGCACAGGTCCTCCAGTGCAAGTTACAGCATCCCGAGGAGAAGCAGCATTAAAGGGCCATAGCAGCAGGAAGAATCAGACCCCATTGTATTATTGTTGTGTAGAAGAAAGAACATTCTCACCCTTTGTTTATGATATCTAATTAGGTCGAAGGTCTCCAGGGCAGGGACTGACTCTTACTATGTTTGTATAGGTCCTAAAACAGGGCATCTCTGACCTCAGTTGAAGCTTCTAACTCCTCCTAAGTATCTGTTAGGTGACACATTCATATCAGTGTTGCTCAGGACAGGTTATCCTTTCACTAGAGTTTCTGATGCTTAAATCCTCAATTTAAAAAGTTAGATGCTGAGTAGTGCAGTATTTTTTCCTGCCACATTTTGTGTGTTTTGTAAATCTCAGAAAAACATCTTTAAACAGCATGGTGAAGGACAAGTCCTAGCCTCAAAGGGGAAGGATAACGTTCATATGGAACTTAGAGCGAGACAAATATCCTCTACTGATAGTCTAAGGACTCTATTTTGTCAGAATTGTCTGTGCCGCCTCTAATATACAGTTCTCTTTTTCTCTCCCAGTTTATTGGAATGTTTCTTGTAAATTGGCGGTGAGAGAAGCTGTTAGCACCTGTAACTGTAGCCTGACTGTGCCCAAGATGTTTTTGAAAAAGAAATCTCTTTCACAGAGACTTTAGGGCAGAGGTGAGCAAACTACGGCCCATGGGCCACATCTGGCCCACAGAACTGTCCTGTCCAGCCCCTGAGCTCCTGGCCTGGGAGGCTAGCCCCTCCCCTGCTGTCCCCCCTCCCCTCCAGCCATGCTGCCACGCTCTGGGCAGCGGGGCAGCGCGCTCAAGCAGGGCAGTGTGTCTGGCTCCAGCCCAGCTCCCAGACATGCTGCTCTGAGCGGCATGGTAAGGAGGCTGGGGGGTTGGATAAGGGGCAGGGGGTTCTGGGGGGCAGTCAGGGAGCGGTTGGATAGGGAGTGGGGGCCAGGCTGTTTGGGGAGGCACAGCCTTCCCTGCAGTTCCGCACCCCAATGTAGCCCTTGGGCCAAAAAGTTTGCCCACGCTGCTTTAGGGTATGGTATCTGTTTTCTCCTCTTATTACATGTGACTTTTAAAATGATCTTTATACCCTTTTTAAGTTCAAGACTTTATAGGTAGGATAGTTTTATGCTTGGAAAAAATATTCATTACATTTGTGTGTGAGTGGAGATTAAATCTTTTGATTTCAAGCTTGTTGATTACACTTAAATGCATAAATAAAGTGTTTTAAAAAGGCACACTTTTAAAGCTAAACCAGATATCATTTTTCAGTATGCTGGAGGCAAATTAACTGCGGTATCAATGTAAATAAATCAAGGAATCATCTGCACACTCAGATATAGCATGACAACATTCTGTTGCTCAATGTTTTACATTCCGCCAAAACAGAGTTTTCAGACCATCTATGAAGATCATCTACCTGCCTCCTAGATATCATCCACCTTCGCTGAGGCTCATGTTATCATTCAGATCACATCATTGTATCATCACCTGTTTAAATGATACAGTGTGGATAAAAATTAAACATGTATTTTTATGGTTGTTACCAGTAGCAATGGGGATGCAGGACCACTGGGACCTCCATGTTTAGAAATAAATACGAACTAGTTATTAATATGTACTAACAGCAATTACTGTTCTCTTGGGTGTCAATGGGAGTTCTGCCATTGACTTCAGAGGGAAAAGAACCAGCCCCCACCCCACAAAGGCTATAAAAAGACTCAGATAAGATCCTGCACCTATACAAAAGAACTGTTATATTTCAGGGCCAGGAGCCTCAGCTGGTGTAAATTGTCATGAATGTATTACTACTAATAAAATTATCCAAAACATAGTACTTGGTGGTGATGGCGACCTCAACTACCCAGACATCTTGGGAAAATAATAGCACAGATTATCCAACAAGTCCTTGGAATACATTGGAGACAACATTTTATTACAAAAGGTGGAGAAAATGACTAGGGAACATGCAGTTATGAATTTGATTCTGACAAACAGGGAGAAACTAGCTGAAAATCTGAAGCTGGAAGGCAGCTTGCACGAAAGTGATCATGAAATGCTGGCATTTGTGAGTCTAAGGCAGAGGTGAAAGTAAGCCAGTACGGTATACCGGCAAGAGCCAGTGCGCCATACCGGGGTGGCCCAGCTTCCCCAGGTGGCAATTTAAAGGGCCTGGGGCTCAGCAGCTGGAGCCCCAGGCCCTTTAAATTGCCACCAGAGTCCCACTGCTGGAACCCTGGGGTAGTGGCAGCGGCCCCAGGCCCTTTAAATAGCCGTCGGAGCCCCGCCACCGCTACCCCAGGGCTCCGGGGGCTATTTAAAGGGCCCGGGGTGGTAGAGGCGGCCCAGCTTCCCCAGGTGGCAATTTAAAGGGGCTGGGGCTCCCAGCGCCCCCGGCTGCCACTGCTACCCCGGCGGGGAAGGGGAAGGGCACTTGCCGGTACAAGGTGGGCCGGGGCTGGCTCTGACCCCCCCATCCCCGCCCCTTCTGCCCGAGGCCCCGCCCCTTCCAGGGGTCAGAGCTGGCCCCAACCCAGCCCCCTACTGGTAAGTCCCTATTTCTACTTTCACCCCTGGTCTAAGGAATGGTAAGGAGGAAAATAAAGACAATGGACTTCAAGAAGGCAAACTTTAGCAAACTCAGAGAATTAGCAGGCATGATCCCATGGGAAGCAAGTCTAAGGTGGAAAAAAAGAGTTCAGAAGAGTTAGCAGATTTTTTTTTAGAGAGACATTATTAAGGGCAGAAGAACAAACTATACAATGAGTAGGAAAGATAGGAAGTATGATAAGAGGACACCCTGGCTTAACCAAGAGATTGTCAATTATCTGAAACTCAAGGAAGCATACAAGAAGTGGAAACTAGGTCAAATTACAAAGGATGAATATAAAAAAAAAATACCTCAAGCATGTAGGGGCAAAATGAGAAAGGCCAAGTCACAAAATGAGGTTAAACTAGCTAGGGATATACAGGGTGACAAGAAAGCATTTTACACATACAAGAGGACGACCAGGGACAAGGAGGAAAAACAATGACAGAAAACACAGCAATGGATAAAGTGTTAAATGCCTTATTTATTTCAGTTTTCACCAAAAAAGTTAGTGATTGTATGAGTAACCTAGTGAACATCAGGGTACAGTATATGGTGTATAAATAATATTATAAAGAGAATTTCTGGCTGCTGTACAACTGAAATTAATGTATTCTATATGGATATGTGAACCATCCATATACATGTAAGTTATGATACATTGTTCTCCAATCTGAAAGGAGATCATCTTTCTTTATCTAGGAAGAATAGCAAGTCCCTAAGGATCCTTCATAAAAGAATAAAGATGGGATCTGTCATAGATGAGTGAATTACTCACTACATTAGCAACAAAAAAAATATAGAAAAATATGTGTAAAGTTGATCTTGTACTCAGACACTGCCAAGTAACAGGCAGTGCCAGATAAAATGGCAGGCAGTATTTCCTTTTTTGTAAACAGTTTTCCTATAAATTTCAAAAGAAGTGTGAAATCAGTATGGGATGACAGCAGGAACCAGATCTTGATACGAAATAACCAGGAAAAAACAAACAGCTGTGACATTTATTTTCTAGAGTCTACTCAGATTGATTTCATAAACAGAGTAGTGAAAAATTATTATGGTTCTCTTCTGATTTGGATTCACCAATTTCTCAATGTAAACAATAGTTCTAATGTACTTTGTCATTTGGATTCATGCTAGTGACGTGCCTGCAAACTGCTCTGAATTTCAGGCGTGAGGAGCTACTGTAGCCAAAAAAAAAAAAAAAAAAGATGCTTTAACAATCCATCCTCATATGTAAACTGCCTCAGAAGAAAATTGAAAAATTGGAAAGGATTCTGAAAGCAGCTACAAGAATGATTCAAGGTCTGAAAAACATGTTTTATAGTGAGAGATGAGTGAAGCTGGATCTATTAGATTATCCAATAGAAGGTTAAGAGATTACTTGGTCAATGTCTGGAAGCACCTAAATGGGAAAGATAGTTTTGATAGTAGACAGCTTTTTCATCTAGAAGGAATGGGCATGAGATACAATGGTTGGAAGCTGGAGATAGACAAATTCAGATTAGAAATAAGGTGTACATTTTTAACAGTGAGGGTAATTAACAATTGCCATTTACCAAGGGATGTGGTGGATTCTCCATTTTTGAAGTCTTTAAATGAAGTTTGGATTATTTCTAGAAGATATGCTATAACTGGAAAAAGAAGTTATAGGCTTCATGCAGGAATTACTTGGTGAGGTTCTGTGCAAGAGGTCCAACTAGATGATTATAAAGGTCCCTCCTGGCTTTAAAGACTACAAATTGATGAACCCATTGCAGTATGCAAAAAAAAAAAAGTTAATTAAAAGAACATAAGAATCTTAGGGTGTTCCTCTACAGTTTTACATTTTTTAAGTATCCACATTGCCAAAAATTATAATCAATAATAAAGAAAAATATAGACATATGCCTGGACTTTGCAAATCTTTATGCATGTGAGTAACTTTATGCAGGTGAATAGCCCCACTGAATTCAGTGGACCTTGTTTGGTCAAGTTAAGGAGATACAGGAAAGAATACAAGCAAAAAAAAGTCTTAATTTATTTTTTATTTTGCTCTACATAAAAGAATGCAGATTCATCCCAGAATATAAAGTTGCTCTGTGGGAACTATTAGTCACACAACTTAGAAATCTGTTGTTAGATTTTGAGCACTGGCTAGAAACAAAGCAGCAAATTATTCTCAGCATTGCAGAACATTGTTCTTACAAGGACTTGTCAGATATTTTCTTGAAACTGAAAAGCAGAGAGTTATTTACTCCTTCAAGCTGCATGGCTCAACCCAGTTAGATGATGCAAAATGATGGATTCAAAGCCATGCAACAACATTAACAGGGTGGAGCCAGCTACGTTTATTTATTTAATTTGTTAGAATATTTTCTGTGTGACAGCACTGACTTTTCTGGTTGATGCAATTTAGGGAAACATGCTGAAGGAACTGAACAGAAAATAGTCCCACCACATGTAAATATGAGAATCACAAAAGATAAGGGGGAACCAATATTCAAAATGTAGATACCAGTTGTTTACTTGGCCACATGGTCTTGATAGGACTTGTACACATGTGATCAATTACAGGAATATGATCAGCAGCACAATCTTACATATATGATCAAGATTCAAGACAAGCACATTTTTTCAAATGTTTATTAAACAACATTTTGTTGATCAAAACAATTTGTTAATTTGGATCAAATTCAGTTAATAGGTTTGTCTGAAAACAATGTTTTTTTAAATAGTCAAAATAGTTTCATTTTTGACATCTTCTAACTGAAATATTGAATTTCTAAATTTAACTAGCTTTTTTTGTTTAAATGTCCAAGGGTAAAACACTGAAAACCGATATGAATTGTTTCATTTCATATAAAAAAATACTTCATTTGACTCAAAATGAAACATTCAGGCTTTTCATTTTAGCAAGAAAAGCCACACACACAAAAATTACATTTCAGGTTGAACTGAAACTAAATTGTTTTGGGATTTTTTGATTTGGCCATTCAGACAGAAACTTAATTATTCACTGCACTCTAATCAACTGCCAGCCTATGATTAGCAGCATGAAAGTAATAAGCAGAAATGTGCATGTGTTTTCAGCAATACTCACATTTACTGAGGTAAAAACAAGGCTATCTAAAATTAAAACCCCATATCTCAGTGATGTGGAATTTTAATGGGAGGAGGGCTCAGAATCCAACCCCCAGTTTCATAGCTGGCTACCCTGAGGCAGACCAAGACTCTGAATTTTGAGATGTTTAACAGCCAGCTCTGAGTCTGAATTTTGCTCCTTGGGATCAACTCTAGGAAAGATGAAATATAAACTGCCTGTTGTAATGATTAGAGCTGGTTAGGGAATGGTTTTCTTGTACTGGGAAAATTTGAGACTTCTAAACTTTTAGACTAAAGTGGGATATTTTGACTATGTTGTAACTTTTTTCCATTTTTTTTCCCCCAAAATGAGAAATTAGTCAAAACCATTTCCTGTGAACAGTTACAATTGTGAAAAAAATCAGTCCAAAAATTCCCAGTCAGCTCTAGTAATGATCCATTTAAGGCAACTAGAGGTTACAGTAAGGCAATTCGGGTTGCTTAATTCAAGGGGTCATCTTTGTGGCAGGGAAGCTGTACGTTTCTAAATCTCTAAGTGGATGTCAACATTGCAGCTGGGGGTGAACCTCCCAGCCTGGGTAGACAGACTCATGCTAACAGGGCTCAAACTAACGTGCTAAAAATAGCAGTGTGGATAGCACCAGCAGAGACTCAGGATAGCTGCCTGAGGTTGGACCCAGGGTTTAGAGTAGGTCTGAGCTTGAGATGGCTAGACTGAGACTCAGCCAGTGCTACAGCATTGACAACTATTTTCAGCGTCCTAGAGTGAGCTCCACTGACACAAATTTGTCTGTTCAAACTGGGATGCTCACACCCAGGTGCAGCATAGATATACTGTTTGCAGCTCAGTACTGGAACTTCTTTTTGTGAGAGTGTCTTCCTACCTCGGTCTGATCCACAGCCCACTGACATCAGTTGAATGGCTGTCATTGACTCCCATCATCTACAACAAGAATTATATGCATGCTATTATCCGAGGGAAGCACATGGTAATAATTCTTTAAAAGTTATGTTTGTGGTTAAATAAAATATAATTATCTGATAAGACATTGGAGTGTCAGCCAATCTACCCAAAACAGAACAAGACTAATAGAAGCTAATTTCATTACTTTGAAAGCAACATTTTCTGGCTTCAGATCACAGGAAGATGCAGAATTTTGTTCAGAATTTTCAATTTTTTGGTGCAGAATTCCCTCAGGAGCATTGAACAACACTGAGAGTAATGGAGTCTCTATCACAGTTGGGGTCTTTAGGCACTGAAGTACTGAAAAATTAAAACTGATTTCAGTTTGAAGTCATCATATCCATTCAGGAGCTTGATGATGCACACTGATCCCATCACTATTCTCTCCAATCCCCAGACTAATCCTGGATTTCTCAGAAATCATTTTCCAATTCTGTCCTTTATTCTACACTGAGGTCTCGTCTTATAAGGTAGTAATTTTCTTTATTTTTAGTCCTTCCTGGAAATTTCACTGTTTTAATTAAAGCCAACTCTGTCTACCATACAGAAAGTAAAATGTTTGATGGTACCACTGCAGGTTCTCCTTGTTATTTTAAAAAAATGCAGGCGCAACAGCAGGGAATACAGTTAGAGGCAGGACACGCCTGGCAGAAAACAACAGTTCAGCCAGAAGAAAAGGAAGCAGTCAATCCTCTGCTGCTCCTGCATGTTCAAACTCAGACACAAAATCCAAAGTTCGCTATTGCTGGCTTCCAGTAAAACAAAGACTTGTCTTCAAAACAGGTGCAGAACATGAGAGCACATCACTAAGTATTATCTGGAGGTCTGCCAGAGTCATTTCCTGTGCATCATCTATGACCTCAAAAAAAAAAAGGGGGGGGGGGAGGAATATTTATTGACCTTGATGCTGACCACTCCCATTTACCACAGAAGGTGAAGATGGGCAGAGACACCATTTAGGATTCCACTTTAAATGGGGCATTCTGCTCTAGAGCCCGTGGAGTAAATTCACTCCTTATTAGAGCATGGACTTGTTCCAGCCTGAAACAGGGTGCATGATCAAAGGTGACAAAGTCTGCCATAGCAGGCTGTGGTTATGCAAGGTGGCCTCACTCTAGTTGTCAACTGACCCTCAGACTGGCAGGGCAGTAAATGGTGGATTCCCCAAGTAAGGGGAATGGCTAAAGTAGACAAGGGGATGCTCTTATTCAGCACATGTTTACCGCACCCTCATCTTGGCTGGGCTTCCATGGAATGCTTAGTGAAAATTGCCACTGTCCTCCAAGTGGGAGGGTGATTATGAAAACATTGCCTGTGTTCCCCCCAGAGGTGAATCCACCTTGGGGCACAGGGACTATCACTGGCGCAGAGAATTGAAAAATGAACCTTCTGTGCCAACAGAGGTGAATCTGACCCTTTAGCTTTAGCCATCAGCACCCGTAGTGATAAATGGTGCAAGAGAATATAAAGAGAGCCTGAACACATGTAACAATGATTCCTAGTAATAACTGACAGAATCTGTGGCCCCGAACTGCGTAGAATTCTGATGACTTAGTGAAATTTCAAACTAAAAAATAATTTACAGTAACTCAGAAGTGAGGTCTTCCTCGTTTCTGGTTCCTCACCTCTTACTGGAAAATCCAATTCTAAAGGCATAAAGAGACAAATCTGGTAGTCCTTACTACTCAGGCAAAACTCTCACTGAAGGTACCTGGAGTTTGACTGAAGGCCCAGTCCTACTCCAGTTGAAGTGAATGGAAGTTTTGGCTGAGTAAGCACTGAGGACTTTATCATTCCCCAGATGAAGTCAGCAGGAATCTTTCTATTGGCTTCAAGTGGCAGGAAAACTGGATTTTGAGTTAGAATTGCAGGATTTGGGTTTAAGTGCAGTATCTGGGGCGAACTACTATTAAACCTAAAGCTGTGATCCATTTACATTTTGACTCCATTTTAGTTTCCATAAAACTGACGTCGAGTGAACATGGGGACAATTAAATTTGACTTTTATGGAGCAAAATTAATGTGTTAAAAATTAATATAATCCCCAGGCTGCTGTACATATTTAGGTCACTGGCAATGCAGTTTCCTAAATCTTTCTTAGCTCCAGCAAAAAGCTTTTTAAAAGAAATATTATGGGGAAAGAAAACACAAAGTGCGAATTTTACTCACCATACAGTGAGGACGGTGAATTTAGGCATCCATCATTTATAGAGGACGGTGAATTTAGGCATCCATCTCTATGTATCATGGGATATCTGTAGTCAGGCACTTCCTTCTGTGCTGCACTGAACTTAATCATGAATGACCAAGGTGGACTGAGCTAGAAAGGACTTTGTTAAACCTCTTTCTGTGGCTGCAGTGCTAGGATGGCAGCTCTGTAGCAACAATTTATTAAAGGATCTCAATACACATCACAAATATTAATGAGTTCTTAATTATTGTTATTCATAAATCACCAGTGTGCTAGGCACTGTGCACTTAAGCATGTGCTTAGTTTCAAAGCTGGTGAAGTCGATAGGAGCACTCAATACTTACAGTTATGCACATGCTTAAGTGGTTTGCTGAATCCTGATCTAAGTAAGCCTGACATTGCCTAGGTACCATGGTGAGATGTGCCTCAATTGCTTAAAATAGACAACATTTCCTTCAACGTTAAGTATTATTATCCCAATTTTGCAGATGGGAAAATTAAAGCCACAGAAAAAATTAAGTGATTTATCTCCTTTCATACGACAAGTCTGTGGCAGAGCCAGGAAGAGAAGCTGTATCAGTCCTATGTTTTAGCCACAAGTTCATCCGATGAAGTGAGCTGTAGCTGTAGCTCACGAAAGCTTATGCTCAAACAAATTTGTTAGTTCTAATGAGATTCATTCCCTTATGCCATCTGGTGGATTCTACTAACCAATGTAGAGACATTTCAAATTACCTCATAACTTAGTATGGTTTGATATGTTGACCCTCAAATTTGGGAGTTTAGAATTTTTTCCTAATGAAAAAGCATATAATTTATCTCCAGCAATATGTTGCTGGTGTCATATTTGTAAAGACACATTTTCTAAAGGATAAGGTGCCATTGCTAATACGTGGCTAATATGTTTTTCATTATTCACTGGCTTCTTTAAGAAATTTTCTACCAGTCAAATTCTGTCATTAACCTTTAAAGTTACGTTATTTGTTTCAAGTGATATTTGAAGCATTAATAATACAATGATCCTAAAGCCAGTCTTCTAAATGATACATATTTCCCTTTAATATAATTGCAGCTTAGTTTGCTGAGTAGGTTTAATTTAAGCAATATATTTAAGAGATGCCCTCATTACACAGGATATAAATTATAGATAATCAGGAAATTTAAAGATAATTTTAGAGTACACAAGCAACATAAACAAAGGGTGCACGGCTCTAGCGTTTTGTTAACAGAACTCTAGCATGGATTCTTTTTGTTTCATTATTGCATATTTATTGGGCAGGCAATAAAAAAAAGTGTTTGTAACAGTACCCCACAGCACTTTACAATATTATCTAAAAATGTGCTATGTGCTGTACAGCTATAAAGCAAGAAACAGTTACTGTCTTTAAGAGTTTACACAAAAGAACAGACCAAGCCATAGTAACCAGAGGCTAAACTGAAAATATGAGCAGCTGATTTTCAACTCATTAGTCCTGAGGTCCATGGAGTTATTTCTGATTTACACATTAAGTGAGAGGAAAAACAGAGCCTCGGGCACTGCAGTGTTTGGGGCCATACAAGTAACTAGATTAGATTAGAATGGATTAAATTAGATAGGTAAACTGACTCCACATCTTCCCTTAGATCTTGAATTTGTGCAACAAATTTTGTATCAAGGAGCACAGAAAAGTCCCTGGTTCTAAAAGACAAAGTTAAATGACAATGCAAACAGCAGCCACTGCTCAAAGGATTGCACGTGTGAGATGCACAACATAAAACAATTGGACTGGAAAGTTATACATGTATATGATAAATAAGAGAAAATATTAATTTTAAAAGTTGCTATTTGAAAATGTTCCTTGACTTTCCCTTTTCTGAAAAAGTCATTTTAGATTAAATAGCAATACTCTGACCCTTTTAAAAAGAAAAAAGAAAAGGAGTATTTGTGGCACCTTAGAGACTAACCAATTTATTTGAGCATGAGCTTTCGTGAGCTACAGCTCACTTCATCGGATGCATACTGTGGAAATTGCAGCAGACATTATTATATACACAGACACCATGAAACAATACCTCCTCCCACCCCACTCTCCTGCTGGTAATAGCTTATCTAAAGTGATCATCAAGTTGGGCCATTTCCAGCACAAATCCAGGTTCTCACCCTCCGCGCCCCCCCCCCCCCACACACACAAACTCACTCTCCTGCTGGTAATAGCCTATCCAAAGTGACCACTCTCCTTACAACGTGCATGAAAATCAAGGTGGGCCATTTCCAGCACAAATCCAGGTTCTCACCCTTCCCCCCCCCCACAAACTCACTCTCCACAGTATGCATCCGATGAAGTGAGCTGTAGCTCACGAAAGCTCATGCTCAAATAAATTGGTTAGTCTCTAAGGTGCCACAAGTACTCCTTTTCTTTTTGCGAATACAGAATAACATGGCTGTTACTCTGAAACCTTTAAAAAGAAAAAAACTATATATTAAATATTACCAAGTGAAGTGACAGCTCTTATGTTCAGAGGTAGACTGAGGCCTTGTCTACACTACAGGGGAAATTCGATCTAAGCTACGCAATTCGAGTTACATGAATAGCGTAACTCAAATCGACGTAGCTTAGATCTACTTACTGTGGGGTCCGCTGATGCATCGATTGCCGCTCGTTGATCCCTCAGTAAGTGTAGACAAGACCTTAGGAAGCAATTTAAACTACATTCAAAGTATGGGACTGAGAACGTGTTACAAGAAGACGAGGGCTCATGTTTGACTTTGACAGTGGCAAAATGCTGCTAGTTGTTCACAAGTTGTCTGCCATTTTGTCGGAGATAGCAAAAGAACACTCTAAATGTAACCATACATTAGTTCTCTCTGGCTTTGGGTCTGACCCACCAAAACCAATCTTGTAGAACAGGTTGAAATCCAGGGATAAAAATTTGAATCTTGTCTTCTGCAGTTTGAAAGGGTTTGGCTCCCAGGTTCCAGTTTTGAGTTCCTGGTTTATGGCGTTGGGTTTGCGTGCAGTTTCATATACCCATCTCTTGTAGTATGGTTATTTTGTCATCATTTATCCATTTTGGGAATTGAAAATTTCGTTACATATGTGACCTGATTCTCCCCTTGCTATTCCCCTGTTTCCAAAGTATTGACTTCAATTACATTAACTCTTGATTTACACCACTTTGAAAGGAGAATCAGATCAATGCTGTCTGTGTAGGGATTGTGGGCCAGATTGTCACTGGCCCTTGTGTCGGATCTCCACTTATGCTGCCTGCACGAACACTGATCACAGTAATAGCCCCTGTGGATCAAATTACTCAGGAGCAGAGGAGGACTGGTGCCATGGCCCCGAGCCTCTCTGTCCAACCCATAGAGGAAGACTGCTCCCTTCAGTGTGCCACTTTATGCCATCTGCCAACCAGACAGGGACACCAAGTCCATCCTGTTCTCCTGTACTGATCAATGCCAGGAGGGGGCACAATCTTGAGGCACAATCCTGCCAAGCCTGTACAGTGCCAACCCCTACACATGTCTCTATCTGAATGGCACAATCTAGCTCTTTCTGCAGAGAGAATGTGTGTTCGGAAGGGGGAACAGTAAAACCCATTAAAGGGTTAATGTATTTCAGCCATTACCACAATTATTTCTTATCCTACATAATGGGGAAAACTCCAGCTGCAATCCTGCAAAGTGTAATGTGTGGACAGATTACTGTGCCCATGTAGTCATGTAGACTTTGAAGTTAATGGGACTTTGCATGGGAACAACAATCTGCCAGTACATCACATATTGCAAGATCAGGGCCTATAATATCTCAAATTATGTGGTAACTGTATAATTGACTTATAAACACTGTGTGCCACTAAATTTTTATTAGTGGTAAGTAAAGCTATGTGTTCATTTCCAACTAGTGGGAATGAAATCTCTGTGGCACCCAACCCCACAGCATAGTTTAAATATACACATTGATGATTACCCATCCTACATATATACACACACTTTTCTCCTGCTTCCCCCCCCGCCCTTGGAAATATATTAGTTACTATATAAATTATAGATTTACACAGAAGGTTTGTCCATACTAATGCTATGTATCTAGGTTCTTATACAATACTCATCACCAGTAGAATTTGAACACCTTGTGATGGTCACCAGAGAGGTCATTTACATCTGTGTGTGTGTGTATTTATTTATTTCAAATGATAACGAGAGAAATAAGTTACGCACATTTTCCGTAGAGTTCAGTTATGTTGTAGTGAAAACTAATGGCAACTTTCTCTACTTAAAAAAAGTTAGTTTAATCTCTGGCCTTTGCATAAAGAAATATCTGTATAAACAAAATGGCTGACAGTCTGATCCTCGAAGATACTGAATACTAGAACTGGGTGAAAAGAAAAGAAGTAATTGTGGCACCTTAGGAGACTAATAAACTCTTTTTCTTTTTGCGGATACAGACTAACACGGATGCTATTCTGAGAACTGGGTGACTTTTGACTGTAACTTTGGATTTTCAAAGTTTTCAGTTGATTATGCTGAAGTGCTTTGGTTAATAAACAACAACTAATAAATACACCTAAATAAATCCCCCCAAATTTGAAGATTTCAGTTTTTCATTTTGAAAAGATTTTTTATTTTGAAATTTTCTTTAATTTCAATTTTAAATTCAAAATATTAAATACTCAAAATAAAAAAAAAGGTTTTGACTAGAAACAATTTTTCTCAACTTTTTGATTTGCCACAGATCTTCAGGCAGGGGGGAGTTTTGATTTGACCCGAAATGTTTTCTCTCCACAATTGCTTGTGAACGAAAAAAATCCATTATTTGCCCAACTTCACTGGAGATATGGCAGTTTATACCAGCTGACAATCTACTCTTAGATTTCAATGGGAGTTGAGGATGATCAGTAGCTTTTAAGAGGTGCTTAGCATCCTGCAATATTGGACTTGAAGTAAGAAGTGTTGTATATAGTTTCTAAAGATTTGGGGACACCACATAGTTAGGTCTGATCCTGGGAACTGTTATGCACCCTTTAAACATTAAACTCAGTCAACGGTTGCAATATCAAGACTTCAGCTTCTGCAGCCTTTGGTGCAGCGATTGTGTCTCTCTCGGTGTTTTGAAAACACCTACAATTTATGCCAATAGTGCACATGCTGATATATAAGGAGTACTTGTGGCACCTTAGAGACTAACCAATTTATTTGAGCATAAGCTTTCGTGAGCTACAGCTCACTTCATCGGATGCATACTGTGGAAAGTGTAGAAGATCTTTTTATACACACAAAGCATGAAAAAAATACCTCCCCCCACCCCACTCTCCTGCAGGTAATAGATTATCTAAAGTGATCACTCTCCTTACAATGTGCATAATAATCAAGGTGGGCCATTTCCAGCACAAATCCAGGGTTTAACAAGAATGTCTTGGGGGGGGGGGTAGGAAAAAACAAGGGGAAATAGGTTACCTTGCATAATGACTTAGCCATTCCCAGTCTCTAGTCAAGCCTAAGTTAATTGTATCCAATTTGCAAATGAATTCCAATTCAATAGTTTCTCGCTGGAGTCTGGATTTGAAGTTTTTTTGTTGTAATATCGCATATTTCATGTCTGTAATCGCATGACCAGAGAAATTGAAGTGTTCTCCGACTGGTTTATGAATGTTATAATTCTTGACATCTGATTTGTGTCCATTTATTCTTTTACGTAGAGACTGTCCAGTTTGACCAATGTACATGGCAGAGGGGCATTGCTGGCACATGATGGCATATATCACATTGGTAGATGTGCAGGTGAACGAGCCTCTGATAGTGTGGCTGATGTGATTAGGCCCTGTGATGGTGTCCCCTGAATAGATATGTGGGCACAGTTGGCAACGGGCTTTGTTGCAAGGATAGGTTCCTGGGTTAGTGGTTCTGTTGTGTGGTGTGTGGTTGCTGGTGAGTATTTGCTTCAGGTTGGGGGGCTGTCTGTAGGCAAGGACTGACCTGTTTCCCAGGATTTGTGAGAGTGTTGGGTCATCCTTCAGCATAGGTTGTAGATCCTTAATAATGCGTTGGAGGGGTTTTAGTTGGGGGCTGAAGGTGACGGCTAGTGGCGTTCTGTTATTTTCTTTGTTAGGCCTGTCCTGTAGTAGGTGACTTCTGGTAACTCTTCTGGCTCTATCAATCTGTTTCTTCACTTCCGCAGGTGGGTACTGTAGTTGTAAGAATGCTTGATAGAGCTCTTGTAGGTGTTGGTCTCTGTCTGAGGGGTTGGAGCAAATGCGGTTATATCGCAGAGCTTGGCTGTAGACGATGGATCGTGTGGTGTGGTCAGGGTGAAAGCTGGAGGCATGTAGGTAGGAATAGCGGTCAGTAGGTTTCCGGTATAGGGTGGTGTTTATGTGACCATTGTTTATTAGCACTGTAGTGTCCAGGAAGTGGATCTCTTGTGTGGACTGGACCAGGCTGAGGTTGATGGTGGGATGGAAATTGTTGAAATCATGGTGGAATTCCTCAAGGGCTTCGGTGTTTGGGGGTGGGGGGGTGGGGGGGGTGAGAAAACCTGGATTTGTGCTGGAAATGGCCCAACTTGATTATCATACACATTGTAAGGAGAGTGATCACTTTAGATAAGCTATTGCCAGCAGGAGAGTGGGGTGGGGGGAGGTATTTTTTCATGCTTTGTGTGTCTAAAAGATCTTCTACACTTTCCACAGTATGCATCTGATGAAGTGAGCTGTAGCTCACGAAAGCTTATGCTCAAATAAATTGGTTAGTCTCTAAGGTGCCACAAGTACTCCTTTTCTTTTTGCAAATACAGACTAACACGGCTGTTACTCTGAATGCTGATATATGGACGTCACTAGCTTTCAACAGTCCATCTGGTAGTGAAGATTCATGAATCACGGGCCCATGCATTCAGATCCTTGTGAATGCAGATGTCTGTGCTAGCAGATCGGATTGCAAGATTGATGCTTAAATAGGATTTAACTTCCTGATCTATTAACAGGAAGGACTTTATGCCATGTTTACTATCAGTAAGAAGTGAATTTCTCCAGGGTTTGAGGTTAGATTTGATTACAATAAGCACCCAGAGTCTTTGATGCTTCTGAATTATCTGACCATATCGGGAGTTTCCTTGCCACATTCCTTCATTCCCCATGTAATATCTTGATCCTCCTCCTACCTACTGTGCTGTCTTGTGAGGGACATGGTGAGGCAAGTCATTGTCCCATCTGGTAGGTCTGCTTCTTCTGCAAGGTGATTCTGTTTTTACACTAGTGTTGCTCCATTTATTTCATTGGAATAATTGACCTAGCTAGTACCTTTTCCTGTGAGCAAAACTCCCCAAGAATATAAATACCATCCATCTAGACAGAAAAAACAAACACTTATCAAAACATGCCATTAAATGTCTGCAAACTTGCTGAATGTTATTTGAATGATGGGTTGTCTGCAGTATCCTTATATCTAACAAAGTGCTCATTCCTTACTATAACATATGTAGGAACGGAAGCAGCAGGCAAAAAAATAACCTTGTGTTCATTCAAAGGTTAAAGCCCTCTTGTACCTGGCATTAGCAGTTGCATTGATAAGGAAACCTCATAGTAGTTGGCAGTTCAGATTAATATCTTTGAAGCTTAGCTGAACTTCTTTGGTCAAGTAACAGGCTGGATACCTAGAGAACAGGTTCTCATGACATTTCTTATACTTGCACTAGCTGGTTTCAGGTAGTTAATCAATACAATGGTCTCAGTTAAACATGGAAAAATTATTTACTTTAATGACTGTGTAACAACTTTAAAACAGGTCAGATCTTCTTTAGTTCTTTTCTCCTTCCCCATCAAGGAAAAAGTATTTTCTAATTCAGGCTCGGTTTTTTATTTGCTGGCTAGCTTTTCTCCTTTTCCCTCCGAGCGTGGGGACACTGAAATGGCTGTTTCTTATTGCTCTGTGTGTGAGAGCATGATCTGGCTACCCTGGTAATGGGCGCAGTATAAGAACCTGAATGGACTAGAACTCTAGTATGTATGGGGAGAAGGGAACACAACAGTACTCCTCTCACTCTTGCATAATGATGCAGGCTCCACCACAAGCAGAAAGAGAGGTGAAATACATCAAGGGCATGTTTACTGCAAATTATTCACTAAATCAAGATGAGAAATCCTTGTGTGTCACTGCCTTTCAGAAATGCGTGATTATATATAAATGAGTCTTCCAGTCTTGGAACAGAAATCAGCAAACATGAACTTTTTTCCTATAAAAACCCATCGCCCAGAACTGAACCTGCATCTTTTTTGTTGTTGGTTTGTGTCTAATATGTTCCGTTAATTTTATCCTCTTTACCTTCAATATTTTTCTCCACCAATGAGTTTGCACTTCCAGATTGTAATTAGGACCAGAAGTAGGACTACTGAAACGCCTTACAGAAGGCCATTCTCATCATAAATCTGGCCTGATGGGAAGCAGGAAATACTGGAGTATAAGATCCGATTCTATGATATTTCCAGCCAAATTTAGCAGTCGCAGCTAGATCATAGTTCAGAAAATAATCCCAATGCTTGTAGAGTTTGGATCGGGGGGTTTGCTTCAGGCTCCTCATTTAAATGATTCAGAAGAGGTGAAAGCAGAAAAAAAAAGGATGTTTTAGATGCTCTTTACTAGGAAGCTGGATGTCTTAGGGGAATGGCAATGAGATACAAAGACCTTCACCTCTTGGTTCTTACTCATTTTAATGTAGATGTGCCTGAAATTTGATCAAAAGTTGCTATGATGAAGTATGACCTATGTAAATGAGTTGGTGGTGTCAATCAGCTACTTATACTCATCATCATATAGAAAACACTACTAGAAAACCGCTAGTTGCGGCATGGAGGCCAAAGATGGTGTGGAAAACTGACTATGTTATCTATATCATTCTCTATGTATATCCTCCCAATGCTTTCTTAGAGGTGGTCCCTTCCGTCATACTGGCACTCCTGTTTGTACTTCTGCTTCCAGTGATGTATTTGTCCTGTGGGTACTTACCAATTGAAATTGTAAATCTGGTGCCCCACAACCCACCCACGTACACATACAAATATCTATGAAAACTCTGAAGCAGCTTTGGAATTTATGCTCTGTGTTAAGTTAATAGGTATAGAATTTGGAGGCAGAGCGAGGGTTAAATTTGCAGCAGATCTCCCCTTCCATTTTGTATCAGCCAATTTATTCCAAGAAGCAGCTTGAAGTCCATGATTAACAATCCAAAAATACTAGGTGTGTGTCTCAGTAACACTTAGACCATGAATTAAAAAAACAATTACATAACCTACATGAAAAATAATATGATATATACTAGCCCATTACTGATGCTTTCAGGGGGATATAAACCACCAAACAGTAATCTAAATGAAAATGCCAAAGTAATGACAAGGTCTAACTTTTCTGGCGCATAATCAAATGCTTCCAAATACTTATTTACTGCATGTAACGATTTGTAAATAAGATTAGAGGGAGTTGTGCAGAGCTAATACATTTTTTCAAAGTTTAATTTACAAAACCCTTTTTAAAAAACTCTAAGCAGAGTTAGACCACAAGCAGATCAGGATTGAGCTCATTTAAAACCTTTTAAAATCTACTGCATGTAAACAGAAAAGAGAAAAATGGCACTATTTGAGGAAAGATTAGAAAAGTTGATGGAATCCAGTTGAGAACAAAATCATAATTAAATCCAGTGTTTGTAACATATATGAAATCCTTCAGTGATTCAGAAGGCAAATATAGGGAACGGTCATTGCCAAACCTGATCGGACCAAAATCCCACCTAGCCCACTATCCTATCTCTGAAAATAGTAGGTACCAACTGCTTCAAAGAAAGGCGCAAGAAAGAACATAGCGGACAATTGTGGAATAACCTGTCATTAGGGGATGTTCCTTCCCAAATCCCATCAGGTTGGTTAATGCCCTGCAGCAGGAAGGTTTATCTGCCTTCTAAAATATTTTTATGCATTTATATATTGAATTCTGGGTAATGTAATGGCAGATGTTCACAGGTGCATGTTGACTGTCAGTTATTAAATACAATGTTTTAATGTTTCATAGCTACACTTTAGTAACTAAGGCTGGAATTGTCAGTGGAGCCCATGAGAACCAGGTGTCCAAATCCAGTTGAAATTCAATGGGATATGGATGCCTAATTGCCTTCAGCTTCCTTTAAAATCCCAGCCAGGGGTCATGCAGGGACACACCCAAACAGAGGCTTTGGCAGGATTGTTGCCTAATTTGTTATTTTACAGCCAATTAATACAGAAATCTAGAATACCAAGATGCAAGAATAATACCCTTATTAAAAGGACCTTGCTATTCTTTGGCCATGGTTCAAGCCACCACAGATTACAATCGGTTTACAATTAAAACATTTCATTTCAATTTTGACCCTTTTTTAAAATTTATTTTTATGATAATTACCTGATATTTCACAACAGGTATTTTGAATGAGAAAAAGGTTTTTTTTAGTTTAAAAAAGGTCACAATGAAACATTTTGCCGGTCTCAAAACTTTTCTCCAAAAAATTTGAGAGTTGAAAAATTCATCAAAATTGACCCTTGTCCACAAGCTGAATAGGTATTGATGAATCAGTTTTTCAACCCTCATCCTGCCAAAATAGTTTCTTTGGAAAATTCCCAACCAGCTGTAATTACAATTGTGCTAAATGCAGTATTTCAGGCAATCACCGCAGAATGATTTTTTTTAAATAAAGGTTATTGAAAATACCTTTTGAATTAATAAATATTTTAAAAGTCTGTAACATTCATAGGTAACATTGTAGAAGGCTCACTCACCACCTGGTGTGCCTCCTCATGGCTAGGAGTGGCATCGCAGCCCTTCTGTCTTTATTGCTCCCTGCAGGCAGCTACTTGGGCCACTTGGTGGTCTGTTCCACTTTGTGATTCAGCCCTCTGGTCAGAATGGCTAGAGCCTTCCCCTTCCAGGGGGACAGTCTCATTGACTGTCACTTAGGTTCCTAAATCAATTAGGAATTACAACACTGCATGCAGAAACACTTTTTAAAATCTGGGTCTTGGTGACCACATAGCAGGCTTTTGGTTCCAATCTGGGTTTAGTAGTCCTTGCCCCTTTACTTCTGAGGCTTACACTGACCCACATGTAGGGCATGGTAGGGGAATTCAGGCCCACCCTTTGCTCTGGGTTCCAGCCCAAGGACCTTGTAATAAGCAGCTAGCATCTGTTCCTTACGATCCTTTACTGGTTCCCTGACCACTTCCTATCTTTACCTGTTTGCAGGCATCTGGCTTAGAACTACGCTCTTCAGTCCTCTCTCCATAGAGTTTCAGCTCTCCATATAGCTTTTCCCAGTTTGTTGCTGAGGCGCTGGAACCCATTTCTCCTGCTACCTTATCCCTTCAAGGTCAGTCCCAGACTATCCACTCCCTACTGCAGCTCTCCTCTCTCAGTCCTCTACTATTGCCCCTTCAATTCCTGCTTTATAGGAACCACCCACTGTGGTTCTCTCCAGCTGGGTCTAATCCTTAATTACCCGTCTCTTCTCCAGGTGCCATAGAATGGGCTAACCTGCTCCCCTTAATCCTGCCACTGTAGGATTTATCCACCCCATCACACAAGTATTTTAAAACTATTCATTTAAGATCACTGTTGTACTAGTAGCAGCAAAAGATCAAGAAGTCTTTATTATGTATGTTGTCCGGTACAGATGTGTGTATATGCAGAGAATATATTCAAACAGAACTACTCTATTGGTTTGTACTGTCAGTTTTCCAGTCTGTTTAATCTCCTTCTGCAAGTTAAACCCTGTCTCAAATAGTCAAAAAAGGAAACCCATATTACCCTTAATCTTCATCTCCTCCACTAAATTTCCTCTTCACTGCCAAATCCGATTCAGAATTGCCCTGCTGCGCTTCCAAAACCCAAGTGGCCTCATTCTACCGCTTGCTGACCTCATATCAACTTACCCTCTTACCTGCTTGTGGTGTCTCGCCAATCTTGGCATTTTTCTTCCCTTCCACCTCAGTCTCCACAAGTGGGAGGGGCCACAGTTACACTTGTATGCCTTCTGTACTCCCTTCTTGTGAAACACTTCTATGTAAATATTAGCTCAAAACCATCCTTGTCTCTTTAGCTTTTAATTGACTCTTTATACAGAAATCATTTTCTGATGATCTGTATGAGGTCACTATAAAAATTAATGGTTGTTATTTATAATATAAAATATCTTTGTAATGTGTTTCTGCACACCATATTATATTTTCCATTTGGTATATGTTCTCTAAACAATGGAGAAAGGATTGTGCACTTAATGGGGTTCTGCTTTACATATATTGCTGAAAAAAACATTGCCCAATACCCTAAATTTAGTGTAGAAAATAGGAAGGTCACAATCTAGAATCATAGCATAGGCCACTACAAAGGCAACGATTGTTGTTTTTACAAGAGAACTCAAGGATCTATAATGCATAGTGGCATACATATGTTTTATTCATTTTCACAAAGGATGGTTTGATGAATTATAAATCTCTGTCTTCTCAGATGCTGCGTGGTAGAAATCATTTAGTGACTTCTAATATAATGATTAGAAAAAAGAACCATCAGGCCACCTCGGTGCTCTACTGGAAATGCACAGATAAGACTAAGGTCAGGTTTTTGCTCCCTGAGCTGGAAAGAGCTAGCTGTGATCTGGATATAACAGTTGTAGCAGAGCAAAGTACAATTAGTCACTCTCAGAGTAGCTGCATTTACTAGTGCTGTGTTTTGAAAAATCTGTCCTTAAAAGTCCAGAGATGAATTACAAAATAACTGTTTAATTTAATTACACAAAAAGAAAAGGAGTACTTGTGGCACCTTAGAGACTAACCAATTTATTTGAGCATGAGCTTTCGTGAGCTACAGCTCACTTCATCGGATGCATACTTCATCGGACGCAAAAAATGGTATTGTTTCATGGTCTCTGTGTGTATATAATGTCTTCTGCAGCTTCCACAATATGCATCCGATGAAGTGAGCTGTAGCTCACGAAAGCTCATACTCAAATAAATTGGTTAGTCTCTAAGGTGCCACAAGTACTCCTTTTCTTTTTGCGAATACAGACTAACACGGCTGTTACTCTGAAACCTTTAATTACACAAGCATTTCCAGTCCCCACTTGACTGGCCTACAGAAAGACCCAAATATTAACCTAGGCCAATGATAAAATAGTGAGGGGGGCAGGGGGGATCTGGTTCTTGGTACTGGAGATGCATTCCCAGAATGTTTCTGGACAAGCAAGGACCAAGATTCTACCTAGCTCCTGCATAAGGGTTAAAATACAGGGGAGGAGTTCCAGTCATCATGTAAATTTCCCTTGTAAACTGGTGCAGGGATAGGCACAGCTTAGTCTTAAATTAACACAAAACTTAAAATGGGATACTGCTCCTGAGATGAGGTTTTCAGCATTGCGTTGTGCTGTATGGTTTTATGAAATGAGAATGAGCAATGGAAGTTTGCTTTCTCATTTTGTTATTTACAGAATGCAAAGTGAACCTTATGGTGTGATTTTTCACTCTATGTTTGGGAGAGCAGGAGAGAGTGTATGACAGTCTACTATTATCAATATGCAAAGGCTACACTACTGGCACCATTTTGACAAACATAGAATACGTGATCTGAAAGTAGAAAAAGCTGTCCAGAATGTTTTACTCGTCCTTAATTCAGCTTAATTGCCCTGTTAATTGCCTCAAGCCACTTATGTGATTATTAATAAATCCATCTTGCATAACACAAAAGTCAGACTCAGTACTGAATAGTTAATATATTGCAGTGGATTAGATTTGAAATATTACTGAAGCAAGCTGCGGATGCAAAGTTATAGTGGGAGAAGGATGGTTTGTGGTTAGAATGTTATCCTGTGACTTGTGAGACCCACTTTCATCTCCTTGCACTTCCACAGACATCCTGTGTTGCCTTGAGCAAATCACTTAATCTCTCTGTGCCTCAATGGTCCATCTGTAATGAAGAGATAATGGGATTTACCTACTTCACAAGGGTGCTGTGAGGATAAATCCCTTAATGACTCTGAGACTCCCAGATACTATAGTGATGGGGGCCATATAAATGTCTCCAGTTAGGTGATCACTTGATTTAATTTCCCTTTAACAAACCGTTACTCTGTTTAGTCAATCTGAAAATATCTGTTTCCTTGAAAGCTAAATATTTTGTTTAATGATTGGTCCCAATCCTTAGTCTGGAGCTGCTTTGAGGTCCTCTAAAAGCACAACTGTCCCTAAGGGTGGGATAGCCAGACACAGGAGTATCAACCAGCACAAGGGAATCCCCCTAGTAATGCAGACACAAAAAAACTAACTCCTGTATCACCTCCTCTCCCTTTATCTGGCATAGGTGTTGTAGCTGGGGGGTGGAAAGAGGTGTGGCTGGCTAGGGTTTTCTTGAACCCTGGAGTTCCTTGGCGACAATAGTAGCCCCTTGATTTTGAAAACAGAACACACTGGACATTGGATTAAAGGCCAGTGCTGCAGCTTTTACTGACGTACTATAATTCAAACTAAAATGTTGCCTGGAAAACAATTTTGCCTGTAGTAGTAAGTAATGAAATGAGCAAGAGCACCCTCCCTTGTACTCACGACACTAGCGAAATGTAACTCCCATGCTCCAACTTCCAAATCGTAGCAATAACTGTTCGGTACATGTTGTGTCACGGGGAACCCTCTACCTGTGTATTATATTTAGTCACTCTCACACACCTCCCCCCGCATCTGTCTGGTCATCCCTCAGCTGCTCTGTTCCTAATCCTATGCATAAATTATAGGAAATGAGGCCATAACAGCCAACTGCTAAAGTAAGGCTCTCCCACCTACCATCAATATCAAATGCCCTAAGCTTTGTAGCTCCAGTGCAACATGGAAGAGAATTTACCCTCTAATTGAAAGCCACCAGCATGCTATTTGCTGGGCTGCCCTGAGTAGGACTTGTGGGCTCCCACTATTTGGCACCTATGCCTCAACCTTCTACTCACACCATGCTTTTCCAGGGAAAGGTCAGGGACAATGAGACAAATGCAGGTTTGGCCAGTGTGCTCTTGGGGAAAAAATCCTTCTCAACTCCAGATATAACAATCAGTTTTAGCCTGAGCAGGCAAGGAACAGTCAGAATTACCTCAAGAGTCTGAAAGCAACTATCACTCAAAACCCAGAATAAAATATGGGTTGCACCAGCACAGAAATAACTCAGGAAACACCAGAGTCAGCTCTTTGGGCAACATTTCAGGGTGCCAGGAAAGGAGGAAATGGTTTCTGCTCCCCTTTGAACCCTAGAATGGCAACCACTTTTAATCCTGCTATTATATGAAGTGCTCATGTGAGTCTACAGCTCCTACTCCCTCAGTGCCAGCATCACAGGGTCACTGGAAGGACAACAGGGTCACCAAGGGCTACCTCTCCTGGATGGAAGTACAAACAAGAGAAAGGGCTAGGGGAGATGAGAAGGAGACAGGTCAAGTGCAAGTAGGCTTGCTGGCACAATTCCCCAGTTCACAGCTTGGTTGATCCCTGAGGAGACAGAGATCTTCAGTATGGGATCATTTCTTATCACTAAAGGCTTGACTATCCAAATGTTCACACCTTTGTTCAGTTCACTTTCCATGAATACTGGTCAAGGGAAATCACTGAAACATTCCAGAGGAAACCTTTTGCACTATTCACACAGCTGGAGTAATGCCCAAGCTTTCTCTCTCATTCAGTTACATAAATCCTGCAATGAAATGGGATTAATTTAAGAGACCACAAGCCAAAACCCCAGATCTAAACACACTGAAAGTTTGGGACATTTGTAAGTCAAAGCCACATCTGGTCCTGCCTTTATAATGGATTCAGTCCAGAACCAGAGTCTCCTGAATTTTAGGGTTTGATTGAAATTTTGCAATTTAAGCCATCTAGTTTAAACAACATGATCCAGATTCTCAGATGAAAGCTAGTGGGCCAAATCCTGAAGTTTTTACTCAGATAAAACTCCAATTACTCAAAGGTGGCATTTACTGCAGTGAGGATGATGGGGCCACATCCTGTGAGGTGTTGAATGCCTCCAGGCAGGAAGGAAAGGTTCTCCACACCTCATAGGAGGGGGTGCTCCATAAAAGCTGCAGGATTTGGTCGTATATACATTAAAGAGTTTTTATAATCCACCAAAACTCTAACATGTTATGAAAGGAATGCATCACACTAGTTTGTAGGGGAAATTTCCTCCCACAACAAATTAAGTTAAACTTCATGAAAAGTGGATACAGGCTTGGTAGTAAATTAATAAGTTATTTTACACTTAACCTATTTTTATTTCAATAGTTTAGAATGATTAATTACTGCCTGTTAAGAGCAGGAACTTAAGAATAATGAAGGCTGAATTAATTCATCCACATACTAGTCAGTTGAAATGGGGCATGACCGAAATGCCCAGTCTTGAAGGTGCCACCAAAATAAAACACCAGCAATTAATCAGGCAAACTGAACCCAATAATCAATCCATGCTCATGTTTATACATATTTGATGTGTACATGTTTGTATTTCAAAAAATATGGTAGAATTATGGGTATTAGAGGGAAAACAACATGTTAGGTGAAATCAATTTAATTCTTTCCTGAGATCTCCTATTGGGCCTTACTGTTGATTTTCATGCAAGGCAGCAAGTCCTCTCCTTATTGGAATACGAACTAATCGTTTCCAATGGGAAATTTCACAAGCTCCTATGATAGGTATAAAGTTAACTTATGTTACTTCAATATATTGACTATAGAAACAGTGACATTCAATAGCAACATTTCTCTGCTGGTCTCTTTCCTCTCTGGGTTTTGGGAGCAGCAGCCAGGATGTTAGCTTTATTACACTGAAAATTTACATAGATTTTTATCAGATAGAGTCTTTTGGTACCTTCCTGTAGAGTGTAAATGATGTATACCCATTTTTCAAGAACAGAGCTCTCTGATTTTAACCAGAGGGGAAGCGACATTAAAAAAAAAAAATCTGTGGGTGGGATGGGGGAAGAATGCCTGAATGAGACTGTGGATGGGAAGGGGAAATGCATGAATGAGACAGTATGAGTCTTCCAGCTGCCTAAATGCGGACTTCAAGAGGAGAGTTAAAAGCTGTGATGGGTGGGGACACATGTTTCTGTCATTCCCTTTTCATTCCCAAGAGTTACTTTTACATCTCTGACAGGACACAGTGAGTGATGAAGGTTGCTGAGTCCTGCGTCTCTTACAGAATGCATACCCAACGGGTGATACAAGAAATGATGTTTGTGATTCAAAAGGGTACACGCTCTTCCATCTGAGTATGTACTTACCCAGTGCAGCACTGTGTTAGGGGGCTACTGTGCTTCTGGAGATGTCCTCTTTCAAATGCAACGTGAAACTGAGACTTTGCTTTTGATTAGCAGAGGCTCCATGGCAATTTTTGGCAGAGTAGTAGTGCTAATCCCCTGGACCACTCTGTCAGGTTTGATCCTGCAAGGAGCTGAACACAGGGATAAAACCCAAAGTGATCAATAAACTGAGATAAAGATAAACTTTAGAAAATACTGTGTATATGACATCCTTGTGCTTAAAACTAAACATTTGGCTAGCAATAACATGGGCACTGCATTAATCTTGCATCTGTTGTTCTAAATTTCATAATAAAATGGCAGTGCAAAAAGTGAGATTTGCCTTGCCTAATGCCAAGTGAGATCAGCAGAGGCAGAAAGCTTGAACTTATTCAGCCATTAACTGCATTTTAGTATTTAGTTTGCTGCTTTGACATTTTGACAGCGTATTTTGTATTGGCTGCTGCGTGGAATAGTAAGGAAAGGTTAAGCATGTAACATTTTACCTAGATGTCATTTACAAAATCATGAGCGTTTTCAAGCATCTTAAATTGGGCACTTGGAATGTCACAATTACCCTTCAAAACAATTGCAAGTGATCTTTGTGGCTGACATGGGTGCGCTCCTGGTCTACAGAGGTTTCTCATGAAGCATTTCCTGTTTTCATTACATGAATGACGTAATCTGCTCTGGGATTATCAGCCTGTTACCTGTGCATGAAGGCCTGATGGCTCATTGATTCCTCAGAAGAAATTGTTCATTTTTTTCCTCTTTTTTTATTTAAAAAAGTCAAATAATGAAATAGTGGAATAATGTTTTTTGATAATTTAAAAGGAAATTTTGTTCCACCCTCTGACCCTCACCCACCATATCAGAAGCACAAGAGACAGGCTGGGAAAATGATTTTCATAGCAGGGCAGGCCTCCAAGAAACTAGTTCCAGTAATATAAATATGTGAGAAAATATCATCTGAAGTGATAGTACTAATTGTCTGGGTAACAGCAGGAAACACAGAGAAAGAACTGACCTTCTCACTTCTGAATTAAACTGCTCATGACCCTACTTCAAATGGGGTTTGACAAGCTAAAGAAGCCAAGCATACTGAATTAACTTTCTCATAGGAGACAACGTTTTCCCTCATTATGTATATTTCTGGATTAGTGTGGCTGGTTTGATTTATTAGACATATAACTGATTCAGATCCAGCCTGATGTATTAGTTATTGTTACTTGTGATGGGACTAACTCACAAAGGCCAGAATTGGAGCTGGATTCAAATTTTCCCACAGTTCAAGAAGGTTCAGATATAGTTTTCTGTCCCTTCTCTAGTAAGAAAATCAATGGACCAGGAATACAAACCGCAGGATTTTCAAAAGTGCTCAGCTTTGAGCAAATTTTGCTCCTATTAAAATAAATGTCAAAACCTCCATTGAGTTCAGAAGAAGCATAGTTAGGCCAATGCTGAGAGCTTTGAAAATCTGACTACTATTAAGCACAAGATATTTTCCTCCAGTAATATGTTGCATTTTTGTGAAGAACAGTCAAGATGGAAGAAAAATACTGATATCCTCAGTCATACATGCAAATACTACATAGTACTTCTTTTAATAAAACAGTCATTCAGGGACAAATCATCTGGAAGGTGGGGAAGGTGCTGAAAGAGTGAGGCCAGGAAGATTCGTCACTATGTGGATCCCCTTATCCTTCCAGTAGAGACAGACACTGTGATAAACGAATGGGGGCGGAGGGAATAACCCCTATTCCTGAATACCCAGTCAACCAGTTCGCTGTAAAATCCCTCTTGGTGTCTTGTTCTCCACTTGCTTTACTTGTAAAGGGTTAACAAGCCCACAGGTAAAAGAAAAGGATTGGGCACCTGATCAAAAGAGCCAATGGGAATGCTAGAACTTTTACATTTGGGGGAAAAAAAACTTTCCCTTTGTCTGTTCTTCTCTGGGCTGCAGGGACATGGAGAACAATGCTATCAGCAGAAATGCTGAGTAAGGTTTGAACCAGGTATGAAAAAGTAATCTTCCATACCTAGAAGAAATAATTTGGATAGGGAATGTTTAGTTAGACGCTCTCAGGTTTATTTCTTATTTTGGCTTGTGGATCTCCTCTATGCTAACCCAAGATGCTTTTGTTTGCTTGTAACCTTTAAGCTGAACCCCCCAGAAAGCTATTTTAGGTGATTGATTTTTGGAATTGCTCTTTTAAATCTAGCAAAAGCCTAAGGTCCAGATGTATTTTCTTTCTGTTTTTAATAAAATTTACATTTTTAAAAAACAGGATTGGATTTTTGGTGTCCGAAGACATTTGTGCATATGCTGTTGATTAGCTGATGGCAACAGCTAATTTCCTTTGTTTTCTTCCTCAGCTCTTCCCCAGAGGGGGGGTGAAGGGGCTTGAGGGTATCTCACAGGGAGGAATTCCCAAGTGCTCCTTCCTGTGTCCAAGGGATTTTTTTTTTTTTTTTTTTTGCATTTGAGTGGTAGAAGCATTACCAAGACAAGGTCAGAGAGAAGCTGTAACCTTGGGAGTTGAATACAAGCCTAGAGGGGCCAGTATTAACTTTTAGAATCCTCGTGGGCCCCCACCTTCTGCACTCAGCGTGACAGAGTGGGGATTCAGCCTTGACAGACACACAGCCATATTAGTATAAGAACTCTCACAGAACCTCCACTATGATTCCATAGTATAACACTTTGGGGTTCAACCCAGAGGTTCTGTCACTGTCTGCCTTGGTACCCTGGTCCCTCTGTGCTGTGCAGTTTTGTTCAGAGCCCTGATATCATCAGCCTGCTTACAGCACAATAGCCTCACCCTGGCATTCACCAGCCTAGTTATTCCTTGTAGAGACACACCACCCCCCTCCCTGTTCTGCATTTTCCCTCAAACCATCTGCCCTGTAGTGTCCAGCCCTTCTGACTGCAATACTCACAGATCCATATTAAGTTCACTGCTCCTTTTAAAGATACAGCACATAGGACCAACCTCTTAATTTAACTGAGGATTCACACTTATTTTTAATATATATCACTGAGATGGTTCATAGTAAAACTAAAACTGTTTATTAACAAAGAATATAAGATTAAATGATTTCTAGTAAGAGTGAAAGAGACATGAAGTTACAAACAAAACAAGCTTTCTAGTGACTACATTTAACTTAAGCAAATTAGTCTTAGTCTAAGGTGGTTTCTCATCTAGATTCAATTTCCTGAGACCTTCAATCTCCTGGGTTGAAAGGTTTCACTTTTCTCTGAAGTACAAGACCTGTAGCCTCTTATATCTGCCCAGTGAGGTCTACCAACATGGATTTCTGTACTTGCTTATATTTTCCAAAGACCTTGTTTCAGGAGGCAGAAAGGTTTTCTAGTACTGTAGCTTCCACCTCTGGTGAGAAGTGTTAAGTAACCATCTTCCACATTGGTTTGCCTTATAGCTTCATGTAAATGAAATCTTACCCTTCATATAAATGTAAATTCATTATCTTGCTTTGTTCAGTTCACATTGGAGGTGTATTCAAGTAGGTAGAACCACATTTCTTTTGTCTAGATCAGGATGTCTTACCCTTGCCTGACCAACACATTTTAAGAATATATTTCCAGCACAAATTTATATTTCTTCATATATTGCCCATACATACAGCACACAATAATATTAAAGAGTAGTGTGTTGCCAGTTGTAACAAGGCACAGCTGGGCCCCTCTTGCCCTCACAAAACCAATCAGAGACACCTCAGGTCAATGCAGTCACCCATGTATTTTATTTATAGTTCTTTCCCACCACCAGTTCACTATTTTTATACAGAATTTTACAGCCAGACTTCACTATCAACAGGCCAGCAGCACCACCAATCCCTCTCAGCCTCTGACCTTTCTCTTCCCTACTCTGGCTTCCTTCCTCCAGCCTTTATAGCCCCTGGCTAATTAGGCTGGCAACTGTTCCTAGTTGACCAGCAGGCAGGGCTATTCAGCCAGCCCCAATCCATTCCCCTTGATTGGGGCTGGCTTGGTAGGGGGCTGATTAAGCACTTCATGCCCAGCACCCTGTCACAGCAATTTACATAGGATACCTTACATGATACCTTTTCGATACAGAATATGACAATAGTGAGTTGGGGCAATGAGTATGTCAGACCTGATATGACTTATGTTATGCTGTGCCCTCTACAAGTTGCCATTGAGGGGCTCCATTGATCACATATAGTTCCTGGGGGAAAATTCCTCCCCACTCTTTGTAATGAAGTATCCTAGTGTAGTAACATAGGCTGGGTGCTGGAGAGAGAAAATTAGCTTTAGTGAATAGTCATCTGAATGACAAAAAGATAAGGAAGGGAAAATATGAGAAACAGTAGCAATGGAGTCATTGTCTTCTTTCTATTTTTTTAAAACTTCCTTGTGCAATTCTTGTGAGTTAGCCTTCATTTGCCATTTATCAAAGCAGTTCATGGACACACTTCATAAATCGTTCCTTTGGCATTTAGTTAAATGCATTGTTGATGGAACTACTGTTGAATCAGTTATGATCAGGTCTAAAATGTGGATCCAAACATGACTGTTGTATAGTGAAATAAATTCTACCTTTAGGGGTTGTGATGGTACCTGTCACTGTAGTATCCTTAAAATGATGTCTGAGGTTTGGCATGCTGGCCTAAACTCAGATCATCCCCCCAACCCCTTACACATGTGTTTAACTCCATGATCTTCCTCCAAAATGAACTGCAAACTCTATATGAATAACTATTCACAATTGGTGAAACCTCCTCTGTGAGCATCTGGATGGTGCATTGCTCCAGTTCAATTCAAATACTCAGCATTGGACTTGAGTGGGTCTTTGTGGGCCTTGTGCTGGCCTTTTGCATGCAGGTGAATTTCCTCTATCAGTGAATGGATGGGTAGACACAGGCTCCATAACACTCAACAAGAAGGATTAGAGAGACAGTGAATTGAAATGAGCTTGAGTGTGGACACCAAGGAATTGCTGATTGAACCAGAAGAAAATTAAGGAGCTGGTCCTGCAAGTTACTGAAGATAAAGCAAATTGAGCATGCAGCACTGTGACTCTGTATGACTGAAATATGATCATTTATATAATTAATATTGCCACTTTTAGACAATTGCAACAAATCTTATACAAAGTTTGTCATTGTAAGGGTATCAATGGAAAAGTTACATCTATCAAATATGATTATTCTGTTTGAATGCATGTATCAACTTAGTATCTAAAGTTATGAATATTGACTGTGTCCCAGTATTTCAAATGTGTTTGTTCATGGAGCAATACCCACAAGGCAATTTACACCCAGTCCAGGGCCAGCACATTGTGAATGAGCTATTCAAGTTGATGGCCCATCAAAGAATACTTAGCTCTCACAATAGGCTATAGAAGAAGCTTGTCCCTGCCCGATGAGCCTTCTTGTGGATGCTTTAGCCAAAATATGTGTAATGGCTGCACCTATGAGTCATCAAAGCATGCGAGGGCGTCTAACTTGCTCATGTGACCTCGGATTCCATCTTGTGCCTGTAATTTTCCACAAACTAAGACTGAAAGCATCCCTTCCACATGGGAGAAACCCTGGAAGGATCTCCATTTTGCCTCTTTTCTGCTCTGATCTCTACTATGGCTTTACACTAAAAGGAACATTCTAAACAATGGACTGAGGGCCTTCCAATCTTTTGGAAGTTACCAGAGACTTTACAAGCAAAGAGTTTATTCCATCACTGCTTCAAACCTGACAAAAGAACTTTGCATTGAGTGTATGTATTTGTTTTCCTTGACTATTTTAATTCTCTCCTCTTTCTTTTCTCTTATAAATAAACCTCTAGATATTAGATACTAAAGGATTGGCAACAGCGTGATTATTGAGTAAAATCTGAGTTATATATTAACCTGGCTGAGTGGCTGATCTCTTGGGATTAGAAGGATCCTTTATTTGATTAAATTGGTTTTAAATAACCACTCATCATTAAATCTAGTGTCTAGATGATGAAACAGAGGCTGGGATGCCTAAGGAGACCACAGTTTGGACTTCTTGTGGTGTGGTAAGACAGAAGTTTACTTTTGTTACTGGATTGGTATATCTACTGGAAAAATAACCACCAGTTTGGGGTGAGTCTCCCCTATTTCTCAGCAGTTTATCCTGAATCTGGTATCCTTAGCTGTGACCCACTGAGGCATGGTGACAAGCACCCAGCAGGAGGTACTCGGCACTAAAGCTGGTTGAAAATTTTCACTGAAAAATGGCAATGAGACTTAAGTACATGCTTCAAGTTAAGTGCTTTCCTAAGTCAGGTTGTAGCATTTAGTGATCCTCCTTCCTCAGACAGTTCCTACAGCATAAGCTTTCCTGGAATATCTCCTCTTCCTTCCAAAGTGGCAAAAATAACACTATTGTTTAAAAATATGAAATTTATTTACTCTCCCCACTAGTTTTTGTTTGTTAGTTTTTTGTGCGGCCTGAATAGCAGGACTGGGGGAGAGAAAGATCATTGTTACTAAGTCACAGGAGCAAATTCAGCTCTGGTGTAAGCAGATGAGACTCCTATTGACTTTAATGGGAGTTGTGACTGCTTATGCAGGGACTGAATTGGGCTCATAGCCTCTACACATAATTGTTTCTAGTGATGAGGGATTGTTTGCATAATAAACAGCATTTTGGTGCCACAATTTGAATCTATTCATGGTTAATAAATCCGTGATAGCTTGCTTCACTACTGGCTTATGCAGTAAGTCCTTTATACAGGTTGAACGCATCAGACATCACAGAGCTAATCTCCTTTATAAGAAATCTGTGGAGAAATTGTGAACTCCCTCGAAGAAATCCCTTATTGAACTTAACACTAGGAAAATGAAATCATTGACATAATAATCTCAAATTGTACCTAGATCTGCTCTTCAGAGAAACAGGGGATTTCAGATAGCATTAGCGCTGGTATGCAATTACACAATGATGAAATCACAAATGAGAAAATCAGACATTACTGTGAATATTCCATTGAATCAGGCTTCATTTCTTATGTAATTTGTCAAGTATTTTGCATGGAAACAGAAGATACTTCTGTTTCATTATGCTGAAGCATCCTTTTCACAACATAACAGGCACCTCTATGCAAGGGAAAAATTAATTCCCATTGAAATCTTTCATTCTTACTCCTCAGCCTTGCTCCTGTCATTAAATGGAGTTTGGAATGTACACTTGCATTTCCTTGACACATGGTTCATTTCTGTAGATATCTTCAGTTAGAACTTTTCCTTTCCATAGCTTGAGGGATTCCACAGATTTTTCTTAGCCTCTCTTTTCCTGAGATGTTCTGAATGAGATACCTGTGGACTAGTTTTAGAAGCACAGGATCGGATCTGCATAGCTCCTTGACTCCAGTGGAGTGTCACCAATTTATACTGGCTGAGGATCTGGCATTTTTGTTGCATATTTGGTAGTAGAGAAACAAAGGGGTGAAATGATGGTTAGGCCAATGGTTAGTGTGGGCACTCAAAAACTGAAGTACTCAAATTCAGGGGCTACTTTGGAAAAGTTTGGCTTTAAATACTTGAAACTATGTCTTCCTTTATTTAAAAATTTAAATATAAACTTGTTCATATTGCTTGAAATAATGAGCTTAAAACAGGTGTGACATAGTTCACCAGGACACTGGTGTTTTATATTTTTTGCTTTGAAAACAAAGTCTTCTTTTTAATCTATGATAAAAGTCGATAATTACTAATTTACTCAGGTATGTGCCTTGGTCCCACTGAATTCAGCAGCATAGCTCCCCATTGACTTAAATATAGTAGAGACACAATAGAGTGAGTGATGGCCAATATCACATAATATGTCTGCAGACATCAAGCATATTTGTTCCTTTCCCTTTTGGTGTTAGCTCAAAAGCAGAACAAATTTACTACAGGAGACAGTGATAAATTACCAAGAAAACTTTGTTTCAATTCTGGAGTTTATAAAATATGGACATCTTGAATGCAAGAATCAAAATGTATAAAGTCAGGCTAGCCTTATGACATAACTGTACACACATATTTGTATCCTTGATTTGCTCTTAGGACAGTGGTTTTGTCATTTTAAATTCTGGAGAAATCACAAATGAGTTACTGCTTTTTGTTTGTTTTTTTTTAAATGTATGGATTTTAGAAAGATTTGTTATATTACTTGACCTCTTTCTGTTTTCTTTTCTCAATAAGATCTATAAGGAAAATAAGCTGAAGTGTCTCGATTTAAACATGTTTGTGTTATCAGAATGCAAGATTTCTCTGGATTATATGAGGAAAGCATGCTAGCAAAACTAAAAATGGCCAAACCTATTTCATTCCAACCTAAAAATTCACCTTTGGGCAGAGAACATGCATGCAAAAATAATGTGACCAACTGAAAAAGGGGAGTTACAGTGAAAGATAGAATTCAACTTTCACTATATCTTTTAAGAGGAGCTCTCATATAATAGCAGCAAACCTTTCGATTCAGTTCTTAGACTTTCCACCAGTTATTTTATATTCTATACAGATTTTTTCAAATAATTTCATGAATAAGTAGACAGCATAAAAGTTGCATGAGTACTAATTACTGAACATTATATGGATATATTAGTCTAGACATGACTTCTTTTTGCCTAACGCAAAATGTAAAAATATGGCATTTCAAAATTATAATAAATATACATGGATGAAGCACAGAAAAATCCAACTCACTGTTTTTTCTGGTGTCAAACTAAAGTACCATTGCTCTGCTATTTCTAGACAATGATGTCAGCAGAAACCTATTATTGCAGTCTTATGTAAAATGACTATTTTATTATTGTTATTTGTAAAGATAGTCAGATTATACACTTTCTTTAAAGGCTTTTCACAATTGCCTTAGAAACCTGATACAGGGAACATGCCGTATAGGCCCCAGTTCAGCAAGGTATGTAAGCATGTGTGTAACTGTTGACTTTAATGGGAGTACTCACATGTTTCAAGTTATTCAGGTGCTAAATCATTTCCAAGATGTATAATATTATCCACTTATCTAAGGCAACACTTCAATGTTTTTAAGGATGACCAATGCATATATATATATAAACATAACTGAAATAAATACCGGAATGGCCCTTAAAAAAACTTGCCAATGTCACCATAGATAACATTACAGGATTTGCTATATTCCTTATACCTCTCAGTACTATTATACCCTAAAGAATCCAGCAAAGCTGGAACAACACTGGTAGAGTTATAAGAATGACCACTGTATATTAGTAAAAATTATTTCCATCAGATAGTACCAAAAATGGAGAATAAATCATTTTAGGCATTCCCCATTTTACAGGACTGAACGCCAATACAGTTTATTCTTCCACAAACACTTCAAAGATATCAGCCTGTTCTTGATTGATTTCCAGTGCCCCATCATTTTAGTATCTAGTTATGGATGCAGTGTTAGATAACCCCCGAATGGACCTTGCTCTCCAACACCTTGTGATTCAGCCACCAAAACTGAGGTGCTTGTCTTCACTACCATATGAGGTCATTTAGAACATGACCTGTAGGAGTCATGCTAACTGACGGGTTAAACATTGTCTGCAGACAGACACTGCTATGTTTAACGTTATGTCACATGATCATTACTAATACTTGCATTACAGTAGTGTTCTAACTGGGAGCAGGAGCTCAGTATGATGAGCATGCAGATACACGTTCTGAGACACAGTCCCTGGCCTGAAGAGCTTACAGTCTAAATTGAAAGAAAATGGAAGTATTAAGTACCTTGCTGAAGACCACACAGCAGCTCAGTACCAGAGCCAGGATTAGAACACAAGTCTGCAGACTCCCAGTCTGGTGCCCTATCCACCAGACCAGAGGTTCTCAAACTGTGGCTTGGGACTCCAAAGGGGGTTGTGACCCCATTTTAATGGGGTCACCAAGGCTGACTAAGGCTGCTGGGCCCCAGGGCCAAAGTCGAAGCTGTAGTCAAAGTCTGAGGGCTTCAGGCCTGAGTGGCAGGGTTCAGGTTACAGGCAATCTGCCTGGGGCTGAAGCCCTTGGGCTTCGGCTTTGGCCCCCTCCACCAAGGGTGGTGGGGCTTGGGTGGGCTCAGGAGTCTATCCCCCTCCTGGGGCTGTGTAGTAATTTTTGTTGTCAGAAGGGGGTGGCGGTGCAATGAAGTTTGAGAACCCCTGCACTAGACCATGCTGCCTCTCAAACTATAAATTTAACCAGGACCAGCTGACATATTGAACATCATAGTCTCTGTCTATACTGAGAGCTAATCATGTGTAACATTATGTTAATTATCACAGCTCCTCAAGGTCATGTACTAACACCACCTAGTTTACTAGTGAAGACAGAAGTCTAGAGATTTAATGGGGTTCATGTGTTTGTTAATCTTTTTCTTCCTCTAATCTTTTCTTTCTTCCTCCATGCTATTGTAATTATTTAGGCACAATCATGATTTTATCTAACCTCACATCTTACCATGTAAATTATTGGGGGGCAAAGAGAATGGTTGTGTAAAAGGCGTCAAACTCAGAAGAGTGAAGGTGGTAGGCATTTGAGTAAATAAATACTCCCACATGCTGAGCACTGGCCACAACAATAATATTTAACAAGCAAATAAAGTGACAAACAGACAAAGGGGATCAAATTTACCAGGCCACAAAGATCAAATGTTTATCCCTTTGGCAATCTGGTACTTAGCAATATGACCATTCTTTCTTTTCCATGTTAGTAAAATGTGTCTTTCTTCAAACAGAGACTGGACCAAAAGAAGAGACAGGATGCACAAACACGAGTGATTTAGATTTACCTTTTGAAATAGGAATCTCTTCCTTTTCTCCCAGGTATATTTTAGTCTCCTTCCTTCCATATTATATTATCCAAACAACAGAGTAGATACACTACCTATTAAAGGGGTTAAAGTTTCTTTGAAATTTTGATCACTTAGATTAAGTTGGTGGGTTTGTTTGTTTTTGTTTTGGTAATGTTAATTCATGATCATTATTTTAAAGTTTATCAAATACTAAAAAGAATATAAGGTCAAAAGTATGCCTGGTATAATGTTGCTGGCTTCTCTGGAGTTGTTCCAGGGATGAACCTAGGAATGAAAAAGAAAGCAAAGCAAAAGTAATTAAAAACAAAACTTTTGAGGTAAAGGTTCACCTTGGCTATGAAAGGGATGAAAACAAACTTGTGGCAGATGAATGGCAGAAAGAGGATGTAAGAAAGAGGATTAATGTGTCACTATTCTGTGGAGTACATCATATACAGTCAAATTCTCTTAGATAAGGCTACGGGTACATTTATTGAACCACCATTATTTTGTGCAATGTTTAATTTTCAAGACACTGAAATTAATATTCTCAAATTCAGCACATCACTGGGATTTTTTTTCTTACAGATAACTACACTGAACAAAGATTGATGCTGATGAATTCATCTAGCAATCATTTTAAGCCTTTTATTATACTGGAAAGGGAAACAGAGCAACACTGATATGTTAATAGCAGGCTATTAGAAGGAATTGCCTAGATGAGTGCTGTCTAGTGGTTACAGAGGAAGAATGGCTTCCTGGGATCAGTTCCCAGTTCTGCCACATGCTATTGAGAGACCAGATACTTAAGCTGAGATTCAGGAAAGCACCTCATCATGTGCATATAAGTCCATTCCCATTCAGAAAAACAGAGAAATCAATGGTGCAGGAAACATACATTTGGTACACCCCATGAAATAGAGGTTTCAGGACGAGCTGAACATTGTGTGTTTATTGCAAAACACTCTCAATGCAAAAATGAAAAAAAATCTTCGTTCAATTTAACAGATTCAGGGGCTGCACAGGAATACTTTCAGCACTGTTTTGTGGGAAGGATAACCTGGTCTTGTAAATTCAAATTCTTGGAGTAAAGAATATTTTATAAACTCTAGCTAAACAAGGAGTTTGGTGGAGTTGTTTGTTTTTTAACTTGTCAACGTCTCCTGTCATGTTTACATATCAGAAAGTATGACTAACACACTAAGGCAAAAAAGCAAATATGTTTGAAGCTCACAGTCATACTGTATGCCTGTTTGCAATCTCGACTCCACTGTGTAACTTCTCCATGAAAACAACTAGAAACAACAATAGATAAACTCAGGTATTTTCAGTGTCATGACTTCAGTTCATTCTATCTATCCCTGTTGTTCATGAGTTACCTGAAACTGAAGACAGTTCTGGGGGAAGAAGATTGCAAAACATAATCAACTCCATCTCAATCTACAATATATCCGGTGGCCAGACAATGAATGTTGAAGACCGAATTGCCAAAAGCCATTCATTCTATTTCAAAAATCATGGCTGGCAATTCCATTGAAAACCTGTTTGTTTTTTCCCCCAAAAGTTCACTAAAGGAACTAAAATAATTTAACTGTATCTTCCTGATTATATTTTACATTTCTTCCTTCCCATTTTTTTTAACCTAAAATGATACTTTTTTTTAAGTGCAATTTATTTATTACATCCATTGGAATAAATCTGGAATTAACTATGATCCAGATCCTCAAAGATATTAATAGGTGCCTAACTTCCATTGAAATCAAGGAGAATTAGGTGCTTAAATACTATTGAGGATCTAGGCCAATGTAATTTTGACAATGGAATTCTAGGAGCTGGAGTAGATACAGTATGAAAGAGGAATTTAAATACAGTGACTTGAGTGCTAAAAGAGAAGATTAATATAAAAAAAAATCACTTTGAGCCTATTCTGCTCCCATTGAAGTCATTGTGATGGCAATGAGAACATGTCTGGGCCCTTTTAAAAATGATTTACTGTTTTCTCTCTCTGACAGATTCTCATTACACTTGCAAAAGGTTATTTGAAATTTTTCTGCTTCCCCAAGTCTGATAAATCTCTCACCAAATATGTCCTCCTTCATTTTGAGAAACAGAAAACAGAAGAGCCGTCAACTCCTTAGCTGCTAGCTTTTCTTAATTCTATTAGAACTTAGCCCACTTGGTCTTTATCAGCTCTCCTTCTAATTTTACTAATAGAGATCTTTTCCTAAATATTTCTAAGGTCAATAATGATGCCACTTTTAACCTGAGCAGCTGGCCAAATTTCAGGGTCCAATAGGTTTTTCCAGTTGGAAGGAAAATTGAGAGTGGGGCCTGGTAGCTTTTAAGACTCTTATTTACAAAGAATGTGTAAAGTACTGTTTTGCTGGACACAGAACCAAAATAGTAGGAGATAGTTTCTTTACTTACAGCCCTAAGCCTCTGTAAAACTGTCCAGGCAGTGTCTCTTCAGCCCAGCCCTTCTCTCCTCCCCCACAACGTCTCTGTCACTCCCTTCCACCGCCCCCACCACCACCACCACACACATAAAGACAAATACAGAGTGGAGCCCACCACATACACACACATCAGATTCCTGGGCAGGCTTGCATACCCCTTTGTCTTAAGAGGTGGGTGTTCAGCTGTCTCTTTCAGCTACCTTAAATGATGTATGGAGGTCACACCTAACAGTTTAAACTCGGCTTAACCCAACCCACAAGAATATCTTCAGGTTGCCTCTAAAGTATGAGCCATCATCTGTTCACCTGAGTTTCTAAACCTGTCAAGGGGGCTTTCCAGACCATCTTGTGACTACTCTAGTGCTGAGAATACAGAGACTGTTGGCAGCTAGATCTCTAGTTCTCTTGCTTTTATATTTTGACACTATTGATTTAGAAGAAGTGAGATGAATACACCCTGGTTGAGGTGGGAAACTAGAGCTAGTAAACTCCAATTTGGATAACTGCCCCATTTCAGGCCTGGAGCGGGGAGGGGGTGGGGTGGAGGGAGAGACAGTGAGTTATTCATAAACATTATTGCAAACATATGAGATGAAGGTGGGAAGATGACACTACATGTAACAGATGATATAAATCAGAATAGATTCATTTACTCCACTGGAGCTACATCAATTTACACCAATTAAAGATGTGGATTTTAAACCTAAACATTTGGTCTGTTTAGAGGCAGATAATCCTGGTTTCCCTAATCTGGGGAAGTGGGGTGGAGGGCAAAGTACCAGGTGCTCAGCTATCACAATGATAAGCACAGAATAAGACCTGAATAGAAGAGAATAAATCACCTCAACAGTGCATTAAAACTTTTTTTTTAAATATATGAAATAAATAATGGTACCAAGAGATCAAAAGTTAATTCTGAAGGAGTTATGTCTCAAACATCAGATTTTAAAAAACCCAGACTTAGTCCGTGTTCAGAAATTGAACCTGGACCTACTTCCACATTTTGTAAATGACTCCTATCATTAGAATAAATTGATCCAAAAGCCCTGGAAGTTTGAAGTGTCTGAATTCCTAATCCAGATTTTACTGCCTGATCTCTTCTTTAAAGGGAATGAGAGCTGTAATATAGCGATCTGGAGAAGGTATGATATGGCAGCATGGACTGATATACGCATCTTTATGTTAAGCACAGGAGAACAGGCTCAGCTATTATAAGAACTGACATATATTGTCTTAGGAGCACTGATCATGGACCAGGGCCCAGTTGTGCTAGACTCTGTACAAACACAGAACAAAAAATGATTCCTGCAAGAGCTTGCAATCTAAGTAAGCTCATATTTCTCTTGACTTCAGTGAAGGAAATCCTTGTAGACTTCTTCCTCTTAGCTTCCTGCATTGTGTTTTACAGCAAGAGTTGAAGCGATATGACCCATAACTATTTGCAAGCATATGCACAAGGCATACTGAAATTCAATTTGCATAACAAGTTCATTTTGCAGCTATTCTCCACAAAAGCAATTTATTAAGAAGAAAGTTTAATCGAAACAGGAACAAATCAGGGGAATAAATGTAACCATTTCAAATACCACATTATTTCATAAAGGAAATCACACTCTGGGATCTATTGAAAGGAATAATTGCAAACTGGGTATTATCTTAATATTTACATTCCCCAATATGATGCTGTTTCTACATTTTAATTTACACATTTGTAATTCATTTATTTATCATTTAGTGCAACCTTGTTCTATGCTAGGAGATAATATTGTGGAGTCTATGATTACAAATGAACAGTTCAGAGCACCTCCTTAGACACTGTAAATGATCTAGCAAACCAATTTAAACAGACTCACAGAACCCCATGGTTCAAATAGCAGGCATGCATGATCTGTACATGGAATCACACAAGCTAAGCATGCTGATAGATCATCTTAACTAAATGGCTTGAAATTTTAATGTCAGGTTTCAACTCATTGGATGAGCACCCAACTAAAAGTGAAAAAACTAGTTAGTAGTGAGTTTATTTTTCATTTATAATGATGGAGGCATTTCTTATTGGCACAGCTATACATGTTATTACAGTGTATTGGTATCATATTCTGGAGTACAATCCAGACCAGAGAGGGGTTGTGTAACCACCTGCCCTGAAACCTTGGGTGCCTCACAATGTTTTGCTGTTGTAGCTCCCAGCCTCGGCTGCTCACAACCAGACTACCAACATGTAGGTCACACCCTGAGTGTCTGTATGCTAGACAGCCCGGAGGCAGTAGTTTTGACCCTAGCAGCCTGTCTACAGCCCCACAGACCCATTCTGGCTTCTACCAGCCTTGGTTACTACTTTCAGGGTGATCCCAACACATGCCCAGTCCTAGATTTTCCCCAAAACCATGTGTTCTGCAGTGTCCAGCCCTCTCCTGGGCAATTTCTATAGTGAGGTTCACTGCCGCTTTATGGAGTCAATATTCAACAGTTTGTTACTTTAACTGGAGTTACCAAACAGTTCAGTTTAAACACAGTACTGGATTGGTTTAAACTAAAAATCAAAGAAGTTTATTACCAAAGGAAGATAGGATTTTAAGTGAACTGAAGTAAATGAGATATTTTGAAATGGTTTTCAGCAAATAAAAGTGAAAATATACGTCCAAAAGTCTAAAACTGAATCTAGCAAGTTTTGGTTCGAGGCTTTGTTCAAGATAGCCTCTCTCACCCATAGTCTTCCAGCAAGATGGCAATTGACCCTTACCTCAGGATCTCCCAAATGTGTGGGTGTCTTTGTTTTCTAAGGTGAAAAAGAGATAACTTGCAGGTTTGCTGCCCCTTTCTTTTACAGTCTAGTGAACCTTTTAAGTGGATTATTTTGAAGGTCACCCATCAAAGTAAAGTATATCCTAACACTGAGGAAGGGGTAACGAAGTCTGGTGGTGAAGGAGGCTCCTTGCTCTTTCTTCCCCCACTTGGTTTGCTAAAATGCAATTTGCTCTGTTTCCCAACAACTCTTCCCCATGCTCTCTGGAGGATCCTGTTTACTACTTATATGTAAATTGAGGTAAACACACATTCCTTTGTTGAGGACAGATCTGTTTAACAATTTTTCCCTAGGCAGGGTTGTCTGGTTTTCATTATGTGCTAATAACATCATACAAGGAGAATTCATAATTTAACATATAATATTGCTGCATAAATGTCACCATGATATTATTGACCACTGAGTTATTAGTTTTCAGATAATACCTTGCAAGGCATATTTTATACAATGATTATCACCATAGTGTGTAGGGTCTGAATATAGGGGTGCTTTTGTTCACAAAGGGACAGGCAAATAAATTCATATTTATAACATAACTTAAATAAAAGTTTATCTTGTCTACCACCACAATCATGCATTAAATCTCAGAACTTCAGAGTTTTTCTGCTTCTATCTGGAACTTTAAGCTCAAGAGGTCATTGACGAATTAAAGCCAATCATGCACATTTTACTGATATGGGTGGTTGCACTGATGTTACCTGCACAGGGCAAACAGGCCCTTACTTTATAATACTTACCATTTTGGGGCCTGTTCTATGACTTATTAAAATGGCAGAATACAGAAATGAAAAAAAATCTTCATAAGAAAGTAAGAGATGGAACCTAGAAAATCATCTTATGAACATCACCTGAAATCTAGAGTAAATAATGTGATCATAGTTATATCATACTTTTCTGAGTGAGCTCTTCTATGATTAATCACAAACTCTAGCTTGCAATAATGCTATTGTGTCTCATTGAATACAATATGTCCTGCAACATTTTCAAATCTCAGAGTGAAAGGGATTTCCATTCCTAGCACACCAGAAAGACATTAAAAAAGTATTTAAACCAATCTGCAGTCTTCAGAAAGACAACAGCAGCCAGGATGGGATTGGCAATGTCTTAAACTTTCATTGTGAGATGGATAGAGCTGTAGCTTACACAGAAATGCAACCTACAGTTCAATTGAGACGTATGCTGGACAGCATATGGTCATCAGCAGAGGTCTTGAGTGAAAGATACCCAGCTATTAGTTCTGCTAAGATATAGGTTCTTTTTAGTTTAGTAACAAACTTCTTCAGTGGAGAGGAACATAAAAAGGGATTTTTGTCATACTCGAGTCTTATTTTCTTCTAATTCTTCTGAAACAATTTGGGAACCAGTTAGCAGCAAGTGTTAGTATTTACAGTGGTTATTAGTCATTTACCAATAGTTACTACACGCCATTACTTGAATGGTATTTGGGGAATGCTGACACTTACTTTATCTATTTATAATAAGAAAATCTCTAAAAGCTGCTCTCAAGTGGCGAGCAGAGTTTCACGTAAGTAAGTCTTCAAGCTGGCTTCTCAATTGAATCCCTATTTATCAGAAAATTTCTGATCAGACCCACCAGTTAACTGAAGATAAATGGTATTTGATTGATTGTTTGGAGAAATATGAAATATTTCACTTCTTTCCAGTAGAAGAATAATGTAATTCAACCACAGCATTGTTCATATATCTATACCATCCAAAGTAACTCTGCAAACTTAGCCTGTTTGATATAGTGTGCAAAAGGAAGTTCATGCCAATGTGTGTCACTTTTCCCCTCTGACAAGATACAACCAAGAAAATTGTTTCCAATATTTGCCTAGTAATATGATGAAGCTGTTGACTAATTAAGATATGACCTGTGTAAACACTGAGCATGTAAGTTCAAAGTGCTGCCTGCCTCGTGGATTGGACTTTTTTTAAACCAAGAGTCCAGTGCTGCAAGTTCCGATTCACTTGAATAATCATTACTCATAGGAGTAGTTCTATAGATTTTAAAAGGATTTACAGGATCAGGCACTAAGTTTGGCAGAAATGTGTGTTAAACCACTTTCGGTTTAAGTTATAGAAATATGAAACTTCTTAGTGCAGTAGCTCCCCTTAGAATAGGTCTCTAAGTAATGACTTTGGGATCTTTCCTTAATAGGATTATTAGAACCTCACTTAAGGTACATAACTACAGTAGCCTCTTTCTTCCCAAGAGCTCTATGTGATTAGCCTTATTAAAAGAATGAATGTCATCATTATTGCCTCTCAGTTATGTCTTGTAACCCTGAATGGTATCTTATCTGGACCATTATCTATACTAAAATTACCTGGTGTTCTTAATTATATTTTAAATTGTTTTAATTAGCAAAATATGTGAACTCAAAAGGCAATTGCTATTGTTCTCTTCACATCAACTTCCAATGCAATTTTAAACATTTTTTTTGGCCTAATAGATAGGATGGATTGATGGATAGTGTCATTTTGTTGTTGAATATATATATGTTTGATTTTTTTTAGCTTAATTGTAAGCTCTAGCAGCATGACTAGGACTGAAAGAAATAATGAACTACTAGGCAGCTCGTGTAGCACAAGCCTTTCTTTAGAGGAAGCATATTATCAGTTGGATACTAAAAGAAATCAGATGCTTATTTCCTATTCAAATGTACTGTACGGCCCAAGTAGCTTGGCAGTTAAGCAGAAAATGAAAGTTATACAAGCATGAGATTTTGTTATCAAGTTTAATTGTTTCCACAGAGACATAACGTGCTGAAAATGCATTCAGTTATGCTCCAAGAAGAAATTGTTTCCTTTATTGTTTATTAGCCTTCTGCTGCATTATAATTGTAGACTTCAGTTCAATTAACATCATTTACCACATTTTTTGAAAACGTAGGTTGTCTTCAAGGTGTGAATGTGATGTTTAGTTTCTGCATTAAAAGAGCATAAAGGGTTTACAGCAAGGTTCATCAGCTGGAAATAATAGATCAATGAGTTGTATAGGAGAAAATAAAAGCAAAGAAGAGAGAAAAGAAAGTTTATTGTATTTCCCTATTTTTGAAAGGTTACCGTGATATTATCTTGGAGTGAATGGGGTCATAATCAACAACCATTAGAGTTATATGGTTAATATGACAGTTAAGCAGTTTCAGGTGAGATCAAAACATTTTTGAGCGAAATATTTCAAAAGGTGAAAGCTTAAATTAGGTTATCTTAATCCATCTAACCTACTCATAGACTCTAAAGTCTGAAGACCATCATGATCATCTAGTCTGACCTCCTTCACATTGCAGTCCATAGAACCTTGCCCATCCACTCATGTTATAGACACATAACCTCCGGTTGACTTACTGAAGTGCTCAAATCATGATTTAAAGACTTAAAGTAGCAGATTATCTGCCATGTACACTAGTTTAAATCTGCAAGTTATTATGCCCCAGGCTGCAGAGGAAGACAAAAAATACCCAGGGTCTCTTCAAGTCTTACCTGGGAGAAAATTCCTTCCCAGCCCCAAATATGGCAATCAGTTGGACCCTAAGCATCTTGGCAAGACCTACCAGATAGACACCTGGGAAAGAATTCTCTGTAGTAACTCAGAGCTCTCTTGATTAGTGTTCCATCACCAGCCATTAGAGATATTTGCTGCTACCAATCACAGATCAGCTATACCGCATTGTAGGCAGTCACATCATATCATCCCCTCCATAAATTTAATGAAACTCAGTCTTGAAACTAGTTTATTTTTTTCCCCCAGTGCTCCCTTTGGAAGTATGTTCCAGAACTTCACTCCTCTGATGGTTAGAAACTTCATCTAATTTCAAGCCTAAACTTGTTGATGGCCAGTTTATAGCCATTTGTTCTTGTGTCCACATTGGTCCTTGTGTCCACCTTAAATAACTCCTCTCCCTCCCTGGTATTTATCCCTCTGATGTATTTATAGAGAGCAATCATATCTCCCCTCAGCTTTCTTTCGGTTGGGCTAAACAAGCCAAGCTCTTGGTGTCTTGTCTCATAAGGTAGGTTTTCCATTCCTCGGATCATCCTAGCTGCCCTTCTCTGCACCTGTTCCAGTTTTAATTCATCTTTTTTAAACATGGGAGATAGCATTCCAGATGAGGTCTCACCCGTGCCTTCTATAATAGTACTAACACTCCCCTGTCCCTTTTGGCAATACTTCACCTGATGCATCCTAGGACTGCATTAGCTTTTTTCACAGCTGCATCACATTGGCAGCTCATAGTCATTCTATGATCAACCAATACACCTAGGTCTTTCTACTCCTCTGTCACTTCCAACTGATAAATCTCCAGTTTATAGCAAAAAAAAATCTTGTTGTTAGTAAGTGCATGACCTTGCACTATTACATTTCATCCCATTTCAATTACTCTAGTTTTCAAGGTCATCCAGATCTTCTAATATGATATTCAAGTCCTCCTTTGTATTGGCAATAGCTCCCAACTTTGTGTCATCTGCAAATTTTATTAGCGCACACCCATTTTTTGTGCCAAGGTCATTAATAAAAATGTTAAATAAGACTGGCCCCAAAACAGATCCCTGAAGAACTAGTAGCCTCCCTCCAGCCTGGCATTTCACCTTTCAGTATGACCCATTGTAGAGGCTCACTTAACCAGTTACTTATTCATCTTTCAATTCTCATTTTCTCCAAATTTAACTAATAATTTCCCATGTAGAACTGTATCAAATGCCTTACTAAAATCCCGGTAGATTAGATCTACTACATTTCCTTTGTCTAAAAAAATCAGTTATCTTTTCAAAGGAAGAGATCAGGTTAGTCTGGCATGATCTACCTTTCATAAAACCCATGCTGTATTTTATCCCAATTACAATTTACTTCTATGTCCTTAACTATCTTCTATTTCAAAATTTGTTCCAAGTTCTTGCATACAACAGAGGTCAAACTAATAGGCCTGTAGTTTCCTGGATCATTTTTTTTAACCTTTCTTAAAAATAGGTACTATATATTAGCAATTCTCCAGTCATAGTGTATGACCCCCGAGTTTACAGATTCAATAAAAATCCTTGCTATTGGGCTTGCAATTTCATGTGCTGGTTCCTTTAATATTCTTAGATGGAGATTATCCAGCCCCCGCCCCCTCTCGCCCCCTCAGTTTAGTCCCATTAAACTGTTTGAGTTTGACTTCCACCTCAGGATGTGATAATTTCTACTTCCATATCTTTATTCCTATTAGCTCCCCTGCTACTACTCCCAAGTTCCTCATTACCGTCACTAAAAATTGAGGAAAAGTATTCATTTAGGTGTTGGGACGTGCCTCGATTATCTTTCATCTCCACCACATCCTCAGTGTTTAGCAGTCCCACTTCTTTCCTTGTTTTCTTTTATTTATATGGCTATACAACCTTTTACTATTGGTTTTAATTTCCTTTGTAACATCCAACTCTACTTGGCTTTGGCAGTTCTCACTTTATCACTGCACTTTCTGGCCTCCAAGAGGTAGCTGTCTTTGCTGATCCATCCCCTCTTCCATTCCTCATAGACTTTCTGCTTTCTCTTAATCACCTGATTGAGAGGCTTGCTCATCCAGTTTGGTCTGCACCCCTTCCCTACAAAGTAATCCTTCAGAGAGGAAGGATGTGATCTATCATTTGTGAGGCATCAGATGTTATCAGTCCCAAACACATCATAACTAGTTTACACAGCTAGCTGGATTCTGTTTTCCTACAGTAGCTCAGTAAAAGAACAAGCTAAAAGGAGACAAAATATGCAGCTAATCAATGACTAAGACAAGTTTGCTTTTATCAATATTAATTATTCTGTCTTTGATTGAGAAATGAAATCAAATGGAAGTCCAAGATAGCCAAAAGGACCTAATTTAAATGTATTTGGGTACCTATACAATTTAAAGCCTTTTACTGTATTTATCTAAATAACACGAATGGACATCAAAACTTTCCGTAAACTTGTACATACAGATATGTTGACACATACAGACAGCAGCATGTTAATAAACCTGCTGCGGAGATAAATGGTTTCAATTAGCTTCCTCATTAGTTTTAATTAAGATTATTTCCTTAGCCATGAGTCATTTATCTCATTTTGCACTTTTCCTATTTACTGGAGCTGCAGGGAGTGATTTCCAAGTGTTTGAATTCTGGTGAATAAAGTAGTTTTGGGAATCCAGGCTTACCCCATTTATTTATCTTGTAGGTTTCCCTTGGTCTCACAAAAGGTCAGAAAGAACACTCAGAAGTCTTTTAGTGAAAATGCAGGAAGTGTATTCTGAACCTGATCCAAAGCTGATTCAAGTGGGAGTATTGTCATTGACTCCAATGGGCTTTGCATCAGACCTTCTGTGAGAAGCAGGGAGTAAAGCTCTGATTCAGATTCATACCAAAAAGACTATTGCCGGTGGAACTGTAGGTTATGCTGTAGAATGGAGTGAATCAGGTCGTGATTTGGAAATTGACATTTGAAACTAGGCATAATTCTGAGAAACCGGGGGAAAGGTCGTGAAGCCTGTAGGATTAATGTACCATTACTATGGGAACCACCCACCTAAGAACATGAAAATATTCATGATGAGAACAAAGCCAACCTGCCCAACATGCTGATGTGTTGAAAGGAACTAGGGCCTGGATCCAAAAAAGGACTGAGGTGTTGTGATGCTCAGCACACCAACGGACCCCTTTCCTGGAGTCAGGAGGCTTAGCCACCTAAACCGTTTCTTGTGAGCATGAATGAGTGTGGCACAGGATAGGAGGAAACTGGGAGGGGCGGGGCCGAGACAAAGAGAGAGAAAGAGAGATGACATGAAGAAATATCTTTTCATATGAAAATCACATTAAAAACTATTTAAAATGTTATAAAATTATAATATATACACAAAAAGATATGAATAAAATAAAGTAATGCATCTTAAGCAAACATTAAACATGGATCACTAAAGTATCACCACCACCAAGTTCACTCAAAATATTGGTAACATACCAAGTCAACTGCAAAACATCCAGGTTACAAGTCAATGTATAAAAGGTGTAAATCAGTTTGCAATCAAGCCACAATCCGGGGGCAGAATAGTGGTAAATATCACATGCCTCTTCCACCGTCACTCTGTTCTGGTAAGATTTCAAAATGGCCAGTTTTGCCTGAACCAAGAGAAAATAAACCAGCAGGAAACTGGCCAAATGCAAGCATTGTATCTCACTGCCAGAACAAACAGGGGCTTGGAGAAAACTAGTTCCAAACCACTGAAAAGCTGCTACAAAAAACCAAAAGCGGGACTCAAATAGGGGAAATATAGGAAAAAATGAACCACATCCAAAACCAAACAGAGGGAGTACTTCACAGACATCTCAGGAGTAATATGGTTCATAAAATGATAGATTGATAGGATGCAATGCAGGTCCTTCCACGGCAAGTCACCAGAGTGCCTACGAAGGGGAGGTTTGTACAGCGTCTGCCGAGCCCGGGACACAGACTCACCCAAGGTCATATCAGGGAGATCAGAGAGGGTAGCATAATGCCACATCTTGATACATATGCCTCAGAGCTGTTTCTTGGCCATGTCTGCAAAAGGAACATTTACCAAACCCTTCCAGGACAACCATCTCATTGCACAAGGATCTCATCCTCAGAAAGGGAGATAATTAGTGAAAGAATCATGGGATCTCCCTCCCCCAGGATGACCATTTCCTGCAAAACCTTTCTGCAAATACTCAGCAGCCACTGAGGGCCTTGTATTAACAAAAAAAAGAAACCCACACACCACACCACCACAACAACAAACCCACAGACTGGATACTGGTATGAACTGCAAGAGACACCACCGACATCCAGCTTGATCAACTAGGAACAATCAGGTGGGACAGCTTGGTCAATTTGGCATGGGTAAAGACAGAAAACAGGTTCCCGGAAAAAGAGAGCTTCAACAGGAAAAAGCGGGTTAAAAAAAGAATGGTTCTTCCAAGAACCGTAAACTGGAAAGCACTTGGTCTGGCCTTGCACTTCACAAAATTTGGCAGGCATTAAAAAGACCATAATAGAATGGAGGCAAATCTAGACTCTCTAATCGATCAGGTATCAACAATATAGGTGAGAGTCCAGCAAGATGGAGGAAAGAGAAGGCAAAAGAATTTCAGGCCAGTGGGGAATTGGAGTACAGCAACCACTGAACAGACTGCAGGCAAGAGGCTGCCACCCTCCAGACTAAATCAATGAGCCCTGGCCCTCCTCATCTAATGGCAGGAACAACAAAGCAGGGAGTAACCTGTGGTAACTATTCCCCTCTAAAAATGGTTAATATGCCTCTGAATCTGGTCCAAAAGGCTGTATGGGGGGCACTGTAAGAGGGGGCTTGGTAAGCCTGATAGCGGCGGGAGTCACAACTGGAGTGGGGTTCTCTGGCTCCACAGGAGCTGGTGGCTATAGTGTCATGATCACCTGCTGGACAACCTGCTGAAGCTGTTGTTGCTGCTGGTCCAATAGCTCATGGATCAACTGCTGTTGCTAGCTGACTATTTGCTGAAGTAGTTGTTGCTGCTGGATGATGATTGTGGGTGTTTTGTTCAGCCATCCATTTTAGCAGCTGCCTCATCTCCATTCAGTGAGAGGAGGGTTGGAGGTAGTTTTTGCTTGAGGGTTTTTTGCCCCCAAATTTTCCTACTTTCTCTGCCAGAACTGTGCAGGGGTCTTGCCGGGCTAGGCAATCCTAGTGGCTGGAGTGCTTGACTTGCACCCCTTTGCTTGGTTGAGGCACCTCAGTCTTTAAGGCAGGAAGTGGGTATGGGAACCTGGGCCCTCACACTCCACTGGGTCCCAGCCCAGGGCCCTGTGTGAGTTAACCCCTGAGTAGGAGACCTCCCAGTAGGGAGTCTATGTCCACTGCCCTAGGCTACTTCCTACTGCTGTTCCTTCACTTTGGGACATGGCCCATATAGTGCAAGTTGCTGTGGTCAGCCTTGTCTCTAGTAGTACCTCCTCAGGGACTTAGGCAGCATCCTGTTGTAGTCCCAGTTTCCTCTAAGTGGGGCAGCCGAAAGTTTGGCAGGGCTGGAACTTCACAACGTCTCTGTGCTTTGGTCACCTGGTTATCTCGTAGGCAGGGTGCTTCCAAATCTCTCCCACAATCTCCTTTTAGCCAGGGAGATGGTGCTTATTTCCTGGTGGCTGCCTTGGCTGGCAGGCTAGCAACTCTTCCCCTCAGGTAGGGAGGCAGCTAGCTCTCTTCTTCTTCTTCACCAATCAGCCCCGAACTGAGCCAGGTTCTCTCCTTTTCTCTCCCCTCCAGGCCTGGCATTGGCTGTAGGTGTAACTGGGCAGGGTTAGCTGGACCCAAAGGCTCTCTTTTACCCCTTCTATGCCAGCAGGTAATTTTTCTGCTTCATCACAGACATACATGGTAAAATATTAAAAACCAACAGTGTCAGTACATGTTTCCATCTTGAGCCTGCCTTGCACAACCTCCTTCATAGATAGGATCTGTTCCCTTGCACTCCAGGAAAAATAACAGCTACCCCAGCAATGACATTGGAAAGCTTCTCCTTTCCATTCCTGCAGCCAGCTTCCCTGATTATCAGAGTTTGACTGCATCTCTTGCAAGAGGACAAAATCAACCCATCTTTGTCTGAGAAAAATCAAAGAGTTGTGCTCTTTTATGACCATTCCAGCATCCATTAATATTTAGAGAGCCAAAATTGAGCAGCCCACAGACACTAGAAGGTGAGAGCCAAGAAGCAGAGAGAAACAAGGAAGAGTGGAAGTACTTTGTGGGGGAAAGGAATCGGGCCATGGGGAGGCTTATATATCTTGAGAAACCCCCACATGCTTCTGCACTTTACTCAACAACTTTTTGAGATGGAAATGTTTTCTATGATCAACTGAGATCTCTCTCAAGACAGGGGCAGCTGCATGAACAAAGTGCTGTAAATTAGGGGAAAAGTCCTCAGGTTCAACTTCCTGCCTCCCTTAAGTTCTGGTCAAAAAGTCACTAATCTCCTTCATGCTGTACCCACCCTTCCTGGGACATCAGGAACCACTGAGGAGTCAGAGAGATTATCGACATTCCCCTCAGACTCTACCAGCTCAGAACACCACTGAGCTGCCACTGTAACATTCTCATCATTCAAGACGGAAAGAGATTCAGTGAAAGCAGCTGAGATATCTGCTAAGAGGGGTAGGCAGTGCAGCCCCAGACAGGAACCTAGCATCATCACTGCAGCATGCAGGATCAGGAACTTGAGGGCTCATCGTACCAGGAGGAGACAGTTCCACACTGTGAACTCCAGAGATGGGGCTACCACCCAGTGCAGCACTATCCTTCTCAGGGCACATAGCTTGATCCTCAGCTACTGCCAAAGCTCAGGGGCCAAGGTGTTAGCCCTTTTAGAAATAGTCGCACAAATCTCTCTGTCTGTTCTTCACCCCCTGCCTATTTCTAGAACCTGTCTCTGCTTGCTCTGCAAGGAGGTACTCCTAGGACTCGCTTCTGTCATGGCACAAGTGATGGGGTTATAACAGAGGATTCCTCTGGGAGTGGGAGGTGGCTGCTCCATGGACAATGGCAGACCATATATGGTGAGTGGGGCAGACAGAATCAGCCAGTACAGATGTAGGCTCTGTCTCCTGCTGGTCCCTTGATTTTCCAGCCCCCACCCCACTATCCTGGGGTCCCACTTTCTTACCATGGAACCCAGAGCAGTGCACGGGTAGGACCCCCTCAGATGACCAGGGTCACCACACAGGAAACATTTCATGTTTTCAGAGGTAGCAAACACTGTATAAGCTACCCCATCTATGTGGTGCTTTAAAACAAGGTGCAAGGGCTGCTTGGGGTAATTTAGAATCACATAAACTTGGCAGCAGAACAACATAACATGCCTCGGAGGCTGCAAGAACCCAGGTAACAGAATCTAAAAGCACAAATTCCATAATGGGAGAGAGCAGACACTAGTGTCTCATTGTGAAAGAAAGGAGGATGTGGAAAAAGGGGGGGGGGGGACCTATTTTAGTAGCAGGAGTAAATAAGGGAAACACTGGAACCAAAGACTCCTAAACAATTCACAAACTGATCCTGGGCCAGGAAAATCACTATAGATTTGCTCGTTCAAAAGGCAGATTTATAATAGCCCAGCCAAGAACCTTACCTATGCTCTGCAACACATCCTCCACAGTACAGGAGACATCAGGCACACCCTGAACCTCATGCTTGCAGGTCAAATCTCCAAATCCATCAGAAGTAGGCCCTATGAAAAAGCTCCCCGCGCCTGCAAAGTAAAGCAGGGGAAGCAACAAAAAACAGCAAGTAACAAAACCAGACACCACCTAACAGAAACACAGCTAATACACACAGCACATACCGAACACAACTTCACTCTCAAAAGCTCCCACAGTTCAGAGAGAAAAAACAAAAAATATTCTGTTGCCTAGTGGTTTTACCACCCACTTAGGAAATAGGAGAGGAGCCAGGTTCCAGTCCTCCACCAGAATATCCCATGGTTCAGTGATTAGAGCACTCTCCTGAGAGGTGGGAGACCTCTCAATCTTTTCTCCTCCTCAGGCAGTGAGAGGATTTAACTTCGGTCTCCTACATCCCCCCATGAGTGTTCTAACCACTGGGCTAAAAGTTATAAGGCAGGCAAGCAGCACCACCGCCTCCTCCTCCTCCTTCTTCTTCTTGATTTCGATGGGACCCAATCCATTAAATAGCCTCCTAGCACACCTACAGGCCCTGCATATAAGATAGCAGAGCTCTTCTCCGGACAGCTCCAGCTGAATTTAAGCCCTGGACTGGAGCATTACATACCTAGGCCCCAATTATTGTCGCTGCTCGTGTGTTTTTAAGTTAAGCATTTTGATTAAGTACTTCGCCGGACTGGGGCTCTAACTCATACATTTGCTTTTTTAGAGCTTTTATAAACACACATTTTACTTCTGACTGTAATCATGGGTTTTCTTTTTTCTATTTTAATTTTTCCATTGCCTTTAAATAAAGTATCCTTAGAGGTAAGAGTTGCTACCAAATTTTGCTCTCATTTACCTCATAGTGTATATCTGAAATAACTGTACTGAAATCAAAGCAGTCAGTCCAAATTTACAGGAGTGTAACTGACAGGAGAGTTTGTCCCATTATTTAAAAACACACCATAAATACAATTAAAGAGTGAGATTACTTACCTAGTCCCCCTTCCCCTGCTCCTTCCTCCTCCTCCCCACCAAAAAACCCTCTCTCCATTTTATTGTATTTTGAGGATATATATATTTGGGTCAGTTTTCCCCATACATGTTTATTTTCCATGAGCCTATTTCTCCTTTATTTTTTGTGTAAGCTGAACCCTGTTAAAATGATATACAATCACTGCAGCTGAAGAGCAAGCTTCAACATTTTTCTGGAGAAAAAAAAAACAGATCAGATTAGGTTGACTTTCTACTAAATCTGCCTGTGCAAACACCCTGGAATGCCAGCCCATTTAATGGCTTGTAAAGCAAAGAAATTGATTTGTGGTAGTCACATTGAATCAAAGCCTTGCCAAGACCTATAGGTTCCAGCTGCTGATTGGGAGGCATCACTAATAGACATGGTTCTAGGCTAAGTGCCAACAATGAAGTGGCAAAAAATTAACTAGCAATGCTGTATAATTGTGAACTGGAGCCTGAAACGTTGATGGGCTATAATTAAAAGTAAATATCTATTACTTCTTCCAAAAGCAATGGAAAACATGTGAAAATATTGGTACTAATTCTCCACTCACTTACAAAGGTTTTAGGATTTGATCCAGGACCATTGATGGCAATGGGAGTTATTCCATGGACTTCAGCAGGAAGAAGCATTAGTGGCATTACTACTAATTAAGACCCTGATTCAGGAAAGCATCCTTATTCAGAAAAGCACAGGGCCTGAGGTTGCAACTTCAAATTACATTATTTTATTATTATTAGTTATTGCATTATTATTATTATTATTATTTCAGGTTTATCTTGATCTTATATTTCAGTTTTGTGGGCACAAATGACAATATTTAAACATCATCAGTACTTGACTGCACAGAAGTTAGGTGGCTAGACATCATTTCAACTAGTCACTGATGCCAGAGGCAGAGTTGTTGGCACAAAATTGCTGACCAGGCAGAGTAGACTCCTTCAAAAGTGTGGTCTTAGATATTAATTTTCTGAATTTGTATTATTTATTTTACAGGCCATGGAAATAATGGGGTAAATTCAGATAATTATAAAATCCACCTTCCCATGCTATGTTGTATGTACCAGTCTAGTACATTTCATGATTCTATCCAGACTGTTGTTCAAGAATTATTTATAATTCAATAATTTATCTCCATGTCATTGATTATTAGAGCCTCTGAAGGTAACAGGTTTTATTATGAACTGCCATATCTTTATTGGTATTTTTTTAACATTACATAGAACATAAGAACGGCCATACTGGGCCAGACCAAAGGTCCATCTAGCCCAGTATCCTCTCTTCCAACAGTGGCCAATGCCAGATGCCCCAGAGGGAATGAACAGAACAGGTAATCATCAAGTGATCGATCCCTGTCGTCCGTTCCCAGCTTCTGGCAAACAGAGGTTAGGGACACAATCCCTACCCATCATGACTAATAGCCATTGATAGATCTGTCCTCTATGAATTTATCTCATTCTTTAAACTTCTGAGCTTTGTCCCTTTTTTATTACTTTCTTCTTGTAGTTTTTATTTACCAAGCAAAATATAGAATGCTTTACCAGAATGTACCATACAACACCATGACTGAGTAAACTAGGTTTTTAAATCAAGTAATAACTCATTCTTTTGATTAAGATGTAAAGAGAGCTGCTAGTGGCACAATTTCATGTATTATCCCATCAAAGTCTTAGGTAAAGAATTATTTCAGGATAGGATAATGCTCCTGGGAGCCAAAGAGTATAAAGGTAAACTATGCCCAAATAAATGTGTTAGTCTCTAAGGTGCCACAAGGACTCCTCATTGTTTTTGCTGACACAGACTAACACAGCTACCCTCTGAAATCTAAGTTCTCTATGGAAAGTCAAAGGATTATGAACTTCTGATTTACTAAATTCCTTGATTCTTCAAGGGGCTAAGCACTCTGGCCTAATCTAGCAAAGTATGTATCCACATGCGTAGTTTTAAACTCATTGGTAGACCTATTGATTTTAATGGGACTAATTATGGCCTTGATCCTTTTCTATTAAAGTCAATGGGAGTTTTGCCATTGAACTACTGCTGGAACTATTGAAACAATTTTCTCTTTTGTGTAATGCTTACATTACATTTCTATATATAAAAAAAATATTTTCTGGGTCCCTCACAATTAAGAATAGTGTTCATAGGTTATAAAAAAGCTGCTTCTCTGTTCTTCTTCCATGGCTTTCTTGATACAAGTCTGATATAAATGTAAGTTTCATTTCTTTCAATCAATATAACTAGGCTTTTTTATGAAAATAATTAAAAATTACAAGAATTTTCAAAAATTTCAGCCATTATTTCTGCACTTTTTATTTCTATGTCAATTTCAAACTACACACTGGGCCTGTTCAATTGATTTGCTCATTTTATCAGAGTATAAGTCTGGTGTAACTCCATTGACTTCAGTGGAGTTACGCCAGCATAAAACTGGAATACTTCAGTGGTGATCAGATTCATGTTGTATAAACAATTAGCGTTCAAATAGTCATATACACCCCAAATTCAAAGCAAGAAAATGTTTCAAAACAAAACAACTACTGAAGTGCAAATTATAGTGGTCATGTTCTGGTCTCACGTACATCATTGTAAATCCAGAGTAAACCCACTGAGTTAAATGGAGCTATACCAGATTCACACTATTGTAACTGGCATCAGAATCTGCCCCCAGCAGTGGTTATTTAACAAGAAATCTAATAAAATATGTTGCAAAGATTTCTAACCTAATTTCAGCAGGATTGCTTTAAAATTCAATCCCAGAAATAGTTTTACTACCTTCTAAAAGTATTCCACAATCCCACCATTGCCTTTGAAGAATATTGTTGACCAATTCATTTTTTTAAATAATCTTAAAATAGTTTTAGATCTTTCAAACCACTATTAGATTCCATAAATGAACATGAGGTCTTCATGTGTATTGATAATTTTAAAAACTACTTATATATTTCTTCTGGAATTCTGATGCAATTTTTAAAAAATATGTAATCATAAATACTGTAGTCATTATCTCTCAGAAATATATAATATGAGTGCTCAAAATATTAATTGGTATGATAAAAATATTAGTTGCAAAGCATTTTTGTCTGTTACCACCAAAAAGCCATTTTCTATCACTTGTGAAGGGGATAAATGTCCTGTATATTAATAGCCCAATAAATCCACAAATGATTCTACAACATGCTCTTACAGTAGGGCTCATTTGTAGTGATTCAGTGAACTCTAATATAGTGTATCTCCATTTATAATAAAGTGGAATGAATGCCTGGAATTGTTTCAATTCATTGTAATGTGCAAATTGCAATTCTTGTTATAGGACTCATTTCTGCAACGTTCTGCGCACTCTGGCTCTGTGCAAAACTTAAAGCCTGGGGGCAGTTCTATTGATTCTGTATTTTTATGTATAAGTTTCAAGATAAGCACATTCTTTGCCAGATCAGGGCCAGAAAACTCAGAATCCTGCCGGACTGAGCCATAGGAATTTGTCTGTGGGGAAAGGATAGCTTCACAATAGGAGGGTTTCATAGTATAATTTTGCTGTACGAGATAGTTCCTTATTAAGGCTCAGATCCTACAAACATTTATTCACTTGCTTTATTTTATGCACAGGAACACTCCCATTGAAATCTAAGGCTTTGCTCCCATGTGGAAAGTAAAGCACATGAGTAAGTGTTTGCACAACTGGTGCATAAGGGGCAGATTGCATCCCTTCTCACTTCTGTTGAGTAGTATGTTATTCCTCAAGTATTCCCATTCATTTCAGTGGAAATGCTTGTGGCAAAATGCACTACTTAGTGTCAGTCAGAGTGGCAGAAAGCGGTCCTGTTATATGCTATGCATTTTCTATTCTTCAACACGGAAGATTTGTATCCAAGGGTTATTTTTCAGTTATGGAACAGCCTTACAACGTGGATACAGAGTATATTTGCTTCCTTTTGTGCATTTTCCAGGGTTTCTTTGTTTGCTTCTTTTACAGCATTGGTTTCCATGGATCATTGTTAGTTACATTCAATACAGACCAAAATATCACAGTTATTTTCTTAAATGAAGTCTTGGCAATAAAAAGTAGAGAGAAGATACAAAACACAACAATCTTTAACTGTGTTGTTTCTTCAAGACCAGGCTCTGAATGCACCAGCATTTTTTTTATTTTAATGAGACTTTATTGCTAATCAGAATAAAGGATTCATAACACTGGCTATGGCTAAGACAGTGCCACTCATCTTTACCTCACATAACTGCTAATGTACCTCAGTCTTTTCCTGCAGCAGCCCTCCTCCATGCAAGTTCTTTTCAGGAGGGTTGCAGCAATGATGAATGGAATTAATGATGAAACTCACTATTAAGACTGACACCAAGAAATGCATTCATTTCTTTTAGACTTTGGTCAACAGTCTGTTAAGACTTGGGAGCTAATTATTCCTTTCTATGTTATGTAATTATGCATTTCTATGTAAATTATTCCTTTGCATACTAAGCATGCCTTTGCATGTAATCATGCCTTTGTTTCATTGGTAGTTAATCTGAGTAATAATTAGAAAAGTTATTGGTTCAGTTCCAACCTAATTTTTTTTTTAATTTTATGAGTCTGAAAGAAAAGACAAAATTCTTAGTAATCGTTAGGGGCAAATTCTGCCACTCTTACGCATGTTGATTGTGGTGGGGCTACTCGCAGTCTAAGAGGCTGCTTGACATTAGTAAAGTGAATGTGGCTCTTAAGAAATGTTTGTATCTCCAAACTGTCTACAGTACCCCAGGATTGTTATAATGCCACTCAGCTGGTTTAAACAGGTTGGAGACTTTATTCCATCTCTAAGGTGCCAGATAGCTTCAGAATGAAATGGGGCAAGTAAACAGGGTCATCCCTTCTTTCTCCATTGGCCAGCCAGAAAGAGCAAGAGGAGCCAACCATCTTCTTTCTCCCCACACTCTTTCAAACACTTTCCTGGAGGGGTTTGAGTCTCTTGCCCCATTTTAGCTGAACCCACCCTCCCTTTCTATAGTGTAGAAACTGTTCTCAGGTTGCGGTGGCTCTGACTGATCACCTGTTTAGCAGTCAGGAAGAAATTTTTCCCAACAGGGCCAATTTTTTCACCTTCTTCATAGCATCATAGAGACAGTTAGGTTAAGTAGGAATAGGATTTAAAATGTTAATGTTGGGAATTGTATGAATGTTTAGTTTCTCACAACTTGCAGCTGGTGTCCAGTGCAGATAAAATGCCAAAAGGTCCAGCGCTCAGCAATAAGAGAACTGGGATTTTGGTGACAAACCTTGGGCCTATGCGAAAAAAGGAACCTGAAGTCTTTGCAGATTGAGGTCCCTAGTTAGTATTTTCACCACCTTCATGGTGGGGGATGGGGGAGAAGGAAGTGAGAATTCAGCAGAGTAAGCTGAATCTTTGGATTAGGCAGCAGAGAGTCTACCCTGAGTTGTGGGCTAACAGAAGTCATGTAAACTGTTCACCTCCTGATATGAGGAAACGGGCTAGATACTACCCCTCTCCAGTGTCAAGTTTAATAAAGTCTCAGCCTGTGATTTAAAGTCCATCCCTGTGTCCATTCTCATTCACTTGTATGTTCCGATTCAATATCATGGGTCTCACTAATTCTTTCTCACTAATCATTTCTCACTTTAAAGTTGCCTCATCAGGGGTCAAGTCCAACTCCCATTCAAGTCAATGGAAAGAATTTTGTTCACTTCAGTGGAGGAAGACCCAAAGTACACATCTTTCCAGTTCCATTATTTAACTGATGAGTGTTGGCTCTGATTAGTTATTAAGCTCAGTTTGTATAGCTACATCATTATGTTGCTTCTTAACCTTGTGACTACATCTTTTCTGGATTGGTGGGCACTTTGTCCAACTGTGTTTTATCCTGATGGCTGTTACTCCACTTTATTTATTTTCATACAGATGAAGTCAAAAGAAAGATTCTGTCTGGGGTTGAAGGGGCAGGGTTCCAGATAATCAACAGGCATAATGTATGAGGACAAGTTTTCAGCTATTTTGGGGGGAGCTAATTTGCTTATAAATAACACCAGTTTGAGGGAAATATTACTGCATAATAAAAAACACTTTTTGCTTTACTCCTTCACGTGTAAGAATTGATTGATTATTTATATGGATTCCGAAGAGTTTGAGACTGGTAGTTGGGGATCATAACCATTAACAGAATATTTGGAGTGGCCTGGTGTAGATAGTCAAATTAAGTACAATTGAACCTCAGAGTTATGAACACCTCAGGAATGGAGGTTGTTTGTTTTAATATAGCTTTGAAACTTTACTATGCAGAAGGAAAATGCTGCTTTTAACCATCTTAATTTAAAAGAAACAAGCACAGAAACAGTTTCTTTACCTTGTCAAATATCTTTGTAAAACTTTCATGTTATATTTTAATAATTTATTTTTAATAATTTAACAGTTGTGTGTGTCTGTGTGCACGTGCATGTGTGCATGTGCGTTGCTGCTGCCTGATTGCGTACTTCCAGTTCCAAATGAGGTGTGTGGTTGACTGGTCAGTTTGTAATTCTGGTGTTCATAACTTTGAGGTTCTACAATATCTTTTTAATGGCTGCAAGCCAGAGCAGACTACAATTAAGTGAATACTGCAAAATATTTTCAACAAGTACTCATTCTCATTTTTCAGTGATTTGCTTTTGGCTCAATCATGAGCCACGTTACATGCCTGTGTAGAGAAGTGAGGATGCATAAGGTGCCCCCTTAGTTCCCTGCATCTATCTCCCATACTGCAGGCTTGTGTGCAGGAGAGAGAGAGAGAGAGAGAGAGAGAGAGAGAGAATAGCCCGTACAGGGCCCTTCTTCCAGTCCTGTGCAGGTGGGTAAGGAGTGGGCAGACAGGAGTGGGCGGAGCCAATACACAGACAAGCAGAGATGAGCAAATATAGGGCTGGCACCATTTATTTCACCCCTGAGGTGAAGAGGAGAAGGGACTGAATTGTGATTCTCTGAGTCACAAGGGATCCCTGGTCTGCTTCTGAGGCAGCACACCTATGTGCTGTCCTTACTCAAGGCTCAAGGTAACTGTGCAATCTAGTCCTTTCTTTCAGTCTATCCTCCACAGAGCTATATATCCATTTAGGTTGTGTTCACTTTCCAGATATATTCAGGGACATGAGTTTCACTCAAAGAAATGTTGATGGAAAGTGAATTTCAAAGTCATATACTGCAGAATTTGCAGAAACCAAATTTTAAATTTGCATAGACAAGCATTTGTGCTGGAAAAGTATGTGTGCTCATCCAGTGAGGGAACCAAAACAATACAATACGACTTATTTAATAGATCACAACTAAGCAACAAAGCTCAAATATCAAAATACCCACAAGCAAGTCATAGACTAAATCTATTTGAAAAGTGGATACAATAAAAAATGGAAGTTTGAGGATGCTGTAGTCTGCTTGCAGATATTTCGCAGACACAAAAAGAGGCCAAATTAGTAAAATAAATTATTCATTGCAAACTATTGGCTCATTTCTACAGAGGACACAGCGCGCTAAATATAATCAATGTAACAAAATCACACAATCACTTTGTGGACCATTTTTGCCTTTCTTCCCCAATGCCCCATCCTAACTCACATCCTTCCTCTATCACGATGCTGATCCAAATAGTATAGTTGTTCATAATCAAATTCCAAATTGGGTTGGTATGAAATGTAACAATAGCTGCCTTGTTCCATTCTCCCAAACAGCCCTTAAAACTAAAGAGATGTGACAACCACTACAAGCTAACAGACAAAAATGTGAAAAAGGTGAAAATTTCTGGCAGAATCTGTTAAGAAGACAAAGAGTAAAGATCAAAACAAAGCAAGCCATTTAGGCATATATTATACAATCAACTAATCTAATGCATAACAACAGAAGTATCCCATCTGAGAATGCTGTGAAAAGTCTTTGCTCCTGAGGCATGAGGGAGGGATTATTGAAATCCTTTGATTGGGATTTATGTCCAGTACAGGCAGGGCTGCAGCAACATCCCTGAGTTTTGAAAGAACAAGGTTAACAGTTGTGTTTCAACTTACAAAACCAACTTCTATAAATGCCTTAATCTTCCATTTAGAGTTAGTATTTCACTGTAAGTGGCTTGCTCTCTTCTAAATCTCTATGCACAGTAGTTAATTCTATGAAACAGTTGTAACTGACCAAATAACAACTACATACGCACTTCCTGTCTCCTAAAAATACTGCGTATTTCATTAAAATTAAGCTGACTGAACACACCTAATCCATTTGTAATGAAGGAAGCAATCATTACCAGCTGCAACAGCTTATGAGAAACCAACCATCTATATAGAAGAGATGTGTCTGAGCAACAAAATTCAGATCCATATTCTGGGTCAGATCTCAACACTCAATATTTGGGATGTTAGTAGCTTAAGTTGTGGTCCTGGCCTACAATAAGGTTCTGCTTTTTCAGTAGCACTTAGAGACCACCAATCAAGATGAGTGCCCCATTGGTCGAAGCATTGTACAAACACACTACAAAACACTTGGTCCTCCATCCCGAAGACATTACAATCTAAATAGTGTTTATTTACTTAGTTTCATCTGCTGCTGATGCTAATTCCCCACCCAAATTCATGTTCTTCTGTTTGGAACATCACCATTGGTGTCTGTGGAAATAATTATGATTTCCATGGGGAATGAGCAGCAGGGTAGGGAGAAGCCCCCCAAAATATCTTGCTCTTTTCTAATGCAGAAGCCATCCTACCAAGAGGCAGAAGATTCTCTTCAAAGTAAATCAAAATGATATTGGAGTGACACTATGTATTATTTTGTGCTATAAACAGAAGTGAGGCATATAATGGGGGAATATATTTGCAAATATTTAGACAAATAAATTTGGATTTACTGCATTCCCAACTACTTTTGTCTTTGCTTTTCATAAAGCTTGGAGAAATGAAATGTTGTTCATAAAAAAGAAAATGGAAAATTAATTTTGAGGTCAGTAATTATCCTTCCCTACTTCTAGAAGTGATTTCTCTCACTAGCCTTTACTGAAATAGCCCAGACAGGAAGCAAACTAAAAATGTCCCACAGATACCCTAATCCTGCTGCTCAAACTCCTCCTACTTTCATCCTCTCCCTGGAAGAATCAAAGGCCCAATAGCCTACCCTTGCGTTCCCACTCTTTATTACATCTACAGTGATCCAATCAGAGGAAAAGAACAATACATGTCACTAAGAACCAATCACACAGGGATAATTATGAATAAAGAGCATAGTTCACGGGCAACCCATAGGTAGAAATTTGTTTGAAAGTTCATATTAACAAGCCAATTTGAAAAGAATCAAATTTTATTCCTGAACAGAATGAAGGAAAAGTGTACTGATCAAGTGTTCACTCTGAATGGTTTGCCCAGTATCTCTCTCAATACACTGTACATTCTTTTCAGGGTTACTGTCAATATTATTTTGTTATATGACAAAACACGAATTTCAATCAATCACAGCTCAGAAAATTTGAGCAATAGGCAGTATAGATGACAATTTCAGAAAATCCTGTGACTAAACTGTATGTGCAATTATCACAATTCCATGCAGAAATCATTAGTTACATATTATGTGGTCATTATACCCACATTTGTTTGTGCACACTACTACAATTCTATTTTGAAAATTTAAGCCTATGAGATCTGTCCGAAATATTGTCTCCCTTCCTATGCACAAGTTCTATCTCTTCTTGTCCTTTAAACCTCTCCTTAAAATAAATTTCTCACATGGAGCTTTTCTATTATGATCTCTCCATGGCTCCTCCTCCTCCTCCTGTTCAAACTTGCACTCTCAGTGTGTTTGTGGTGGATTTGTGTTGTGTTTTGTGATCTGTATTTTCTATGTGTTAATTTAAGCTTTACTGTTCTTTGGGGCTGGGACCATCTCTGAGGTCTCAATCCTGCAATTAGACACTCCAGATCACCCTGCCCAGATCCAACTGCTGGATCAGTGCTTAAGTCTGTACAGCACAGAGGGACCCAAGCTCAGTCATTCATCCTTCCCATGCTCCCAAAATAAAGTCATTGAGAAGCCTGAGAAAGTAGCAGCACAACACTTGCAAACCTTCTTGGGGGAAGAGAACTATATATATATAGGTTTATGTTAGAGCTCATTGTGTTGCTTTATCTTTTTATATAACAGGAGTAATGTTCATTGCATTGGAACACATCTAGCAATAAACAGCTTTTGCAGCTATCAGATGTCTCAGCTTTGCTCTAGTATTTAACCAATATCCAAAGCCATTATTGCTTTGCCTGCTTTGTGCCATTCCCTTAGCTATTCAGAGATTGCTTATAAATAGATCTTTGTAACATATTCCCAGACAACACTTAGAGCACAATATTATTGACAATGCACTCTGAGATCCTAATGGCCCTATCTTCTCACAATCCTGACAGTGGAAAGGAAAGATATTTATTTTCACCTTTGTGCATGGGGATTTGAGGGAAGAGGGCTATAAATACAAATACCCACACATCAGAATGAAAGTATATGCCAATATGTATGGATTACTGGAGATTTTATACAGACCCAAGATATAAAAGCTTGGGAAGTTCAACTATGGTAGAATGCCTCCTGGTGCTTCCCTTCAGGCAGTGTAATACCACACCACCCCTCCGTACGGTCCGTGTCTTAATGGCACAATCTAGCCCATTGACTTCAGTGGGATGGCTCACAATGTGCTTAGTGTGAATAAACATGGCAGAATCAGTCCTGAACAGATTTTTTTCTGATACACTAGTCTGCCTGCCTTTCTCTTAACTTTGGCTTCCAGGGGTTTCAAATGAGAGCTGATTCTGATCAAAGCCTTCTGATAATGGTAGAAGAACCCCACAGTTTTGTGATCCCCTTTACATGAAAGAGAGAAAAATTAGGCTAATTCTGCACCTGCAGCTATTCACAGACTAGCTTTCAAGTGGCAACTGCATTTCTGAAACTGGTATTGATGCTTTTATTCTTTGATGCACACACCCTCTAGCACACTCACTGAGAGCAATCGTGCTAGGCTTGGAAATGAATAGCATGCTTTCCTCACTCTGTTGAAAAAGAATTAGCAAAACCTCTCAGTCCAGCATTATTTTTAATCACTTACAAAGGTAATTATACCATCTTTTGTTAATGTAGTAGGGGGAAGGCAGTGTAGCCACACATGGAGAGGCACCAGAGCACCAGATTTTGCAGAGACCAAAAAAAAAAAAAGCCTTCTCACACTCATCCTTCTCTTCTTTTATTAATGTGTACATATGTCCAGAGCTGAATCATGCAGATATATTTTGGAACTGAATGTCTTGAAGGAGAGATGCTCCAAGCCTCAGGTCCAAAGCCCCATGAATCCACAGTGAGGTAAGGCAAGGGGAATCTAGGGAGTGCACGTGCAGCCCTTCCAGCACAGTGAAACCTCTCTATGGTAGAGCCAGCTCTGCAGCAGCTCTCAGCCCACTCCTAAATCACGATCCCAATCAAGCCCACCAGCTGGGATTCACCTGCTTCACCACACACAGCAATAGCTTCTGTCTCTGACAGGACCCAGTTGCTGCTTTGTATAGCCAGCAGCCTCTGGGGGTGCCTCTGAAGTCTTTGCTCTATTTGTACTCTTCTGCTTCTCCACTCCCTAGATTCCCCTTGCCAGACGTGACTGTCCAAGTATGCTTTCTTCAGATGTGCAAAGGCGGGTGAAAATGAAGGGAAGAAAAAAAAGTTTTTTAAATTTGTGAAATTTTGAATAAGGTTCCAGTTTGGTAACAACATTCCCTTCCCTATGCCTAGCTTCCCTAAATACTAGTGCCCTCTGTCATGAATTTTAAAAAATAAAGCACTATGAAGAAACAGACCATCTGGGTAAGAGATGCCACAATGCATTTCTTATGTGACTATCAATCTCCAGTGTCTCGCCCAACAGAGCCCCATTCTATTCAGGGGCTGACACTACTAGAAGATAAATAATACATTATAATATCATATTTGTGTAGGAATAGGACTCAAAATGCACACACATTAATATAAAAAAGTAAGAATACATTCTGAGCACCTTCTGCTCAGCTGGATGTTGTGTTTCATGTTTGTTGGCAAGGCAAAAAATGGTTACTTAGGGAAACTGACTATTGTAAATCAAAGGAGAGCAGTTGGCTCTGATAATTGAAAAGTAGAATATTTCTAAAGTACTATCATGTGGAGCCATCACTGTATGAGTGCAAATCCTAATTACAAATTAATATTTCATTTCTTTAGTTTTATAATTAATTCAAAAGGAAATACATATGGCATTCAAAACAAATAAAACAGCCTTGCAAAATATCTGGAAAATGCTTTGTCTCCAAGCATTATTTATACATCCTGAATGTTTACCTCCAGTATTTAAAAAACAAAACAAAAATAAAACACACCAAGCACAAACGGAAACAGTGGACAGGGGAACTAGCATACGTTCCTAATTATAGAATTTTGCTTTATTCCCAAAACAGCTGACTATTCCGTATATTTAATAAAGGGAAATCAAGCAAATAGTTTCACCAGTTAATTAGAGCTCATGGGAAATGTTAAAAAAATTTTAAAAGAAACTTCTTTCTACATAGGGAGAAAACAGAGAAGTTGTAATTATGGTAAAACAGTTGACAGATTATAAAATACATTTATTGCATAAGATTACAGTAGAGTTGCAAACAGCACAAACATGTGATGGAGCTAAATTACCCTCCACTATCTTTTACTGACCCCCATGACACTTTTTAACTAGGCTCACATTCTGATACAGACTAACACGGCTGCTACTCTGAAATCTGATATACTTATGAGTACCTTACTATAAAATAGCGCCATTGAAACCACTGGGACTTTTGTGGTATAAGGCTACCCGACACAGCTAAACATGAATCCTCTCCTGGACATTGGCATCTAAGCCAGATCAGTGTTTGCAGGCTAAAAATGGAGGAAGTGATGGTAGTCATTTTTACCCCAGAATCCTACAGTTGAAGCCATCGCCCAGAATATGGGAAACCAGGGTTCAAGACCCCACTGTGAGTTAGAAAAAGACTTGAACAACCCAGGCTTCTCTTCTCCTAGGTGAGTACCCCAACCACTGGAGTATGGAATACTCTGGGATAGGTTCCCAATCTCTCCTTTTGAAACTGTTCCACTTAAAATAGTCCCAGAGAGTGCCCTAACCACTTGGAAATACCATCATTTTAACCTTCTGGTCCCACTACTACCCCCTCTCCTCTGTTATTTTGTGTAGGACCCAATCTGGTAGGTGAACTCTGAGCATACCTACTGGATTAGACCCCGGTAATGGGATTTCCCCCCCCCCCCCCCCACACCACCTGTGAAGAGACTAAGATGGCTCAGAAAGGGCTAACTAAACTGGTAGTCTGCAACTGGGGGAGCCTTAGGCTTGACTGACAAACACTAATTGAAGAAGGATTGGAGCCCATCTTGGCAGGTGTAAGTGAGGGTTTTTATAAAGCCAGAAAATGTGAACAGGTGAGGACTGGGCTGGGAGATTATCTGACACCAAATGAAGTCACGCTGAAAACCTCGAAGAAGAGTCTATTAAAGAAGGAGAATGGATACAAAGTAGGACGGGAGTAGAAGCAGAATCAGATGTTGATCATATCAGCAAAAACCAAACAAACAAACCCACACCCAAAGCCCCGGAAGGAAATAAACCAACATGTTGTTATTGCAAGATCCCTAACCAAAGAAATAAGATTAGGTGATATTAATCCTGTGAAAGTAGCTGACTGGATTTAAAAAAGCATAGAGGATATTGTAAAAGTCAGAAGGGTGAAAGATGGTCTTTTAGTTGAATGTAAAAACAAAGAGCAAACTGATAAACTGCTAAAAATTAAAATGCTGGGGAATGCTAAAATATTATGCCAGCTACTAAAGTATTGGATGAAAATGAAGGGGGTAATATATAAAGTGCCATTAGAATGAACCAATGATGAGATAAGCAAAAAAACATAGGAGAAGATAAAGTATTTAGTAAGTACGTGGCTAATTAATAAATGAGAAGAAAGCAAGCCAGTAACAGCTGCACTGATTACATTTAAAGAAGGGACTCTACCTGAGAAAAAATGCTAGGGTTTCACATATTCAGAACCAAGCCCATATATCCTCCCTCCCCTAAGGTGTTATAAGTGCCTAAGATATAGGCATGTAGGAAAGGTTTGAAAGGGAAAAGGACATGTGGTAAATGGCAGTGAGAGCATTCCTAGGAAAATTACATAGAAAGGACACGTTTCAGAGTAGCAGCCATGTTAGTCTGTATTCTCAAAAAGAAAAGGAGTACTTGTGGCACCTTAGAGACTAACCAATTTATTTGAGCATAAGCTTTCGTGAGCTACAGCTCACTTCATCGGATGCATAAAGTGGAAAGTACAGTGAGCAGATTTTATATATACACACAGACCATGAAAAAATATACATTGTAAGGAGAGTGATCACTTAAGATGAGCTATTACAAGCAGGAGAGTGGGGTGGGGGAGAGAAAACCTTTTTGAAGTGATAATCAAGGTGGGCCATTTCCAGCACATTTCCAGGAGTTAACAAGAACATCTGAGGAACAGTGGGGGGGGGGTAATAAACAAGGGGAAATAGTTTCACTTAGTATAATGACTCAACCACTCCCAGTCTCTATTCAAGCCTAAGTTAATTGTATCCAATTTGCAAATTAATTCCAATTCGGCAGTCTCTCCTTGGAGTCTGTTTTCAAATTTTTTTTGTTGATGGATACTCACTTTGATATCAGAAATCGAGTGACCAGAGAGATTGAAGTGTTCTCCGACTGCTTTATGAATGTTATAATTCTTGACATCTGATTTGTGTCCATTTATTCTTTTACGTAGAGACTGCCCAGTTTGACCAATGTACATGGCAGAGGGGCATTGCTGGCACATGATGGCATATATCACATTGGTAGATGTGCAGGTGAATGAGCCTCTGATAGTGTGGCTGATGTGATTAGGCCCTGTGATGGTGTCCCCTGAATAGATATGTGGGCACAGTTGGCAACGGGCTTTGTTACAAGGATAGGTTCCTGGGTTAGTGGGTCTGTTGTGTGGTTGCTGGTGAGTATTTGCTTCAGGTTGGGGGGCTGTCTGTAGGCAAGGACTGGCCTTTCTCCCAAGATTTGTGAGAGTGATGGGTCGTCCTTCAGGATAGGTTGTAGATCCTTGATAATGCGTTGGAGAGGTTTTAGTTGGGGGCTGAAAATGATGGCTAGTGGTGTTATTTTCTTTGTTAGGCCTGTCCTGTAGTAGGTGACTTCTGGGTACTTTTCTGGCTCTGTCAATCTGTTTCTTCACTTCAGCAGGTGGGTATTGTAGTTGTAAGAATGCTTGATGGAGATCTTGTAGGTGTTTGTCTCTGTCTGAGGGGTTGGAGGAGAAGGTGTTTTATTTTCAAAAGGGAACGATTAAACTACATACCAGTAGAGAATGAAGAAGTAAGCCTAGAATGTAATGCTGTTGAGATCCCTATGCAGAAAAGAAATATTTCTTTAAGGAGTTATAATATCTATAACTCATGCAGGAAATTAAAAAGTTTGGAGCTACAGTAAATAAAGAATGCTAAAAGACCATGTATTAAATGATGTGACCTAAATAGTCATAGTAAATTGTAGGGAAGTAAGACTACTGATGATAATGGTACATGCTTAGAAAAGCTCATTGATGAATCTAATGGTTTTAAACAATGACACCCAATGAGATTTAATGCAGCCAATGTTAGTTTTTCCTGCTTAGACCTAGGAATTATAACAGCAAATATTGCAAGTAAATGAAACTGGGAAATATATAAGGAAGAAGGAATGGGGAATGATCAGTTCCCTGTATTAATTACTTTTCTAGGGCAAAGTAAGGTTGAAAGTTACCCACCTGGAATTTAAAAAAAAACTGCAAGTTATTAACAAGTAAATGGATTGAATTTGTGAATAATCATTGGGTAAGTGATCAGAGAATTTCGATAATAATGTAATAAAAGGATTAATAGAGTAGCTACTGTACCCATATCTAGGATATTGAAGTAACCCCAAACTAAAAACTAATTTCCCTGAGGGAATAAGAAAAATAAAATGGCAGTTAAAGAAAGGAATGGAGGAATAAAAGGAAAAAGCAAAAAATACAATGCATAATGAAGATCTAATGAGTATGCCAGCAAGCATGGAGTGTTCTGTCCATGTGGATGTGGCTGCAGTAGCCTGGATGGTTGATATGAAGCACTGCTTTTGCCCATGTGTCAGCACCCTCCTCTCAACTTCACTGGTTTGGCCCAAAGGAAGGATAGCCGTCAATACATTTGGAACCAGCTACAAGTGATTGTAACAAGTGGCGCTATCATCTCTATTACAATATCAAAGTTCATGACAGGAGCTGGCTCTTAAAGCTTGAAGAGAAAAGAGCCCGTAGGCAGCAAGCAGCTCCCAACCAATATACATACATTTGCAATAACTGCCAAAGATCATGCAAATCTCAGATTGGACTATTCAGTCACATGACACATTGCAAACCATTTACATCATAGGCTGCAATTCCCACCACTCTTGTACACGAAAGGATGCCAATGACTATTAAGGAAATAAGGCAATAGCACAAAGAATTATTTTTTAAAAAAAATCAGAGTTTGAGAAAGTACTGTGGGCAGATAAAGATATCAGAAATATACAGGCAAATTAGAAGAACGAATGGAATTCAAACTGAGTAGTAGCCACATGCCAGGTCTTATGGGAACTGACAACATAGTTAGAAGTTCTGATAATGAGAAAGCAGAAGTTTTGGCAGAAACTTTTTGAGGAGTAATGATGAAAGTCAAAGGGAAGTTTTCCACCAGATTAAAAGAAAATGTATTGAGAGTCATGACCTAATGTAGTTGAGGTGAACATGAAGACATTATACTGAATGAATGGGTTTGTATCTGGGAGCTTGAGAAAGCTATTGCTATTGACAAGAAATTCAAGAATACTTCTCCAGATAAAGATAATATATTCAACATAATGTTTAAATATATCTCTGAAAGCAGTCTGAGGTTCTCTAGAATTATGTAACACTATATGGGAAAGAGGAGTGATACTGGCAAGGTGGAAACATGCAGTAGTAATTCCAATATGAAAACCAGGTAAACTATTCATAAACATGGATGCCTGCAGACCAATTGTCCTTACATTCTGTCTGGGTAAAATTGTGGGGAGAAAGGTGAATGAAAGATTGTTTTCCAGATAGGCAACCAATGGCATTATAGGTAAGGTAGAGTAATTTTGGAGAGGAAGATGCACCACTGATCACAATGTTAAATTAAAAAATGAAACACAAAAGAGTGTGAGGCACAGGGGTTTCATGATAGCTGTCTAACTAGATATTGAAAAGACATATGGCATGCTATGAATGGAAACCTTATTGTACAAAGTAGATGCACTAGGCATAAGGGGAAGAATGTATGAGTGGATTTGAGAATTTTTGAGTAAAAGGACCATGCAGGTCAGAGTTAGGAAAGTTATGTTGAATATATACTGTGACAAAGTTCCTCCTCTGCCTGGGTGGTTCCTGCACTTATTGGCACATTTGCTTGCCTCAGAGATTCACAGCAGCCCTCAGTTTGGCCACTTTTGCTAGTGGCTCAAACCTGCCGTTCACTCAGCTAACCTCATCACTGGCCAGCTTGGGGAAAAGGAAGGAGAACAATCCCCACAGTCTCTGCTGGTCCACTGAGTGGGTCGGGGGACAGGCCAGGGACCTTCCCCTCTGGTGGGACCCACAGTCCAGGTCAACTCCTTCTGTATCCAATAGGGAGTTGGGGGGAGCCCGGGCCCGCCCTCTACTCTGGGTTCCAGCCCAGGGCCCGGTGGATGACAGCTGTCTACAGTGTTTCATGTAACACCTGTGTGACAGCTACAACTCCCTGGGCTACTTCCCCATGGCCTCCTCCCAACACCTTCTGTATCCTCACCACAGGACCTTCCTCCTAATGCTAGATAGCGTTTGTACTCCTCAGTCCTCCAGCAGCATGCCCTCTTACTCTCAGCTCCTTGCACGCCCCTCACTGGCTGAAGTGAGGTCCTTTTTAAACCAGGTGCTCTGATTATCCTGTCTTAATTGATTCTAGCAGCTTCTTAATTGGCTCCAGGTGTCCTAATTAGCCTGTCTGCCTTAATTGGTTCCAGCAAGTTCCTGATTGTTCTGGAACTGCCCCTGTTACCTTACCAAGGGAAAAGGGACCTGCTTAACCTGGGGCTAATGTATCTGCCTTCTATCACTCTCCTGTAGCCATCTGGCCATCTGGCCCAACCCTGTCACAATACAACATTAAAAATGGTACATCACAAGACAATATCAGCACAACCTTATTTAATATTATGATAAATGTTCTTCCTAAACAAGTTCCAGGGTAGATGTCACTCTATTCACAGACAATTGTGCTCTGTGGGTTTGGAATAGGAATATTGAGGTGGCAGAAGAGAGAATCGATGAAGTGTTGCGAGAGACCTCTGACTGGGGAAATTCATGAGGTTTCAAATTCTCCATTGCTAAAATCAAAGGACTGATCTTTACAAAAAGAAAAGTTAAAGGAATGTAAACTGTATCGTATGGAGAACAAATAGATTTAGTTAAAAGGTTCAAATTCTTAGGGGTTAATATTTGATACTAAATTACTTTGGGAAGATCATCTAAATTAGGCAAAAGATAAATGTACAGGAAGGATTAACCTGCTGAAAACTCTTCCTAGGACTAATTGAGGGTGACTAAGAAAACATTGCTGATGATATACAGAGCCTTAAATCAGAGCAGTTATTGACTATGGCTGCCAAGCTCTTAGGTCAGCCTCAAAATCAGAACTTAAAAAGTAAGATTTAATACAAGCCCAGGCACTACGAATTCCAGATGATGCATTTATTACAACACCTCTATGCAAAATCCAGATAGTTTCTAGTGAAATGTCAGTTACACTAAGAATGACACTGCAGGACCTCACTTTCTGGGCCAAAGTTAATGGGAACTTCAGTGATGAAAGTACCAAACAAATACATGAAAATTGTTGGGAATTTGATTGTGTGCTATCTTAGGCCTCTGTTTGAACTCCACATGCTATTAGAGTTAAAAATGTGAATGCAGGAGTTGAAATACAAGGAAAAGGTGAATGAAGTCAAAATTTGTAGTCATGGGAAAATTAACTATGGATGGAAAAATCACAGTCCAAATGCAGATTCAGATTTATTTTACAAACTAAAAGGTAAAAAAGAGACAGTAGGTATTAAAAATGAAGTATATCAGTACATAGATGAAAAGTGGAGTCAGTTTTGTCAACTAGATTCAGATAGGTCCAAAAAAACCTAAAACAACCCACCAGGTTGGGTTGGCATGTAGGATTCAGTCTCAAGCCTTATGGTGATCAAAAAAGGTGTCTCAGTATGTAGAAGTGATTTAATAAACAAAATTATATTTCCCAAAAAAGAGTTAGTACTGATTGAGATGCTACATTTAGCATTAGCTTGGATCCCAGTGCATAACAGGGAACAAAATGGCAAACAAAGCAGCTAAAAATGCTGTAAGAAGTGGGAGATTGACAGATATACCCTTGAGTAAACAGGAATTCAAAAGCCTAGTGCAGAAAATTTTTAAAGAGGAATTGCAAAAAAAATTGGATTAATGAAACAAAGAGGAAAATGACTTTTTGAATTGTGCCCTAGAGTTGAGGATGATGATCACCATCTATGGGTATGTAAGGGCTTTGATAAAGAAAGGGAAAAGCTTTTTGAGGAATTCAAATGTCTTAATGTAACAAAAATGACATTATTATTTAGTAATAACATCAGGAGTATTATCAAAAAGGTGTTGTTACATTACTTGAAAGACACAAGGCAGAGAGAGAGAGACTATAAACCTCTAAGAATTGAGAAATTACAGTTGGTGGCAGCTAGAGACCCTTCAGTCATGTCTGCATCATCATACAGAAAAGATCAGAAGGGACAGCAGTGTGGAAGTCTGCAGTCACTCTCTGGGCCTAATGAGGAATGAAGAGAAAATCCAAGCCAGAGCCCTGGGCTCTTGACCCTGAGGGAAGGGATTTACCCTGAGGAGTGGTGGAGAAAAAAGCCTGCAGAGAGTGGAATAGGAAGAAACCCAGCGAAAGAGCAGCAAGGGTTGAGATGGTGCAGACCTCAGTTGCTGATTGTAAGATCTCTGGCCTGGAGCCCAGAAGGGACCTAGGTTCCCCTACCAGCCACTGCGGAAGTGCTACTTGCACTTCTATATTCATGTGCTTTGCCCTGTCTCTATTGCTGGTATATTTATTGCTAGATGACATGCATAACCTTTGGATACACCATAATTTCTGCCAGACACTTTCCACTCCCTTCTGGGTTCTTTTATCCTATACCCCTATTATATACCCAGCACCGTCATTGTTCTTACTAACTTTGTGTCCTGAAATGCAAAGTTCTCATTTTCCCTTTTTATGATTCACTCCATATCCTGACTGCAGACCTAATTAGATTACTCACTCTTTCCAACTGTTCACCCACCGTTACCTCTCAAATCTTGTTATCTATATTGCTCAGAACTAAGTCATGAATTCCAGTTTAAGTTTCCTCTTTTATTTATTGTGCAATGAAACAGTCTCTTGTACCATGGCTAAAAAACTGAGTAGCAATAACAAGCCTTTTTCACAAGCCATTTAAAATTCCTGCTCCCAGCTAAGAGGCCAAGAGCAATTTTCTGTCACTGGCTGTATTTTCTTGTTACAACTTCTTTCACAGAGTCATGGTCAAACCTCAAATCTTTCAGAGTCATTCTTCAGTTCAAATAAGTACCAAAAACTTTAGATGCTGATCTGAACCTCAGCCAAACTCTCTAGGTCACCTGCATCCAAACTCTTCTGGAAATCTTAGAAGAGCAGGATTTACATGAGCTCTCTGTCCCTCAGTTGCAACACTAAATAGCACAATAAGTCTTTATACAATTCAGCTTTGGTACCAGCTGAAACCCGCAAGTGCAATGGCACTTGATGAAGAAAATAAAAAAGTTATCCAAAAACTTCAGTATTTCAAGAACTGTTTGGCTTTAGTTAAGTTCTAGAACTGAATGAGAAACGTTTTTCCTTTTATGCTGCAAATTTTTTGCAAGTGGGATGATAAGGATCCTTCTGCTGTCTCTGGAGTAAATCCAGATATTCTTCCCTTTTCACCTTTACTCAGACAAAGTTATCATTGAAGTCAATGGGAGGAGTGCCTGAGTACAAACCAAGGGTATGTCTACATTTCAATTTAAAACCCATGGCTGCTCTTTGCTGACTGACTCGGGTTCATGGAGTGAGGGTTAAGGGGCTGTTTAATTGCAGTGTAGACTTTTGGGCTCAGTATGCTGCCGGGGGGAGGGTCCCAGAGCTCCAGCCCAAGCCCAAATTTTACACTGCCATTAAACAGCTGCATGAGTCAGTCACTGGTGTCTAATTGCAGTGTAGACATATACGAAGGGTTCGATGATCTTACCTTAACTCACTTTGAATAATACTTTATTGCTGAAAGAATGCCCTGGAAATGTGTGGCTAGCTGTAGGTGCCTCATCCAAATCCTCTCTTTGTAACATCTGCTGCTCCACCACTAGGATCCCAGCATTCCCTCACTGACCACCTGGCCCGTCTCTGACCTTTAGACCACTTCTCTCACCCCCCTGCCACAGTGCATCTTCACAAGAGGAAAAGGTGTGCTCGTACTGTGCGTTAGCCAACAGAAGGTAAAATTCTAGTGAAGACTAGGAATTTGTCATTTTCCCATGTACTGGAAGGTTGAGGTAAAGATTACGGGGTAGCCTAGGACTTACCTCGTATTAAGACTACAAACTGCCTTGTCTTCACTAGGATATTATCACATTAACAAACAGGAGGTAGGAACACACCTTTTTCTCTAGTGAACACAAGTCCTTATTGAGGCTCTCATTACTATCTTTCTATGTCTGCTGTTCTCTTTTCCCCTGGACCTTGTGTTATTGTGGCTGCAGCTCCTGTCCACAGTGCTTCAACTATTCAACTGCCTGCTTGCAGTGCTTTCAGATGAGGTCCCATTCTTTCTGTTCCTTATGTCTCATCACCCAGCAATGGTGGCCACTTTGTGAGGGTTGGAAGAGACGCCTCATGAAAGGGCACCATTGGAGACCTTATGTTCCATATGGCCCTGGGACGGGCTGTTATCAGGTCAGGTCTTCAAACATTTCCTTGAGGAGCGGGCACTCCTTTTTCACTGTGCCATCTAACCATTATTAAAAGGAGACAGACTTTTTTGGGGTGAAATATTCAAACATGCCTTAAAATAATATAAAAACTTTAATATAATGCATGTGTGCCACTGAATTAACACACCTCATAACGATAGACCTAAGGCCCTTAGCCAAAATACCTTTCATGTGTAAACTATAAATCAAAATATAATTTTTTTCACCTGTGAAATCTTAATCCAAGAAAAATACTGAGAAAGTGCATATCAGCAGGAATTTAATGGGAAAAGCCTACAGGTTTGCCTCCTGTTGTTCACAAGAAAAATAGAGAATTAGGATAAGCAAATGCCTCTTTAAAATGCAACAGAGTAGAAATATTCCTCATAGTGATTCTACTAAGCAAAATAATTTGCCAACCCAAAAGGGCTCACGGTGCTGGAAATAGTAACAGCATCTGGTTTACTCTTCTTAAAGTCTCACTTGTCTGCTGTCTGTTCTTTCCCAGCTGCTTTCCCTCTGTTTAAATCAGGTCTTTCACCTAGCAACTGGAGGCCTGCCAGCAATCCAGAAACTAAAAGGAATATAGTATTGTATGTTTCCAACTTGTTACAATGGCAAGGGCTGCTTCTGGACAGAAAGGAAGAACAAAGTCTGTAAAAGGAGGTGCAATGAAATCTCAACTTCTTGCCTTGGATTAGTTTATACAAAATTGCATTGATGCTGTTTCTGCTCCTGAAAAACTGACAAGTGCCAGTTGTTGCAACTGAAGAATTTGGTCAGTTTCCTTTAAAAAGAAGGACCAGTGAGCTCTAGCTTAAAGTACAGTTCACCAAGAAGGAAGATCATCAGATTTAGAGCTTATTCCAGAGACACTGACAGGAGTTTTCAGCTCTTCAGTGAAGTTACAAGGCAGGTGAGAGGAAACATTTAGAAAAGGGTCTTTTCCTAGTGATGGGCGATTCTTAAACCTTTCTTAGGTTGTCTTTTGATTTGTAGAAATAACTTACAGTTTAGATGCTTTTCCTAAAGTAAACCTCTTGCCTCTACAAATTCAGCTGAAATTCTTATAAGAATGAGAGGTTTTTTTTTCCCCATCTGTTTTTGTTACTCTTTGGTTTTGGTTATACACGACAAAAGAGAAAAATGTACATGACGAAAAGAGAAAAACCTCTTCAGAACCAAATTTGAAGTTCAGGTCTTTAAATTTTGTGCATACATTTTAAGAATTTGTAAGGCATTCGTGCAAAAGTAGGAGAGATGCTTAGAGAGATTTTCATAGTATTTCAGCAATTCCATTTTCAGATGAAACCCAGAACTCAAAAACTGGAAGGAATAAGAAGAAAAACAAAAAATAAAGTTTTGGTTTGAGTTTGGGGCAAAGATTTGTGGGTATGGGAGGGTTAATATCTAGATGAATTCTTGGATGTGAATAATTCAACATTAACATATGAATATAGCTGGACCTAATTACAGAGTGCAGAACACTTAACACCCCAGGTGTCAGGCTAAAACCAACCTAACCATGTAGAAAATAAAATCTCAACTGTGTACACATCATAATTGAAATAATCAAAGCATTAAGTATAATTACCTCTAAACCCAACAAAAAAGCAAGCAGCTAATGATAGTGTAATGATTTCCAGTCTGAGTTTTGCAAATACAAACACTCATGAAAAAGCCATCTCCAGTGAAAGGCAGTTAAGTGTCCATAGATTTAATGGCAAATTATAAAACTATTTTGGCACAAATTATTTAGCTACCTTAGTTGTTGCATCAGCTAGATGGCATTAATTAAATACAAATACACAATAAAAAGAGCTTCCCAGTAAAAATAATTTTTAAAAATACTCTGCTCCTTAATTTCTAGTTTCTTATTTTGTAGTTCTCTTGAGTTTCTCCATTTTCAAAAAGTGAAGAGATTCATTCAGTTGGCATGATGGTTACTCTAAAAGTAAGAGAACAACAAACCAGAATACCGAGTTCAATTGAACCATGTTCAGTTCAGGACCCAAGGGGAGAAGGGTAGCTGGCTCTAATTATTTATATTAGTAAATATTTATATTATGGTAGCATCCAAAGGCCACAATTGCTATCGGGGTCCCATTGTGCTGTACAAACATACAAAAGACAATCTATTTCCTGAAGGTCTTAAGCCACCTTTCCACATAATTGATCCTGGAGCCAGCTGGGAGCAGATATTATCCATGGTATGGCCTAGAGTAGCCTAAAGGCTCCTTTAAAGTATGCTAGAGTGGGTTCCTAGAAAATTCTCCACTGGTTGAGTACTGTTGGAGCACATCTGACTCCAACTCATATTAATACTTTTATTTTACATCCAGGTAACAGTCAGAATATGGAGGCTCAAATTAATGAGCTGCCACAAAGGATGACTTGTTTCTGCCATGAGAGTTTAGCAATTGCTTATGTTTCCATGCACGGTTTTTGGAGAGCTCTTGTGATAGATATGAAATTGCAGTTACTACAAAATGTGTCTTTGTTGTGCCGCCCAAAAAGGATACCCTGGCTCCTTCCATTCTGGTCACAGTCAGGGTGAATTTCAATGCAAATGAAGGGAAAATATGGATGCAAAATACCAGGAGGGTTACTTTAAACTCTTCTTTGCTTTCCCAGCCCAGTTCAAGCAGCTGGAGCTCAGAAAAATACATTTAGTTAAAACAAAACAACAAAAAGAGACTTAAGCAACTTACACATATTGTTTAGCAATCTACATTTTCCAGGTAAATCAACTGAAGTAGAGAATAGTAAGATATTATTACTGGACCTGATTCTACAGTCCTTTCTTTGACAAAATGTTGATTAAGGGACATTTAAGTTTTAGTGGGGCAGAAGGAATGCAGGATTGGATATACTGGTTCAGTACCTAGCACAATGGGACCCTGATCGCTGGGTGCTCCCATAACACAAATAGTAATTCGTAATACGGACCATACTATATTCAAATTCCAAGTTTAAAAAAAAAGAGAAAATTGAAGCATCCAGATAAAATATGGAAATAAATCTTGTTCTTGCTCAGCAATCAAAGTCTCTAAAGAATCAACTTAAATGCTGTAACTCAGCACTGAAGAGTGTTCATGCATGCACTTACCATTTTAAAGAAAATACATGTTAATGTTAAATGCAACTATTCTGTAGTGCAAGATACTTAGCCTGTGATGCACACACAGATCCATAGAGGGAAGCCTCACTGTAACCACCTGAATAGAATCTGTATGCCCCTCTAACTCTTACCCTACTGTCACTTTTGAAAGTTTTCCAATTCAAGGCCTCCAAGTATTCTGACCGTAGCTTTTTCCTTAGAGTTGCAATACTTAGTATTCATTCTCAGTTTACCTGCATGACAACATAAAAAATACATGGTTTAGGCCTGATCCAAAGCCCAATGAACTCAGTCTCCCACTGAATTCAGTGGGCTTTAGATCAAGCCCTTTATGAATTTGTGCAATGCATGGAAAGCTGTTCGCCTACTGCTGTTCCTCAAATTTTCCCCCCTCTATTCTCTTTATATCCTAGGAGAAAGTTGCTCTGTGCTCCTTCCAATTTTACTTCACAAATAACAGAACACATACTCTCCATTCTAACATTTTCTTTAAACTATTTATTTTATGATGAATTCCAAATCAAATTAAAGTGAACCTATTGTAAAGAAAAGGCATACATGTGATATGTGAAATCAACAATGTAGCAATTTCCCCCCCTCTTTAGTCTAAAAGAAATCACCTTACTTAGTTCAGATGACTTCAAGGCTTCAAGCTTGGGTTGCTTCAGCAGAGCAGCTGGTGAAATTAAATTTATTTAATGTAAATGGATAGAACTAAGCAAGCAACCAGTATGGTGTTTAGCCTTCTTAATGTGTTTCTATATCAGACATCACTAATGGAATTCCAGGGGGTTAATTATTTCCTGCTTAAAAGCTTTTATTTATCATAGGTTTACTGGGTATTAATGTTTTTAAATTTAAATTATAATAATTAGAGACATTTGCTTAAATACCCCATGAGTTCTATTACTGTTTTTAATAATGCAACTACTTATCAAGGCCTTTTTCTTACACCAAGCACTATAGAATCAAAATGTTTAATGTCCAGTATTTATCAAGTGCCTTTCTTTGGGGAATTATTAAAGTATAGAATAAGGTATGAAAATAAACTCTCCCAAACCTATAACATGTCAGTTAACTGCTGCAGGATATTGATTTTTCTGCTATTCTCCTATTAAATAAAGCACACAGAGATCCCTTGCCAAGCCCAAACCGACAGGTGAAAATAGCCCGGGCAATATATTTGGAGCAGCCAAAGAATGATTGAGTCATATGCCAAAGGGGAATAAAACCATTTCAGGGAAGCCTGAATATATTTTCCACTGGGAAATTATTTTTAAAATGCTGGAATCTGTTTTGACCTAGTGCTTATCAAAGGCAAACATGTTTGTTCATCATCAGAATCTTTATGAGTCAGAAATAAGTCATCCCTAGACTAGCGGGATTTAGCAGTGTCCACAGAGGGAAATGAATTCTGGAAGGAGGTGAGGGAGGAGTGCAGTACAAAATAAATGGTGATTGGATTAGAGAGAATTCACATGTGCAGGAGTAGGGACATTCCCCACAGCCACCTTCTCGTCAACTAAGACAATCATACAAGTGAACACTACTATTTTCCTTTATTTAACTGTAATATTTAGACATGCAACATTCTAGTGAATAAAAGCTAAAAAATGTAATACATCTCCCTGGCTTTTCTTTTCTCCCTTCTCTCTAGTTGTCTTTATATTGTATGTCTTGCTGGATCTTCTCGAATGTCTGTTGTTCCTAGTAGCATTCCTGCCTGAAAGGGGGTATTCTGTTACCCAAACATCTCTCTCTTACCTCCTGCTATGAGCATCATACTGCAAAAATTAAATACAGGGTTCTGAAAAGCTGGTAATGCCTACTTATGCACACAAGCAAAGAGTGAGACAGTAAACTTTCAAAATTAGAATGATGACAATACAGCTTCTAGTATGAAACTTCCACAGAAGTATATAGGGAATTTAGCTTAGAAATCAATGGCAGCATATGACCCTTAGTCCATTTTTCCCCCTCAACAGATTTGGTTGAATCAGGGCCCCAATCATTAAAAGACAACTTCTCCTTATAAGACTATGCTTTAGTGTACACTGATTTTTAAATGTCTTGTCTGATGTTTTGAAGAAGTTTATCTTTGGTGTATTTTCATTGACAAAAGACAGGTCAACATTCATCTAAATTCTGGATGGCTGGGTCCAACACACACTCTACTCATGTAGATTTCTCATGCCTGGAGTACAACAAATTTGAGCAGAGCAGAGGTTTATGAATACCCGTTGGATTATCGTATTATGCACTAAAACGTGTAGGCCACAATCACTGACTTAGACTCTGACCTTCATAGTGCTAGTCATTGGATTAGGAGAGACCTATAAACAGAATGGACCTCATGCTCTATTGCTATGGTTTTCTGATGAAATTCAAGTACTAGCCTGAATTTGGTGTATACCCTAGAAATCTATTGACATTATGCACATGAGCATTAGAGCTAGTTGGAAAACAAGAATTCCATTTTTGGGGTCGGGGGTGGGGGACGACGACTTTGAGGTTTTGACGTTTTTTCCTATCCCCTCCATCACCCTGTGATGTGGAATGAAACCAAGACTTTCTCACAGAAATTTTCCAAAGAACAGATAGAGAAAATAGCCAGTAGCCCAGATGCTAGGGCACTCACCTAGAATATGGGAGACCCAGATTCACGTATCAGATTCCAGGTGAGTGCCCCAAGTATGTGGGTGCTCTCTCTTTTTTCTGAAATTCCATCCTGGACCTGAGAAATCTTCCTGTAAAAAGTTTAGTAAAACTGATGTTTCTCTGAAAAGTTTTAGTTTCAACAACTAGGCATTTTCTGACAAAACAAACAAAAAAAAATCTTTTGTTGCAAAATTGCCAACCAGCTCTATTAGCATCTACAATATTAATGACTTGTCCTTATTAATATTCAACATGAACATAACATTAATTAATACCAATATTATATTGTAGAATTATTTAATAGTATAACATATTCTGTATTATACCATGTTTGTATTCATATACATATTTATACAATCTTAATAATACACAAAAGAATCACTATTATTCGTGTCAAATCCATGACTATCTTTAAAAATAAATACAAATTTATGACAGTGCTACCTTTAAAAACTAGAGAGCGCCAAATCAAAACCAGCTTCTGACCATATGACAATCAGATGGACTTCAATCTCGTTTCTGATCAAATCCAGATTTTCAGACTAGCCCCTAGCTCTGTAGAAAACACCAGGATGTTGAATAGCACCAAATTTCAGATCCAGATCAGAACATATTACAGCTGTGGTCCATTGGTCATAAAATCAAATAAAGAAAATATATGCAACTCATTCTAATGAATGTTGAATGTCCAATCATTACTCAGGTGCAACTTCCACTCAATTTAGTGAGAGTTTGAGGAACATTTTATGATTTGTTCTGGGTGCAGAATCAGTTCACAAGGATTTGGATTAAAGCCACAAAAGCCAGGATATTAAGATTAAACTTGTCATCCTTCACTCCAGTGGCATAAGCATTACAGGGCTCTCAGCACAGACTTTGCAATTGGATAAGCTGTGACACTTAGACATAATGGGGTGAATTAAGGACACATGAAAGCATCCCTTGTTAGGAGATTCTTTGCCTTGGTAGGTTTGATATACGAACACTGTTTCTCATATGGAAAGTCCTATAAAAGCTTCAGCAGCATTTCGTAAATCGGATCCAAATCTCAAACACAATAGGACTCAAATTACACCATTTGCTAAATTATATTTGGTAATTTTTTGTAGTTAGGTGGGAGGTATTGAGCAATGAATCTATTGGCACATAGTAAAGGATATTGCATTAGTCACAGTAGTTCATCTCAAATCATAAAATCCTGGGGCAGGAAGGCTAATGTTTGCAGCCTTGAAGGACATGAGTGTATATCAACCTATCTATCTAAATGGTACTTAAGGCATAGAAAGTCATTTGTCATACCATCCGTTGATCCCATACTACATCATGTGGGCTGGTTCTTCTATCATGTCACCTATCAAAGATAAAAGGTTGCCCTTATGCTGTATTTCCCTTTGTAATTCTAATGCTGTTCGTACTTCAGATTTAAAGAGAGGCAGACACCGGGTGCAATGGCCAAGTGACTGAAAATGTTCCTGTTTTTCCAGTAATCTATAAACACGCCTGCATCTATACATGTTTCAAAATTCTAGCTCTGAAGGTGCTCAAAGACTTTGATAAACTTGTATAGTAAATGCTGAAGGATGAAGATAAACCAGTGGTATTTTTAAGTATAATTTCCTTCTATGTGAAGACATGCTATCCACCAATATCATTGATTACTACTGGAAAAGAAGAGCACCCATCTTCTCAGCAAAAATACGTCTTAATATTGTGCCATAGAGACTGTGCTAATATCTTAAGGTGTTTCAGTTTTGGCTCCCAGAAAATGAGGCACTGTAGCAGTGCGCCGACTCACTGGCACGGCGCCTCCTGCTGGTCATTCGGGAATTAGCTTGATTCCAGCCTCAGAGCGCCTCCTGCTGGCCAGGGTTTCCCTACCAGTACCTGCTTCCTGTAAATCTCCACCACTTGTAGCACTTCAGGCTCCGCATCCCTCCCAGACCCCGGTGCCTCTTATCTTGGGGTGATGCAGCTAAAGCAGGTGGAAAATAAGAATAAAGGTTGGTGCTGGGACTAAGGCAATAATTAACTAATATAAATGGAAGGCAAGTACGTAATGCTGAATATACTGCTTCTGGACAGGTTTATAGTAAGTGGCTGTAGCATCAGCAGTATGATGTGAATAGATATGGATCTACTACTTCTTGCACCACTTCCGGGGGATCTTGATTCAAGGCAGGGAACCCATATAGTAATTTTTTTTTTGAAAAAAAAAGCAGTGCATCAGCAGTGGAAAGAGCATCTTTAGAGTTAGAAGCTCACTCAAGGTGAATTCATCTCTGTGCAGAAAATCATCACAAGCCTATGCACCGCTTAGGTCCCTCTTAACTCTTTACAATAAGATTTAGGGCTGGGCTACATGCAATTTTTATACAGATTTAACTAGATCAGGATAGATACTGAATCCCACAGTGAGGGCATATTTATACTGGTAAAAAAAAAGGTTATATTGGTATAGCTGATTTTTTTTAAAAAAGTACAATTTATATCAATATACCTGCTCATACTAGGGGTTGCACTGATTTAACTGTATGGTTTTCTAAATGGCTAGAGTTAAAATGATACAAAAACTGTTTTTAGGCTACCTTAAATAGTACATAAGTGGTGTTTAAGGCCTTATACAAACTCTCTGCATAAGGATCAGTTTCAGACACAGGGGAAATTCCAGGGCTCCAAAAAGGTGGAGAATTGATAACCTAACAGTTTTCCCTTCCCACAACTATTTCCCCCTTAATTATCTGTTGCCTGAACTTCCTTATCATATTCCGCATGGCAACAAGGTGCCCTCTAGTTTCCCCTAGGGCTAGTCATTTCTCTTATACCTGCAAAACGTACTTCTTTGCACCCATCAAAAACCCCTTGAGAGAATAAACTGGAAGGAAGAGAATGAATCTCTGATTATTTCAGCCAGCCAACTACAAAGAGTGGTGTTAAAAATACCTTGAAAAATATAATGAAGAAATCAATAAGGCACCACACTGAGAAGTAAAGCATACCATATGGGCAGGCATCAGAAAAAACACAGGCTGCTTCCAGGTAAGAAAGCAGCCCTGAGGCTCAGGTAACAAAATGAACATGTAGGGGAACCAATCATCAACAGAAAGCGAAACAAACTGAGAATAAGTTACAAGATGCTTTTCAGGTATGTATGACAAGAAATCAAAGGAGCAAAATGAGTTATTGGCCACCACACTATGGCAACTTTTAACTTGGGAAGAAAAGCCAATGAGCAATTTACAATGAAAAAAGGATTTTTTTTATTGAATTACTTAATTAAAGTCCTTTCCCCTGACAGCTCATGAGATTTGGAACAAAAGCAAATAAAACGCCTCTAGGAAATATTTTATTTATTGCATTTAAATGACTTACCTAATCCGTTCTCTCTGGGAGAGACGTCCCAGTGGTATTTATTGGCAAACAGAATGAAGATTCTGGGGGTGAGGGAGAAATGTATAATATTGCATTATTAAAATTCATGCTGGACTATGTATTCAGTCAAATTACAAATGCCGTCACATGATTAAGCCCTCAGCTCTCTCACATCAGTGCTTCCTGACATATTTGTGTAGCTAAAAAAAGTGATCATTTTCTCTGACTTCGTGAGAGGTACACTAGCAGACACTTTAAACTAGAAACACTACCAGGTGGGGACAACCCACTGGGTCAGTGTGCCCCTTGTGAATGTCACCTTTGATCAGAAACATGTTTTACAAGTGTCAGTGATGCAGTACAGTCTTGTTTACGGAGATCTTTGTGGTGTTCTTTTTTTCCGGAGACAGCATTGTTTTTCTTAATGTAATTAGCCTAGTATATATGTCACTACTTCCTTCTAGTGATTAGGATCAGACCTGCTCAGATCTGTGTGAAACTCTCCTCTCTTGAGAATAAAATCTATAAAGAATAGAAGTCCTAATACTATTAATATAGCAAAGATTCTCCATTAGCTAAGTCATTCGTACCTTGTCTTCCAGAAACACCTAAATTTCACTCTTACTGTCTATACATCCACAGACTGTGAGTATAGATAATGACTATAAAGTTTATGCAACTGTTATTTGTATAACTTTTTTTATAATTCATCAAAAGCTGCCACAATGAAAAAGATGAACGCTCATTCAAAGCTAAATTGGTGACTGCAAAAACCTTGCAACCCTTAATTAGCCCAATGAAAAATGCTTTGGTTGCTGCAGAATAGCTCTCTTCTTGAAAAAGGTAAAATGAAGATGTTGGGAACAAGGGGAATCAGAAACTAGTCCATGTATTTTAGGCACTACAGTTAGTAGTGGATTAAAGCCTGTTTTCACAAACAATGGGGTAAACTTTACAACAATAACCCACTGTCAAGTGCCCAAGTATCCAGATCTCTCTTTTTACAAAAAAAAAAAGTATAATGAAAGGAAATGTAATAATTTAAGAACAGTAGAAATGAATCCTTCCCTTCCCCATTGAATTTGCACCTAAATCAGAAAAAGCAATTTACACTTGCATTGTACAGCTGTAAATTACTATTCAAAGGGGTTGTATACACTTGGAATTTTTAAAAGTTTTACCATATTAATGAACACGTTAACGATCATGACTGCAAATTCTAGTGTACACAGGCCCCAAACATTTGTTGCTAACTGTGTTTAATCAAGGCAAGCCTAGAGTTAAAGGCCACTAGCCCAAATGTTTCTGTACAGGAACAAACTGTCCACTCTAGAATTTACAATCCTGTTAGTTATCCCATGCTAAGACACAACTAAAAATTCAGGGTAGTTTTACCTAAGGTTCAAGGCAGAAGGAAAATAGGCCCAATATTTGTAAAGCATTTTGATCTTGGCTATATGTTCTCTTCCAGCTAGAGCCATGAACTAGGATTCAGGAGCACTGTGTTCTATTCCCAGCTCTTCCACTGGCCTTCCAGGTGACTTGGCCAAGCCACTTCATCGCCCTGCACATCAGGGATAAGGATACTGGTATTTATTGTGAAATGCTTTGAAATTGGGGAGGAGGGGGGCGGAATCTGAAAAGCACGAAGAGTTATGAATTTTTCCTTGGTCTTAAAATAATTTGATTCTTTGTGACTACTTTTGAACTTTCTCTTTTTTGTTACACTTTTAGCTGTTTATGCACTATTTACAGTTCACTTAGCACAATCAAAAAGCAGGTGCACCTCTTAAGTAGCTGAGCAGTTAGGATCAAAGCAATTCTTAGTGAATAGAGTGCAGATATACAATTACCCTGAAAACATTTTATATACAATTATCACTCATGTACATTTAGCTAAAAATAAGCACATTTAAAAGTTATGCAGTAATCTATAGTACTTGACATACTTTTGCAGTTTGTTAAATGCGCAGATACATTGTACTGAAGTGATGCAGCCAAAATACATATTCTACAGGGGCCCGGACCTGTTCCCATTCAAGTGAATGGCAAAACAATAAGACTTAGAAGCTTATACCAATAAAATTCAAGTCATAATCAGTTTATAATTTGTGTTCACCTTTTAATACTACATGAATATACAACATTGTAGGTACAGCCCTAAGGAAAATAACTGTTCATAATTTTTTTAAACTACAAAGTAAACTAGCTTGTTTTGCTGGAATGCATATCTATTTTCTGCAAATAAAGCAAGATAGTATTAGTGCATTTCCATTTAGATAGAATTCAGGCAACTTCAACTTAATCTTAACAGTTTGAGTCTATTTTCAACTATTCTATATGATAATGTGAATAACATTTTTAGAAGTATATGGAAATAGTTGAAAATAGACTTAAACAGTTAATGGAAGCTCTGCAAACATGTATACACACAAAGTTATAACTTCACACAAGTGTGCTTTAGGTGCAAGATTCAGAGCCCTATTTCAACTACCTTAATGTTTGTTTCTGTGTTTGGACCCAGGGTTTTGGTTTGAGCCCTTCTTCATTTTGTATATTCTCAGGTAAATCACTCTGAACAATGACTATCATAGCTACCGTTCAGTCTTCCCAGATGCTACCAATGGTACCAGGGCTGCCAGTAGGAAAGGATGGGCAAGCTATTGGAAAAGCAAACCAGGCAGCACATCTATGGAAACAGAGGGAAAGGAGAACAAGTGGATAATCAATGTGCCCAAAGCAGCAGAGGAGAAGGGAACCAAGAAGCATATGCAGAGTGAGAGGAAGACTGAGTAGCAGGGAAGCATATGCATGGGAGTGGAGAAGAAGAGGACCAGGTGACAGAGAAGAACATGCAGGTGAGCAGGGGGAATGGGGGGGGGGAAGCAAACAGAGGGAGGAGAGAAAAGTTATGAAGAGAGAGTAGACAGTGTGGCTAATATCTTTCAAAAAAGGACAAAAAGACCTGCCACATTAGAGCCGGTTATTGTTATATAAATGCTGTCCCAATAGTATTCTTCCATGAAAACAATTGCTGCAGGTGCCAAAAGGGTGCTTTGTGAGCATGGCTAGAAGGATGGAAATTGGTTCCAGTGACCCTGAATGGCAGAGAACTACTCTTTGTTCCCGTATTCATGAGCATCTGATAAACTTACACCATTCTGTATCTCACTTTATTGGCTATAGTATTATAGGTGTTTGGCTGTGCTACTATGTATTAGATAGCATCTTGTTTAAAAATAAAGAAATCAAATATTGTATTAAATTCTACCTCACCATTAGATTTTCTGCTTACCGCTTCTATCCAATGGAAAAAACAACAACAATGAAGTCTAGGCTTTGAATAATAATCATTGCTAATTTGTATGAATCAAGTTTAGGATCTATACAAACAGATAGGAAGATACAGTCCCTGCCTGCAAAATAAATGACAGTTTAGTATAAGGCAATAATCACCATGTGTGTAAAATAAAGAGGAGGGTAAGGAACAAAAAGGCAAGAGTGATAAGAATGAGTATTGACATTGACTAGCCTTGTGCATAAGTTTACAGTTCCACAAATCGTTTAAAATTTTTGTAAATATATATATAATTAAGTATGAGGAATTTCACCCCTCCCTTCCAATTGACCACTTAACTACCCATTATCAATTAAATCTATTTCCTGCAGGCATCATATGAGAAGAGGGTCTTGAGGATGGATTTGAAGGAGGATGGGGTAGTGCCTTTAGAGACTATTTCAGGAAGAGTATTTCATCGGTACAAGGAAGAAAGCACGAAGAAACGTGTGTGAGATGAAGAGAAGTAGATCGATGAGTGTAATGGAATGGAGGGTTTGAGAAGGTGTTCAATAAAATACAAAAGCAGATTAGTAGGGAGGGATACAGTGGGGAAGAGCCTTCAAGGTGAGGACAAGAAGCTTGAACTTATTGCAGTGGCAAAGGGGAAGATAGTGGAGGGCTTCAAAGAGGGGAATAACATGGTCAGACAAATGGGTAGTGGAGATGATCTTAATAGCTGGTCTTTCTATGGACTTGACATTCTCACAATTATCCAGTAATAAGCTAAATGGCTGGCATTCTTCATCTCGTCTTTCTTTCTCTGAAAGAAGTCAAGTATGTCACTTTCAGTAGTGCTATAGTTAGATGCTTCCTCTGATGCTGGACTTATGCCTCTCAGTGTGTGCTGCCATTTGTAATAACAAAATTGCACCACAAAGGACATCAGTTTACTGGAATTTTCACCCAGACTGGAAAGACACTGGCTGGGCACTACTCAGTGTGAGTATAGCACTCTGTGTGCCCAAAGGAGACGCTGCCCCCCTGAGCCATGCAGACTCTTGATCTATTCAGTGCTCCGGGATTTTTCTCCCTGACAGGCACACACAATCTACCTCCACCCATATTTGGATATATCAACTTTTGGGAGGCAAAATTATATATTATGGCACCAATTTTCAAAAGTGACTAGTGATTTTGGGTATGTTGATTTTTTGGGTGTCAAGCTTGAAACTCCTCAAAGGGGCCTGAGTTTCAGAAAGTTTTGAACACTCACCCACTGAAAACCAGGCTCTTTATGCTATTGCGCTTTGGGCCCAAAATCATTAACCACTTTGAAAATGTAGGCTTAAATGCTTCCTGAGTTATCTCCCTATTATGTCATCGGCAATATGTTTGTTATTAATATTGTATCAGATTCTGGTTTCTATACTCATACTGAAGAGTCCCCTACCAGATGAGTCAATGTATCTTTTCTGGAGTAAAAAGCTATGCAACATGAGTAGGAGTATAATAAATATGGCCATATTTTGATCATTTGCATTTCTACAGTGCCCATCTCCACAGTATCTTGGTGCCAGTAATGAAAAGTAGGGTACATCCTGCTTCTTCAAAAGAAGGAATAATTTCATCTCTCTTACCCATCCATTCAGTTGGATCAATTGGCCTTTATTCCATATTTTTTAATGAGTGCAATTTGCAAACAAATAGATGCCTGTCCCTTTAAAATTCCTCCTTCTGAATGAAAGATTATCCTTTTGTGTTCTGACTTGAACACTGGGGGTGGGGGGTTGAACAGAAAGCTTCCTTCAAGACAGTTTCCATTTTAAAGGACCACAATTATTATATTTATAATTAAAATGACAATTTCTCCTTCTTAAAAGAAAGATCTGACTAAAATAACTTCTGAAGTATTGCTTGACATCTGCCTATCTCTAGCTATTTTTTTCCACCAACCTTCCTAGCAAACTAAAGCTTGCTTTCACCAGACAATGTATAATGTCACCTTCTAAAGTAAACCAGAATGTTAATATGTAAAACTGCATGTCACAAGGAGAATAAAGTTGTTAAAATGGCCAGTGTGTATCTGTCTTTATGCTAGCTCTAGTAAACCATAACATATATAATCTTGGTAATTTTATTGTACTGTGTTCTTCAAAGAATTGAATCCTTCCTGACAATGTGTAATTCAATCATGGTCTTGCCATTTCAACAGCCCAGTCTGTATTTGAAGTCTTCCAAGCACAAAAGGATTATAAGTTAAGGTAGAACATACTGCTCCATTTTCATCAGTCAAAATGATGAGAAGAAAATGGTGAGTCATAAATATGGCTCATTGCATTTTTCTTTTCAGTGTGCTTTGAAGTAATCTATTACAGCACTTGCAGCCCTCCCTATGGGAAATTCAGAATATATTTATTCCATCATGCTTGAAGCTAGAAAAATCAAGGTAGCACAACCATAATGCCACTGAGAAAGCAGTGAGCTAGTGGGACATGAAATAATAATGTAGGTGTTTGTGCTTTTCATTAGTAGACTTAATGTTGTGTTGTTTTGAACCAAGAATTTAATGTAAAAGTAATGTAAAATTAAATTTCATTTTAAATACATACTTGTAGGCAGAATACAATTAATTAGTTCTCATAGAATGTCCATTTACAGCATCTAAAAGACTGCAATTAAATTATGAATTGCAAAGAGCCTTTTAGCAATAGACAGTGTTTTCATCACAACTGTGATAAGTGTGATCCCAGAATGACTTAATCTTTTTTGTTTTGATCAGAACTCATGATTCTTGTTAGGTACCTTCTGCCAGCCTGCTTTGAAGTGGCTTCTCACTGGGTTTCCCTCCCACAGAGTGCAGTGAACAGAATGACATTCACCTGTACAAAAGGGCTGTGTTCCTGTACTCCCTGGAGACCCAATGAGTACTCAGAATCAACTAGTGCTTGCCTTTGCTCAGTTGCCCTGCCAACATCATTTTTAATCCACTGATGGTCAGTGACAACTGAAGTCAAATTGCCAAAATAAAATTGTCCTCATTGTCTATAGTGCATTGAGATACCATGCACATGCCATTTTTAGGTCAACACTGAGATCAATATTCCTTTCCTAGTTTTACCTTACTTGTTGTCAGGATTAGATTAATGATAAACAATTGCCAAGGTCAACTGTTGTCAATATGTACCGTACTTTCCCTATATTCAGCGATAAGACAGACAAGTTGTGCTAAACAACCAGAACCCACTGTGAGAAAACAAAGATACAATGGAGCGAACGAAAAGTGAAGGGTTGACCCTGCACTTTCTTAGCTCGGCTACCCTAGGGGGAAGAGGTAAAATAGGGGCCAACCAGAGCCACCCCTTCCCACCCCCAGCACCTATCTGGATCCAGAACTGTGCAGGGGAGATTCCCTCCAACTCTAGGGTCACTAAGACCCGGGCAGTGCATCCCACTCCCCTCAACATGTGGCCTTGGGGAAAAACTGCTGAGAGCAGCCATCCAGAGACTCCAGCCAGTAGGAGCAAAAGGAGCCAAAGTAGGGACTTCTGGACACTCCAGTGAAGACCTTAGAATGTTCTCTAACTTTCTTTGCCCTGTGCTGGTTGGCTGTTTGTACCAATCCCCCACCTCCCTCATAGTCAGCTTCACTCCACACTGCCCCCCTTTGCCCTCTTCTCCCCTGCCCAGCCCCCCCTCACCTCTTCCCTTCTCTTTTCTTTACATTTAGCTGATGCCTTACTAAGTAACCCCCACCCCGCATAAAATTAATATTACTTCTGCAACCCTCCCATTATTCACACTGCTTGTATGTCTATCCCTTCCCCCACCATGTCTGTCTTCTATTTATATTGTAAGCACGTTGGGACAGGGACCAACTACAGCTGTATTTGTACAGCACCTAGGACAATGGTCCTGGTCCATGCCTGGGCTCCCACGCACTATGATACTACAAATAACAAGTGGCCAAATTTTTTTCCTATCTACACTTTTAATGTTTTCTTTTCCCTCCCCTCCTCTCTTTTCCCTTTACTTTTTTGTTTGTTTTCCCATTTTGCCACTGGAAAAAGGAGGGGAAAATGAAAGAGGGCGTTAAAGGGAGGAAAAAACAGAAATCTGAAACCAAAGAATGCTTGGTTCCAAAAACAAATATTTGTATATTGGGTTTTATACTTGGGGGGGAAAAATCAGAATATTTTGATTTTTTTTGTAATTAAAAACAATGTTCACACATTTTCATTAATTAGATTTACCATTTTTCAGCCTACTCTGCTTGGTATTATTTACATTTGGTTGGGTAACCTGCTTTAAAAAAAATAGAAGTCACTGCACTTAATAGGCGCAAGCCCCCCCGCCCCTATCACCTATTTCTAACACTGAATTCTTCCTGTCCTTCAAGGTTTCTGACATTTTTGATCTCTTTTGTGCTTCCCTGAATTGTCAAGTTCCAGCTGGGTTAGGGAACTGGGAGTGTTGAAATGAGAGAGAAGCTGCTTTTGGAGCATTTCTAGAAGCAGTAAAATGCAGATAATCTTATTATAATCTGTTCTCAATAGATTTCCAGCCATACTTTTCAGTTGTCAAAGCCTCAGATGGTTTGGATAAGCATCTAGAACATGTTTTTAGGGACTTATCAGAACTGAAATTAAACTCAAAACGGTCTGAATTTTTGTCATAGAACTAAACATATTTATAGAAGATTATTCAATATACAGGAACCTATTCTTCCTACTAATGAGTAACACATATATAACAAAAGGAGTACTTGTGGCACCTTAGAGACTAACCAGTTTATTTGAGCATGAGCTTTCGTGAGCTACAGCTCACTTCATCGGATGCATAGCTGTAGCTCACGAAAGCTCATGCTCAAATAAACTGGTTAGTCTCTAAGGTGCCACAAGTACTCCTTTTCTTTTTACGAATACAGACTAACACGGCTGTTACTCTGAAACATATATAACAGAAACAACAAGGAGTACTTGTGGCACCTTAGAGACTAACACATTTATTTGGGCATAAGCTTTCGTGGGCTAAAACCCACTTCATCAGATGCATGGAGTGGAAAATACAGTAGGCAGGTATATATATACAGTACATGAAAAGATGGGAGCTACCTTTCCAAGAGTGTGTGTGTGGAGGGGGGGGGGTGTGTGTCAGTGATAACGAGACAATTCAGTTAAGTGGAAGTGGACTATTCTAAACAGTAGAATACCAAGGGAGGAAAATTCACTTTTCTAGTGGTAATGAGGCCAATGTAATCAGGGTGGCCCATTTCAAACAGTTGACAAGAAGGTGTGAGTAACAGTAGGGGGAGATTAGTATGGGGAAATTACTTTTTGTAGTGACCCATCCACTCCCAGTCTTTATTCAGGCCTAATTTGATGGTGTCCAGTTTGCAAATTAATTCCAGTTCTGCAGTTTCTCGTTGGAGTCTGTTTTTGAAGTTTTTTGGTTGAAGAATTGCCACTTTTAAGTCTGTTATTGGGTGCCCAGGGAGATTGAAGTGTTCTCCGACTGGTTTTTGAATGTTATAATCAAATCTTGATGTTTGATTTGTGTCCATTTATTCTTTTACGTAGAGACTGTCCGGTTTGGCCAATGTACATGGCAGAGGAGCATTGCTGGCACATGATGGCATATATCACATTGGTAGATGTGCAGGTGAACGAGCCTCTAATATGTGGCTGATGTGATTAGGCCCTATGATGGTGTCCCCTGAATAGATATGTGGACACAGTTGGCAATGGGGTTTGTTGCAGGGATAGGTTCCTGGGTTAGTGTTTTTGTGTGGTGTGTAGTTGCTGGTGAGTATTTGCTTCAGGTTGGGGGCCTGTCTGTAATCGAGGACTGGCCTGTCTCCCAAGGTCTGTGAGAGTGAGGGATCGTCCTTCAGGATAGGTTGTAGATCCTTGATGATGCACCAGAGAGGTTTTAGTTGGGGGCTGAAGGTGATGGCTAGTGGCGTTCTGTGATTTACATGATGCATTGATGGAATAGTCAGCTTTTAATATTATCTTTTTCTACTAGGTTGTTATATTTCAGTATCAATGGTCAGATTTTGTTTTGCTCTTAAGAACTGTAGGTTTAGAAGGTTTTTAGGGAGGGTTTTGCTTTAATTTTCTTCAGCCTTAATGCCATCTTAATATATTTTTCTAACTGGAATTCTAAAGCAATTAATTTGCTTTTGTTTCCTAGGAGAAGTTTAGAAGGATAAATATTTCTATTGTTCACTTGTTCTGATATTTGAAGGTGTGTATAAATCAGGGTTTTTCAAACTATGGGGCAAACCCACCGCCCAGGGGCATGGAGGAATGTTTGGGGTGGGGGAAGTGGCAATACCAGGTGGTTTATATAAGCCCTGTATGGCAGGGCCACCTCCAGCCCCTGACTCACCTCAGTGAGTCACCCAGCCTGAGGGTCAGTGGTAAATATTCACCGTAGCCCCACTCATTTCTGCTCCCAGCAGCCTCTGTGCTCAGCACTGGCTCCACCCCCGGAGACCATCACATGAGCCCTCCCCCATCCTGAAAACATGAGTGGGGAGGGGCAGGTATTGGCCCTGCCCTAGCAGTACAGCTTGGCTGCAAGGTAGCAACAGCCTGCGGCTGAGGAACCCTTGTCTGTGCCATTGGTAAGTATCTGTGTATTTGAAACTTACAGGTGTAAGTAATTTAATTAAAGCTGTGTTAAGGACTCTGTTCAGTTTATGAGTAGGCTATCAAGCATACTTTTGCACAACCAAAAATTGTAACTCAAAGCGGGGGCAGGGCTCAGCTTTGAAGTTTGCAAACCACTGATATAAATTCATTTCTAAACAAAAGACCCAGTCATGATGTTATAAACAAAGCCAGAATAAAAATATTTTGTGTGACAGTACTACAAGACAATAAAATCCTTATTCCATTTTAAGTAACACAGAGTCACCTATGTAGTCAAACTATACCCTGTTGTTGCTAGGGATCATGATAAGTTCTGGACATAGCACATTGCTCCCACCAACATGTGGCTTTGTGATCATGAAGATTCATACTACTGAGGTATAGTTTGCATACTCATATGTGAATACGAACTGGCATGGTAAGCTACAGAGACCAAAGCTAATTCACTGTGGTGTTGAAGACAGGGTATTAAATTAGAGTAATTTAAATGACTCATGTAACACACTTCTCTCCTGTAAATTACACCAAGCTGAGGTAGACAGCACTGAAATAGCAACCAAAGTTGCTGTGAATTTTGGCTTTAGTGAGAATGTGGCTGTTGTTACATCAGTCATAAATTGTCATTTAATTGCTAGGCAATGCTTAATTGTGACTAGTACCTGCATATCAGATCAACAGACTGCAAATCCCAGCAGCCAGCTAGAAGCTGTCTCTAGCTCCCTCAGTACCTGCTAGCAGCACTGCTCTGTCCAGGGGGCTAGCTTCTTTCTGCCTTCCAGGCATCCAGTCCTCCCTCCTTGAGCTCCAGGAAGTCACTGACCCTGCTCTACCCTCCAGCTCTTCTTATATGGGCCTGCCAGGTCCTGATTGGCTGTTCCTTTCAGCCGCTCTTTAATTGGCTGCCTCCAGTGCAGCCTTTCTAGGGCTCTATTAACTCCTTATAGGCCAGTGTGGGACCAATGCCCCATCACAGTAACCAGGTGAGAAGCCTTTGAAAAACTGCAGTTCACACACTTTGCAACCTTAATACTTTTCTTTTAAACACAGGGTTTTGTGTGTGTATAATACAACGAATATGTTGCTGAATGTTCAGCCATTTGCCCTACCCATTGTCAAGTATATTTATATGATATGGGACAATCATTTATCAATATAAAAAGAATAGACTGAAAGAAGTATCATTTTATTCCGCAGTCTCCATTTACTCTAAACATTTAGGACAACATTGATACAAGACAGCAGAACACATTGGCTTCATTCATATCCTGTGGAATATAAACTTACATGACTGACTTTGACTGTACTATGCTGTTGATCAGCCTATTCAAAATGGCTACATACATACTATATTAAGCTCCAATTTATTATGTATGTGAATTAATTGTATTAGTGCTGCCCAATGCCTGACTGTGGAGGGAGGAACTAAACCTCCCTGTTATTAAATATATTGCAACAATTCTTTATAAGATAAATCATTTTTTAAAATCCTTTTTGTAATATGGTAGGTTATCAAATCACCAGAACTCTATAAAGGATTTCAGTGTATTGGGATTAATTTGTTAAATGAATATTTCCCCCCTCATTACAATAACAATGCATTAACATTTAAATACCATGTTTCATCTGGGTATCTGAATGTTGTTCTATTTACCCATCTTCTGCGTCTGTCACAGTTGTGCTCTTAGCAAGTATCAATTCATTTTAACAAAACCCTAACTGCAGCAATTAGCGTTCTAAAGATAAGTACTTTGCTTTCCCCAAGAGAATCTGAGGCATATTATGTTAATTTGTTTGTCTGTCTCTACATAGGGAAGCTTGCCTTTAATTAAGTAGATAAGACAAGTTTTAATGAAGTCTCCCTAAACCCTTGAAAGTTTGAATTTAGTTTTAGCAAGAGAAATCTGAATGCTCAGGCAGTGCTATTTAGGTCAGATTTTGTCGTAACATTTCATTTTAAGTGACCTCTAGTATATATGATGTATTATATAGAGAGCATTGGTGAAATTAATCCTTATTCAGCAGACTAGCACAAGGCTTATGCAGACATATAGTTTTGGACTTAAATGTTTGTTAAGTGACACTTAGGGCTTGGGCTGGCCTTCTGCAAAGGGATAAAATTCATCATACGGTGTAAAGTTACAGGGTGAATAAGTTGGGAGAAGAAGGGTTGTAGAGGTATTTTTATCTGTCTCCTTTTGAAGGAAGGTCCTCCATAGTCCAGAAACTGTCATCAGAAAGCATTATAGACATTATAAACATATGTTTTCAGCTGCAGAGAATATTCCCTCCCCAACCTCCAACAAAGGACAGGATATACAGGACAGCAGGTAGTAGGAACTGTTATGATATCTGGACCTACAAATTTGCCCTAATTGTAAGTTCAACTGTAAAAAGTGAATGGAAGTTTGTAGAATGTCACAATATAACCTATCACCTATAACAACAAATGCTGATGGGTAAAGGTGCAAAAGGGAGACAGAATGAATTAGTCCAAACAAAACGCCTACTGATATAAACTCAGAGACTGTGTTAAGATCATGCCTGGTAAACTAGAAGAGTGTGGGATCAGAATGGGGGTATTGGAAATTAGGTCTAAATGGGGAACAAAATAATGAGGGAATCGGCTACTTCCCAGATATAGACTAGAGTACAAGTGCTAGTAATAATAATAGGGCTCAGATTTTCCTAGATGCGATAGCTGATGGATTTCTTCATCAAGTAGTTGCTGAACCGACAAGAGGGCATCCCATTTTAGATTTGGTTTTGGTGAGTAGTGAGGACCTCATAGAAGAAATGGTTGTAGGGGACAACCTTGGTTCAAGTGATCATGAGCTAATTCAGTACAAACTGAATGGAAAAATAAACAAAAATAAATCTGTGACTTGGGTTTTTGATTTCAAGAGGGCTGACTTTCACAAGTCAAGGAAATTAGTTAGGGAAGTGGACTGGACTGAAGAACTGATGGATCTAAAGGCAGAGGAGGCCTGGGATTACTTCAAGTCAAAGCTGCAGAAGCTATCGGAAGCCTGAATCCCAAGAAAGGGGAAAAAATTCATAGGCAGGAGTTGTAGACCAAGCTGGATGAGCAAGCATCTCAGAGAGATGATTAAGAAAAAGCAGAAAGCATACAGGGAGTGGAAGATGGGAAGGATCAGCAAGGAAAGCTACCTTATTGAGGTCAGAACATGTAGGGATAAAGTGAGAAAGGCTAAAAGTCAAGTAGAGTTGGACCTTGCAAAGGGAATTAAAACCAATAGTAAAAGGTTCTATAGCCATAAGAAGAAAACAAAGAAAGAAGAAGAAGTGGGACTGCTAAACACTGAGGATGGAGTGGAGGTTAAGGATAATCTAGGCACGGCCTAATATCTAAACAAATGCTTTGCCTCAGTCTTTAATAAGACTAAAGAGGATCTTAGGGATAATGGTAGCATGACAAATGGGAATGAGGATATGGAGGTAGATATGACCATATCTGAGGTAGAAACAAAACTCAAACAGCTTAATGGGACTAAACTGGGGGGGCCAGATAATCTTCATCCAAGAATATTAAAGGAATTGGCACATGAAATTGCAAGCCCATTAGCAAGAATTTTTAATGAATCTGTAAACTCAGGGGTTGTGCCGTATGACTGGAGAATTGCTAACATAGTTCCTATTTTTAAGAAAGGAAAAAAAAGTGATCCGGGTAACTACAGGCCGGTTAGTTTGATATCTGTAGTATGCAAGGTCTTGGAAAAAAATTTGAAGGAGGAAGTGGTTAAGGACATTGAGGTCAATGGTAAGTGGGACAAAATACAACATGTATTTTACAAAAGGTAGATCATGCCAAACCAACCTGATCTCCTTCTTTGAGAAAGTAACAGATGTTTTAGACAAAGGAAATGCAGTGGATCTAATTTACCTAGATGTCAGTAAGGCGTTCGATACGGTGCCACATGGGGAATTATTAGTTAAATTGGAAAAGATGGGGATCAATATGAAAACTGAAAGGTGGATAAGGAATTGGTTAAAGGGGAGACTACAGCGGGTCATATTGAAAGGTGAATTGTCAGGCTGGAGGGAAGTTACCAGTGGAGTTCCTCAGGGATCGGTTTTGGGACCAATTTTATTTAATCCTTTTATTACTGACCTCGGCACAAAAAGTGGGAGTGTGCTAATAAAGTTTGCAGATGATACAAAGCTGGGAGGTATTGCCAATTTAGAGAAGGACCGGGATATAATACAGGAGGATCTGGATGACCTTGTGAACTGGAGTAATAGTAATAGGATGAAATTTAATAGTGAGAAGTGTAAGGTCATGCATTCAGGGATTAATAACAAGAATTTTACTTATAAGCTGGGGACGCATCAATTAGAAGTAATGGAAGAGGAGAAGGACCTTGGAATACTGGTTGACCACAGGATGACTATGAGCCGCCAATGTGATATGGCCGTGAAAAAAGTTAATGCGGTCTTGGGATGCATCAGGTGAGGTATTTCCAGTAGAGATAAAGAGGTGTGAGTACCGTTATACAAGGCACTGGTGAGACCTCACCTGGAATACTGTGTGCAGTTCTGGTCTCCCATGTTTAAGAAGGATGAATTCAAACTGGAACAGGTACAGAGAAAGGCTACTAGGATGATCTGAGGAATGGAAAAGCTGTCTTATGAAAGGAGACTCAAGGAGCTTGGCTTGTTTAGCCTAACCAAAAGAAGGCTGAGAGGAGATATGATTGCTCTCTATAAATATATCAGAGGGATAAATACCAGAGAGGGAGAGGAATTATTTAAGCTCAGCACCAATGTGGACACAACAACAAATGGATATAAACTGGCCATCAGGAAGTTTAGACTTGAAATTAGATGAAGGTTTCTAACCATCAGAGGAGTGAAGTTCTGGAACAGCCTTCCCAGGGAAGGAGTGGGGGCAAAAGACCTATCTGGCTTCAAGATTAAACTCAATAAGTTTATGGAGGAGATAGTATGATGGGATAACATGATTTTGGCAATTAATTGATTTTTAACTATTCATGGCAAATAGGCCCAATGGCCTGCAATGGAATGTTAGATAGGGTGGGATCTGAGTTACTACAGAGAATTCTTTCTTGGGTATCTGGCCGGTGAATCTTGCCCACATGCTCAAGTTTCAGCTGATCGCCGTATTTGGGGTAGGGAAGGAATTTTCCTCCAAGGCAGATTGGATAGCCCCCAGCGCTGGAGCTTATAGTTTTTCTGGATCAGGAGCACTGGCCACACTTTCTGTAGCTGAGCAGATGACCACAGGATAGATTATCTTCACACAGTTTCCTGTTAAGTTTTCTAATGATAGAGCACAAGGAATTCCCATATTTCCTGAAGGCAGTTTGTTTTCAACCTCATTGGATACATTGGGAGTTGATGGCCATATTTACTATAGATAGTCTCTTCTAATTGGCCAGAGTTTGGTGAAATGGAGGCCATCTTTTTATAAGTGCTAATTATAATTTTTAATAAGTGCAAATTGTGTATCTGAGGGGGAAATGAAGATACAATAGTCACTCATAATTTTGCTTAATTACAAACTAATTTCCTCAAAAGTTGCCTATACATAAGATTTCAATGGATTTTAACTACATGGAAAGTTTGACGCATAACTAGCAACTCATTTTTAGCTAAATGGATAAAAAAAAGACGTGATATACAAACAAGTTTCTTAAAGGACTCACCTTTAATTTTTTAAGTTAGAAATTAATTACCAGATATAGTTAATCGGAATATTGAGTGTTTTCTCATAGATTACATGCAGTAAATTTTGGGGAAATATACTTTATTAAAATAAAGATGTTAAATCCCTGCTTTAAGTGAAAACTTAAAAATATAATTTAACTACGGAGGTGCAACCAGCACCACCATAAGTGCTGTAGTACATTGATCAAAATACTTTAGCCACTGACGGGGGGGGACGATATGAAATGTGTTTCTTTACATATATGTTTCCTCTAAGTGCTTTTAATACTGTCCCCCCCAAAATTGTATTAAATTGTATAATAAAATACTAATTCATAATAAGTGTCTCCTACATAGGAACAACAGGACAATACTTTATCTGTAATTTTAAAACTCTGTAGCATGTGCTACAGATGCACCTACTGCTACCTTGTAATAAATAACAGTAGGCAAGAGACCACAAAGACTGTTCTTAGGTTTCAATTTGTGAATTTCACCCAGAAAAAAATAAATTTGGTTATACCTGTTAAACATCCCCACCCACCCTTTGAACATTACAGTAGTTGAAAGTAACATGAAAGTAAATAACATAAAGTTATTCAAGTGACTGATATTAAGAAAAAATATAAGTTCAATATACCAGTGAAATCTGCATACTTTTAATAACTTACCTAAATTCCCTTGGAGAAAATGAGACAGTCATCATGAACCTTTGAAGTTTAATCTTCACAGTACTTTTATGTCTGGAACAAAAAAGATAATCTTTAATTTACATTTTAATTTACTATTTTGAATTAGGCAGGACATTTGATTAAGCATGGATGTCCTCTCTTTTATTTTCTGTATTTTTAATTGTACATACCATTCACTGAATTATTATTACAGAAATGAGTCAATTACTTTTGTTTTGAAAATCCAATTAGAAGTTTTAAATTGGCTTAAGAAATAGGACATATAAGAGTGGTTGATTGAAATCTCTTGGTTGCATCGAGAAACTTTGCCCATTTCCTCTATACAAATAACTTAACCCTTATAGCATTAAGGGTCAAGAATTTTACTAGGAATGCCTTTTTTAGGAATGATAACCAAATGATTGTGACTCACTCCCATTATAGAGTAACACAATGTTGTTCAGTTATTAAAATGGGAACTTGAATTCAGGAATCCTCAGTTCTGTTTCTAGGTTCTGCCAATGGCTCACTTTGTAGCCTTGGAAAAAGCCATGTAGGCCAACATTTTCACTTCAGTCAAGGTGGTCTGATTTTGAGAGGTACTGAATACCCACAACTTCATTTGATATTAGCACCCAAGTTTTAAAATGTTGGCCTTAACTTCTGCGTGAGGCAGAGAAGCAGGGCCAGATTCTTTCTCCCAATAGTACCCTCTTGCATCATCAGAATGGCCAAAAAAGAAAATAAATAAAAAAGGATGTAAACTGGCCAGATCTCCCATGTTGAGGATTCTTACAGCTTCTGTTTGCCCCAACAAAATGGACATGTGGAGGATGGGAGGAAGCATTACTGCACTTTGGCTATTCTTGGGTAGTAATGGTCCCTAAGAGGCAGATACCAGCTAGTGTACTCTACAGCAGTTATGAGGTGTCTCTAAAGCATGCTTGGACTAGCTTAGAACCAGCCCTAGAATCAGGGAGCCACCATCTGCAGTTATTATTTATTTTGTAAATGGTGAAACTGAAGCAAGGAGAGGTTGTGATGTTTAGGGTTAAATTCACACGCCTGTTTCTTCCTGCATGAAGGAAGCCTGAATAGCATGCTTTGTGCCAGGTACTATGCACGTGATGGTAGATAGAATCCACCCCAGCATGAAGCCCAGTCCTGAGGCAGTTCTGAATCCTGTCTGCAGCTGCTATTTGAGTCCGGAGGCCGGAATAGGCATCTTCAACCCATGCATGCAGAGGTTTGGACTCACTTGATTTGTGTAACTCTGAACCTAGAATCATGTCTCCACGACTCCCTTGGCCTGCCACCAAATAGTCCTCTCTATCTAACCATCAGAGGAGTGAAGTTCTGGAACAGCCTTCCAAGGGAAGCAGTGGGGGCAAAAGACATACCTGGCTTCAAGACTAAGCTTGATAAGTTTATGGAGGAGATGATATGATGGGATAGCCTAATTTTGGCAATTAATTGATCTTTGACTACTAGCAGTAGACATGCCCAATGGCCTGTGATGGGATGTTATATGGGGTGGGATCCGAGTTACTACAGAGAATTCTTTCCTGGGTGTCTGGCTGGTGAGTCTTGCCCACATCCTCAGGGTTTAGCTGGTCGCCATATTTGGGGTCAGGAAGGAATTTCCCGCCGGGGCAGATTGGCAGCGTCCTGGGGGGTTTTCGCCTTCCTCTGCAGCGTGGGGCACGGGTTACTTGCTGGAGGATTCTCTGCACCTTGAAGTCTTTAACCACGATTTGAGGACTTCAGTAGCTCAGACATAAGTTAGGGGTTTGTTACAGGAGTGGGTGGGTGAAATTCTGTGGCCTGCATTGTGCAGGAGGTCAGACTAGATGATCATAATGGTCCCTTCTGACCTTAAAGTCTATGATTCTATCCTGGATAGCCCTGTGCAGCAGCTCTTCAGCTGCCTAACTCCATGAAGAAGGAGTACAGTAGCTGTGCTTCACTGAGGACCCTCCATGGCCCCTGTGACCCTGAATGAATTCTACCTCTAATGACATCATATTTCCAAAACACTCTGAGACCCTCTAATGAACAGTGCTACACATAGGTGATATACAATATATATGTAGAGCCGGATCCTCAGCTGGAATAAATCACTGTAGTTTCAATGGCTCTTGCCATTTAAGTCTTGTTATTTATATTTATAATTATATACATGTTTTCATTATTCTCTGTGATAGGACTTGGCAACTGAAAGCCAAATCTAATGCCTAATTCCAGAGGACTTCTATCTTAAATATCATGGAATATCATAAAAGATCTTTACAAAAAGAGCATGATTTTGTCACTTTTATTTATTTTATTGAATTTACTGTAAACTATTTCTTTTACAAATTCAGGTATTAAACCCAAAATGTGGTGACAATGTGGTGAGGTCCAAAAATTTCAGAGATGTGGAAAGGAAAGATGTGGAAGGACTGACTTTTATGTAACACCTTATGTAATTCCATTTATGAGGCACTTGAAAAACTTTAAGAAATTAAAACAATGAGGAATCCTTGTGGCACCTTAGAGACCCAAATAAATTTGTTAGTCTCTAAGGTTTGAGAAGGACTCCTCCTTGTTTTTGCTGATACAGACTAACATGGCTACCATTCTGAAACCTTTAAGAAACTAGATTGCCAACGAGATATACAGGGATCACTTTTCCCCTTACTGAAACACACTGGCATAAGCAATTTCCACTGGGTGGAAAGCAAGAGCCGTTAAGCAGGGCAATACACAACAATTCAGGAGAAAAAAATGAAGAAAATCACACCCAGCTGGGGATTATTTAAGTAAGCACAATGTAATTATCAAATTGGAATTTAGTCATGACACTGCAGCTTTCACCTTCCTCTTGAAAAAAGGGCCATGAGATCCTTAATGACCACAAGTGGCCAGGACGTCAATTTCATATCTCAACCAAAAGCAGAAGGTTTCATGTCTGTACATACAGCACCCATTTATTTTATGTGTAACCTGAAATTATTAGATATATATTTACTTTATTGATTTGTTATTTCCAATCAGAGAGAAAGAAATAGGGTTCAATAAAAATAATTACAGATGCAGAATACATAGACTATTTCTCTGCCTCATAAAAATAACAATAACTCTAACAATATTCAAATACTAGTTTGTAAATAACATAAAATAAATGCTTAGAAAAAGTCCCCTTGCTCATAACTACAATCATTTGGCTGATATACAGTTACTAATAAAAGTACAGTTTGCTCATATTTTATGTAAATAGCCCTAGAATATTTGAACTGAGTGGATTTTCATTAAAAGTCTAACTGGACTTTATTCATGTATAATGACGAATTTGAACTCAAACTATTTTTAACACATGAAAAACAGCTCAGACCAAACCCACCAGTGTTATTTACATTTATATTATATTGAAATTGAGACAAATATTGAGCCTCTCATCTTTAATCTTTATCAGAGCATAATCTTCATCATTGTGACCGCTAGTGGCTGTAGCATCAAACTTTGCTATGTTCCATGAAAAAGAATCATGTATTAATGTAACAGTAAGGATGAGAAATTGAATACTCAGAAGTGAAGAAATGCAGAGGAAAGCTGAAAGCTCAACCTTAACTCTGCCCCCTTGGGCTTATATCTTGAAATACGTTTTATTTTTGTAACATGTCCTATTTGTAAATGAATACCATGTACAGCATAATGCAAACTGGGATTTCTTATACAAAATAACCTACTATAAATTACATTAAAGTACAGTCTCCAGATTTGGCTTGATTGGAAGTCTCAGTGAGACTTACAAGCATGTCAAATTTAAGGAAAATCATTTTAACAGGTCTATGGGTCCCATTGCTGATTCCACTTGAGGTCCCATCCCACCTCCAGTTTCTGAGAATTGAACTCCAGTCCTTTGGGATCTGATGAGGGAGGGAGCTGGGTCAGCCTAGTGGAGATGGAAGGGGTAGATCCAGGTCCAGAGAGACTTCACATCATACCCCCTCTGGCCCCACAGAGTTTAATCAAAAAGGTTAATATAGCCTGACATAGTAATATTGTCTCTTTGGAGGCCCAACCGGTACCAAAGGCCCCAGTTGCAGCAGTGGCTAAAGGGAGCTTTGCCACTGACTTCAACAGGAGCTGAAACCCTCTGCCATGTACATTAGCCAAACCAGACAGTCTCAACGCAAAAGAATAAATGGACACAAATCAGACATCAAGAATTGTAACATTCAAAAACCAGTAGGGGAGCACTTCAATCTCTCTGGACACTCAATAACAGACTTAAAAGCCGTTCCTCAACAAAAAAAAACCCTTCAAAAACAGATTTCAACGAGAAACTGCGGAGCTGGAATTAATTTGCAAACTTGACACCATCAAATTAGGCCTGAATAAAGACTGGGAGTGGCTGGGTCACTACAGAAAGTAACTTTCCCTGTGTTGATATTCACCCCTTCTTGTCAACTGTTGGGAATGGACCACATCCACCCTGATTGAATTGGCCTCGTTAGCACTGACCGCCCACTTGGTAAGGCAACTCCCATCTTTTCATGTGCTGTATATTTATACTTGCCTACTGTATTTTTCACGCCATGCATCTGATGAAGTGGGTTATAGCCCACAAAAGCTTATGTCCAAATACATTTGTTAGTCTCTAAGGTGCTACAAAGACTCCCCGTTGTTTTTGTGATACAGACTAACACAGCTACCCCTCTGAAACCTGTCTCAAGACAAATTAATATTAGGATCAAATGAGCCCTCCTCCAAGTCCACCCTCCCGTGCTTTCTGGAGAGCAGGTTTATTGACAGCTGGCATAGAACACTTCTCCAGGCAGTGTGCCCTGCTGCCTGATTACTAAGTCTGCATATGCACACCACACATCTGCACTGCGGGGCATTCTCTCTGTGGACAACTCTGCATGAGTGGGTGAGTCTTGCAGCCTATGAAAGCAGGAAAATCTGGAAAAACCCACACCTGGTTAATCAATAATCAGAAGTAGCCTCTTGCTTGTCCATTGGAACTGCTTGCTTAACAAGTTTTCTTTAAGGGACATGCCATTCTATTACTAATGTATAAATAAGGGGAGAAAGTTTGAGGTGGTGGGCCTCTTCAGGACTGGACTCTCCCTCTGGATGCATCTTGTGTTCCCCATTAGCAGACGGGCTGCCACTGTGCCACTTGAGAGCCAAGCTCAGCTTTGGTAACTATCAAGGGTTGGGGGTATTTTACTAACCTGTTGCAGACATGTGTATAAGTGCTTGAGACTAAGTAAAGTTTAGCTTTAAGTGAAAGCACTCGTGTTGTCCTGTTTGTGCCAGCCATCTATCAGTCGGACGGCCGTGTCTCCCCTGATTTATTTCCTGACACCACCTCGCACAGAGTAAAAGTTACCAAGAGCTTTGGGTTGAAAGAACCCCGGGTAACAATGTGGCCATGGACAGCTCCTAGGAGTGGCAGAGTTGGGGGCACATGGAAAAATAACACAAACCCACCTGTAACCTCTTGCTCTGGTGCACCTGGGGATCTGTCCTTTTGCCCTTAGTTTTTAGGATTTCAAGAGATCACGTCAGAATCAGCACATGAACCTTTGAGACTTGTTTTGTTGAAGCTGCACAGCAGTAAAAATGAAACAGAGCAGTTGTCTCCTTATATCTTCCAAGCTACACCATGCTTTCTCCTGCCCTTCCACTAGACTAATTCTGCTATTCCCAAAGGGTTTGACTCAGCCAGGTTTGCTGTCCTTTTCAAAAACTGTTTCCTTTCTGATTAACCAAATGCCAGGCACTCATTCCAACCTTTACATAGCATTCACAGGAAATTTCCCCTTTGTTAGAATGCAACTTCCATCTAAGGGAGTTGTAGGCAGAACCCATGAGTGCCCTTGCCCTTCTTTCCTCTTGTGTTTTATTTCTTTTGTGGATGTATCTTACGTATATTTTAAAATAACATTGACTATAGTTTATTCAGGATAAATATTTCTCACAGGTATTTGAGTATTAGTCATTCATTTCATTACACTTTACACTCATTACGTTTTAACACAAAGGTATCATTACAATTGTATAAATTAATAAATAACCAACAAATCCACCTTCTCTAGAATGCTCCCAAACCCTCCTCCATATTCCAATGGATGCAGCTCTTGCACGGACAGCTCCTCCATTGACAATGGCAGTGAACTGGTTCTATTACCTTTTAGGCCATGCATGCTCATGAGTGAATAGGCTGGATTTGTTAGTCTCTAAGGTGCCACAAGGACTCCTCATTGTTTTCCCTTATTTTTAATTACTACACAATGGTTTTGAAGGGATGGAGATGATCCACTTAAGGGCTATAAATGTTGAGAAATCCTTTTGAAACATTTTGACTACAATCGAGTACAGTCATCTCCAGATCAAGGAAGTATTTTTATGTAACAAGGATCCCATACCAGGTAAATTCAAGGTGACAAGTTCTTACTACTTACAAAAATAGCTAGAAAAGTGGCAACCTACACTTCAGAAATGCAAAAATGCAATTTAGTTTCCTAGTATTAAAACGTAAGCATTGTATGAAGTGAAAAATTGAAATGCAGAGTTGCACACAATTTCATCTATTTAATTACTCTTCTATATGGGCAGAAAGTCACTAAAAACAGAAGATGCTGGGAAAAGAGCAAAAGGCAGATTTTAAGATTTGCAATCTTAAAGTAGCTATGTATTAATGTAAAGTGGGAGCCCCATCTTTAAGCTTTTCACTCACTGAAGAATATCTCCTGCCTGGTTTCCTGATCGCCAATTTGGAATGGAAAAAGTTTATGAAATACAAGATTTTTCCCTGTGTGGAAATTCACACACAACTCTATTACCACCTCTGTAGGCTGGAAGACCCTGTCTACCCTGATCAGCCAAAGCATGTTTTGTTGGGGCCGTGTTTGAATGCAAACTCTGTTTTCAAATATAGTTCTATGCTCAGTGTAGATAGAGCCTAAATGATTTCTGCAAGTTCACACCTGAAGAAAGTGACCTAGCCAGGAAAAGAACCGAGAATAGAATCTCAGAGTCATAATCCTTGGTTTAAGGCATATTGCACGTCTCGAATTTGCACCATTGTGTGTGCTCTTCTGCATGTTGGGCTTTCTTGTGCAAAAATCTATAGAGCTCACTACATGCTAGTGAGTATGTAGGGTACATTGGAAAGCCAGGGAATCTTTGCAGAATATCTGCACTACACACAGACCATGTGTTAGGGAACATAGTTCTCTCCCCCTCCCCCACACTGCTCTCATTTTAATCCCCCTTTCTCAATTTCCATCATATTTTCTGCTGTCCTTTGTGTTCCACACTCTTTGTTGGCTTTAACTAAGCTAAATCTGTGTGTGCAAGCATCAGATGCACCTTTTATTGCTTATGTAACCCTTCTGCCAGGTGTTAACAGCAGTAGCCAAGGCTGGGATCAGACAGGTAGGGGTGCTCTGAAAATTAGCAAGCACCACTGGCTTGAGCCTCACCCATAATTTCTGAGATTACTGAATACCTCCCCTGGCCATCCTTAATAGACAATACTTCCCCAATTGCAAGTGCTGAGTGTGTGTATGAAATAAGGAAAACTTTTTATTAAAGGAAAAGAACATAATATCAACTTGGAAAAACATAGCAATAATATATCTAAATGGAAAATAAGTAAAATATTCCCCCACAGTAACTTTGGTAGTAGAACATTAACTTGGTTCCCTACCCAGTGGTGTGAACATCCAATAGGCAAATTTCCCTTTATCTCATCACTTTCTTCTTCCACACGCACAGTTTGGTGTCAGTGGGTGGCATAGTACCAGAGTCCTGGGATGCACTTAGACAGGTGTCCCCAGCCGCTTGGGAAGAACTGTCTCATCCCGTCTTGAGGCTCCACATATGACCCCAGCTATAGCTATACTTAGTGACTGGGTGGAGGAGCCTTACACCAGAGTTCACACAGCTCTGATGTTGTTCTCTGCAGCTTTAAAGAGCCACTTCTGTGTTGCATCCCTCAAAAAGCTGTCCATCTCCCATCTAAGAACCCTCCCAACAACACAGGATCCTCAGTGTATGGGAACCAGTAATGGAGTTCTTGCCACTAAGGATACATACCTTTTTACTAGGGAGAAACCCTTCCCCCTTTCTCCATTCAGTTCCACAAGCCATCTAATTCTGAGTTTGAATATAGTTAATGGAGACTCCCAAAGTGTCACTGGAGGAATCCTGGGTAGAAAGCTCATGCAAATGAAGCTCTCTCTGTAGCTGTACTTTCCTGTGTTCACCAATAAATGAGGGAGAGAGTGCCTTCCCTTCTGGAGCTTCTGTTGTCTGGAGTTCTGGGGAAATAGCCTATGCAGATGATGCAACTCTGTGGCCATTCTTCCCCTTGTTCACAAGCAAATTGGAGCAGAAAACTCCTTGCCCTTTAGACCTTCAGGCCACAGGACTCTCACTGTAAAAAAAAGATAGAAAGCTTTTTTCCTAGACAGGGTTCTCACACTCTCAAAGCTGAAGAACTAAGTTAATGACTTTTCAAGTAGGCACATAATGAGTAACTTTTATGCATCACAGTTTAAACTCCACCCTGCTGGCAAAAGCCGGCACAGTTTCACCTGCACCAGTGATGGGGGCTGCCATGCTCTGGGATTGGGGAAAACCTACTTCAGAAGTCCCACCGGAGGACTGTTGATGGCTGGAAATGGGTCCTATTGGCAGAGGATTCATTTGAATCAGCACTTTCCCAGGTGATCCCTGGTCACTTTGGTGATGTGCTTGCCCCCATAGGAAGGGTGATTGTGACTTGCCTGCACCCTTATAACTTCCCCTCCTGGGCAGACTTTCCACAACCAGGAAATCTGTGCTAGGCTCTGTGCTAGCATCTCCTAGCATAGACCCTTGATTGAATCGGGCACTATATTTTTAATCCATAGCTATGTATAATCTTCTTAGCTAGCCAGTTTAGAACTCAATTAAGAATACAAATACAACTATAAAACAGGTTTCAGAGTAGCAGCCGTGTTAGTCTGTATTTGCAAAAAGAAAAGGAGTACTTGTGGCACCTTAGAGACTAACCAATTTATTTGAGCATAAGCTTTCGTGAGCTACAGCTCACTTCTGATGATAATAAATTGGTTAGTCTCTAAGGTGCCACAAGTACTCCTTTTCTTTTTGCGAACTATAAAACAGCAATGTGAATACAGTGCATTATTTAGAGCCATTTGTAATTATACTGTATTCAGTTATAGTTCCTATTTGCAACAGATTCAATAACCTTACAACGGTTTTCTTGCTGATCACCACTTATAGGAGGACATGTATAAAGCAATCAGATAACACATTTCCATAAAATTTCACCCCACAAGAGAACCTATGAAAGTATTAAAACACTAGCTTAATAAAAGTAGCTAATTATAATGAAAGACTAAAATGCCCATTATCTATCTGAAAGACTAGAAGCACTGTGGGATTCAGTGGTGGCATTACTGCTTTGATCCCTGGTGATCAAAGCAATAATCCATGAGTTTTAAAATTAAAGTGCTTGATTGAAACTTAAAGTTCAAGTGGATCATAAACACCATTGATAAAAGTAAAAAGAAAAGGAGTACTTGTGGCACCTTAGAGACTAACAAATTTATTTATTATTAGCTTTCGTGAATACAGACTAACACGGCTGCTACTCTGAAACCATTGATAAAAGTAGATCTTTAATCAGACAATCATTTTTCAAAAGATTTCTGTTGTGAATATTTAGCAAATTGTAAAACTATGTTGAGTTGTTTATAAAGCATGTTCAGCTCTAGTAAGGTTGCCTGAATGAAATAAAGAACACTTTTTATTTTTTAAAACACACACACACCCCAAGAATGAGACAAGTGTAATCTTAATTAAATGAAAAGGACATGTAATCAGCAAACATGCCATAAATGTGATGTTTGGTGACCAGAAATTCCAGCTAATGCAAAATGTCTATAATGTGTATCGAACACAATGTAAAATGTGCAGTTTTGGGATTAACATTTGTGCTTATTTTGTCACTTCACATTTCATCTTTAAATTTGCTTCCTTTCTGGCACAATATTTTAGTCAAGTTCTCCATCTTAAAAATGCCATCTAGGAAGCGTACCTTTTCTCTTATGAATTCCTCAGAGACTATTTTCAAACTCTCTCATCCTTCAGTCAAATCTCAGACTTGCCTTCCACACTTATCTTCTGTATAAGGCTGGCTGTGCTCTGTCCAAGTGGGCATACATTCCTTGCCTTTCATCTCTTACCAGTAATCTATCTGTAATTCATGGAATGGAATAACCCTGACAAAACACAGAGAACTCTGAGCTGCATCAAAATAACAAAGAACCCTTCAACAAAGAGAGGCTCAACACAAAATAACTCCTTCTATTTAATATACTCATTTTCAACCTTTCCATTGGCTTCCATGACCAAGCTTTTTTGAATTGCCAACTGGTTCTCAAATTTTTGACGAACAGTGAGCTGACCTAAAGAATGGCAGTCAGCTGGAGTAACTAAGCAGATTTGTTCACTGAGGACCTGATCCACTTCCCAATGAGGTAAATGGAAGTCTTTCTATTAACACCAATTGGAGCTGCATTATGCCATAAAACTACAATCTCTAGGAACCAGTTCACTGTGGCTCTACATTCTGCCTAATGTATTAAGTACAGTAACATGAGATCCAAAAAGGCTTCAGGTTTGTTTATAAAACACCCTATTTTGATTTTCCAAATGCCCTATTTTCATTCTTCCTAACAGTACGTCTCTGTATTAGGATTAAGATATTGCATACCTGATGTGAAGCTGGCAGACCAGGTGCCGGCTCTTGCCAAGGCGTTAGGCCTCAGCTGAGTACCAACAAATTCATTGTTACAAACCAGACTTTTTCACGTGTGTTAGTATGGTTAAGATGGGTCTTGAACTTATCACACTGTGTTTAGCCTTTATGAAATGCTTGAAAGTTGCTGCATGCATTAGTCTCACTTATAATATCTATATCACACACTATAAGGTAATATTTAAGTTTTTGCTTTATAACTGTAAAAAGGTTTGCTCTGAAACTGTGAACCCAGTCTGGAGGTTTCAGAGTGGTAGTCGTGTTAGTCTGTATCAGCAAAAACTACAAGGAGTCCATGTGGCACCTTAGAGACTAACAGATTTATTTGGGCATAAGCTTTCATGAGCTAGAACCCACTTCATGCCCAAATAAATGTGTTAGTCTCTAAGGTGCCACACAGACTCCTTGTAGTTTTTCCAGTCTGGAGGGATCATCTTCTAACCATCAAGAAGGCCTATCAAAACTGAATGGGCCATTATGGAACATCACAATACAAAAACTTTCTTAATTGCCCTCTTCACCCCCATGAAGAATCTATGTGCAAAAGAGCTCTTCCATCAGCTTGAATTCTGGAAGAAGGAAATAAAAACAGCTAACAGGAAAAAATTCATCTCTCTTTTGCTATTTGGACTTTCTCATTCCATCATCAGCTAATTGGCCAAGCAAAGTGAGGTCTTCGGTCACCTTCGTTGTATTTGTCTATTTCTCTCCCTGTTTCTGCTTGTCTATAACATGACTTTTGAATGCCAAATCCAATCAATTCCAAAATTTCAGGGAATATACTAGGCATCGGTGGTCAGAACACTATTGGTTTTGGTTTAAATCATAAAACTGGAAGAGGGCAAATAGGGGACACATGGAGCCTCTTGCATCTGATTAGCAGAGCCAGTAGTTTCAGTGGCCTCTATAACTGTATATAGATCAAAGAATGCATTGATGGTATCTACTAACATAACAATACCCCCATTTCAGCACCCTGAATTATTTATCTCCCAGACAGAAAAGAAATAAGAAGGGGGGACTAGAGGGGAACTGAAGACACACTGAGCCCCTGGCATGTGGGGAAGAATGGGGCACAATGGTATGGGTAAAGGGGAGCATGGGGGCAACACAGAGACTCCAACATGTGGTGGAGGGGGCAAGGGGTATCAAACTGAACACCTGCCATAGTGGGGAAGGGGGAATGGTGGGGAAAGGGGGGACATACACAGGAGTGATGGAACAATTTTTATAATGGGAGTGCTGAGAGCCATTGAACCAAACTGCAAACCCTGTATATGATGTAAACTACTTCAAGCCAGAGGGGTGCAGCAGCACCCCTAGTTACAGCATCTATGGGCATACATAGCCTCTGGCAAATGGTGGAGGGGAGAGTTAAGGGGACACAAAGCTCCTAGCATAAGGGAGCAGCAGGGCACACAGAGCTCCTAGCATAAGGTAGTGGGGTGGGGGCATTCAGAGAGTCCTTGAAATAGAGGGTGATGAAAGAGTTACACAGGGACTTTTGGGGTGGAATGGAAGAACACAAGAATCTCTGGTGCAATGTGCTCAGCCTACAGAAGCAATGAAGTGTGTGGCCCTTTAGTATTAGTTAGTCTGATATATTCAATTAACATTCACCCAATTCTAATCATCAACTAGTTGCAATGATTATGTCAAAGTTGTGTACGTGAAGAATGTAATACTCAGAACAGATGAACTGAAGATTATATATTCTGTGTGGGACCTGAAAATGTCACATTTCTCTTGGTTGGTAGACCTCATTGAGACTTAAAGATCAAGCCATGTTTCAAGAAAATTGGTTCCAAATTTTCTAAATGGGTTCTATAATTATGAACGTTCACATTAGCAAATGCATCTTAAACTAGGAGGCCCTCAAGAGTAGTTTGATTTCCTATCTTCCTCAGCAGAACAGACACACTATCGATAGTCTAAACTTAATCCCTTCCTGAAATTTCACATTATTTATCATTTAAATAGCAATAACAGAGCACAAGCTGAGTGGAGCTTAAGTTTTTTCCCCATGTTTGGATGTTCCTACAACCTCTTTATAGAGGAATGTTTCTGTCCCAGTCCTTAGCTTCCTCTGTCTTCTGATGCAGAAGTCCCAATCTCTTTTCAATGTTGGTTGTAGTTAACATAATGCACCTGTTACCATGACTCATTAATAATTACCCTGCCTTAGGGTTTAAGCATCTAATATCTGGCAACTCAACACAAAAGCCCTGTACCCCTATGGAAGGTCTCAGGATGAAATGCTGGTCCAATTGAGCTTAATGGGAGTTTTGCCCTTCATTTTCACCACCTGTAAAAATGGACATGCTTTTTAAAAGTATGCTTTTTAAAAATGATCAGAAAAAATGCATGCTTGATTGTCTTGTCTTTAAACAGTAATAACTTTAAAAGTAATGAAACGAAAGTGGTATATGCAGCTATCTAACTGATAGGATTGTTTCCTGTGCCCTGCATCTTTATATTCCTAGAAAGCCCCTAGTATAGGCACCTATCATTTTGTAAAGCAGAACTGGTGCATCATCATTACAGAAAAGGTACACACCTTGTGCTTTCTCATAGTCACTTTACTCTTTGTTCTTTCTTGTTTTCCTCCATATGAAATAAAAGCAATCCAGCCAGAAAGTACAATGTTGCACTGTGCATATGAAAAGTATTATAACAGTTTTCTTCATACTTAGCTTTACTATGTCAGTCTCAGCGAGATCTACAAAACAGGCCATGTTTGAAATGTATCCTGCTTTATGGTTTAAGCCCCTAATATCTGGACAATTTAACATAGTACCCCATGGTGCTATGACAATTTACATCAGGTAAGAATCTGTCCCTCTGGCTTTAGCTTTTCTTGAGTTATGTGAATGCAAAAATTCTAAAAGTTTCATGTGTTCCAATAATTCAAAAAGGGCTGAACAAAGTGTGCTTGTACGTTGCTGAAAATTTCACCTTTGGGTTACAGTAAGCATGGAAAATACTGGCCTAAAATGAATTTGAGAAAGTTTTAAGTAAACAAAAATAGTTTGCAATGGAAGCTACAACTCCAGCCCTATCACGAGAAAGCTCCATTCACAGCCAGCATAGAGAAGACATTTCCTTTAAACTAAAGTATGTAATTAAAATGGCTACACTTTTAATTGATACTTATGTCATAATAATTATGAGGAACAGGATCACAAAAGTTAATAAATATATTTTAATAGCCAGGGGCAATTTCTCACCATGTGCCTGACAGTAGCTAGCAGATGTACCTGGAAATTTCCTTCTACATAAAGAGCTGCTGAGTCATTTCACTCAATTAATAGTCATTTCACTATTAATTGCTTTTCTTTCTTTCTTTTTGAAAAACCCTAAGGGTGGAAGAACTACTGGCTAATGAATTCTAGGAAAAGCAGGTTGAAGAAATTTCAGGTGTTCAACTGAGGGAAAAAAATAACTTGCATATATTAATACTAGGTTGGTAACATTGCCATAATTGCATATACAATGCCTTCAGTCTGCAATATGATACAGGAGATTATTTTCTCATCAGGAGAAAGCAACATGTTCAATTCAACCCTTATTTCTTTCCTACTATTTGACTCAGTCTTGAAATTAATACATGTATCCCCTAGAGATGAGCTGAACAGATTTAGAAAAAAACTGAAATTTTCAGATTATAGCTTTAATCCTGCAGACAGGACCTTTCAGGTTGGCTCTTAGAAGTCTTTAGGGCTCCAAATGGCTGTGGGGTCTACCTGTGAAAATCAAATTGTAGGGACGCGGTCTAAGAGTGCTTAAAGGCTCACTAGACAGATTATTCTACTATCCAACCTATCTCAGGCTTTGGTGATGGCCACCATTTTGAATTATGTCATTCTTGGTGGTGCTATGTAAATGTAAAATATATAAAGCACACTAATTTTTACAAAGTTATATACTTTTAATTCTAGTAATCACTTCTGGGACGAACATCCAAGAATGGATGTACTATACAATTGCTACTGTATATACCTTGTTGTCATTGCGGTATCTGTATCCAGCTGATTAGTTATGTGCTTGACTACTCTTGAGGACAGTTGAGTTTCCAAATGTTGTACATAGTCTACTGTATTGTAAAATTAGTAATGGATTGAAGTTATCAGAGACTGATGCTGGAAGTTCTTCCAAGAGTAAAGTATTTACAGAAAAAGGTTAAAGGACACTTTGCTAAAATTAGAACAAGTGTAATGTTAAATGGACTTAAATAAAAATACATGTATAAAATCTAGACCGACAGCAATGGGAGACTACTTATGCACATGAAGCTCATTAAATAGAGGATTAAAAGCTATGGTATGTTTGCATAATTTTTATGGGATTGTTTTTTAATTCAGTGTTTACAAATGTATAAATTAAGTAACATTTCTTGGTTTGGTTTAAATTAAAATAGAGATCTCAACCTCAGATGCTATAATGACTGACTTATTTAGATTGCTGTGACATGACAAGACACCAGGCCAGATTAGACTAAACCAAACCAGAAAAATTGATCATATCTTTGTTAGATTTTTGACTGAGGGAACAGTAAAAGTGTTAATAGGAAAAGACAAAAATGGGGAGAAGGAGATTTGCATTTGCAAATATGCTGTGTGCTTAGAAATACTGTAGTACTAAAAGTGAGCAAAGAACAAGATGAAACAATCAAAATAATTAACTGACTCTCTTCAGGTCCGTCTCCCACTTGTTCCCAGACAGGAAAATCCTGCTCCTTGTTCATTTCATTTCAACTCTGACTTTATTTTATAATGGAAAACAAAAATAAATTGAAACAAAAGGTCACTTTAAAAGAAAAACAAATTATAATGTTTCATTCTGTCAATGTCAGAACTTTCCCCCATATTTTCCTCTGATATGAAAATTTTCTGGAAAAGATACAATTTTGCAAAGCACTGCAATTTAGATAGAGTTGCATTTTCCAATTGAAAACTGTTTCATCAGTTTTTCTACCAGCTCTACCCAGAATTCCTAATTCTCATTCCCACTAGACCACATTGCTAAGGTAACATATGACTAGTTGATTTCATATATCACCTACTAGACATAATCAATGCAAGTCAAAAAGTAAAGAAAAGATTTAATTTGCTTCATAACAAAACACTTGAAAAGAAAATAGTGAGCATGTATCACAGTCAGTTTCTCAAGCTCTAAATGTCATAACTGATTTAAAATATATCCTGCAATGGTAAGGCATCCACGGTGAAACATCTATGTTTTTCAGTTAAACTATTTTTATTTAGAAAAATCATTTTTTAGGAACTGAAATGAAAAAAACTAACGTGTTTAAAGCTTCAAAAAACATCTGAGTTGACAGTTATTTTTAAATGTTATCATCAGATTTGAACGTAACATCATTAGAAATTGACCAAGATGTCAAACACAAAAGACCAGGACTTACAATGGAAATCAATCTGAATTATGGAACCATTATTCCATTCTATTAAGGCTCTTACACCATTTTTATGACTATGTCATTGGACCACTTTCCGGTAGTACTCTAAGCAATAAGTCTAATATCTGTGATTTGTTCTTTTTCCTATCTTCTCCACAGAGAAACCTTTTGTTTAGCGTGCTGTTTTACACACACACAGAGACACACACACAATTAATGAAGGCAAGATCAAATAAGTGTGCCTTGCACCTTAGGTGAGAGGCAGTAAGGTCTGTGAAGGTTCTTAGTTGCTCTGGAAGCAAGTTCCACAGTCTTGGAATAGCCCCTAAAAAGACTCAATCTCTTGCACAGATGACCATTACCCTTGCAATACACAGTTCCATTGTGTAGTAAGGGTAGGGCAGGTGTGATATGCTAGAGGTAGGTCCTGTTTCTGAGGAGTTGTCCTGCCACGTCCTGTACTAGTTGAAGGATTGAAAGATGAACTGTATTCTTCTCTCAGAACTTGTCTAAACTTTGTCCAATTTTGCATTTAGCTTACTATTAATAATATTTATTAAGTACCAGCATTAGGCAGCTGATACAGTTCCTGCCTTATAGACCTGATAAACACACATCTGAGCAACTTTATTCACATGACTAGCCACTTTGAAGTTGACAGGACTTGTTCTGCGAGCAACGTCTGCTCATGGTAAGTGTTTGAAGGATTGGGAGTTAAAGACAAAAATACACTGGGAGACTCAGAGGACAGTGGCTGTTTAGACCTTGATTTTGCAAACTCTTGAAGTCAATGGGACTACTCACATGAATAAAGTTAAGCATGTAAATAAGTGTTAACAGAATCAGGACTTTGTTTTTTTCTGGCTTGTGTGAAGGGGGAAAAAAAAGCAGACATCTTTGAGTTATCCAAGACATGACAGCAACAGAGACAAATATCCAAATATCCAAGGAAGTGAAATGGGACCTTGCATGCATAAGGAGAAAGGGGTAGGGCTCTGTAAGGAGGAGGGGGGGAAGCCAGCAGAAGAGAAAAGGTCTTGGAAGAGGATTATAAAAAAATAAAGTCTGAAAGCTCTAACCATACCACAAAAAGCCTACAACTATTTTTAAGATTATTTTATGATGGTTCTAAAGACATTAAAAATGCATATATTAGGCTCTCATCCTGAATGTGTCCGCTTCTCACATTTTACTGTAGTTTTTAAATGCAATTTGCTCCTCTTGAATATCTTATTTCTAATTTATTGTCTGCTTAGCATGATCTCACTTTAACCCTCATTTCTTTTTAATTAAACTTTCTAGTTTCATGGCTGAGATCCTTTATCAATTATTTGAAGTCATGTGTATTATCTGTGCCTGAAATAAAGGCCAAAATTATATACTAACTTACCTGTCTCCTATAAAAAACTGCTGATGCAACCTGGAAGCATTAAAATATATTTTATTTAGATAGATTCCTGATTAGGTGTCCTATTTTCTAATCCTTTAAAAATATTCTATATCGCTAAATACATTTACATGAAAAAAGGATCTTTGTTCCTGAAGAGTTTATTGTTCTCCATATTTCTCTTCCCACTTAAGTCCAAATTTACAAATATGGAGGAAGGAAGTCAGGGTACAAAAATGTGTGTGTATTTTTGTGAGCACAATAATACACAGAGTTATTGCTTATGGACATCTGGTTGTTATACTAATAAAATAAAAACCAGCAGGATCTTATTAAAGGGGAAAAGTAAAATGCCACATTTATTGTGAATACAGAAAGAATCATAGTAAGCAGTTAGTTATAGCTATAACATTCCATTCAATTTCATATTTATTCACACATTCATTCATACACACACACACACACACACACAGGTTCTGCAAGGTTGTTATCATAGTTACCAGCCTTAGGGTTGCTCGTGCCAAGCCACTGGCCAGGTGGCTTGGACACGAGGAGGGAGCAGGGCCTTGTTAGATGCACATCTGATGCTCCTGGAAGTTGGTTTGCAGAATCAGACCCCAAAGTTCTCACTTTCTAGAGTCCATTTTTATAGGAATTTATTCGTATGCCAGTCTATGGGAATTGCTTCATCATGCTGTTGCTGAATCAATCAGCAGATGGCACATTCCTGATGGCTCCATGCTGCCAGATGTTATCTTGTTCTTCGGTTCTCCTATCCTTGAGGCTGTTGGGTGGATTCCAGTCTGCCCTCTGGTTGTTTCCACTTGACGCCTTCTTCAGCCGATGGACACTGGATTCTTAGGCTGGCACCTAAGAATCATCATTCATTTATTATCCACACCAAGCATCCATCCACATACATCCTCTATCTCTATTTTAATCACAATTGTTAAAGCGAGATAAATACAAAAAAGGGCGGGGAGTCTCTGTGTGCTGTTTCTGTTATTATAAAGTATCACTTTGAGTCTCTCTCTGTGTGAGTAGTAGTTGTTACAAAGTATTGCTTTGAGAACAGACTCTGTCTTAGGATGTACTAACACAATTAGCAGCCAAAAACCAAGAGACCTCCCTTTTAATTAGTAATACCCTGGAATTTAAACTATGGGGAATCAAACTCACTTGTGATTTTCATACAGAACTTCTTTGATATGATCCAACATGGTAACTGCTCACTCAGACAAGGTAAATCCTAAGGGCCAGGTTATGCCTGATCCAAGTGCAGATACAGGAGCAAATGGCACAAGGAACACCTCACACAAGGACCAGGCATTATCACAGTCCTGTGCTCCTTCCCAGTAGCCAAAATGTGCAATGTGTGTATGTGTGTCTACAGGTGGGGCCCTGAGGGTGCTCGCTCCCCATCTTTGTACTGGCCAGCAGGTCAGACTCAGAGAATCACCTGCTGAAACATCGTAAAGGATGTGCATAGAATATGTGTCTCATGGCTAGAAAATAACAGCCTACTACTGCTACCACTAATGCTACTCATTTTGCTCTAATCATCTACGTCTGTGCAGTGGGTAATGATCTCTGTGAGGAATCTCTACACAATTCTCACCAGTTGCACCTGTGGCTTACCCTGGGCAGTGTCACAGCATCCCAAAATGGGACAGTGCCTTCAAAGCAATTCAACCCCTACACATCTATTTGTACATGCAAGTAGAACTTCCTTTCTGAAAATACGGCCTTAAAGTAATAAGCCACTGGTTTCTTTTTCACTATTGTTTCACTGCCCTTGACAGTGATGTCACAAATACAGGATAAGAATTTCAGGCAGTCAATGAACACTTAAAAACAAAAATCTCTTTGTAATGAAAATACTCTTCGTAATTAATAAAGAGCAGAGAAATAAAAACAGAGGAAGAAATAGGGTATGTCAACAGAACTGTGTTTAGATATGATGTTTTTCAAAATTTTCCAGGAGTCATCAGCTTGTTTTTAATTGTATGTCTTATCATCCTAGGCCAGACTTTGAAAGGAACACACTGCAAAGAGCTTTAGAGAGATTATTTTTTCTTGTATTATTTCATTTTCTTTCTCTAGGCCTTCTGGGCTATTTTTCAGTAGATAGTGTATGTAATGAGAGTCATTTTTAAGGCACCATGTTGGATGCTACCTTTGTAACATCTTTGCCAACGTGGACCTTCTTTTGCATAAAATTAAGACATGTCATGCTCAGGAAAGGGAAGGATTAGTAGAGTCAATGTCAGGCAAGTGCAGCACAAACTTCCAAGTATATCGTAGCTTTGCTAGTGCACCTCAGCCCTGTCATGAAACCTCCCTGGTATTCTTATTCAAGGTCTCTCTTTTGCAGGGACTGTTAATTGTGATGAACTAAGCTAAACAATTTGGCAGTTGACAGTGTGTACATAGCTACTAGGGACTAGAATGCCAAGAACACCAACCTGATCTGGCTTGGGACCTAACTAGAATTTGTACTTGTGTCTCCTGCCTAAAAGTCTACTTCAGCAGTTTCTTTTACCACCTGTATATCTCTTCCTATGCACCCTCTCAGTTACAGATAAGCAAACCAATAAATAAATACTTTTTAAAAAGACACTCCCCTCCGCCCCCCCCCCAAAAACCCTGGTCGTTTTTAGAACCAAATCTTAAGTAAATTTAATGAACCTTTGAGTTTGGTTTGAGTACTTGGTATTAGATAATGAATTTTTGAGGATGGTTTGAGTACTTGGTATTAGATAATACTACTTAGCTTACACAGAGAGCTTTTAAAGTGTAGATGTCAAGGTGCTTTACAAAGGAAGGAAAGTATCATTTCTCCCATTTTACAGATGGAGAAAGTGAGTCATAGAGAGGTGACATGACTTACCTTAGGTAGGTGGGTGGCTGGCAGAGCAAGGAACAACAGAGCTCTAGTATTCAAACTCTCAGTCTAGTGCCCAATGTGCTGGACCATGTTGACCTCAAGGATAAGCTTTAATCCACCTTTGCACACACCTGATATCTTTTTACAGATACAGTAGAACCTCTGAGTTACAAACACCAGAGTTACAAACTAACTAGTCACCCATACACCTCATTTGGAACCAGAGTACACAATCAGGCAGAAGCAGAGACAAAAAAAAAAAAAAGCAAATACAGTACAGGACTGTGTTAAACATAACCTACTAAAAAAAATAAAGGGAAAGTTGGGGAGAAAAATTGACAAGATAAGTAAACTGTTTCTATGCTTGTTTCATTTAAATTAAGATGGTTAAAAGTAGCATTTTCCTTCTGCATAGTGAAGTTTTAAAGCTGTATTAAGTCAATGTTCAGTTGTAAACTTTTCAAAGAACAACCATAATGTTTTGTTCAGAGTTATGAACATTTCATGGTTACGAACAACCTCCATTCCAGAGGTGTTCATATCTCTGAGGTTCTAATCTAATTCACATTACAAGATCTGGTCCAATCACTTCTATGCTCACTCTCATATGCAGTTGTCCCATTTATAACAATCACTACAATTCAAAACAGAATTCCATGGGAATGTGATGGGGTGTTCAACCTGCACCAGAAAGGAAGGGGTTAAAAGCAGCCTAAGGAGGCTGCACAGGGAGAAGCCAATCAGAAAGAGGCTGAACAAAGCAGCCAATCAGGGTCCAGCAGGCTCACATAAAAGGGAGATTTAGGGCAGAGCAGGGTCAGTTGCTGCTGGTTGCCCAAGGAGAGAGGACTGTGTTCTTAGCAGGCTACAGGAAGTTAGCACTTTGGACAAGCAGTTGCTGGCAGGGACCCAGGCAGCAAGAGGGAGCTCCAGGCTGGCTCCTGAGACTTGCAGGGGCTGTGGGGAAGTGACCCATGGAACTGAAGTAACTCTAGTGGAGAAGTTAAGGAGAAGCAACAGGAGGCTGCTATTGACAGGGTCCCTTGGCCGGGACCTGGAGTAGTAGGCAGGCCCAGGTCTCCCCCTCTTGCTACTGGGAAAGTGGCTGGACTATAGATACTCTTTCCCTCCTCCCTTGAAGGGGAAAAAACGCAGATGTGACACAGCCAGATGGCCAAGTCATGAAGAGGATGCTGCAGTTCCTGGACTGAGGCAAGTCTGCAGGTGAGGGTGGTAGGAGAGGCAACTACAGGGGAGGGTGTGCCAATTGAGAGAGCCAGCAGGAGACACCACTTTGGTGACTGAACTCTGTCACAGAGATTTGAAACTGCACTTCCAAACACATAAAATTCATAAATATAATTATGAGACTTTCAGCTGTGTTCTACGCATCCATATCTTCCAGCTCTATGGTCAGGTAAAACTAATTCAACTCAAATTACTGCTTAGAGGGACAGATGGTGCACAATATTACATGGAGTCCCTAAATGTATTAGCATGTATTTTACAGCTCTCTACCTGAACATGGAACCTTCTTGAAACTGGGATCAGCTCCACCAGTGCAAACACTGGCTTTCCAGTAGTACACTTGGGGTTTGAAATTATACACAAACACCAACGGCTGGTCACCAATGGCTACATCCCAAGCACAGACAATGCTTCTTTTGTTCTTGCCACCATTCTGGGCAAGAACATTGATACTGAGGGCCTCTCTTTGTTTAATTCTGCCTATACAGTTTTTCAACAGGCATTTTTTAAAAAATGTTAATTGGAGAAAAACATTTTCTGCCTGTGAATAAATAATTCTAGCAAGTTCTCCCTCTGGGAATCCTTCTCATCCTCTAGACTGTCAAATTATTTCTGGCTTTGAAGTGTAGTTTAGCATGAGTGTCACTCTTCCTCTTTATGCATTTGTTCTTTGAAATGCAATTAGGTTTGTGAAAGGCCAAATGGCCTAAACCATTTCTCCCTGCCATGAGTGAAGTACTGCTGGCCAACCACAGAAGCTATGGCTACATTACAGAGCTTACAGCTGCACCAATGCAGCTGCGCCACTGTAGCACGGCTAGTGCACACAGTCTAAGCCGGGGTGGCCAAACCATGGCTCACAAGGCACATGTGGGTCTTTTACAGTTAAAGGGAGCTCTCTGAGCCCCCATGCCCCCACCTGGGGAGGCGGGGAACTCAGGACCTCTACCTTGCAGCCACATGGTGGGATAGGGGCATGGGCCCAGCAGGGAGCGGGGGATCTTGAGGCTTCAGCTCTGTGGGGCATGCCTGCCGGGGCTCAGGACTTCCTGTCCTGCAGGTCTTACCTGAACGTGGAACTCTTGGAATAAGACAATATTGTAGCATTACCAACCACAAACATTCAAAAATCATGAATCACTCCTCACCACAACCCCTGCCCTCAATTTTTGGTTTTAAAAATCACAAGAGTTAAAAATCAAAACAATGTATTTTGGATGCTTTGTTTGCTGTCTGTTTGTTTAACATTTAAGGTATGCATAGGTCATGTTTTCAAGCTTTATTTCACAATTATGAGGGTAGAAACTGACATTTTTTATTTTTATGAAAGCTGTCATGCTCATGAATCCAAGACCTGGGACTTGAAGAAAAGCCTGAAATGAGACATGCAATGAAATCATGAAAGTCAGCAGCACTTTGCCCCAGTGCCTTCCCTGGTCAGTATACCCCTTACACTTCCACTGGTACCTCTGTTCACTCTTCTCTTTGCCTTCTGATTACAAGCGTCTTATCTCTCCCCAGCTTTGTAAGTTGCTCTCTCCCTGGTACAGGGCAAGCAGCATGGGTTATTGAGACTGCTTTTCCACATAACAGCACTTCCCCAGTGGATAAAAACTGATCTGAACACTCTCCCAAAACCTAAGCTATGACTTTAAAAAAAAAAAAAAAAGCCCCACACATTCAGAAATGTTCACATTACAGATTTTCCTCATGTGTATCTCCATTTCCTGCTTCGGGCTGGGGTTGGAAAAGAGATGCGGAATTGGTATGAGACACGTTTATTCTTATGGGGTTCCTGGCCTGACTAGAAACAGCCAAATCAATAATCTTTTGAGAAAATGTCTTTCCAATCCAGTTTTTTCAAACCACAGAAGTTCTAAGAACGCAAAAAAGCAGACTTTTGGGTGCTCATTCAATTCAAATTGTTTGAGGTTCACTCAGTTTGATTTTGTCAGTTGAAAACTGGGATTGTTTATTTTTTTTAGACTATCTCAAGACCTATCAGTGAATCTTTTTCAAGTCCTGTCTAGTTAAATTTCTGTGATGGCATCAGCTAATTTTCTTCTGCTCCCTTTGGAGGAAGTATGTTAATGCAGTTTGGAACTTTTAATTATGTAAATATTTTTCTATGACAACACTTGCTCACAATTATCTTGTATCATGCAATTTCACTTTCTCAATTTACCATTAATGTTCATTCCTTTTTCAAAGCCCTGCAAATGAATGCCTATCCTCATTTCATAGAGTTGTAAACTCATTTATGAACAGCAGCTCTCAGACCCACAGTTGATAAGAATGCAGAATGTAAAGGATTAAAGGTCATATTGACCTAAAAAAATTTTATTTTGGAACAAAGGGTCTCTCAGATAGTACCAGGACAATATAATAATGGCTTGAGACCTCAACACACCACTCTCCTGAGCAGATAATGTACACAATGTTGTTGCACTCTCAATTAATTAAGGGATAAAACTGTATGCACTATGAAAACAGAAATGAGTGGTATTAAGTTTCAGCCAAAATATTATACTGTACTTGAAAAATGTGTGTATTATTTTTTAAAAGGGATTATTGCTGGAGAGTGCAAAATATTTTATTTATACCCCTTTATTTTTTGTTTTTAACTTTAACAGGAATTTGTGGCAACAAACAAGCATAACAGGTTTGCTCAAATGCTTTGTAAGTGTGCGGAAGTGACTGTGGTGTTTCATGTCCTGATTCTTTTAAGAAGAGAGGCACAAGAACTGCTTTGATTTTTTTTCTCCTCTCTCTTCTGTTTGCAAACAGAAATAACGATACTAATAAAAACATGAGTTCAGCCTCAGAGGTGATAGAATAAACATTTCATTTACAGTCAGCATGTTTGAGAATATGAAGATGATCCTCAATTTTCTAGGTGTAATTTGCATAGACCACTGGGCAGTTGCACCAGAATTGCTATATTACTGGAGACTGTCACTCACTTGAGATTTTCTTTTACCCTTTTCTCTATGAGCAGAGCAAGATAATTGATGCAGTTATAAGAAGAAGAAAAAGGCACCACAAAAGAGAAGAGCTCAAAACTGCATTTTAAAACAGTTTGGTTGAAGCATTCATAGAATAATTTAGCTGGCATGGGAAGAGCTTTTGTGTTTGTTTTTTGCATCTCACAATGCCCTTTGAGAGGATGACACTGATAACTTTAACACCAGTGTGTGCTGTTATGTCATAATTTTTTGCTTTTGTTTTAGTGTTTTAAAGTATTTAGATCTCAAAAGCAAAGTGTTGCAATTACAATTAAAAAAAACTTTCCTCTTCTGAGAAAGGAGTAGATCGCATCAGAGAAAAGTCTGTGTTTTCATTGGCTAGAGTGGCACTGATTAGCCCTCAGAAGCCTTTTCATGTGTGCATTTTTCTATCTCTCTGTTGCACTACCGCTCTTTGAACTACATCAGTGGTCACCACTTTTCTTCCCTTTTATTTTTTCTTAGGTTCTTCAACCACTACAGATAAGACTTTTACCTTTGGCTTTAATGAGAATAGGATCAGGCTAGTAATGTAACTTCTCCTTGAGAATGCAAGTTAAATGTATTTCAAACTACTGAATCGTCATTTAAAAATAAAGGGCCAGGTACTCAATAGCATTCTGTCTGCTTTGTGCTGCATAGACAATTTTAATCAACTGGAAATCTGTGCACTGGGGCATTTAGAGATTTCCCTGTCTTAGCCAGCTCTATGCCTCCTGCTACCGACTTGGTGCAGGGAGCAGGCAAGATGGGTTGTGATGACCAGTGGAACAGATTACAGGGTCCCAGCAGCTGAAACAGCTTCTGGACAGTCCAAGGATCAGGCGAGCAGAAAGATGGCATCGATCTACCTTTCTTTACCTCCTTAGATCTTGTGCCAAGTGCAGACTTGGACCTAAAGAATGCAAAGATTCTATTATTACAGGGTGGAATCCCAAGAATAATTAGTTCTACTCAACCCTCTAGTCATATCATATGAGCTATTTTAAGCAATCCTGGAGGCCTCAACTGCGAATGACACAGTGGCCACCATTAGAAAGTCATTACTTGCTGCAGCACAGTGTCTCAGATGCAACTATTATTATCTGTTTAAAATATAGGGAAATACTGCCTGATACATCTTAGCTAGATCATGATGTGGCACTTGGGATAAATGTTGGCTTTTCAGTGGCAATCCTTGAATATGATTTCTGGCAACAGCAAAGGCATTTATGTTCACTTTCTCAACAACAATTTCAAGCATACTCAGGCTACAAGTTTCAAGTAAGGTCAGTGTAATGATGTTTGTTTTCTGTGTTTTGCTTATTAGTATTCCCATGTGATGGCTAAATAACATTGAGGACAAAAAACAAATTTACCAAAGCAAAAACATTCAGTGTTAAAATGTTTAACTCCTTACATAGTAGTCCCCATTGCAGCTGTTCATTAACACTAATACTCTACACATTTATAGCATCTTCCATCCAGGCTCTCAATGCATTTTACAAACATTAATGGCTTCAGCCTCATGACTGTGAGGTATTATTATACCTACTATACAAATGGGGAAACTGAAGCATACAAGCCCTTGTGCAATCAAACTCTTAGTCTCTTACACTGGTGTAAATGGGCGGTAACTCCACTAAATGCAGTTGAGCTACTCTGGATTTACACTATGGTATCTGAGAGCAAAAGTAAGCCCAATGTAACAGCACCTTTAAAATCTAGTTTGGTGGTCTTTCAGATATAAAGACAAATGAAAAGTGGAAAAGCATAGGTGTGCACTGTGGAAAACAAACCATGAAAAACAAGACCATTTTCTGAGGTCTTGAGCAAATGTCACTGATACTCACTCACTTAACAATGCTTATTTATATAAATACCAGAATAAGTCCTTTCCCTCCCTTCCAGGCTCATAGATAAAGAATTCCCAGCTTTTTACCTTCGCCAGAAGCAATTATCTTAACATTAAAAATCAGGACTGACAGTGCCTGGAAGATAAGTGTGCAAAGAGCACCTTCTATCCACCTTTCCCCCACAGAAAGGGGGGGGATAAGCTATCTCTAGAGAAGTATGCTCCCCTCCCTTGGACTCTGAAGAAATCTCTCTCGGGGATCTGAAGGAGGATACAGGAGGACAGTGGGTGGAGTGGGATCAAGGCCAGGGAGTTGGCATCATTCCCACTATTTTTCTGCCCTCCACCTCCCAAAAGCATTTAACACAGCTCATGGTGGCATTTCAGCAGCCCTTCCTCGATGGTGGGAAATCCTTTTAAGAAACTCTCTAAAGGCAGCTACTGGAATTTTGACACAACAATTCAATTGTAACTATGCTCTCAAGGGACCATCAGGGAGTGATACTCAATATGGAAGCATGGGGCCTCCTGCCAATGCCCTGGGATCTGAGAGTGACCTCCATGGTCTGTCACAGAGTGAGGGAAACCCTCCCCACATCAACAGGTGGGGATGTATCTCTAGGAGGAAAATCTCCCTGAGACTTTAGCCCCCTCACTGGAGGTTTTCCCACAAGAGATGGTGACTGAGCTCAAAGTAACTTAACAAAAGCCTGAAATTCAGTTCAGAGTTAAAGCTGATGTTGAGAACTAGAGATGGTTGAAAAATCTAGAAGTAGTTTTGAAAAAAAAATCAACAACTCAAACTTGTTTTCATTTTGCAGTGTTTGAAACGGAACTTTTTTTTTAATTCACAATATTTTTCTTATTTCAAAAATAACTGAAATCATCAACCATTTTAATTTACTGAAAACAGTTTGCTTTGATAGATGATTTATTTTACTTTACTGCAAAACCTGATTTTCAATACACAAAAATGGCCCAAACCATTTTGATAACATTTTTCAATATAAAATTAAAAATCAACAATTTTGACATTTAATACAAAATGTATTTCCCAAAATGGCAATTTTTCAATGAAAAGGCTTTGTTTTGTAACTTTTTGATCACCTGTACTTAGAACCTTAAGATTCCCACTTTCATTGTCCATTACCAGTTAGTTCAAAGGCAAGGACTGAGCATTGGCCTTGACCTTAAATTTTCAGGCATTAGTCAATGGGAATGGGATCCTTAAAATCTATTAATTTGCTAATGGGGATGTATTTTAACAGAGCTGGAATGGGGTTCCTCTTTGAAAAAGATTGACACTCCACACTGACATCTCCTTCCACTTGCAAACTCTTACCAGCACCAACAAACAAACAAACAAAAAGGAAAGTAATAAAATCTTGGAGGAGGGGGAAATCAAAACAAAACAAAACAAAAATCTTACCTCAAGCAGAGTTTTGACTTGGTAAAGGGGGAGGTGCCAGAGACTCCTCTAAGTTCACTATTGCTACTGATTTTACGTGGAAGGCACTCAGATATTACGGTGATGTGCAGCAGTTTAAAACCCTAAAATTAATAATATCCATCCTTTTCTACTATCATCACTGTAGTAGAGATTAGGAGTCCCAGTTTCAGCCCAGGACCTCAATATGCTACGTGATATAAAACACAGAACAAAAAGACTGTCCCTGCCCCAAATAGCTTAAAATCCAAGTATAAGTAGAGACAACATGTGGATACAGCCAGACAAATAAGGGAATTCAAAAAAATCAAGACCGACAGGGTGTTAACTTTCAATGACAATGCACGTTGTTCTTACGAGAAATCCTTGCTATGGTGGTGTTCACTGTTGAACATAATGCATTTCCAACTCGAATGGTTAAACATTATTCTAAGTTTAAAATAGGAGAGAGAAAAATTGATATTTCCTCTTCCTGCTGTGTAAAATCCATCTACAATCAGTTACTGCATGTAATCCTTAGAAAAGTAATCAGACCACTTGTGGGCTCACGTAGGTATATAGAATAGGTAGAACAAGTAGTCTGATTACAGAGTATTTGCCTCCAATCAAAAAAATCTTTTTACGAATGTAATGTCTCTCAGCACCATTCTTGAAAACATAGACATTTGTCTTTGTTCCCTCAGGTTAGGGTACAGTTCAAAGGGTGATGCCTGCTAGATAAAAAAATGGACAAAGCGTAATAACAATAATGAGAGCTAAGATGTGTTGGATATAGAGTAGCATAACACAAAAATCCACATTTAAATAAGAAGAAAGCTTTTGTGTTTTCTGTGAGGCAACCCAATGTTCACATTTGCAGATGGTGTATTCACTGCAGTATATATCTATCTCGATTTTATAGCTAGCTCCTGATTACTAAAAGGAGAAAATAGACTTCATTAAAGATCAGCCTGCATAAAGAGAGACATCTGAGGGTTTGCTAAAATCAACAAGAATTATTGTACATGGTCCACTCCAATACAGCCATTGTCTTCAGGGCCACCCACTCCAAGTATATTTCTGGTGTATAACATAAAGTGTGCATGATAAGAAAGCAACATATCTTTGGAGAGAAGACCATTGTTTCCTAAATGAATGGTCTTTCATGTGACAGTTTCAATTCTGCTAAATTGTTTAGAATGAAAAAATAAAGAGAATAAATAATTTAATGGAAAAGGAGTTATTACTGATAAAAACAAAAGGTCTCTGTCAAGGTTGAAATGCTGTATGTTTCCCTGCTCGGCAATAAAAGGTTACCCTGGTTACACAAGATTAGACCTGAGATGCTCCGTGCTTATAACTCCCTCTTAAGTCAAGAATGGCTTCAGCACTTCTGAAAAATCAAACCATTTTTATGTAAGCACCTAACACATGGATTTAGGTGTCTAATGTTACACACCCTCATTTGAAAAACATGGCTTGCATTTCATCTGAAGATCTAAAGCAGTTTACAAAGACGTTGGATAAACTTCCACAATTTCAGATGCCCATTCAGACTTCTTTGGTCTAGAAATCAGAACATCCTTAATGCATGTGCTTTTGAAATTACATTTACTAGAGGGAAATATAAAATCCATCTGGTGTTGTTCTCTTCCTTTATTTTCCTCTTCTCTTTTTTTTTAACCTCTTAGAACATGTACTTTTTGTGTGTGCTGGTTTTGCCTCCCTTTCTTTTGTGAATAAATGCCCCACATCATCACCTCTTTTTCTTTTCTTAAATAAAAAATCCTCTTGCAGACTGCTAGTTTGGTGGAAACTCTTGCCAAACCCCAAAGCTGCAGCCAAAGTCTTAATTAACACAGCTTCCCCCCACTCCCACCCTCCTGCATTTCAACTTCCAAACCATTTAGCAGTCTTCCCTGTCCCATGTCCCTTTAAACCTGAAAACTCTGAGTATCTAGCTGCTTTTAAATCAACCCATGAGTGCATAAGATTTATTTAAGGCGACTAGTTTGCTCAGAAGATGACTGTAGTGATGAGTTATAGAAAGTTTAGGAGCTAAATTACAGCTCAGGCTCTCAGAAACCAAAGGCTATCACCATCTGACTGACGTTCAGTGTTGTCTGTGAAGGGAGTCTGGAGGTCTCAGTCTAGTTGCCAACAGAAAGGTATCCACATCACCAAACCACTGTCACAATGGGCACAATTTGAAATTTTTAAAAAGTATTGCTAATTTGTATTATTGATTAAAACCTAAAGAGAAACCAATGACGTAATGGGCATGTAAACTGTGCTATCTTCTCACCCCCTCGAATGTGGATCCTGTGGGACAGAGGGGAAGGATACCATCTCAAGGCATTATGGGGAAGGTAGCATTTTATTGTATATACTTCACTTCTTCTGAAAATAAGAGAGGACTTCACTCTCCATAGTTGTCACAATGGCAAGAGTACTAAAGTCACAAAATAATAGAAAGTAATTTTCAGGTGGCACATCCCTGCTATCAGTTATTAAATGAGAATAGGAAATTAAAGATAGATTTGTATAGGGTCCCGAGCAATGTATTATATCATAGTTCAGTAGATTCAATGTGATTTTCCCAGCATCTCTGTTGAGATGACAACATATTTATTGTTTACAAACGCTGAATATTTCAGTAAGTATATATCTCAGATTTCCCTTTTAGCTCTTAAGACTAGTAAAATTTCTTCAGGTTTCTTCATTATCATTAGAAATCCTACTGATACTACATTGTCTTGCATTCTTGAATTTGCTTTCTATCCCAAGGTTATTTTACCTCGTCCCTGTGGATGTAAGCTTTGAAGAATTATATCCTAGATGACAGTCTAGCAGATGGGGTGCCACTTCTGGATCTGTCATTATTTTATTCAAAGACTCCATTGCCTTTATTATGACAGAGAATTAAAATAAAATCTGAAGCCTGCCATCATAAAAAAAATAAATCTTTTCATAGGGGATTTTCTGCCAGAAGAGAAGGCAAGAGAAATGTCCATTGCAGTCTCAGCATATGTTTGTTAAAGAAAAATCTGGATTCCACATGACAGAATGCTTAAGTACTTGTTTAACCGAGCAAAATGATGAATAGAAACAATAATCCACTTTAAAAGCAACAGACGGAGCTATGGACTGTTATATTTTTTGGTTCTTCCAAACTCTTCAATTGGTTTCATTAAGCTATATGCACTTGTAATTGTAAATTTGTCAGGTGTAGCAATGTAGATGCATAAGAACAGAAGAATGGCCATGCTGGGTCAGACCAAAGGTCCATCAAGCCCATTATCTTGTTCTCTGACAGTGGCCAATGGCAGGTGCCCCAAAGGGAATGAACAGACAGGTTATCATCAAGTGATCCATGCCCTGTCACCCAATCCCAGCTTCTGGCAAACAAAGGCTAAGGGCACCATTCCTGCCCATCCTGGCTTTTAGCCATTGATGGACCTATCTTCCATGAATCTATCTAGCTCCCTTTTGAACCCTGTTATAGTATTGGCCTTCACAGCACCCTCTGGCAAGGAGTTCCTGAGGTTGACAGTGCGTTGCATGAAAAAATACTTTCTTGTGTTTGTTTTAGGATTCAGGATTACATTTTCAAAATCTACTTTACACATTCTCAGCAGCACAGCCACAAAACTTGTCATTAAATCCTGAAACTATGCATAATGGTAATTATTTAACAAACAAACCTGATGGACAGAATTTCTTACATAGTGTGCCCTGAGAATTAAATAATAAAATAATCAAAGCGGTCAAGGTAAAGATCTGGCCAATACGTGGAGTGAGCAAGTATACAGCCAGTCTGAGTATCCCAGCCTTTGCCACAAGGGGTATCATTGATTTAAGATACTAACATGGAAGCATGTTGATTGACAATAGCGCAATACCTTTAAATTCAGCAATACCAACCTTTTTGAACAGAGGCAGAGCACCACCTTCTTCCAGTCATTAGGAATGCACCAGATGGCCTGGAAGAGTCTCTGCACCCACAGTATAACAATACTCTCACCTGGTTTCAGCATGTCAGGGGTGATGTTACAAACTGCTGGTGTCTTCCCAGACTTCAGTTTATGGACTGTAAACCAGAGCTGCTCTTGGTTGAAGAAGGGTGGCTCTACCAGAACTTCCTGCCCCACTTCAAGCAGAAGAGGGAAAGTAAGTGATGGACAGTTAAGGAATATTTTCAAATGATCTTCTCATTAATACCACTGATCTTGCAGACTATAGCTGATGCTGCCATGTCAATTCTTTATTCTGTATGAGCTGGAGCCACTCTTCCGCACGGACACTGCCAAGTTAAACAGCGAGTGCAGAGATCATGCCTGGTGGCAGCTTATTCTAAACTGGCTGTCTGAGTCGACCACCAGGATTCCTTCTCTTTCTTAAACAATGACATTATGAAGTCAAACCCATCTGCACCGGTTCAGTTTCAGCAGCTTTTCTGGTACAGACGTATTATTAGGATGGAAAACCAGCTAATTACAAAGTGCTCATACCAAGGAATGCTGCTACACAGTCAGCAATCATGTGGGGGCACAATAGGATCGCCAATGATAAACAAAGACTGATCATCCAGCCAGACCATCATAAGAACGAAGCTGCGGATTGATCTGGGTCACACTTGATCTGCAATGAAGTTATGTCCTTTGGGGATGTGTCAGGATGACCGTGAAGATGAAGAGAATGGGTGACTAGCTTTACACAACATGGCATTGCTAGGGATGGCTCAGCTGCTTTAGAAAAAACAGGACTCCAAAGCTGACTGCAGGATCTAGCTGATGAAGGTTAAATGCTTCTGTGTTTACAATCAGGATAAAAATGGATACTTTAACAATGCATATCTTTCATCTTGAGCCTGAAGCTGCAAAACTTATTCAGGTGTGTAGTCGTATTGAAGAGGACTACTGCATAAGACAGGATTACCCACATGAATATGGACTTCAGGATCTGGCCCTGTGTTCTTCCAATATTTTTGTGTTCCCTATCTTTTGCAATATGAGCTTAATTCCACTCCTGCTGAAATCAAGGGCAAAATTGCCCTTGATTTCACTGGAAGCAGATTCAGTCCTTTGGACGAATTCAGGTGTGGGTAGTCAGTTCTCTTGCCGATATTAAATTATAATTCTAAAACAGCTTAATGGGCTACTTTAAGCATATTCCCTTCTATTAACAAAGGACCTACTCCTGCCACTGATCTGCAGTCAGAGATCCCTTTGACTTCTGTGGGAGAGCTAGGCACAGAATGATGGCAGAAATGGACTGAAAAATGGGTGTGCAACAAAATCAGGCACATAATAATGTATAGAGAAAGAAAATACACTGTCTAAAGCTTTCATAGGTGAATAATATACAGGAACAAACACTCCTCCAAACATATCATTTAGGAACGTTTTCTCCCCTTTTCTGTTCTCACACGTACAAACATCCCAACTCCCCTTAAACTTTTCTCCAGTCCTTCTCCCTCATTTTTCCTTTCCATCCAACACATCCTTCTGCACCTCAATCTTATTATAGACTCAATGCACACACCCCTGAAGCCTGAGACAATGGACATGGTGCAAGGGAACTCCATTAGGGTATGCTGGAGAATCCATTTCCCCTCCCCTCTGTAGCAGAGCCACTCCATAGCCACGATTGCAGTCATGGGTTTTCAACAGCGCTTGGCAAAATTGAGCCCCAGGAGATAAAAGCAAGTAGATCCTGGTAGGGGTGTTTCCATTAGTCTTCACACTGCTACATACCCAAACAGCCATCCCAAATCCTACTGTGCAACCCTATTGTGCAGGTACACAGAGGGAACACTGTGGAACTGGACCCCAGAGCAAAATCACTGTAGAGCTGACAGAGGAGGGGGCTGGATTTACTTCTATGGAACTCTCTTTTATTTATGATGGATGATGGAAATTTACATTTTTGATACAATGTGAAATATCAATTCCTCTGGCACTTCTGCAAAAGTGCTATACATAAAATTTCCACACACACAGACTTTGTGGAATAAATGGTTTATCAGCTATGAGTTCATGAACAGAGGCCATTTAACCAGTGCAGGGAGAATAGTATATGCTGACTCTGGACTTGCACAAAAATAGACTCATACTGTGTGCCAAAACTGTGCTTCTGCTTTTACAGTTATTGTTATTCCTAAAGCCTCATTCTGCTCCCATTTGAAGTTAATTGAAGTTTTGCCACTGAGGCTAATAGGAGCAGGTTCAGAACTAACTAGAAAAAACCTGATGAGTTTGGAAAGGGGGGGAAGTGAACTGGCAGGTTTTCTGAGTCAGATTCCACTGTCTCAATTCACACTTAAAGTGCTCATATTGGAATGTTCCACCTCTTTGGCAGGATTCTCACACCCTTTTTGAATTCAGTCCACCTGAGATGAAAGCAATAAACTCTTTGGCACACATTTGTATTTTTGTAGAGGAGGAGAATGTAACTTTTTTCTAACACAAAATGAAATAGCCTTTAATGTAATTTAATTACATAAAGTACAGTAAGTACATTTCTGGTGGTACATGGCCCATTGACTAATGGTAAAATAGAAGCCTTCATAAGCATTCAGTAACAGCACATTAAATTTGAGGCACCCCTCAACTCACAATTCAAACACTCACATAGCACTGGCTTGACACTTGAACAGCTCTAAAATGTTCTCACACACTGTCATAGACTTTTCTACACAGCACAATTTGCTGCAGAAAATCCTCATCTTAATATTGTTAATCTCTTTATAGCCTCGCCTTTTCAATGGCGAAGACTCCAGCATCAAGGCCCAGTTCCAGTGGCTCTCAACCTTTGCACTGTACCCCTTTCAAGAGTCTGATTTGTCTTCCATACCCCCAAATTTCACCTCACTTAAAAACTACTTGCTTACAAAATCAGACATAAAAATACAAAAGTGTCACAGCACATGTCATAAATATAAAGGGAAGGGTAAACCCCTTTAAAATCCCTCCTGGCCAGAGGAAATCTCCTCTCACCTGTAAAGGGTTAAGAAGCTAAAGGTAACCTCGCTGGCACCTGACCAAAATGACCAATGAGGAGACAAGATACTTTCAAAAGCTGGGAGGAGGGAGAGAAACAAAGGGTCTGTGTGTCTGTCTATATTCTGTCTTTGCCGGGGATAGACCAGGAATGGAGTCTTAGAACTTTTAGTAAGTAATCTAGCTAGGTACATGTTAGATTATGATTTCTTTAAATGGCTGAGAAAAGAGTTGTGCTGAATAGAATGACTATTTCTGTCTGTGTATCTTTTTTGTAACTTAAGGTTTTGCCTAGAGGGGTTCTCTATGTTTTGAATCTAATTACCCTGTAAGGTATCTACCATCCTGATTTTACAGGGGGGATTTCTTTATTCCTATTTACTTCTATTTTTATTAAAAGTCTTCTTGTAAGAAAACTGAATGCTTTTTCATTGTTCTCAGATCCAAGGGTTTGGGTCTGTGGTCACCTATGCAAATTGGTGAGGCTTTTTATCCAACATTTCCCAGGAAAGGGGGGGTGCAAGTGTTGGGAGGATTGTTCATTGTTCTTAGGATCCAAGGGTCTGGGTCTGTAATCACCTAGGCAAATTGGTGAGGCTTTTTACCAAACCTTGTCCATAAAGGGGGGGTGCAAGGTTTTGGGAAGTATTTTGGGGGGAAGACGTGTCCAAACAGCTCTTCCCCAGTAACCAGTATTTGTTTGGTGGTGGTAGCGGCCAATCCAAGGACAAAGGGTGGAATATTTTGTACCTTGGGGAAGTTTTGACCTAAGCTGGTAAAGATAAGCTTAGGAGGTTTTTTCATGCAGGTCCCCACATCTGTACCCTAGAGTTCAGAGGGGGGGAGGAACCTTGACAGCACACTATTACTGAAAAATTGCTTATGTTCTCATTTTTACCATGTAATTATAAAATAAATCAATTGGAATATAAATATTGTAGGTACATTTCAGTGTACAGTACATAGAGCAATATAAATAAGTCATTGTCCATATGAAATGTGTACCCCGTTGTAAAACTAGGTAAATACAGATGGGTTGATGTACCCCCTGGAAGACCTCTGCATACCCCAGCGGTACATGTACCCCAGTTGAGAACTACTGAGTTAGACCATCTCCTTCTCAACCACATCCACAACTTTTCCCACACTGCTCCTATGTTTGGTGTACCCTCCTTATTCTGGTCTGTCACCTGCCAAATTCCTGCTCTGTTCATGCAAATCCCTCTTAAGTAATACAAAGACATGTTCGTCTGTAGGATTCAAAGCAGATGGAGAAAATGAAGCCTAAAAGTAACTTGCTCAAGGTCGCAGAGGAGGTCAGAGGCAGAGGCAGGAATAGAACCCAAGAGTTAGATCTTCATCTGGACCACTTATGCTTTAAACCACCTTCCTGCTCCCTGATTCTGAAGCCAACAGTGGTCAAATGTAAGCACTTAAGGGCAACTCCAAATAATGCCAGCAGGAGCAGTCCTATAAAGATCAATCCACCAATCGAGGATCAGCTGGACCACTACAACTGCACCCGAGAGCGTCTTCTCTATCCTATCCTGCCCTCCAGCCCCAGAACAGGGAGAGCTGAAGTGAGCTGTAGCTCACGAAAGCTCATGCTCAAATAAACTGGTTAGTCTCTAAGGTGCCACAAGTACTCCTTTTCTTTTTTCTTTTTACGAATACAGACTAACACGGCTGTTACTCTGAAACCTGAGAGTAAGCTATGCTTGCTTTATGCCACACTAGGATTTTGCTACATTAGGGGAATCCTTGTCTGTCCCTTTTAGGAAGTTTCCTGGCTTGCTTTGTGCTGCCTCATCAATGCAAAGCAAGTAAAACAGGGGCAAGGGATCTGGCTTCAGATCTCCTGATTCCCAGTCTAATGCCTTATCCACTAACCCACACTACCTTAAACAATCTATAGACTTATATCTTCCATGATGCTCTTCAAGCAACGAGTCAATAATGATATGAATAATTATACCCTAATAATTCCCTTTTTTGGGCTTGTCTTTGTGTCCTGGCTGTTCTGTGTCCTTCTTGTAAGGAGATCCCTATCTAAACCACAGGAACTGTCTCTCTTCTGTGTCTTTACATGGCTAACAAGCAAATACTAGTAATAACACTGCTGTGAGACAGGAGGCGGTGTTCTGAATTTTTTAAAAAAACAACAAGGAATATGTTTGTGTAGCTACCTACATTTGATGTCTATGTGATTTAAGGTGGTTGTTGAGATTTCCCAACAGAGTATGGAAAGGACAGTAGTAATTTTCACTGATTGGCCCCACTTCCCCAAAACCCTCTCTCTTCTCCCCAGGAGGACTTCTCTTTAGGCAATTAGATAGTCTCCAGCCCAAATCCCCCTGGAGAGCAATTAGTATCCTAAGGGTTATGGCAATAGTTTTAAAGAACTATTTATTCTGTTTATAATCAGTTACAGCCCAAACTAGAAGATTTTATCTGAAACCTCCTTGTTTGGATTAGTTGGGCAAATTGGAACATGGATATGAATAGCTCCTGACTGAGTTTTGCAAAAAGAGTTACCCAGCCAACCATGTTTTGTCTAACCAAAGGCCTTGGCCCATTATAGAGCTAGAACCTTTTCTCTAGAGAAGGTTATGAACCAAAGTTCCAAACTCAAACATCCTCAAACTTTGAATCTCAATCCATATCCAAACATAGGGTCTGATCTAAAGCCCACTCCCATGGCATTTGGATCTATGCCTTGAGCTGTCCTCCCAAGCCCACTGGAATATATGACACACTCAGTATTGACCCAGTATTATAATCCTTTTTTCACATGAACTATCAATACGCAAGTTGTCTGACACACCACAATGGGACTTCATATGTGTCTAAAACTTACTTTGTTCCCGCCAATCCATGTGTCACTCACCATTGCATCAGGGAGGGCCTTTCATGAGCCAGCACCCCTCCAGGGTTACCAGGGTTCACGTGGAGTAGTTCCCTCCAAACTTAAAAAGGTAAATCTACCTTGTTACAACATAAGGGTATATTGCAGATACAGAGACTTCTGAATCATAGAATAGAACCATAGAATATCAGGGTTGGAAGGGACCTTAGGAGGACATCTAGTCCAACCCCCTGCTCAAAGCAGGACCAACCCCCAACTAAATCATCCCAGCCAGGGCTTTGTCAAGCCTGACCTTAAAAACTTCTAAGGAAGGAGATTCCACCACCTCCCTAGGTAATGCATTCCAGTGTTTCACCACCCTCCTAGTGAAAAAGGTTTTCCTAATATCCAACCTAAATCTCCCCCACTGCAACTTGAGACCATTACTCCTTGTTCTGTCATCTGCTACCACTGAGAACAATCTAGATCCATCCTCTTTGGAACCCCCTTTCAGGTAGTTGAAAGCAGCTATCAAATCCCCCGTCATTCTTCTCTTCCGCAGATTAAACAATCTCAGTTCCCTCAGCCTCTCCTCATAAGTCATGTGTTCCAGTTCCCGAATCATTTTTGTTGCCCTCCTCTGGACGTTTTCCAATTTTTCCACATCCTTCTTGTAGTGTGGGGCCCAAAACTGGACACAGTACTCCAGATGAAGCCTCACCAATGTCGAATAGAGGGGAATGATCACGTCCCTCGATCTGCTGGCAATGCCCCTACTTATAAGCCCAAAATGCCATTGGCCTTCTTGGCAACAAGGGCACACTGTTGACTCATATCCAGCTTCTCGTCCACTGTCACCCCTAGGTCCTTTTCTGCAGGATTGCTGCCTAGCCATTCAGTCCCTAGTCTGTAGCGGTGCATGGGATTCTTCCGTCCTAAGTGCAGGACTCTGCATTTGTCCTTGTTGAACCTCATCAGATTTCTTTTGGCCCAATCCTCTAATTTGTCTAGGTCCCTCTGTATCCTATCCCTACCCTCCAGCGTATCTACCTCTCCTCCCAGTTTAGTGTCATCTGCGAACTTGCTGAGGGCGCAATCCACACCATCCTCCAGATCACTTATGAAGATATTGAACAAAACCGGCCCGAGGACCGACCCTTAGGGCACTCCACTTGATGCCGGCTGCCAACTAGACATGGAGCCATTTATCACTACCCATTGAGCCCGACAATCTAGCCAATTTTCTATCCACCTTATAGTCCATTCATCCAGCCCATACTTCTTTAACTTGCTGGCAAGAATACTGTGGGAGACCGTGTCAAAAGCTTTGCTAAAGTCAAGGAACAACACGTCCACTGCTTTCCCCTCATCCACAGAGCTAGCTGAAGTGCAACCTCATTCCAAGATGATGCAGCCCTTCCCTTAAATCCTCTCAAAACAAAGATGACAAGAGAAGAAAGCTGGATAGTCCATGTCCAACAGTTGGGGTTGCCAAGCAACCTCCCGGCTCTGCAACCTGGAATATGCTTGAACTAATCAGATCTTTAACTGTGTTAACTCACGTAGCAGTTACTAAAGGCAGAAAATAAAAATGTTACCAAGCCGCCTGAGAGAGGGGAACAGAAACAGGGGCTCATTCCAATGAAATTGTAAAACCCCTGAGGTGCTATTGCTGATCTTTATTAATATTTAATATAGACTACAGAAATTAAATTAATACTTAGAAAGTTATTAGATTGACAGCCCCAGAGATAAAAATCTTTCAGAGAACAAGTGAAACACAGACATAGGAGGGGAAACTGCCATGCACACACCCTGCCCTATCAATGTGCCTCACTGTTTAAAGGAGCACTAATGATTAATTGATTCGTGTTTGTGATGCAACTGAAATGTCAAGGGCCTGATTCAAGTCACTGAATAGAGCTGATAAAGGGAAAATAAGTGAAAAATTTCCCCCCAAATTTAATATTTTTGAAACATTTAAACCAGTCCTATAGGCTGATTGAAAATAGGAAAGAACTGTGCAAATTTTCTATTACATTTTAAAGATTCAAAAGTCCAGTGAGTTACTATATACTGGTGTGAGAGAGAGAGAATAAGGCTCACTGACTGCTGGTGTGAATATGATCAGAAGCAAGCTCAAAAGGCCCCAATCCTGTACAGATTCAAGCACATGAATAACCTTAGAGACTTCAATGGGACTGCTCACATGCATGAAGTTATGCACCTGCTTAGGTCTATACAGAATCAGAGCCACCAGGATTGGTTTTATTATTATAGTTGGCTCTCCATACCTTACTCATATACATTTTTCCACTGCACATCTATTTCTTTACTAATAGCTACAGGCATATGCATCAATATATGTATTATTTTTGCCTTTCTTTATATTAAAAATTATATTTTTCTTCTGTAGCTCATTGAACTTGTTTGGTATCATATTGCTCTACTTGACAAAATGTTCTGCACTTGCAAATTCTAACCTTATCAGCAAATTTAGAGATATTACTGATTACTGAAATCTTCCCTCTACTTCACATGAATAATAAACAACAATTTTCTAGGCACTCTGCTAAAATGTTACCATTATTTTTCTGTGAAAGCTCTAAATCTTTTTCTTTTCTTTTTGTTAAACCAAATGAGCCACATAAAAGTGTCTTTTATTCATCCTTCCCTTTAAATCTGCTCTGATCCACTGCATGCTGGATGGTAGTTTACTTCCTTTTTTAAAACTGTATCATCCCTCCTTGAAGTAAAGGTTTCAGATGTGCTTAACAGCTCATTAGTGAGTCAGGAACCTCTCAGTATGGGGCAACTTGCTTTTTGCCCCCTCAGACACTAACCGCTTGCACATACTTCCACTTATATCAGCATAATGTATGTTGCTTGGCGGTACAAATAAGCCACCCCCCGGCGCGACATAAGTTACACTGACCTAAGCACCGATGTGGACAGTGCTATGTCAGTGGGAGACCTTCCTCTGATGACATAGCTACTGCCTCTCGCAGAGGTGGTTTTATTATGCTGATAGCAGAGCTCTCTCCTATTGGCATGGGACGTCTTCACTAGACACCAAGCATCAGTGCAGCCGCGCTGCTGTAATGCTTCTAGTGAGACTAGCCCTTCGGCACTAAGCACTATTTATTGCTCACAGTAATGTATGGAAATGAAAGAATAAATATTAGCAGGTGTGATGCAGCAGAGCAGTAATCCAGCAGTTCTGGAGGTCTGAAAAGATGCATTTTGCTTGCAAACATCCTGGTTTTAAAATAAACAAATAGTCCATATGCTCCCATTGCATAAGAAATAGCTCAGAAGGAGGAAAAATACACTGGAAAACAAAATACCAATGAAACAGGAGCCTAACAAGCTGCTACATACAATGCAATCACTTTTGTGTGAAAACTATGTTGTAGAAAACCACAAGGTGCTTGAGCCAAAACCCAGAGAGCAGATCTGGAAGTTGCAGAACACTAGCGGGACAGTATCTCAGCAGATTCTCTGAAGCTAATTGAGCTATGAAAATTTACATCAGCTGATGATCTGCCCCAAGTCCCTGCATGTGTGCTTGGAAGTAAGCAACAAGGACTTTTGAGCTCTTGGTATTGCTGGCAAAAATGGGATCCACAATTCACCACAAGTTGCAACAGTGACAGGTGTAATGTAGAAAGAGCACTGGTATATTTCCCATTGTGTCATTAGACTATATCAGGGTATAAATGTCTTAGCCTTGTCTACATTTATGGCTTCCTCCATTGCTACCATCAGTGGTGAGTTATGGGTAGATGCAGCACTTGTCAGACATGAAACATGACCATCAAAGTGTTGTCAGATGGCCTCCATGTTTTTGAAAGTCCACAGGCATATTATATAACACACCATGGAGCGGTGTTTCATTGCTGACAGCAATTTTATTACCTTGGGAAACAGTCTCTTTTCTGTAGTAAGTTATGCTGTATGTAAGGGTGTCATACATATTACAAAGACATGTCCAAAGACCACACCCAGGGCCGTCCCTACTGGGGTACGGGGCCCAGGGGTGGAAGTGACGCCACTTCCAGGACTGACCGCGCCGGGGGCATGTAGGGGAGGCTGGGGAAGGCTGTGCCTCCCCGAACAGCCGGGCATGGCCCTGCCCACACTCCAACCCCCCCACCCCCACCCCGAACCCCACTTCGGCGGTGCCTCTGGGATCCAGGGGGCTGGGACCATGCTGTCCACCTTCCCGGGACTGGGGAGGCTGCAGCAGCGCCACCACGTGCTCTCCTTCCCAGTGATCTGGGGTTGGGGAGGCTGCAGTGGTTCCGCCACATGTTCTCCCTCGGGTGGTGGGAGCGGGGCTGGGAGTAGCCTCCCACAGCCAACAGTTCACCCACTGCCCATGTGGTGTCGGCCCGTGGGGGCCCCCAAAGCGTGGGGCCCAGAGCGGTCACCCCGATTCGCCGATCCCTGGGGATGGCTGTGACCGCACACCTATTTGTATAATAATTGCACTTATTTTTTTCTCCTCCCTTCACAAACCTCTCAAAAGGGATGAGAGACTTGCTGCCAGATGCTTTCCTTTTAGTCTTCCCCCTTTCACAAGAGTACGGATTTGAGGAATTGTAATAAGGCTACTTAGCTCAATCCAGGAAATTATTCTGTTTGAGGGCATGCAGGACCGTGTTTCATAACTCTCCCTCAGTCCAAGGCATCATATGTCTCTCATTATAGGCTTCTGCACTGTAGAAACAGCATGAGATAGTACCCAGAGTCAAACACCTAAGCAAATAATTGCTCTTTCTGTTTGGTGTCCAAGCTGAAAAATCCAAACCCCAAACTGATTTTTGTTTGTTCATCTTTCTTGCTGCAATGAAAAATTGAAAAAATATCGTTTGGGTTCAATGAAACATTTTGAACATTATTTCATATCTGCATTTCCATAATGAAATGTCGATTTGAATAGACATCTCATTTCAAAAATGTTGAGTTGAATCTCAAGTTAATTTTTAAAAATGTCAGTTCAAAATGAAATCGCAAAGTGGTTTGTTTTGACATTTCTTAAAATTATTAGTTTTTTATGTCAAACTAGTCACCAAATTCACAAATCATTTTGCTGCCCCCCAAAATTTCAGATAATTTTACTATTCGCCCAGTTCTAATAGTAACACATGGCCTTACCACATCATTTATAATATGGCCTGCAATGGCAGATGTATCTTCTGCCACTTTCCCAGGCAAGGCTCGTGGAGGAATCAGGATTCCGGATTCTATTCCCCAGCTCCCTGGTATACATGGGGAATGTCTGTGCTATGCCATCCCAAAACACAGGCCCCAGTTCAACTATCCAGTTCCAAAAACCTTTGCAGATGGAGTAGTGAGGCACAGCCCTGCCTCCTCTGTGCCCTCTTGGTAGTGATTTGCAACCCCAAGGATGCTCAGAGGTAGAAATCCTGAACTCCGCTAAGGGTAGGGAGTGTTAAAGCATCTGGTCTTGGTATGGGAGGTCAGCACCTTCTGAACTCTACCCCTGTGTTTTAGCCAGATAAAATCTGGTCTGCAGTTTCCAAAATGGGAAGAACTAAAAAGACTGAAAAGAAACAGTGACTCATTCAGGAAAGGGTGGGGAAGAAGTGCAGAGATTTTTTTCTGAGATAAAAGCTGATGTGAATGAGAACTGAAATCAGTGAAGCTAGCAAACTGCTGCTGCAGTACATTTTGCAGCTGAGAAAGCCTCTCGGGGCTGCGGGTTTGGTAGGCTTCATTTCTGCAGCAGCAACAGAGGAAATTCTGAATGTGCATTGATATGGTATAACAGTTAATAGGCTGACTAGTGAAACAATACATTGCACATTTTAAGCCAAATGTTACCACTGCAATGAAAACAGCCAGAGACACAATTCTGAACGCCCATAGCAATACAGCATTGCTACAGCCATAAATTAGCAGGATGCTTTAAGAGTTTCTGGGACCATAGATTTCTGTTCCCAGGAGCATTTCTTAGGAGAATCATAAGGGTGGGAGGGAGTTTAAGGAAACAGAAGAATTAACAAACATCAATGCAGAGCAGAAAGTTTTAGTAAGCAGCATTAATTTCAGGCTGCAATTTATAATGCAAATCCTCAATAAATATGCAAATATTTATGTGACTTATTGATCCATACTAAATCATTTAAAATATCAAATAAAATATGTGGGGACATTTTCGAAGGAACACTACAGGCCACTTTTTTCACATTTTCTTCCCTTTTCTTTTCCTCTTCTGTTGAATAAGAGAATCTGTATAATGTTAAGAGAATGGTTTAATTTTATTTTATAATATTTTTAATCATAGCATTGTAATTTATACTGTATTTTGGAAAGGGACATTTTAAAAATTAAAGTCCAGGGCTGTTTCTGTGAATCAAGAAAAAAGTTTGCTATTTTCCAGTTAGTTAGGACGACCACAATTTTCAAATGTGGGCTCCTAAAGTGAGGCACTAAAATCCATAATGAGTCCAAAATCCAAACTATTTTGAATAATTTGACCGCAAAAGTGCCATGAGTAACAGTAGCTACTTGAGTCTTACTTTAAAGTGGCCATCATAGTTTATTGTCTCATCAAGTTGATTTTTCTCCACCATTTTGGCCCCAGTCTGACCTGTCATTTGTGGAAAAGTTAACTTGCTTTTGTTTCGAGAAGCTGTTGGCTCTCCATTTGATTTAAAGAAAAAGCCTTTACTCTCGTAGAAGGGATGTAATTTTGTGATTTTTACCTTCTCTCTGACCAGCGCTGTAGATTTCCATGAGTAGTTGTGCTTTTCTTGGCTGCTGCAGAGAGACCTTTTTTTCCAAACTTTTGTATTTGGTAATCTTATACAATGAGATCAAGAGCTTGGACACCCACATGCTTCTTCCGAATATGCCTTGCTTTGGTCTTCTGTGTAAGTTCCTTTTCAAGCGCTGACCAAAACTGATCCTGCTTAGCTTGTGAGAGCTGATAAGATCACAGCCTGAGGCATTATAATATGACTGCAGGTCATGTATTAATGCTTAGAGTTTTATTATTATGACTGAAATTGACCTTAACTTCTTTATTTTCTCTGCTGCTACACTACACTACACTACACGCTGTCAGGGTTCCTTCCCCACTCTGAACTCTAGGGTACAGATGTGGGGACCCACATGAAAGACCCCCTAAGCTTATTCTTACCAGCTTAGGTTAAAAACTTCCCCAAGGTACAAACTTTGCCTTGTCCTTGAACAGTGTGCTGCCACCACCAAGCGTTTTAAACAAAGAAAAGGGAAAGAGACCACTTGGAGACGTCTTCCCCCAAATTATCCCCCCAAGCCCTACACCCCCTTTCCTGGGGAAGACTTGATAAGAATCCTCACCAATTTGTACAGGTGAACACAGAGTCAAACTCTTGGATCTTAAGAACAATGAAAAATCAATCAGGTTCTTAAAAGAAGAATTTTAATTAAAGAAAAAGAATCACCTCTGTAAAATCAAGATGGAAAATACTTTACAGGGTATTCAGATTCAAAACACAGAGGATCCCCCTCCGGGCAAAACCTTAAAGTTACAGAAAATAGAAATAAACCTCCCTCTTAACACAGGGAAAATTCACATAAAACAAGATAAAACTAATTCGCCTTGCCTGGCTTACCTATACTGGTTGCAATATTGGAGCCTTGGATTAGGATGGGTTGGAGAAGATGGATTTCTGTCTGGCCTCTCAGTCCCAAGAGAGAATCACCACGTAAACAACCAGCACAACAAAAGCCTCCCTTCCCCCAAGATTTGAAAGTATCTTGTCCCCTTATTGGCCCTTTGGGTCAGGTGCCAGCCAGGTTAGCTGAGCTTCTTAACCCTTTACAGCTAACAGGATGTTGCCTCTGGCCAGGAGGGATTTTATAGCACTGTATACAGAAAGGTGGTTACCCTTTCCTTTATATTTATGACAGATGCATTTCCCCATAGCCTCTACATTCCTGTCTACTGTAGCTTTTCTTCTAACAGAACCAACTGGTAGAAAAAATACTTTTCCAGCCTACATGCTTGTAAATTGTTTCCCAGAGTGTCCCGACTTTTACAGAGCTAACACTTTTACAGTTTCCAATTTTCCTGTAAAATGCTTTAATGAAAAACACACATTGCTCACTAGAGGGAGGCAAATACTCATTCCCCAACAAAACAAATACATACAAAAATTTACTTGAATAAATTTGAACTGAAAAAATTAACTTCATCCATCATGGTGCTGTGTTAGTGTTGCTGACTGTGAACATTTGAACAAATGAGTTCCATAAAATAACCACAAAAAATTAATTTTCAGTTTGTGCCCTCAAACACCCACAGATATCACGTTTTAAACTCTTGCATGTAAGCATTTGCACTGGGCACATGATGCAACCATGCTTCTGAAGAGCTCTGTGGGAGTGGAATGGTATAGGAAGGAGGTAGCATGGCTGGAAGCGAGAAAGAAAGGAAATAATTAACACCAGCAGGCAGATCCTTACCTGCCGTAAATTGTCATAGCTCCATTGCCTTCAATGGAGGCCAGGTGAGGCTAGGCGTAGACTTATAGCATCAGCAGTCATCCTCAATGTGTGCTTCTTTTGGAACCAATTTTGACTTGTTGCAGAGCCATGATGGGTCACTCACTTGGGGTTAGATGGAGAATGGGTTCTGTGGTGGCAGCAAATTCAACCATTTCAGAATGATCTAGAAATCTACCACCCCTTCACACCTGTCCAGATAAAAATACCTTGACTGGGTCAACCTCTTGTTGGGTAATCTGCACCACATCCTAGACATAGGCGGCGAGTTATATGGCTCCACCAATATTTGAGCTTATATTTTACATACATTTTGATGTGAACAATATCTCTGTTCACAATTGTCCACTAAGCATCAACTTGAAGGACACGCTCAACCTTATTTCTTAAGATAGTGCAACCCTGTGTTGTGAAAACAGGCTAAATAATCAGGAAGCGCAGGCTTCTGACAGTTTGTATACACAATGACGTGGGACTGCGATGCAGACCCACATCATTTTTGTCGTAATCTAAGCAGACGGTTGAAAGTCTGTGTCATGAATTCACTCTGCACTGTTGCATCTCTTACAAATAAGGCCCTGATCCAGTTTCATTTGAAAGGCGTCCATATACTGTATGAATGCCTGAGGGAAAAAGCATGGAACTTCAATTTGGCGGTCAGTTTGGGGTATGATCATGTTTAGCACAATACTTGATTTTTATACTCTTTAAAGTAAAGTATATAATTGATTGTATAAGCATACAAAAAATATAATGTACTGAAGCAGGCAAGTGCTGCTTCTGACTTCCCACTTTTAATTGGCCCTTGTAATCTTGTGGCGCCAGGGCGCTGTAGGTTCATTTTATCCCTGCAACAAATTCTCGATTCGTAAGAGCAATAATAATAATCAACAATGGATAAATTCTTAATAAAGTTACTCAGAGAAAAAGAAGAAAAGGGTAATTCATCATTGTGCCCAACAAGATGGACACTAAGGATCAGCAGCATTAAATCACTGCTCAACAACTACAAGGCCATGATGAACGGCCTGGATGAATTTAGTCACTCTCCAGATGAATTTGGCTCAAACTTCAGTGGATTCTTGAAGCAACTTCAATCTTTTTCAATGTACCTTACACTAACGGTTCTTGTGAAATCTAGGAGTCCTGTAGAACAACTTGTCATAAATATAAAGGGAAGGGTAATGACCTTTAAAATCCCTCCTGGCCAGAGGAAAAATCCTCCCACCTGTAAAGGGTTAAGAAGCTAAAGATAACCTCACTGGCACCTGACCAAAATGACCAATGAGGAGACAAGATACTTTCAAAAGCTGGGAGGAGGGAGAAAAAACAAAGGGTCTGTGTCTGTCTGTGTGATGCTTTTGCCGGGGACAGAACAGGAATGGAGCCTTAGAATTTAGTAAGTAATCTAGCTAGGTATGCGTTAGATTATGATTTCTTTAAATGGCTGAGAAAATAGCTATGCTGAATAGAATGAATATCCCTGTCTGTGTGTCTTTTTTGTAACTTAAGGTTTTGCCTAGAGGGATTTGCTATGTTTTGAATCTGATTACCCTGTAAGGTATTTACCATCCTGATTTTACAGAGGTGATTCTTTTTACTGTTTCTTCTATTAAAATGTTTCTTTTCAAGAACTTAATGCTTTTTTCATTGTTCTAAGATCCAAGGGTTTGGGCTGTGATCACCTATGCAAATTGGTGAGGATTTTTACCAAACCTTCCCCAGGAAGTGAGGTTCAAGGTTTGGGAGGATTTTGGGAGGAAAGACGTTTCCAAACAATGTTTTCTCAGGAACCCAGATAAAGTTTGGTGGTGGCAGTGGAAGTCCAAGGGCAAAGGGTAAAATAGTTTGTACCTTGGGGAAGTTTAACCTAAGCTGGTAAAAGTAAGCTTAGGAAGTTTTCATGCAGGTCCCCACATTTGTACCCTAGAGTTCAAAGTGGGGAAGGAAACTTAACAGAAGTTAATGCAAAAATTTAAACCCCAAATGTGTTATTGGCAAACGTTATGAAGAAAATGTGCCTGTTGCAAGAGGTGTTGAGCGGGATGCGCACCGACTCATCATACAATCACTTCTGGGAAACAACAGTAGATAAAGCAAGAAATCTTTATTTAGATGATTCTATGCTCCCGATAAAATGCAAGCCACTGAGATGGCTCGACTATGGAAGCCCTCCTCACACCTACAGTATCCCCAAAGAGTATTTTCATCAAATACGTGTCAGGATCATTGATGCTTGCAAAGTTCTCATTGAACAGAGGTTTCAATGGAAAGCTTTACATTCACAGTAAAATTGGAGAAGCATATAACTGATGCAGTAAATGGCTTGAAACAGAACATTGTCCCAATAAGTGAAGCTTTCCAAGGTGACATTAACACAGAGAGGCTATCTGTTCATTTAGAAATGTTGAGTGATATTTGCAGATAGAGAAATTGCCAGCTTAATTCAGTGAGTGAAGTGAAGCAATTTCTGAAACAAAATGCAGGTTTGAGTGACGTGTCAGAAGTTACAATTCTCCTGAAATTGTTCTACACAATTCCGACTACAACCTGCACTGCTGAGCGATCATTCAGTTGCCTGCACAGTCTGAAAAATTATTTGCTAATGACAATGGACCAAGAATGTCTAAATCAGTTGGCATTTCTGCACATTCATAAGAACTCTACCTCTGAACTGGACGTTGCAAGTCTCCTGGATGACTTCAAGAACCGAATGACGAAAAGTGTTTGTTGCCTCCTGAATGGTAAGTACTAAATTGTATTTCTTCTGAAATATACACACTTTATTCATGTGTTTTATAATATTAGTGTATGTTTTGGAGTTTAAATTTTGTCTGTATGCAAGTTAAATTATCTTGGTGTACACTTTCATGCTATATCTATCATATGCCACATTTATATGCAATTGAGCATCATTTAATGTATTCACATATTAATTTTATTTATTGCTTTCATTCTTTTTATTTATGGGACTCTAACTGCCATTCATTATTGTTTATCATATAATTCATTTCATGTTCTGTCTTTGTTGCTGTTTTAAATATTGTTAACACTCCTCGTTGTTTTCCACTTAAATGCTGGTTTAATGATTTAAATGCAGTGTTTGCACAGTCAGTGCAGCAAGGCACAGAACTGTGTCATTTTATCTGAAAACAATTAGAAGTAGGGCTGTCAATTAATCACAGTTAACTCACGCGATTACCTCAAAAAAATTAATTGCAATTAATCACACTGCTAAACAATAGAATACCAATTGAAATGTATTAAATATTTTGGATGTTTTTCTACATTTTCAAATATATCTATTTCAATTACAACACAGAATACAAAATGTACAGTGCTCACTTTATATTATTTTTATTACAAATATTTGCACTGTAAAAATGATAAAATAAATAGTATTTTTCAATTCACCTCATACTCATACTGTAGTGCAATCTCTTTTATCATGAAAGTGAAAATTACAAATGTAGGGTTTTTTGTTACATAACTGCACTCAAAAACAAAACAGTGTAAAACTTTAGAGCCTACAAGTCCATTTAGTCCTACTTCTTGTTCAGCCAATCACTAAGAGAAATAAGTTTGTTTATGTTTACGGGAGATAATGCTGCCCACTTAATTACAATGTCACCTGAAAGCGAGAACAGGTATTTGCATGGCACCGTTGTAGCTGGTGTCGCAATATATTTATATGCAAGATGCACTAAAGATTCATATGCCTCTTCATGCTTTGGCCATCATTCCAGAGGACAGGTTTCCATGCTGATGAAGCTTGTTTAAAAAAATAATGGGTCAATTAAATTTGTGACTGTACTCCTTGGGGGGACAATGGTATGTCTCCTGCTCTGTTTTACCTGCATTCTGCCATATATTTAATATTACAGCAGACTGGGATCATGATCCACCACATGTTGTTCGTTTTAAGAACACTTTCACTGCAAATTTGACAAAATGCAAAGATGATACCAATGTGAAATTTCTAAAGATAGCTACAGCACTCGACCCAAGATTTAAGAATCTGAAGTACCTTCCAAAATCTGAGAAGGAGGAGGTGTGGAGCATGCTTTCAGTAGTCTTAAAAGAGCAACACTCTGATGTGGAAACTACAGAACCCAAACCACCAAAAAAGAAAATCAACCTTCTGCTGGTGGCATCTGACTCATGATGATGAAAATGAACATGCATTGGTTTACATTGTTTTGGATGGTTATCAAGCAGAACCTGTCATCAGCATGGATGCATGTCCCCTGGAATGGTGGTTGAAGCATGAAGGGACATATGAATCTTTAGTGCATCTGGCATTGTAAATATCTTGCGATACTAGCTACAACAATGCCATGCAAACACCTGTTCTCACTTTCAGGTGACATTGTAAACAAGAAGCAGGCAGCATTATCTTCTGCAAATGTAAATAAACTTGTTTGTCTGAGCGATTGGCTGAACAAGAAGTAGGACTGATTAGACTTGTAGGCGCTAAAGTTTTACATTGTTTTATTTTTTAATCACGGGTTTTTAGGTACATAATTCTACATTTGTAAGTTCAACTTTCATGATAAGGAGATTGCACTACAGTACTTGTATTAGGTTAATTGAAAAATAATATTTCTTTTGTTTTTTACCCTGCAAATATTTGTAATAAAAAATAAAGTAAGCACTGCACACGTGTTCTGTGTTGTAGTTGAAATTAGTATATTTGAAAATGTAGAAAACATCCAAAAATATTTAAATAAATGGTATTCTATTATTGTTTAACAGCACGATTAATTGCGATTAATTTTTTTATTGCACGATTAATCACGAATAATTTTTTTAATCGCTTGACAGCCCTAATTAGACGATCACCACAAAAGATGGGGATACGTTTTGTTTTAATTTTAGAAAGTGTTTGCATTTGGGGGTTATTGATCCAAGAGTGCTTGCTTGTTTCCATATTCAAAAGAGCAGTGTCATTATCATGTATAGATAGAAACAATGTACTCAAACACAGTATGTCATACGTAAGGATTATTAATAAAGTTGATATTCAAAGTTAAATAATTTTTTCTTACGATAGTGATATTGTGCAATATAGAGAAACTGTTAAATACTTACTGTTTCCAGTCCATTTTTTCTATGGTCTGTGTTGTACAGGAGGTCAGACTAGATGATCACAATGGTCCCTTCTGGCCTTAGAATCTATTAATCTATGAATATTCTCTTATTCTAATTCTTTTCACAAATTTTGAAAGGGTATTAAGATAAAATAGAAATAGGTGCTCTTATTCCAGAATAACTGTGTAAAATACACAATTATTCTCAAATAGAATTGCACTTTAAATTCACACTCTACCTTATTCAGGAATAACTTTCATGTGTAAACAAAACCTGAGGGTGGCAAAATCTGGCTCTAAACCAGAACGTATCTTTGAAAATTCTGAGGAAATTTGACCTGTCCTTCTTTTCTGCTATGTATTTTACAAGGCAATAGTTTCTCTAAGTATTTTTATTTACTAAACTTGTAAACAATCCTGTCTCATAGCTGTCATCACAACTGTAAAGTATGTCAGGTTTTGTTTCCTGTCACCACCATATGTGGCTATTCTACAAAGTGTGGGGAAATCAGAGATGTAAAAAAGTGAATTTTTAAAATCTGCTACTTGACTTCTGTTTTAAAAACAGTGGGTGAAATCCTGGTCCTATTCAAGACCTATTTAAAAGCTACTTTTATGATAACCAGGACCCTGTGAATTCCATAGCTCTAGAATTCACTCACTGCCACCAAATTGAGCTTCCATTGGAGGAGGTGGGGTGGGGGAAGATGTTCTAGTTCTTACAATTCTTATTTGTGAAGAAAATGCAAATTGATATACTAATTTCCTTGTGTGTCTGTAAATAATAGCCTGCAACAAAAGCTTTGAACTGCTTTATTCATCTCAAAGGACTGTTGATTGTTTCAGATCTTATCAGAACAAACACTTCCAGTTAATTTGCTCCAACAATTCTCAAAAAAACCCCAAGTTGCTACTGTACTTATTTTATTATTTATTCTTAATCTTAAAAATACAGGTCTTCATTCAATTAAAATAGCTACAGTTATTGCAGAATTTCTACCATAATGCTGCATAATCCCTGGATCTTTCTGCATAAATTAGGACAAGTTTGCAGTGAAGTACACATGGGCCTTGATCATAACAGCCTGATTCTCTAGCTGAGGAAGCATCAGCATTTCTATTATCAATCCTGCTTCTAGAAAAATGAGCACAAGCCTTAAATCTACAGTAGCTTCTGCGGGTATTTTTACCCAAATGAATATAGGGCCTGAGCCAATTTACTTGGGTGCAATTTTTCAAATATGAGATGACTATGGTCAGTGGGACCGGGTAGGTACTAAGCAATTTATAAAATCAGGCTTCTTAGACAATAAATATGGATTTAGGCACCCCATCTTGAAAATCTAGACCATAACCCAGTCTGGAGTACTATAATCTGGTGGGTTAAAGCAAAATGCTGAGATTCAGGAAACTGGGTTCTTTCCCCAAACACTGTTACTAACCTCTAGTGTTGCATTGGGAAACTCAGCTACTTCATCAGTACAAGGAAGCTAAAAATGCTTAAACACCAGATGGCTCCATGGCTGAAAAATTGCAAAGAATTAATAATAATTATTATTATTTGTATTATAAATGTAAGATTTTACTCTGTGTGGGCAGGATGTGACAAGGACTGGAGAACTGAAATATGATCAAAGATGGACAAATAATCTGATGAACTGGGAGGAAAAAAGCTAATAAAAGGAGAACAAAGATTAAGCATTTAGATAACAAAGTTTTCTTTTACTAACAAGCATCATTGAAGAGGGAAAAGGAGAAGATGGAACAGGAATATTAGAAATCCAAATAATTCTTAGGCTTACTCTTTTTCTCTCTCTTTTTCTGTGGTTCTATTTCAGAAAGCATCAAGGCATTTTAAGAAATGTAATTTATTTGTGATGTTTTGAAAAGAGAAGGAAAAAGACTATTGTTTTTAACTTTAAACAGAAATTCAGAGATAAATCAACATGAAGAACAAACATAGTGAGAAGAGGGACAGTAGTCACAAAAAGAGGATGATAGGATAAACTACTCAGGACCTCCGGATATAGACTCTTTAAATAGGGCAGATTGTACATCCAGTGTCATTTTGGGAACCATAGGTGTAGAAGACAGATGATCTTGTGGTTAGAGCCCAGTCCTGGAATCCATATTAATATGTATTTCATATTATATTATATATAAATGTTAGCATGAAGCGTCATAGTTGAATGGTATTATATTTACTCCTGTTCACTCATGCTAAGTTTCCCATAACACTTCATAAAGCTGAAGTCAGAGTTTTGTAACTTGTAAAATCATGCTATAAATATAGCTAATTTAAATGCTTATTTCAGAAGCATACCTTCTGCTTAAGGTGAACATGTTACGAGATAAGAATTCTCCCCAAAAAGGAGGGTATGCACGTTTCTTTTTCATAATGTACTGCATTATCTTTAGACAAATTTAGCTACGTTCAGTTATTTGGTTTCTTGAACATTTTTCATAACAAGCTGCAAGTGTAATAAATCAATTGACTATACAAGTAAGCAAAAATATATTATATACACACACATTTTGCTCACAAGTGGTCTGATCCAAAAGCCCACTGAAATGAATGAGTGTCTTTGTATTGACTTCAAGAGGCCGTTGGATGAGGCCCCATCTGGGTTTTACAATATCATTAATCTCCAATGTAATTATTAGAGCTGATCAAAATTAGCAATTTCTGTCCCATGGGAAATTCTAAGATTTCAACATTTGGTTTTGCCTGAAATTGTGACAAAAAGGCAAAATTTAGGAATTTTCTATTCAATGAAATATTCTGAAAATATTTTATGTTGACCTTATTGAAATGTTGGTTTCCACGCTATTGTTTCAACAGTATTGTTCTGACTTTTATTTTAGAATTTATAATACAACATAAGAGTCAAAACACATTTTGATCTCATTGAAATGAAATGTTTTGATAATTTCCTCATTTTAAATAGATACATTCTCACATAACATTCCTATTTCATCAAATCTGAGGGAAAACTCTTCTGTTGGAAATTTTTTGACCAGCTCTAACTGTTATAGCTGCATTGCCACTGAAGCAATTCATTAAAAATGATGTTGCCCCGTAGCATGACGTTCCTAGAACAATAATGGAAACTGAAGCCATTACTAGAAAAGTTTTTTAAAAAGGCAGCAAGAGATTTTGAAGTGTATTAATTGTATTAATGTCTGAATGTTTTACTGTTCAATTTCTGAAATAGGTACACACGTCATGCTTTACTCAAGTTCTAGAATTTCTCATATGTCTGAAGGATGAGCATGGTATGTGCATTTATCTTAAATAGTCAATCTTCCTTTCCTTTTTAGTCATTTCTAAATAACGTGACATCACAGTGAAGTTTATCACAAATTTATTATTTGTTGGAACTGGTTAATATATAAGACTGTTGTAACAAATAAAACCAAAAGAAAGAATAAAAGAGAAAATCAAAGAGGTACATAACCATTGCAAATGAACACAACAGAAGAATTAGAGAGTGGTTGCATACTGAAAAATGACTAAAATGTCACCCTGTCACCTCAGATATAGGTATATCTAAAAACTTTGAGTTGAGGGTGCAACTCCCAGCCTGAAGACACATACCTGTGCTACTGTAGCCATGGTGGCAGGAAGGGCTAAATCTCCCAACTACGTGCCTAGGATCACAGATGGGTACATACTTGAGGTGGCTAGTCCCTCTCACAATTCTCAATGCGTCTGCTATATTCTATTTTTAATGGGATGAGCTGGGAATCACACACCCAGCTTGACATGTACACGTACTCATAGTGGGCTGGATTCTAATCTCATTTATTCCAGTATATCTGATCCCGGTGTATCGTAGACTTATCTGGTTGAAGTAATTCCAAAATGTTCTCACATATTTGCTTAAATACAATAACACAAATAATTCACTTTGGCCCCAATTAGGGTGACCATACGTCCCGTTTTAGTCAGGACAGTCCCTTTTTTTAAGCCCTGTCCCAGCCATTCTGACTTTTTTTGCAAAAGTGGAAATTTGTCTCATTTGCTCTTGCCAACTTGATCAGTTGGTAAGAGCAAACGGGACAAATGCCCAGTTTTGTCTAAAAAGTGGGATGCGGAGGAATGTGCTGGGGCAAGTGGCGATGCCAGCCCCAGGCAGCGGAGCAGACAGGGTTTGAGCGAGCAGTGACACCAGCCCCAGCCCCACACGGGGGCCTCGGGCCAGCCCATATGTGGAGAGGAGCTCGGGTGAGCAGCTTGGGCAGTTCCATGCAGTGGTGAGAGGGCTAGGGCCAATATGGTCACCCTAGCCCCAAGTGATCAGTGACAGGCTTCAATATTTGCACATGCTTAAGTAGTTTGCTGGACCAGGGTCTTCACCCCATATCTGCACCCATTTTGAATTCACTTCCCATCCATGTTCTAGCAAATGAATTTACTGGATGATTCGTTCACTGAAACAGCAAATTTTAAACTAATATTACAGAAAAATGACAAACCACATTTTGAACAATATTCTCAGTTGAAATCTGGTTCTGACAAGTGCTATGGATCTCAAACCCAGGCCCATAGGGTTGCCGAGCAACCAGGGCTTTGGAGCTGAGCTCCGGTTCAGCTCCAGCTCCAGGCAAAAGCCTGCAGCTCCACTGCTCCAGAGCTGCTCCGCGCTCCAGCTCCAGGCTCCACTCCAAAGCCCTGCGAGCAACAGTCTTACCTCTGCATCACCACACTGCAAAGGGAGATGAGGAAACTGCAGCTAATAATCTGCAAACAGGGACTGCACCTGTTGATTCAGTGAGAACAGTGGACTAGCGGCAGAACTCTGATTGGACACTTCTTACCATACGGTTTCCAGTTCTTGACATACCCCTTGTTTGAACAACTACTTACTAGTCATGATGCTGACCAGACTCCTGAGACCAAGTACCTGACTCCTCAACTGGTTTCTGCTCCTTGTTCCTATTACCATGTCATATTCCTTGTTTTTGGTTTCTCACCCTAACTCCAGTTACTGACTCTGGTTTGACTCCTAACCCTGGTCTACACTACGAGTTTAGGTCGAATTTAGCAGCTTTAGATCGATTTAACCCTGCACCTGTCCACACGCCAAAGCTATTTTTGTCGACTTAAAGGGCTCTTAAAATCGATTTCTGTACTCCTCCCCAACGAGGGGATTAGTGCTGAAATAAACATCGCCAGGTCGAATTTGGGGTAGCGTGGACACAGTTCAATGGTATTGGCTTCTGGGAGCTATCCCAGAGTGCTCCATTGTGACTGCTCTGGACAACACTTTCAACTCAGATGCACTAGCCAGGTACACAGGAAAAGCCCTGGGAACTTTTGAATTTCCTTTCCTGTTTGGCCAGCGTGGCGAGCTCATCAGCACAGGTGACCATGCAGTTCCAGAATCACAAAAGAGCTCCAGCATGGACTGAACGGGAGGTACTGGATCTGGATTGATGTATGGGGAGATTAATCTGTGCTATCAGAACTCCGTTCCAAAAGACGAAATGCTAAAATATTTGCAAAAATCTCCAAGGGCATGATGGACAGAGGCTACAACAGGGACCTGCAGCAGTGCCGCGTGAAAGTTAAGGAGCTCAGGCAAGCCTACCAAAAAACCAAAGAGGCAAATGGACGCTCTGGGTCAGAGCCCCAGACATGCCGCTTCTATGATGAGCTGCATGCAATTCTAGGGGGGCCCCTACCACTCCCCCACCACTGTCCCTGGACACCTGCAAGGGGGGGAGTCTCATGCAGCAGGGATGAGGATTTTGGGGATGAGCAAGAGGAGTAGAAGGATAGCACACAGCAGGCAAGCGGAGAAACCGTTCTCCCCGACAGCCAGGAACTGTTTATCACCCGGGAGCCAATGTCCTCCCAACCCTCCCAAGGTGGGCTCCCGGACCACGATGCCAGAGAAGGCATCTCTGGTGAGGGTACCTTTGTAAATATAATACATGGTTTAAAAGCAAGCATGTTTAATGATTAATTTGCCCTGAAGACTTGGGATGCATTCGCAGCCAGTACAGCTACTGGAAAAGTCTGTTAAAGTGTCTGGAGATGGAGCAGAAATCCTCCAGGGACATCTCCATGAAGCTCTCCTGGAGGTACTCCCAAAGCCTTTGCAAGGGGTTTCTGGGGAGGGCAGCCTTATTCCGTCCTCCATGGCAGGACACTTTACCATGCCAGGCCAGTAGCACGTAGTCTGGAATCATTGCATAACAAATCATGGCAGCGTATGGTCCTGGTGTTTGCTGGCATTCAAGCAACATCCGTTCTTAATCTCTCTGTGTTATCCTCAGGATGTTAACCTGAAAACCGCAGCCCCTCCTTTTAAATGGCCAACCAAACGGGTGCTTGGTATGGGAAAGGAGAGCGCTGCTGTTTGAAACCATTCCCAAATGTTATGAAGGTTGAAGAAGCCGAAAGACTGTGACTTACCCTGGCTGCCTGCAAGCCGAATTCTGTTGCCCAGCCCTGCGTGTGCAATCTCTCCACCAAACTGGCAGGCCCTCAGTATAAGAGGCAAAATGTGACCTTGTACAGAAAGCACATGTGCTTTGTAATGTTAACAGCTTGGTTCACCGTGAAAGCGTCTACCCATTGTTCTCTAAAATGTGTCTTTTAAAATACTACTCTCCCTTTTTTTCCTCCCGCAGCTGCAAATGTTTCAACGCTCCCCCTATCATCTCCGTCCCAGAGGCTAGTGCAGATAAGAAGGCGAAAAAATGCACTCATGATGAAACGTTCTCTGAGCTCATGCAATCCTGCCGCACTGAAAGAGCCCAGCAGAATGAGTGGAGCAAACAATGTCAGAGTCCAGGAAAGCAGAAAATGAATGCGAGGACGGGAGCGACGAGCGAGATGATAGGTGGTGGGAGCAAGATGAGAGGTGGCGGGAGTCAATGTTGAAGCTACTGAGGGATCAAACTGATGTACTCTGGTGTTTGGTGGAGCTGCAGGAAAGGCAGCAGGAGCACAGACTGCCGCTGCAGCACCTGTGTAACCGCCTGCCCTCCTCCCCAAGTTCCATAGCCTCCTCACCCAGACGCCCAAGAACGCGGGGGTGGGGGGGGAGGCTCTGGGCACCCAACCCCTCCACCCCAGAGGACTGCCCAAGCAACAGAAGGCTGGCATTCAATAAGTTTTGAAGTGCAGTGTGGCCTTGTTCTTCCCTCCTCCCCTCATCCACCACCCCACCTGGCGCTTCCCTCCTCCCCAACCCCTCCCAGGCTACCCCGGCAATTATCCCCCTATTTGTGTGATGAGTTAAGAAAGAATGCATGATTTTGAAACAACAATGACTTTATTGCCTCTGCAAGCAGTGATCAAAGTGGGGAGGGCGGTTGGCTTACAGGGAAGTAGAGTGAACCAAGGGGGCGGGTTTTCATCAAGGAGAAACAAACAGACTGTAGTCACACTGTAGCCTGGCCAGTCATGAAACTGGTTTTCAAAGCTTTTCTGATGTGCTCTTATCTCATCTCCCTGGTGTCTGGCTGCATGTAATCAGTGGCCAGGAGATTTGCCTCCGCCTCCCATTGCACCATAAACGTCTCCCCCTTACTCTCACAGATATTGTGGAGCACACAGCAAGCAGCAATGACAATGGGAAGTAAACTGCACCAGTGTGCTTTTAAACATCCAAATGCATATTCTACCACCATTCTGCACTTGCTCATCCTATAGTTGAACAGCCCCTGACTACTGTCCAGGGTGCCTGCGTATGGCTTCATGACCCAAGGCATTAAGGAGTAGGCTGGGTCCCCAAGGATAACTATAGGCATTTCAACATCCCCAACAGTTATTTTCTGGTCTGGGAAGCAAGTCCCTTGCTGCAGCTGTTGAAACAGACCAGAGTTCCTGAAGATGCGAGCGTCATGTACCTTTCCCGGCCACCCCACATTGATGTCAGTGAAACGTCCCTTGTGATCCACCAGTGCTTGCAGCATCATTGAAAAGTACCCCTTGCGGTTTATGTACTTGCTGCCAAGGTGGTCCAGTCCCAAAATAGGGATATGCATTCCGTCTATTGCCCCACTACAGTTAGGGAACCCCATTGCAGCAAAGCCATCCACTATGACCTGTACATTTCCCAGAGTCATTACCCTTGACAGCAGCAGCTCAGTGATTGCATTGGCTTCTTGGATCACAGCAGCCCTCACAGTAGATTTGCCCACTCCAAATTGATTCCCGACTAACCGGTAGCTGCCTGGCATTGCAAGCTTCCAGAGGGCTAAAGTCACTTGCTTGTGAACTCTGAGGGCTGCTCTCATCTTGGTATTCTTGAGTTTCAGGGCAGGAGAAAGCAAGTCAAAGTTCCATGAAAGTGCCCTTATGCATGCAAAAGTTTCGCAGCCATTGGAAATCATTCCAGACCTGCAACACTATGCAGTCTGTGCGCGTTTCCCGGGCCAAGAATTGGCATTCCATGGCATGAGCCTGCCCCATTGCCACCAGGATGCCCAAATTGCCGGGGCCCATGCTTTGAGAGAAGTCTGTGTTCATGTCCTCCTCGCTCTTGTCACCGCGCTGCCGTCACCTCCTTGCCTGCTTTTGCAGGTTCTGGTTCTGCACATACTGCAGGATAATGACGAGGTGTTTACAATGCCCATAACTGCCACGGTGATCTGAGTGGGCTCCATGCTTGCCATGGTATGGCGTCTGCAGGAGAGCAGAGTTGCAGCAGAAGCAGTGGCTGACGACTGATGCCACGAGAATAGATATTTATAGAGAACAATGAGAGGACCTGCAAGGTGGATTCATGAGAGCAGGAGAGCAGAGTTGCAGTGGAAGCAGTGGAGGATGACTGTTAGCACAGCGCACATTTCCCGAGGAGGAACACATGTACCCGGGAGCCCATGACAGACAACATGGAGAAATTTGCTATTGAGACAATAGCAGCAGAGCAGAGTGGCAGCGGAAGCGGTGTTTGACGATGGTTAGCAGTCCTACTGCACCATCTGCTGCCAGCAGCACCCAGGACACAACAGCGGCGGTGTCGGTGAGCTGAGCTGAGTGGGCTGCACGCTTGCCGTAGTATGGCGTCTGCACCGAAAAAAGGCGCAAAACAATTGTCCGCTGTTGCTTTCACGGAGGGAGGGGAGACTGACGACATGTACCCAAAACCACCCACGACAATGTTTTTGCCCCATCAGGCATTGGGAGCTTAACCCAGAATTCCAATGGGTGGCAGAGACTGCAGGAACTGTGGGATAGCTACGCACAGTGCACAGCTCCGTAAGTCGATGCTAGCCACGGTAGTGAGGACGCACTCCGCTGACTTAATATGCTTAGTGTGGACATATGCAATCGACTGTATAAAATCGATTTCTAAAAATGGACTTCTATAATATTGACCTAATTTCGTAGTGTAGACATACCCTTAGTGTGACTTCTGGCTCCAACTCCAGCTTTCACCTTTGCCAGGTCTTCTGACCATAACCCCCTCTACTCTGGGTTCTAACCACTAGATCAGACTGCTCAAATTACAGGCCCAGACAGGTTCTAAGAGTTCTGCTCATCCAGCCAGGGAATAGGAATCCACTACACTCTGACTTACACTTTCAATCAAAACCAACCAACACAGCTCAAATATCCAACTTGGTCACTGAATACTTGTAAAACTTTTCAGACCAACAATTAATCACAAAAACTATTTGGCAAGTAACTCTGAATAATGAATGCATTTGAGAAAATCAGAAACTGTGCACAATTTGTGAGCAGAGAAAGGATACATTTGTTGAATAAGTTATTCATGCTGAACCATCACTGTTCTTTTCATATCTGGTTCATTTACCAGGGATGGAAAATCAGTTTTTCCTGCTGTATGCTCTGTAGACCCAGTTGAGCTATGAAAGAACAAGCTGGCTTCCACTCTGCCTCCAGCATAATTAACATAACGACCACCTCTTACTCCAGAATCCTTATTGTCCTGGCTAATGCCTAAAGCAGACGGATTGGGGATTGCAATTAGAAAACAATGTCATTTTTCTCTTGCAACTTGAATACATTTGATATGGAAGTCACGAAGGGAGAATAAATGTGAAACACTGAAGTGGAGTTTTTTGTTTTTTCAAAGCCTCATTTCTCAGACCAGAGCTACATGCAAACCATTTTCATTCATCATGCTGAAAAATGATAGACTATTAACATATCTCTGCATACTAGGGATTCATATTCCCAGTTGCAATGTAAAGAATCAGTCGGCCAGATTCTCAGCCCTGATATATAGTGTCTTTGTGCCAATCTGGTGGCAAAAGGAGATGAAAACCTGGTTTAACCAGTCTGCTGTGCCTGTCTTAGGCACAGATGTTCCTCAGTGGCATAGCTCCTATTGGGCAAGGGGGTGCCAGTGATCCTCAACATAAAACAGCCTTTTGTGATTATAGCCAGCACTGAGCTGCTCTAAACTTCACTGGTGTCTAGACTGGCCTAGATCTTAGATTCACAAACAGCTCCTCACCCCCACCCTCCTTCGTCTGTATTCGTCCATGTCATCTGTGTCCAATAATGTAGCCCAATGTTTTTCTTTTCACCTTGATCTGTGTCTATACTGTAGCTAATCTTTACATCACAGAAGTCATTCTGCAGTTTGCTCACATGGTTTAATTAATTTAAAGCCTCCTTATCCAAAGAGTATAAACAGGAGTATTGTCCATTAAGTTAATATCAGAGAAAACATATAAGGCTGCCCTCAAAGCACAACACAGCTCATTCATGATAAAAATGTATATTGCTTTCCAGTACAATTTGCAAATAGTAAGTTAGAAATAAGGCTGTATGGCTTAAGAACTTCTGCTACACCTGCAATGCAAACCCATTTAGGTGTGTTTGAAACTGGGTCCTATCTGATAGTCTGATTATGTTTGCCTGAAAATGAACTGGTTATTTTTAACTTGCAGTGTGCATCAGTGGACCAGTCTTATTATGTACTGTTATTTCCACTAGTTTTAGAGGAATTCTTTTCATGCATTCTTACTCAAATCAAACCCAACCTAGGGTCTCACCTTTTAAAATTTTCTCAAGCAAGGCAAAGCTTGCTTTTAGAAGACTCAGTGCTGGAATTTTCAAAGAGGCCTAAGCAGTTAGGCAACAATAGTCATTTAGACTGTTTGAAGGTCCTGTGGCAATGTTACATCTTTTTGCTACACTTGTTTAAATCCTCAAAAAGAATGTTCTAATATATTCTTTGAATCCTAAGTATTATAGTCTTCCTTCAATTATGTTATTGAAACATTGGCATTTTCAGTGTCAACATATTTAGAGCAGAAGTCATGATTATATTTACTTTTTATAGGAAACTATAATATGAAACTGTTGAAGTTATATGGGATCTAGCACCAAGTGGCCAACTGTAGTCCTCAGTCGTGCTCTCTCCTTCCATTTCATTCCTTCTTTGCTTTGGAGTAAACATTCTCTGGACATTTTATCTTTTCCTTTTTTCACTGTAGTTGGGGGCATTGTTTTTGTCCTTTGATTTCTTAACTTTAATTTTTCTCATCTCCTCCTCTTTCTAGGGCTCAGGGGTTTTTTTTTTCTTTTTATTTTTTTCCCTTCTGTCCCACTTCTCTCTGAGCAAGAGGGCAGTGTATAGAAAGACCCAGGAATTCTTTATGTCCTCACTGTCTTAGAGGGCTCTTTCTTTTTTCTATCTTCATTCTTAGGGCTCTATTCTTTATTTTTGGTTTCCTTTTACTGTCATGCAGGGCCCTGATCTTGAATGTTTATGTGCCTTCCCTACTGTCTGAGGCTTATGTCTTTATCATCTGTTTTTTCCACCAGAGTAGTTGAAATGAACATTCCCAACTTCAATATGTGGAACTTTTCAAACACACCTTAAAAAATGAGGTTAACTTTCTAGAGTTGGTTGCCACTCCCATGACTACTTTGAGCTGCTTTTAGCTGTTTAACAGAGTCCCCACCTTTAGACTGTTAGTATGAAATTCTCTGCAGCTGTCAGTGTAATTTACACAGATTTGCACTTCAGCTTTCATTAGAACCATGCTGCATTTGTTCCTGTTGTCTCTCCACTTGTTGATCACAGGGGGAAAAAAAAAATCTTTCAACTAAAATGTGTGAAAATGGAATGCTCAGCCAAAAAAAAAAGGGTTCTTTTATTTGAATATTTCCACATTTTCTGATGTTTGTTTATTTACCAGATAGAAACTTCTTGATTTTCTTTAGCAGACAGACTGCTAAAGAGGCCTGATCAGCATAAATTCCTTGTAAACAATTCCTGTGTTCTCTCTCCCATTTTTAGTCTACCAACTGTTCTGATTGTCACAAAATGAGACTTCATTTATTAAGAACAAATGGTTTAATATGAGAAAGAAAAATGTAAATTTACACTGAATGAGGAATCAAAGGAAAGGAAATAATGTGATTCAGTTTCTTTATTTGAACAGCTGTCACTCTCAAGTTTCTTCACTGCATTAATGCTATAAAATGTGACCTTTATGTACTAACTATAGTGACTTTGAAACTGGTGTATGACATCATTAATCTGCTCTGGTATTGTTGGTTTGCTCTAGCTTGTAAGTTTTGTCTTGTTTAAACATAGTACAAAGACAGTTATTTCCATACCTGTTGCTATGTGTACGTCAGACTGCATTCAGCCTGGCGTCCTTCATTTGCATGAAAGCAATAGCATGTTGTTTATCCCAAGACTTGACAAATAAAGTTGAGGCAGTTTTTTGATAACAGAAGTTTGGTTGACAAAAGTAATCATTAAAATAATATGTTTAAAACCTTTTGTGAGGCATTTGACTTAGCACCACACAAAATTCTGATTAAAAAATTATTATACAGATTCAGATGTGGCACTTAGATTAAAATTAGCTAATTGATAAATGTTGGAAAGTGTTTGTAAATGGAGAATCATAATCCTATAAGGACATTTCTATTGAACCTTCCAGTGACCCTCACTATGTACGTTTCAGAACCCACCAAAACCCTTCCAGAGCAGCCATATGTATATGCATTATAGATGCTTAGTCCACACAGTTATTTGGACACCTCAGTGTATCTGTACCTTTCCTTCATTTTGCAGCTTGTGTCTTTTGGACTTTGCACAATATTGACAAATTGTAGAGAGTTCAGGAAAGAGCTATAAAAATTATTCAAAGTCTGGAAAATCTGCCTTACAGTGAGACTAAAGCAGCTCAGTTTATTTAGCTTTACAAACAAAGGGTTAAGACGTGACTTGATCACAGTCTGTAAGACCCTACATGGGGAGAAGATTTCTGATAGTAGAGGGTTCTTTTATCTAGCAGAACAAAGCCACAACAAAATCCAATGACTGGACACTGAAGTTAGACAAATTCAGACAAAAATAAGGTACAGTTTTTTGTTTTGTTTTTTTAAAGTGAGGGTAACCAACCATTAGAATAATTTAATTAGGGACATGGTGGATTCGCCATAAATGAAGTCTTTAAATTGAGATCGGTTGTCTCGCAAAGAGATGGTGTAGCTCAACAAGAAGTTAGCTTGATGCAGGAATTACTGGATGAGGTTCTGTGGAAAGGGTCAGACTAGATGATAATAATGTTCCATTGGGGCCTTATGACGAATCTAAATTAATAGGTTATCTGTCCTCAGATGACATTAGGACAACTCATTTCACAGTGGACAACAACAAGATAACACAGAACTTACTTTAATTGTAATGCCACCACCAGTAACTTTGAACCATCCATTCCCCTTTCATGTCATCTTCTCAAGTTTGTTGCACTAAACATCATATTCATTTTAACAAAAATCAAGTGAATGAATGCCTGTACTCAACAAGGAGTCTAGAATTGCAGTTCTTTTACATGAGTCATCTCTTCTACTCCTTACTTATTAATAAAGCAGACAATGAATAACTGCTTCTGCTTTATTGTTTTCTATTAGATTATTCATTTTTCATTATAATTTGTAATCTTTAATCCTCCCTTTATGATGCTATTTAAAGCAAACAGCCTCATTTATTTCAAAGAAGTAGAGAATCTTACTGATTTAACACAGGATATTAATGTTAATCTCTCATTGTGTTAGGACACATCTTTCATTAATACCTGTTTCAGTTCTGCTAAAAAACATCAATTTAGATCTGTAAGGTTTTCTAATGAAAGTAAAATACTTCATGCTAATTTCCAGGCGTAAAGCTACTAGACCAAATCACATCCCATGCTGGGTAGGTGGGCCAATAAGGCATAGACAGGCCTATTTCTCCTACTCCCAATTGTGTGCTTGCGTGCATAAGGCAGCAGCAGAACAGAATTCCTTCCTGGCTCCCAAGAGAGCTTTGGAAATGTAGGAAAAATCAGACCCCTCAATAGGTGATGGAATGCTGCCTCAGGAAGTAGAGAAAGTCCCTCTTTATATAGCATTCTTTGCATTTACTGTATCTAGAATACTTTGTCCAAAACCTTACTAATTTTGCCTTAGGTATATAGATAAGGACACCACTATTTGCATTTAGAACACTGCAAATACCAATTTTAAGTTATTTAAGATTTCTAAGGCACTATAAGTCAATTAATAAGTTTATAAGGGTGACCACAGTCATTTTCAGTCCTTGAGTTATTCTAGAGAAATGTCAACCAATAGTTTAGCTAAACTATCACCATGCGGGATATAACCGTTTACAAATATTTTGAGATGAAAGCACAAAAATAGGGATAAGTGTTTAAGATGGTACAAATAAGTCAGAAGATACAACTGAGCAAAGAAAAAAGGATAGGTGAGGTCTATTAGACTCTAAAATATTCTCCCAAGTAATGTGGTGGTGGAAGGTAGATAGGAAAACACAGTCAAACATGAAATACTGTAAGTCCTCCACCATTGGCAAGAAGGTGGACAAAATGAGCTAGCAGCTCTCTTCCATCTCTATGACGAACAAACAAGTTCTAAAATCTTGTATGTGAAGTTAAGCTGGTTGATCTATTCAAAGATATCCAACTCATCATAGGAGTAAAAATAAAGCAAGTGCCAACATTGTCATAACTCAAGCATAACTGTCTCCGTCTCAACATTATTTTACTCAACATTATTTACAATTTGTTGCTGTTGTCACCATTTTACTGGTGACTTCACAGTGACTGCATAAATTACATGGAAGAACCCAGGGACTAGGATTTTACTGGCTGTGGTGAACAAGTGACCATTAACACAGGTTTCATTGTGATGGTATGATGGGATAACATGGTTTTGGTAATTAAATATTCATGGTAAATAGGCCCAATGGCCTGTGATGGGATATTAGATGGGGTGGGATCTGAGTTACCCAGGAAAGAATTTTCTGTAGTATCTGGCTGGTGAATCTTGCCCATATGCTCAGGGTTTAGCTGATCACCATATTTGGGGTCGGGAAGGAATTTTCCTCCAGGGCAGATTGAAAGAGGCCCTGGAGGTTTTTCGCCTTCCTCTGTAGCATGGGGCACGGGTCACTTGCTGGAGGATTCTCTGCTCCTTGAAGTCTTTAAACCACGATTTGAGAACTTCAATAGCTCAGAAATAGGTGAGAGGTTTTTCGCAGGAGTGGTGGGTGAAATTCTATGGCCTGCGTTGTGCAGGAGGTCAGACTAGATGATCATAATGGTCCCTTCTGACCTAAATATCTATGAATCTATTAATCATTTTTAATATTGAAAAGGTGATGACTCATTGATTCATGGTAAGTTCAAAAACTCAGTTATTCATTTCCAAAAATGAATCTGGTTCCAGCTGGACATGGGAAAACCAATTCATCTAAAGTAAAAATTGTCCTGAACCTAAAAATGAAACTTAAATCTATCCTTTTGAAGGTTCAGAAGAGTCAGTTTTTATGTTTGATTTGGCTGAGGTTTTGGATTGTTTGTTTGTTTTTTTTAAGAGGTTTAAATTTTCATTTGGGCCTAATTTTCAAAAAACAAACTAAATTTACTAAAACAATTTCATTCACACAATACTTAAGCACAGGATTATCTGGATTTGTGTGATTTCCTGTTGGACCGTTAAAATAATTGCACATGACAAACTAAAGGCAAAATCCTGAATCCAAGCTAAAAAGTGTTTTTGGAAATTTTGCCCTCTGTATTCCAAATTTTATCTGAATTGTTTCTGAAACAAAAGCATTTGTGTGGCTCTTTATATCTATATCAGAAATAGATATGTTCAAACTCTTGAGCACTTACTGAAATTCACATTTTAAAGTTTTGTTTCACCTATGGGATTTAAATGGTCTGAGCAATGTAACAAAAGTCTGTAAGTAGCAGAAGTGTACATAGCTGTTTGGCAGGGTCCAGTCTGGAGGTCACTAAACATGCAATGGAGAAAGTTTACCTGTTTGTCTGCATTTCTGAGTACAGACCATAAAAAATTGTGAATTATTCATTTTTGAGTTCTTCATTTTGGTACAACACTGCACCAAATATGAACTAGAGATATTAATTAGTCCTCAGCAAGCAGAGATCAAACACATAGTTCTAGGAGATTCAAAAGCATGATAATTTTTCTAAGTTTTTATGTTCCTTGTCCTAGCCTGGTACCTGACAAACCCATGCATTATTTCTCGTCTTTAATGGCCATGGAGTGCTAGGCAGTTTCCAAACAAAAGTCATCACTGCTCCAAGAAGCTCATAATCTAAAGACACAGAGGTAGAGGATAGAGATAAAAGGTTTGATACTGTCATGTTAGATATATAGATATAATTAAAACAGAGCAGGTACATTAGAACTAAATTACCTATCATGACAGGTGGGTCTTCAAGAGGGAACTGAAGTCACTTCACCAGGAGAGTTAAGGACCTGGTTTCAATGTTACAAGTTTCAAATTTAATATCCTATAAAATATTATAGTTGAAGTCTAGTGCCAGGGATGATTCCCTTGAAGCAATGCAAACAAACAGCTAAACCTGTGGATTCCTGACAAACACAAGCAAACAATATGCATTTTAATGTGGCTAAATGTATACTTCTAAGAACAAAATGTAGGTCATACTTACATAATTGGGGAGGGTTCAGAGAAGAGCCACAAGAATGATTAAAGCAATAGAAAACATGCCTTATGAAAAATAGATTGAGCTCCTTCAGTGTAACATAGAGAAAAGGTAGAGAACTGACTTGATTACAGTTTATAAATAACTACATGAGGAACAAAATATTTAATAATGGTCTCTTCAATCTATCAGAGAAATGTATAACATGATCCAATAGCTGGGAGTTGAAGATGGACAAATTCAGACTGGAACTAAGGCTTTTTTTTTTTTAATTGTTAAAGAGCCTAACGAGCCACTGGAATAGTTCACCAAGGTTCATGGTGGATTCTCCATCTCTGACAATTTTTAAATCAAGATTGGATGGTTTTTCTAAAAGATATGACGTAGGAATTATTTTGGGGGAAGTTCTATGGCCTGTGTTATACAGGAGGTCAGACTAGATGATTACAATGGTCTTTTCTGGCCTTGGAATCTATAAAGTGGTGTTCACACTGCACCGGGGATATTGAAGTCTGGGAGGTCAGACAGTGAACAGCACAAAGATGACTTTTGCAACCTCCATGCACCATGGAGCAGAGTCCAGTTAGAGGGTGCAGTGTGTGCATGCATATGCTAGGGTTATGTGCAGAATTTGTTGATTTACTATGGACCCACTGGACAGAAACCCAGGAAAAGAGAGAAGTGTGGCACAAAGGCCAGGACTGGGGCCTTCTCTCAACACTGTGTAGTGAGGGCCATACACAGTCTCACAACCCATTCACACAGAGACAATCTGTTTACTTAGGCTTTTCTCTTTTCATCAAGACTTGGTCCATCACTACTTTAGGGCCAAACATGAAGCTCTCATTGATGTAAATACAATAGGATGTGACCATTAGCATACAGCTTCTCTGCCTACGTCATCTGTCATTTTATGACGTAGTGTAACATATGTTATGAACACGGATTCTTTTAAATGAAATAGTGTAAGAGCTGGGAAATGTTTCCCTAGTTCAATAGTTCACGCATAGTTCTATGTGTAACTCCAAAATAAGCGCATAACGTGGTACCCATGAAGAAAAATACTTTAAAAATGTCACATATTCTAGCATGAGAATTTTGGCCAGATATGAATTTTTTTCCTATTCTTTTTCCTTCTGTGGTAGTCAGAGAAGGATGTATACTCAGTTTATATACTTTAGGTTTAATCAGTGTTGTACAGAGGAAATATTTATGTTCTCCATGGTGTGATGATGCTATTCATACAGCAACAAAGCAGCCAATGCAGTTCTGGGCAGCATCATCTCAAAGGTCATACCCAGGTTATCATCTTTTATCACCCATTGGCCCTGTTCTGTATTAAGGCCCTCCAAGTATCTCCCTCCAGTTGGGCTGATCACAAATATTCAAAAATGTATGTTGTAAATGACCAGATTCCCTGACTGGATGATCATGTATACCACCTGCTTCCTTTCCTCACTATAAGTTATTAGTACGTTTGAACCCTTGGACTCTAATCACTATAGCACACATCTCTAATTGTTTGAGCTAAAGTAGTAACTGCATTAGCTAGTAGCCTCTGTATGTTATTCTCTAGTGAGTGAATCAGCCATTAGAGGGTGATGGAACAATTTGCCAGTATGTTACCCATGAAAGCATTTGACAGGATTATTCAAGTTGTGTACACAAATAATACTCAGTTTCTGCAAATAGTCACACAGGTGACTTTAAAATTTTCCTTCTGCAAACAATTTTGCTGGTAAAACTCACTCACATGTTCATGCAAAGCAAACAGAGGGAACCCAAACACTGTAGAAGCTAATTAATTTCAAAATTGAATGATTATTCATGAAAATGTTTTGTGTTATTTGATATCTTTATTCTTTTGTTTAAAACACAACAAGCAGTAGCCACCTGGATGAAACACTGGAAAATGACAATTCAGATTATACGCAAAAAAGCTGGAAGACTTGAGTAAAAGACTAGTGTATGAGTGACCTGATCAAGCTCTCAAGCAGTTAATGAAAATACATTTCATAAACTCCAAAGAGAATTAAGGACTTCAGTTTGACAGAAACCAGGCAAGAAGGTTTCAAGTCAGTAAGAGACCAAGGACAGAAAGATTGAATGCCCCCAAAATGGGGATCCTACACTTTTACTGAGTGACTCTAAATAGGAATTTTTACAAGTATTTCCCTGCAGGTACTAAAAAGTAGCTTATTTCATGATGAAAGCCTGAGTGGCAATGCATCCATAGTAACCCTACCACAAGTCTTTGGGGGAAAACATTCAAATGAATATAGAGTATTTTCCTTCACACCTAATTTGGAAATTCAGGACAGTTATTTTATATCCATAATGAAGTCTATTTCTTTACAAGGTCACAGAATTTGATATTTAATTTTATTAGCAGCATTTGTTTTTTGCAGCTCCCAAACCAAAGAGGTAAGATGAGTAGCCCCAACCCTGCAGAGTTCACAAGCTGAAAGAGCGAAAGGAGCATTCCATGCAAGTGGTGGAGGTAAGAGTTGACCAGAGTAATAGAATATTTGAAGAGTAGGGTGGGGAGTAAGATCTACCAATGTCAATTTTCCTACAACTTTGCCATGGTCAGTAGGCTTGTATGTGTCTTGGAAGAATGGCTCTCTAGGAGGGATTTGAATATGGAAAGGATATTGACACAGATCATTTCATTAAGGCCATCCCATATATAGGTGGTGGCATGGAAGAAGATGAGGAGACATGTTTGTGAGAAGCTGACCAACAGGCTGATGAAGTTAGCGTTGTTGATGGAATGAATGGGAGGGGGGGATGACATGAAAAGAGACAGGTATGGTGGGTGAGAAGGGCTATGAGGGGTCATGAGGGCAATAAAAAAGAATATGATGTGGCAGAGAAGGGAGTCGGTGTAGGGATTCAGAGATGGGAAGGATGAGCTCAGTGGCAGCATTTTATACAGAGTGGAGAGTGGTAATGTGACTGTCAGGGAGGCCACAAAGGAGGAAGTTACAACAGACAAGAGGGTGGAGAAAGGGGTGAGAAGGGGATGGGAGGAGGAGGAGCCGGATGTCCTCACACAATACTTTGGAGATATATAGGAGCAAGGGTGTGTGAGAGAAGGAGAGACCAGTATAAGAGAGTGACTGCAGAGGTGGTATCAGGTGGGATGTGCCAACTTTGCACAACTTTCAGGAAAATAAAAAGTCGTCTAGTGAATGAACCACATGACCAGGAGTCAGAAAGTCTCTGTTCTATTCCCATCTCTGCTAATTATTTATGACCTGAGACATAGAACTTCTCTGTGCTTCAGTTACTCCACTGGTAAAATGAGGAAAATACTGTTACTACAGCGAAAGAGTGAACCTTAACCCTACCTGATCCCATTTCTTCCTATGCCATCACCCTGCCACAGAATACCCATGAAGCTGGGTTCTAAGAAAAGCTATCGCTATTCAGACTAAGTATCAAAGGACTCACATTTAACTTTTGTTTACATAACCTGCTTGTCAGCATGGGTTATGTATCCCCTGTTTGCCCAGTCCATAGAGGATAACATTGTAATTGGGGTCATAGGAGTATGTAAGATAAATAGATGTTAGACACTTCAGATACATCCCTCCACACTGCAAAAAACAAAAAAAATCTACCCTGTGCGATATTTAACTGAACTAACTCAGTGAAGGAGGTGTTAATGTATGAATTGATTAAAAGTTATGGATAGTAAATTTGATGCCGTATTAATAAGGAGGTTTCAGCGTAAGGGGAAAAATCAATTAGATCTTGTTAAAGATAATTAAAATGAATTTACTTTGGTCAAAGATTTGATTAAATGTAATTTTTCAGAACATTATCCTCCTCTGCAGGCTCTGGAAAAACAACCAGGGTGCCCATTTGCTGAATACTGGATCTGTAGGAGGGGGAAAAAATCATGTGTTTCTCTGCATGTTTTAGTGATGGAAATTTTAAAGTGATTTAAATCTGAACCTTCCCCATAACCACCTAGAAGGGTCCTTCTAAAAGGTACAAGTGGCAAACTGTGCTTGTTCTTCACTTTAAGAATGACAGAGAGAAGTTTTTAGAACAAATTAAGAGGAGGAAGGGATGTTTTCTTCTGGTCATCCACAATACTTCTATTTCCAGACTCTACTGATGAAACAGGCTCAAAGATTTCATCTATTTTAAAAAAGTGCATTTATTAAAACAGGAGGCATTTCTGTCATCTTTTTTCCTGCTAGGTTATACATCATTGTGGAGTACAGGAAATAAGTCTTCATTGATTTAGATAACAAAATTAATCTCCCTATCAGCCAAAAAATCCACTTCAGCTACATTTGACCAGAATGAAGAGGTTTAAGAGGATTTAGAATTGACTGAAAACTCACATCTTCCTATTTTTTAGGATTAGTGTTATTTTTTGGTTGTTTGTATTGATTAGATAGGTAGCGTAATGGCAGTAATCAAACAAAATACGACAGAGTCCCTACTGAACTTCCTCCAACGAAGGGTTGCCCTTTTATATAAATTTTTACCCCATATGCTTTTCTGGGGTCTGTCTTAAGTCAGGGCAGAGCTGAGCACCTCCACCCCAAAAATGCTTCACTGAGGTGACTTAGAATCAAATAAATACGTAGCCAATATTCATAACTTCAAATACAAATCATAACCAGCAAACTACAACCTTCCCATAGATAACCCACTCGGGCTCCTCTGTATAAGAGCTGGTGCAACCATAGGACCCTGGTTGCAACAATGATCTATACAGTCACAGTTAACATAAATAACATCACAGGGGTTACACCACTTTGTCCAGAGACAAACATGGAAGTCTTGCTGGTTCCAGAAGATCTGGTGCATCTTGTTCTTCCTCCTCCGAAGGATCTGGGGGGATGGGGAGAAATCTGAGTGCCTCTCATGGGAAACAAGGAGTGACTCCCTAGCAGACCTTACCAGCTCTGCAGAGGGTATTTGTCCTAGGATCCTCAATATGGCCGGTAGGAAATTTCAAAAGGGGGATGTAGAGGCCACAGAAAGATTCAAAATGGGTGCCATCAGCTCTGACCTAAACGAGGAGGTTGGTCCCAAGATGGTACAAGTCTTTTGGATGGCAGAGGATACCTAGGATAAGGAAATGAAGGCTCCTCAGGTGGTTCAGAGTCTCCCAATGAGGACAAAGCAGATTCCTGTTCCAGAGTCGGTACTGTCAGTGCCGCTGGAGGGAAGCTGAATCTCAAGGAAAAAGTATGAGTATACTTCATGCTATTGACTTTCCAGGTGTTATGACATCTCTGGAAAGGAATGGACCCAATGAAGAGGATTCTGGATCCAGTGTGAAAATGTCCTCTGGAGCATCACAGAACCTATTTCTCTCTGGTATGAGAGGGGTTGTCTGTCCAGACCACTGGCGCTGGAGAGGGTGCTGACAAAGACTGTGCCACAGGTAGGCAGTGAATGGTCTTCATTAGTGCCAGTGGATCCCAAGGTTTGGGAGGTGCCCAGGATGATGGTACTGATGGATTGCATTCCGGTACTGATAGCCCATAAACATGGATCTCTTTCTTGTGACATCTCCAGAACTTATGACACACTAAAATCCTCCTGGGCTGAGGTACTGGGCTTGCACAGAACTGAATTCAACTTCTTCAAAGTGGATTTTGAGGAAGACAGTCATGCATACAAGAGTGTTTCCTAAGAACTTCCTTTTACTTGTTTTAAGCCTGCTGCCCATTTAATTTCATTAATTTTATTTATGGGCAGCAGGTTTAAAACAAATAAAAGGAGATTCTTCACTCAGCACACAGTCAACCTGTGGAACTCCTTGCCTGAGGAGGTTGTGAAGGTTAGAACTATAACAGGGTTTAAAAGAGAACTGGATAAATTCATGGAGTTTAAGTCCATTAATGGCTAAGGAATGGTGTCCCTAGCCTCTGCTTGTCAGAGGGTGGAGATGGATGGCAGGAGAGAGATAACTTGATCATTACCTGTTAGGTTCACTCCCTCTGGGGCACCTAGCATTGGCACCGTCGGTAGACAGGATACTGGGCTGGATGGACCTTTGGTCTGACCCAGTATGGCCATTCTTATGTAAAGGAGTGAGCCTCCTGCTGCTAAGTCCGACACCGGCACCAGAGAACCTACTCCCATAGACCGCCTGGTGAGATAATCTTAGGAATGCAGGAAACATTCTTATATGCATGACTGTCTTCCTCAGAATCGACTTTGAAGAAGTTGGATTCAGTTCTGTGCACTTTCTGAGTCAGACCGACATATGACGGTGGCGCGGGGGGGAGAGGGAGGAAGGAGTTTCCCTGGCTTGGGTCCGATTGAGGCTTCATGGCCTTTTCCATGAGGTGTTTTCAAAAGTGGAGTTCCTGCCCTCCTCGAGTACAGCTGAGGAACAAGCAGCAGATACCGCACCTTGCTGCAATGTGAACCTCCTGAGGCAATACAACAGAGCTGGTGGTCATTGCTGACCAAGAAAATCCCCCCCCACATGGACAGGGAGTGCAGAGTTTGAAGCCTGGAATCAGAGGCATAGTCCAGTACCCACACACGGTATATGGTGGGGTGGAGGGGGGGGGGGATAAGTGTTCCCCCAAAGATTAAGCTAGCACTAAAGCTATGAAAAAACCCCACAAACTATCAACTGCAGAAGATGCTAAAAAACTATTTACAAAGCTAAATCTTATCTTAAGGGATGAAGCCAAAGCTACAGAGAGGTTCTGACTCAGGCCACGTAGCAGTGAGAAGGAAGGAACTGGAGAGGCTGTCAGCCCGCCTCACCTTTTATCCCCTCGGTTGGAGGCACAAAGGAGACCCTGAGCACATGTGGGCCAGTGGAAGCTACTTTCAAATTCTCTGGCTTTGGGCACCTGGTGCACATGAGTAACCCACAGTGGAATGCAATAGGGACCATCACTCAAAGAAGAAATATTGTTATACAGCCAGACTTTCAAATACTTATCTGAGAAAGAGCCAATAAACTTCAGTAAATCATCCACTTTAGGGATGCATCACAGCTCTAAACATTTTAGTAACAACAAATAAACAAACAAAACAAAAACACATGCCTATATTGATTTAAACAAACGACACCACCTTATTCATGACAAATATAAAATGCAAATGCAGAATTTTCATAAGCTACTGGTCAGCTCAAAACACCACTGTTTCTTTTCAGATTCAACCATTTGGTAGGTTCTGTATTATTACAAGATGGTAATCAAGAAACCAATTCAATCTCTTTACACAATATATTACACAATATCACTTCAGTATATTCAGTCCAAAATTAGTTCAAAAACATGGTATGGAAAGACAATGACTGAACTTGAAACTGTACAGAAAGTAGTCCTGGTTGACCCTTGAATGGTTAGCAAGTGTTGGTTGAAGGCTTACCAGAGTCTTTCCTAAATTTATCTGAACCTATTTGGTTTAGCAAATAAGCTTGGCAATCTCATAAGAACAGGACTTCCAGTGGTCTGTATTCCAATGTGCCTGAAACCACTTGAGAGCATTTCTATTTCCAGTTCCAGGTCATTATCATTTAACACTGATGATATTTGTGCCATTCCAGACTCAGAGAAAAACAAAATGATCATATTTTGATCCCATCCACACAAATAGAAAGCCAGAGTAAATCTTCCAGTTCCAGTGAAATTATACTTCTAAGTCACATTTACACTGGTATACAGCTAGTGATTCTAAATGTCTCCAGTTTTATATCATTGTAAAATATCAGAATCTGACCCGCAGCCTCTGCGCCAAGAACCTTTCACTTTAGGAAGTGAAAATCTGCTCACAAAATTTACAAACAACAAAATAAAGTGCCTGAGCTGAAGTATTCAGATTTGGATCCAAGGCTTTGGTTCTAAAATTCCCCATCATTTTGGAGTGTTTGGATTGGTTCAACAAAAGTGCTACTACATATTCTCAAATCTTAGGATTTATTTGGCTTCAGTTTTGGCCAATAGTTCATCTTGCTTCTTAGTTTATCCAAGACTGGAGATACTGCTGAATAAGGGTTTGTTTAGACGGACAGTGTTGAGCAAACTGGAGCATAAGGTTGCAGAGCACTATCTGTGTGGATCCTTTTACGGCACACTAAAGGAGTAGGTCGATGTATTCTAGGGAACAATTAGTGTGCAGTAACAGGGTCCACACAGACAATGCACTGTAGCCTTACACCCCAGATTACTGTGCACTAAATGTTCGTCTAGACAAGCCCTTAATCATCTGTGAGAAAGTTGCCTATTACTGGAAAGTTGAATTGTGTGTCAAGGAAAGTCAGCTGTATATTTTAAACCTTTCCAAAGAATACACTTACACAGCTGATGAGATGCTCTCTCTACTTTTTGTACTGTTAGATTCACAGTCATGTTGCTTCGTGTTAAATTTGCCCCTTTTCCATCAAGCATCAGAGGGCTTGTTTCTCAGCTCTCCTATTCCTTGTGTAGGTGTAACAGTGCAGAGATGGTGTACAGTACTACCAAATCAAAATGTTTTCCATTCATTTATCTTGCACTGGTGTAAGATAAATCCCGATGAGTCGAAAGAATAGTAAATATGGCAGGCGACCAGCTTGGCTTAATGGTGAAATCCTAGCGGATCTTAAACATAAAAAAGAAGCTTACAAGAAGTGGAAGGTTGGACATATGACCAGGGAAGAGTATAAAAATATTGCTCGGGCATGTAGGAAAGATATCAGGAGGGCCAAATCGCACCTGGAGCTGCAGCTAGCAAGAGATGTCAAGTGTAACAAGAAGGGTTTCTTCAGGTATGTTGGCAACAAGAAGAAAGCCAAGGAAAGTGTGGGCCCCTTACTGAATGAGGGAGGCAACCTAGTGACAGAGGATGTGGAAAAAGCTAATGTACTCAATGCTTTTTTTGCCTCTGTTTTCACTAACAAGGTCAGCTCCCAGACTGCTGCGCTGGGCATCACAGAATGGGGAAGAGATGGCCAGCCCTCGGTGGAGATAGAGGTGGTTAGGGACTATTTAGAAAAGCTGGACGTGCACAAGTCCATGGGGCCGGACGAGTTACATCCGAGAGTGCTGAAGGAATTGGCGGCTGTGATTGCAGAGCCCTTGGCCATTATCTTTGAAAACTCGTGGCGAACGGGGGAAGTCCCGGATGACTGGAAAAAGGCTAATGTAGTGCCAATCTTTAAAAAAGGGAAGGAGGAGGATCCTGGGAACTACAGGCCAGTCAGCCTCACCTCAGTCCCTGGAAAAATCATGGAGCAGGTCCTCAAAGAATCAATCCTGAAGCACTTACATGAGAGGAAAGTGATCAGGAACAGTCAGCATGGATTCACCAAGGGAAGGTCATGCCTGACTAATCTAATCGCCTTTTATGATGAGATTACTGGTTCTGTGGATGAAGGGAAAGCAGTGGATGTATTGTTTCTTGACTTTAGCAAAGCTTTTGACACGGTCTCCCACAGTATTCTTGTCAGCAAGTTAAGGAAGTATGGGCTGGATGAATGCACTATAAGGTGGGTAGAAAGCTGGCTAGATTGTCGGGCTCAATGGGTAGTGGTCAATGGCTCCATGTCTAGTTGGCAGCCGGTGTCAAGTGGAGTGCCCCAGGGGTCGGTCCTGGGGCCGGTTTTGTTCAATATCTTCATAAATGATCTGGAGGATGGTGTGGATTGCACTCTCAGCAAATTTGCAGATGATACTAAACTGGGAGGAGTGGTAGATACGCTGGAGGGGAGGGATAGGATACAGAAGGACCTAGACAAATTGGAGGATTGGGCCAAAAGAAATCTGATGAGGTTCAATAAGGATAAGTGCAGGGTCCTGCACTTAGGATGGAAGAATCCAATGCACCGCTACAGACTAGGGACCGAATGGCTAGGCAGCAGTTCTGCGGAAAAGGACCTAGGGGTGACAGTGGACGAGAAGCTGGATATGAGTCAACAGTGTGCCCTTGTTGCCAAGAAGGCCAATGGCATTTTGGGATGTATAAGTAGGGGCATAGCGAGCAGATCGAGGGACGTGATCGTTCCCCTCTATTCGACACTGGTGAGGCCTCATCTGGAGTACTGTGTCCAGTTTTGGGCCCCACACTACAAGAAGGATGTGGATAAATTGGAGAGAGTCCAGCGAAGGGCAACAAAAATGATTAGGGGTCTAGAGCACATGACTTATGAAGAGAGGCTGAGGGAGCTGGGATTGTTTAGTCTGCAGAAGAGAAGAATGAGGGGGGATTTGATAGCTGCTTTCAACTACCTGAAAGGGGGTTCCAAAGAGGATGGTTCTAGACTGTTCTCAATGGTAGCAGATGACAGAACGAGGAGTAATGGTCTCAAGTTGCAATGGGGGAGGTTTAGATTGGATATTAGGAAAAACTTTTTCACTAAGAGGGTGGTGAAACACTGGAATGCGTTACCTAGGGAGGTGGTAGAATCTCCTTCCTTAGAGGTTTTTAAGGTCAGGCTTGACAAAGCCCTGGCTGGGATGATTTAACTGGGAATTGGTCCTGCTTCGAGCAGGGGGTTGGACTAGATGACCTTCTGGGGTCCCTTCCAACCCTGATATTCTATGATTCTATGATTCTAAGTGACTATGCAATGTCCTTTATGCACTGAGTAACTCTCATGAACGAGCATCATCCCTTCATCACGGTTGTCCTTTTAAAATACTAGACTCCCATTGTAATGCATTCATATGAATACGATCAGGCATGAGACCATTAATCTTATTGCAATAGGTGCATGTGCACTTGTTCTGAGTAATTCAGACTATAGTCCCTGCATACGTTCCTAATGAAGTCTTTGTAGAGTATGAACAACTAAAGAAAATGAGTAAATAAGACAAAATGAAGCTTCCCAGGATCTCTTATTTCCTATACAAAGGCTGTGGTTCTGTCAAATATTCCTCCAGGCTAATTATGGAGAAATGCCTACTGTACCATGCACGGTGCATTGGATCCTCAGCAATACATAAGCATAACTCCATTGACTTTATGATGGTATGAAATTTATACCCTGCCCCATCCCCGCAAGATAGAATCTGTGGAAGTTAATATTAATATAATTGAAAATATGGTCCGATCTGTACACAGTCACATCACGTTGCCTCCAGCTAGACCACTTCCTAGAACAACCATTCACTTTCTGAACCTGCCTTTAATGGTCTATTTTTTTTTCTTTCATACATCAAGTCTGTGGCCAGAAAAGACCATTACTGATCATTTAAATCTGACCCCCTACGTACTGCTGGCCAGAGAATTTCACCCAATCATTCCTGCACCAGGCCCAATAGTGTCTGGTTAAACTAAGGCACATCTTATTTAGAAAGACATTAGATCTAGTTTTAGTGGTTAGAAGCATTGGAGAAGATGTGTTCCTTAACAGTCTTAATAAAGAATATCACAATTGAGTATTATTATTTCCTTATAAATGATCTTCAGAAATGAAAATCAGTAATAGCTACTGTTAATGGGGCTTGTTAATTCAAGCTTTTACACAGAGCTTTTAAAACCTGTTTTGATTTTGAGTATTTAAACAGTCTCCTGTTTGTTCATATACTTTATGACTATCTCCATTATCATCCACAAATACAAGCGTACATATAAACCTATAGTTATGCAAAAAATGTCTGAACTGTTACTTTTTAGTCAGTCGTCTAATAATAATAAAAATAGAACCTTCTAATAACTGATCTTGTTTGGATTTTTTTCTCTATCAGAGATCTTTTATAATTGTAATTTAATATAAATTCTGCCAGGGAATTTACTGCTGTATCTCTTGGACATGCCAAAATATATACTGAATTAATTACTCCAAGTATATGGGAATTGTGCCATTTTATGCCAAGACAAAACATTTGGTTATCTTTAGGCAGCTGTCTTCCTCTGTGTTTGGAAAGTGCCTAGCACATTTTGGGTGCTGCTGCAATCTATACAGAGACTGCAGCTATATATATATATATATATATATATATATATATATATGCTGTAAAATGGTGTCACTTTCTGTGCCAAACTGCAAAGAGACAGAAATGTACTGCAGTCTGCTTCAAAATTTTTGATGGGAATACCTCTGGGTCAAGGTCTGTTTCTGCAAATCAAAGCAGATTTTTGACAGTAGTGTATCTTCTTGCCTATAATAGAGTAATGTATCAAATTATTTGTTAAAGGATGCCACCTATCCCAAGCTCACAGAAAAAGTTGCACTGAGTACACAAATGAAAAATGCAACACTGAAGGATCAAGTATGGAAAGACACTATAGAGGTGACCTTGCGGAACTTTCTGTTGAATTGAATGCTGTGTTACAGAAAACTGAGGGAAGAGAAATCTTCAAAGATCTAAAGGTGGCCTGATTCATTATTTTATACAACTGAATTGGTTTCATTTATAAGCTATCACGCAAAAGAATAAATGGGCACAAATCAGTCATCAAGAATTATAACATTCAAAAACCAATAGGAGAACACTTCAATCTCCCTGGATACTCAATAAACAGATTTAAAAGTGGTAATTCTTTGAAATGGGCCACCTTGATTACATTGGCAACATTAGCACTACAAAAGTGATTTTCCCACCCTTGGTATTCACCCCTTCTTGTCAACTGTTGAGAATAGCCCACTTCCACCTTAATTGAATTGGGTCATTAACACTGACCCCCCCCCCCTTGGGAAGGCAACTCCCATCTTTTCATGTTCTGTGTATTTATACCTGCCTCTGTATTTTCCACTCCATGCATCTGATGAAGTCGGTTTTAGCCCACGAAAGCTTATGCCCAAATAAATTTGTTAGTCTCTAAGGTGCCACAAGGACTCCTCATTTTTTAAGCTACCACTTATTGTAAGTACCTTTTAAATTGACATTGTTACAGAGGAGTAATTAGAAAACTTTAGATGGTCAAGATGAGCTTTCTTACAAAATAGAGTGGCAAACAAAAGGATTTTTATAATCTGGAAAAAATTGGCATAAAAAAAATCTGAGAAAAGAATGTAGATATGGTCACTGTCATCAATATATTCTGTGTTCCAGAGACTTGTGAAGAAAGACTCTGCTGTGATGCTTTGCCAATGAGCTGCAGCCTCCATTATTATTCACTTTTAAAATCTACTGACTTCCAGGAAACTGCTGCCTTGTTAAATTATACATGCATTTTTCATGGCTTAAATCTCACTTGCTAAAGTATTTTGTACTTTTATTATTGGAATACATGCAAAAATATCAACCTATTCCAGTTAGATTTGTTTTTAAAAGTATCTGCTCTGGGTGAAGAGAAAAGTTGGTGTAATTGAAGTTATCTGGCTGCTTTGCTTTGAGTCAGTAAAATGTATATTTCTAGCAGTGTTAAAATGTGATTGAAACATTTTCCAGGAAAAAATAATATACTTACACATCCCTGGTGTGGTTCATGCACACTTCAGGAAAGTGTGCATGAACCACACCAGTCCATTTAAAGATGTCCTACCCTATCTATAAACATGAAATTCATCCGAGAATCTTAAAACATTTTATGGATATTTCTTATATAAAAAATGAGACCATGCTGGAAACAGGGACAGAATCCAGGCATCTTGGCTTCAAGGGACCTGCTGTAACAAAAACTCAGCATTAACAAATGTAAGAATATACCCTATTAAAAGGCCCTCCAGCCAGGTCTTTGATACATTTCACACCCATGGAGCTTCGAGGCTCCTCGTTTGCTTTGTTCCTTGTGTTTGGAATTGAGCGTACTGCTGCTATTAGGAATGTTGTGTGGTTGCAGCTGAATTGTTTAAATAGTCAGTTTACACTAGCAAAAAGCAGCTTATGTCAACTGGGAACATGTGTTTGGAGAAACTGACTGTTACTTTTAAACTAGTACATGTCCATGATTAGGGGCATAAATGGAAAGTAGGGACAGGGAGGAGCTGAACTGGTCTGATTTGTATTTTTGGGGAGGCTGCTATCTTGTGCTCCAGAAGCTAAAGCTTTCAACCAAAAAAGTCAAGCAAAAAGCAGCTCCAAAATTTAAACTGACAGCAAACCAATTTGGTGGTGTTGGTCTGCATCTGCAGACAACCCTAAACAGCTCTGGATGTTGACTCTGAAACCTAATGGTGGCATAAAGATAAAAATGCCAGAAAGAGATGATTATGAAGATCTGCACAATCAACGGAGTGGGATCTGATGTAAGTGTCTAGTAGCCAGAGACGGGGCGGAAAACTGCTTACATTCCCAAATACACCATTAACTTTTTATAGTGGCATAATAAATAGGAATGAAAATGGAGTGAGTGTAATTTTCATGTATTTCTTGAAGTTTGAAAACAAGGATTGTTATGGGAGTCAGCTGTCATGGGAGGGGATGTTATAAACCTGTCACTTTGAAATAGACCCAATTCCCTATTTAACAAAACAATTATTTGAAGTCTCTTTCCTGCCTCATGCATTTCATATATACTGTACATAATGCAGCAATTTGTGGTAGGAAAAAAAAAGCAATGGCTAAAGTCAGTTGTGTACTGTACAAATGGAACAATAAAATAGATGTATCAAGAGGAAAAAACTCCTCTCCCATTTATTTTTTGGAAGAAGTCCAAGTCTTTTCGCTATATGCACACATAGCATCTGCCTGCCTGCTCAGCATCTGCTAGCCAACCACAGTGTACATTCTGACTCAGAGCAGTCATTCAATCTCCCCTCCGTAGAGGAATGGTCACCAGTGTTTTGTAAAACAACTGCATGAAGATAAATCAATGTTAGGTATGACATAACTAATACACAGAACAGCCTTTCCTTCTTTTAAGATCTCAAATGAGTTTACATGGAGGCATAGTTTCCCAGACAGTATCTTTTCTTTCCAGTCTCTGATATGGATATTAGAAGACTTTATCTTACTCGCATTTGAATTCTATGAGTTTTGCCTCAGGAAGCAGGGATAGACTCATATGCCAGGCACTATGCCTGTGTATGTTCTACTGCTTGCATTAAGCATGTAGGGGGAAAAAAGCAGAATCTAGTAGATAAATCTGTTTAATGACGGATCCTTTATCCTGCCTCATTGGTCTTTGTCCAGCACCACTGAGTTCAAGGGGAGTTTTGCCTTAGGGCTTGTCTACACTTACTGGCAGGATCGATGCATCAGCGGTCAATTTAGTGGGTCTAGTGGAGAGACCTGCTAAAATTGACCGCAGATCGCTCTCCTGTCAACTCCTGTACTCCAGCTGAATGAGAAGCTCAAGGGTAGTCAAAGGGAGAGTATCTCCCATCAGCATAGCATAGTGTGCATAGGTGCCGACTCCGTGGGTGCTCTGGGGCTGGAGCACCCCCAGGGAAAAATTAGCAGGTGCTCCATACCCACCAGCAGCCAAGCTTCCCCCCTCCTCACCTTCTCCTCCCCCACCCTGAGAGCGCTGTCCCCACTCCCCCGCCCCCCACTGCCTAACAGCTGTTTGGTGGCACTTAAGACTTTCCGGGAAGGAGAGGGAGGAGGCAGAGAAGAGGCAGGGCAGGACAGGAACGGGACTTGGGGGGAGGGGATGGAATGGGGGCAGGAAGGGGGCTGGGCTGGCAAAAGTGGGGTGGGGACTTTGGGGAAGGGGTGGAGTGAGGGCAGGGCAGGGGTGGATGGCGGGGGGTCAAGCACCCACTGGGCAGAGGGGAAGTCCGTGCCTATGGTAGTGTGGACCCCACAGTAAGTAGATCTAAGAACGTTGACTTCAGCTTTATTATTCATGTAGCTGAAGTTGATTAACTTCGATCCATCTCCCCCTGTAGTGTAGACAACGCCTTAGAATTGTATCGGAGCTGGATGAACAGCTTGGGTGTCTGAAAATGCTGAGTACATCTCATCTCCGTGCAATGACCACTTTAAAGAACCCCTGGCTGTCATTTGATGTTCATCAGCAGAGTGGGTCTCTGTTCTTAGTCTTATCTCAAAAACACACCAGCCCATGCAGTAACCTAGTTTATCTGTCTCAGATGGATTAATGATCGAGTCAGACCAATCAGGATTCTAACTTGAGTTCTAGGGAGTCAAAGAAACACCAACCCAACATAGAAACAACTACACCATCCCCAATTTGAAAGTAGCATTAGAACAAAAAGTATTAATTATATGTATGAGTAACCCCCCCCCTGCGAAAAAAAGGATAAGATCCCCATTATGCTAGGTGATGTACAAACATAGTAAGAGAGTTGATGCCCTAAAGAGCTTACAGTCTAAATAGTTAAGACTGTCAAAGTGTAGAAGAGAGGAATTATTCGCATTTTACAGATGGGGATTTTCAAAAAGCATTACCAATCACCCACTGGGTGATAGATGCTTAGGTACTTTTGAAAATCCCAGTAGGCACCTAAATACACTTTTAAAAATCTGTGTCAGTGCTAGGAAATGAGCTGAGATCTCACGAGTCTCAAGTACTATCTTTGTCAAAGCCACACTTGTTCCTATAATTCTAAGCATGCATGGGTGTAGAGAACCGGGATCTTGGGGCTAACCCCCCTGCCCTCCCTCTCTCCAAATCTAGGGATTGCATTAATAAAGAGAAAACTGAGTTTGTAACAGTTATCTAGGCCCCAGTATGAGATTATGTACGGTCATAGTTGTGTGCATAGCTGTGGTTTCTGCGCACCCTCAAGGGCATATATGGGAATAATATTGGTAATGTTTGGCAGTTTGAGGAAAGTTCTACATACGGATACAACCCTCAAAAAGGAAGCTGCGGTGTGCAGAGAGATTTTTTGCAAAATATATGGCATAACAGCCATGAACCATTATTGTATATGAGAAGAGAGTCACATTTAAATGTTTCTCAATAGGCTAATGAGACGCAAACACAAACAAAGAGAATGTTCCCTTAGCTAGTGTTTTGGCCAGGAGCCCTCTAATGGTCCCACTAAGGACGGCTGAGTGGGATAGTTTGCTACGATGGCTTTGTTAGCCAGCAGAAGTGATCACTCTTGGGTGCTGAGGATTTGCTAGGTTTGATCCCCTAGGATGTGCTCGAGAAAGTCATTTTTGTATTAACCCCAGTGATGCATTCAATGAAAATTAAGTTTAAAAAAAAAAAAAGTAATTTGTGCTACTGTGCTGTCTGGGCAGATTGCTGAATAAAAAGCTAGAGTTGCATTAGTGCCCCTTATCTGTATTTGCAAGCTGTTCACAAATAGCTAGCTGAATGATAGAGGAGTTTCATAAATATTCACTACATTTGTATTGAAAAAGTCATAGTAGTTGCTAACCAAATTTATAGCGACTATTTTCTCTGAAAGCATCATTTTCAATAGCAAAAATAAATGTAGGAAAAGCTTTTGGGTAAAGGATACCAGACCTGGTGCCAAACTATCAGCTTTGTTCACAAACCAGCAAACACTCCAATATGCTGATATTCAAATTCTATTAAGTCATGCAAACATTTTAATAAAAACTCATTTTCTTGTTCCTATTTTGCACGCTTAAGCTAATTATGTCTAAAACAGAAAAAGTGCTATCAGTGAAATGCAAATGATAAACTATAAATCTGTCTTTCCTGCTCTCTCTCTCCAGAGGATCGGAAACTCATTGTTGCTGGCTAAAAGCTCAAACACATTACAATTTCTTTGGCTTGTTGGTGCTATTTGGCTTAGATTGAAATACATAGTTCAGGCAGGAAAGCAAGTTGCAGGGAACTTAGTCAAAGCAATACTTCTCCCATGTTTATTATGAAGCACCTTTAAATGCTATTACTCAGATCACTAGATCCGTCGCTTGAAGTACTTAGTAACATTCAAGTGTCCATGAGAGTGCTTTAGAATACATGTGGGAGATAAGAAGGGGTGCAGTTATAAACTAAACATTTTCCCAAAGAAAGTTACACAAAATTTGTCTGAATTTGGGTTTTCCTACAGACACAGAGCCATATCATCAGCTGGTGCAAATCAATGTAGCTCCATTGAGGTCAATAGTGCTATACCATATATACCCAGCTGAGGATCTGGCCTGTAATATCCAGGAAATATCCACAGGAGGATCCACAAAAGCTTTGAGTGATCCTGAGTCAGAGTTTTAAAAAACTTCAAACTTTTAAAAAACTTTTGAATACTTCCTTGTGCTCTGAAATGTATTCTGATACAGATTTTTGTTCTCTTCCCATTTTAGTGGGTCAAACCTTTAAACTGTTGTCTGACAGCTGGACATGTCTATGTAATGGGTGCGATATTCATCAGTATGTTCAGATGGGCACGCACTTCAGAGCTTGCATGTGTGCCTGTTCATTTATTGTGTGCATCTTCTAGACTAATACATACCCTTACCTCAACAGGCAGCTTTGCATATACAGAGATTTGTGTATTATGTTAATGCATAATCTCATGCATTTCCTAATAAAACAAGTTATTTTTTTATATATTTGCATGATACAAAGTAGGGTGAAAAATTAGAAAAAAAACTATGTTTGTAAAACCCGTGATATTTTCAGTAAGAACTGGTTTAAACTGAAAGCAAAGGGGCTTACTCATTCTGTAGGTATGACCTCCATTCCTTGTTCATAGATGTGTTTTAATACAGTCAAATGTAAAGTTACACATTCTGTTCAAATGGGCCCAGTTTACCAAGTGATCCAGATTGTTCCATATGACTGCCCTGTCCACCAGTCTGTCATTCCTAAGTGACATCAGCAGTGATTATACATTTACCTTTATGAAGTGGCATAGCTGAGCTTAACACTGTTTGAGTCAAATATGCAGTAAATTTAAATGTGAGGATTCTATATAATCCATCATTAAGTCCTTCTTGGGATTGCTAACATCCATCAGACAAAAGGTGCTTGTAATATTATTGGAAGACAAAAGTGTTGTCCTTAACATGCATAAATGGACTGATTAGGTCAGGCAGTCATCTCTTTGAAGTTTGCTTGTCTCATTTTATTGCGGGGGGGAGGGAGGGATGGTGTTCTTTTTTAAAATTGAGCTACTACAAAAATCCAGTGCATGCTCTCTTTTGCTGCTTTATGCTGTCTGCCAAACCAACAAATATAGCACACTAAAAAAAAAAAAAAAAAAAAAAATAGCAGCAGCAGTATGTGAAATATGAGTTTTCCCAAAATATCCCAGAGACAGGTGGTTAAATTCACCTTTGATGCAAAGGGCCAGCTCAAGGGCTTCTGCACCATTTACCACTATTCTTAGTGGCTGGGCAAGAAGCTAGACCATCATGCCTGCATACCCCAAAAGAACTGCAGAAAGGGCCTCAAGCTAAGCCTGCATAGCCAGTGGATTTACTTTTATGCAGATCCAGTGACCCCAAACATGGCATCCAAGTAGCAAAGAATGACAGATGCCAGTCTATGGGGTGACTTAGCAGATGCAAGGGGTATAGCAGTCCCCCAGCCTTGGACTGGATTTGGATGTGGAGAGAGTCAATTTACAGCCTGGCTGGCCATTGTTTCAGAGAGAGACTGAGACAGAGATCTATTCCTATAGCACAAAAAGTGCTACAACTAAATATAAATTAAGACAGCATTTTCAAGGGTAAACTTGGCAAATGGGCAATCCAAATTAGATATAGAAGAATTTTAAGCAGGTATATTTAAAGCTAGAGCTTAAATTTACTGTATGGAAACATTAATAAATCAACTGGAGTAAGCACTGAGTAAGTTCTTTAGGATTAGTTTCAATAATTATCTTACAGTTGTATAATGCCGTCCATCCAGAAAGCACTTTGCTGACACTACATTTTGGGCCAGATCCTCAGCTAGTGTAGATCCACTGAAGTCATTGATTTACACTGACTGAAGAGCTGGTCAATTATCACCAACTCCTCAGTTAAAGCTATTTGGTACCAGATGTTACACAGTGTGAAATACAAATCTGGCTCTAGATTCACGTCGCCTGCCCTGATTCTGCTTCCTGTCTGAATTCAGGGATGTTCAGCTGTCGGGTTTAGCTCAAGAGTGCTCTCCTATGAAAAACGTACAAGGTCTTGATCATACCACTGATGGTTGGCTTAATATCTTTTAATGTCAAAATTGAGAAGAGAGTCTAGAGACACCAAAAAAGCCCTCTCTGAAGGAGAAAATAAAGCTGTGGGGTGAAAGAAGAGTCATCTACTATTCCAACAATGCTACCAGTAGCTACCATAAAGGGGGAGGCTTAAAGTTTTGGTCAATGTGTTTGAGAGTAATTTGTGCTTCTTCCTGTTCTAGAAGATCTATTCTAGGTTTCCCTGAGTAGCTTGATTGTTAGATCAGCAACTCCTTTTCTCTATTTTTTAGTGCTTATCTACATGGGGAGTTATTATGGAATGGCTATTCCTAATTAATTCCAAAGTAGATTGAGATAATTCAGATTCAAACATTTATTCTGAAATAAGTGCATCCACACACAGTTACTTAAGATGTAAATAGAATAGATATTCCTATCTTAATCCAAATTAATCTCTCAGAGTAAACAAGCACTTAGACTGGGCTGCTTAGTGCACTTGAACAAATTATGGTCTGAAATATGTAGAAAGGTGGCTCAGTGGAATAAAGTGACTGTGATGGGTTGGATCACAGAAAACCCCCTTGGGACTGCCACCTGATGTGCCTAGATTACCTCGGAGCCGGTTTTCCCTGCCAGCTTGGAACTTCAGTGCCCTGCCTGGCTGTACCAGACATGCTAGCCTGCTACAAACATGGACCCAGGTCTGAACCACATCCCCCAAAAGCTGCAGGCTTAACTAAAAGAAGCTTGTGAAGTGTTCGTGTCTCCAGCACTCAGACACCCCGCTCCCAATGGGGTCCAAACCCCAATAAATCAGTTTTACTCTGTATAAAGCTTATACAGGGTAAACTCATAAATTGTTCACCCTCTATAACACTGATAGAGAGATACGCACAGCTGTTCCCTGCAAGTATTTAATACATACTCTGGGTTAATTAATAAGTAAAAAGTTATTTCATTAAATCCAAAAAGTAGGAGTTAAGTGGTTCCAAGTAATAAGTTAATTACCAAACAAAAACAAAACATGCAAGCCTAAGCCTAATACAGTAAGAAAACTGAATACAGATACAAATCTCACCCTCAGAGATGTTTCAATAGGCTTTTTTCACAGACTGGATGCCTTCCTAGTCTGGGCCCAATCCTTCTCCCCAGTACAGTCCTTGTTCCAGCTCAGATGGTAGCTAGGAGATTTCTCATGACTGCAGCCCCCTTTGTTTTGTTCCACCCCCTTATATATCTTTTGCACAAAGCGGGAATCCTTTGTTCTCTCTGGGTTCCCACCCATCCTTCTAAATAGAAAAGCACCAGGTTAAAGATGGATTCCAGTTCAGGTGACATGATCACATGTCACTGTAAGACTTCATTACCCACTTGCCAGCACACATGTATACAGGAAGACATACAAGTAAACAGAGCCATCAGCAGTCAATTGTCATAGTTGATGGAAGCCATCAAGATTCCAAACCACCATTAATGGCCCACACTTTGTAGAATTACAATAGGACCTCAGAGTTATATTTCATATTTCTAGTTTCAGATACAAGAATGATACATTTATACAAATAGGATGACCACACTCAGTAGATTATAAGCTTTGTAATGATACCTTAAAGAGACCTTTTGCATGAAGCAGATTCCAGTTACTTTATATGATTTTATGAAAATATGTTGAGTGTGAATATAGAGTGCCATATCACAGTGACAATGACATGTGACCTAGGTGTATTCAAAAAAGGCATGTGGGAGGTAAAAGGCTCATGAAAAATCCAGGTGGCAGTTGAGAGAAGTCTCAATGGAAATGTAAAAGGGAAATCCTGATCAGAGGGAAGATGGTATGCTATGCAGGGTGTAATGGAGAGCTAACTGCTCCCACTCATTCTTTATTATTATTTACTACTTGTGTTACAGTAGTACCTAATCTAGAGCCCCATTGTGCTCGATGCTGTACAAAAGTCTCTGCCCTGAAACACTTGCAATCCATGTATAAGACTATAGGCAAGAGGGAGATCCAAGAGATCAGTGAAGCACAAGGAAAGAAAATATTGGTTATTAGTAGTATGCAAGGTGTGACACTGTAGAAGAAGAAAGATGACCATGTTTATATTAATGTATTACCACTGACGTACAAATGTTGTTTTGGTGAAGTGTGTATTGTTGTATATGAAGTTATGAAACTTTGCTATGTTTGAGATACACAAACATGTTTGTGTTCCTAGGCAACACCCACAAGACCTGTTTACATCAGAACCAGCCAGCCATGAGTCTATGCATCATGAAGCAGAATCAACTCTTCCAGTGGGCCCCTCCCAAAGACGCCTCATAGAGCGTTTGGACAATGGAGGCTCACTGACTCAGCAGGGCACATAGAACATGTGATCCAAGACTACATGTTTGACCCAGTAACTTTCCATGCACATGGGCAGAGGGTATAAATAGAGTCTGACATCACCTTCTTGCCTCTTTCTTCTCCACAGCTCTGGACTGTGTTTTCTAACCAAGGAAGTTTTGAACATTGAATGGAGGACTCCAAATCTTTTGGGCAAGCGAGCAGATTTAGCATCACTGCTATTTTCCTGATCTACAGACTCTGAAATCAACTGTAATGCGTTGGATTCAATTTTAAGCTTCTAACAACTTATATATAATTAATAAACCTTTAGTTCACTAAAGGATTGGTTGCATCCTGAAGTACATATTGACCTGAGGTGAGCATCTGGTTCTTTGGAACTGGAAATATGTGATTGTGGTTTTAATAATTTATCACAGAAGTCTGGTTTGTGTGGGGGGCGTTTGAGGGGCTGGAAGGCCTAAAGGGGACTGTCTGTGGCTTCATAATCAGGGCTTTGGAGGGGAGCACGGAGGACGGAGCTGGAGCGTGGAGCAGCTCCGGAGCAGTGGAGCTGCAGGTTTTTGCCTGGAGCTGGAGCGGAGCCGAAGCACAGCTCCAAAGTCCTGTTCATAATAACTAGCATACTATTTTGGAAGCACACTTCTGTTACTGGCTTGGTATTTGATCAGAAGACTTCACCAGTCTGGGGTGCATGCCCTGTATTCTAGCAGTTTGACCTGAGACTGGCATTCTTATCGGCATCCCATATCAGGCAGCTTGACATAGAGGCCAAAGCCTAAGTGGTGCGCATACAACTCCTACTGAAGCAAAACAGGCCAGATCTTGATATTTAAGTAGTTTTGCCTGAGAAAGGAATGAGAAAAATCAGAGTCTGGACCTTAGGATTTGACCCAGTTAGAAACAAGGATGCTCAGGAAGCACGTGGCAATTCGTAAGATTGGGCCCCAAATCTGCATCATGGCAGCACTGATTTCCAAATGACAAATGTCTCAAGATCATTCCAACTCCCAAAGGAGGGTGGCAGTGAAGTGGCAAAGAATAAGCTGGCAGCACAACAGTGTAGTATTGTGATTGAGAACTAAAAGTCAGAGGCTATAAGAAATTGTGATATTACTCTTGTAACCTTAGTTGCATGACCAGCTTTAATATGCCCAAAATTGGGAGGAATAAAGCTTTTTAAAAAGTGTTATATAGATTTCTACTTAAATTTCATATCTGAATCATTAATAGCCTCCTGCCACTACATTTCTGAATTTCACAATCTGTTCTGTACCACATCATGAGATTGCCAGCCTTTTAGAGGCAAGAACTGGCTATTTGTTTGACACAGCTGTTGTATTGTCTATCCATGGTATTCTATAAAGAACAGCCACAATTAACATCATGGATGTGGAACTGGAAGGTAAAACAAATTGTCAAGACTAAATTCAAGTGCTGCAAACAAACAACAACTGATTCCAAAAGTTGAACCACAAGCCAAGCTGAGATCTGTTAGAGCATTGCTTCAGGATAAATTAGACTAGAATCCTTCACATGTGGGGGAATATGAAAGATTATTTTGAGAACCATTTTTTCCTTAGTGATCTGTTACCATTGATTGCAACTATTCTAATACACTAGACCTTGAAAATTCCCAGTGTGAAGTTAAATTCAGTTTATGATTGACAAATTTCTGAGAGGTCATATTTCTAATCCCCTTAACTGAAATTCTATCATAACTAATACCTCGAAGAATATTTTACCATACAGCACTTATCTGGTCAATCATGGATCACCAGGGACCCTAGAAATCCATTTGTCATAGAAAGACATGGAATGTGTGTTTTTATAGATAATCCTTAGTTTGTATATTTTGTGAAAATAAAATCATACAGTAGAGCCTCATTTAGCCAAACCTCCATTTTCCAGCTCTCATATTAACTAAACTGGGGCTTCAACTGTCAGCTGATCCAGTCTGGCCCAGTCCACTATATATCAATAAAACATACATACTGTGACGGGGCAAGACCAGATGGCTATGGAAAAGTAGTGGGAGATAGATATATTAGCTCCAGGCTAAACAAATCCCTGGTACCAGGATAAGTGAAATGGCAGCTGCTCCAGGTCAATTAAGAACTTTCTAGAAGGCATGGAGAAGGCCAGGTTGATTGGGACACCTGAAGTCAATCAGGGGCTGGCTGAAACTAGTTAAAAGCCTCCTAGTTAGTCAGGTAGGTGTGCATGTCAGGAGCTGTGGGAGGAAGTTGTGTTGTTGGAGAGGCTGAGTAGTACACACCACATCAGGCACAAGGAAGGAAGCCAGCCGTGAGGTAAGGGTGAAGTGGAGCTTGAGGAAGTGAGGGCTGCTGTGGGGGAAGCAGCCCAGATAATTGTGCATGTTATGTTTCTAAAAGGTTAGCTACCATAGCTGATGCTATTAGGGTCCCTGGGCTGGAGCCTGGAGTAGAGGGTGGGCCTGGGCTCCCCCCCTCACCTTTGCCCCCTGATCAATCACTGAGACTGGGAGACAACAGGGACTATGCAAGGAAGGATAACTTCTCCTCACCTCCCTCACTGGCTTATGATGAAAATGGCTCAGTAGACTATGACCCTTGTCCCTAGAGAGAGAAGGGTTACGTGGAGGGTCACAGTGAGCCTCTGAGGCTAGTGAAATCTGCCAGGAAATGCAGGACCCACGGAGGCAAGGACAGAGCTTTGTCACAATACATCTATCACACACACACACACTTTGTGACTAGGGAAACCTAAAGTTCATTTCATTTTAATAATTGAAAAAACAGGATTTTTTTATTGGAGAATATTTTTTTTTTTTTAAAAATCTCACAGAAAACTAGGATCCCTGCTGATCACTACAAGCAGCACCACTGGAAGGATGGTCTTGTAGTTAGTACTTGGGCTGGGAATCAAGAGGTTTGAGTTCTACAGGCTTCCTTTCTCACCCTGGCTAGTCACTTAAAGTGACTGTCTATCTGAAAGGGTTCTATTCTAGTTAGAAGAGACAGCTATGAATATTATAACTAAGAGTAGAGAAATATTTTCCCTACTTCCAGTTTGTTCAGCCTGTATTTTTGAGAGCTTTGTGTGTATGGCTGATGATTACAGCAGGAAAAAGAAAAGGAGTACTTGTGGCACCTTAGAGACTAACCAATTTATTTGAGCATAAGCTTTCGTGAGCTACAGCTCACTATGCTCAAATAAATTGGTTAGTCTCTATGGTGCCACAAGTACTCCTTTTCTTTTTGTGGATACAGACTAACACGGCTGCTACTCTGAAACCTGTCATTACAGCAGGAAAGTTAACTGTGAAACAAACCTTCCCCAATTTTCTACCTTCAAAATCACCATTAACAGGGCACCATAAGAACATGGCAGTGCAAACCTCTCTAACTGTTCTCTTGCTATCTAGAAGACATGGAGCCTACTTTTCCATTACAGAATGCTCCCTTGCATTCTGCCAGCATGTTTTAGACACAAAGCAACCCTAGATAGCCATAAAAGGGTCAATTCAATGCAAGGGGGAATCACCCCATTGTGATGAGTGAGCACAGTGGCTCTCACCCCATCACACACCCCAGCCTGCAACTGGCATAAGGTTTCCTGATCCTCTGATTCCTGACTGTTTTATTGGCCTCGGAAGGCCATTGGCAGTTGTGCAATTTAGAGCAGATGTGAACTATGTCTAGTACTAGTTTGACATCCAACTAGCCCAGTATTAACTAACAGGCTGCGTGTCCTCCCTCAGTTGTGCCCTGTAGTCCTTAACCACAACAGAGGATTGGAACCATGTCTTCTACAACTGTCAGTCCAGCATTGTAATCCTTTGCATTGCTATAGAACTATCACTACTTTACAAACAGCAGCAAATTAAGCTTCACAACACCCTGTGAGTAGGATTATCTCCATTTAGAAATTGGAAAAATGGAGGTTCAGAGGGATCACCCAAGAGAATATAAAGTCTGCTGCATTGCTAGGGACAAAAACCCCACCTCACAGCTGCTGATTTCCACCTCCCTGCTTTAGGCACAAAGCCATTCTCTGTGTTAAACTACTTGAACGCAATGAAAGATCTAAACGTTTTATAAAAGTACAAAGAATATATTAATGCTTTTAATCAGATATACCTAAATTGTATAGGAGACTCCCTCTACAGATAGAGGTTTTACCTTGAATTGTCTTAATGAACCATTTTGTCTTATCATGCAAACAGGCATGTGTATCAGGAAAAAAAACCCAAAGGAATGTGTACAGGGTCTTAACTATTCTGGTAATCAAAAGACTGCTCCTTCTTATAATATTTTGAATTTACACAGCAAAAAGGCTTTCCAATAAATTTGAAAAAAAGTGTTACCAGGCAGAATTAGGCAGCCTCTGCTCACAGCCCCATGCTTCCACAAGGGACTGTCTTCTCTTCCCATGTTATTACTACAACTAGAATGTCTCCCAAAGAAATCCAGCATAAAAAGATGCTTCGTTACCCTGCATGGCAATGAATGCAAAATTTCCCTTGGGTCCTTGGGAAGCCAAAAGGTTTATCTCTATATCAAAACAGAACTGGAATTTTGTGAAACCTGTTTAAAGAGAAGATCTTCTGCTTCAAGATCTTTTGTCTTCGCTAACATTTTTAGGAACAAAATATCTTTAAGAATGGTACAATTATAAAGATGTCCTGGAAACTGCTGACAGTTTTCTGTTGTGAAGCTTAATTTGCTGCTGTTTGTAAAGTAGTGATAGTTCTATAGCAATGCAAAGGATTACATGAATTGTTGTGATGGGTTCAGTCACAGAGACCCCCTTGGGATTGTCACCTGACGTGCTGGAATTACCTCTGAGCCCATTTTCCCTGCCAGCCTGGGACTCCACAACCCTTCCTTTTTGAGCCAGGCACGCTGCAACACAGATCCAGGTCTGGTCCATGCCCCCAAAGCTGCAGACTTTAACCCCAAAACTGCTCAACACATCACCTATCTCCAGCACCCAGCTCACTAATGGGCTCCAAACCCCAAATAAATCAGTTTTACTCCATATAAAGCTTATACAGAGTAAACTCCAGCTGTCCACCCTCTATCACAGAGAGATTCACATCTGTTTGCTCCCCCAGGTATTAATCACTTACTCTGGGTTCATTAATAAACAAGTGATTTTATTAAGTATAAAAATAGGATTTAAGTGGTTTCAAGTAATAACAGACAGAACAAAGTCAGTCACTAAGCAAAATAAAGCAAAAACATGCAAGAATCTGTTTACAGGTAAAATCTTACCTTCAGAGATGGTCTAATAACCTTCTTTCACAGACTAGACTCCTTCCTAGTCTGGCCCAATCCTTTCCACTTGTACAGTTCTTGTTAAATCCAGCTTAGGTGGTAACTTGGATTTCTCATGACTGGCAGCCCCCTTTGTCCCACTCCACCCCCTTTTATAGCTTTGGCACAAGGCAGGAATCCTTTGTCTCTCTGGTTCCCCACACCTCCTTCTAAATAGAAAAGGATCAGGTTTAAGATGGATTCCAGTATCATCTGACATGGTCCAATGTCACTGTAAGACCTCATTCTTCGTTACCCATATCGTGTACACAGGAAGGCTTGCCAGTAGATAAATCCATTCACAACCAATTGTCCTAGTCAATGGAAGCTATCAAGATCCTAAGCCACCATTAACGGCCCACACTTTGCATAATTACAATAGGACCTCAGAATAATACTTCATATTTCTAGTTTCAGATACAAGAATTATACATTCATACAAATAGGATGAATATATTCAGTAGGTTATAACCTTTGTAATGATCTCTTACAAAAGACCTTTTGCATAAAGCATATTCCAGTTACATCATATTCACATTCATAAAGCATATGGAGTGCATCATCACAGTTGTCTTCAGGTATTATTGATCTGAGACAAATATTGTTTCATGAACAAAAATTACATGTTTAATACAAAGGCTACAATGATCTTTCATTTACAACTGATGAATCCACTATTATGTATTACTACTTGCAATGTTCATTCACAAGTGCCTTTGTTACAAGGGAAAAATAGCTTGTTTTCCCAGGAGTGAAAGGTCAAATCTTTGGTGTCGTAAAGTTATTTTTAATCAGTTCAAACCAGTTACACTCACAAGGATGGAAAAATTATCTATATAAAAAGAAAGCAGCAAATTCACATGGCTATGTAGCAGCCTTGGAAGATGACCCATGTTGAAGGGTCACTTTTAGGTCTTCTTCCAATTTGACTCTTGCTGAAGGGAGGATTTAGGCTTCTTAATTCCCTCAACGTAGCCTCCAGTCTTACTGGTCATCCTCATATGCTACTTCCTCAGCTCTAAGAAACTTCTGTACAAGTGAATCCTTTTTGGCCCATTGGACATGGCCTCATCATTGCAGTCATCTTCCTCTCAACCAGTCCAAAACTGCAACTTGCCATGATCAGAGTATTTTGTTGTTTTTGAGGAAAATCAGACTATTGGACATTAAGAATACATCATAAATTTTGAAACAGAAAATGGTTGTTTCTTCTCCTGAGCTGTTTTCAACAGCCATTACTCTGTTTACAATAGCAGAGTCACCATCATTACTGTATTGAACACTCCTATCTTATCACAGACATCCCACAACCCGAACACAGGCCTTTGAAAAAACTGAAATGCCATTGACGCAAGGCCAGTTACACATGTAGCTTTTGGTTATAGAATCTTCTGCTGTCAACCAGCTACCAGATAGATAAAACTATTCACCCATTCAATGTCACTGCCATCTACATGCAGCATCAATAGGTCATTCATTTCCATTTCATAGGAGGCATGTAAAGCTTTGCTCTTATCAATCATCTTGAGTCCCAGATTGCTGTTTTTGCAGCTCTTCCAGCATTAGCTGTAGTTGGTCAGTAGTCTCTCCAAGTTAGGCATCTGCATACTCGAGATCCCCTAAAGATGAATCTTTAAATTTCACATCTCCTACTTTGGCCTCAATCAGTTTTGTCATCAGATAGAACTAACAGAACATTAAACATAGGTGAGAGAATGCACCCCTGGCATACTCCCAATTCTCTAGAAAACCAGTGGGCAATACAACCCTTGACCTTCACACAGTTGAATGTGCTAAGGTATAATTCCTGTACTAGGGACAGTAAGTTCTCAGGCACCCCATACTGGCAAAGCAGTATCCATGGTACTAATCAATGCACTGAAACAACAGCGGCTGCAAAGTCTATAAATGCAATGTCAACTTCCTTTTATCACTCTACATTATTTTTCAATAATGTTCCATGGAGCTTATATGGAAGGGATTGTAAATTGACCTGGGTGGAACACACACTGGTTGTGTCTCATTTTTGGGTTGAGGCAATATTTCAGTCTGTTCAGTTGTATGACCGTAAACCTCTTCTGTGTAACCAGCAGTGTTATTCCTCTAAATTTGAGCAAGCCAATCGCTCTCCTTTCTTGAGAGAAAAAAAAACAAAACAAAAAACCAAGATACAGCCTCTTTACAATTTTCTGGAATGTGACCAGTTTCCTAAACTTTTAAGGCAACCCGACAAAGCAAGTCAAACTAAATCCAGACCTCTGCTCTTTAGCAATTCTGAAGACTACTTTGAGATCAGGTGATTTACCATTTCTTAAAATGTTTAACTACAATCACGACTTCCTATAATGTCACCAGCCTGTTTTCTGATGGGTCCATTTTTGGATTAAGTTGTTCATAAACGCAATAGACTTCAAAATAAGAGTAAAAAGCCCCACATTTTATATTCTTCTAAAATCTTAACATTTCCCTATAGTTTCACATTATTGCATCTTTTGGAACTGCCCCAAACTTGACCTCCTTTTGGGGAAGAATACTCAATAGTAGATAGCTCATAATTTGTATTGGTTTCATACCTCCTCTTTGTTAGAACCTTAAACACATACCAGGTATCATGGCTACAGGGCTGTGCTTTAGACTTTTTAGTTCCTTGAATGCACCTCCTAGGTATCTCATGCTGGGTAGAACCACATGGTCCAACCACTCAGACTGATTCTCCGGGCTTCCCAACTGTGTTAACACAGGTCCAACTCTGGTTTACTACCTGTAGGCGTTTCCCTACAGGAGCCTATGACAACCTAGGTTTTCAGAGATGCAGAAAGAGGCAACTCCAAAACAAAAGCTATCTATTCATTCCTCAAAAGGTACAAAGCAAGTAAAGCCAAGGATAAAAATAATAAAGGCCTACACACACACACACGGGAATAGCTGTAGGTTCCCCTCAGCACAGCTAAATGCCATCTCCAGCAGGGAGAAACAGACTGCTCTTGCTGCAATCTCTCCCTCTCCCTTTCTTTGTGTGCTTGCCAGCAAGTCAGCTGTTCACGGACATGCCCTGGGCAGCCTCACCCAGCTTCCCAAATCTCCTCCCATTCTGAGCATCTTTAAGGTTTAGAATCCCTTTGATCTCCCTTGATCCCAGTCTTGAGAAGAGCCAAGACCAACCAGATGGGATATCCTCCAATAATCAACTTTTCCCATTGTTTCCTTTAGGCCTTTTAGTTATGCCATTGTTTGGTTTTCCTGTTGGTTTCTTCCTTAACAGCCCCTTTTTTTTTTTTTTTTTTAAATTTAACTCCTGGTTAATATGAAACAGGTAACCTGAGGGGCATACGCTCTTTATAATAGACTACACAACTCCCTCATTCTTCGCACCAGGCTATTACTGTTTGTTTATGTGCCTTAAGTGTGGGGGGTACTTCACAGGCAAATAAAAACAAGGTATTTGTCCTGAGGTTCTTTTCCTCTAAGTTGAGGACAAGAACTGACTTCATGTTCTAAATGATGACCAATGTGGCCCAAGAATGTATTACATTTAATTGGTGGTTCCCCTACAGCCTCCCTCTGCTTCTCACTGGCTCCAGAAAGTCAATACAATTCAGTGAGTAGAACTTCTGACTTGCCTTTTACCAATGTGTCAGGGAGTGGTTACTGTTTTGCCGATATGGGATTAGATAAAAGCCAAAAAGTGGGTGTGGGGGGGTGTCTGTTCTTCAAGTTCCAGTATGCTGGGGAAATCCTGAGATCTCCAGAGGAAATACCATGACAGAAACTACCATGCTGGATCAGAACAGGTGATAGTCCAGTATCCTATATCTCCAAGGAAGGTGCAAGAAATCCTGCAATGTACAGTTATGGGATAATCTGCCACCAAGAAAGTTTTCCTCAGTAGTTAGAAGTCGGCTGATTTAAGCAGTAACTTATTTTCAAACTCACTCATTTGATGGAGAGGCGTTTAGGTTCCTATAGTATTCCTGAACCTTTAATATTGCTTCACAGTTCAGAAGGGATTAACAACTAGAAACTATACTTCCCATCAGGCTATTGAAAGAGTTCCAATTATATGAGTGTGCACATACCTGCACAGATAAGGACGCATTTTGCATACACAAATTCAAGTTTTCTAACTGTTTTGTATGGGGGTACATCCTGAAATATTGTGGTTACATTTTTACAGGGCCCTTTGACAATATGATCCTATTGCATTTGGTCTATCAGTAATAGAGTTCAGTCTGGTAGATTCTCTACCCTGCACTCTGATATATTGACTTAGGTTTTTGGCTTTCCTCGGATACACAGCAAATGAAAAACCACTTGCGTATGTCCATGTTTTCTACTTTGAATTTCAGTGTAGAAGACAAGTTTAAATAAAATCATGACTGCCTACGTATAAACATGTTTCTCATTGCCTCGTGACAGGAAGCATAAATGAGGTAATGCAGCAAGTTCAGAGATGAAAGACTATACACAGTCGAGCTGCATGCATTATGGCAGGTCAGTAGAATGCTGAACAGAAACATGAAAGGTTTTGTTTTTAGCTTGCTTTGTGAAGCTGAGAAGAATATAAAAAAATCTACTAAATTAGCATGTAAGAAATTAGGATTAAAAAGGTCTTCCAACTGCCTGAGATATATTGAATGTTATTTCACAGTGATATCAGGAACTTAGAGGATTTGGATTTACTATTGCAAAGGAAACATCAGTTCTTCAGTGACACAGCTAGCTTTTTGAAAGTCTTTTAATATCCATTAGAATTATGGAGGAAGATGGATCAGTTCAGCACTTTCACCATCTGCTAAATAAACCCCACGTTGATTCTTATCTTTGTCAAAATCTGTGTAAAGTGCCTTGTGTGTTCCATGTATCTGAAGTGACCAGCTTTCACTTAAGGCAAAAGATTTTATGTGGACCGTATCTGAGCAGAAGTCATGTTTAAGTAGTCAAAGACCAAGAGAATGTACCTGGAATGATGGAGCAAGTTCACCACTCTTTATTGCATAGACTACTAAAAGCTTGTTCCAACTCCTCCTTTTGCAGTTAAATAGCACAAAACCAAAATCATTTGTCTATAAATCATCTCTTTCATGAAACGCAATATTCAGGCAGTTGTTCCAAGAAGTCCAGACTGTGTGCTCTTTTTATACATCTTCTCACTATTTTGCATTCCTATGAATTATGCTTAGCAGGATTTGACCAGACACTGAATGGATCCCACATGTCTTTTTTTTTTGTATTTTATAAACAGTTTTGACACATTTATGCCAGCCATATATTACCAGAGGACCCTTTAGATAAATACGGAGTGGTGTTTGTAGAGAGAGAAGACTATTCTTCTATTATAGTACAGGCAATGTACATTGGGAATATCTATTAATCCTAACAGGTGTTAACTCATTTAATGAGCAGAGAATAGCTCCCAGCATCTTTTATATCACTGTAAGTCCATACTGAAAATTACTAGGAATCCAATCAAAAACTCTGAAAAGCAGTGATGGGTGAACCTCAAAAAGGTTTAAAGTTCTGTTCAGCTAAAGAAGTTAAATTGCTGCTTATCCAAAAGCAGAACTTCTAAAATCTGTACTCTCTGGCGGAAAATCTCACAAGAACAATTTTTGTCACAAGATGGGTCTCTCCCTACTTCCAGGTGGGCTAGAAATACTGTGACAGCCTGTCTCACTGTATCTTGGCATTTCTAGTCCAAGTTGTATGAAAGTAAAGTCTGCCAATTAGAGGATGTTTGTAGATCTAGAACAACATGAACAAATAGTTGTCCCCTCTCCCCCACAGAATCTTGCTGCAAGTTCCTCCCAAAGAGCATGTTTCATCAGCAAACTAAACTGGATTACTGAGAACTTCCTATGCAGAATGTGATTAGGAATGACCAGAACAAAGTTTCAACATTTGTTTTTGTTCCCCATTGGAACAAACAACATACTGGTCAAAGTTTTTCATGAAAAACATGGGGCCATTACCTGGGATTTAGAGGACCCAGGTTTGAGTAGCTGCTCTGCCTAATTTGGAGGTAAGCACTTCTCTCCATCTACCTATTGTAGACCTGGGAAGCCTTCCTGACAGAAGTTTGAATGGAATTGAAACATTTATGGTTAGGAGCACTTGTGGCACCTTAGAGACTAACAAATTTATTTGAGCATAAGATTTCATGAGCTACAGCTCACTTCATCGGATGTATGCTCACGAAAGCTTATGCTCAAATAAATTTGTTAGTCTCTAAGGTGCCACAAGTACTACTTTTTCTTTTTGTGAATACAGACTAACATGGCTGCTACTCTGAAACCTGTCATTTATGGTTAGGTAAATCAACTTTTCCTATCCAAAAAATATTTGTTCAAAAATTCACAACCAGCTCTACAGGGAATGTTCAGAAACAAATGCAAGACTAGGTCATTTCTGTTGCAAGAAAAGCATTCTAAGCTCTGATCCTGCAAGGACTGACCACTCAATTCTCATTTATTGTAATGAGAGCTGTGTGTGGTAAACACATGACAGAATCAGTCCCCAACTTTAATGAAATGCTTATTTCTTCCGCAACACACCTGCTTGGCTCTGAACTGTGGCATGCTTGGCTTTGAACTGTGGCAGGAGCTATATGTTTTATGGCTCAGACAATGGAAAAATTGGAACTCCCCTTTGAAAATCAAGCAAGTTAAGTAACAGAGGTGAGGTAATGGGTCTCTGCTGTGCAGTTATTTGGATTTCTTGCATTCCCCAAAACAATCGCCCACTAGTTATGTTTTAACTAGTGTGATGCCAGAATTACTCCATTTATATAGCACCATTGGTGTGCATGGCATTTTACAAGCAGATACAGAGGCTCCTCACAAAGTATACAATTCAAACCTATCATGTTGTTGCTATTACGTATGTGTTAAGCCCCAACAATATGCTTATCAATATTAAACTCACAAGTTTATCTTCTAAAACTTGAACTCTGATTTGGTTTCAGAATCTGTTAGAATGCATGTGGTTCCCAGGGTACATAGTCAATTCCTGGCACAGTCAACAGTGCCAGCTGTGTGCCATGCTCCCTGCTGTTCACAGCTGCACTACTGCGTACAAGTCCTTGTTCCCATGTCTTCACTACGAGCCAGATCGGCGGGCAGCAATTGATCCAGCGGGGATCGATTTATCGCATCTAGTCTACACGCAATAAATCGATCGCTGAGCGCTCTCCCGTCGACTCCTGTACTCCAGCACCACGAGAGGCGCAGGCGGAGTCGATAGGGGAGTGGCAGCAGTTGACTCACTGTGGTGAAGACACCACGGTAAGTTGATCTAAGTACGTCGACTTCGGCTATGTTATTCACGTAGCTGAAATTGCTTAATTTAGATCAATCCCCATTCCCCCCCACCCCCCAGTGTAGACCAGGGCCAAGGATCCATTCTTAAGCCACAATCCTGAACACACACATGAAATTAAGTCTACATACCTGATTAGTCCCATTGTTGACAATGGGACTACTCACGTCAAAAGTTAAGCACGTGTATAAGTGTTTGCAAGATTGGGATCTTCATTGTCCCCTTGAGGGGAGGAGTCTAGTTTCTCCTACCTCATTAAGTTCACTTTATCTGAATTCCAACAATATTTCTAACAGTGGTGGGTTTAATTAGGCAGACGCAAACACTAGGAAATAGACCAATAAAATCATGGCTATTTACATGATTGACCCATGTGGTTAAGTCACAGCTGAAGATGACTAGAGTGACTGATTTTTAAAACAACTTTTGATTGCAGTCATGAATATTAATTAGAATTAGGGAAGAACACACCATGGAGCCAGTTGCTAGCCACAACTTTGGGAAAATGTAGATATGGATTCTGTGGCTGATGTTTTGCTCTAACAAATTGTGTCCAAACACCGAAGCTGGACATCCATGAACTTTGGGAACATTTAGATCTGAACTCAACCCTTACAGTTCACACATCCTGCTCTAAGTCTTACAGTATTTTAAAATTTTCATAAGATCCCTTGCTGTTCAGCAGCTGCTATAGCCACTGGAATGAAGTCTTGTAGTTTAGGCAAGAGCCTCACCATTTCAGATTATTTGAAGTTTCATCTACATTTCTGTGTGGGAAGAAATTAATTTGAGATTGCAGTCCAAGCCATATGCAATATGAATACACATTCACAGATACCACTTCAGGAAATGTCTCATTAAGGTTCGCCTCTCTAATGCAGAATTGGATAGTTTCAGAAAAAACCATGTATAATGCCTGCCCTTTGACTGACTGTCAAAAAGGTGGTCATTTAGTTTTGAAACCTGCCAATATTTTGACATCTCTGGAACAGACAAGCTGCCAGATTTCCTTTGGGGAGGAGAGAGACAGAGAACTTTGCATCAGCAGGATGAGAGAGATTGATATGGGAACCAGATCCTGCAATACTTATTCCAGCCTTACACAAGCAGACCTCTCACTGACTAAGGATTCTAGGATTTGCCTCACTGACTTCAGTTGTAGTTTAGATGGAGAAGGATTCCAGGATTTTGCACACAAATTAAACTGTTCTGAATATTTTACAAGATTTCCTTTTCAAAGAGCCATAAGATTTGCATAAGCATAAAATTCATAGTAAATAGTAAATACCTCACCAATAATTCTCAAGGCACAGAACTGTTTAAACATATCAATGATCACTGCAAATGCATGTTTAGTTCAAGGATAGCACATTTAACCATAGGATATGAAGAACTGCATGAAATCTATGTGCTCTAGTATATTGTGAATGGTAACTGGAACTGGTCACTAACATGGGTAGTTTGTTTTAAGGGTTCACATATTTCATTATTAAGGACTCACTGGCTGTTCACTATGAATGGATTTGATGGGATCAATGTCGAAAACTTAAGGTAGATGAACTGCCATTAGTTTCCATTCAGAAGTTAGTAGAAATTGTGGGCTAGATCCTTAGTTGTACAGACTTACAGCAGCAGGTCTGTTCCCAGATCTCCCTGGCAGCCTTGGGGATCTGTGGAACCCACTCTTCATTGCCAGCCTAACCCCTCTTAAAGAGGCTTCTGAAAGCCCTAGGTCTTTTTTTTTTTTGGGGGGGGGGGGTGTACTACAGAGGCTCCTAAGGCTAGAGCTACAGAGGGATTTAGGTGCTTAATGGCCACTTTAGGCATCTAACTTGAAAATTTAGATCCTCAAAACTTCCACTCAGCTGTAAATTCCTTAGGCGCCTAAGGCTACATCTACACTATGAGTAGAGGTGGAATTCCCAGCTCACATACACCTACTCAACTAGCTCTTAACCTAGTGCACTAAAAATAGTAGTGTAGCCATGGTAGCATGGGCAGTGGTGACACAGGCCAGCTGCCCCAAGTACAAGCCCTACTGAACCCCATGGATACATAGTCAGGGCAGCTAACTCGTGCCACTGCTCATGCTGCTGCAGCTACACTACTATTTTTAAGCATGCTAACTCAGATGAAAGCTAGCATAGATTAAGTCTACAAGACAAGCGTCCACCCTTGGAATCTAAAAGAAGTCTGCCAGTGTGTGACCCTTTCTTGGGGCATCCAGAATGAGTCAGTTACCCTTCTGCCTTAAGGAGAGGAATTTGGTGGTGCTACACTGTGTAACAGTTCCCTAACATGCTACTCTGATAGCTAGCCAAACTTCTTAGCACACTGCCATTCCTAACCTTATCTTGAAAGTTAACCCCTGATGTTCTTCAGTTTCCCAGCTGTCCAGAAGAGTCTCCCTGCAGCATCCAGCAAGTCACCAGATGCCCATAAAGTCAGCTGTCTCCAGAGAGACTGCACACCAGTTTGTTGTTAGTGAGGTGTGCATCCTCACCTGAGCCAGCAGTGAAGAATTTATAAATATTAAAAAAAGTCTGAGATTTTAGTGATACTAAGTAGAGATAACAGAAAAAAAGGTTACAAATGAAAGAAAAGAAAAAAAGCCAGTACACTTTCCAGTGACTACAACTTAACAGGATACAATCCTTGTCTAAGGCAGTTCTCACCTACAGCCACTTTAGTGTCACCAATCCCACATGGCTGGGGATCCACTATCAGGGGAATGCCAAGAGCTCTGCCCTCTGTTCCCTCAGTAATTGATAGCAGGAGGCCATTAGTCCCCAAAGGTCATCTTTGTCTCAAGAGTCAGGATGACCCCAGGAGGTTCCGATTGAGGTGTGGCCTCCAGTGTGCTGACGCCATGCTGTTTATGCATCATCCAGAGGGCTATTTACCTCAGATTCAGATAAACTGCCCACTGTCTCTGGCATCAGTTTACATTAGACACACTGGCAAATCAACGTTCTTTTGTCGAAGACACACTTGTTTGTCAATTCTGCCTCCCCCCCAAACAAACATGTTAGGAACATATTTCCAGCACAGAGACATAACTGACTGCATGATGTATGTACAGAAGGTATGTAAAATTAATGACCAGTGTCACCAGCTTTTATGTAAAAAGTCATACAACACTCTGCAGAGAAATACTAGGACAGCAATGTGTTAGGAATTACAGAAGTGGGCTCTCAGCCAGTTTCATTGTGGGGCTTTTAGGGTCATACAGTGGACATTAGACACTGGCCATATTCACTGCAGCAGGGACTTGAAGCAGACTCTCCCACATCCCAGAGAAGTGCCCTGAGAAAAGAAAATAACCATTGATTGAGTGTGTCGGCAAAGCCGAGGTACTGCCACTCACAGCAAAAACCCTCATTTATAATTGAAGACCTTGCTTTGACCTATAGCAGTGATTTTCCTCTCAAAAGAACTAATTTGCTTAGGTACATACTAGGGAAAATTCGGGGGGGGGGGGAGGGGAAGAAGATAAGCTATTATTCAGGGTACTTCTAGCTCTGCTCAAACTTAAGGTTGCCTAATGCTTCCCATAAGACTATTTTCAGTTGCCCTTAGCTTTTCTAAGCTTCCACTATTTGGGTTGAAGTTTCCTGTGCCAGGTGTGCATCTCATGCAGACTTTTTTGGGGGGGGATGGGGGGGGAGGAGGAGGAGGAGGAATAGTTTCAGCTAAAATGGTTCAGCTGTTTCACAGAATGAAAGCAGGGGAAATAAGTTGTTTTGCCCATATTGAAAATATTCTTACAACTGGTTTTGAGAGAAACTCTAGCATCTCCCGTGCTTTAGAGCAGAAACTTGAAATTCATCAGGGGGTGCATTTGGATGCCAGGAGCGTGCCTTTTCCTAGCCTCATGAAAATCTGCCCAAATTTGGCCAAGTTGTGAGCCTCTGAAAGAAAAACGTCAGTTCACTCCGACTTTAATTTGGGAGCGAAGTTCTAAGATTCTTCATAGAACATACTCCAACTTTTCACAGCAACTAGTCATAGTTACCAGATTCTCTCTATGCCATTCCCACGAAGTGACTGAGTATGCGCCAAACCAGGGATATGGGGTTTGAGCAGGACTCCCCCTTCAATTCATCCTCCTGGACAAGGCCTCTGTGGTGCCAGGCACAGGAATGGAGAACAGGGAGATTGCCCTTCTTGTGCTCTCAATACTCTTGTGGCATGGAAAAGGAACAGCCAGCCTGATAAAAGTGGGAAGGGTGGAGGGTGTGATGGTTGGAAGGGTTGAATGGGAGCAGAAGGCAATGGAAGCCTGGGTGAATTGGATGGGAGCACAAGCCAGGGCTACGCTAGGGACTGTGCTTGTCCCTACTTGCTCAGAGCTAGGTCTGAAGTCAGTCTACCCCCGAGTTTGCACAGGTTCAGATACTGCCACCTTACTCACAATTCCCTCTTGGTACTGGGGTCTACATTCCCTGCCCAATACCCCAAATCCTGCCACCTTCCTCAGCCTCTACATAGAGTAGAATCATACTGATTTTACACTTGTTTCTTCATGCTGAGAGCCAGATGGTTCACGTGATTGTGAACCCCAAGCATCTATACTCAGATCTATCCTACATCTTCATTAGTTGCCTGGGATCAAGAGTGTCTGATGAGGTGACAGGGGGAAGAAAGAGACACTATTTAGATTCCCTAGCCTTTTTTCAACCATGTAGTAGAGAGAGACCAAAGATGAGAAATCTGAGGACACTTGGTAAAACTTTAATCAAGTATTAAAGTTTAGCATTTGCACTGGTGCCTGAACTGTTAATTACATCTATATTTGTCAAGTGACCATTTAGATCCTGACCTAAATCAAATTGAGAACCGTGGAGCTACTGGCTGTTTATAAATGTTTTGCTGGATCAGTCCCTTAAAGTAGATCTGAAATAGGAAACCAGAGATTCCCCTCCAGCCCCAAGGCAACACAAATAAAGAGGACTTTTAAATTGGACTTTAACTATCAGAGAACCACTGGAATTGGGCAGGTGCCCTTACAGCTACTGTGGAAGCAGAGCATCCACATGGGTGGCCCAGACCTCTGGTGAACCTCCACGCATCTACTGGTTCTGGGCACTGAACATCTAGCTTTTACTACAGGGGTCAAACATTGTCTGTTCCTCAAAGAATCCTCTTCTATATATGTTATTCCCACACACTAGAGAATGAGCCACTGAATAGTGACTTCAGGATTTGGCCCATTGCTTTTGGATATGTACATGCGTAAATGGCTTTTATATCGATTTGAAGTCTAATTGTGTCTACTGTTTATTTTAGGAGATCGTTTTCTTTTGTAGATCCTGTGTGAACTGTTTTCGGCCAAGCAAGCAAGAAAATTTCCCATTCCTACCATCTACTACATTTCGTACTAGACCAGGGCAGTGACAAATTTGTCTATACTTTGATCTGAAAATACTTCAATTGTCAAACAAAAACCAACTTCTGAAAAATCAATACTATTTTAGCTGTGAGGTTAGAACAAATCTAGGAAGAACACAAGAATAGCTAGATAGAACATAGAGAAAGGATCACAAGGTCAGGGTTTCTTGCTGAGGATAAAGTTTCCAAAGCCAGAAAATTAATCTTTTCATGAAAAAAAAAAATACAGTTCATTTTGAAAAATGGGTAAAAGTACACACATGCACGCACCTAGCCAGTATAGGCACTAGAAGCCAGGATAGCAACAAGAAAAGAAATCAAGCTAAATTTGAAAAGTTCTTAACTTAATGGTTTCATTAGAAAGTTGTATCACTGATCATTTCCAATTCTTTTCAATTTCTCAGCCTGAATTAAACAAGTGGCCATATTAAGGTAATCCAAATGTTTTCAGGTCTCCAAGAAGCAATTACACGGAAAAAAACCTAATTGTTTTCAGTTAGTGTTTTTCCATTTAGCGTATAACATGATTTTGGAATGTTTTCTAAGAGGGTTAAATCGGGACACCTCATTACCAGAAAGCATCTGATGGAGGGCCTGAGCCAAGTCCCACTGAAGTCAGTGGAAGACTCCCATTGACTTTAATGGGCTTTGGATCAGGCCACCAACATTGATTGTGGGACGAACTGAATTATTCTAGGCAAAGAGTTAGATATGTATTTTTAAGAGTACGATATAGCCACTGCCATCAACACTACAACATCACTATTGCAGTCTGTAGTGATTAGGACCATGACTGTAGAATACTATTGGCAGCAGCCCTGTCTAAGACGGCCTTAGAACTCTGGTTAACCCAATTCCACCAAAACTGGATTTTTAACACTGTTTAGATCCATCATAGGGGAGGCAACAACATTTAACACATTAAAAGCCACATTATTGGCTTCTTGGGCCCAGTCTACACTAGAAATATTTGTAACTATACTCAAAAAGTAGGGAACACAGAGAAGTTATAACGGTAATACTGTTGTTTCAGTTACACCTAGAGATTCCAATTGGGATCAAGGCCTCCTTGTGCTGGGTGCTGTACAGTGAGACTGTGCCTACCTTGTAGAGTTAACAACTGAACCAAGGAGAAGCACAGAGAAGTGCAATGGCTGGTCTAGGCTTAGTGGCAAAAGCCAGAACAGAACCCAGGTTTCCTGACTCCTACTCCAATGCCTTATCCATTGGACTGCACCATCACCCCACTGCCTTAAAATGGTAGTATAGCAAGTTCTATATTGTATTGCCTAACCCCACCATTCTGGGGCATCATGTTATGGTATGCCTCAACTGTGCTAATATACACAAGAAGAATCTAATGCCAGTTACATCTGTGTATAGAGAATTTTGTTACAGTGAAGAGTTAATCCAGTTTACAATGCCATTGAGTGCTGAATTTGGCCCTGGTCTTTGAATTGCCTCATGATGTGTTCTATTTCAATTTCTTAATATGGACCAGAGTTTTGCAGTTTTCCTGTTGTTGTGTGGTCTACTGAATGTGAGATAGTATAGAATTAGATATTGATCCTATTCCACAGGTACTGATTGGGCCTGGCACTGATAGCTGCTGCAGAACATGTTGCCAGATGTGCTATATGTAAGAGCCCTCTATCTTTATCATTTTGATCAGTGACAAATACGAGTGTCAAAGTCAACTTCTCTAATACTATCACTTGCAAAGGTTCAAGCTTTCTTTCCATTATCTTTAGCAAGAAGCTTTTTCAGAGATACTTGGTAAAGTAACTACAGAGCAATTGCTCTTATGTCTGCAATCTCCGCTCTTGATCAGGGGAATAGCAACACTGCTGTGAAGGGCTACCCAAACAAACATTGTTATTTTGATTCAGTTGTGTTTTCACCATTCACAAGATCAATACTGCAGTTATTCCACTTGCAGATGGACTGCAAATTAGCATCCTTATGCACAAAGTTGTGTTGAAAGACTCAGTTGAGCAGTTTTTCCAACAATACCCAGCAATTACAAGTCTCATACGTGTTGCACTCATTCCAAGTGGGTAAATTCAACTGACATCAATGGAGACTATTAAGGTATAGGAGTCTACTTGTGGCACAAGATATTACTCCACAACGTAAAAGGGGCAACTGGGCCCTGATGGAATGCTTTAGGTCCTCAAGGTGCTGTGCATACATTTAGAATCAAGTATCATTGTCCTTATTTTAAAGATGGTGAAGCTAACAAAGAAAGGCAACTTCCCCAAAGCCATAGAAGAGCCATGCTTAGAACTCAGAAGTTCTTGGCATCTAGTCCTATACCCAGACCACAACTCTCTATACATATTTAATCGGTCAAAAGTGTATGTAAGTGTGAAAAGTCAAGATTTCAGATAAGACTTTCATATAAAAATCCCCACTTCTGTATTAATTTGTTACAGAACTCAATTGTCTTCTAGGTAGAGCACCAAGCAAGGGATAGTACACAGGCAACTCCCAGGATGGGTCAGCACAGGAGAATTTTAAGGCACTACTTTGCTCCAGGGGAGTTAACTTGCTGCTAGCCTTTTCCAATGGCAAAATTACTACCATCCATGCACTGTCTTATGTATGCTGGCCGGCTCATTGGAGAAGCAGAACCAAGGCTCTTCCCATTTCCACCTGAATGCCCGTACCCAAGATCTGGCCACTTGAGCGGAAAGGCTTCCTACGCCTCCTTATGCCCCTTGGTGGGCAAGCAAATGTATGCAAATAAGTACTACATTTGTCAATATCACGGATATGTGGCCATGACCATATTACAGCAGCTGTGATAGAATATTGTGACAAGGAATATTGGTGGGCAGTATATGAACACACTATTTTCATGAGTTAAGATACAACTTACATAAGAGGACGTGAAACAGCATTATGAATAATAACTCCCTCCTGAGTGACTATAGCTTCTCTATCACATGCTTGGTTTTTACACACTTCTCACAAGTGAGTAAAGCAGGATTTAAAAAGCCACATGTACTGTGGGCTGTGCTGTGCTTATTTGCTGGTGGCTGAGAACACTGGGCCAAATTTCCTTCCTCCATTATGCACATGCTTATGTATTTGCAGAATTGAGCACACTATTTTTTCCAGTGCATTTCACTGTGGTTCAAAACATGCAGTAAGTCAGCTAAAGAGTGACCCACATAAGTTGTTTTTCCAATGTCCTTTTTGTACAGCTGAAGATTTGAAAGCTAACTATCATTTTCTCACTCGTTTTGCTAACGTGTTGCGTTAAAATAAGCCAGACATGGTTCATATGGTTTTTAAATTCAAATCCTGAGGCATCTCACTCACATCCACCTGCATGATCATTTATTTATGGTGGAAACCAATAGAAAATAAATCCTTGCAGTATTGAAACTATAGGTTAAGAATTCTTGTAACAATTCCAGAGAATGGTTCAAAGGATTCTATAAAGGACAGAATTATATACAGGTTTCTAGAGAGCAAGTGTACTTATTAAACTCTATAAGAGAATGGATATCAAATGTAAGAATACCAGCTAATTCTATTGAATCCCATAAATTTAATCAAATCAGTTATCTGGACTACATTAAGAAAAAAGCATTACAGCAAAACACCTCTGACAACTTTTAATAGACAATAGACTTACAGTTAGTACAGATAAGTTAGACATGGTCAAAAATCCAGACCTAAGTTTCCCTAACTTTGGATTGTTTGAAATGTAGATCCCAATTTGAGTCCTTTAGGAGACAATATACACCATGTGGCATATTTAAGTAAACAAGAGTGCAGATGATCATGACAATGTAACATTCTCCAACTCTGTGCTTTTTAAGCTCAGAAATTTTTTTTTATTATTTTTTTACTGTGTAATAACCTTTAAATCACTATACAATTATGGTAAAGAGATGAAATTTGACAGCTCTTGCAATCAAATTCTGCAATTCAGCTTAACTACTCATTAAATTCAAAGCTTCTACATTTGAAAGCTGAATTGTGCTTTGCATTTACATCTTAATGCAAGAGAAAGAAAAGTAGAAGAATCTTAAAAGAAATTAGAACCCATATATGCCTAAAATTTGCTTCCACAGGAAATTTCAGAAGGCAAAGGCTTATGAGGTGCTTCTACTTAATCCTTTGGTACGTCCCGGGTATCTGAATGAGATGCCACATTTCTTTAGCACAGCTACCTACATGATTTACAGTAGTTACTCAATTCCATCTTTCAGATTCCCCTCTCATATTCCCTTTTTACACCTATTCACGTATAAATCAACGTGGCATGGGAACATACTTAAGACAAAATACTGTAAGATACTAGACCACAGGACTTGCTAGTTGTTACAGGAAAGCCAGTCTCTCTGTTCCTAGCTCTACCACAGACTGCCTCTGATCTCAGGCAAGTCACTTGACCTGATGTATAGGAGAGTTTCTTATCTATAAAATGGAGAGGATACTTCTTTTGTCCCTGAGTTTACCATCCAAAAGGGCAAGATGGTCATTTACTTTATATGTAAAGTGAGACCCTGTTTTCAGCTGGGGCCTCTGAGAAACACTACTGCACTGTTTAAGGGTTGTCCTGGGGCAGTCATATTTAGTAACCAGAGCTTCTGTGGAAGCACAGAACCTATGGACAATGTCTCTTTACCCACCATCCAATACCAAAGATCCTGGTAGATCTCAGGGCATCTGAAAAAGGGTTGGTGGGCCTGGTCAGGGCCGCCTGGGGGGGGGGGGCGCATGGGGCAATTACTCCAGGCCCCCGGACCCCGCAGAATACTATAGTATTGCAATTTTTTTTTAAATGGAAGGGGCCCCGAAATTGCTTTGCCCCAGGCCCCCTGAATCCTCTGGTCGGAACTGGGCCTGATACTTCCTTTATTCGCCAATAGGGAAAGGCAAATGACATTCCAGGAGAGGGACCTCACTACATTCAGCCGAGGGTATCTCCTCACACTGTCATGTCTTTAGAATACTGATGTTATCATTTACCCAACAGACTGTACTAATTATTCCTCTGTCCATTTATCTGTACAAGCCTGTTTGTCTTATGTGGTATTCTTTGGGACAGTGCTCATCTTTTGTTTTGTGTTTGTACAACACTTAGCTTAACAGGGTCTGGGTCTATGAGTGGAGGTCCTACATGCTAGGATATATTTTTCCCTCCAGGTCTGTTTGAATTGTTTTTAAAATTAAGAATCTCAAGTATTATACAAGAGTAAGAGCATTATTTTGAATATCAAACTTCAGGCCATTGCACATTTGTACAGGAAAATTAGGAACTTCCACCACAATATAAGACTGTAAATGGTGAATTAACTTAATTGTTATATTTTGCTTCACAGAAGCCCAATGAATGATGCAAGAGTGGGAGAAGGAAATACAGTATTGACTTGCAAGTCATTTTTTATTCAAGAGAAAAAAGGAACTGAAATCACATCTACATGCGATAAGACTTGTCTAATTACAGAGATCTACCTAATCATGCTTTGCATTCTATCCAACCTAAAAGGTAGCATATGATTATGGAAATGAGATACAAAGAATGATAAACTAAGCTGTACAATCTATCAGAGAGGTATAATGGAAAGATTAGGATATATAGTAGAATTCAGCCACCATCAGTCCTACAGAAAGGAACAATGACATACGGGGATTATTTTTTATTGTTATTGACACATCACCTCTGGCTGGCCTTAGTGGAATCAATGTTCTCCTATCTTCCTTTCGGTTTTTTGATTTTGTTATTTGCAGTTGGAAGTACATTACCCAATTTGTATCTGCAGTAAATTCAATAACTATGAAAGAGTTAGTTTTAGTACCATTGTCCTCTTAATGTTAGAGTACCTCTACTCCTTGTTAAATCATTTGTTCATTATGTTCTGAATCTTCTCTGCACCCATTTCAGGCCACTCCTTACCTGTTTGTGAGTGGTGGGATTAGTATATGCTAATACTATTTCATCACCAGCATGCCCATCTGTACTAGGGGGTCATTTACATTACACTAATATATAAAATCTAATATGGTTCATTAGATACTAGATTGAAAGTGCTCTCAAAAATCTGTCTTTAAGAGCAAGTTAACCCTGCCTCAGAAGATAGAGGACGTATACCTCCATCTGGACTAAGACACTCCCCCACCCCTCCTTGTGAGTACAATTTACACCTGCAAAACTTGTCTGCATTTTTGTTCCCAGAGCTAGGGGTACAAAAGCAAGTCTGGTTGGCTGAAAATAGATCCCATGATGTTAACTGAAATGAGAAATGAACAACAAATTAAGTGAAATCAGTCAGAAATAGATCATAAGGGTAGTAGTGAAAATGTATCCACAATAAGTCAGAAACAAGTGTTTTGTTTTAAATATTCAACATGAATAAATGTCACGGCAAACCTGGTGGCTGAACTTTGTCCTCACCCATAACTATTTCACATTTGGAGACAATGTATACCTTCAAATCAGTGGCACTGCTATGGGTACCTGCATAGCCCCACAGTATGCCAACATTTTTATGGCTGACTCAGAACAACGCTTCCTCAGCTCTCGTCCCCTAATGCCCCTACACTACTTGCGCTACACTGATGACATCTTCATCATCTGGACCCATGGAAAAGAAGCCCTTGAGGAATTCCACCATGATTTCAACAATTTCCATCCCACCATCAACCTCAGCCTGGACCAGTCCACATAAGAGATCCACTTCCTGGAGCCTACTGTGCTAATAAACAATGGTCATATAAACACCACCCTATACCGGAAACCTACTGACCACTATTCCTACTTACATGCCTCCAGCTTTCATCCAGACGACACCACACGATCCATTGTCTACAGCCAAGCTCTAGGATACAACCGCATTTGCTCCAACCCCTCAGACAGAGGCAAACACCTACAAGATCTCTATCAAGCATTCTTATAACTACAGTACCCACCTGCTGAAGTGAAGAAACAAACAGACTGACAGAGCCAGAAGAGTACCCAGAAGTCACCTACTACAGGACAGGCCCAACAAAGAAAACAACAGAATGCCACTAGCCGTCACCTTCAGCCCCCAACTAAAACCCCTCCAACGCATCATCAAGGATTACAACCTATCCTGAAGAGCGACCCATCACTCTCACAGATCTTGGGAGATAGGCCAGTCCTTGCTTACAGACAGCCCCCCAACCTGAAGCAAATACTCACCAGCAACCACACACCAGAACCACTAACCCAGGAACCTATCCTTGCAACAAAGCCTGTTGCTAATTGTGTCCACATATCTATTCAGGGGACACCATCATAGGGCCTAATCACATCAGCCACACTATCAGAGGCTCGTTCACCTGCACATCTACCAATGTGATATGTGCCATCAATGCCCCTCTGCCATGTACATTGGTCAAACTGGACACAGTCTCTACGTAAAAGAATAAATGGATACAAATCAGATGTCAAGAACAACATTTGAAAATCAGTTGGAGAACACTTCAATCTCTTTGGTCACTCGATTACAGACCTAAAAGCGGCAATTCCTCAACAAAATAACTTCAGAAACAGACTCCAATGAGAGACTGCTGAATTGGAATTAATTTGCAAACTGGATACAATTAATTTAGGCTTGAATAGAGACTGGAAGTGGATGGGTCATTACACAAAGTAAAACTATTTTCCCTTGTTTATTCCCCCCACCCCCACCGTTCCTCAGACGTTCTTGTCAACTGCTGGAAATGGCCCACCTTGATCATCACTACAAAAGGTTCTCTCTTCCCCACTCTCCTGCTGGTAATAGCTCAACTTAAGTGATCACTCTCGTTACAGTGTGTATGGTAACACCCACTGTTTCATGTTCTCCGTGTATATAAATCTCCCCACTGTATTTTCCACTGAATGCATCTGATGAACTGAGCTGTAGCTCACGAAAGCTATGCTCAAATAAATTGGTTAGTCTCTAAGGTGCCACAAGTACTCCTTTTCTTTTCGTGAATACAGACTAACACGGCTGCTACTCTGAAACCTGTCATGAATACATAGGACTCCTATATGCCAACATGTTTTTATTGCCCATTTTCCTCTGTTTATTGCAGTTAGTTGAATTTCAATGTCTTTTCATATTAAGAAATATCATTCATTTGATTTTTCAGATAAATAAAAACCTGCATTGTATTAGGTTGCAATGGATTTCAATGGCTCCTGGTAACACGTAAGATTTTTATTATATCTATGCTTTTGAGCAACTTTCAGGTTTTATACATGATTTACTAATATTACCAAGATTGCTAATGTAATACACAGTAAGGCCTTCGAAAATATGCATGCAGTTAGTTTCAAGCAACTGACTTCAGTGAGACTATTCATAGGCTTAAAGTTACCCATATACCCAAGGACAAACTTTTTTCCAAGTATTACTATAGCTTTTACTAGAGTATACACTCTATTCGGAGACACCTCAAATAGGATTTTTGAAAGTTTGAAAAAGGTGCTTCTGTTTAAGAGAAGTTGGCTAGTCATTGGGCAATTTTTAAAGCACACATTAAAATTATAATCCACATTTATAATCAATCATGAATTGAAGCACAGTGGCATGAGGATGCCCACATCCCACAATAAAGTAATACCAATGCAGATCATTTAATTAGTTATAATTATCTTAGTTCAGTTTAAATTTGAGTTTCTTGGCACGTGCTGAGAATTTAAAGTTTTCCCAAATACGAAGTTGGATTCCTATTTCAATTCAATGTCAACAAAAATCCAAAGTTCACTGAAAATGTAGTAAGGTGAAATGGATTTGATCTGTAAAAGATTGATAGTTGAGGAAAAGGGGTGCTTCACCAGTTAACCACCAATAAATTTTACTCCAACTCCCCCTAAAAAAGTCTGATCTACACAGAAATAAAAGATATACTAGGCCAGATCTTGATGATGATCTCAGTGCCAAATCAGGAACATTACTTCTGCTATTTAGTCACATTGGGATTCTTTGCTAGATCTTAGAGACCACCACAATTAAAGACAAGCAACAAAAACAGTCAATTAACTATGACTAGTTCCCCCACAATAGTCTCTTCTGTATGTCTCTAGGGAGCTTTTACCAGATAACATTTTTGAGCGGGTCCTCCTTTGATGGGGACACTGCTGTAAGTTAAGATTGTCACAGCTTTGTGGTAACTGCCCCTAAATTCCCCCTCCAGGGGAGCCTAGTCAGATCTAATGCCTCCAGCTATCACCTATCTGAGGGCAGAAACTCATGTCCCACTGCCTTCTGACTGGGGCTTTAAGGCTGAACAACCCCCTACCCATAGGCTGATATTCCCCAACAGGCTTTATAAGATACTTTCAGCTTATGGCACATTTATTTTTAGGGCAAAAGAATGACAGGGAAGTCAATAAAAGGATTTAAATGCTCACTAAACATACCAAGAATCACCCATCTTCCACATGGGGAGTCTGGTATGTCAAGACTCTTTCCAACACTTCCGCAAGGCCTGGAACCACCTGAGGACCAAAGGTCCTATCCCTTACTGAATCAAAAGAAAGGCCCTAGGGGGTCGGCTGTTTAAACAGCCTTCTATACCAGAGCCTTGATTTGTCCCCCAGCTTCCTGAAAACAGTCCCTCTCCTTACTTCCCATGAGGCTGAGCTTTAAAGGCTGGGGATCTACATAGCCAGCCTTGTAATTTTGCATTAATCACCTCTCATGATCCCAGATTCTGCAGGACTACTCCCTGCTTCCCCCACTCCACAGTGAGCCCAGAACACATCACCTGTATTGATGGGAACAGAGAGTTATACATATTCTACAGCTCATACTCTCCTGACCATCTCATTACCATAGATTTTGACCATTTCATGCTTTAAAACAGCAAAAACAATATGGTCCCCAAAGACAGTGCAACCACATGGTCAAAAACTGATTTATATTAGTCCCAAAAAACAAGAGAGTCCTATCTTCACATATCCTAGATAAATGAAATCTTTGGCCCATATATAATAGTTAGGGTAGCTAAATCCTTTCTGGTTTATCATTAATAGGCTGAACAGTTTATAAAATGAGTAAAGGTGATCTTACCCAAGTCTTAGGAAACCAAAGAGTATTTTAAATAGAGCAACAAAGCGGGTGAGCTAATATCTTCTGTAGGTGAAAGAAGCTTTGGATTAATTCACAACGTCACAGCTAAATGCAAGCTGGAACAGATTGTTTAGCTAAACTGTGATGCTTGGAGTACCTTTCATAGCTGGGAAGAACTCTGTGTGCCTCAAAAGTGTGTGTCTCAGCAAAAGAAGTTGGCCCAATACAAGATGTTACCTCACCTGCCCTGTCTAATGTCCTGGGAATGACATGGCTACAACTACACTGTATATTTTAAGTAAGTCATTCAAGGAGTAGTATTGAGTCCAGCAAATTAATGAATATTAAGATCTTGAATTCACTATTTCTCATTGTTCACCAGTGTTGGCTTATGTCCCCTCTCTAGAAATATAGTGTAAGCTATCTGGTGTTTAACAGGAAAAGCTATTACTTTCTTAAATTAGAAGAGCAATTCAATACCCATGGGGGTGAAAAATCACAAGAAAATTTAAGTCCAATTCCTGGGCAGTGCTTTTGCCAACTGTCTCTCATAGATGCTCAAGTCTTGATGATTATATCAAATTACATAAAGTGCTGAACTGGAAACTTGCTTTTTCTTGATGCTGTATTGTGGTTTTTCCACCTTAGCTATCTGCTGCAGCTTTCTTCTAGAGGGGCTGCTGGACAGAGCTGAGCTTGGTATTGAGTGCTACTGTTTAAGTTAAGAGCTGTGAGCAGAACGTTGCTACTGCTTGCTCAATTCAGAGTTCCATGTTCAATATTCTCCTTCTGCCGCTTTACATAGTGAGGAAGGTGCACTTTTTAGGGGTTTAGCTAGATTCAAATATCAGCTGCTGTCATCCTTTCATTGACTCACTTCCTTCATGGGTTGATCTTAGGAAGATCTTCAGCTTGTGAATGTGAAATCTACTAATGTTTATGCAGCTGGGCACTTGGTTTTTGTGGCTGGCATTCAAAACATTTTAACTCTTATTCCATCCATTTTCTGAGATATCCTTTTAGTTCCACCAGGATTTAGTGGAGTTCTGCTTCAAATTAATCTCAAGTGTCACATAAAGGTCTTTTTGTTCATTTTAAACTGAAATAATTCTGAAAAGAATTCTTTAAACCAATGGTCATTCACTCATTGTTCTCTTAATATTGGAGAGGGGACACCTGTCTGAGTTTGGTAGAGAAGTTACCTATGCATTGTTAGACGATAAATTCCCCCAATCAGTACTTTTATATTTAATGGTTATATTAGTATATGATCAACGAATGTCCTTGCTATGCTTGTACATAAAACATTTTATGTACTATATGCTTCACAGTGGTATGCTGAAGTTGGTATATGGATGCTTTTAGATACAACGTGTTAGCAAGTGAACGCCATGAAAGGTACACATGCCGCTTTAGTATTCAAGGAACAAACAAAGGTTTTTCAACTTTAAAAAGAAACATGTTAGAAGTATAAGAGATTCTTGCATTCTTTTACATTCAATTTAGGTCTTATAAAGTGTGAATCTCCTATTTGCAATTAAAACGATCAAAAATTCTAGGAGACAAATCACAGTAACTGGTGCTTATATAGGTCACAGTTCTAGGCAACTATATTTGTATTTCTTCTCAGTGGTCCAGCAAAGGCATCTGGTCTCAGGCTCCCAGCTCCCCAGCCGCTGCCCTTCTGGATGGAGATCTGCATGTCCAGACTGCACACTTCTTGAGCAACCTGCCTGTGCTGAGGACACCTGCTTGCTTTCTCTTCAGAGATGGTTAACAGGTATACTTGCTACAGATATAAGGTACTAACACTTCCTATGCAAGCCTACTTTATTCTTAAGTTAAAAAGCACTATAAAAGAAAAAAAAAAAAAAAACAAACAATAAGAACCTACTCCCATGCGAACAGGCTTATCTGACATCACCCCCCAACTCTAACATGGGCTCTTGTAGGAACAGTCCTTCAACACCCCATCCACGGGATTTCCTTTGTGGTCACAAGGTCATCACAACCTCAGCTCAGAACTAGCACCCAGTCTCATGAGAGCCACTCCTTTCACCCCTACCCTAAGTACTGGGGCCCTGTCCATTTGCTGGAAAAAGGCAGCAGTCCTGGGCCTGTTTAAAAAAAAAAATTCAGGGTATTTAGCCAAAAATCCTTTGCCTGTTGGTCCCAGAATCCAGTCTGAACTTGTATATGTACACCTCTCCAGAGGACAGCTTCAAATGGCTGATAATGAAGGAAGTACATTAACATCCCCCTCCTACTGGAGAAGGTATACAGAATGATAATGTACAAAATTGCATTTTAATAGAATGTACCTTAAAAGTATTATTCCTTATTCAGTATGGTTAAAAACTTAACGGTATGAATTATCCTAATTGCAGAAGGTTTTTTTCCAGTTATTGTCAATCTGCCACAACATGCTGTCTTTTGAAGAGAGAAGTATAGAACATTAAAGTAAAATTGAAGTTATAAAACTAATTCAGAGCCTATGTAAACACTTAGGGTTTTATGGCTCAGGGGTGTTTTCTTTGACACACTGGGATCCTGCCACACTGACAGTCAGCAGAGACTTTATAAGAATGATCTTAGTGAGCTTAAATCTTTCTTTTAAAAAAGGTAAAAAGTATGTAAATTACTATATTCTGACCGTCATGTGTATGAAAGCATCTCAAAATTCAGAGTGGACAAAAACATGTTTGTAATTAGTAAAAACATCAGTAACAATTTTTGCATTGAGGTTTATCTGCCACAAGAAAATTATTAATAAATAAATTGCTACAGCTGGCTCAGAATAGTGAATCAGGATTGAAGAGGTCTGCCTCATGTGTACAGATGGGGACAGATCCTGTAAATCAATGGAGTCTCTCACCCAATCGGAATCTTTATTTCACCACTGCCCCTGTATGGTTCTCTTTTCAGAATCACTGAAGCCATTGTGCTAGCTTCCTCCTAAGACACATACCTAAACTTCTGTTGTATATACATATATACTCTGTCCTGCTGTGCTAAGATGTAAAACACAGCAAGCTGCTTCAGTCTTGAACAGCTTACAAGCCATTCTTTTTCAAAACACACAGTTATAAAGGTCCTCAGAAACTCAAACAGACCGAGGCACAAATGTTTTTAAAAGGATTTCTATGGCACTGAAGAAAATTGAGTTATTCTCTGAGTTCTGATTGTAGGATTAACTTTGTATCCATACAAAACATGCTACCTCTGCTGTGGTCTTAAGGGAATTGTTCACTTTAGAAGGGCGGGGGGGGGGGGGCGGGAAGAGAGAAAAGAGAATATATAAACTTTAAGACTGATGCAGTTGATGTTAATGCAGACCAGGGGGCCAAGGGATCCTCCCTGTCACCACCGTTCTCTTCTCTACAGCATTTAGAATTTGGCAGTGGCAGGGATCAGCCTAAAGGCTGCTGTGAAACAAAAAACAAACAAACAGTGTCAATAATGGCAGGCACCAGTACAGTAAATAAAGCCAATAAGTGACCCTAAAACCTGCTGGACCCTTTGACTATTGATACCGGAGTATATGGTTGACCCCTGGGTATGTCTACACTACACTTCAAGGATGCTTGAGCTAGCACACTAAAAGCAGTGTGGGTGTTATGGCACCAGCAGAGATTTTGGCTAGTCATCTGTGCTCAGACGGGTCCAAGCTTGGGTGGCTAGGCATATTATTTATGCTTAGGTGTTGTTACCTGGGCTTTGGTTGGCCCATGGAACAGAGATGAAATATTGCTATTTAATTCCATGCATATAAAATGCTTGCCACATCATTTAAAAAAAAAACTTGACAATAAATTTGAAGACCAGAACCTGCACACACTCATTGTGGTGACAATTATTTGTCTATCAGAAAAAAAAAAAAAAAAAAAAAACACTCCCCTTCATAATTCATCTGACTCATTCTACACAAAGATGAATTTCATCCAAGGGTCTGACATCTTATTTACTCATTGGAAATATCCCATTTTGATTTTTTTGTTTTTTGTTGTGACATGCCACATTGATGTGTTTATTTATTCAGATTACTGTAACCTTAATCAGATTTCCAGAGCAAACATGTTTAGAAATTAAAGATTTTCCATGAGTTTTCTGCTACATTGGCTTAAAGTCTGTGGCTTCTCACACATCCCACCTGATAAAATACTCAGAGGAAATGGATGCAAAAGGTACACAAATGCAGGCAAAGTGGATTTGTTTAAGGATTCAAAGATGCAGAACATTTTTCCAGTGTTCACTAACCGCTAGTCTTCAAACACACTGTATATGAAGTACATGGTAGGGTATATTTATGTATTTCCCATGTAAGTGGCAAAGTACTGTATGGCAAGTCGTGCTGAAGAGCAATCAAGCAATGAAGGACACAAAACCAAAAATGTATCACTATTGGATTCTTCTGACCATGGGATGGTGTTCCAAGAAGGAGGAGTGCTTGGCAGAGACGGACTCCACCTAACCAAGAGAGGGAAGAGCATCTTCGCAAGCAGGCTGGCTAACCTAGTGAGGAGGGCTTTAAAGTAGGTTCACCGGGGGAAGGAGACCAAAGCCCTGAGGTAAGTGGGATACCGGGAGGAAGCACGAGCAGGAGCGCGTGAGAGGGGAGGTCTCCTGCCTCATACTGAGAAAGAGGGATGATCAGCGAGTTATCTCAAGTGCCTATACACAAATGCAAGAAGCCTGGGAAACAAGCATTGAGACGTGGAAGTCCTGGCACAGTCAAGGAATTATGATGTGATTGGAACAACAGACACTTGGTGGGATAACTCACATGACTGGAGTACTGTCATGGATGGATATAAACTGTTCAGGAAGGACAGGCAGGGCAGAGAAGGTGGGGGAATTGCATTGTATGTAAGGGAGCAGTAAGACTGCTCAGCTCAAGTATGAAACTGCAGAAAAACCTGAGAGAGTCTCTTGATTAAGTTTAGAAGTGTGAGAAACAAGGGTGATGTCATGGTGGGAGTCTGCTACAGACCACCGAACTAGGGGGATAAGGTGGACTAGGCTTTCTTCCGGCAACTCACAGAAGTTACTAGATCGCAGGCCCTGGTTCTCATGGGAAACTTCAATCACCCTGATATCTGCTGGGAGAACAATACAGCGGTGCACAGACAATCCAGGAAGTGTAGGGGCCAATTTCCTGGTGCAAATGCTAGAGGAACCAACTAGGGGCAGAGCTCTTCTTGACCTGCTGCTCACAAACCGGGAAGAATTAGTAGGGGAAGCAAAAGTGGATGGGAACCTTGGAGGCAGTGACCATGAGATGGTCGAGTTCAGGATCCTGACACAAGGAAAGAAAGGAGAGCAGCAGAATACGGACCCTGGACTTCAGAAAAGCAGACTTTGACTCCCTCCAGGGATTGATGGGCAGGATCCCCTGGGAGAATAACATGAGGGGGAAAGGAGTCCCGGAGAGCTGGCTGTATTTTAAAGAATCCTTATTGAGGTTACAAGAATAGTAAATATGGCAGGCGACCAGCTTGGCTTCACAGTGAAATCCTTGCTGATCTTAAACACAAAAAAGAAGCTTACAAGAAGTGGAAGATTGGACAAATGACCAGGGAAGAGTATAAAAATATTGCTCGGGTATGCAGGAGTGAAATCAGGAAGGCCAAATCACACCTGGAGTTGCAGCTAGCAAGAGATGTTAAGAGTAACAAGAAGGGTTTCTTCAGGTATGTTAGCAACAAGAAGAAAGTCAAGGAAAGCGTGGGCCCCTTACTGAATGAGGGAGGCAACCTAGTGACAGAGGTTGTGGAAAAAGCTAATGTATTCAATGCTTTTTTTGCCTCTGTCTTCACGAACAAGGTCAGCTCCCAGACTGCTGCACTGGGCAGCACAGCATGGGGAGGAGGAGGTGACCAGCCCTCTGTGAAGAAAGAAGTGGTTCGGGACTATTTAGAAAAGCTGGACAAGCACAAGTCCATGGGGCCGGATGCGCTGCACCCGAGAGTGCTAAAGGAGTTGGTGAATGTGATTGCAGAGCCATTGCCCATTATCTTTGAAAACTCGTGGCCATCGGGGGAAGTCCCAGATGACTGGAAAAAGGCTAATGTAGTGCCCATCTTTAAAAGAGGGAAGGAGGAGGATCCTGGGAACTACAGGCCAGTCAGCCTCACCTCAGTCCCTGGAAAAATCATGGCGCAGGTCTTCAAGGAATCAATTCTGAAGCACTTAGATGAAAGTGATCAGGAACAGTCAGCATGGATTCACCAAGGGCAAGTCGTGCCTGACTAACCTAATTGCCTTCTATGATGAGATAACTGGCTCTGTGGATGAGGGGAAGCAGTGGACATGTTGTTCCTTGACTTTAGCAAAGCTTTTGACACAGTGTCCCACAATATTCTTGCCAGCAAGTTAAAGAAGTATGGGTTGGATGAATGGACTATAAGGTGGATAGAAAGTTGGCTAGATTGTCAGGCTCAATGGGTAGTGATCAATGGCTCCATGTCTAGTTGGCAGCCGATATCAAGTAGAGTGCCCCAAGGGTCGGTCCGGGGGCCGGTTTTCTTCAATATCTTCATAAATGATCTGGAGGATGGGGTGGATTGCACCCTCAGCAAGTTTGCAGATGACACTAAACTGGGAGGAGAGGTAGATACGCTAGAGGATAGGGATAGGATAGAGAGGGCCCTAGACAGATTAGAGGATTGGGCCAAAAGAAATCTGATGAGGTTCAACAAGAATAAGTGCAGGGTCCTGCACTTAGGACAGAAGAATCCCATGCACCGCTACAGACTAGGGACCGAATGGCTAGGCAGCAGTTCTGCAGAAAAGGACCTAGGGGTTACAGTGGGCGAAAAGCTGAATATGAGTCAACAGTGTGCCCTTGTTGCCAAGAAGGCCAATGGCATTTTGGGATGTATAAGTAGGGGCATTGCCAGCAGATCGAGGGACGTGATCGCTCCCCTCTATTCGACATTGGTGAGGCCTCATCTGGAGTACTGTGTCTAGTCACATACTACAAGAAGGATGTGGAAAAATTGGAAAACGTCCAGCGGAGGGCAACAAAAATGATTACGGGACTGGAACACATGACTTATGAGGAGAGGCTGAGGGAACTGGGATTATTTAATCTGCAGCAGAGAAGAATGAGGGGGGATTTGATAGCTGCTTTCAACTACCTGAAAGGGGGTTCCAAAGAGGATGGATCTAGACTGTTCTCAGTGGTACCAGATGACAGAACAAGGAATAATGGTCTCAAGTTGTAGTGGGGGAGGTTTAGGTTGGATATTAGGAAAAACTTTTCACTAGGAGGGTGGTGAAACACTGGAATGGGTTACCTAGTGAGGTGGTGGAATCTCCTTCCTTAGACATTTTTAAGATCAGGCTTGACAAAGCCCTGGCTGGTATGATTTAGTTGAGGATTGGTCCTGCTTTGAGCAGGGGGTTGGACTAGATGACCTCCTGAGGTCCCTTCCAACCCTGATATTCTGTGATTCTACGATCACCCTCAAGATGCAGAATTCTGAAGAGGTCAAAACACATCAGTAAGACAGACACCACTAAAGCAACACCATTCCTCCATGAATAAGGACACTATGGAACTCCAATTACTTCAATTGGACCTCTCAAATAACTGCTTACTAGTGTGGCACAGGATGTGGCTCCCTACTTCAAAGAAAATAAAGTGGTGTTAGAACAAGCTGGTCCCTGTCCTAAAGAGGGTACAGTATAAGTATATTGCAACAGACAGATGGATACAAACAGGAAATACATTTCCTAGAATACATTTTACAAGCTGTGCTGAGATTCAGGCTGTAGAGCAGAGAGCAAACATGAGCTCAGATAAGAAACCAGAACAATTAGAGACAAGAGGGTATTATATTCAAGAACAAAGTATTGCATGTGCGCTCTGGTGGCAGTCCCTGTACACTGTCTAGCCAATTTATTTTGGACGGATAACTACGGCAACACATGTGTAGAGATTTTTAAGTATTAGCAGCTTTACCTGGAAAAAATCCAGAACATCCACACCAAGAATAAAAATCTCTGCTAAGATGCTGGACCATCAACTGAAACAGCAGATTCCATCTACTTAAATGCACACTTGGGTAAAACCTATTATAGCACAGAAGCTCTGTCAATATCAAGGACAGTAACATTGCGTGGCTGCCAGAATAGAACAGATTAGGAAGATGTGAATGAGCACTATATACTGGAAACTGCTAGCCAGTGTGTAGTCCTTAAGTTGAGTCAATGCCAGAAAACATCTTTTAGTCTCGGATGGACAACCTTGCTCCTGCAATACAGATTCTAAAGCTATTCTCAGTTGCCTAAGCTAGAAACAGTACTACAGGCTGAGAGATGTTACTACAGAGGAAGAGTTACCAATCTTAGCATAAAGTTTTATAAAATCAAATTTAGCCCTATTTTTAAAAAGGGTCAATTCATCGATGTCAGTGAAGGTTACACTTTCTGAAACAGATTCATGCCACAGAAGTGAATTATGCCACTTATGCAAAGGGCAAATCTGGTCTTCAAGTTACAATCCTTCATCTTTTCATCAGCAAAGTTGAAGAAATGTGCCTCTCCATTGAATCTCTCTCCAAACTAGCACATATTTAAAATCTGAACATCTTTGCCTATGCACTTGTATATATTTTTGTAAATTTCTACTTGTTGGGACCAGATTTGAGACAGTACAGTACACATGAACCCAATGTGCTCGGCTCTTTTACACGTCGACTCACTTATTTGCCACCTAAATGGGAGAGGAGCGCTCCTCCCAAAATCTGGCCCTTTGTACATATTTGGTCCCACGTAATTGTTTTGCTCCTTAAGAATTTTGTAATAAACAGACTGTCAGAGTTACAGAGCTGAACCTGACCCTATAAATAAAGACTATTAATTTTTAGAAAGTGTTCACATGTTTTTTGTACACAAGTGAACACATTGTGAAAGTAGCAAAGAAAGAAAAATATGTATTGGTATTATATGTATTTTAGTGGGCACTAGCAACACTATAATTAAGGTTAAGACTAGCTTATCATTTAACAGATGAATTTTCTATGTGCTTTAAAAGCAAGCACCTGGCCATGACTCTCCTGAAAATAACTATGCCTCATGGGGGTCAGGGTAAAGTTTCAGAGATCCACATTTGAGGTTGTTTGAGCAAGGGCTTCCAAGTATTTTTAACTCCTGAAAGTACTCAGCCATCAATTTGTGGTCATAGTCTATATAACTGTGCCCGTTGTCCCCACACTCCATCTTTTTGTTTAACTCACTTGTTGTGCCTTACATAACATTAGACCCTGATGCTGTAAAGACTTAAGGACGGTCAAGGTTCCTTCCCCACTCTGAACTCTAGGGTACAGATGTGGGGACCTGCATGAAAAACCCTCTAAGCTTATTTTTACCAGCTTAGGTTAAAACTTCCCCAAGGTACAAACTATTTTACCTTTTGCCCTTGGACTTTATTGCTGCCACCACCAAGCGTCTAATAGATATATAACAGGGGAAGAGCCCGCTTGGAAACATCTTCCCCCCCAAAATCCTCCCCAAACCCTACACCCCCTTTCCTGGGGAAGGCTTGATAAAAATCCTCACCAATTGCACAGGTGAGCACAGACCCAAACCCTTGGATCTTAAGAACAATGAAGAAGCAATCAGGTTCTTAAAAGAAGAATTTTAATTGAAGAAAAAGTAAAAATCACCTCTGTAAAATCAGGATGGTAAATACCTTACAGGGTAATCAGATTCAAAACATAGAGAATCCCTCTAGGCTAAACCTTAAGTTACAAAAGAGAACAGAAAACAGAAATACACCATGCCATTCAGCACAGCTTATTTTATCAGTTACAGAGGAGCATTTCCCTGTATTGCAGGTGGCATTTAGAGAGCAGAACACACTTTTACAACCAGAAATTGAACTCCCCTTTAATTTACTACTGAACAGGCAGGGTTGTAGGTGACCGTACTGAATGAGAAGACAAACTGGCACAAATGTAAAGATTACCAGACTTAGAAACTTGCTGAACTAACCAAACTGATACACACTTCAAATCAACGTGATGTCAGGCCTGTTCTCCCTGGAGTCAATAGAAATTTTGCTATTAATTTTATGGGATCAGGCCCATTTAGAAGATTCCTCCTTTAAGCATGAATTACAATTTTTGATTTAAGAAAGATCAGAGAAAGCAGCAACACCTATTGTATTTCCTTTTTTTAAAATGAAGTTCAATAAAAGAAAGTCAAGGACTACAATTCTGCACTGGTAGGGGAAGATGATCTAGATGGCCTAATAAGTCTTCTCCATCTCTAACTTTAGGATTCTACATCTAGTGTTTGGTTTCAGAGGGGTAGCCATATTAGTCTGTATCAGCAAAAACAACGTGCCCCCAAAAACAAAGTGCCCCCACCCCATTTTTGCAGTCTTTCCAGCACCCTTGGTGGAAGGAGGTGTCTGGTAGCTGGCCTGGGACGCGGATTGCTCTGTGCTCAGTTCTGGCCCAGGCTCCTGCCACCTCGTCCTATCTGCCCATCAGGGACTTGTGAGGCAGGCTGGGGTTCCTGATTACCCTGGAGGAGGCATTGCCTCCAACAACCCCTATAGGTCTGAAAAAGACAGAGCAGCATCATCTGGCAAAGAACTCTGAAAAGGCAGGGGGGCAAATCAAGGTCTGGCCACCCATAACAAATGGTGTCCCATGCAGAATGACTTCACAAAACAAAAGAAGCAGTCAGCCAGCAAGTTCTTTCTCAGGGGGCTACTATTTATAAGAGTGAAGTAACAGTAGGCAGTTATAGGCTAATCTGATCCCAAGGCAAGTTCCTTCCTAATACTTTGGGGATTGTCCTATAGCCTAAAGACATAATTCCCTTGTTCTCATGTTACCTAGAGACATTTCCTTCCCTGTCTCCCAGGAGATATTCTTATAGACCTTTCCATAGCCTCTATGTAAGGCTATGGAACAAGGACAAGGAGCGGGACAAGCTGAATCTCAGCACAGCACTCCCTGTACCTTATCACAGTGGAGCAGAAAAAGGATGACAGGTCTTAGAAGTCTAACCATTAGACTTTGTTGCTATTCAGAGCCATGCGGTCCATAACAGCCCATTTCAAAAAGCTAAAGAAAAACAGTGAGACTAATCATTTTACACTTTTAGATAGAAAAAATCTGTGTGTATACAGCACCATCTCCTGGAATTGTAGAGCACTATTTCATGCTAAATACCAGTCAAATTCGTATAGAATTAAATATCACACCCACATAAATACCATCAAGACTGTGTTCCAAACGAAGCGATAATGAATTGTCACCTACTCTGAAGGGTTGCCAACAAAGTTTCAGTGCTGGAATGTCAAGATTTATACTCCTTGTTAGAGCAGACACTCAAAACCCACTACGCTCCATTAATTATCTTAATAAAAAAACCTGTCACCTTGTAATCTTTTTAAAGATCTATGCAGCTACAGATGTCATTGGAAAGAAACTGTTCAAGCACATTGTGCAGAAAGGTTAAAGGATGACAATTTAATGCAATTACTCCCTTTCAATATTGCAGCAAACAAACAAAAAAACCACCACAACTTCTCATTATGAGCCACTAGGCAGTAACCTTATTGACCTCATCATCAACATGTACTCAGCATTCAATTACCAAAAAAACAGTTTCTTGTGTAAGTGAGAAAAGCACATTCAAATTAAACAACCATTGCTGTATTATTCACAGAGGGTGAAATACACCCTAATTCAGGTAGCCAGTGCAAGACCCTTTGTGCCATTTATGGATTACATACCCTGAACACTGCTCCACAGGTATAGAACATAAGAACAGCCGTACTGGGTCAGACCAATGGTCCATCTAGCCAATGTATCCTGTCTTCTGACAGTGGCCAATGCCAGGTGCTTCAGAGGGAATGAACAGAACAGGAAATTAGCCAGTGATCCATCCCATGTCACCCACTCCCAGTTCCTGACAAACAGAGGCTAGGGACACTTCAGAGCATGGTTTTTCATCTCTGCCAATCCTGGCTAATAGCCATTGATAGACCTATCCTCCATGAACTTACCTAGAGGTTTTCTTTTGTTTTGTTTTTTTTAAAACCTATTGGTCTTGGCTTTCACAACATCTTCTGGCAAAGCGTTCCAAAGGTTGACCATGTGGTGTGAAGAAATACTTCCCTATGTTGGTTTAAAACCTACTGCCTTCTACTTTCATTAGTTGACCCCTCGTTCATGATATGAGTAGTAAGGAACATTTCCTTATTTATTTTTACCCCACACCAGTCATGATTTTAATAGACCTCTATCATATCCCACCCCCCAGTTGGCTTTTTCAAGCTGAAAAAGCCCAAGTTTTATTAATCTCCCCTCATATGGGAGCTGTTCCCTACACCTAATCATTTTTGTTGCTCTTTTCTGTATCTTTTCCAACATATCTTTTTTGAGATAGAGCAACCACATCTGCATGCAATATTCAAGAGGTGAACATGCCATGGATTTATATAGATGCAATAGGATATTTTCTGTTTTATCTGTCCCTTTCCTAATGATTCCCAGCATTGTTAGCTTTTGATTATCACTGCACATTCAGCAGATGTTTTCAGAGAACTATCTACAATGACTCCAAGATCCCTTTCTTGAGTGGTAACAGCTAAATTTAGACCCCATTCTTTTATATGTATAGTTGGGATTATGTTTTCCCATGTGCATTACTTTGCATTTATCAAATTTGAATTTCATCTGCCATTTTGTGGCCCAGTCATCCAGTTTGGCTGTGAGATCTCTTTGTAACTCTTCACAGTGTGCTTGGGACTTCACTATCTTAAGTAGTTTTGTATGATTTGCAAATTTTGCCACCTCACTGTTTACCTCTTTTTCCAGATCATTTATGAATACGTTGAACAGTACTGCGTCCCAGTATAGATCCCTGCGGGGACACCATTACTTACCTCTCTTCATTCTGAGAATGGACCATTTATTCCTACCCTTTGTTTCCTACCTTTTAACCACTTACTGATCCATAGGTGGACCTTCCCTCTTAGCCCATGACAGCTTACTTTGCTTAAGAGCCTTTGGTAAGGAAACCCCGCAAATGCTACCGAAATTGTCCCTGGACTGGTCCCACATAGATAGTATCGGCCACTTTGGAGGACCTGTGGAATAGCCACATATTCACAGGAATCTTGTTGATCCACTACCATGCCAGTTGTATGGGGTGTGGAAGAGCTGCTGCTACTACTGCAGTCTATAAGCTGGAGTAGCAACCACATGTGGTCTATGCAGTCCCATACCCTGGCTCTGGGTTGGAAGATGAATTTTGATCCTCACATTCCACTTATGGAGCACCATATACTCAGTCTTTAGGTTGATTAAGTGAATTTCACCCAGAGAGGTAGGTTAATGAAATTGTCAGGAATGGCTACTGAATGCTCAGAGCTCCCACTGACATCAGTTGGAGTTGTGAATGTTCTTGACATCTTAAAACCAAATCCCAAGATGTTTCAAGTTGGGAACCCAAATATTAAGGCACCCCAAAAAATCAGTAGTCACATTTAAAAGTTTTTGTTTAAGTACCTCCCCACAGGGTGAGCACCTGTCCCAAATGGGGACAGACAGTCCCAAAATGCAGAGTTCAAGTCCTGGTCCGAATGACTCCAGGACAGCATTTGTCCCAGATTCCCTGCAGTGCTGCTCCCAGCCTGTCCGAAGCAGTGCCAACATCTTTGGAGGTGGGGGAACAGAGATGAGCCTAAGGGCTCCTCAGAGATGAGGGCCCTCCAATAGGGTTACAACTTTTGAAATGCAAAAAAGGCACCCCATACACACAAGGCAAGCCTGCTGCAACCACAAGGCAACTCAACAGCCATTTATCTATCCGTGTTTTCTCTAGATAGTAGAAGACTGACCACACTGACTGTCTCCTCACTCTCGTGCAGCTCAAAACCTCTAACACACGTGGTGCACTTGCATGTTGGTGGGCAGACAACTACTGTCTTTTCAACAATTTTGATCTATTATTGCTTAAACTGCAGAAGGGGAAACACTGCAGCATCTTTAGCTGGACACAGAACTTTTAACATTAGATATCCAAGTGTATTGTGATGATAATGCAACTCTTTAGAGCCACATAAAAACCTGGCAGATTATTTTTCTGGGAACTGGCTAATCCATAAGAAACCAGCCAAATACTGGCTGGGTGGTAAACCCTAAGGCCTGCTCTTGCTCCTCCTCTTCCCCCACACTCAGGTCCCACCCCCTGGCCAGGCCAGATGTTGGACCCAGGCTTTAGTAACAGCTGATGTGGGGAACCCCGGACCCTCCACCTGCCCTGTGCAATGTGTCCCAGGGAGGTGGGGACATGGGCCTGGAACTGCTCTTGGGCACCTTGACCAGGTCAGGTGGAAGGTCCAGGGCTCCCCACAGCAGTCCGGGCTCCCTGGCTATCTCTTAACACAGCCCATTTCGAGCTTTCAGGGATCGAGGCCTCAGGAGGGAAGAGGAGGAGCAGGGAGTGGGTTGGGATTCCTGCATGTGTTCCACTTTGTCTTTTGAAAAGGTGGTCACCCTATTCTCCAGTAAAAACCACAACCCAGTATCTGACCTCAGCATCTCTTTGGTTGCTATCCAGTGAGAGCCAGATGGCCTGGTTTCAAGAGTATCATATCCTCTCCTTTACCGTTAGCTGGCATTCTTCCTCCAGCCCAGACACCAGGGTTGCCAACTTTCTACTCCCACAAAAACAAAAACCCTAACCCCACCCCTTCTGAGGCCCCACCCCCTCTTACTGCATTCCCCCTCCCTCTCAGAGGACTTACCTACCTCACAAGATTTCTGTGAAGTTTAATTCAACGCATTGTGGTCTAGGGTTGGGGAGGATCCTTTCCTATTACGTCTTCCCCCTCCCCCACAGTCCCCGCATTTGAAGCGGTTCAAGGACTGCTCTTTTCTAATAGCACTGGGAGTACCAGTTATTCAAAAAGAGTATGGCATCATGGTCTCCCTCCCCTTTTATCAGATAAAGGAGAAACGCAGCACCCTAAATGAGATGGTGGCTACAGGAACAGACGGATAGGAATGAGGCAGAACCATAACCTTCTCAGCCCCTCTCCATTCTGGAAAGAGAGCATGTTGTACACATTATCTGCATGATGGGAACCTCCAGGTGAGATTGTGCTAATGCAGCTCCCAAGAGATGGTCTGGCATGAGGGCAGTACTACGAGATCAAACAAGATCAAACTAGCTAGGGATGTAAAAGGAAACAAGAAAATATTCTACAAATACATTAGAAGCAAGAGGAAGACCAAGGACAGAGTAGGCCCATTACTCAATGGGGTGGGGGGGGGAGACACACAACAACAGAAAATGGGAAATGGCAGAGATGCTTAATGACCTTTGTTTTGGTTTTCACCAAGAAGGTTGGTGACAATTGGATGTCTAACATCGTTAATGCCAGTGAAAATCAGGTAGGATAAGAGTCTAAAATAGGGAAAGAGCAATCAAAAATTACTTATACAAGTTAGATGTCTTCAAATCAACAGGGTTGGATGAAATGCATCCTAGAATACTCAAGGAGCTGACTGAGGAGATCTGAGCCATTATCAATTATCTTTGAAAAGTCATGGAAGATGGGAGACATTCCAGTCTTCTGGAATAGGGCAAATATAGTGCCCATCTATAAAAAGGGAAATAAGGACAACCCAGGGAATTACAGACTAGTCAGCTTAACTTCTGTACCCGGAAAGATAATGGAGCAAATAATTAAGCAATCAATTTACCAACATCTAGAAGATAAGGTGATAAATAACAGTCAACATGGATTTGTCAAGAACAAATCGTGTCAAACCAACCTGATAGCTTTGTTTGACAGGGTAACAAGCCTTGTGGATAGGGGGGAAGCAGTAGATGTGGTATATCTTGACTTTAGTAAGACTTTTGATACTGTTTTGCATGACCTTCTCATAAACAAACTAGGGAAATACAACCTAGATAAAGCTACTATAAGGTGGGTGCATAACTGGTTGGAAAACCATTCCCAAAGAGTTCACAGACATGCTGGAAGGGCATAATGGGTGGGTCCTGCAGGAACTGGTTTTGGGTCCGGTTCTGTTCAATATCTTCATCAATTATTTAGATAATGGCATAGACAGTACACTTATAAAGTTTGCGGATGATACCAAACTGGAAGGGGTTGCAAATGCTTTGGAGGATAGGATTAAAATTCAAAATGATCTGGACAAACTGGAGAAATGGTCTGAACTAAATAGAATGAAATGTCCGTAAGAACAAATGCCAAGTATTCCAAGTATTAGGAAGGAACAATCAGTTGTACACATACAAAATGGGAAGTGACAGTCTAGGAAGTAGTACTGTAGAAAGGGATCTGGGGGGGTCATAGTGGATCACAAGCTAAATATGAGTCAGTGTAACAATGTTGCCCCCTCCCCCCTCAAAAAAAGCAGTAAACATCATTCTGAGATGTATTAGGAGTATTTTAAGCAAGACACGAGAAGTAATTCTTACGCTCTACTCCACGCTGATTAGGCCTCAACTGGAGTATTGTGTCCAGTTCTGGGCACCACATTTCAGGAAAGATGTGGACAAACTGGAGAAAGTCCAGAGAAGAGCAACAAAAATGATTCGAGGTCTAGAAAACATGACCTATGAGGGTAGATTGAAAAAAAATTGGGTTGATTTAGTCTGGAGAAGAGAAGACTGAGAGCGGACATGATAACAGTCTTCAAGTACATAAAAAGGTTGTCACAAGGAGGAGGGAGAAAATTTGTTCTTCTTAACCTCTGAGCATAGGACAAGAAGCAATGGGCTTAAATTGCAGCAAAGGCAGTTTAGGTTGGACATTAGGAAAAACTTCCTGTCAGAGTGGTTAAGCACTGGAATAAATTGCCTCAGGAGGTTGTAGAATCTCCATCATTGGGGATTTTTAAGAGCAGGTTGGACAAACACCTCTCAGGAATGGTCTAGATAATACTTAGTCCTGTCTTGAGTGCAGTGGACTGGACTAGATGACCTCTCGAGGTCCCTTCCAATTCTATGAACCAAGGACACAATCTGGCCCTTAACATTTGAAGTTCTATGTGAGTTTGAAAGTCGTGGATCCACCATCTCTGGAAACATTTAAACTAGATAAAGACAACCACCAACCAACATGATAGGGAACAATCCTGTCCTAGCCAGAGGAATGAAAAAGTCAACTCAATAGCTTTGACACTCTCTGATCTTCATGCTTCTAACGATTCCCCGTCCCCCAAAGAACTCTAGCCACTTATCCATAAGAAATAACTGGGATCATCATTTTATTATTTGCTCATCCACCTTTGCATGAGCCCTTTCATGAAAAAGAGGATCCCACACTGATCTGCAGATAACAGCAACAGATATTCCTGGAAGTATTTCACAAATATTTGTATGGGTGTGGGGAGGATTCCTTCTTTTATGACAGGTTTCAGAGTAGCAGCCGTGTTAGTCGGTATTCGCAAAAAGAAAAGGCGTACTTGTGGCACCTTAGAGACTAACCAATTTATTTGAGCATAAGCTTTCGTGAGCTACAGCTCACTTCATCGGATGCATAAAGTGGAAAGTACAGTGAGGAGATTTTATATATACACACAGACCATGAAAAAATATACATTGTAAGGAGAGTGATCACTTAAGCTGAGCTATTACCAGCAGGAGAGTGGGGTGGGGGGACAGAAAACCTTGTGAAGTGATAATCAAGGTGGGCCATTTCCAGGAGTTAACAAGAACATCTGAGGAACATTTCCTGTTTTCTCTCCCCCCACCCCACTCTCCTGCTGGTAATAGCTCATCTTAAGTGATCACTCTCCTTACAATGTATATTTCTTCTTTTATGAGTTTACTTATTGCATTGTGCTGCTCCTCTTCAGGAATGACCTCCATTACACATAAACAGCAATTGTTGTCACTCATCAGGAGTTTCTTTTTGTAAGAAGTTACTCATGGGAGTAGACAACATTTCAGAAATGCCTACAGAATTTAGCAGGAGAAATCTTAAGTAATTCAGCAGATAGGACTACCCTTTCTAGTGGCTTTTAAGCCAAGTATCCCACTTAAACCTAGACAACCTAAAAGTCTAAATTTTGCTTGCACCAGTCAGCTTTACAGTTATGGTTCTTATCAAGTTCTGCTACCCGCAGACTACTCTCCCACTATCATATGCAACATTCTCCCAGCTGCAGCAGTATTCCCCATAGAGGAGTACTGAGTCTAGTCTCCTGTTACAATGACAAGACTGATTACTGAGGGGCCATTGTCTGACTGATGACTCATGAGGTTGTGAGCCAGGAATCTGAGAATTCTAAACTGAGATCCAACAAAGAGTCACTTTATACTTGGGGACACTAAGCCAGAGGTTAAGACAGACTAGTATTATCTTAGTTGGGTTTAAGGTTTTTTCAAACTGACAAGGAGACAGGGCTTGTCAAGGTTCCTCCCCCACTCTGAACTCTAGGGTACAGATGTGGGGACCTGCATGAAAACCTCCTAAGCTTACTTTCACCAGCTTAGGTTAAAACTTCCCCAAGGTACAAATTAATTTTATCCTTTGACCCTGGATCTCCACTGCCACCACCAAACTCTAACTGGGTTTACTGGGAAACGTAGTTTGGACACGTCTTTCCCCCCCAAATCCTCCCAACCCTTGCATCCCACTTCCTGGGAAAGGTTTGGTAAAAATCCTCACCAATTTGCATAGGTGACCACAGACCCAAACCCTTGGATCTGAGAACAATGAAAAAGCATTCAGTTTTCTTACAAGAAGACTTTTAATAGAAGTAAAGGAATCACCTCTGTAAAAGCAGGATGGTAGATACCTTACAGGGTAATTAGATTCAAAACATAGAGAATCCCTCTAGGCAAAACCTTAAGTTACAAAAAAAGACACACAGACAGAAATAGTCATTCTATTCAGCACAATTCTTTTCTCAGCCATTTAAAGAAATCATAATCTAACACATACCTAGCTAGATTACTTACTAAAGTTATAAGACTCCATTCCTGGTCTTTCCCCGGCAAAAGCAGCATATAGACAGACCCTTTGTTTCTCTCCCTCCTCCCAGCTTTTGAAAGTATCTTGTCTCCTCATTGGTCATTTTGGTCAGGTGCCAGCGAGGTTACCTTTAGCTTCTTAACCCTTTACAGGCGAGAGGATTTTTCCTCTGGCCAGGAGGGATTTTAAAGGGGTTTACCCTTCCCTTTATATTTATGGCAGGACTAAATGGTGACTCCTCATTCACTGTAATAAAAGAGCACAGTTAAACCTTCTCAACCACAGCTCCAAGAGGTCAGAGCCAGGCCATCCTTGCTTCACACTTTGAAGGGGTGCAGCATGCCCTCACCAAATTATCCCACCTTTGCCAGTCAGTAAGGAGAACACAACCATTCTACCTTTCCCCATATCCTCAAGTCTAACTCTGCTCCCAGTTCAGGCAGTGGGCATTTTGGAAGGTACAGAAGCACGCACCAGGTCTGTTTCATTAAATGCCCTCATATATATGACATACAGGTACTGTTTTTTTCAACCAAAAAGGTCTATACAGGTTATAGAAATTTATTCACCCACTGGTGGGACGGCATGGCTCTCCTCCTCCTGCCAACAACCACTACAGTTGTCTGCTTCTCAGTATTCTGATCAGATCACATTCAGTCTCATCATTTTCAGAGTAGGAAAGTCCCTAATGACTTCACACCAGGTCCACAGACCCCAACTCCACATTCAGTGTTCTTTATACCCCTTATCTCAGGGCTTCCAGTAGTACTTACCCCCTTTCTATTAGGGGGTTTCACACCATCTTCATAAGTGGCAAGTAGGGGACCCCAGGCTCTTCCTACACTCCAGGTTCTAGTCCAGAATCCTGGCCGAAAGCAGTTAAGATCTGCTTCCTCAAACCCGTTGTTATTTCTCTAGCTTGATGCTAGGTCCTTTGCCCCAGGCCCTTTCCAGGCTTTACAGACATCTTTCTAGAGCTTATAGCAGCCTAGGGAAGTGTTGCTTTTCTCCTTGAAAAATCTTATTCCTGCCCTTTTACCAAGGCTCAGCACAGGGACTCTCCACCCCTATAGCTTCTCTCAGTCACTTTTCTAGACTGTGTCTATCTAGCATTCCCATCTCAGGAAAGATTAGTAAAGCTCAGCTATCTTCTTCTGCCCTAAAGCCTTTCCTTTATATTAACTACACAGCTCTACTCCAGCTGGATCTTATCTTCAATTGAGCTTGTCACACCCTTCTGTTGCCACCAGGTGCCTTAGCTGAGGTCTCCAGCTCACTTAAATCACTTTCTGTGCCAGTGTGGGACTAGATATACCCATCACACAGTGTTTATTAAATCTTCACAATTCAGATTTTGTTAGAATCTTTGTATATTGGCAATAGCAACATGGGAGCTGGCTTTCAAAAGAACATTCAAGCCTTGGCATGACTAGCATATTAGCATGTACTTTTAAAATAGCTCTTCCCAGTTACACTAAACCTGTACTTCTAGTTTTGGAGTTAATGCAAATCCAGTTTAAGGGCTATCCTCATGTAACAGACAGTGTCCAGGATATTTTATTATCAAAACAGAGTGTATGCAGCCAAGTGAGAGATCACTAAAGTGAGTAATTAATGAATGTTAGTTGTTGCTTAGCACCAATAGATACCTGTATAATTGAAGGAATTAAAAAAGAGCTGTTTTAAAGAGCTGCTAATAGTTTTAGCAATTTGCAGGTAGAATCCAAGTTTCAGTCTAGGATTTACCAGAATCTAGAAATAAATTAGGACAGTGGGTGATCCATGAAAATACTTAGGCTTTGTCTACACTAGCGCTTTTGTCACCAAAACTTTAGTCGGTCAGGGGTGTGAAAAAACACACCCCGATTGACATAAGATTCACCTACAAAAGTGCTGGTGTAGGCAGGGCTACATCTTCTACTGACGTAGCTACTACCACTTGTTGAGGGTGTTTTAATTATGCTAGTAGGAGAACTCTCACCTGCTGGCACAGAGCAGCTATACAGGAGACCTTACAGCAACGCAGCTGTGCTGCTTTAAAGTCCATCGTGCAGACCTTAGTCCCTAAGTCCTATTTTGGGGCATCACTGCAATTCACAAAATCCACAACATTCCTGATCAGCTCCACCTAATCCTGTAGGCACCTTTGTTGTAGCCTCTGACCATGCACATTGCAGTCTTAGGCCTGGTCTACATTGGGGGGGGGGAGGCGGGGGATCGATCGAAGATATGCAGCTTCAGCTACGAGAATAGCATAGCTGAAGTCGACGTATCTTAGATCGAATTAGAATCACTTACTTCGCGTCCTCGCGGCGCGGGATCAACGGCTGCCGCTCCCCTGTCGACTCTGCTTCCATCTCTCGCCCTGGTGGAGTTCCGGAGTCGACAGCAGAGCAATCGGGGATCAATTTATCACATCTACACTAAACGCAATAAATCGATCCCTGATAGATCGATCACTACCCACCGATACGGCGGGTAGCATAGACGTGGCCTTACTCTGAGCAGCCAGAGGCCTATCTACCATGTAATCCTAGAGCAATTCACAAACCTGGGAAGGCAGCCGTTTGACTACCTAAATCCTGTGCAGAGGTCCAGTAGGTGTGCTTAGAGGCCATCCCTGGCTGTTCTGAGGAGTTAGGGGGCCTCTGAGCACACCTATCAGAGTGGGACCACACACAACTTGGGCAGCAAAATTCCCCCAGTTCACGGATCACAAGCAAAGATAGGTTTTTTCCTGCTGAGAGAATGACAGAGCTTAGCCTCTTAGCGGGTCTGCAGCTCCCATTTTCTGCCTTAGGAGGTGCCCTTAGCATGTTGCCTTTTGTGGATCATGGTCTAAGGTGCCTATCTCTCCCCATTCATTGTATAGGAGCCTAGGTGCCTAACTCAGGCTTTGTAGATCGCAGTGTCATTTTCTAGGGCCCGAAAGTTAAGCAGCAGGATGCTGAGTCTCAACACCTAAATCCTTTCCTGGATCTAGGCCTTTGTTCCTAACAAAATTATTCTTTTTTTTTTTTCTTCAAACCAAGTTTTAATTTCCACTGGGTTTATTTGCCATGTCACCAAATGACTAGGCAGCATGCGATGAATGAAAGAGCATTGAATTGAATTTGAAATATCCTCTTACTCTTTTGAAGTGCTTACTAAAGACCTATACGAATCCTTAAGCCTGTCAGTGTTGATTGGCTATTATTTAAATAGAGACATTCTCTCAATAACAGTTTGCTCTAAGGCCTCAAATTCTGATTTTAAAAAAGAACTGAAAGCAATCTTTTACATGCATAGTGACGGTAATTTAATAAAGCAGTAAGTGCACCCAATCATTTTTCTATCTAAGCAATTGTTATTATCTAGAATCAAGAAGCTATGACTAGAAGAGACCTTACAGTTCATAAAGCCAATCTCGTGTAGCTAGTGCAGGTTATTCCCTTACACTATTATTTTGAGAGTGTTAGCCAATCTCTTTTGGAACACTTTCATTGATAGGAACTCAGTTACTTCCATGGGCAGCTGTTCTAGTCTCCATGGGGGTTTTGATTATTTGTATTATTTTACGGTGTTTATTTTTTAATATTAATACAAATAACGAGAAAAAATATTAAAAACAAAGTCACTAAACAAGGCCAAATCACACTTCCACTTGTTATTAATAGGTGAATTTTTCCATCTTCAGTATTTCCCAATTTTCGTTAAACCAAGATGCTATTGGAGGGTTTTCTTTTCTTCCAATGAACTGCAGTAAAACACCTATCAGCAATTAATAAGTGATTGCTATTCTGTAACCCTTATTCATATTGGATTCAACTTTTAGGCTTTTCACTTACTTTATTTGGAGTTGGATCAAGTTGAAAGTTGGATCCAATGAGACTTGGATCCATAAGTTCTACTCACATGAGTTGTCCCATTTACTTCAGTCAGATAATCTGCTTGACTAAGAACTACATGTGTACAATGGGAGCAAGTTTGGGCCCTGTATATCTCTGTGATGGATGAAGAAAATTAGTCAGTCTTAAATCAGGATGTTTTGGAGGGATGCCATACATGCTATGAACTCTTTGAGACAAATCTTTAGCTGGTGTAAATAGGCATAATGCCATGGATTTATGCTGATTTCCACTAGCTAAAGATCTGATCTTTTATTCTCATAATTGGAATGGACCCCATTAATGGATGCCTATAGTCTATGAAGAATGTTTTCTATCAGTATGATTGGATAGACAGATAATTATAGCTAGCTTTAAATACTGTATCCCAGGAGCCTAGTGGTATAATCTTTGAGCATGAATGATCCAAAGCAATTCTTCCATTGACTTAAATGGGCTTTAGATCAGGTCCTTTGTTACTGGGGACGGAAGAATTCACTTTCCCTAATTTCAAACCCATTCTAACATTATGGGTTTGAAAGTTCAACTCAAAAACAAATGTTAGCATGTTCTCACGCTGCTTGAAAGAAAGAGCAGAGAGAGAAAAAAATCCAGTGGGAGGGGAAAAAAATGATCAAACACGCAGATATTGTGACAACCACTAATCCCTATCTGATCAGATGCATACACTGCTAGTTGATGGACCTTTTAAAGAGAAACTTGATTTTTATCTCTACTAACTTTACTAAATTCAAATTCACCCACATGAACTTTCACATGTGAGATGTATAAATGGACAACATTTCCTTAAAGATTTTGGAGTACATTGGACAATGCATTTTTTCCCATTGGCTTCATGGTTGAGAACCACCTAGAGACAGTATAGGATAAATGAAGAGGAATAGCCATGTGAAGAGGGGAATAGGCGGGATTAACCGCATGTAGAGTTGAGAGTCCAGCTGGATAGAAATAGAGTCTATCACTGCATGGTTTACAAAATTAATTGTAATCCCTGCAGTTTCCCAGGTCTGGCAAACCTGCCCCCAAACAGTGTATCTATTTACAAGAGCAATATTCTAGGGGAAAATATTTTGTTTAATTGAGTTAGTAAACATGATTTGAAATATCATTTAGCATCTATTGTAGGCTCAGTTTAGCACCTTAACTGAGTAAGAAATAGATTTAAATTAAACTGATACAAACCAGATTTACATCTATTTAAGAGTGTCTACATAGCGGTTAACTAAATCAATTTTTAAAACAATGTTATTTAAAAATGAAATCACTACATAAGAAAGCTTCAGTAAAAGTTAGATTTTAAAATGATTTAGTCAAACCAGTATAAAACCCTGTGTGAACATTCTAATTTTGGTTTAAGAGGGGCTTAGTTTGGTTTAGTTGAAATCAATTCGGAATCAGTTTAAGATAAATAGGCCCCTCTTACGCAGGAAAACGGAGGGTCCGCCCAGAGATTTGTACTGCTTTGACTACAATCACTTTACAAAAACAATGCAAGTTGTACTGCAACTTTCTCACGTCGACACCGGGCCGCCTCACCGAGCCTGGGTCTGCTTAGTACGTTTGTGAGGACGCCCGGCTGACAAGCCCCTGCCAGCTCCAGCCTGTTCAGTAACTGGCAGAGGCTTTGAGCCCCTCGGTAACAGGACAACGGTGGAACGCTGGCTCCCTCCCCCCCCGCGAGCCTACAGCCAGCTTCCCTGCGGCCCCCGCCTCCCGCCTCTGCCCCACCCACCCCGCGGCGGCGGCGGCAGCAGCAGCAGCTCCGGAGCTGCAGGTGGCGCCGTGTGCCCCGATCCCAGAACTGGGCGGGCCCTGCCGGGCTGCGCGCTCTCACTGTGCCGGGCGGGAGCGTCGCGGCTAGTCCCCGGAGCTCCGGCTGCCTGAGCCGGGAGGGCGAGCGCCAGGCGGCCCGAGGCCCGGCATGGGGCTCTGCCTACCCTGCTTGGGGGGAGCCGCCGAGGACGTGGTGGAGACGCCCGACCCGGTGAGTGCGGTGCGTACGGCCCCCGCGGGAGCCCAGCTCCTCTCCCCCGACACGCCCTGGCTGGGCCGCGGGCACCGCGCTCCCCGGCCCCGCCACACTCAAGCTGGGCAGGGACCTCCCACTCCAGAGCAGGCCCCCAGCAGGTGCATCCTCCTTTCAGCTCCTCCTCCGGGATTTTTTTTTTTTTCTGGGCTAGCGGTTTGTTTTTCTGTTTTTGTCGGGTTTTGAAATTACCCCAGAGAGAGGCGACTTTCCATGGTGTGGTTTTCCCGTAACTGCAGGATTAAAATAATGCAGCAGAGCAGAGGCGGGGTAGTTGCTGCTGCCGTTGTCCAGCCTAAGGACTGAACATCTATGTGCTGCGGTCGGTCAGCCCACCTGGGGTGCAGTGAGCGTGAGGATTGGTGCCTCCCAGAGGCGCACCCATAACATACTCCAGTGACATACACGCAGTAAGAGATCCCGTTAAGAGACTGCGTTTTTAATATTTATTTTGGGGACAGAGGGAATTAAGCCCTCGATGTATAATTAACGGTTAAATATACCCTTTAATTAAAAAAAAATACATTATTGATCTTTCATGGATCTGCAGAAGCAGGTCCCTAGCGCTCTAGGTTTGTTTTTGTTAAGTACATTTTGCTTTAAAGGGACACTGTCAACTTGAAAATAATAATTTTGTAAGAAAATGTTCGACTTAATTTAGGTCTTTCTTGTAACTGAAAGAAGTTGATTGGCAAACAGATATTTTTCTCTCATTACATCTTGTCTGCTTTGGGCATTTGACAGCACTTGGTATAACAGTTTCACTCTTCCCCCTGTACAGACCGGATCGTGCAAATACTTGCAAGATCCGGTCTGTACAGGGGGAAGAGTGAAACTGTTATACCAAATGCCCAAAGCAGACAAGATGGAATGAGAGAAAAATATCTGTTTGCCCATCTGGGTAGTGTCATATGAATGTTTGCTAGTCAGTTTCTTCCTTGATTGGCAGGGAGTCAGCAAAAAGGGAGATTATAAACATCAACAGAAAACTCTTAAGAATTAAAACACAAAATCCAAACTTACTTTTAAAAATTAGTTTGTCAAATTGCGTATCATTTTAAAACACTGAAAATCCTTTTATTTATTTTATACTGTTCTTCTACCAGCCGGTATTGCAGGGTCAGTATCTCACCGCACATTATGTAACCAGAGAATAAAAACCATAGGGTATGATCCCTTCTTAGCATGTGTGCAACATGCCTCTGGAGGCATGTGACTAGGATTCATCACCGAATTTGGTCCGCTTGTTGGATTATTAGCTTCCCCAGGCTGCGTACTGATGGGGAGAGTCACGTGAATGCTGACCCATGCCCCCCTTAAGCCTGAAACCTCTATCATGAACTAAAATTAACAGAATTTGGAGTTTGTCAGTCTCAGTCGCAGGTGTCCTCCACTTGAAGTATCTGCAGGAGCACAAAGAGAGAGATCTGAAGGGACCATCTCTTATGAGGGAGAGGGTAATTCTGTTTTATGCCCATTTAATCCTTGGTCTCTCTGTTACACTCCTGTTTTTTATAGGCACCCTCCTGCTAGAAACTTTACTAAGATGGTGAACTCATTTCACATACGCCATCACTACCATTTATTACTGATACGGGTACCAATCTTCTTAGCATAGTTCCCTGCATCCTTGTGGAAACCCACTGACTTCAGAATCAGTGGGCCTCTTCATGGGTTTAGGGCCTGTGCTAGCTGACCTGATTGTTGGATCAAGATCCTGGTTGGGATTTAACTGGTAAGGAAATAAATCTTCTTTTCTAACTCTGGAAAACTGTGGAGCCTGGTTTTAGTGAACTTGTATTCAGTGAAAATCCATTTATAGTGATAGCTATTCTAGTTAAAGTTGTTTTGTAAACGTCGCTATCAGAGGTTCCATTATGTTTATTCTTAAAATATTTATGCTTGTGATAACCTCATGAGAGGTGCCTCATTTTCATGAGGCCCTCGGGGAAACGGCAATCATACCAAGATCTCATTTTTCTTTTCTCCTCAAATGATAAGAACATCTTATGCACTGCATCCATTTCTCTGCCATATAAAATACCTTCTTATTGTAGGTTTCATCCTAGAATGATTTTTTTTTGTTTGTTTGTTTTTTTGCGGTAAAGATGCAAGTCACCTGAAATATGGCCTTCTAATGGATATATCTGCATAACACTATTGTTACTCAAAGACTGGAATACATTGTAGCAGCAATAACACTCTACCATCTTAACAGCTTTCAGAGTAGCTGTAGCCCACGAAAGCTTATGCTCAAATAAATTTGTTCGTCTCTAAGGTGCCACAAGTACTCCTTTTCTACCATCTTAGTAATCAAAAGCATACTGTCCTTATGTAAAAAGAAAAGGAGTGCTTGTGGCACCTTTAGAGACTAACAAATTTATTTGAGCATAAGCTTTCGTGAGCTACAGCTCACTTCGTCGGATGTAGCTCGTGAAAGCTTATGCTCAAATAGATTTGTTAGTCTCTAAAGGTGCCACAAGTACTCCTTTTCTTTTTGCGGATACAGACTAACATGGCTGCTACTCTGAAACCTGTCCTTATGTAATTACTTTAATACTTAAAACAGAGAGAAGAAGCAGCTGCCGTTTGACTTAAGTTCAGAATTTGATTAAATAACTTCCATTGTTCATATGAATGACAAGGAACGGACATGGAGTAGTCTATGCATTATATCATTTAATCTTTTTAAAAACTACTATATTTTCATTGTTAAACAATTTATTCTGCTTTCTCTACTACAATGGAACATAACTCCTTTTTTCAAATTTTCTGTAGGAAAGTAAAAGACGACAACTTGCAGAAGCTGCAGAAAAGAGGCAGATGGAGGTAACATTACATTTATTCAGAAACTTGTTATGTAGCCACTGGTTTTAAAATGGAAAATACCAGAGGTCTCTTTGCCGAAATGCAGCTGAACAGCATACGTGGACTATTGGCAAGTGGAATTTATCATTGCACTTGGCTGTCATGTTAGTAATTTGATGGGTATTTATATAATGATGTCATGGAACATTGGCGGGGATTTTGAAAGGAGCTTAAGAAAGTTAGGCACTTGACTCCCATTGAAATTCAAACAGCTATTAGGACCGTTGAAAATCCTTGCCATTATAAAATGTGAATGCAAAGCTGGAAAGTTCTTTTAAACCAAAGAAGAAATTGATTTTTGTCAGTGATATTTTTGTTTTACTTTAACCACAAACACCAAAGAGATATTTCAGTTGCATTTTTCAAAGATATTTAATTGTTTTGGCAGCATTTGCAAGTGTTGTTTTGAGACTTGCTACTTCTAAAAGCTCAACATAGCTGAATTTCTTGGCTGTTCGCTTCATTAACATGGGGGAAATGTGGGTCTCTTTCCTCATCCCAGTCAATTAAGCAGTGGCATTGACAGACTCTGGACCTGAAAAGTTGGGGACTTGGGTGTTGAAGCTGGGAGGTCTTAAATTTAGGAAAGTGGAGGTAGTATGTGCCTGAGGGCAGAAGTAATAATAGGAAGGAGGAAACACATACAGAAGCCTAAAGCAAAGGAACTGTAGCCTTATTTACACCTTACCGGACCTTTTTTAAACACTGCATAATCTAAATTCTCTATAGTGTCTTGTTGAATTTCAAATATGAAGTATGAAGATAATGAATGTGTGTATTGTATGAACATTGTTGGTTGTTCTCTGTATAGTTTGTTGGCCTTTTGCTGATACAGGCTTGTTCGGTTTGCTACTGTTTAAAGATCATGATTCATATTTGAGTCATGGATAAAAGCACTTTCTAAATTAAATTTAAAGCAGCATTTAAAGGCCTTTTTATTAAAACTTTTTTGGTTTGCTTTGGCCTACATTTTAATTAAAAAAAAAAAAGTTTTAGTATATCTACAGTGTTTTGACTCTCAAAGTACTTTCTAAATATATATCCTTGCAACAACCCTGAGTGGTAGGTAGATAAATACCATATAGGAAGAGATATAGTAGATCGGGGTGGCCAACCTGAGCCTGAGAAGGAGCCAGAATTTACCAATGTACATTTTCAAAGAGCCGCATTAATTAATGCATCAGCAGCGCCTCCCGCCCACCGGAAGTCCTGCCGATCAGTGCCTACCCCTCCCTTACCGCACCTCCGGATCTGTTGTTTCGTGGTGTGCAGGAGGCTCAGAGCGGGAGTGGGAGGAACGATGGCATGGCAGGCTCAGGGGAGGGGGCGGGAAGGGGTGGAGTGGGGGCAGGGCCAGGGGTTGAGCAATGGGCACCTCCTGGCATATTGGAAAGTTGGCGCCTGTAGCTCCAGCCCCGGAGTCGGTGACTATACAAGGAGCCGCATATTAACTTCTGAAGAGCCGCATGTGGTTCTGGAGCCACAGGTTGGCCACCACTATAGTAGATGGTGGAAACAAACACAAACTAAAGCTCCTATTCTACAAACATGTATCTTGACATACGAGTAGTCTATTGATTTGTAAGTATGAGTGAGTTTAAATGACTAGAGACTAAGTACGTACATCGGTGAATTGGTGTCCAAATTGGAATTAGAACTAAGGCTTCCAGCCGTGTGTTCAGACCATGCTGCAGCTAGTGTCATTCTGTTTCTGTGCAAATAATATGCTAATCTAATATACTGTTCAGATCACCCTACTTCATCTTTACTTCATATTTTATATTGCATTGACAGCTTAATGCCTCTCTTCACATTCTTACTCCATCTGCAGTCTTACTTTGTCACAACTCTGCTTTGACTGTTAGCACAAATCCAAGGTGGTGGTGACTGATAACAATCTGTTCCTCTTTCCTCTCAGCATAGATTTAACCTCATTTTTTCTGTTGCTCACGTGTAGTGTTGTAGCTCTAAATTATAAGCTAGAAGTGCATTAAAAATTCTGTTAAGTTCAGATCTCAAAATAAGTAAGAGGAAAAAGAAGCTATTGTATACAGCCTTGGTATTCATGTTTTAGAACCGTATATCGCTCTAATTTAGGTACTTATATAGCCCTATCACCACGGTATCTTAGTGCCTCAATCTTTTAATGTATATATCCTTACAACACCCCTATGACATAGGGGAAAGTACTATTAACCCTATTTTACAGATGGACAATTAAGGCACAAATAGTGACTTGCCCAGGGTCACAGAGGATATTTGTGGTAGAGGAATTGAACCTTGGTTTCATACATCCTAAGCGGGGCCCCTAAGTAGGGTGCAAATAAGGACTGTAGATGTGGGAACTACATTCTGTCATCTCCCCTCATGCACTTATTGTAAATTGTAATGGGACCTCTTGGCTAATATCTCTGTTAGCCATAGGATGCCCTGTACTTGCAGAAATCTATGTGGTAAGAGAAGGTGGGGCAGTAATGCCATATAAAATAAGTTTGGGTTCTTGGATGCAGCTGACTGCCTGAACCATCCTTTCTAAGTTAAAATTCAATTGGTGAGGGCAAGAATATGGAGCTCGTACCAACTGGAAAAACTATAGGATCAAAGTGCATGGGAGTTCTTGGAGGGGAGGGGGAAACGTTTAATTTTACAATTTGAATACAAACCACATGCATTTACTCATTAAATTATGCCCATCTGGATATACAAATAAAAATGAAAGAATACCCCATTGCCATCACTGACCAATACTGTGCAATGTTAAAAAGCACCTTAAAAAGTTATGCTGCTGTGTTACATACTAGTATTAATTAGTGTTTCAATATTGCTTCCAAATAGAAACCATAGTTGTCAAGGTTTTATTTCTTTGAAAAGAAATTGGACTGCAGTATTTTATCCAATCTTATTTCCCAAAAGGCCACCTCTCGGGGTGTTAAGAACCCATATTCTGTGGAGCAAAAGAAAAAGAAACAGGAGGAAATGGAGAAGCAAATTGCATCTTCAAGCTCTGGAGGAGGAGGAGGCGGGCTTAGAGTAAGTTTTAAGATTCACTTTGTTAAATCCTTTTTAAAATGTTTGGTTTTAGATTTAACTAGCTTTATTAATAAGTTCAGTTTTGTCTATATACATCTATTAAAGAACTATACAAAACAAAGTAAGCACAAATAGAAAGCAAAAGTAAACTTAACATGTCCCATGTTTCATTCCAGATCCTTCTTATCCACTTGCATTCTCAGCAGTTATTGACAGTATCACCCTGCTCCCAGTCACAAAAGCCAATCATCTGAGTCCTATTTAATTTCTTCTTCCTTGACCCTCATATCTAGGTTGTATACAAATTTTATCAGGGCTTCAATTCCTGTCAAGTTTCTAAGATGCAACCTTTCCTTTTTATTCCCACAGCAAAATCTTGTTCAGACTCTTTATCTCACATTGACTGTTGCAGCTGCCTCCTCTTAAGATTTCTCCAGTACCCATTTGACCCTTCCCTCGAATCCATTCAAAATGCAGCTTCTTAGATCATTCATCTTCCTTCGTATTGTCTTACTATATACCCCTACCCCCTTTGAATTCTTCCACTAGGTCTCCCTTTTGTACCACAAAGCGCAAGCTACTTTTCCTAACCTTCAAGGCTTTTCACAGCTCTCTCCTTCCCCACTTATCCACTCCTGTCTCTTACTGCATTACTCCCATCCTCTCTGCTCCACCATTAATGGTAATATTGACTTCCCATTTATCAGCTTCTCCCACAGTCATATTCACACCTTATTCCAGGCTGCTCCCTGCACATGGAACACCCTTACTTACCGTACTTGTAAGATGGCAACCTTCAAAAACCATGTTTTTTTCCTCTGTGCTTATAAGGAATTAGCCAATTAATAATAAACAGGCAAGGGGGCAGTTATGTATATTTGTGCATCTGTTTTTTTTTTCTCTACACTTTATATATGCTTATTTCCCTCTCCCTTGCCTTTTTAATAAGTTACTGCTTTCCTTTTAGATGACAGGGACTGGGGTAGTATCTTTTTGGGACAGGGATAGTATCTAGAAAGTTGTGCATCCTCTTGTTGCACATCAAAAGTATTGGTCGATTTGAATGAAATACGTGGATTGTAATGAATCACTGAGTTTACTGCATACATACAACTTTGTTTTATTTTTCTAGTGGCAGGTTGGATAAATAAGTGTGGCATTTGAAAAGAAGAGGGTCAAATACTGCCAATAACTTGCCAGTTTCTGCAGCTGAGTGGCACTTATTCATTGTATGGCTTTTGCTGTTTGTATATGAAGATTCAACAGTACTTTGCCATTGCAGTACGACAGAGGATAGAGGTGTATGCTAAGAATATTTTTCAACCAAGAATCTCAGAATGGAAAACAAAGGTGGCCAAAACTTGTCATTCTTTTTAAACGTCTCATGCTTCAACTTTTGGGTGGGGTGGACAGCGGGAGATGCACAGTTATTTGGGAACGAACTTAGTATTTAATGGTGATAGAGTGAATGTATTTTATTTCTGCTCTTGAAACTAACTTATGCACAGCTTGGGTAACTTTTAGTGTGTGGGAGTTTTTCTTTTTGTTTTGGCGTTTATTTAAAGTTTTGTAATGAACTTTGTCTGCCTCTTTGTTAAAAAAAAAAAAAGTTATCTTCTCTAGATGCTTATAGTTAAATACATGTGCTGCTGTCCACCTCTTCTGTACTACTTATTGGTTAGTCACCTGTGAATTTAGTGCCTTTAAAAGGCTTTTGGAAAAGCTTGGCTTCTGCAAATTGAACTTTTGTGAAATGTGCTATAAAAAAATCACTTTGAATTATAAATCACTTTACATGCTTTTACTGAGGTAAATATTTTATGTGATCTTATGCCTGTTCTCTTTTCATTGATTCACCGATTATGGATTTCTTTTGAGTACATAATTGTATTATATGTACTGGAAGTTAATGCTATTAGCTAAACATTGTTGGCTATGTTGTTCTTTTTTGCACCACAAGGGGGTGGTGGTGTACTTCTGGAAATATTAAAAAATAGAAAAGGAAAAGACCTATTAAGTCATCTCTTGGATAGTTTATTTCCTAAAAGCTTCTGTACTACCTGGGTGGCTTAACTATATATAGTACAATAATATTTTCCAAGTGCTAGAAACACTTTTACTGCTCTTTTGTATCAAGGAATGTCTGTAATCCTTTTCCCAAATGTGAAACTGCTTTTGATTATTTACAGCTAGCTAAACTGGTGTATTATGAACTGATTCCAAAACTAGAAGTGACTTCAGAACACTACTGAGTAGATGAGGGAATTTAGAAATGATCCTGTTGCAGTAAAAATACAACTTTTATTTTCCCTGGAGGGCACTGTTTGGCCTATTTGTGTCCTAGTGACTCCATTTTTGACCCAGGTTAGACCGTGGAAGTGTTACTTGGATTAAATACACTATCAAGTCCACTTTCTTGAAAGAACTAGCTTACTGGCTTCTGCCTTCAAAATAGCGAAGGAATTCTTAACAAGAGTATACTACTGTTAGTTTACTAACAAAAGCAGTGGCCTTCATAGAAGATAGTGATACCTCACATTTACTTTGAGTGTGGGCATTTTCCCTATTCAGTGTTATATTCCTGTTTTACTGAATTAAACTACAATGGAAGACTGTTATAAAATACAGTGTGTGTAATGTACAATGCAACTTTCTGTCCAGGATTTCTAGTAGAGTGTCACATCCTACAGTGTGACTATGCCAAGACAATTTGTTATGTCATTAAAGTGTCACTTTAATGGTTGTGGAGTTTTGCAGGGGGTTGGGTTGTGGGTTTGGGTTTTTTTTGCGGGGGCGGGGGGAGGGATGGCGGAGGGATCAGGAATTTGTGTTATTTGGAGTTAACCTCTGCATTCATGCTCTTACACTGCATTGTGGCTCAATAGTCAGCCAGGAGACAAATGTAAGTAAGTGTTGTGCTCTTAAGTGTGACACGATTCTGCCTGCCAGCTTTTAACTGCTCAGTAACTCAACTTTGATTTATTTAAATGACTACCATATCTAAGTTTTAATAGTCCAGTCTTGCGAGAGTCAGAGTTCTTTCAGATATATCGACTTTAAAAACATTCAAAAGTATTTGGCATTTTAGAGGATTAGGTTCATAGTTGTGGTTTGTTTTTCGTATCTTAGGGTAGAGAAGAAAGTCTAAAATCTATTGAGCTAGATGAACTGCTCAAAAAAGTGATATGGAAATCTGTTTACCCACTTGCATCAGTGGTTTCAGAAAGTACAGGAGATCTTGTCAATGGAAAAACAAAACATGGATTACAACACTGAGTGCACTTCAAGTAGAGTAATCCCAGAATAATTTTTTAGCCCCCACATTCCACAAACTCCTGCCTTTCTGGTTTGCATCAGCATAAAAAGTTAATGGAGTGCTCTGTACTTGTTTTTAGTGAAGAATAATAGAGACTCTACAACTGTATCTCAATTTACTGTATTTAGAAAATAAATGGACAAAGTACTGGACTGCCCTATCTGAAAAGAATGTAAAATTAAAGGATGATACATTTGTTGATTGCAAAATGCATGATTTAATCTGTATCCTGTCTTCTGTACAGACCCTAGGAAGAACAAAAAGCAGAGTTCTAAACAATGCCTCACTGAAGTCTGTGGTAATTTTGCCATTGAGTTCAAGGGATCCAGAATTTATCCCCTTAATTTTTAATCATTTACATGCTCTCTGAAATGGTGTCCTTATGCCAAAGTATATGCTGCTTATGGAAGCTGACAATTCTACACTTGAGTGTGGAACACTTTGGGTCTTTATTATTGTAACTGAATTTTTTCCCTTCAGTGATAAATGTACTTTTTTCTATCTTTCTCCCCATCCATTTATAAAGTTAAGAAAATCTTCCCTGTATAAATTTAAGCCCTGATGCTGCAATTTGATCTATGCAGGGAGACCTTTATACCTGTGTAGAGTTCTACTGATTGTCATACTCTGGATCTAGGGATCCATTGGTGCAAATCCACTTGCAGCATGAAGGCCTTAAAGGTTCAGCATCGTGTTTAGGAGTGTTTGCATGCTTCAGCGTATGTATCTTTTAAGTATGTGCATATATTTTTGTATATGCCATGTAACCAAGAATTGATGTAAGTTTTCCTACACACACTTTTAGTCTATTAATAGTTGATTCTCCCCATTCTTGCACTAAATGGAACTGGGTCAAGAAATAAGTAGTTTTTGAAGAACCCAGGACACTATTTGCATGGGGTCATCACCCTGATAAGACAACACCGTATGTCTGAAATCCAACTACAACATGTCCTGTTGAAATGAAAGGGATTTTTGCAAAACAAAATCCTAATTAAAGGTATGACAAACAGATTTTATGTAGGATTACAGATGTTTGCAGTTGGAAAGACTGCAGGATGAGGGTCTTAAATGGGAATGATATTCCTCTATTTGCTGTCATTTATTTTCTAGATCTGCCATTTTTAGTGAATACACTGTAAATCTGAAGTGGTGGTAGAGACTGATATCAAAGGAAAATTGGACCAGCCCATATCTACAGCCACTGTACTAATAATGTAAAAATAAGATAAGTAGTCTTAAACTAGATTGACATAAAATGGTCACTTTTGCAGAAAGCTTTTAGAATTTGTCTAATGCAGAAAAGTTTTAATAGATCCTTAATAGCATCTGCTGCAGTTAGTGTTCCTTTAGAGTGCACAATTTGTATGAATCCAGAAACCATTGAAACTACAATTTAAAACATGTATATTTATCACAATCCACGGGTACATTTAAACATAAGCCACAAAGTTAACAATATTGTATTTTTTAAAGGCTAGAAAGGAGGAAATATAACTACTACTTCACTCTGTCATGCTGTACAATGTTCTACCACCTTCTAGCCTGAAACACTCTGCCTCTGAAGTCTCAATTTTTTCCAGATTTAAGGCCTTTACCCTATATGCCCAGTCAAATTCCAAATAGTTTAAGTAGTGGGGCTTCTCCCTACCACTGTTAGTTTCCTGGAGTAAGGAGAGGCAGGTCCTTCCCCCAAAACACTTGATACTCCCCACCCTGGGCCATGAAAAGCACTAGGCCAGCCATACTCTGCTTTTGTGATTAACAAGACTCTGACGAGGGCGAAACATGTCTGTATCAAACTGTAAACTCTGTTTTGTATTGCAGGCTGAACACACTTCTAGCCTTCTCCAAGGCAAGTATATTGAATTGCATTCTAGCTAGCTTCTCTGAGCTGAGCTTTCAGTCAGGTGTCAAGTCCCTTTCCTGAGCCTGGCAGGAAAATGGCATTTTAGGGCCATCAATTTCAATAATCTCTCAACTGCTGTCCTCTGGCACTGGAACAATATATTTCCTAACAAGGGGCCTACAGAGGTAAAGAGGAAAGTTTTCCAGCTAAACAAATGGCATGGCTTCTCTGAACAGGGGCAGTGACCATCACCACATCCAAGGCAGACTAGCTGGAAAGGTAGGAGGGACTCTACCAAACCTCTGACTCAGAAGGGGTGAGATCAGGTTTCAGGACTTCTGTTTTGCAAAGATTTGTAATGGATTATTCTTTATATTTAAAGAACTGTGGTCAAGAATTCCTTTGCTAAACTCTGTACTTTATGCCCTTTGGGGACAACATGGCAGGGAAGTAATCTAGGAGCTCAGAGAGCCAGCCTATATCCTAAGTGGGACTCTAAGAAAGCATCTATAAAGTGATAGGAGAGAGGATGGGCCCTGGGAGGTCCAAAGCACTGGTTTCAGCATCTAAGGTGATGGGACTGCAGGGTCCCACATCTCAAAGAAGGGCATCACCCATGAAGTCTGACCCTAGAACTGTGCTTTATGGGGATTGAGAATAAGGAACCAGCTTTCGCTTCTTTACAGCCTCAGATTTGTTTAGGTTATCTCTACATTGAAATGGACTTTTCACCAAAAGCCACAAGCTTGAAGACTGCTATAAAATGCATTGTTTTGTCAGGGTCAGTGTGCAACCAACCTTAACCCAGAAGATCACGAAGCTTATTTGTTCCCCCACACCCTCAAAAAAAAAAAGTCTAATTTAAAGGGACATCCAAGACAACTTAAGAAAATTTTAATAAAAATCTGTCAAAGTCTGCAGTTCTGATGGTCTTTTGGCAAATGTTACAGCCACAAGGGAAGAAATCTTCAGTGAAAGATCCAAGAGAAAGCTGGTCCTAAGAGGCTCAATAAAAGCCTCCATAAGCCTTGTGGAAACTAAAAGTTTCCATACCATGGATTTACAAGTTACGTTTTTACATATCCATACACAGACATTATATATGTCCGTGAAACCTTTAAAATACTGTTCTCTACAGGATGACATGACTGCCATCCAAACTGCAATGCAAGCCTGAGCCTCCTTGAACAGAAACACAAAAGGTAGACCTTGGAGTCAAGTATCCCAATAAAATACCAAATCAACTAGATTGGTAACAGGACAAAAGACAAGTCAATCTTATTAGGTTCCCCAAATTCTTAAGTTACTTCCACTGAGACTGTCAGAGCAAAACCCTTTGAATAATGCAGCCCCATGCAACTGGATCCTTTTCTGATGGATATGAATATTCCTTCTTTGTCAGCGACCAAGCAGAGAATTCTCCATGAAGATGAGTCCATGTCCTGACATTATTTCTCTCTGAAGTCCTGAACCCCAATCACTTTCGCCATCTCTAATGCAGAGTGAGCATAACTATCAGAAAATCCACATAAAGAAAAAGATGACAAATTTATTTGTAGACAAATATTTTAAAATACATTATCCAAATAAAAACCAATACCAGGATAAAAATTGGGTTCACATCTGCACAGGCCTGCAGAAAAGAAAAGAACTGAGAGGCACTTGGAGGGTTTTTACTTCCCTTCCTCAATTGGTTGGGAACATCACCATCTTGTATGGAAGAGCTGCAGAGGCAAAACCAAGAATATATTTTGGTTTTAAAATTACTACTTTTAATATATCACTTCATTTTAACAAATACAGTGGATATATTTCATAAGATTAATGAAAATCTAGTAATAGGAGACCTCAGCTATTCCCAGTTGAAGTTTTTCTGAGAAATAGGGCCAAACTTTAAAAAAAATTATATTTAACAAATTAGCTGAGTGAGAATTAGCAAGATTCTGCCATGGAAACTAGTACACTTGTAGCTAAAATGATGTTATTGAGGAGGATGAATTACAGTCCTTCTTTCAATGGCCAGTTACATGCTAATATATTTGGAGATGAAATGATAAATTTCTTGCCTGATAATTTTCTTTGTTGACAGCTTCTCTAAATTTGTTACTTATGGGCTAATGCTGCCCCCCCCCCCCCACCTGTGGAATTTGGAGGCAGTCCAGTGTTGTTACTGGAGCCTCCAGGACTAAGCTCTGCCCTTCAGTTTAGGTCACCAAAAAGAGTAGAAACTCTCCAGCAACCAATTATTAGCATTAAGACAACTAGACAAAACACATAAGGTTAATTTAAAGACAATATTTGTCCATCTGCCTTTAGAGAACATTTTCAATTTGGGTTAATTTGGAGAGAGACTGTTAAACAGAAAGAAAATCAGGTAAGTTTTATTCTGTTGCACAGCTTCTTAGAATATCATAGAATGTCAGGGTTGGAAGGGACCTCAGGAGCAGGGCCGATTCCCAATTAAATCATCCCAGCCAGGGCTTTCTCTCTCCTTATTCGTTACTCATGGGAAGTAGCAAGCAGTGAATCCCCAAAGGAAGGAAGGAAAGGATAAGCAGAGTTTTATTATAGTAGAATAGGCAGGACTGGACATTCCCCTCAGATAAAACAAGAGCTTTGTAAACCTAATGATTTCTCCATGAATAAAGATTTTAGTTTCTTCCAGATCTTCCTTTTCACTCCCTCCCCGCCTTGACCCTGTTAGAATGTAGGAGTACTTGTCTACCTAATTCCCCAACAGTCCTCTTAGTCTTTAGGGCTCTTATCTTCCTAATTTCCATTAGATTTAGCCTCTTGGGCTAAGGTTAAGAAGTTTCATCCTTAAAATGTAAAGGATTTCTCCAGTTGCGACCAGCAGCACACACAATGGTCACACCACAAGCTTGGTCTTGGCTTGGCTCCATTTTTGTTAGTGTTGATTCAGAAGCGGAGTTAAAGGCTTGGCATCCATAATCTAACTGGTCTTAATGCCATGACAGCATCTGGGGTACAGATAAGAACACATTGTTCCCAGCAATACTTTTAAGCAGATTCCTCCCATCTTTGCATTTAGTTTTGATATCATCTATTTGATCCTCCCAAGTTAGTTTGTGATTCAACATCATTCAAAATTTTACATTCTTAGAAGTTCTGTATGTCTCTACACAGGAAAAAAAAACACATTCCATTCTTCCCCAATCTGCCTTTTGTGAAGATCATTCCCTTTGTATTAACAAGTGAGATCTTAAATCCCCAAGTGCCTCATTGCTTCTCTCCACAGCTATCTAGTCTTCTATGATTGACCCATATAGCACAGTCCCCAAACAGAGTAATACCTACTCCTGCCCATATACTCTGGAGGAGATCATTCATTAGAATGTTAAACAAGGTTGGGTAGCTAACAGTCCCTCTGTAGAGTGCCATTAGTAAGTTTATAAATATTCAACAAAGCCATCCCCACTTTGACTTGTGTGATTCTATCACTTAAGAAGTCTCATTCACCAGAACATTGTTCCTCTTATTCTAATTGTGGCTTCATATAGCCTTCATTCTATAGCATGTCATGCACTTTCAATGTCCAAGACGACAGCTATCAAACTCTGTTCCTCATGGATTTTGTATGTATGATTAGAAACAGAAAATATGATCAACTGTGCATCTTCCTTTCCTGGTGCCACTTTGTGCACTTTATTTTTGTAAGTATGCTACTAATCTTTATCACTCTTTTCATAAATTTTGCCCACAAGTGATGCAGGCAATAGATCTATATGCATCAGGTCTCATGTGTAATTTGCCAGGTTTCCTATCATATTAACCACTGCTTGATTCCATTCTGCTGATCGTATTCCCTTTCCCCATATTTTTTAATTGAAATTTAATCTCAAACTCCCTTTCAGCAGGTGCTTAAGCATTGCATTACATATGCTCTCTTTACCTGGGGCTATATTTTTACTTTTGTCTATAGCTTTTGAGTTCCTGTATGCTGAAGTTTTTAATTCAGTATTTCATCCTTATATTCTACCCAGCCATGTAAGAGCTCACAACTTTCTTCAAACATTCATTTTTGTTCACTAAACTATATCACTGCTAATTTTGGAATTCTTTTGCCAGAACATTTGCTTTCCTAAACTAGAACTTTCAACTTTATCATTTTCTATAAAACCAGGTATAAATGTTTATCCCATTCACTTTTAATGTGTTTATAAATATATATCTGAAACCTTGGAATCAGTTCATTTTCCCCACAGTACTTTCTCAAAGTCTCTCTGCCTTTTTAATTTTGTGCCACTGCTTTACATCCTTTTAGTTCATTAGGTCTTGGACATTCATTGTCCTTTTTGCTTGTTTGTATGCCTTACTCCTGTATTTAATTGCTGCTTTACAACCTTCATTCCACCAGGGAACTGGATTTGAGTTGGTGGCAATTAAACATCTTACATATAGCTACGTTGGTGGCTGCTATGTCTCCTTTTATTATATCATGAATTTCCTCTACATTACATTTATACAATTGGTACTTAGATATTCAGCATATTTATTCTTTAAAAAAAAAAAAAGAGTCCCCAGTTTGTTTTAAGGCTCCAGGTAGGAATTCCTTCAGTATTTTAAACATTATCTGGGCCTTGATCTGCAATTAGCATACGGAAGTGATCGCATCCCATTCCACTTTCTTTGTAGATTTCCCAGCTGCATTTACTAGTTATATTGCTTGTTGCAATTCCTGGATCTAAACATGAAAAAGTTCCATCCACTGAATTAAGCTGAGTAGGTTCTCCAGTATTGAGTAATACCAGGTTGTGCGTGTCAATAACCTGATCTAAGCATTTGCCATTATAATTAGTTTTCCTGCTTCCCCCTAATCATTATGACTATTAAGGTCTCCACAAATATATGGGCCTCTAATGGCGTTAAATTGCAATTCTAGATTAACATGTTTACAACCAATGTAAACTAGACAGATTGATATAAACATGTTATTCTTCAGAGGAATCTCAACATTGTATTCTAAACTTAAATTTTGTTCATGTCAATGTAACCAAGACCTTCCTTTATAAATACAGGCCCCCCTCCTCATTATTTCTCTGTCACATCTTATTACATCATATCCCAAGAATCTAAACATCATTTCTCACTAACTATGTTTCTTGTACACATCATGTCAGGTTTGTGTTCTTTAACTCCTGACCATGTGTTAAATTATGTGCATTCCAGTAAAAAACTGTTAGAACCCTGTTGTTTAAACTACATTACATTCATTTAAATTGCATAAATTTGGTCTATCGAGAGATTGCCTAGATTCAGCGGAAAAGCATTTGCTTTTGTTATAATTTATTCTTGGTCTTTTTCCCTGTCTGTAAAATGCAGTTAATCGCTTTTCATAAATGCTACAACTTTCTTTGCCTGCAAGTAGTACATAGTCATCTATTACAGTTCATGGCAGGAGAGTTAAAGCTCTTTTCCCTCACCAGCATTTTCCTCCTCCACATTCAACTGTGAATATCTTTTGCCAGCTTCTGCCTGGGATAGCTAATTGATAGTTTTAATTTTCTGTACCTCTTTAGCATGTACAACTGCTGCACACCCTTTGTATGCTGCACTGTACTTATCCCCACAATTGCTGCATTTTAGGTCTGTTCTTTCCATACAGTTCTCATACAAGCAGTGTCCACATTTACCACACCTTGTTTTGCCCTTACAGACAGCTGCCACATGCCCAAACCTTTGACATTTATAACATTTAAAAGCAGCCAGGATATATGGTTTAACCCAGAAAAGTTGATATCCTATGTTAACTCTATCAGGAAGCATTGCACCTTTACATGTTACTCAGATGGCTATGGATGGTTTGTGTTCTCCCCTTCTCCTGCTAATCAGTTGTTTAAACAAACACCTGGTCCTCACCTACACCCATTGAAATTTCATCCTTAGCCATGCCTAGTGAAACTCCGTTACCCGTCTTACTTCTGTCAAATTTAGGTAGCTGCCAAATTACTTTTAATTTCCCTAAAATTGTAGTTTTAAGAAGTTTCTCAGCCTATTCCTTAGGTATACAATCTATGAATAAATCTTCACCCTGCATTTTTTAGATCTTAATAGATCTCCAACACTCCACCTAATTCTTTCTACTGTGTTCAGGGAATTAACATTTATCTTTACATCTTTAGCTAGTGTTTTCGTAAGGGAGTATACAACATCTTATGTTCTTCAATCCTGTTTTCCTTATCCCTTGCTTCTTCTCCCTCATTTTCCCAACATAACTTCCAGCCGTTCCCTGTCAGCTAGTATTCCCAGCTTTGTTTAAGCAGCCAGCCCAAGCTCCCCTGAGTTCCAAGCCCCAGCTCTCAGTCTCTCCCAGCCTACAGCCAGTCATGCACAATGCCTGACCCAGCTCAGCCCCTTCCTGCTCTTGCTTCATGGTTTATAATCCTATTCTAGCGCCTCCTCAGATGGACTTCATTTGCTATTAGGCTTTATCAATCCCTGGTTCCCTTCCATGTGCAGCATACAAGGTTAATTGGCCCCTTCTGGCCCTCATTAACTCAATCAGGGCCTGTCTGGGATGGATACCCCATCACAAGTACCTTCATGTCATTATGTCTTCATATTTTGTTGTTTTTCCCCAGTATAGGAACTTTTAGCATTATGTTTTGTGTATTTATTAGACTAATTAGGACAAAGGTGAGAAGCATTAACTAAACAAATCTATATAAAAGATTAGCAACACTCATACCAGGCAAAAAGCTAGGCTAAGGCTTTGGCACAAATATTATCCTACCCAAACTCATCCACTATCCAGAAGTGGAAACTCTTTTAAATTCAATTAGAAAACCTCTTACTCTTACCATTCAAGAATTCTTCCTCTTTGTATTTCAATATCATAATTCAGCATTTGTATCATGCATACCATGCTAAGTTATTCATTATCTTTTTTTCATTTTAATAGGAAGTTATGGGGAACATGATAAATGTTGACATTGGAAGTCATCTTCTCCAAACATGGGTTTTCAGGGAACTTTTGCTTAAAGTTCTAGAACCATAGTTGTAAATTATTAAAATACCTTTTCAGTAATTTTACCTGTTGCATTTTTGATGGGTATTTTATTTTAGGGCCTTGATGATTAATTGTTTCCCCAAGAGATTGTTGTGCTAGCTTCAACAGTGAGGGTTGAGGCCTCTATGCAAGCTCAGTTAGTACTTTCTCTAATGTTTCCCCCCATTACCCCTCACCTGCAAGCTTACATGCACAAGGCATCCATTTAAGATGAGTGATGGCTATTCATGAGTGTAACACCACTTCCGTGTAGCCATCAAGTTGGACTCCATTTCTTGTCACAAATCACATTAAAGATTTGACTAGGAGAAACCAAAACATCTCACTCCAAGGATACTCTAGACAATGAGCCACTTTTTTATGGTAAAGTAGGCTTTCCTTACTAAAGGAATGGAAAGCCTTTAATCTGAAAGACTACAGCTGAGATTTTGGACTTGCTGTGCACTGTATCATCACTCCTATGGTCTATGGCATCTATGGAAAGAAGTCCCCTTCTTAAGGGATGACTGTCTTTGACGGTTGAAGCTACTGCTTCACCAAACTTAGGCTCCCCAAATTTAGGAAATTTCTTTATTTTAAATAAAGATTTAGTTTAACATTTGGCTTAATCAGATGTCCTCACTTGGATCTTATGCGGTCCTTAAAGGCAGCATCAGCAGGAAGACTTGTATCTAATAACATATTTCTCGTAAGCTACTGGAAAAGTCCTGTATGCTGGCATGTGTGTGTGTGGGGCAAGTCATACTTCTTCCCCAGGATATTTACAGCGAGAAGGTAGTACACTATTCATCCTGGCATGGGGACCATACTAGAGAAGAGGGATAATGGCACACACATACCTCAGCTGTGCAAGTAGCTTGCTAGATAACCCTAGGAATCTGAAAGGCTGCCTGCCTTTCCCCTGGCCTGGTTACTATGGAGGCAAGCTTCTTCCACTCAGGGCTTTACTCAGTCAGAATCATTGTGAACATGGGAAATGATTTCTCACTTACCTCCCTGCAATCCCATGATGATGCAGCTTCAGGGGAGAATGGAGTCCTCAGGAGCTTCTGTTCTGGACAGAAGGTGCCCAAGGTGCTCCTAAGGCTTTAAAGTGGAGCCACTCTATGGAGGAGGGGAGCGGGAGACTCTTTCCTGTCTTTTATGAATCTGAGCCCCTTTCCCTGACAAAGTACAGGTCCATTTCCACCAGGCTGCAGCCTGACAGAGCTGCCCAGGAGGTACAGGCTTCTCTACATGCCGAGATATGCTGCAGGGTCTAGGAGCATGACAGAGCACTGTGTAGAAGAAAAGTCCCAGCAAACACTTCCTCCCCAAATCACTAACTTGCAAAGTACACACTTGCTTTTGGGAGTCTCTAGGATTTGCAGGATTTATCTGTGAGAATTCCCTGATTCACAGTGGGAGGACAGGGAGCTTTGTAGGAGCCCTGGTTCTTGATCCAGGAAGCCGAGCACCCATTTCAGTATCTAGGGCTGGAGGACTGTGGATCCCTTCAGGGACCCTCTCCAGCCTCTGGACTGCTGCAGCACTCACCTCCTGAGCTGGCCAGACTGAACCCTCCTCATCCTCTCTCCAAACAGGGAGAAGTTTCTGATTAGGCTTTTCTGCACTGGAGTCATGACTCTTCAAGACAGGGTGGGGACCCTATATGACAGTCTGAATTTGAGCTCCATACCCTACTGATGCAAGGCTCAGCTGGCTGGCCTCAGGCAGGGCATAATTAACCTGTAAAGCCTGTAAGTGCTGTCTCACATAGGGAACACTGCTTAGATTTAAGCTAAGTGTCTCATGCCCAAGTGGAGGCAGAGGAGTCCCACAGGGAGGCACTGCAGCAGCAGATCCAGGTAGTTGAAGTCACCATGCTGCTATTTATCCAATCCAGAAGAGGAAGAGGTTGCAACTGCATGAAAATGAATAAAAATAAAGGTTTAAAACTCTGGCTTGAAAGCTTGTCTCTCTCAACAGCAGTTGGTCCAGTAAAAGATATTACTGCACACACCTTGTCTCAAAAAAAAAAAGGTAAGGACTAGAACCTGAACTGCCAATTTGTTCCACTGCCAGAGGCAGAAAATCTGGTAGCCTGAACTGAAGGACTTAGTCCAGGAGCCTCCAGCAATAACATTGCACAGCTGCTGAATGCCATAGGGTTGGGGGCATTAGTTCATGAGTAATGGATTCAGACCCAACTTGTGCCACAGAGCAGGCAAATGCTCAAGCCACAAAGGGACTTTGTTTGGAGAAACTGTTGGACAACTGAAAATGGATGCAAACCACTGGTCAACCAATCAGATGAAGAACAGGGTGCAGCCCCTTCCTGTACTTGAGAATAGAGTGCTTCTCTCTCTACCCTGTAGTGTATCATGACCCTCTCCTTGTACCCCCAACTGAAGGGCACACTGGATCTTGACTCCCTCCTTCTCCTGCCCCATTATGTAGAGGCAGGCACTACAATCCTCCCCAGGGAAACCCTTGTACAGATGTGGTTCCCCCCAGCCTTCCCCAATGGCCTGCATGCCCTACCATCCCCACTCCATTAATAGATTACGTTTCACAGGGTATAGCCCTCATCACCAGACTGGCATCTCCACCTTGGTTATGCTGAGGATTAACTCAAGGCTGACACCAACACCCACGCCCTGCACAACAGTTCCCACCAATGGCTCCTCTCTCAGCTACACAGCACCCTCATCTTGACTCAGTCCTCCAGCTAGATTTCCATCTGGGTTTCCCCCTTCCAGGGGTAGATCTCTCTGTCAAACAGTCCAACCACTTCCCCAGAGGCAAGTGGGAGGGGACCCACCCACTACTCCAGGCCCCTACCCAGGGACCCTGTAAACATCAACCTCCTGCTGCTCCTCTGTAACCTCAGTCAATGCCACTCTATTTCCCTGGGTCACTTCCCTAAGGCCCCAACACCTTCTTCACCCTTGGCTCAAGGCCTCAGCTGCTCAGTCTCAGGAGCCAACCACTGCTCAGTCCAAAGTGCTCTCAGCCCTCTAAGGGTACAATCCTTACTCTCTAAATTCCAAGCAGTAACTAACCCTGTGCTACCCTGCGGCTCTTTTTATGTGGGTCTGCTGGGCCCTTATTGGGTTTCCTCACAGCCCCTCTCCTATTGGCTGCTTCCTGTGCAGCCTTCCCAAGGTTCTATTAACCCCTTTTCTGCCATTGTGGGATGGACTTCCCATCACACTAGGAATGGAGCAGGGATCATAGGGACAGTGGACACATCCATTGAGACGGGCTATGAGGGAAGGAGGCAGCTGTGACTCTGCTGGGGACTGAGGCCCATTGAAAGGTGGTGGTTCCTCAAGAAGCTAGATCCTCTGGTACTCAGGAGCTTTGGGAATTTGGGTCTTCCAAGTGGGAAGCAGCCTTTCAGTGCCCTGGGGCCTCCAGGCAGGCAGCAGTCCCTTGGGTACTGACGGAGCTGCTTTTAGGCATCTGCCCAATCACACTCCACTTCTGGCCAGTTCTGAACCCCAGTGGCCCTGCGGCTTCCCTTTCGTCCAGCAAGGGGAGGAAGGAGTGGGAAAGAGGATTGGCATTACTTTGATTGGTCCCAGGGACAGTGCCTTCTCCAGGTCCACTGGGAAGGGATAATACCAGGGAGAGGTCTGAACCCTAAAGTCGGGGGGCGGAGAGGGGGGGAAGAGCAAGTGCAGGGGTGATGGGGAAGAGTGAAGATCAGTAGGAGGTTCCTCATCCCCAGTATAATGTATGGGAACTCCAGCTTGGGCAGCATAAAGAGCACATGTGCATGCGTACCAGGTGGAGAGGATAACTCCCGTAATGGCCACCAGCCATGCTGACATCAGTCTCCAGGCTAAAGCACCAAAAAAACCTGCATCTTGTCACACTTTCCAATCCTTCTGCAACTGCCTATAGGAGGCATTTTGCAAGTGCCTTTATAGCATAAAGAACTGTGTAGTTTAGATTGGTGCAGGTCTCCCCCGATGTCTGGGGTAGTTGCTGATTTATGTCCCATCATAAACAGTTTGCCTATCAATCTTGCTTTAACTTACCCCGGGAGTTCGAATAACTTTTTCTTCTTTTTTCCCCAGTTGAAGGAGTTTGGTTTCCTGTAGTTTTCTAGGACTAAAACTTTCCCAGACGATTACAGTTTGATGGATGGTGTGCTGTGTGACACCCCCAACTGGCCCAATTCACACATCCAGCTGAACTGTATAAGGAATGGGCAGGTGTAAAATGGCTTTTTGCCACCTTTGTGCTCTTGAATACGGGGGCTGATTCAACCCCAGACTAAGTCACCTCAGTGCTGCTCTAACCTATGCCGAGCTGTCTATAGTTAGAAGATGTCTCATTGTAGCCATGTCGGTCCCAGGATATTACAGAGACAAGATGGATGAGGTAATATCTTTTATTGGAGCAACTTTTGTTGGCTCAAAAACTTGTCTCTCTCACCAACAGAAGTTGGTCCACTAAAAGATATTACCTCACGCACCTTGTCTCTCTATAGTTAGAAGATGCTGTCTGGCAGCCAAGAACAGCTTGAGCCTAGAGATGCAAAATAAATCTCATACAACATGTCCATAATTGAGGACTGGTGTTCTTCTCTGTCATGAAGATTTTGTGACATCTATTAAATGTGTAATAAATTTAAAAACCAATCTAGGAAAATTCTTTTATGATTATTACTGCCTGCCCCCAAATAACTAGCATGTAAGCAGACACAAGATAGACTTTTTTAATGAACAAGAGCAGGTTAAGCTCTCCATTGACTGATATCCTGCAACTAGGTGTATGTCCACATTGCAATAAAACACCTGTGGCTGGCCTGTGTCAGTTGACGCGGGCTCACAGGGCTCAGGCTGTGGGGCTATAAAATTGCAGTATAGCTGTTTGGGCTCAGGTTAGAGCCCAGACTGTGGGACCCTGCGAGTGGGGAGAGACCAGTGTCCAGAGCTCAGACTCTAGCAGAACCTGAATGTCTATACAGCAATTTTGTAGTCCTGCAGTTCGAGCCCTGCGAGCCCAAGTCAGCTGATGTTTTATTGTAATAAAACTGGTGTTTTATTGTAATATAGACATACCCTTATTTATTTTTTTAAAGAATGACTGTCACTTATTTTAAAATGAAACTTGGACACAAACACTCCATTTTGAAGGGTTCGGTCCTGCACTCAGCTCATTTGACATCACGTCTCTTGCTGTGATTGCTTAGAAAATGTTTCCCTTCTGGTACTCAGTATTTTTACACCTATGTGTCACCAAGGGGGTGATCCTGAGAGAGGCTGACCACACACCACTCAATGAGGGTTGCAGTTGCTTGGCTCCTTTCAGAGTAGGCTCTCACTGAGGATGACTACCTTATTATTCATTTACTGCTGATACAAATAGTTACTCTCAGTAGAAAATTATTGAAAATAAGTTACATGCAAGTAATTTCTACAAGTTATTTGTAGAATTTGTTATCTAATTTGTACAAGTTATTTCTAAATCTAAGCAACTAAGCAGATGTGCTTTGTCTCTATTTAGTAGATACATATGGACAGTGGGGAAAATCCTGGGCCCATTTAAGTTAATGGTAAAGGTCCTACTGCTTTTAATGAGGCCAGGGTTTCACCCAGGCTTGACCCTGCCCAGTTGAAGTCAATGGACATTTTTGTCATTGATTTTTAATGGAAAGGGGATCAGACTCATATTTAGGGATTCCAATTCGCAAATTTAAAGTGACAACCAACAGAAAACATTGATTGTAACTTTATAACCCTGCTTTTTAAAAAAACAAATTCAACTTCTCCCCCACCCTCCAAAAATGAGAAGGTTCCTTTCAAGGGATTTTCGACAAAATCCACGTCTTGTTTATGTCACCTGCTGAAAATTTCAGTGTGCATCAATTTCTGTTCCTGTTCTTCAGTATTCACGTTTTGGTTGCACATAGCAGCTTGCTTTCTTTGTGAGTGTGTGTGATTACAGTGGGGGATCATATGTTGCAAACAATAAATGAGACTTAAAAAAATGTTTATGAGTATTTTAAAAAAGTTTCTGTTTATTTCATTGCTAATGAAACAACTGATTTCTGCTCAAATTTATAGCTATTCAAATAATCCTATAAAATGATTTTTCTAGGCAGTTACAAGGCACAGAAGTCATCAAATATAAACAAGGAAAAGTAGCCAACCCACCCCCCTCCCCCCACACACAATCCCTATATATAGTTTTAGAGGTATGTGAATGATTTACAAGAATCTGAATTGCTCTAAAGAGTGGGCAATGGATCTTTTCATATTTGACCCAACTAATTGAAAAAAGTAGAGCTAGACTGTGCCTTCCAGTCAAACCCAAAGTAAGGAGCAGTGTGAAGGTGAATTGCCACAAGGGAAGCATCAGGTGGCATTCTGACTCAAGGCTTGTCTACGCTTAAAATGCTACAGCATTACAGCTGAGCTGCTGCACCTACACTACTCCAGCATTTCAGTCTAGACACTACCTACATTGACGGGAGGGATTCTCCAATCAGCATAGGTACTCCACCTCCCAGAGAGGTGGTAGCTAGGTTGATGGAAGCCTTCTTATGATGACCTAGCACTGTCTACATGGAGAATTAAGTTGGTTTAACAGCGCTGCTCGGGGGAGTGGATTTTTCACACCCGACCAACATAGTTAAACCGGAGTGCCTGTGCACACACAGTTTGCACTGTCATTACAACATCCCTTTGTGCATTGTAGTTTACAACCCCTGGTGCAATCAGCCATTTCTGCAAGCCCCACTCGTCCCTATTGCATCTTATATCCTCCCATCATTGGGCACCCATGTAAGGACCAGGTGGATTCAGGCCTGGATCCACAGAGGAACTTAGGCGTTTCAAGGGCAGCATTGCAAAGACTAACTTTGAGGCACCTAGAAAAGCCACTGAAATCCACAAACCCTGAGTTAGGCGCCTATGCTCCCTACAAAGGCATACAGAGAGTTAGGCACCTAAGAATGGGATTCACAAAAAGCAGCATGCCGGTTGGGGAGCCACATAAACTAAGGAGATGCTGAGAAGAGGCGTGTGTGTTAAGCCTCACCCCTCTACTAAGTTAGGCAGCTAAGTCCAGGAGTAGGGAAGTCCTATCTCTGCTTGAGTTCCAGAGCTGGGAAACCTTCTCCTGGGATCAGGCACCTAAGCCATTTCTTGCAAGAAAGATGGGAGGTGGGGGTCCTGCCCACCTTATTACTTTTAGCCAGTGATTAGATTAGATCATTTGCCCAGCATATGGGAGAGCTGCATTCAATGCCCCTCTCTGTCTGGTGGAGAGAAAGGATTTGAACAGGGGGCTCCCACCTCTTGGGGGCATGCCCCTAACCACTGGGCTACAGGATAGCCTGATGTGTGACTTCCTCAGTTTCTCCTGTTGAAGCTGTTCCACCTTGTATAGTGCTAAATTGAGAATGAACCTGGAAATGGGGGCACTCCCTTGGAAGATGGGAGACCCAGGGTCCACTACCGGTGCTCCAATGACTAATTATTTTTCCAAAGTGGAACAGCTTCAACAGGAGAGTTTGAAGGAGTCCCACATCAGAACATCCCATAGTGGTTAAGGCACTCACCAGTGTGGTGGGAGACTCCTCTTCAAAAATCCTTTCCTCCAAAAAGGCAGAGGGGGCAACCAAACACGGGTCCCCCACATCCCAGGTGAGTGCTCTAACTACTGAGCTACACGTTTTAAGGAGGGATTAAGGGGGGAGGTGGAATTGCCACCACTTCCTCAGCCGGTGTGACTTTGAATGTACCCCAATTTGGTAGGCATTCTGTGAGAGAGCTAGGCAGAGGAACACCTATCTTAGCCTCATCTGAGGACCCTGCTGGGGCATGAGATAGGTGTCCAGATGTCTGACGTGAGGTTGTGCGCTTGCCCGGAAGCAGGAATTTAGGTGCCTAGGGAACTTTTATAACAAAAATTGAGTTTAGGCACCCAAAGGATTAGGTGGCAGCCAAGCAGGTTTTGTGCATTGCAGTGGTGCCTACATCTGGGATTTAGGTGCCTGAATCTGGGGCAGAGGTGCCTAAATCCCTTTGTGGAGCTGGATCTGAAAGTTGACTTTGTCAAAGTAGCTTAAGGGTAACAAACTTTTCAAAGGTTTCAGAATAGCAGCCGTGTTAGTCTGTATTCGCAAAAAGAAAAGGAGGACTTGTGGCACCTTAGAGACTAACAAATTTATTGGAGCATAAGCTTTCGTGAGCTACAGCTCACTTCATCGGATGCATAAGCTTTCGTGAGCTACAGCTCACTTCATCGGATGGATACATCCGATGAAGTGAGCTGTAGCTCACGAAAGCTTATGCTCCAATAAATTAGTTAGTCTCTAAGGTGCCACAAGTCCTCCTAAACTTTTCAAAGTGGCCTTTTTAGGGAACTGTCTAGCACACAATAATCATTTTTTTTAAATTATTGCTTAAGGGAATCTTGCAACCTATAAAAATAGTCCATTTTGATTTTAATATGTAGGCAGAAAGTGTTAGCAAATAGCTTTTATCACTCTGCACACTCAACCTACATATATCTTTTCCAACTAACCTAAAAACAGTCATGGACTCCATGTCACAGGTTTTTCATACAAATATATTGTACTGCAGTTTCTTTTCCTTTAACATGAACCACATCCTTTGAATCATTCTAAGTATACATTCACATATTTAAGAGTAATGATTTGGCTAAAAATATGTGTCTATTTCTTATCTGATTGTAGTAATTAACCTATCAAGGATAATTTGCTATAAAAGGTACAGTACTAGAAATAAATAGTTCTACAGTTCAAAGATCTTCAAAGCAGGTTGCCATTTTCAGTCTGTTAAATTTTCTGAAGTCCTTTCAAAGCATGAACTAAATTTACTACACTCAAGAAGATAATTTGGACCTACATATATATAGTCCCAGTCAAATGAGAAGCTAATTTCACTTAATCTCCTTCTTGGTTTTGTAATGGGCAGAAACAACCAAGTAATTGTCTGGATTCATGTCCTTGATGGTCGGAGACTTGCTCTGGATTGGAGAGGTTTTCCCATCCACCCGAGAGATCTGCATTATTCGGCAAGGGTCATGTTTCAGCAAGTACCCTGCAAAAGTCTCCCATCCTCCTCCTACACGAACCATCACATGTTTGTTGTGCAGCATCTGAAATTGCATAAAAGACAAAATCTTGAAGGGCTACCATCAAGTTGAAAATCACATTTCTGTTTGAACATGTTGTGCTTACTATAATTACAAGTAACATAGTTGGCAGCCTAGTTTACAAGAAGAATGGGAAGAGGCAGTAGCTTCTGGCTTGCACTGCAGGTTAGTGCAAAAAAAGTGGGGCACGAGCAGGGGAGACAGAAAAGTAATTGCATGTAAGGAAATGGAGCAGCACCCAGTCAGATTTTTCCATTTTAAAAAAATGTTCACTACACATTCTTGTAGCCTTCCTGAAGAAGCTGATGTTGTTCTTTAGATGTTTATTGATGAGCTCCTTAGTAAAACTGGATATTTTTTAGCTGTATTTGTTGCAAGCATATTTAGTAATGATGCAGCTTTTGATGTTGTAAAAACTGGCTTCTGATTTATTATGGAGAAGGGGCCCTAGCTCTAGAAAGGGTGAACATCCAAAACAATCTACTCTGCCCAAAATTGTTAAATGAGATGTGGAGTTAATTTCTTTAATAAAATGAAGCTCCCTTCAGTGTCAGTGATATGATTTAGCATTTCTGACACACACTATAATGTACAACAGTAACAGATTAAGTACTGTGGGTCTAAAATGAGGGACGTCTAAAATAATGACGGTACCCTGAACCTGTTATGGAGATGTCTGATTTCAGAAATAAATGGCAAGTGAAAATACAGATGGAGGGCCGGAGGTATTATAATAATTATTATTAATTTGCATTCCTGTTGGGTCCAAATTAAACACACTATTTGTTATGCTTGTAATCTGTATTTTGGAGACACTTGGACATTAAAAAATAAGCATGTTGCTTGTCAGGACTCACTTGCATTAACAGAGCTGTATTGAGAAACTTGAACACTGCCTATCTGCACCATGCCTAGTTCTAATACTAAGTCATCTAATACTTAGTCACCCTTATTTTCATGAACTAAGTATGCATATCTAATCTGTTGTGCACTTATAGCTGAATTGTTATTATTATTGTGTGTGCGCATGTGCATAGCATGTGATATAGGTCGCAATCAAGTATTAAGTGGTGGAACGTTGCAATCTTATTTGTTAAGTCTTTTCTTTTTCCTGATACAGAGTGAGAAATGTGATCCCACCCAAGTAAAATGTAACTTCTCTAATGTCTTCACCTGATATTTCAGCTGGTAATTTCACACTCACTTCTTTTCATCTCATTTCCTATATATCATAGTAAAACAAATGTCATCTGGGAATCATAAATGAGCCAGTTCTATCACAGCCACAGCTTAATTTGGGTAATGAAAGATACTTTGATTAATATATTTCACAAAATGCTAGACATCTTTCATCTAGGGTGTAACAAATTCGACTTCTGGTTTGTAAGAGCTCCACCTCTGTGAAAATTCCTCAGCATGCTTACGTAGTCTAGATAATGAGACTTGGATTAATAGCTGTGGTGGGTGTGTGTGTGAAATTCACCTAAGGGTCCACACTATTTTGAAGACATAAATGGGACTTAAGTGCTACAAAGGCCTTGTGCTGGTCCTCTGCATAGGGGTAAATTTTATCCAATTTGTCATTTAAACCAGCAAACAGAGTAGTGGGGATAGAGGATGGAGGAGGAGAGGAAGTCAAGATAATGAAGTGTTACACTATTAATTAGTTGTTCACACCCACGCTTACAGTAGCTTTTCTTTTGGGGTCATAATTCCATTAAAAAATATATCATCATATGGAAACCAAAGAACAAGTTGCAAGGATTTCTGAAGTGTCAAAGACAGGACACATTTAAATTGAATCAATCTCTCAGGTTTGAATTAGTAGCTGAAGAAAGAAATTAGAACACTTTTTTACTGAAAATACTTAACAATTTCTGATGGGCTCTAATAGAAATAGAACGTTTCTTTACTCCGAGACCTGGGCAACATTTTGGACCTGACTCTGATCTTCCTTACACTGGTATAACTGCATTGACTTTGCTCAAGTTACACCTGATTCACACAGATAGCAAGGGGAGCAGAATCAAATGATCTGATTTTTATTAACGTTATTCAAATACTGTATATGTGTAAATTGTTGGAGGGGGCTACATGGTCCTGAAACAGAAGTCAGTCAAACTTTGTAAAATTCTGTCAATCTGAATACATTTGGAGTTTTTCTGGATTTACCTAGTGTGAGATCTGAATCAGGCCCTTGCTGTGGATAGGATAATCACAAAAAAACCCAAAAGGTTTTTATGTAAGGTTGGAGAAACCCCAGCTCAGACTACCCCAGCCTTCTAGAAACTGGTATACAGCTCCTTTCTCTTCAGGGGCTTCCTCCTGGGTGAGCACGCTCTTCTATTGGCTACGGCTACACTAGAGAGCTTACAGTGGCACATCTTACAGCTGCACCGATGCAATTGTGCTGCTGTAAGCTCTCTAGCATAGCCACTCTAAACTGCCAGGAAAGAGCTCTCCCAGCAACTTAGTTAATCCACCCCCAACAAGCAGCGGTAGCTGTGTTGGCAGGAGAAGCTCTTCTGCTCACATAGTGCTGTCCACACTGGCACTTAGGTCAGTGTAACGTATGTCGCTGAGGGGGGTGGCTTATTCACAGTCCGGAGTGACATAAGTTATACCGACATAAGTGGTAGTGTAAGACATAAACCTCTAAGACATGATCCAAAGCCTTTTGAAATCAATGGACTTTGGACCTGGATCTTAGTCCCAGACCTAGTTCATTGCACCCTTCTATACTACTGTGGGAGAGAGTTAATTCCTTGTCTGCTGGTGTTCAGCTGATGCTTCTACCCTTTGTCACACAGTGGCTCTCATTTCAAAAGCAATTAGTATCTGGATTTTTGATTTTGTCATACAAGTTAGAGATGGAAAGTTAGCAAAACATATATTAAGTTCATCCCCCTGCCCATGCAGGATTATTGTGTAATTTATAGTGTTTTTTTCAAAAAGAAAAGGAGTATTTGTGGCACCTTAGAGACTAACAAATTTATCTGAGCATAAGCTTTCGTGAGCTACAGCTCACTTCATCGGATGCATTCAGTGTTTTTTTGTAATCTAACTTTAAATTTTTCAAGTGATGCAGCTTCCGCCACTTTCCCCTTAGAGACTATCCCACAAACAAATAAAACTCATTGTTGATAAGTTATTTCTTGATATTCAACCTAGCAGTACTCTACAGCCTCTTCTTGTCTTTCCCCAGGCTGCTTTCGCCAGTTTTGTATTTTATTATAATTTGTTATGACATAGTGTTATGCATTTACTACCCATTCTTTCTATATATATATATATAAATGATGTTTTGTTGCCTCCTAAATGTGTCCATTGTTTTGTGCCATGTTCTGCCCTGGAAAATTCCAATAATACATATATAGTCTGTATTGTCATCTCATTTATACCAGAATAACTCTTCTGGCTTCAAATTACTCCAGATTCACACTTGTGTTAATGAGTCCAGAAGCTGGCAATTTGATAAAACAATAAATACATGAAATAGCACATTGCATTCTTCTCATTTAAAAAACAAACAAACAAATAAAAAACAAATCCTTTCCCTACTATTACAGATGAATATCTGATTAATTTGTTGTTTGAGACATTATTGTTGACCTGATTCAGTGACTCTTTTGGATGAGAACTTAGGAAACAGTAAGAATTTGGATTCAGCAAGTGTAAAACTTTTTAGTCAGACTTCAGTGTTGACGTGAAGGAATTTTCATATTGCTACCAAGTGAATTAAAACTAAAATGAGAAAAACTTTATGATTCAATCATTTCCAGGAGACTTTAAGAAGGATATAAATCTTTATTATTTGCTGTTTTCTATGAAGCATGGCTTCCACAAGAGAGTTGTTTTCTCCAGAATCTGCATTTGAATTAGAATAGAAGAGTCTGTGGTGTAGTAGAAAGATGAGAAAACAGCCTTAACAGGCAACAGCATCACAAAGGAATATATGAATGACGTACCACTGTAGTATACATTAAAGTTATCTCAAGAGGTAACATGAAATAAATGTACATAGAAACATTTGCAGTATGAATCATGTGGACTGAACTGTCATTACATAAGACTTTGGAACTTCAGTGAAATATACTAAAAATGGATGTGTGTTTCACATAAATTAATGTATCGAGAGCTTTAGGGCTTATTAAAGAGATATTGGGCCTATACCCTTAACTCATGTCAATGTAACTCAATAAATAGAGCTATGGTGGTTTACAAGAGTGGATGATCTGGCCCAGTATGTTATTCTCTATACTATATTACAGCCATATTTAAGTATACACTTTGGGGGGAGAAATTACACACCCTGAGCCTGATCCAAATCCCATTAGAGCCAAATGGAAGCAATCCCACTGACTTTAATTGGAGTCGTATCAGGCCCTAGAAACCAAAATCAGCAAAATTCCACCCGGAGTAAGTTGGAAACCTCTAGGCCAAATTTAGTGGTGACATAAATCGTAGTGTAAGATATGTGTTAGGCATACATTGGTCATAAAGTGCATGGGGGCTAGTGACAGAGTAGGGTTTATTGATGACATCTTCATCATCTGGACCCATGGAAAAGAAGCCCTTGAGGAATTCCACCATGATTTCAACAATTTCCATCCCACCATCAACCTCAGCCTGGTCCAGTCCACACATGAGATCCACTTCCTGGACACTACAGTGCTAATAAACGATGGTCACATCAACACCACCCTATACCGGAAACCTACTGACCGCTATTCCTACCTACATGCCTCCAGCTTTCACCCTGACCACACCACACGATCCATCGTCTACAGCCAAGCTCTGCGATACAACCGCATTTGCTCCAACCCCTCAGACAGAGACAAACACCTACAAGATCTCTATCAAGCATTCTTACAACTACAATACCCACCTGCGGAAGTGAAGAAACAGATTGATAGAGCCAGAAGAGTTCCCAGAAGTCACCTACTACAGGACAGGCCTAACAAAGAAAATAACAGAACGCCACTAGCCGTCACCTTCAGCCCCCAACTAAAACCCCTCCAACGCATTATTAAGGATCTACAACCTATCCTGAAGGATGACCCAACACTCTCACAAATCTTGGGAGAAAGGCCAGTCCTTGCCTACAGACAGCCCCCCAACCTGAAGCGAATACTCACCAACAACCACATACCACACAACAGAACCACTAACCCAGAAACCTATCCTTGCAACAAAGCCCGTTGCCAACTGTGCCCACATATCTATTCAGGGAACACCATCACAGGGCCTAACAACATCAGCCACACTATCAGAGGCTCGTTCACCTGCACATCCACCAATGTGATATATGCCATCATGTGCCAGCAATGCCCCTCTGCCATGTACATTGGTCAAACTGGACAGTCTCTACATAAAAGAATAAATGGACACAAATCAGATGTTAAGAATTATAACATTCATAAACCAGTCGGAGAACACTTCAATCTCTCTGGTCACGCAATCACAGACATGAGGGTCGCTATCTTAAAGCAAAAAAACTTCAAATCCAGACTCCAGCGAGAAACTGCTGAATTGGAATTCATTTGCAAATTGGATACTATTAATTTGGGCTTGAATAGAGACTGGGAGTGGCTAAGTCATTATGCAAGGTAGCCTATCTCCCCTTGTTTTTTCCTACAAACCCCCCCCCCCTCCAAGGCGTTCTGGTTAAACTTGGATTATTGCTGTGCACATTGTAAGATGAGCTATTGCCAGCAGGAGAGTGAGTTTGTGTGTGTGGTTTTTGGAGGGGTGTGTGTGTGGGGGGGGGTGAGAAAACCTGGATTAGTGCTGGAAATGACCCACCTTGATTATCATGCGCATTATAAAGAGAGGTTTCAAAGAGGGATGGGCTATTACCAGCAGGAGAGTGAGTTTGTATGTGTGTCTGTGTGTGTGTGGGGGGGGGGGGGAGGGTGAGAAAACCTGGATTTGTGCTGGAAATGGCCTTCCTTGATGATCACTTTAGATAAGCTGTTAGCAGCAGGAGAGTGGGGTGGGAGGAAGTTTTGTTTCATGGTCTCTGTGTGTATATAATGTCTTCTGCAGTTTCCACGATATGCTATGCATCCGATGAAGTGAGCTGTAGCTCACGAAAGCTCATGCTCAAATAAACTGGTTAGTCTCTAAGGTGCCACAAGTCCTCCTTTTCTTTTTTCTTTTTACGAATACAGACTAACACGGCTGTTACTCTGAAACTTGCACCTATCTGGCATTCAGTGGTTGTGCAAAGTGCGTGAAACTTACACACTGAAAAGATGGAAGGTTGTAAAGCAGGAAAAGCAACTGATAGTGGGCGTATCTGGTTCTAGGATAAAGATCACATCCACTTCAACTTAGCTCAGCTGAATTGGGGCCACTTTGTCAAATTCATTCTTGTCATCAGAGGGCACATCTCTCATTTGCCATAGTTTACCACTAAGCGTCCCATTCTGAAAGGCACTTAGAACTACAACTCCCGTGGATGTCTAGAATCACCAGTTTTTACATAGGCAAGGAGACAAATGCTCTTGGCACTTCTTTAGTGGTGGAGTGGGTAAGAAGGGTAAGACTGCATCATGAAAGGGGTGCATTTCCACGGCAATGTTTTACTATATGTTTAAAATATTTTGATATAATAAGGTGTGGAAATTCCTAGTGCATTGCTAAACAGCTACAGCTTTTTACCCCAGAGGTGGCTGCATTTCAATGGTGGAAGAAATGATCCTTGTGCATTGTTGGTATATCGTTGCTAAAACAATGGGACTACTCACATGCAAGTTAATTGCCTTGTGTTTGCAGGATTGGATTCAAATTAATTTAACAAATATTCTATTATAAGAATATATACTGCATAATATATTGTGCAAATACATTTCAGCCTATGGATAAGTCACAAACAGTTCATTATTCACAGGAATTACACTGATAATTTAATATTCACAGTTCCAAATTCAAATTGGTTTGATTGGACACAAATAATTTAGTATGTTTCTGTTGCCTTACTGGTTAAGCATAAAGTCTTAAAGTTAGATTTACAGTGCAAACGCTTTCAATTCTGAATTCCAAATCTGACTTTTCTGTAAACATTTTTGCCGGTAATTTAATTTTTAATTTAATATTTGTGAAAAGCAAACCCAAAAGAAGTGAAAATGCTATCAGTGAGAATTCATTTAAAATGTGAATGAAAAGTTGACTTATTTTTTTCAGTATTTATTCAACCTTAATATTAAAATATTATGGGTTGTTTGATATACATTAATTGCTATACAAAACACCTTAAATTTCTAAGCTTTTCTTAAGTTTTCAACACTATGATTCATGTAGGAGATGTAGAAGTCAACATTTGAAATCAAAAGACACCAACATAGATCTGGAGTAACTCCAATAGCTCCATCTGTTTTATGTATTTGGGGTATTATATGTTTTTAAAACATCATGTGTATTTTCAGCAGTCCATGAAAAATTAAAATACCAGTTGGATTTACTACTGTAAAAGACCATGTTTTTAAAATTATTAGACTAACTTATATTCAAAATAGTACATAGCAAGTTGAAATTGCAGTTATCATTAATGCAATATCATATTGGATGTTTATTTATACTTCATCACCTGACATCAGATATTTTTCCATCTACTAGTGTATTGGGCTCCTTTCAACAAATTCTCTTAATACATTCAAATAAGGAAGTAGACTTTTAGAAATTGGTAGGTAATTGTTGCTATGTTTTAATAGCTTTGAGAATGCCTACTCATCAAAACAGGAAAGCAAGAAAATGAAAATTCCCAGCATGAATATGAAAGAAATACTGAATGGATACTAACTGAAATAGCTAACATTTTCCCATAATATTTTTAACAAAATAGATCATTTAAAAAGATTACAGAACAGATTTTTGCTGGTGTTAATCCAGAAAAACATCACTGATTTAAAGACAGAGTAATGTTACTGATTTAAACCAAGGGGGTTAGTTTGTATTTATATCTGTGTAACTGAGATCCAAATATGTCTCTAATATCAGTATTAGAGCATCTCCATTTATTTTATATAGTCTCTCTCTCTCCCCCCACCTTTTTAATTAAAGGTCTATCTAGTGTAAAGTCACTCCCCACACCAAGGCGCACACTGAATCTTACACTAATGGTATGGTCTAATTAGTTAGAGTAGCAGTTTGGCAGTTGTGACTCTTAGACCTAGTCTATACAAGAAAAGTTTTGTTAGTATAGCTATGGAGGCAAACCCTCCTAGCGAAGATGCAATTTTGTCAAAATAGTTTACACCAGCTGTCTGCATGAATTTGCAAACAATCCGAGGCAGATCACATATCTCTAGGAAGCAGTCCAATAACAGCAGGGGATTGGAAGCTATCAGAATTAGGTTCTGCTATCAACTCTGATAGTGACTTAATGTGTGGCCATGTGTAAGTTGTCCAGTGCCTCAGTTTTCCCATTTATAAAACTGGGGTAATGCTATTTACACTCCTTTGTAAAGGTTTTGAGATCGAAGGTAGGGTAAACAGACATATCTCCACTGACTTCAATGGAACTACACCTATTTCCATCAGCTAAGAATTTGACCCTTAACAGCTATGTACTTCGGGAAGATTGTACACTTCCTCTATTTTATAATGAAAACCTATCACCTCTAAGTGACATTGTGGATTGCATGATGTTCTAGCAAATTACTATGTATTTCAGACATGGTAAGGAGGAGTAAGATACCATGCTGGGAGGTGTTCAGATACTATTCAGAGGAGTGTGGTTTAAATACATAGATCAAGAGATAACCTTATATTCTTAGTCTTTAAAATATACCTATTCAGCAACCTGGGCAAGAATTCATGTGATGAGAAATGGATGTAATGACAAAGGCAGGCAACCACAGGATTTCATGCTTCATTATATGAAGGTATATGTCAGGATGAAAGAGGACAAGCTCAGGCCCCCTAATTAGTCTCTAAACCCCCAACTGCAGCATTCCCATTCTCCGCAACAGCAGGAATGAAGCCAGGCAGAGATCCATGTGTTATTTTTTATGGAGCTCTATCTGCACTTAGGGTTTAGTGCAGAGCTTGCAGGGATAGGAGAAGGAGTTTTTTCTTCCCCCTCTTCCTTCGGTATGTGGTGTGGGGGGGGGGGGAGAAGAGGTGTTCCGGGGCTACTTTCTAACTCCCTGCCAAGACTCTTGGGATTTGTGGCAATATTGACCTTACCTAGTGGGACCCTGATGATGGAAGATGGAGCAAACAGCTATTCAACACCCCTCAAAGATATGAGGTAGTGCAGGTGGCCAAAAAATCCCAAGAATGATAACAGTACAAGGGGAAGGAGGAGGTGGAGACGGCTGAGGAGATCCCCATGGATATGTGCAGGAGTTAAAGCACAGCTCCCCCTGTTACAAAAGCAGGAAAACTCTCCCACAGCTACTTACCCTCTTGGCTGTGCAGTAAGAACTTCCCATCTTTCATTCTACTTTGTGTGTGTGTGCATCAAATATTTCTCTGTGGGTTGGTTTGAGTCTGTCAGAAAATAGGCCCATTTAAATGCTTAAGTGCTTATAGAGGTGCCTAGGTGCAGATTTAGGGAACCATATTTGAACCCTGAGCTGCCCACACCAATTTATGTAAATACAGGCACTGACTGACTCCTAAGAAACTGCAATGCAAATCCGGTAGCCAATTTCAGATATTAATCTTTGACCATCCTTGAGTCATCTATATACAATATTCATGTATGGATTGATAAACAACAAAGTTAAAATTGGAAGAAACAAGACATTTCCCAACTTTGAAAGAATAGTCAGAATCCATCTCCTTTTTTTCCCCATTTCAATAAAAAATTAATCTCATTAAGTCACATTTTGTCCAATTCTCTGTCATTGTCGCATTGTTCTCTATAGAACATTTTCAAGTGTCTTTTCACATCTAGTTCTAAATGTCTCAAGTGTTCCAGGCTTCCACTACTACATCAGAAAAACTATGGATTGTTTCAAACACCTTTTTTAAAAAAAGAAACCTCTGAGATTTTGTTTTCCAAGTTCTAGCTCTAAACCCCTGAAAAAGGATTGAATATTGCAAATGCTGGCTTTGCCCTCAGGGGCACTTGTGATAATGAACACACAGAATAGTTAATACATTGGGGTAACATTTCCATCTCATTGCTGGGGGATTTACATGCACAAATCCTATTAACTGAATCCCCTATAACATGGGATGAAAAAAATCACCTATAATAAAGCTAGGTCTGAAAAACATCTCCAGAGCTTTGTAAGAGTCCTGTTAATTGCTTGTCACAACATATCCAGCTGTATCAAGAAGTGGCTTTTATAAATAATACTTTGTTTTGAGCTGTACTTCTAAAGAATTTAATATCAGTTTTAGAACAAAAGATTCTATCAAACATGTTAAAGTGTATTCCCTTGTTTATCAAAACAATGCATTAGTGGGCCCTCTTCCCTCTGAACAATTCATTGTGATATACTGCATACTCAAAGAACAGGCTTGGAATCTGTTGCTGTTTAATATTTAGAACTTAGGTTCACTGATTTAAGTCACCAGTTCCAGAGTAAATCAAATGTAATTTTTGATGATTTTGTAGTGATTGTCTCTCATGGAAAATAAAGTGGAATGGAGTTACTTTACAGAGTCCTTTAGTTTCCAGCTGAGACCAGGGTAGACTTTGCCATTGTATTTTAATCTTTCTTTCTATCTCTTGCTTAAAGAGCTCAGTTTCCAAGTAGAAACAAATAGAATTACCAACTGCTGTGGCAAAATTGCCACACTTATGCATTGCACCCATACTGACCTACATTTAAAATACACACACATGCACAATGAGTGCTTACATGCAAGTAGCACTGACTTAACCATTCAGAAAGTGCTAAAAGCTCCATCCAACTGGAAGGAGTTTTGGCAGCTGCTGGCTCACCGATACCATAGGCTTCCCTGGCTAGACAGACACCGAGGCTACTACCTGTCCCCTTTTCAGCACCCACATTCTGCTCCTAACCCATTCATAGGAACAAGGTCTGTGATTGCTAAATATGGTGATCAGCAGTACACTCAGTGATATTCTTTCCCAGATGATTTAGGGACAGATTTTCAAAGAGCAGAAATCCAGGGCACTTGCACAATCCAGAATATGTGAACACAAATGCCTTGTAAGATGTAGGGTTGCCAACTTTCTAATTGAACAAAATCGAACACCCTTATCCCTCCCTCTTTCTCCCCCTTCCCCAAGGCCCTGCCCCGGCCCTGCCCTCTCTCTGAGACCCCACCCCACACTCACTCCAGCCCCCCTCCCTCTGTCACTCGCTTTCCCCCACTCTCACTCACTTTCACTGGGCTGGGGTAGGGGGGTGGAATGCAGGGGGGGGGGAAATGAGGGCTCCAGCTGGAGGTGCAGGCTCCGGGATGGGGCCCGAAATGAGGGGTTATGGGTGCAGGAGGGGGTGAGGGCTGGGGGTGGGGGGTGCAGGCTCAGGCTGAAGGTGAGGGGTTTGGGGTGCAGGAGGGGACTCCGGGCTGGGTCAGGGGGTTGGGGTGTTGGAGTGGGCTCAGGGTTGAGGCAGGGTGTGTGGACTCTGCGGTGGGACCGGGGATGCGGGGCTTGGGGTGCAGGACGCAGCTCTGGCCTGGGGCCGAGGGGTTAGGAGTGCAGGAGAGGGTTTGGGGCTGGGGCAGAGGGTTTGGGGTGAGGGCTCCAGGATGGAGTTTGGGTGTAGGATGGGCTTTTGACCTGGGGCAAGGTGTTTAGGGTGTGGGCTCCGGCCAGGCAGTGCTTCCCTCAGGTGGCTCCTGGTCGACGGCACAGTGGGGCTAAGGCAGGCCCCCTGTCTGCCCTGGCTCCGAGCTGTTCCCCAATGCGGCTAGATGGAGGCATGGCCAGGCAGCTCCGTGCAGTGTATGCTGCCCACAAGCACTGCCCCTGCAGCCCCCATTGGCCGTGGTTCCTGGCCAACTGGAGTTGCGGAGGCGGCTCTGAGGGTAGAGGAAGCACACGGCACTTCCCTGGCCACCCCTCCACCTAGGAGCCAAAGGGAAATGCTGGCCACTTCCAGGAGCTGTGTGGAGCCAGGGCAGGCAGGGAGCCTGCCTTAGCCCTGCTGAACCGCCGACAGGACCTTTAACGGCTCAGTCAGCGGTGCTGACTGGAGCTGCCAAAGTCCCTTTTCGACCAGGCGTTCCAGTTGAAAACTGGACACCTGGCAACCCAAGTTAGATATCCAAATAGTCATTTGCATGTGCTAATACCCAAACTGCTCATGCAATCACTGGAGCTGTGGAGGTGAAAAAACTGCTTCTGCCCTTTCCAGAAGCTGGCCACAAATATCAGTCAGTAGGGGAACATCAATCAAAGGGGCCTACAGATAGCTGTCTCTGAGCAGCAAACTGTTCAATTTTGGAAGCCAGCCAAGGAGACGAAATAGAGCATGCAGCTTTAAGTTTCTCCTCAATTTACAAAAAGCTGGAAACCATCACACTATTTTCAACACTTTTTCTGAACAAAGATTGTTATTAAAATCAGTATATTCAGAAAAATAAGGAAATAAGAATAATTTATAATCTATTATTTAGGTAGTAAGGGCCAAATTCTCAAATGTGCATAGAGTCCTAACTTCCATTGAAATCAATGGAAGTTGGAAGCCGAAATACTTTGAGGATCTGGGCCTAATCTTTGTGAGTCAAAGACCATCTTTTTGTTATGTGTGTTTACAATGCCTAGCACAATAAGGTCTTTGTCTCTGATTGGGGCAGAATATGTGCTACCACAAGACAAATAAGTAAGAATAATAGGGCACAATGACAAATTTATATGCAATTTTAACTTGAGCAAATTTCAAACTGCTTCAGAAGGACACATGCAATATTTCAGATTCATATTTATAAAGCTTCCTTTTAATATTCTTTTTAGCAATGAAAATACAATAATTTTAATAATGTTTTGCAGACAACTATATGAGGTACCTTGACTTCAAAGAAAACCCTGAAAGAAAGCCATTTAGGAAAAAATGAAACATTCATAAGCTCTAGAGATCAATCAACAAAAGCCTAAAGATGTCACCAGTCTACCAAGGGACCAGATGCTTGGGCTTTTGAATTACGATACCACTGTATTCTGATTAGGAGGTGTTTTATCCTCCCCAATCGTGTCACTCATTTCAGCGACATAAGCAGACCTGAATAACCTTGAGATTCTCACAGTATTTTTGCAGTGTCACTGGCTTAAATTAAGGCATTAAAGAATTCTTTACCTGAGGCAAGCTGTTGTTACGTATATAACAGCCTCTTAGCAGATTTTCTTTTGAAGAGGTAATGGAAATATTTATGTTGCATATAGAAAGGCAGATTATTTTTTTTTCCAAATGCGGAAGCTTACTGAATTGATGTCAGCAGAAAACCAGTTAATAATCACAACTATGCTCTTGACATTTACACTTTCTTCAAGGTTAGTAGGGTTTTGTAAATGTTTTTATTTAGGTCAGAGAGAAAGCCAAAAGCAAAATGACTTCCAGTAAACACAGTTTGGCAACAAACAGATTCATGCTCATATTCGATCACAGTACATTAATTTTCTTTTTCTGCTGTTCTTTTTAAAATGATAAAATCAGGGGAACGAAGGATTGGATGGCTCAGGACAATGGGGTAGAACAGCATATGTAGTCTTTTACATGTACCTTACCTATTCAATCTGATCCAAGAGGGTACTGACCCAAAATCATTACTGTCTGATAGTTGTTTAGTAGATTATGTAAACTGAATCCAATTACTTGTTGACAGGTGCCCACAACACAAATCATCCTTTCTGGCTATCTCAGCAGAGAAGCCAGGGATTTGGCTAGTCATGGAAAATGAACTACCCTCTCATCCCTCAAGGCAATTGGACCCATTTAGGATTGAGGCACTTGACTGGGCAGTTTAGGGACGCTGGCACTGCCATAGCCTGTGCTGCACCTGTTTTGTTAGATAATTAGAACATTTATACTTTGTAAGAATGTGCATTAACGATTTTGACCTTGTTCTCACTTTGTTATTCATCTCTTTTATTCTGCCCACGGGATTTCCTGTGATACAAGAAAAGTACTTGATTGCTTAAAGAACATCCCAAATATAGATGCACATACGAATATTTAGTGACAGAGGAAAAGGGTATGCTTGAGAATATGAATTTCAATATTGGCATGAAGATGTTCTTTTTAACCACTTGATACATCCAACAGAGATTCATACACAATGGGCCCAATACACATGTTCATCACAAACACTCAGCATCCATTAATAATACATAGAACTTTTAATCTGCAGAGTACTTTGTAAACATTAGATCTCTGTGAAGCAGATAAGTAAATACTTTTAAACCTTCTCTGCTGGCAAATTTCCTTAATACGCATAGTTGAAGTCTAAAAAAGAGAATATTGACATTTTATAAAATTGACAGTCAGGTTATGCAGCATTTTCATTTAGGGCCTGATCCAAGGGTATGTCTACACTTAAAATGCTACACCAGCATAGCTGTGCCACTGCAGCTACACTGCTGTAGCACTTCAGTGCAGACATTACCTGCACTGATGGGAAAGATTCTCCCATTGGCATAGGCAATCCACCTCCCCAAAAGGTGGTAGCTGGGGCGACAGAAGAATTTTTCCATCAGCCTAGTGCTGTCTACATAGGGACTTAGGTTGGCTTAACAATGCCACTCAGTAGTGTGGATTTTCCACACCCCTGACTGATGTAGTTAAATGACCTAATTTTCTGGTGTAGATCAGGCCCAATTCCCACCAAAGTCAACTGGAATCTTTCCATTGCCTTAAATGGGCTTTGGATCAGAATTTATTTATTAGATCCAAAATGACCCTTCTGTTTTAGTAAAACGTCATTTTTTTTCAGAGAAAGGCATTCAGATAGCCTTATGATGGACATTGTAGAAATACATTGCAGGTCCTAATTAAACCCACTCCTAATTCAGATGCCCTAGTGTTCTCTTTCATCCAAAAGACATTGCTATAAAAAATGTAGAGTAACACATGGCACCAACTTGATCACTTCACAAAATTAGTTCCCTCATTGTAGAAAATGAACTTGCTCTGTTAAGATATGTGTGGGATAGAATGAATTGTTTTATAGCTTTCACAAGCCTTACCCTCACATAATTGATCAGACAGTAATTTTGCTTTTTTATTGCTTTCCCTTCCCTCCAAGCTCAGATTACTGTCCATTCTGCAACTTCTTTCATTTGCAGGAAACTTTTTTATGAGCTAGTCAGCCTTTAACAGCAGGAGTATGGAGAAAGCTGACCTAAATTTAGAACACCTTCGCCTATCGGGACTCACCATAGTGTGTTTTCAAACACCTTATTATTTATTCCATCCACAGGTTGTCTCTGCAGGCTATTTGCACCTTGAGTGAGATTTTTTTATCACCAATTGAGTCTTCTGACATTTATACATCTTTTTAAGCTACTTTATGAGTCAACATTGTGTTATATGAAACATTATTCTAAGATGGAGCACTCTCAGCATAGGTCTGCTGATGTAACCCAGAATTGAGGACATTGGTCTCCTGGGAAACACTGAGGAACTTGAAAACAGGTGTTCAGTAGATCAACTGGAAATCAGACTACTAGCAAAGGCTGAATACTTACAGATAATCACACAGTAAGTGTGACCATCATTACCATGGCACCTGCTAAATAAAATTATTTACCTGTAGTTCTGCTTCTCTGAACATATCATTCCAACAGGATTCTAACTGCTGAGTTTTTTATCCTTGAGGATAGTGGGAGCCCAGTAGCCAGACCCCTATTGGCCATGGTGCACTACCTCTTTTGGGGTATAAATATTGCCCTCTGAATGTTCTAGTCAGTGCTTTTGGTTGCATCAGAAGCACAGCCTCATTTCAGGCCAGCCAAGGTCATACCAAGGTAAAATACAATCAGCTACCCATTTAGACTTAGTCATGACACCCACCACACTTGTAGAAAGCACATTGAAATGAAAAATGTTATGGAAGTGCAAAGTAAAGTATTATCTGTATTACAAACTCTGAATACAAGTCAGAAGCCATTGCAATCTTATGTTTTTTATTTCCTAATTTTCAGAGTATATCAGATCCTTAGCAGGAACTGGGTCAAAGTTGGCTCACAGTTACAATGCTGTAAATCATGGAAGTCAATGGAAATACTTTGGATACATGCTGGTGTAAATAACAGCAGGATTTGGGATTCACAGTTCTGTGATTAAACTTTTTGTTGCTCTTATTTCCGGCTTGTGTCTGGCACACACTGCTTTTTTTTTTCTTTAATAGGGGTTGGGGATATTCTGCTTTTGGATGTCTAATTAACACTCCTGCTTCTAAAAGGAAGCATGTGTGGGCGAGCTCCTTATATGTGAGAAATGATTCAGTTACAGAAAGAAGTAAACACACTTGTTTATTCATTAGGAGGCAAGTGAAGCCTGGGGCTTCTCAGGCATTCGTGTAGGAGGAACAATATGAAGCAAAATTAATTGGACGTGGTAGTCTCACTCACAGAATGGCATTTTCCATTTCCCCAGTACTTCACAGCATCCTATTGCCACTGTACAATTAGGAGAACACAGGGACTGTGGGCTTGATCCAATATCTATTGACTTTGATGCACTTTAGATAAGGCCCTGTGTGAGGGGAACAAGAGATGGAAACTTCTTGCACACTTTTTCTCTATCCACTCATGCAGGGGCCAGCTACAATATAGGCCAGAGTTCTCCATCAAATTAAATCTGGGCTGTTTAGCAGAAATCTAAGTACCAAGCTCCTGCACATTTCCAGCCAGAGCAAGTGACTCATAACAAATATTTTATGCAATGCTCAGCAGAAAAGGTGATGTGGTGAATAGATTAAATATGAAGCAAAAAGCCAGGGGGAGAGTTGATGAGGTTAAGGGGGAAGACAAAAAATGTAAACTGGCAACTGCATGGAGACATGGAAAACCAGATGTATTAAGATTAAATAATATGGGAAGGGGAAGAAAATATATAAAAAAGTGCAAAACACATGAAACTGTCAAAGCAAAACTATGCATTATTGTAGGAGAGAGAAGGGCCAACTATTATCTTTGAATCAAACACACAGCTGTACCTTCTTAGATGTAGATAGCTAATTATTAATTCTCAGTGTTGTATCCATAATGTTTGTACAAGCATTTAGAGCCTCAGAGAGCCACTTATTACAAGCAAATAATTAATTAAGGGCAGATTCTGCCTTGCTTACTTATGCTGAGTAAGCCTTTCTTATCCACTAGTCCCAATGAAATCAATAGCACTAGTGGAGGAGAGAGGATATGGTTGAGGGCATAAGTAAGGGTGGCAGATTCTGGCCCTAAATAAATAAATGCATAGTAGTGCTCATCAGCAGCAATACTACAAAACAAAGCTGTAAATAAAAAGGAATTTGCTCATTTAAAGGGATACTATCAACCTATTTAGGTTCCCCAAATGTACTGTCCTTTAAGGAAATTAATTTTTTTTAGAAAGTGTGTGCATACACAAATCCTAGCCATACTGATGTCAATGAGAGTTTTGTCATTCAGTGTTTTTACATATACCTCCCCCCACCTATAGGCACACATTGCAGAGCCCATGTGATAAATGTATTTATCATGCCTGCTTAAGCACCTAATCTGTTCTCTGCCTTCTAAACCAGCCCCTCAAAACTTACTCTGCCAGTCCAAAAAATTTCTAAGCAGCCGCTTCAAACAGCTACCAATAAAGAAAATCAACCTGCCCCCAAAATCTTTCTTCCTCCTCCACAAAATATGGAATTTCCTATCAAAATTGCACTTGGCTGATATGGAGGTAATGTACATGTCATATACAGTACAGATATGTGATAAATAAACTTAACATATGCCAGTGGAATTTATCACATACCGATGACTGCACCACCTGCACACTAATCTAACTCCTCTGGGATTCATTTAACATTCCAACCCCTTCAGCTGCTTTAAACAGCTCTCTCTCTCTCTCTCTCCCTCCCTCTCCAGTGTATGTGATACCATTTTAGAAGCTTGGAGTTAAAATGGCTTGTTTGCTTTCTTCCTTTTTTGTGCACCAGCATCCGTGGGAATGCCATTGCAGCACAGCCAGTACTGATACTCTATTGGTACACCTGCATTTGAGCTGGAAGGTACAATTTCTAGCTCATGCAGACATACCCCTGCTAGCTCTGCTCAAGCTAGTGTGCTAAAAATAGCAATGTAGATAGCACAGGTGTTAGCTTGAGCTAGCTGCCTCAGTAAATACCCCAAGGGTTCAGGTGGTCAGTCTCTTACTATGTGTTTGTGAAGTCCTTAACTCAATAGATACCTGATCTCAGCTGGGGCTTACAGGTGCTGCAGTAATACAAATAATTAATACTTAATAGTAATAATATAAAATGGGACATGGAACCAAACTGTTTTTAATTTATCAAAGCAAAATCTTATCAAGAGGTTTTGTGAAAATATAATCACTCCCAGTTTTACTCTTTAAAGAAATGGGCCCAAACTAGAATAATTTATCCTCACCTCCTGAACTTTGGAGATTGTATAAAAGGTAATCCTGATCCAACCAACCCCCTTGTTGTCAACCATCCCTAGTTGAACAGAATTATCATAGTTGCACATGTATACAATGTGTCAATGTGACCTCAGTGCCACAAGGCATACAAGTAGACCTTCTAACACACCATACTGCCAATAACACAGGTGATTCCCTAGAGTAGCACCATTTCATGGAAAGCAAAACTTACATGGGCAGATTAAGACTCTTTCAGGCTGGTATAATTGAGAGCAGCATTTGGCCTGCTGATTCATAAGATTTTAAACCCAGTTAGCAATGGGAGGATGTGCTGCTCCATTTGGTAATGGCATCTTGACAGTCTTGTGCAATGATACATGATGACAGAGCAGAACAATGTGCTCATCAGTTCATTAACAAGCCCTGATGTGTGAGATTGTCAAGTGACTCACTCTTACATGTTCCTGAGAAACAAAGATATGCCACATATGTCACTGCATTATTTAACTGACTAATGGGATCTAAGCCTATCTCCAGTCTTCTGGGGAAAGCAGAAAAGACTGTGGAGCTGCAGTTATAAAGCAAATCACTGGGTGGCGGACACACACTATGGCCAGAAGGCATGAAGAGGATCATTCAAGACAGCTGAAACTCAAGGAGGAGGCAGTTTTGATCAATTAAGTGAACTTTAGTTTTTCTTCTGCTTATATTATCAAAACCAAGCTCATTGTGAAGGAGTGGAGTATGAATCAGGTTTGAAATCCCTAGACAACCTGGAAGCATAAGTTCCCAGCAGCATAACAACATGCAGTTCACTGTAGCAGGTGATGATGTGATTGATGGGCGATCACTCGTTACCGAGTAAGATCATCTTCCATGGCTCAGGTGGCTAATAAGGCCAATCCTTGAACCACAAGCCCTTATGGTCAAGTCAAGAGATACAGGACACTATTTGGCTTTCCTCTGCACCTACAACCAGGTTACCCATATCCCCTGCATTCATACAATACAATACATTCTAGCCTGCCTATGAACCTGTTTGGATTGTGGCAACCACTAGCCCCCTAACCTGTTTGTGAAGTTCTGTAAACTGCGGTGAGGCAAGCCAAGAGTCTGTCTCATCCCGCTGGAATGGAAGGTGGAGGCTTGACCTTGATGCTCCCTGAAAAGTCAGTGTGGCAAGTGGCCAGCTGGCACACCTTGCAGAGCCCAGGAGTGAGATGGAGGCCAGGAAGAAAACAACAGGGTCCCCAGGAAGGAGTACTGGACATAGGGACTAGTTTCTGCTTCTGAGCTCTGGAAGTGGAAATTGGTCTTTCACAGATTTTGGATTGAAACCCAGAAGATGGGTCTGCTGTTCCCAATCTGAATACACCAAAGTTCCGGGGTATTCAGATCTGGAGTTCCAATCTAAGACCATACCTAATTTGGGGGGATTTTAGAAAAGGTTGATTAAATTTCAGAGAGAAGTGGAGGAGGGGCAGGTAGGTCAATAGGAAAAAACCAGGGAAGAGGAGAAACACAAAGAGAAGCCATCTACTGTAACTTCATGTACTCTTCTTAGATGATAAAAAAAAAGTTTAATCCACCCACCCTAGATAAAAATGACACCATCATAAAACTGGAAGACTTTGCATTAGGGATTTCTGCTGAACCCCCTTTTCCCCAATTGAAAACCCTCTTTCTTTGGAAGGTCCTTTAAACCTTGCACAAAGCAGGATTGGGTAATAGATATCAGAATAGTGTAATATTGCAAAGTACTCCTGCCATTCATTAACTCCACGAAGCATGAATTATTGATTGCCTGCTAAAATCTGATAATAATCTTACCAACCCCAAATTCACCCTCCCCTATTTTTCTTTTCAAGGCCGGTCATACCTTTGTGTAAATGGCAGCCAGAGAAAATTACTAAACCTGAAAACCCTAGTATGTGCGGCCAACAAAAAGAGTGATTTTTAACTACAGAACATTTATTAATGCTCCCAGAATTTTGTTCTCAGAGAGGGAGCTTTCCCCCCAGTACTGCTCTCTGCTAGTGCACCTAGGGATTCTAGCCACCCTATAAGGGGTGGGGAGGGATACAAGAGGGCTGTGTGCCTCCCACACTCATGCCAGCACCCTCATGTGGGGTGGCACACTGGATCTCCATGAAGCCATGGCACTCCCTAAGGCGGAGTGGCCTTGTATCATTGCCAATACAGGCCTGTGCCTTAATGGCACAATCTGGCTCCGAGATGACAAATGGATTCCCAATATACTGAAACAGATCTTCTCCTCTGACCCACTTCCCAAAGGTCATGAGGCAAAGAGTAGGCTTGGCTCCCATACTTTCACCCAGCCCTCTGTAGCAGGAGCTGTCCCCTTTGCCCTTCTCCAGTAAGAACCTTTCCATCACTCCAGCCCTCACCTCATTCCCTTGATGAGCTCCGGAAAAGAACCATGTTGGGTGGCGAGCCTCACACTCCCTATCGCTTTTGAGCAACCAGCAGGCTGCTGCATACACCTATTCTGGACAACATACCAATAACCTCTTTCCCCAGCATGCTCTCCTAAAACATGTCACACACGAGAGGGCACATAGATGGATGGATTTAGGAAGGGTAGATGAAGGGCAAGGATACTTAGTAAGAGAAGGTGGGTCTACTCAGGACTTTCTCAGTTCCATTTTAGCTCCAGCTCCCTGAAGCTAGAAGCCCTCTCTCCTCTGACCACAACAATGCCTGGTGGTCTCCCCCAAAGCCCTGGGGGTTAGGGTCCTTAAGGTAAATCACACCTAAAAAACAGACCTGTATCTTAAGGGATGAAGATTTTTTTCAGATGTAGATTCCTGCCTCTCAGATGAATGCCTTAACCCATAGAGTTATTCTCACTTTTCTCTCTCCCAAAGCATATTTAATTATTTATACACAGCAAAACAGCTTCAACAGGAGAGATTGAGAGCAACCTATATCACAATATTCCAGAGGTCAGTTAGGGCACTGTAAGGTGGGAACCCCAAATCTTTTCACCATGTCAGGCATTGGAGGTAGTTGAACCAGGGTCTCCCATGTCTTGGTGAGTTCCCTAACCACTGGGCTAACGGTTATAAGGGAGGCCACAGTCTCTCCTCCCTGACATTTTGTGTGGAGGCAGGTGTGTGCCGCTACTGTTCCTGCAAGCAACTGCCTGATTCCAGAAGAGAGGTTCCCAACTGCAAACCCCGAGGAGGTAGGCATCTCCTTCCAGCCTGGACTTAGGCACTGAACTCCCTGTGAGGGACAGAGTGTAGGACACACCCCTCATGTCAGCATCTCTTGTAAGCTAACTTAGGCAGTTGCCTTCCTAGTATACTGGCTTTTGTGGATCCAATTCTTAGGTGCCTATCTCTCCCCATTATAGGGAACCAAGCTGCCTAACTCAGGCTTTGTGGATCCCATGAGTGGCTAGGTGCCTTAAATTTAGGTGTTGCAACACTCAGCATTGCAATGTGTAAGTCCCTTTGTAGATTTGAGCCTTACTCTTTTGTACTCAATGGACTTGATTATCCTTACAACCACACTGGTTTAACTCCACTGACTTTATTAGAGTTACTCCTTATTTACATTGCTGTAAATGAGGGGAGAATTAGGTCCCCATACTTTATATAATGTTTATGTTTAGACCTTATTTCCTTTAAGCAGCACAAACCATCCTCACAAAGTTCTCAAGATGACATCACTGCAAGCCTACAGGGGATAATATTACAATGTTGGAATGAAATGATGTCAGTGCAAGTCTATGAATGCAACATTGTATAAAAGTAATGAACTAAGGCTATATTAATGCATGTTATACAATCATTGCAGGAGCAGCTATCTAAGCAAATTAAACATTAAATAAAACTAAGATGAAGTCAGACTTACAAAAGCACAGAAATTATGATTTAGCTCTGCCATAACAATCATCAGTCTTAACTGGATATACTGAGTCAAATTCAGCCAAAAGCAAGCTGGAATATGTTGGCCAAATTCTCGTCCACCAAAGTCCACCTGGCTGCAGTGCATGCAGATTGCCTGGAAATCTCTGGGCCAAATTCACCAGTGATGTATGCTGTGGTGAAAACTACACCTGTGGTCTGGAAACATGTAAGTAATCAAAGTAGTGTAACTTGCACTAATGTGGAATGCTGTGGGGACCAAATTCAATCCTGGGATAAGGAGGAGCAACTCACACAGGAATGTCAGTCAACCAGATTCTGATTTCAGTTACACTACTGTATAGCCAGGGTAATTTAACTGAAGTGTGGAGGACAGTGTGGGCATAAATTAACATGGGCACGTGATGAAGGGGCTGTTTTACCTTACAGTACTCTGTTAGCTACTTTTCCAGTTCCACTCTCTTCCTTTCACCTTGAGGCCAGGTTCTGTACTCATTTACACAGAAGTCCAAAGTTACACCAAATTCGAAGTCCATTTATATTAACTTAGTCTGAATTTAAACTGGTGTAGCTGAGTGCAGACCTTACACTTCAGCATGTAGGTTACACTCATTTTACTCATTCAAGATGATAGTTTCTTGCAAATTACAATACTTTGTGACTTATACTCATTTTCTGATCACCTGACCAACAACCCGTCTGTAACCTACACCTCTGATTACATCAATGTTGAATATGACTGGATATGCAAAACTCCACAAACTCAATTCACAAGGGTTTATGCAAACCTTTCCTTTGGTTTCAGAGGACATGGATTTGCATCTTCTGAGTGTTTCCTCTGCATTTCTGTTTGAATTAACCCCAAAGTTCACTTTAAAATTCAGCTGAAACCACAGTTTCATCTGGCTTTGATGTGAAGCCACGCATTTTCTCATGGTTTTGAAATAAAGACCATAAATTTCAGATAAGCTTAAAACTGTGCACGATTTGCCCCCGTGTCTCCTTGGTGGCAAAAGAGAAAAATGCTAATGACTTGCCAAAGATCTTCTGTTTTTTTCGTGTTTCCTTTGACAGCATGCCTGATATTGAGCTTGTATCTAATCCTCTCCTTTCCCCAGGAAGGGTCCAGAAAAAACATTGGCAATACTATCTCCTTTGTTCTGTGGAAGTCTGAGTTTATCTTTAGAGTGAGTTCTGGGGCTGTTCACTGTTCTACTTTATTCTTGCAGCACTGATGAGAGATTGCCAAACTGCCAATCCCGGAAATCCATCTACGTGATGGGATTGTTACCAGAAAAGTCACTTTTCTGGGGTGGAAGTTTAGATACTGAGCTGACCTCAAAGGGAGATGCAGCCCATGTCTTGAGCGCTATATTGAGTTTCCATGTTATACTTATCCTTATCTTAGCGGGATTTGATAGCCTTATGGCTCTGATAACTCCCTTGATGTGAGGATGAATTATCTGAATTTAGCATTAGCAGGCTAGTTTGTTTCTGATAGCTGCCAATTGTAACTTGATGGCACTCAGGCTTAGTCCCATGAAAATCCCCTGCTGCAGAAATGCTAGTATGTTGGCTTTCTTTGCACTCATCAGTTTTATATCTTTCCTCCTATACCAGAAGAAAAATCTTTTTAGATTCTGGCAAAGGTCTTGGAATAGGTTCTAGCTGCCAAGGCACTGATTGTTGTAACAGAGTTTCCTGGAACTTTTATTCTTTTTTTCTGAAAAGCTGGATTCTGGTGTAGAACTGGGTCTTGTGACAGAAGGTATTTTGCCAGTGATAATTTGTGTGTAGTTTGGTTATCAATAACTCTGCTGTCTTGGAGTTCCATAGCCACTTCAGCCAACTTAGAGTGATCAGTATCAAATAACACATTGTCTTGAATCTTATGTAGCTTGCTTAGTATTAGAGTTGGAGAGAGTGCATACAGGAGCTAAGGGGAGAGAGAGGTCACTTACATGACACAGCACCTATGCCCTTCTTGCCATGACTTTTGTAGCTGGTGAAAAATCATTTGCCTTTGTTTTTCTCTTAATTTAAGGAGGTCCACCTGTACGCAACCAGAGCATGTGACTACTTATTTAAAAAGCTTTTGGCATTTAAGTTCCACTTCCACTATCTTTCTGCTTAGTCTGTCATCTAGCTGGATTTTCCTCAGATACTACTCTCACAGAGAATTTTGTGAGACAACTACATTGCATACAACAGTAGAGAATTCTGTGGCATACAAAAATGTCTGCAAGGACATCTTGTGTAGTAATGACATACAGTAACTCCTGACTTGAAGTCATCCTGGTTAACATTGTTACGTTGCTGATCAGTTAGAGAACATGCTTGTTTAAAGTTGCGCAATGCTCCCTTATAATGTTGTTTGGCAGCCGCCTGCATTGTCCACTGCTTGCAGAAAGAGCAGCCCGTTGCAGCTAGCTGGTGGGGGCTTGGAATCAGGGTGGACTGGCCGCCCCCGCATTAGCTCCCCTAAGTTCCCTGTGCGGAAGCCACCCAGCAAGCTATCAATTGCCCGCAGTTCAGATGTCCCTCCCCCCACTGCCATGTGCTGCTCCTGCCCTCTGCCTTGGAGCTGCTCCTGGGAGCCTCCTGCTTGCTGTAAAAGTGGGGGAAGAGGGGTGCTAATGTCAGGGTGTCCCCCTTTTCCCTACCCCCCGCTCCTGTACCTTGTCTCCACAGAGCAGGGGGCAGGGGGACACCCTGACATTAGCACCCCTCTTCCCCCCTTTCACAGCAAGCAGGAGGCTCCCGGGTATGTGTGTATATATATGTCTTTTGTCTGGCAAATTTTTTTTCCCTGGAACCTAACCCCCCTATTTACATTAATTCTTATGGGGAAATTGGATTTGCTTACCGTTTCACTTAAAGTAGCATTTTTCAGGAACATAACTACAACATTAAGCGAGGAGTTACTGTATCTATTTGTATGGCTGTGTGGTATTTCTAAGTTGCTTATCATTCTAAAAATGCCCTAGCATAAAGCCATAGAGGCCATGGAAATATGCATAGCTGAAACAGATGCCTCAAAATTGCTCCCCAAGTACTCTTACGTGATTCTGGTCTTTGGCATGAACAGTCCCTTTCAGAAGAAATTACTTTTGCACTATCTACCTTAGGAAGGTCTATAAGCTCTTTTATGTGCATAAAGACCTTATACTGCCTATGGACTCTAGTAGTTGGTTGACAGAGCATGAAGCTTTGTAAACAAATGTGCAGGTCTAGGCATCAGTTCTGATATAGGTAGACTTCCTGGAACCCCAAGTTCAAATCCTACAAGTTCAACTCAACCTTTCAAGCTAGATTATGAAGGTGACTGTCTGGTTCTTTGAAATGGTCCTCTCTACCTAGGTCTCCATGTAGAAATCCATGTGCAATTGCATGACCGATTTACATGCAAAATTACTATATGTACAATGGAAATTTAATATTATAAGGGGCCTACTTAGTCATATGTGCACCAATATATCAGCTGCTGACCTTTTGAAAATCAAGTTGCAGTGGTTCCTAGGCATTCTTTGTGAGAACAGTGTTTGCCCAAACAGTGCTGGCTAATACATCTCTTTCTTCCATTTTTATGTAGTGTTCAGTATTTTGTCACTGTCCACCCAAGACGTGGCTGCATTTCAGTGATATAGTATGCGTGTCCTGTCATTTGTGAAACAGTTTGAGATCTTCAGAATGAAAAGTACTGGGTATATGTAAATACAAATGATACATTTTTCTCAGCCCTATACCAAAAAAATTCTGGAGAAAACACAGGCTCCCTCCCCACAGCTACAATGTTCATTAGAGGGAACACTTTTCCCTTTCAGAACTGCTGTTTCCTTGACTAACAAGAAAAAGCTAATACATGAAAAAACATATATCAGAACACATAAGAAGGGTAGATTTGCCAGAATCACTTGCCTGTAAGTTCTATAAATCCTGATTTCAGACTGTATTCTGTGAACATGAAATTATGACCAAACATTTATACACATCACTGTTCTTGAATACTGTGAAATATCTGAGATGCTATGCTAGAACTGAAATGCTAATGGACCATAAAAATCAAGACCAATACTCATTTGAAAACAAAATTTTACCTAAAATGTTTAGTGAATCAAAATTTCAGCTGATTCGAAAAAAATTTTTTTTTTACTTATTCTGAGTTGGCATCCTATGGTATTTGTTAAGAAGTGTGACTTCAGTCTGAACTGATATCTGAGAGAACAGTGTTGCACACATACATAAATAATAACTGGGTAGGGCTCACTGTTTTCACAAACACTAAATTTCTTTTTTTTTTTTTTAAAGAACTATAGAGAGCACCCTGGGGAGAAATGGGGGAGGGTCTGAGAACAATGTACACTTTCAGCATGAAAATGCCATGATATCACTCTTTGGCTTGCTAGTGTATATATTTGGAGAGGGGGAAACAGAAACAGGGCTCGTTGTACCATTATGAAAATGCCAAATAACTCCCTTTCCTCTCCCTTATTAAATCATAGAGAAGCAGTTAAGTAACATGAACCAAGAAGCAAAAAAATTAGCACTAAATATACCATGGTTATTTCTGAAAAATAGGTTTAACTAAAATGCCAGACTGTCATTTTATCTGATTTATTTGACTCCAGTTGACAGATCTTAACAGAATGTAAAAACCACCATAGACCTAGAATTTAAGCACAAATGAAGTATTGATCCTATTTTTTATTGTTTTCCCCCCCAGTGGAGGCTCCTCAAGCTGGGCAGAGGCTTTGTCTACCCAATTTGAATCAGATCTATTTGTCTTATGTGTATATAGAGAGCACAGTATCTAAGCTCTAACATTATGATTTTTACCTGCTGTTGTAAATTGTCTCTGAGTTCACTTCTAAGTGTTAATGTCACCTCCCACTTGTAGATGTTACCAGCCTCCATTGTCTGTTGTTTCAGTGAGGAACTGACTGGAAGTACATTTAATCTTACATTTAAAAAAATCATACCAGTCTAATCATGCCAAAGTAGAGAAATTAACCTTATTTACAAGTGGAAATTATGACATGTTGACACCCAGCAGACTGCCGTACCAGCCAGCAACACTTGGAAGTCCAAAATCAACAGGTTGCACTTTTATATATCTATTGCTCTAGTAGGAGTAAAACTAGACTAGGCAGTTAAAAATGGACTAATCAATGCTTGGTTAAAAAGCTGCTGGTATGCTAAAAGTTTAGCAAGAAGATCAACTCCATCTGCATGTAAGTACCTCTTAAAGATCCAATTTTCATATGCAGCCTACAGTGAATCTAACTGACCTGTATAAAAATTCCTTATTTATTGTTCCCTGTCCTATAACCTCTAGCCACCTGCCTCTGTTTGCCTTTACATTATAGGCCCCTCAAGGAAGGCACCATCCCTTTTTAAATGTCTGGAAAGTGCTTACCATATTGTGGGTGCTGCCGCAAACAAATAATGAATAGTTGGAAAGGACTTTGCTTTGATCACAGAGCCCTGGAATATTTCTCCCCATCTGACTTTTGGAAGACACCCAGAATATTAAAAAATCACTTTCAATTTTGTAAACACTCTAATTGATGTTCAATCTCATTTGACTGCTACTATGCTTGTTTTTCTATGAGACTCTCATTGAGGTTTTAAGGAAGATTAAACAAAACCAGAAAGGAATGCCAAAATAGCAGCACTGTGATGAGACTGTCTAAAAGACAGTATTGCTTTAAACTAAATGAACCAGCTCTTCAGCTGATGTAAATCTGCCTAGCTCCATTTGCTTGCTTGTTTTCATCTGATACTAGAAGATCAGGTGAAGCTTAACAAAGATAATGAAATAAAGGAAATAATACATAAGATCAATACATTAATGGATAAACAGAAAGATCAATACATAAAGGGAATAGTTGTGGGGGTTCCCTAGATTAATTTAGGAGTCATTTGAGATGAAATCTTTTCAGGTTTGAAGCTTAAAAATCCAGTAAAAGCCACTAAGTGCACCTGATAGAACATCTTATAAACATTGTGATTAACTATTTTACAAGAGGTTTTATCTGAGATGTACCATCCTAATGGCCAGGGAAACAGCATGGCTGATGATAAAATATTTCTCAGCTCTAATGCAGAAAGTAAGCACTGATTTGTGATCTGAAGAGACACTGTAGTGCTAGTTCTTTTGCATGGGTTCTCAGAAAAGTATAACATGCTTGAAACTGTTGTGTATTAAGTTGCCCTAACACCAAAATAAAACAGATATTCATTCTATTTAAAACATCTAGATGGCAGGTGATGGTTTTTCTCTCTCAGCACATCTTTCATTGCTAGCAGGGCGTTGCATCAAAAATGACACCTGAAATGTTAAAGAATCCTAGCCTAGATTTCTAAAAGCCAAACATTTGATAATGGAAATTCTTATTTAGTGACCCTGCTGTATACGGGGTCAGCTTAAGATGGGCCCTTAGTGTATCACATCTGAGGTAATACAAGTGGAAGAACACTGGCCAATGGTCACTCACAAAAAAAGCCAGTCCTCAGATACTCTTTAGGAGCTATGGAGTTTGTTTCTCCCATTCTCAGCTTCAAAAGGGGTCCCTCCTGCTTCTGCTTAGGCATCTTCTGGATTCAGCAGCATGCTGGAGTCCCTCACACCATTTGCTTCAGTATCTACATAGATGTGTTGTGGCCTCTGTGGGAAAGGATTCCAAGTCATATTTGGGGATTATAAATTGGCTTGTACTGCAAAGTCCAAATCCACATGTGAATTTCCCCAGGGTTCGAAGGTGTTTGGATCAGGAGTTTTGGCTTGGGCTCACCTGTATGAGGAACTCAAGGTCCCCACTGCTTGCAATAGAGGAGAAAGAGACACAGTTCTGGAGGAAGAAATGACATGGATCAGAGGCCAGGTGGGTTATTAAGCAGAGTGGGTTGCTGGCAGGAAAGGAAGAGTGATTTAGAAGACAGGAGGCCATCAAATCCTGCACCAAAAGCCTCTATCACTGCTGCCTTACCGTGATCAGGAATACTTTTATCAGAAAGCCTTCAAGTAGATTAAGACTTCATGAACTTTTCTGGACTGAGAACACTGAGTCTCTTGCTTTATATTTAAGAACAGTTTCAGTTTGGAATTGTTGGGAGCCTTTATTTAAATTAGAGATCCCTTTCTAGCTATGCATTTCACAGATAGTTATCCGGGTCTCTTTATGAATACAGCATTGTTTTTTAACTTCACATGGATGTTTTTATTTGTCAGGACGTTCATGCTGAAAGGTGATAATATTAAGAAAAGCCAAATTGCCATAGACTTTATCAAGTAAACAGGGTAGAGGGAGTGCATATTCTGCTGTGATGGGATTAATGAAAAAATTTTCATACAGATTAAAAATGTTATATGGAGATATTTTCAGCCTAATATATAAAAACATTCACCACTCAAAGTCTAATCGCAGGTTTCATGTTTACAGCATTCAGTTCTACCACCTATGCAACTTTATAAGCTTGTGTAAATCAGGTATCGATCCGTTTATTTAGCCAGGGGCATTTTTCTGACAACGAAGCTTGTTTGCACACTGACCAGATCAATTTTTATTCCAGTATGAGTTTTGCCTAAATAGAGACTGAACAAAAACTGAGTAAGGACTTCAGCATGTGGCCCAAGGACTGGAATATTGATTGAAAAAACACCAGAATTAAAAAAAAAAACTGATGTGAATTATCATTTTAATTATCCTGTTCCTAGATTATATCTCTCCAAAAACCAAGCACAACATAAAATGGCTTGGATCAGCTGGTGTGCAGTCAGGATCTTGGGAATGTCACTCTCTATCTGGCCTTCATTTGCATAATTTAGGATTTAGGATATACTAATTTCAACAAACATTTGAGTCACATATCTCCTAATTTCCCCATGGAGAATTATTTGCTGTATTTAATACTTCCTTACAACACAGGATTCTTGTTGTATTGCTATGAGATCCTCAAGAGACAAATATTGTATAACTTAAGACCAAAACAGCCAATGCTACTGCATGTGTGTGAACAGATTCTGAACGCTCATAACGTTAACATTTCTCAACCAATTCTCTTCAAATTCATTCCTTAGGTCTCAGTGAAACCTACAAAACAAATAAAGTTTAACTAACACTGCTTCATTTGTTTTTGCGTGATGTGTATGCAAAACTCCCAGTCATAACATCGGAGGAAAATATTTGCTTTCAACAAACACACCCAGCCGTCAAAACAAAAATATCAACTCAAGGCCACCTAAAAACAACAAACAAACAAACAAAAAAGGCACCTCTGAGCTCAGATCAAGCATGGAAATTTTCAGTCGAAAAGGAAATTATAGCTTCCATAATAGCAGAAGCTGCAATAAGGCATAGCTTCATGGACTTCAGTGGAGTTATTCCAGATCCAGCTGAGGATCTGGCCCATTAGGTTGCAAGCACAACATAACTCATTTACTTGAGGTGAGAGGACACTAATTATTGCCTTAACACTTAGCTGCAAAAGGAAGGTAACTTTAGTAAATAACACTTGCTAAAATCCATTAACAGCTGATGTACAGAGCACAAATGGTCTAATGATCAAGTGCTACAATGATGTAGCATACTGAGAAGACATGAAGGGACTAAGGAAAAATGAAGCACAAAACAAACTTAGAGCCAAATTCTGATTTTGGCTGTGCTTTTGTAGTTCTCTTCAATGGAAGCCCTGCAGGCACATTTGAAGGTAGCCCTGCATTAATTAGATGCAGGATGTAAGCCACGTACAACAGTATCACAATTCTTTCACACAGAAAATCATAATGTACAAAAATAACACAGAAAGATTTTCCTAAAATCTGTTGATGCAAAATAACTTCATCATAGGTAGATTTCTGTATTTCTCTAGTACTTTTTATCCAAGGGTCTCAAAATGCATTGAATTAAGCCTAATTTCATACCGGTGAAGTAGGCATTATTATTCCTATTTTTACAAATGGGGAGATGGAAGGACAGAGTTTAAGTGACTTGTCCCAGTCTGTCCTTGAAGTCTATGGCAGAGTTAGTAGCCAATCCTGTAATAAACTAACTAAAGATTTATTAACTAGGAAAGGAAATGAGAGTTATTTACAAAGTTAAAACAGGTACCACACACACACAGTGACTAGTTAAGGTTTTGTATTAACAAACAAAACTAAACAACAATACCACACGATCAACTTCAACAGGAGACACTGAGATATACCCATGCCAGAATACTCATAGCTCAGTGGTTAGGGCACTCACCTGGGAGGTAGGAAACCCAAGTCCCTGCTTCACATCTGGCAGAGAGAGGATTTGAACCTGTGTCGCCCATACCCTGGATGAGTGTTTTAAAACCATGGGGCTATTGAGTAAATTTGGGTGGTGGATGGGGGATGGGTGGCTGCATCCCTGTAGTTTGTGCAGCGCCCAATGCAATACAAATGCCCAGAGGCTGCCTTAAAGCAGTGGTTCTCAACCTTTTTCCATTTGCAGACCCCTAAAAATACTGAATGGAGGTGTGGACCCCTTTGGAAATATACTATCTGTGTGTATATATATATAGTTGAATTCTGTTCAGTCAGTTTTCAGGCTATGTCTTTCACGGACTCCTTAGACATAGTCCGCAGACCACAGGTTGAGAACCACTGCCTTAGAACCTATCTACAGATCCATCCCTATAGGCAAGATAGTTGAGTGAATGCCTAGTTTGTGAATCCCACTGGGACATAGGTGTGAGTTAGGCACCAAGCTGCTCAGTGGTGTCAGAAATTAGGTGACTGTGTACATGCATGGCAGAAATGTAGGTGTCTTTGGGCACCTACAGGGTTGGGTGGCAGCTGAGCAGGTGTTTTGAGAATCTAAGTTTTGGGCTTAGGCACCTAAAATCCCCTTTGCGAATCCCATCCAAAGTGTTTAAGTGATTTGTCCAAGATCATACAGTAAATCTGTGGCAGATCCAAAAACTGAACTCAGATTTCCTAAATCCCAGTCCACTGTCTTAACCCCAAGGCCATCTACTCAGACCTTAAGCCATCAAAACTCATTGAACCAAATTTATCATCGGAGTAACTTCAGTGAAGCCAGAGGAGTAACAAAGGGGCACATTTAGCCACTTGTTTCAATTAGAAAGAATGGAACATCAATTTAATTATTTGTATCTGGTTTAATGGGGCTAAGAATTGTTTAGTAATTTAAAACAGGGACTAAGACACACAAATCACTGAGTTCTAGTTCTGACTCTGCCAGTGACATTCTGTGTACTCATTTAGACCCCCATATTTAATTGTGCATATATTTTGCCCTTGAGTTGCACACACAGCCTTTGACCTGTGCATGTGGCATGTGTCTGCCTTGGAGATTGTACACAAGCATAAACTTTTTAAAAACTGGGCCACAACCTCATTTCCTCAGTTTCCTCATCTGTAAAGTGATAACTATAACAGTTTCCCTCCTACCTACTGTACCTGGCTATGGTGTAAAAATTAATTACTTCAATCTTGCAAAGTGTTTTTAACTATCAAGCACACTATAAACGTTAAGAATTAGTATTATTCATCATAATTTTTCACATAACTATGCTATTGAGCTTTTATCAACTTAATATAATCTCAAGAAATTTGTACTTAGAAAAGCATTGTTCAACATATCCTACACAATTTAGCACAAGGGAGATGCATACTGAATTTAAAATCACCATGATATTTCACAGCATATGTCTTTGGTTCCCAAGCAGATTAATCAATAATTCAAGGATACAATATATTATTTATAAGATGTCTCATTTTTTTACCCATTCAACACCAGAAATCTTTACTTTCGGTACATAACTTTTAAAAAATGAACAGACTCACACTCTGCAAATATTACTGTGGAAGGTTCTGAGGTATTTTATGGTATGTTAGAACATAAAACCATAAGCCCACAAAATGCCATAATTGCCATGGTAAAAGTAAAACATTAAAAAGCGATTTTTTGGTAATCTAAAAGACAACGTAAATAACAATGGAGGTCCATGGCATAGGGTGTTTAGTAGCTCAGTTCATCAGTTTTGGGATTCTTTCATACAACTATAACCTCAGAGAGGTGGGGTTCAGTCTCCCATACATGGTGTGGATCAAATCTTATTCATGGAATTCAATTAATTTGGCAAAATGGAATACTCAAAAGGAGATTTCCAAAGGTACAAGCAGGAGTTAGGAACCCAGCTACTACTATCTTTCAATAGGAATTGGGCACCTGACTGAGCTTTGTGCTCTTGATCATCTCTCCTCAGATGGTATATGCTTAAAAAGTGCTCCTCCTTAGCATTTCTGTAATCTAACAAAGATTGTTAAGATTTTAAATGCTGTAACTTGGTTTTTGGTTTGTTTCTTTAAAAAAAAAACCCAAAAAACAACAACCCTCTCTCTCTCTGAGATGAGGGGAGATTTTAAAAGATTGCCCTCAGACACGTACAGTCCAGTGGAGCACAACTTGGAATATTCTTTGATGTGTAAATCCAGAGTATCTCCATTGAAAACACTGCCCATTCCTGAATGTGCTGAGTAGGATTTGGCTCAAAGTTAGGACACTCTGGGAACTGGGTTTGACAGTTTGCTGCTGTTCAGAGCCAGAAGACGACACATTATTAAACAAATACAGATTCTGATGCCTTTATTCATGGCGAGTAGTGTGTTACTCTGTAACTAGTACCACTGGATGGAATGAGTCTACTTGTAGTATAATACACTATTCAGTGTAAGTAAGGCCATCAGATTTTGGCCCTTATAAAGCCCTGTAAATATAAACCGTGCTTAGCAAAGTAGACTAATGCCTTAAATCCTCATTTGTACCAATGTAAACTGGAGTAACTCCATTGCTTTCAGCAGAATTATTCCAGATTGATATCGGAGAGCTGAATTTGGTCAGATGATTTCTGCCCCAAAGAAATGACAAGGCTGTATTCCACTGGAGTGCTCTAGCACTTCTGGCTCTAATGCAATGTCTTGTCCCATTGAAGTCAATAGAGTTATTTGTCTGAATAAGACCAGCATAATTTGCAAGCAAGGGGAGAAAAAACAAAGAAAATGAATAACTTCTAAATGGAAAAGGACTCAGTAAGGGAAGAAAATTTATTCTTGAGTTTGTAAAAGTATTGTAAGGAATGGCAAAGTAAAACAAAAAACCCTAAAAAATGCATTTGGATGTGTTCCTTTTATTTCAGCAGCAGAAAGACCATGTCACACATCACAAACAATCTAAATCCTACATACTGTATTGCCAAACCACTGGCCAATTCAGCTCTAATTACACAGTAATACTATTCTCATGTTAAAATGTAAAGCTTTTAAGTCTCCCTGGAAATCACAATATAAACTATGTGTCCTTTTAAGAACATTCAAAACCAGAACATGACCATAAATCTATAGAGATTGCGGTTAAACAATATTTTTATGCCTGAGTCCTGAATGTGTAGAGAGAATTGCTTCTACCGCACAGAGGCATGTTTGCTGTAGAAATAAATGAGTCTTCTGCTGGTATCAATAATTTCTCTCAGCTGTACAATAATAATGTCATTTATGTTCACAGCACGAAAGTAACCCCTTAATAGTACAAAACATCTGTATGCACCGAAAACCATAACTTAAACAATTGTGCAAATAGTAAAAGTTACCACAATGTAGCAGTTGCCTAAAGGTAAACTTCACTTAGTCCATAAGACATTTCACCATTAAGCCTATAAAACAGAGGTTTCTGCTTTGACTGATTTGAATTCTGTCCACACTATGCTTCACTTCACCAATTGCTTTGGAAGGAAAATCTGAAGCTCAGCGTTTTCCATCCTTAAAACATGGCACCAATGGGTAGCTGCGTTCCCATTTCTAACACTCAGGGTTAGTAACTCCAAACTGTGGAAAGCACTTACTGTCTCATCCCTAAAGCAAAATGTGTTTCTACAGTAAGACTTAATCAATTTCCAGTTATTCCGGGCATATTATCATAGCAAAATGGTATCACTGAACCATAAGAAAATTCCCTATTTTCCATGGATACTTCCAATTATACTTACATAAACTTTCCAGAGAACTGCATTACAGTTCTTGAAGGAGAACATCCTGTAATGCTCATTTTTCAAAAAGGCTCCCAAGGTGATCCTGGCCATTACAGGCTGGTAAGCCTAACTTTAGTACTATGCAAGTTGGCTGAAATTATAGTAAAGAACAGAACTATCAGACACATAGATGAACACAATATGTTGGAGAAGAATCAACATGGCTTTTATAAAGGGAAATCATGCCTCACCAATCTATGAGGATGTCAATGAACATATGGACAAGGGTGAATCAGTGGATATAGTGTACTTGGACTTTTAGAAGGCCTTTGAGGAGGTACCTCATCAAAGGCTGTTAAGCAAAGTATGCAGTCATGAGATAAGAGGGAAGGTCCTGTCCTGGATCAGTGACTGGTTAAAAGATAGGAAATAAAGCATGGGAATAAATGGTCAGTTTTCACAGTGGAAAGGGGTAAATAGTATCGTCCTCAAGAATCAGTACTGGAACCAATGCTATTCCATATACTCATAAATGATCTGGAAAAAGGGATAAACAGTGAGGGGGCAGAATTCATAGATGATACAAAATTATTCAAGATAGTTAAGTCTGAAGCTGACTGTGATGAGTTACAAAGGCATTCACAAAGCTGGGTGACTGGGCAACAAAACAGCAGATGCAATTCAGTGTTGACAAATGCAAAGTAATGCACAATGGAAAACATAATCCCAACTGTACATACAAAATGATGGGGTCTAAATTAGTTACCACTCAAGAAAAAGATCTTCGAGTATTGTGGATAGTTCTCTGAAAACATCTGAATCTTTGAAATTAACTTCCAAAATCCTTATATGGGAAAATGGTCTCTTTTTCCCAGGTGTCCTCTCAACTCTTTAAATTGAGGTGGTTCCCTATCCTCAAAGAAAAAATGGACCAACTGTATTAGTTCAGAGGAACAAACAATGCTATAAAAACAAAAAGAAGTCTCCCCTTCCCCACTTTTTTTTGACATGATGCCTTTGCTGAGAAGCTGGAAGTAGGTCAGCCATAGAGGAAGTCCCCAGGATGGGGTTATGGGTCACAGACATAGCAACAGAGGAAGTGGCAAATAAGAGGGTATAGAATTTAGAAGATGAGGATGTTGGGCTCAGGAGAGGCAGAACAGCTGCTGTGGTGTTGAGGGTAAGGAGGAAAGTTAGAACAACCAAAGATAGGCTGGAGGCAAATCCAGGCATAATAAGCATATCATGGGAAAACTGTGAATATAGCTGTGTATGCATCTCTGGGTCCGAATGGTAGCACAAAATATTTGGGATCATGGCAGTTTCAGCATAATTTGTGCTTCGAAAATGTCCCCCCACAAAATGTCCATATTATCTTATTTCTCATGGTTAATTCAGTGATGATTTCCCTGGGTGGATGTAAATAAATATAAAACAACACATTCTTCTCTCCATGAAGGGGCAGAAGTGTATACTAGATTACTGTTTAGAGACTAATCATATGCACACACAGAGATATACTGGTGCCCCTTTCCATATGAATCCCAAAAGAAAATGCCCAGGCTCTGTTTCCATAGCAACCAAACTATAGTGATGTTCTATGCATGGGTTTATACATTGAGTTAGTTGTAGATAAATCCTTTGGTATTACTACTAGAATAGAATACTGAAGAATATAAGTATTAGAAAAGCACACAGACAATAAAAATGTGATTGTATATGAGAGAGTATGTATTACTCATCGTTTGGTTTGCAGGGGATGATCCTGCAAAATATGGAGCATCTTTCATAGATTCATAGACTTTAAGGCCAGAAGGGACTGTTAGATCATCTACTCCATCATTTTTCAAAGTTAGGGTTGCAACCCACTACTGGGTTGCGGCATGTAAGGCACTGGGTCACGCTGGTTAGCTCCACCCACTGGGACGTTAAAAATCCCGTCGGCGGTGCCCCCCAGCTAAGGCAGGCTAGTGCCTTCCTGTTCTGAAACCGTGCTGCACCCTGGAAGAGACCAGTTGCAGGTCTGGCTTCTAGGCAGGGGGGCCATGGGGTTCTGCATGCTGCCCCCACCCTGAGCACCTGAGCTGGGGGGGGGCACGGTGTCTGCAGGTGAGAGCTGCGCAGAGCCGCTTGCATGCCTCCACCTAGAAGCCAGATCTGCTGCTGGCCACTTCAGGAGCAGTGCAGTCTGTGGTACCAGGACACGCAGTAAGTCCACACCCCAACCCTCCGCCCCAATCCCCTAGCCCAGCCCTGAGCCTCCCACAAACCCAGAACCCCTTTATGCACCCCAACTCCCTCATCCCCGACCCACCCCAGAGCCTGCACCCCCAGCCCAGAGCCCTGACCCCCTCCAGCACCCCACCCTCCTGCCCCAGCCCTGAGCCCACTCCCACACCCTGAACCCCTCATCCCTAGCTCTGTTGGGTCACAGGCATCAACAATTTTCTTCAACTGGGTCCCCAGAAAAAAAGGTTGAAAACCACTGATCTAGTCTGACTTCCTATATAACACAGGCCATAGAATGTCACCCAGTTACCCCTATTTTGAGCCCAAGAACTTGTGTTCAACTAAAATATATCTTCCAGAATGGTATCTTGATTTGAAGACTTCAAGAGATGGAGAATTCATTTCCGTTGGTAATTTTTTCACATGGTTATATCACCTTCACCGTTAAAAATCTATGCCTTACTTCTAATTTGAATTTATCTGACTTTACCTTCCAGCCATTGGGTCTTGTTATGCCTTTCTCCACTAGATTAAAGATCCGTTTAGTAAATTAGAACCTCAGAATTATGAACACCAGAGTTATGAACTGACCAGTCAACCACACACCTCATTTGGAACCGCAAGTATGCAATCAGGCAACAGAAGAGAGACACAAAAAAGCAAATACAGTACAGCTATAGTATTTAAACTGACAAAACGTTTTTTAAATAAATGGAATAATGAGATTATAACAGAAACATGAGGAAAATTTTAAAATTTCACTAAAAGTAACCTTTCACAACTTGTCTTTTTAGATTTTGTTAGCATTAACAAAAGTAAACTACTAAAACAATGAAGGAAACTATTCCTTCTGTATAGTAAAGTTTCAAAGCTGTATTAAGTCAATGTTCAGTTGTAAACTTTTGAAAAAACAATCACAACGTTTTGTTCAGAGTTATGAACATCCTCCATTTCTGAGGTGTTTGTAACTCTGAGATTCTATTGTATTTTCTATGAGGAGATGAGCACTCTGAAGTGTTATTGACCTCAGTGGAAATTGAGGGGTTTAGTACCTCAGGCCTGAACAAATTAATGCTAACAAAATCTAAAAAGGCAAGTTATGAAAGGTTTCTTTTAGTGAAATTTTAAAATTTTCATCATGTTTCTGTTATAATCTCATTATTCCATTTATTTTAAAAAAATGTTTTGTCAGTTTAAATACTATAGCTGAAGGATTGAGGATATTAAGGAACAGCTGAGTGTCACAAAACCACTTAGTGACACAGTGGTGGGAATGGGACACAATGAGCAAAATCATAGAAATGTAGGGCTGGAAGGGACCTCAACAGGTCATCTACTCCCTCTAGTCCCAGAGCTAATGTGCAAGTGGTTTCCTGTACATGGTATATGCATATGGGAGTGTTAACTCTAAACCAAAGGATCAGATTTATACCTTATTAAATTGGATACCATCATTTATTTTAATTCAAGTAATTAGCATGCATTATTATAAAATGCAGCTTCTGTTACCAGCATTTAAGCAGCCTTTACAGTTATCTACTCCAGCCTAGCAGGCAAACACCACATAAGTGAATTAAGGAAGAACAAAATAAAGAGAAGATGCAATTCTCATTTAAAATACAAGTGTTTTCAGTGTTTAAGCTTTCATGTTCACTTCATGGAAGGCATGCTCAGTTTAAGCAGGGTCTGAAATCCAATCTGTTAATTTCCAATCTCAAGGAAACTGGAATGGGGAAACAAACCTTAGCTATACTATATTGTCAGACAGGTCCTTGTCGTATTTTTAAATAAAGATTTTCATTTTGCTTTAATATTGTTTGTTACACATTTTGCTCTCTTTTTATATCACATGTAAATACACTCTGCTGAATACCAAAAAAAACAGATTTAATGCCTGATCCTATAAATCCTTGCTCCTGAGAGTAATATTCACTGAGGAAAGTAGTCCTATTTGTTTCAGTGGAACAACTCACTTGAGAGAAGATTATTCTTGTGAAGGATTGGGTTCATTGTATTTTTGTTTTCTTTTTTATTCCAAAGAGAATTTTTTTCTGTGATAAATATTCCAGGCTGACAAATATTAATTTTGGGTAAATTGCACATGAGGGTTGTATTCTGCTAGGTTTGTTTTTTATTGGTGATGTGACAGGGTCAGGCCAGATGGCTACAAAAGAGTGGTTGAAGGTAGATACATTAGTTCCAGGTTAAGCAGATCCCTTTTCCCTGGGTAAAATAACAGGGACTATTCCAGAACACTCAGGAACTTTCTAAAATTAATTAAGGCTAATCAGGACACCTGGTTTAAAAAGGCTCTCACTCCAGTTAGTGAGGTGTGTGCGTAAGGAGCTGGGAGTGAGAGGACGTGCTGCTGGAGGACTGAGGAGTACAAGCATTATCAGACATCAGGAGGAAGGTCCTGTGGTGAGAATAAAGAAGGTGTTGGGAGGAGGCCCTGGGGAAGTAGCCCAGGGAGTTGTAGCTGTAATGCAGCTGTTACAGGAGCCACTGTAGACAGCTACAATCCACAGGGCCCTGAGCTGGAACCCAGAGTAGAGGGCGGGCCCAGGTTCTCCCCATCCCTCCATCCCCCCAACTCCCTATTTGATACCGGAGGAGTTGACCTGGACTGTGGGTTCCACCAGAGGGGAAGGTCTCTAGCCTGTTCCCTGATCCACTAGGTGGATCAGCAGGGACTGTGGGGATTGTTCTTCTTCCTTTTCCCCATGCATGTCAGTGATGAGGCTAACTGTGTGAATGGCAGATTTGAGCCCCGGAAGTGGCCAAACTGAGGGCTGCCATGAACCTCTGAGGTGAGCAAATCTGCCAATAAGCGCAGGACCCACCAAGGCAGAGGAGGAACTTTGTCACAGTGGGGTTGTAACTTGCTTTTAAAATAGCAGCATAAATCCTTACAGAAATGAAATAAGGGAAGTATTCTTAATTTGTCTGTTAAAAAAGTTGTGGATCCAGAACGGAAGAGGAATTTATTGCAGAGGGATAACTTCATTAAATACTCATTAGCATTTTCTTTTTGTGTCCCATAATCACGAACTCATCTACTGTAATTACAGTATAATTGCATTTATAATGAACACAACGGTATTAATGTGGCCATAATGTAATTCTACCATGACCAAGCAATAATAGTAGTACCATTAAACCAAAGTGCTATATAAGTTCTCAGACATGATCTATGGTTACATCTACATATACGGTGGAGTGTAGAGTACAGACACTACACTCCCAGCTAGCATGGCTATAAATACCAGTGTGAACTGTAAGGTATGGGTTAAGCAAGTAGAGTATATACCCTATGCATCCCACTAAATGCCAAATAAATGCTTTTCATGTCTACACTGCTATTTTTAGCAGTGTAATGTCCCACCGCCTCCCCCACCAAAGCCTTTCCCCACTGCCCAACCTTTCAGTGTGGCATATAGCTACACACTGCAGTGACAAGTGTGGATGTAGTCTGCCTTTCACATGTAGTGCCTGCACTGTACACACCACCCTAAATATAGACATAGCCTATCTTCTTACTTCACAAGTTTCACACACAATGGTGTCTAGGTGCCCCCGGAGGTGGGTGACATCTAAAAGTGGGCAGGCAAAAGTGACAAGTAGAGGTACACTCAGCCAGCTTACAGGAGCAGGTGAACTTTAGCCCATGGGTAAAATTTTCAAAAGTGCTTAAGTGACTTAAAAGCCTAAGTCCCATTTTTTAAAGTGACTTGGACAGTGAGGCCAGATTTACAAAGGTATTCTGGTGTCTAAAGATGCAGATAGGCACCTAGTGGAATTTATGAAAACACCTAAGTGACTTAGTGCCTAGCTCCCATTGAATGTCTTAAGTCACTTAAGCACTTTTGAAAATGTTACCCTAGTATCTGATGCAAGTCAGTGAAAAGTAGATCCAGGATGGCAGAGCAAAACAAAGAGCCAGTTAAGAGCTATATTCTATAACTTCAGGCATCTCCACAGCATAAATCAAGCCCAGCAGAGCAGCTCTCCACTGTGTGCAGAAAGGTAGTTCTGGTCTGCAGAGGATTTCAGTATTTCAAAGTTTGATTTTGTCCACAAAAGGGAAAGCCTTGAGGTCCCTGCTCTGAGGTGAACTGCCCCAGAGCCACAGATTCCAGTCCAAAAGCCAAGCCATCAGTAAACAGTTTCACCATATAAGACCCTAACCCTTGTCCTATTGAAGTCAGTGGAATTTCTTCCACTGGGCTCTAATTGAAGAGCCATAAATCCAGATAATATTGTTGCTGAACCAAACTAATCTAGAAATTTCATCCAAATCCTTTAGTCAGTTACTTTATATGCAAGGGGACAGTTGATGGCAGTGTCCAGGGAAACGACCTATGTCATAAATGGAACAGATGAGACAGAAGGAAAAATTATCTCCAGCAACATCAGGAGATGGTGCCAAATGACCACTGAAATTAAATGCCAGTTAAGCATCTCTCTACCTGTATTTCTACTATAAGTAAGGACGTTTATAAAGGGTTCAAAAGAAAAGCCTAATGCATGTATTAATGTATATGTGAAAAATCCATAGCTTGAAGGGTTAAAACAAGCTGGTGAAGAATTACTATAACCCAGTGGAACGCTCCATAATGAGACAGAGTCTAGTGCAACCAAACTATAATGTACTTTATTTTTGAAGTACACTAACTATGGGTCAAGCAGCTCAAGCCTACTTCCACTGAAGTCAATGGCAAAATTTCCAATGACATTAATAGAGCAGGATCTGGCCCTAATACTGTAGTTTGATGTCTAATCCATATCATAGTTAGATTTTTTTTGGCACAATTCTACCTGGAATGCAGAAGCGTGATATGAAAGGGGTGTTTTGTTTGCACACTTGGAATGGAACACTGACTTGGAATGAATTGTATAACAGAGAAGCCAGCAGTGGGGAATTTGTGACACAAAATTTTGGAAGGAAAACTTACAGTTTATCAAAAAGAGAGGGTTAAGAATGGTTTAAGATTTGTGATTTAAGACTAAAAATAAAGGAAGAAATCAAAAGTGCAAGCTGGCTAAAAAGCACCAGTTTTATACAAGGCTACTTTCAAAGTACAGCTGAAAAACTATAGTTACTCATTTTCCACTGTTAAAAATGTGTTTTTAATGGGAACAACAGTGACTTGTGAAACTTGATACTGTGAAATGTAATAGAGGACAAAAATTAAACTAGAAATGTGAATTATAAAACCCCATCCGTTATGTGCATAAATGCACAGCTATGGCCTTTGGCTGATTAACATTAACTTTTGCACAAACTGATTAAAAAGTAATCGTTTTAGTGCCCTAAATATATTGTAGAGTTAAAAGGAAGTTTCAGAGGCAATAAACATAAATTCCTTTCTTTATCACATTAAAATTCCTTTGCAGAGTCCATCTGTAGCCCAATCTTTCATTTTGCGTAGACTCAGAACTCCTTTTGAATTAATTAAGGGTTTTCAGGCTCCTATTCAGCAATGCACTTAAATGTGTGCTTAACTTTAATCACATGCTTAAGTTCATTCCAATTTAGCAAAGCCCTTAAGTATGCACTTGACTTCAATGGGACTTAAGAATCTTCTTAGAGTTAAGCATATCCTTTAGTGTTTTGCTGAACTGGGACCTCAAGGAATGCAGGACTGAGAATGTGAGGGAATAAATATTACTTGCAGGTTCAAAAGCTAAGATTCCAATTGACTTCATTTGTCTAAAAAGACTCCCAGTGACTTCTACTGATTTTGAATCAGGCCCTAAACCCCCAGCTGTGCAAGAGCAGAGCCACGTACCCCTGGTGGAGTAGAGATAGCACAGTCCATTTGCTCCAATGAGAAGAGGAGTTGAGTTGCAATTTTTGTCTGGCTACTACTTGTGTCTAGCACAAATGTATGTTGGGGGAGGGTGGGGGCATAATGACAGACTGGATCTTGGCCTATATAAAATCAATAATTTGGGTATTTTCAAATTACTAAAATAAGCAAATATACAAAAGATTAAGATTTCAGAATGACTGCAAAATTGTGCCTTTTGGGGGCAGCTCAACCAGATAGAATTCTATGTGTATTACCAATACGATTCTGCGGTACGTGAGTTAACGTACTCCCTGTGAAAGATGCCTGTAGTAGTGCAATTTTGCCCATGCTACCCTACCAATGTACGTCAGCCATGGGACGGAGGGATCGGAGAGTAATTTAGACTCTCATTCAGTCTTTGATCTCTCTCCTGAGACTGTCAAGAAGGGTACCAATTAACACAAAGTGGGACGATGGCTTTTCCGACAAGAATACTATTCCAACAGGAAATAAGAAACCATCATCTCTATTTGTGAAGATTCTTCGTCACCATTTATCATGGCCAGCATGGAATCAATGACCTAGAAGTAGAAGACTCTACCATGTTATTAATTCTCCAACCCAACTACCCCTTTCCCCTTCCCCTGCACCCTCCTGTGGACTATATCTCCCCAATTGTGCTGTGGATGAGAATCTGTACTTGTCAGAAAGAAAATATTTTCTTCCATTAACCAGTGGTGCCATTTTAACCTGGAAAGAAGCAGCCCAAGCATTAAAAAATGTTGCTGTCAGAGGGCAGATATCAGTGATCCCCAAAAGGAACATTGCATAACATGAAAAATGAAAACTTTTTACCCTAATAAAGAGGATCTTCTCTCCAACTCTGTACCGTCCTTGTGAAAGACGCTCCACACAGAATTTATTGGGGCATTTACAAGGAGGATCTTCAGAAATGTGTTTGACCTGAAAAACAAGTTATTATTGTATCTCTTTAATAGAGCGTACCTGCAGCAAACTGTTCAAAAGGGTAGTTAACATAATGTCATGCCCTTGATTTATTCTCTGTCATCGTGACAAATGACTTCTTCCTAACACCTCTTCAGGCTTTTAATTAAGGCACTATTGCTGAAATTGTCTTACTTCTTTTTTCCCTCAACTCTAATGTTTTTAATAGTATGGCATTGAGTGACTTTTTAAGACATTGATTTCAATACCATCGCTGCTACTAATGGGCAAAATCATGAAATCTATACTAAATTTCTATGTGGTCCATAAGGAACAATCCCAGTGTATTCTATGCGTTTTTTGCTGAATTAAGAATGAGTAAAAACTGAACGAAGACTTCAGGATTTGGCACTTCTGGTACAGGTAAAGCCTTGAATCAAATAGTAATAAACCTCATATAGCATTCAGATATTAGCAACACAGGCTCTCTTCTTACGTTAAGCCATGTGAAGGGGGGCGGGGGCACAAATCGGTGATCACAGCTTTTTCAGGGCCACTGTTTTTTTCTCATTCTGCAGTGTTTCTGACATAGCTTGGGGACCCACAAGAAAGACCCTATAGATCTTAAAATATCTGCAGAAGGATCTTTTGCATCAGCATCTTCTGTCATCACCCAGTAATGACAACATAGATGATGTGTCCTCCCTTTGGGTCATGGGCAGAGTTCAGATGGGCCCAAGGATTGGGCCATAATTTCTTCTTGAAATCTACATGTATTTTCAATTACATAAAATGGTAACATTAAACAAATCTATATTCTTACTCATTAAAAATATTAAAATGAAAAATAAATACAGCAGCAGTTTTTTAAAGCATCTGTGAAATCCAAGGTTCTGGGGATTCCCAAGTCAGAAGGGAATTCCCAGGTGTGGAACGATAAAGTAGAGGCCGGTGATGCTCTCAGACACACAGTTTGCTATGGAATTGCACTACATAACTGAGTGATCAACTTAGCCCAAAGTTTTGTCAGTCTGAAGTTGATGGTATGTGAATGGAATTGAACTCTACTGATTTTTGGAGGGTAGATTTACAATTAAAATTCACCTACAAGTCTCAGATGAAAAGTAAAGGAAGTCCAAGTATTGAAGTCCTGAGTATATCTGATACACAAAAAGGAAGCTGCCCAGTAATTTCTCCAGCGGGGCTTCCCTACTAATAAGATTAACACTGCTTTATCTCAGAGATAGAGGACCTGATTTCCCACAATCTTCACCTTGCATATCCTTTTACACCTGGGTAAAACACTATGCTCACTGATCATGAGCCAGAACCCAAGCTAAACTCAGTGCCATTCAGAAGAGTTGCAGGGAGAAAGGTGCCATTTATGTTCCCCCTAGCCTCAGCTCTGAGATGTTCACCAGTGCAGGAACATGGCTGAGGTAGATGATGTGCTGCTGCACTCTCGTGGTTGCCTGATGTTGCATTAGTCAATTGGGAGCTGTTATCGGCAGGTGTAATTTAGAGTTGCCTTGAGGATTCTCTAAGTTACTGGTGTAAAAAATGGACCCCAAAGCCCAGGGATCAGGGATGAACAAGGGCTGTTGAAAGTTAGTTTTGCCCTGTTCCTCATTTACATCAGCCAAACTTCAGCTCCAACTGAGAATTCAGCCTTGAATGTGAAACCAGTGACATTAATATTTAGTAGATGTATATTCTGAACTTTTAGGTGATCTTAAAGTAGCATAACCATCAATGTCAACGAGCAGATCTGGTTGAGTGAACTCTAATTTGACATTCAAGTAGCACTTCCACTAAGAAACAACACTGACAAGTGCATGAAGGCAATCATTTCCACATACTGTCCTTCTCTTGGATGAAAGCTGACCTAATGTATTGATGTCAAATGAAACAAAATGCAGGACGCACTTTCCAAAGGTTTTGTCCACTTCACATAACACTCAGCAGACCTTTTCAGATCCAATTTGTAAACTAAGACCCCATAAAAAGAGACTGAGAACAGAAAGAAAGCTGCTAGAATAACTTACTGATGAAAGTTTGAGTAACACTTTCTTAGACAGGAAGAAGGCCAGGGTCATGTACTGGGGCTCTGTTAGGTATTTTGGTTGTCTGACAAAAATACAGGAACAGATCTGTTATACAGAGTAGGAGGTTTTAGGATTTAGGTTTTATACTTGAGGGAAAACTTCAACACGTCAAAGGAACTTTCTTTTTGTTGGAGGTGATTGGGGATATGGATAGATGTAAAAAGTGAACAAGTTAACTAACATTTTTCTGTAATTGATCTTGTCAGCTGATGGCAGGAAGAGGAACTTTTAACATTGACTTACCCTCTATCACCTAATTTGAGGGCTTTCCACCTTATTGTGAAAATGATCCAATGCTCCCATCTGACCAGGCCTTTTCCCTTGTGGAATAATTGCTGGGAATTATTCCACCCTCACTCAAAAATGTGCAGTAATATTGTCGTGAAACTTACTTCATAGCTTGAAATTATACTTGGCACTAAACACATTAAAAATGGTCATTGGGCTTGATTTTCGGTCACTTATTTGTTTTAACACCAGAATAATTCCAGTGGCTCCAATGGAAATTCTCCTCACATTCACAATGTCATCAAGAGTATTAGGTCTAGGATGTTGAATATCAAACCAATCTTAAGATATTCAGGACCTCTACCATCCGCTTAAAACAGGAGTAACTCTACTGAAGTCAATGGGTCATACCAAATGTAGGTTGCAGGAGCTGCAAAAGGTATATCTGGACATATATGTCCTCGGATCTTGGGACTGCACACCAGAGTGATCGTCTAAATGCTCCCCAAATTAGCTTGCCCATGGCCCCAGGGTCTAACAGGAAGGGATCGCCTGTACATAGATACATGCCAACCATGCCCTTTGGTGACACTCCTTATACTAGAAGCCAGCAGAAAGGTGGTGTAGGGCCTATTATGATAACTCTATGCTGCCAAGGATTCACCTGAGCAGTGGGAGTCCTCCAGTAGCTGGGTCTGCTACCTTTAGGGTTGCTTTGTTCTGGGTAAGTAGCACAGAGCAGCTCAGTGTTGGGGAGAATCAAAGCCAATTGATTTATACCACTGTAAATCTGGTACAAACCAGAGGATAATTGAGCCCTTACTGTTGCATTTGCCATTGCTGCCTCCACAACCCCACTGGCCTGAGGTGCATAGAAGTATTATTGACTGGAATTTAAAAATCAAATATGGAAGTGGAGGGCAAAATTAAACCCTGTTTTATTTTTTGTGTCTGCTTTGTATGAGTGCTGCCATTAGTTTATAGTGTGGGGACAGTGAGGATCAGGAATTTAACTGGATAAATTCAACCCTTTCTATCCCTACTGCATTTTAAATTAAAGAAGATGGCTGGAGACAGCCTTCATACTCTCTTCTCTGTTCCCTTGAGATATACAGTCATCTCTTCCATTCTAAACATACCCGCATTCTCCACAATCCTCCAAGAGAAGCAATGAGTGGGTTTGCATAGTTAAAGATGACACAAAATATAAAAGTTAAATGTAACCTATTTACATTTTAAAAATACATTTTTCATTAAAAGAATGAACATTAGATTCCATCTGCTCATTGTAACACAAAAGTGGCACATAGGTTTTTCAAGAAGCGCTTTGTAACTCCCAGGTGGCACATCTACCATGTGATATAGCAGTTACTATAGTAACTGTTTCTTTTTATAGAATATATTTGTAATTTCCTAGTTAACCTCTTCATTGCCTCAAAATGTCTCTTTCAGCTGATTCCAGCTGTTTCAAAGTGAACCCCTCTTGTGGAGCGTAACTGAGAAATGATCACTACAGTATCGTGTAAAGAGCTTAATGGATTGTAAAGTAAGGTATTTTCCCTGGTAATAGTGAGGAAAAAAATCTATTTTGAACTTGTTTTATGCTAGAAGAGACATGCAGACCGAGAGCATAAAAAGAGGCTCAAATAACTCAGAAGTGTTTTGTTAGAAATATGTACAAGTCAGTAAGGGACAAATCTCACAGTCCTGACTCAGTCTTTCCTCAGAAAAAACAGCAAATGAGAGTTCAGTCAACAACTAGTTTAAAAAAATGAAATAAAATAAAAATAATGACAGCCAGACCTGGACCTCAATAAGAACTTCAGCACTGCAAAGATGGGCCAAATTGAAGATTTCCATTATCCACTAAAATTTTCCAAACTGCAAATATTTGTGGTCACAAGTGATATTAATTGTAGACTCTTGCAAATCTTGTCATTAGCCCTCTAAATGTGGTGAGATGTCAAACTCAGGCCCTTATGTCCTGTGTATGTCAGAATGTGTCAGGAAGATGTTAGTCTATTCTTTTGTCGATATCTCATGATAAGAAGCCTTGCCCAAGCACACTTACAGCATCATCCAACAGTTTTCCTGTGCTCTTTTTCCCTGGAGACTTTGTTGGGGAGGGTGAAGGAGACGGAAGAGGAGCTGAAAGTATTTCCTCTTGTTCAATCTCTTTCTCCAGCTTTATTAACCCAGGAGGTTCCACACCAAACCTTTTGAAAACATGCAAACAAATTACCAGTGCTTTCATATTTTAATAGATCATGATGCATAGACTTCATACATATACAGCTGTGCAACACAGAATTGCTAAACACACTAATGAAGGGATAAGTACATGATATACTATTGTAGCTGCTATCAGTATCATAAATATGCGGTATGAAATTAAAATAGTATCTCTCATTTAATCAAATTTACAACAAATGGACTTAGTTTTCAGCTTGTTAGAGAAACATCTATAAATATGTGATATGGTATTTGGTATGTGCCACAGAGTGCGCACACGTTCTCGCCCTCTTGTCCCTGTGCTCAGGCTGGTCAAAGAAAGGGTCCCAATGCCTCTTCCAGGTGTTTCACCCATGTCTCTTTATTTACAGTGCTTAGTGCAGCCCCAATTCCTCCAACACCGATCCCCACACTGGGTCTTCTGGCTTCTCTCCTGGCTAGCCTCCTCACTGAGCCTTTCCCTGGGCTTATATCTCCTCCCAGGCACCAGCCCAGCTGGCTCCACTTGGCTCAGCTGATTCCCCTGAGCCTGCCCTCGTTAGGGTCTGCAGCTGAGCTCCTTGCTGAGTGTCTGGGCCCCTGCACCCGGCTGCTCTGCCGGGAAGCAGGGGAGGAGCCACTCCTTTATCAGGGCATCCAAGGGGTTTATACCTGCCACAGTATGTGAAAGACACATCCCAAAATTGTTTAATATGAGAGTTCAGTTCAGAGAACATCTACTTCACATTTCATCGTTCTCTCAGACTTTTTCTAGGAATTATGAAAACTTAAATAGTTTTCACAATAAATCTATATGAGAAAAAATTAATCTGTTAAACCTGAGCATAACCCGCTGTAATAGGTATTATGCCCAGTTTACAGATGGGTAAATGGAGATAGATTCAGGCCACATTTTTTCAAGAGTGGGCACTGATTTTGTGCACCTCAATTTTTGGGAGTCCAACTTTGAATCTGTGGGGTTTGTTGTTGTTTTTTAAAAACTGCGCAGTAATCACTGTTCCAATTTAAGTGAATTCCTGAAAATCTTAAAGTGTCTCAAGTTTGGCACTCAAAAAATGGAGGTACCCAAAATCAGTGGCTACTTTTACAACTTTGGTTGTAAGTTACTTGGCCAATGTCATATAAGGAGTGAGTAGCAGAGTTAAGACAGAATCCCAGAATCCTGATGCCTACTTCACAGAACTAACCACTGAACTACACCCCATCTTTTTCTTTTTGAACTGAACAAGAAAAGAAAATATCTTTTTATATGATAAGTTCCTTTTAGCTAAAGACCACCGTGCTAAATATAGGTTTTCACATCAAACCAATTTTTTAGTGAAAATACATATTGTATTGTGTAATATAAAACCCTAGGGCCAGATCCAGAACTATGTTGATTTACACCAGCTGATGACCCAGCCACTAAAGTTCTGTACCAAAAATATACCAAGTATTAAAGACTAACATTATCATAGAACTTAAAGTCATATAGGCAAAGGGCATAAGTGTATATATTGGCCCTTGCATTTTTCATTACAAATTACAAGCTAATCACACTGCTGCAAGGTAAGTTAATACCGAGAAAACTAAGAAATCAAATCTGTGCTTGTATTGGCTGCTAACTGGTGCAGTCTGCCTAACGAAAAGTCAGCCAACATTGGAGCGAACACTTATATACAATCCATTTACTTCCTGTCTGTCTGCAGATGCTGACATGCTGTAAATCATTAAATTCCCCCTGGGCTCTAAGCCTACACCTGCATGAGGCCTTACTCATCAAATAAACCGTTCCCATTCGCATTAATGCTGCTTCTTTGCTTCTGCTGCTTTTCAGAATCTAACTCACCTCTGATTTCTATCATTATTATAGATAACTTTAACAAACTTTCCATTAATCAGCTGAAATTAAATTTAAACATATATTCTCCATGTATTGCATCACGATCAAACAGCTTAATTAGAAGGTTGAATCGACAAAGAAATCCTTCTGCTCTTCTCACAGTGGCTTTCCATGCAAAAAAAGGTACAAGCCCTGTACTGAGAACTATGTTGGGAATTTCCTTCTCTACTCCTTTCTAGCCTGCCTTCTCCATAACTACAAATAGAGCAGCATCAGACTGTAAAATGATCTCCGATAGACTTCTAAGAGCACCACTTCCTATTTTTCCCAAGGAAAAATTAAGTACAATACCAGAAAGATATAACTTCTCAACAGACTATAATTTTCAAACAAAAAACATCTGGGGGCTGATTTTAAAAAAAAAAAGTTTTACAGCCACGTAGGAAGAATTCCAATTCTTTTTGTAGAACAGAAAGCTTAGCTATTGCATGTCATACCACCAAAAAAGCAGCACACAGATATATTTGCACCTAATTCACTTTCCAGAATGTAAACATTCTTTAAGACATATTTACACATGTAGCGAGGTTGATTCTGCTCTCTATGTCAATTTTACCTCAGTGTAATTCCAACTATTTCACTGGAGCTACTCCTACTTTACAAAGGTGTGAAAGATGAATCAGACCTGCACAATCCCACTGATTGCAATGGAACTGGATAGCCTAAGTCAGTACTGCATTTTACCCCATAGGATTCATCCATCTTTCACAAGGACTATCAATCCACTCATGTGGGATCAGTCAGTACAGAATTTGGCCCATTGTATTTATTGAATTAAAAGCCTGTGAGTCTTATACACTTTATTCATGTTTCCTGCTTTAACTTCCATCATATGAACAAAAGAGAAAAATCAGAAAAGTTATTGATTGGGGCCAGTAGCTGATTAGCCATTGTTTACATGTAGAACAAGATTTTAGTTTCTGATAATGGGCTGACCCTCTGTCTAACACTGTCCCTGATCTTGCACTTCTAAGTCTCATGAGTACACTTCAACTGGAACTACTCACATGAGCAAAGGCTGCAAGATCGGGACCACAGATTACTACAGTGGGAGCAGACTCAGGCCCTGAAGGTCTGTCAAGAGCCTGAAATACAAATAAACTCTTCTCTAAAGAAAGGCCAACCCACTGTCAGCAGGGTGTTTGTTTGTTTATTAATTTATTTAGATGATTTCCTCAAAAATTTTACTATTTTTGAAATTTCACTTTCGTTCATTTAAATGCAAGCTCCAGTAGTAACTTGCAATAGTTTCTCTCTTTGCGAGATGATGTGTTCTGTACAAATGGTGACAAAGCTCAATCAAGTCGGGTTGGTCCATCTTTCTGCTGAGTGGGTGTACAGTATTAGCCTAGCTCTCTGGGCACAAATCACTAATATAAACACGCTGAAAACTATTTAGATGGTTTGCTAATAATGAAGGCTTCCATAATGTATGGTCAGTTAAATGGTAGCATCTACACAATGACATGTACCTGATAGTGATGCGCAAACTAGAAGAGGACAGATTGTGCCTACCCTTTGTCTGGAAAAGGCTGACTTTGCTCTGCCCTCATTGTAGGCTACCAAGACACAACATGGCCCAATGTTCGGGTTCTGTTTTGATAAGAAATCAAAAAAGTCAGGCAGTTTAATGGCTATCTCCTCTGGATTAGGACCTGCTTCTCTTCTCAGTAATACAGATATAAAGTAGTGTAGCTCCACTGAAGTCAATGGAGTTACACTGATGTAAGCAAAAGGGGAATCAGACCCTTGATCAGCAAAATAAGAAATCTGAAAATCTCCTGAGAAATTCCCACAGACAAATTCAGCTGTCAATTATGGTCTGGAGTAATTATACTGATGTCAATAGTTACTCTAAATTTACACCTCTTTAAATGAAATATGATTTTTTCTCTCTATTTCCTCTATATTCCAGTTACCATTGGAAAAAAAAAAAGTCTCCAGTCTATACAGAACCTTAAAAGGTTTGTTTCTAGAAAGAAGGCCAGTTTAATAGGGTGATAGGAAGGTTTTCGTCACCCACCCACCCCAAAACCATCCGTACTATCTATCACTCAGTAAAGGCCTGATCCAACTCCCATTCAAATCAGTGGAAAGATTCAAATTGGCTTGACTGGGAGTTCAATCAGGCCCTAAACACTGAAATCTGAGAAAATTGTTTTGAGAATTCCATAGGTGACTTTTAATGATGATCTCCCTAAACACCTCCTTGTGCTTTTGGAGGAGGAAGAAAAATGTATTTATAACTGCTCAGTGTCTCTTCCTTTCCTAATTCCTTAGGACTCTGTAGAAACTCCTTTTTAATGTTATATCTTTGAGATTCCTGTTCTGAAAAGCAGGCCCCACAGACTTTTAGTACAGTTAGTTCGATCTACAGGGTGAACAGTGCTTTGAAAGGCAAGAAAGATGTCTGTTTAACATCTTATTGTTCCTCATGGGTAATTTAAAGCAATAGCTATAGCAGAGATCAGTTTATTAGAATGCTTTTTTCTTTGTTAAATCCAGCCAACATACAAAACACAGAGTCTATTCACATCACTCGTCTCCCACATAGCTCAGATTTTAGCACACTTAAAGCAAGAACACCATTAGATACTTGTCATTTAAATGATATAACCCTGTTATGTTACCCCTTCCAGCATTTTCTGTGCACCTTGAAAACTTACTAGGCTGTGGAGAGTTTGCAAATCCCATATTGGGATAGGATTTTTTAGGGGGGGAGGAAAAGAAACAAGTCAAAACGGGAAGAAGGAGTTGCCTGTTATTCTGCTCCCAAGTTGGTTAAAATATGAGCAGTATGTGACGGGGTGTATAAACCCCACACTGAAAGGGAAGGGGCTTGGGAGGCTCTGTGTGCTAAAGTAGCCTCACCTTTCCAGCCCTGGCAATCATGCATGGTAGGGAGCAGGGCTTTAAAAAGGAGGGAGCTGCAGTCAGCAACGGAGGAAGCCCTGAGAAAGGAGTGGCTCCTGTGCAGCAGGAGTAACCATCATGCAAGAAACTCCCCCAGCTCTGTGAGGAGTCCAGAGACCTCTGGGGCAACCCTGATAGGGAAAGACTGGCTTGGCTACCCAGCTCTAAGGACTCCAACAAAGTAAGTACCCCTGAAGTAAGGTGGTGCCATGAACATTTCTGCTTTTTTATTGATCCCAGGAAGGGCCTTATTTTGTGTTGAATCTGAACTTTTGTTCCCCCCCGCCACCTGTAAACAAAGTAAGCAGGCCCACAAGGTGGGGTACACTGCAAGGATTAGAAGGTTGTGGCCTGTATTAAAGGGAGACTGCAGAGAGAGACTCTCTTTACACCGTATCTTGATACTTTTTTTTTTTAACATTAAATTCCCATTGACTGCATGGAATGATGAAATGGAGGGTATCTTTTATAAACCAAAATAAACAGGCATGGTCATTTAAAAAAAAAAAGTGAAGTTGTGCTTAATAAGCGATAGCACTATGTGGCCTGGAATTTGGTTTTTACACCTAAGGGATACCCTGCTATGAAAGAGTCAGGGCTGGCCTTACCATGAGGTGAACTGAGGAGGCCGCCTCAGGTGCCAGACTATGGGGCGAGAGGGCGGGCTCCACTAGGACCCAGAGTGTAGCAAATTGTATCTGCTGCTGGTGCATGTGTATTCTCTCTGCTGTAGATGCACAGAGATGGTGGAGTGCTGTGCTGGAGGAAGGAGGGCACAAGAGACATAACAGGCAGGAGAAAAGGTGAGAGGGAATACAGAAAGCAGCGGGAGCTGCAGGGAGAGAGAGAAGGAGGAGCCTCTTATGTACCTCATTAGCACCCCCAGGAGCCTGGACTGATTAACACCAGCTTCTCAGGGAGCTTCCTGTTTCCTGCTGCTTCTCTGAACCCACTTGAGGAGAACAGGCAGTCAACTGAACTAGTAAGAGCTAGTTAAGCCCTTAAGAGGCTGATATCTTCCCTCACTAAGGCCCTGCTACCAGCCCGCTTATTTGTCCCCTTCAATTGAGTGTTGAGAGGCACAGAACAGCAGTCATGAGTGAAAGAAGAAAACGCCCCTCTGGGGCAGCATTCGGAAAAAGAAAGAAAGCAAAGGAAGGTTTTCTATCTAAGCAGGAAGGAGCACTCCTGAGATACATAGACACAAATGTTCACAGTGAGCCTTCCGGCCCCAGTGAGGATGTGAGTGGTGAGGAGACGCCTGATCTTCCAGTTAGTCAGAGTGCAGGTGACCTGGTAGTGACTGTGGCAGCCATATCTCCCTCTCAAATGGATGTAACCATGCACGTTCCTGAAGAAAAGTGTATATCAGAGAAGAGTGTGGTAGAGGAGCAAGAAAAAGCTGCTGCTGAGTTTAGTTCTTTAAGTTGAGATGATCCAGGACTGTGGACCCACTTGAGCAGTAGCCTGAGGGACTTCCTTGTACTGCATGGGCCACAGCAAGTGAAAAACTCTGTTCCCCAAAGACAATGAAAATAGAAGTTTCCATCCAACACATTACTGGCATGAAATCCCCAATGGTGACAAAGTGGGGAGGCCATGGCTTATGTACTCAAAAACCCAGAATGCTGCATACTATTTTTGTTGCAAACTCTTCCAGTCTAATGTTCCAGCCACATTGGATTCTACAGGAACAAAGGACTGGAAAAATCTGGCTAGAAATCTGACATGCCATGAGAAGGCAGGAAATCACCAGAGAGCATTCCATAGGTGGAAAGAACTTGAGATGAGACTAAGGTTAAAGGCCACCATAGATGATCAGCATCAAGAGAAGATTGCATCAGAGTCTCTTTACTGGCAAAATGGACTGAAAAGGCTCATTGCCATTGTGAAAATGCTTGCTACCCAAAACCTAGCTCTGTGTGGCACTTCAGATCAGCTGGATGTGCCAAACAATGGAAACTTCCTTAAAATTGTGGAGCTGATGGCTGAGTTTGATGCCGTACTCCAGGAGCATCTAAGAAAAGTCACCACCCCAGAAATGTACACACACCACTACCTTGGAAAAACAATTCAAAATGAGATCATATAGTTACTGGCAACAAAAGTCAAACAGAAGATTGTGGCAGATCTGAAGTCAGCAAGATATTACTCTGTCGTTCTGGACTGCACACCTGACATCTGCCATATGGAACAAATTAATGGTGTGTTTTGTAACAACAACAGAACGTAGTGAAAATGTCTCTGCAATGGTGACTGTCAGAGCATTTTCTAGAATTTATTGACATTGGTGATACTACAGGAGCTGGTATGACAAATGTGCTTCTTAAAAAGCTGGAAGATACAGGAATTGCGATAGCTGACATGAGAGGTCAGGGCTACAATAACAGTGCCAACATGAGAGGAAAGAACAGAGGAGTGCAGACACGGATCTGAGAGTTAAACCCTCAAGCTGTTTTTGTCCCATGCAGTTCTCATTCATTGAACGTGGTGGTCAGTGATGCAGCATCAGCTTCTAGTGAGGTTGCTGAATTTTTTAATGTAATTCAAAGCATCTATGTATTTTTCTTTGCATCAACTCATCGATGGCAAATTTTGAAGCAACATCTGGGAACACCCTCTCTAACACCGAAACCACTGAGTGCCACACAATGGGGAAAGTCGAGTGGAGGCGATAAAGCCTATCAAACACCAACTTGGGAAGATAGATGATGCCATAGTTGCCATTATGAGGATAATGCTATGACAGGAACTGTTCGGGGCAGAACAGTGGCAGAGGGAAATGGAATCACCAGAAACATACATAACTTCAAATTTCTACGTGGCTTAGTGTTGTAGCATGACATACTGTTTGAAATAAATGTTGTAAGCAAGAGACTCCAAGGTGTTGACCTTGACATATCTGGAGCAATGGAACAACTGGACAAAGCAAAGTCATACCTACAGTCTTACCAGTCAGATGAGGGATTTCAAAACGTTCTGAAGAGTGCACAGAAGTTGACAGAGGAACTTCACACTGAAGCTATTTTCACACCCATTCAGGAATACAAGAGTCACCGAAGAAGACAACATTTTGATTACGAGGCACGGGATAATCCCATAAGAGACCCCCAAACAACAATTCAAAGTTGAATTCTTTAACCAGGTGCTAGATTGTGCAATACAGTCAGTTGAACGTTTCATGCAGCTCAAGGAACACAGCAGCATATTTGGGATGTTGTATGATATTCCAAAACTCCTCACTGTACCTGAAGACCTACACCAGCAATGCAGGGCACTAGAGACAGTGACACAAGATGACATGCATGATATTGATGCAAGTGATTTAGGTGATGAACTGAAAGCCCTTTCAAGATACATTTCAGCAGGATCAACTCCAAAGGCTGTTCTGGAATATAGGTTCACAAATAAGATGACCACCCTCTTTCCAAATGCTTTTGTTGCTCTGCGCATACTTCTAACACTTCTTGTAACAGTTGCCAGTGGAGAATGCAGCTTCTCCAAGCTGAAGTTAATATAAACACATCTACGCTCCACAATGACACAGGAGAGGCTGGTTGGCCTTGCAACCAACTCAATAGAGCATGAGCTGGTCCAGACTGTGGAGCTTCAGGAAGCAGTTCAAATCTTTGCAACCAAGAAGACATGGAAAGCACAACTTGATTATTCAGACAGATAAAAATGTCAGTGTTTACCATGCAGACAAGAAAAGTTACATTTGCTGTTCAGGCATTTGAAAGTTAAGTGTTAACTTAAAATGCCTTTTTCAAAAATTTTAAGTGTTAGTTCTCCTTTACTGAGGTAGGTAGCAGAGCAGTACCATGAGAGGAGTAGAACAGGAGAAAGCAGAATTGAGACCTTTCAAAGTTTTGGCCCAAGCGAGGAGGCATGGGGCCGTCATTTGAGCTTCCTGCCTCAGGTGCCAAAATGTTGTGGGCCGGCCCTGGAAAGAGTACAAATGGGAAAACCTAGGATATACAAACTTAAGTGAGGGAACTTAAGTTTTGAGAGGGAACAATTTAGTGAAGTTGCTTCCCAAGATACGAATGCATTTAAAGCAAACTTTTTCTTAAAAACAAAGAATAATACCTTGTTGAGTTATAATGCCCTAGGACTAGCTTGTGACATCCTTACTAACATTGAAAATACCTTACTCCAAAAGTAGCCCCTTTGATTTCATGTAAGGGATTACAGTTCACTGTGACTATGTAAGAATACCACAATATGACCTCTAAGAATAAAACATAGACTGAATCTAGCAAAAGCAATAGCTCTCCTAGTAGCAGAGACTGTTGAAACCTTTCTTGAGTACCATGTCTGGCCATAAACATCCAACAGAGGAAGATTCAATTTCTGAGCTTGATTCTTATCTTAGATTGGTGCAAATCAGGAATAACGCCACTGAAGTCAATGAGGTTACAGCCAGAGTAAATGAAATCAGATCTAGGTTATCTGAAGGCAGATTCTACTACCACTGATGTCAGTGGGAACACTTTCATTGACTTCAGTGGGATCAGGGTTAGATGCTAATACAGAAGATTTAGAGAGAAACGAGTTTTGATTATTTACAGAGACAACATGATTATGAGGAGTAAGAATTTAAAATTAGAACAGGATTTTTTTAAGTAAAGTTGTTAAACTTCTTTTCATATCAGTTTGCCCCAAGATCCCCCTTGCAGCATGAAGACAGCAGAAAAATCTTATTGCTATATTAACGGAAGTTTGATTATATTGTTTGAACAACTGCCCACAAGATGTTCTTGTGTAACTATCAGTGGGTGTTTGCCTTGACCCTGACCAGTGTAAATGTTAACATGAAGATGCACTGAGATAGTAAGTCTCTCAGTAGCCACTGCTGTCAAAATGTAAATATTTTTTAAGTCTCTAAATATTTTCACCTACCTGGCTGCAATCCTTCCAAGTTCCAGCAAACAAAGGCACACTTCTCTGGGCTGCTTGTGGAGGACTGCGAAAGCAAAATGAAGATAGACAATAGTTACAATAAAGGATATTTTAAGGGTTTCAGTGATAAACAGATCCCAGCTTACTAATGGCTGTCAACAGCATGTTAGTCCTGAATGTCTGTTTTAGGCAAAACTGCCATTGGCTTGCAAGATACTTTTGCCTGAATAAGGAGTTCAGGATTAAGACTCAAGATGTGGCATTTCCAAAGGAGCTTCCAACTCTCACTGAATATCCCTTAGGGTCCTTTGAAAATCCCAGCCTAAATCACCAAAGCTTGGTCTACGCAATTTGGTAAAATACAGCCTACCTATAGCCATTATACATTGAATGGAGGGCTCCTAAAAAACACTAAAAACTAGTGAAATGTCAAAGGGTTCTGGATCACTTTTTACGAACTATAAAGATAATGTTCCGTAGGAAACTGTTTTTCTCCCTCTGCTTCAATGAGCAAATATTAAAATTATATTAGTGAAGACAAATCCTTCTATAAACTTGATCCTGTATTACTTGTGCACCCAAGCACTCCCTCTGAATACAACATGTGTTTAGGGTACTCAAGGAAGTCACTCAGACCTTGAAAAGAAAGCTACTTATCTGTAAATCTTGTTCTCTGAAGATATGCATCTATGCACGTTGCCATGCTTGGGTCCAGTGCAAGACCTGGGGGAGCTCCCATAGTTTTTATGTTTGGAGGCAGCTGCAGTACCTCATGGACCACTTGGTTAGGTATTTTTGGAAGCACTATCACGTTCCATTATCAGTTTCTTTAAAAACTTGGAGATGGTAACTCCTCCCCACCCCCAAAGAGGCCCAGTAAAATACATATGGAAAAATATACAAAAAATCTGATTGGAGAAGTTTGGGTGATGAGCAATCCATTTGGATGTATAGCTTCAGAGGATAAGAATTATAGGTACCTTGTTTTCTTTTCTCCAGAGATACCCGTCTTAGTGGAATCCTCCTCTTGGGAATAAATTCAGACCTTGGTGTAAATGGACAACTTTCCCCTTGTCTAATAGAAGAGAAACCAGTGGCAGAGAAATCGGTCTACCTTGGCTGTGTTCATGAGAGCTTAGATATATGAACATTTAGGGAATGTGCTGACTCATTTCACTTAATCAAGTGAAAAACACCTCCCAATAGGTGCCTCAGAGGCTAAAAATTTTAAGTCAAGAAGTTTTCATCTTCTCCTATACGCTGTACACATAGACCTCTGAGTAGGAACTGCTGAAATAGATATCTTTGAATATAATTAATACAAATTTGGACAGATCCTCAGCTGATGTAAATTGGTATAGCTCCATTGATATCAATGGAACTATGACAATTTACTTCAGCTGAGGATCTGCCCCAACGACTTTGGGGATTGTACATTCAGCAATACTTTGAAAAAATATATATGCATTTCCCCCCTAGAATCTGAACCAAAAATATTTCCAGAAGGAAAACTGCATAGCAGAAAAATAAAGTGGCAAGGCATTGGGAATAGAATTTCCATTCTATGGCCATCTGCTATTAGACATATCAGAGATGTAAAAGAAGACCTGGACATACCATCCTTCCTAATATTCTTTCTTGCCATAAACTAATTCATGGATGGAAAACTTAATCTTACTGAGAAACCAATATCTTTAAAAAAAAAAATATACACCAATGACCCAGACATACATTCTGCTGCTTCCACCTGAAAACTGTTTCAACATAAGCAATATATTTAATGTATCTTAATGCTAAGAAATATATAAATATACAGCCAGAACAGACTGGATAAACCAGTTCTGGAAATATCTTGGTGGGGTATAGGGGGCAAATATTTATGACCTCTACTTTACATCTGCACACATCGGATGTAAGGCTGGGCAGGGGGTGGGGGAGGCTGCATTTTGGGGGGAAGTATCTGTAAACATAAGAAGGTTTGAATGAAGGACATAAAGTCTCTGCCAATGCTCAAACTTCTACTTCTTAAATGAAAACAATGTGCTCCAGTGAATCTGACCCACAATGCTCCAGACACATTTCATGCATTTCACAATGAACAATGTGAAAGAGTGAAATCATTGTTAGAGCATGACAAGCTGTACAGGCAATAATCAACCATAAAAACAAACATCTGGTGATGTGATAAGAATATGGTGATACAGTATTTCTAACAGCAAAATGTTAGCATTCCTGAGGACTATACTAGCATACACATTCAAGAACTTCAGGGGAAAACAAAAGCCATTCTGTATAGAATACAGTACCCACTGGAAATAGTTTAGATTCTCAAAACAGAATTCTTATATTTTTACAAGCAGGGCTTTTTAGCTAACAAGGACCATTAGCTAACAAGGCAATGTGGTCAGGATTTCAGGCAAAGTTCTGAAAGTCAGAAGACATGGGGTCCATTCCTACATCTGTTACAGACCTCTTATGTGAACTTGAGAAAGTCTCTAAAGCCAAAATTTGCAGAAGTGAGCAATGATTGTGGGTACCTTTTTGGGATGCTCATTTTGAGATGCCTTCTGTCTCAAACTGGAGGTACCCAATATTAGTATCCACTTTTTGAAAGGTGGCTGCTACTCTAAACATGTTCCCTCTGCAAAATGGGGAGAACAACACCTCCCTTTCTCACAGAAGTGCTGTGAGGCTATATTCAGTGTTTGTAAAGTGCTTTAAGATCTTTGATGGAAGGTGTGATAGAAGGTGTGCAAATCTTCTAAACTTTTCATGCCAGTGTGATTTTCATTTATGTTATCCTTTGACAATGATATAAGTGGGTATTTCAGAGTGTAAATGTGGAACTGAACAGGAAAACCTGTGTCTGTCTTCGTAATTTTGAGGAAAATGCCCATACATTGTCTGCACTGGAGCAAGTTAGGAATCCTGTTTAATGTGTCTGCGTTCAAGGGTTAAAAAGCAGTTCCTTGATACCAATAAATACATATATTCAGTAACAAGTAATACAGTTCATGGATTAGAGGAAATTCCTCTTTGGAGTGAGCGATTACAGACTCAGATGGAAATCTTACATCTGTACCTGTGGTATGCTGTTGCTTCCTGTGGGAACTGTATTCATAATTTTCTGAATTACTTACTGGAATCTAACTTAATGTAGGTTTCTGAATTATTACCAGTACCTCAACTTTCTGACCTGAAAGGTTACCTGATCCTTCAAACACTGAGTGGCAAATACAAGTTTGCGAAATACCAGATTTATTGTAATTGTAGCAATAGACATTCATCTTGACAAAGAAAGCATCATAAGCAACAAAATAAGACTCAATGGGCCAAATTAATTCATGTTATAACTCCACTGATGTCTACAGAGTTACACCAGGGATGACTGTAATCCATTTATGTCTTCATTTAGGGGAAACTTTTCTTCTCATTTACAACCCAGGTCAATGTAATGGATGGATGGATGGAGGTAAAAAAGGAGACATTTGTAATTTCCTGTCAGCAATTCACTCTGTCCTTAAGAAGTACATCATTTAGCATATGTAGATTCTTTAATACTTAAAATATTATTTAATTTATATAGCAGTTTAATCCCTCCCAAGCAGTTTTTATAAAAATACACATTTGTGATTCATCTGTTCTGATACCTAAGTTTCCTCCCTTGTGTTTGATGTTCATTTTCTTATCACATATATTAAATGCATTTCTAATAATAATTTCAAGACAATATTATTAAATGAGCACTAACACACTTTGTATGATCACATACATGTAACATTTATGACATCCAAAAACCTACATTAAAAACTGTTAAGTTTGCAAAATCAAGCACTTCATAGTCAGAAAAAGACAGAAATAAGGCTGCCTCTGCAAACTTAATTTGACCCCCTTGTGCATTGGCATATGCCAAAGCCTTTAATTTCATGATCATATACTACTTTTTCCACAGGATATCTGACTCATTCACTGCACAGGATGGATGGTATTGTCAATTTTTTTTAAAAAAAAATCCTTGTTGTTCAGTGTGTGGCCGCATTCATTATTCACTGCACACCACCCAAACCCTGCACTGAATACAGAATTATTAGTTCCCTCCTAGTTTTTTCTGAGGTGCTGTCATCTTAGCATTTTACAATATTAATGAATTTATCTTCACAACACCCATGTAAGGGAAGTGGTATTACTTTTTTATACATGGAAATGGAGCCAAACTTGTCAGCTAATTTGGGATGCCCTATCTGAGATAATTAGGGTCTTATGTTTCATAGCATGTAGCATTTCCTAGCACCCATTGCCCTCAGATACGGTTGTGAGTGCTCAACACTTCCACAGATCAGACCCCAGTGTCTCAAGTCAGGCACCCAGAAAATGAAGAATAAACAATCAGAGACCACACCTGTGAACATTTTGGTTTAAGTGATTTTTCCCAGTAGCACACAGGAATTCTCTGACAAAAGCAGAGAGAAGACAGTTCTCCAGGGTGCCATTCAACTGTTTTAGCCATTAGACTGTCCTTTCTCTTCCTACAATCCCCTTATTCATTCAGAACACACCTTCCAACTTCTGCAACAAATGAGGCTTTGGCCCTACAGCCTGATTCATTCCCAGAGTAAAAACCATCCTGGGCACTGAATAAGGGAGGGGTCCTGTAGAAAAAAAAATAGGCTTTAACTACGTGTTCAGATACTATCATAAAGCATATGTTAAAGAGGGCTGAATTAAGATTACGTGGGCAGCCTTAATTTGACTATTTTCTTAATTCTGAGTGCTTGACTTTCCAACCTTAATTTTCAATTAACGTAGTATTTTGGGATGCAATTTCCTAACTTTTAAAAAAATGTAAATGTAGAAAAAACAATAATTTCATCTTGTGAAACCATATTGACCCATACATGGTCTTCAGCAGGATGGGGATCTTTAGATCCACTGGACACCACTTGAGCAAAGGGAATAACTAGTAATAGTAGAAGGCTATTATCTTCTATGTGGGCCTGCCACTAGACAGGAATGGAGATTCACACTTTGCGGGTTTCACAGCTATTTGCTAAACAGCACCACAGAATGCCCCAGTATCTGGGAAGAGTAATTGCAGGGAAAGTCCTGCTCAGCTCCTGCAGACGTGACCTGGAACATACTCGGTCACTCTGTAGGGATGGCACCCGCAGTCTGGTCAACATTTAGGAACTGTGAGGGGATGGAGCATATTCAGCTGAGATAGACTCTTCAGAAAACATAGCTGCTAAATTCTAAGAAGTCTCTACCAAGCATGTGAAACTTGTCAGAGGTTTATAACTTGGTCAAATCTGGGCAAATTTTCACAGAAATTGCAAAAGACACTTCCCTGACACCATGGTGAGCTGCCCCACAAAATATCAAGTCTCTGCTCCAAAGTATAGAGGTGCTGGTTCTTATCAATGAAGCAATTTTAAGAATATTTTTAACATGGGCAAATCATATTTTCCCCAACTCTCAGGAATGGATGAACCACTTCAGATGAACCTTTCCAAAATTCTGCCTGAGGTAGAAATGCACCATGGAAGATTTCAGCCCAAACAGTTTAAGGTTGGCAAGTTATAAGCAGCTGAAAACAAGCTTTTATGGAAAGTATATGGCAACCTTAATTACAGGCATCACTGCTTGCACTGCCTATTACAGCAGTTGGGTTGAATTTCCACTATTTGTGACTACAGTATTATATGTCATTAATGTGGATTTTCCCTGACCTTTACGGGGGAAATTTTCAAAAGCACAAATGTGATTTAGGAACTCACATCTCATTGACTTTCAATGAGATTTAGGCCCATAACCCGTATTTGTGTCTTTGAAAATCTCATCCTAAATACCTGGTCCCCATCCCATAATCACCAAAGAGGTTTATATCCTTTAACCTTCATAAATACCTAAGGGAAACAATCCCAAAGATCGGGACAATATTAGGACAACAAAATAATAGTTATTCTCCACCTTCCCCCAAACTCAATTTCTTTGTTCTGCACCATATTCAAGTTTCTCAGTGTTCCAAAAAGAGTGATACCATCACACTCTTATTTCAGTGAGCTACTTCACTATTTTTTTTCCATATTCAATTATAGTGATGACATATCTCTCAATCTGTAGAAGTTTTTCATATGGGATGTATCATGACTTCTAAATCTCAACTGTGGTACAAGTATGGAATTAATTATGGAACATCTAAACACTTGATATTTACTGGTATACATTAACTTAACTGTATAGTGCTAATAAAATAGGGTTCAAGGTGCTTCTATAGTCCTCAAAGTGACAAGACACGCTCAACAATAATGTGGATTGTTTAGTCAAACACTGTGAAGGATAGAAACAAAATCTTATTCTGATGCAATTGGATATGAAATATAACCCAATATTTCAAATTGTAAATAGTCATTTGAAAAAGAGTGGCATAGTCATCGATTTTAATTTTGTTTTTACTTTCTTTAAAATGTGAAATTTGAGCAAATACTAAGAGTATTACAAAGAAAAAACTGCTCTATATTGTGCATATAAAAATGTAAGCAATAAATATTTGCTTGCTATTTTTGACAGCAGTGAAAAAGCAATATTAGAATGGAGAACATAGAAGTCTGTGTTTTACTCTACACTAACATTAAAACAATGCAGACCACTGTTTAGAGAACCTACTCTACTAAAGGGTGATCATTGTATTGCATCAAAATAAGTCCATGTCAGATATCACACACACAAAAACAGAATATACAAGCACAAAGGATGAATAGAACAATACCATCAAACACGCCTAAAACAAATCACACACAGCATGCTGGCACAGTTAATGGCAAACCCTTGTCTTGCTGTGTAGATTCTTTTCGAAGAAATAGATGAAGAATATTCTTTGGCTCCACATCCTATAACCATCCAATAACATTAGAGTATAGACACAGTCATTGTTAACAAAAAGTCCTTTACTTTCTTAACTATGTGAATCAGGCTGAATTCTATCATTCTTACCCTGGCAAAACTCCTACTGAGGCCAATGGGAGTTTTTCCAGAGTACAACATTCTTCAGGTCTAAGCCCCATACCAAAATAACCTCAGTATTGAATGCAAACTTCTTCTAGTAAATTGCATTATCATAGTCTCATGGATCCACTGGCCTAAATCCCTGCACAGGGGAACTTCTGCAGGATGTTGCAGGTGCAAATGCTACTACAACCCATGGACTGCAACACTCACTATTTTGCCTACAGGACAAAAATTTGGGCCATAGATAAGGTTGTTGCTGGTAAGTAATTCTAATCCCATATTCTTTAGATATGCTGTTTGTGAAAGACGTGAGTGAAAGGGACACTATGTTGGAACACCCGTGCTGAGGAAGATGCATCCCCCCTCTTGTGCAACTGCATTGGGGCTGGGTCATAGTGATACTGGTCAGTTGGGGCAGACCATTGGGACTGGTCAGTTGTAGTACTCAGGACTGTTCCACGCTAGTGTTAATACTGCTGATTTGGTAGAGGGTTGCGGGAAGGGAGGAATGTGGTGTGAGAAAGAGATGACGCTCGTAGTTCCTGGGTCTTGAGACAGGTGCATCAGTCCCCTCTACTGCTAGAGACATTATGCCTGATTCTTTCCTGCCTTGTGCAGTCATACTTGTGCATAGTAAGTGCAAAGTGAGTATGACATGGTATCATTGAGCTCTAGTAGCATTTTATACCCACTCTACATGGGTGAAACTAACTACATAAGGGGAAAGGCAATGGAGAACGAGACCTCAGGTCAGCCTGAGGCACAAGGGCCCCAGAGTTCCCATTGAAATGAGGCAGCTCGCTTCACAGACTCTTTTGTAGTGAAACAATGTAAGTCTAAAAAGGCCTAAAAGTGTCTCATTTGATGATAAATTACTAAAGAGCAAACTATTTTATGAAGAGTAATGAGCTAGATTCTGTTCTCCATCACTCTGGAGTAAATCAGAACTGACTTCTCCAACTCACACTGGTGTGAATGGGTGAGATCAGGATTAGGTCCAGTGTGTACACACACTATTTACACACTTCAGGATTTATACCCTTTAAGGACCTCTGTAAAATCAAGTTGCTTGATGACATGATAATTGTACTTGCAAAAATAAATAGAATGCATCGTTTCTTCTACTTCCTTACCAAACATCCTGCATTCTTACCTCAGTCCCACAGGTGCTGAGCACTCTGGCCTTGCTCCAACAGAGCACTTAAGCTTGTACTTATCCTTTTAAGCACAAGAGCAATAGCTTTAAAAATATACAAGAAGTCTGAGGGGAGAAGTGTAGGCGGCAGTGGTAATCCATTTGGATGTATATCTTCGGAGAACAAATCCCTAGAAGTCAATTGTTTTCTTTTTACAAATATACTCCTAAGAAGATTCCTATGCAATGGACAAATGCAGACCCTGGTGTAGGTAAAAGTTCAGTCTTTCACATGAACCTGAAGACAAGGGGTAATATCCGGGGGACTATTCATGTGCTTAAATACCTTACTCGATCAGGTCCAGAATGCTCAGTACCTTGCAGAATTGAGGCCTCCCTAACTCCCAAAACTCCTATTAACATCAATAGTGTGTAGCTCTTTGGGGAAGTGATGATATCTGCTTCTGTGTTTATACAGTGCCCAGTTCTGAGGGAGGATATCTGTGAGTGATTATGGTCTAAGAAATAGATCATAATGGGGGCTTTGGATGCACAGGGAGTACATATTTGTGCCACTGTTATGATTTCCATGATTTATTAAATGATTTTTTCCTCCCTCAAGGAGGAGGATCCAAATTTAATAAAAGTAATAATAAAATAATTTATATTATCATTACTGTTATTTATCAAATGTGTCCCCAGTTTTATTCCCTCCTGCAAGGGACTCAGGGCATTTTCCCATTATTTCATCATAAATTATTTAAACATTTTCAACAACTCAACAGAAACATTATCAGAATCATCCTCATAAAATCAGACACAGCAAAAACAGAAAATTAGAGCAAGAGCTTAGATTTAAATAGGACAAGGACAGGGAAATATTCTAAATATAGATGTAACAGTGGTTCTAATTAATTAAAGCAGGTTTTATATACCATAGGCAGGCAAGCAAGATAATAAAGAAGAGAGAGGACACAATCAGGTAGACTAAGACCAATAAACTGAGGACCATGGAGACTAGATGAGCAAACATTTGCTGTACCACTGACAATTTACACAGGTTTTACACATCAATTTGGTTTATTACAAAAACAAACAAACAAACCAAAAAACCTGTTACCTTAGTAACCACCCCATCTCCAGAGCTATGCAGTCTCAAAGACACAAAGATCTTTCATAAAGCAATGCAAACACCAGTATGTCATGTGCAGACATATCTCACCACTTTTATATTTCTTAGTTTCACTGAATTTTTATTTGCTGTCTAGAGGGAAAGTGAATGTAAAGGTCTATAAGAGCAGTTGTTATTTCTACTGCATTGGCCTCAAAGGCCCTAATCAGGATAAAGATCCCATTGTGCTAAGAGCTCCAGCAAAAAGCAGGTAAAAATACCAATTCTCATTGCTTGAAGCTCTATAATTAAATGGACACCATCAACCTGTGATCTAGACCATTTCAGAAAAGGAGCTCATATTAGTTTCAGGTCCTACATCTGACACTGAGTCACCACTCAGTTCTTCCAAGTGTTCTATCCATTAGCATGGATATCTTGCTAGACATTAATACTCAAAAAGAGGGGGGGGAAAACCACCACCAACAGCAAAACATGTTTTTAACAGACCTCTCAACCAGTCAACAAAAATGAGTTGCTTAATCAAGTTCTTCTAATAAAGGTTGATCTGAATTGTACTTGATATATTCAGGAATACTTTAGCTTCCTTTCTTAAGAGCGGAAGTTGTGCAATAAGGAAGGTATCTTGTACTTGTATTTCAGTGGAATTGGAAGGGGCACGGCAGGCAGCCAATGGCAGCACTGTGTCTGTGAGCCAGGAGTGGGGGGGTGGAGGAAGGGAGATAGTATCCAGGGACTTACTCTTCACACAGATAATAGAATAGCCACAGATCCAGCTGTCGATCTCACAATATCCATACATTTAGGGGTCTATTCCTCTTGCTCCCCCAAGCACTTGCAAACTCTTCTATCTCAGATATTCCACAGCTTCAGAGCTTTGGAAGTGTGATCATTCTGTTTGCCTTCCATGTGATTTTTTTCATGGGAGAAGGATGATTAACCCAAAAATACAATTAACCTACATAAAATGTGATAAGATACAATCCACATATCTTCAAAGCAATATCCTCAAAACTGGTATTTGTCAACACATGCTAAATTCTTCTCTGCCAAACGTTTTCCCCCAAAGGATACACAACAGTTCTGTGTATTAAACAAAACAGCGTAAGAATAGAACAGATCAAGTGAAAAGTGAAGCAAAATCCTTTCACAAATAATAGTGCTCAAAAAGCACAACACTAGAACAGAAGGGGAACAGATCAGTTGCAACAGAGATAAGGCTTTACTTATACAGTCAAAGATCTTTTTGAGGAACTGAATACAGAAGCCTCTTGATGCATTACAGTGTGTTCATTTATCCTCAGTAGAAACAGATTAGTCTCATCAAAACAGCTTTAGGCTTTTATCCGAGTTCAGATCACAAGCAAACAATCGATTCTCTTCATCTTGTGTTTTCTACTGAAATGCAATCTTGAGGCAAAAAGTTGTCCTACATTTTCTTTCAAAAGAGAAGAGTAATAGGTATGAAGCATTATTAGGATGATGATTTAGCTGAAATAGTCCATTCTTGTAGTGGAGCAGCTGCCGGCACGAGTGTTGAATATCACTCTCCTCCTCAACTGCCTAGAGGAATCAGCTGAAAAGAAGTCAGTGTGGGACGGGGAGAAGAATTTCATATTCTCTCCCTTCCTGAGATATACCTACCAAATCTGTGGTATAATGGTGAATTTCCTGCAGCCAAAACTGTGAGCACATTTGGACCCTACTCTACAGAGACAAAAAGAATCATCTTATTTGGTGAACTAAGGAGCAAGAATTTCAGGCCATTCTAATATTAGGGATTTGTACAATTAAAAAAATGTACCTAGCACAAAATAAATCTTTGTGCAGGGGGCAAATACAAAGCCCGTGTACCTCTTAAGTCCAGCGTACGTGGGATTTAAGTGGTGCATAGGTCTTGTGCCCATCCCTTGCAGGGGGGTGCATGCAGACTCAGGAGCTAGCACAGTATTTTCTTCCTCCTGATTTCTGTCACAGCTGCTTTTTTTAGTTTTACATTATTTTATTATTAGTAGTATTATTACTATATCTATTACTACAAGATGAAACTCAGTTGTACTTTACTGCAGGTTGCAAGCAGTGTCTAAACTTTAATGGATCTTGGTCCTGGTGCTTAATTAATTAAAATTTTCTGACCAATGATAAAGTTCTAGTTCAGAAACAGATTTTTTTTCTTTTAACCATCCATTTTAACATGAACCACAATATCATGGAGGAATTTGGTCATTAATAACTACTATGTATCTAAAAATGGCATGGTCTCACATATGTAGATATTAAAATATGACTAATTTTGAACATTCCATTGCATACTCTTATGCTTATAAGTGTCTGTCCAGATGCACCCCCTTGCCCCCCTGGCACTCCATCAGGTTAGCAGTAAGTGGTGAGATCCAAAGCTCAAGACGGCTGTGGCCCAGCCAGGATATCACTGATAGAGGATTGCCCTCTTAAAGATTCCCCCTTCCCTATTGGGTAGCAGTGGCCTAGGGCACTAGAGTGTCTAGTGCCATCACTGACTGTGCAGTTCTTACTCAAACTGAATTGCCAGTGAAATAAATAGGAATTTTGACTGATTAAGGGCCACAGGTTAAGTTCCTGCAGTACATTAAGCAACTTTATTTCCGGGTTTTAAAAACACTGTGTTGGTATTTTTCTTCCTAGTCATCTGTTTTTTTAAAAAAATGAATATAGTATTTTGAAATGCTATTTAATCAGCTTTAGTAGATCACACTATACTTCTAACATATGTGACAAGGCACGTATGAAAGTTAACCATCTGCAAAATGTCCACCTGGACCAAAAAGATATTCAGTAGCCAATCAATTTTAAACAGCAGTGCTTTTGCCTTATTGGTTTAATCCAACTCCCATTAAAATCAGTGGTAGCACAACTGACCTTTTAGTAGACACTATAAAAGCAGAATTTTAACATTGTTGATTACCATATAAGCAAGTACATACCCAAGCCTTCTGATTCAAATAGGCATGTGTCGTCCACCCCCACATCTCTGCACCAGGATAAGAAATTTGCTGTGTTGTCTCGTGCAAAAAAAGACCCTGAAGGAGCATTGGCTTTGCATGGAATCTTCCGCACTGGCAGGGTCTATAAAAATAAAACAAAAACCCCTCATTCTAGGTATATGATATTTGGAAGGGCAGTATTTGTACCTAGGGAACATGAAATCACATCATGCAGGTACAGCATAGATATATATGTATTGGGTCAACAGTCATTCTTGCTCACTCCCTAAAGAATTACAGCCAAAGATAAATAAATAGTACAATCTATCTGGCACAAAAGTATTCACCTGGCAGAGCTTTTAAAAGTACCAAGAGATCGACCCAAGATGTGAAGTTTGGATCTGGATCAGTACTAGAACTTTCCCCAAGTTTGGGAGCTTGGAATCCAGTGTTTTGGTTCAGCTAATGGAATAAGAAGTCAGCTGTTAAGTAAGGATCCAGATTTGGATCTGAACTTCCCCCAAATTTGGGGCGGATTGCGGTCATTTATAAAGGTAACAATACAGTTTTGAAAATACTGTATTCACATCTTTCATTAGTAACCAAGAAACACCTTAGGAACAGGGGTAGCGATGCATGTGCTAGAGTCTTTGGGACTGTAAAATTCTGAACAGCTGACTTTCCAAGCCCATTGAGTAAAGCACACGCTATCATCCCATACTTACAAAATCAAGGACTAGGACACAGCCAGATTCTCAGATCAATGATACCAGAGTAATTCTAACTAAACACTGATTCCAAGGGAGATACTCCAGATTTAGTCAGGTATAACTGAGAGCAGAATCTGGTCCAAACAGAATGACTAGCACAGAAAAACTGAGGGAGTGTTGTACCCTAGTTGCATTTGCAAGAGATACATGCAAAGCTGCTATCAATAATTTTAATTTTCATGTAAAGCTCATTTTTATGGTGTCAAAAGCTATATCTGCTATAGAAGGCCAAATAAGCTGAGAAGTGACCATTGTTACCCCATAACTTTTCAATGTTGCCCCATCACTGAGAAATTCAGACCTCAAAATTGTTTTTATTGTGCAGCTTTGCCATTAAAGTGATTTATGGAGTATCTGCTTCTGTTCTGGAGCTAGTTGTTAGATCCAATAGCCATTAACTAAAGAACTGAGAAAATGCAAATGGTGTCTGTAGCAGTTTCCAGTTCTATGTCCAACAGTTAGTATCAACAGTCCAAATAATTCTTGAAAGCATCACATAAATTACTGCAAGAAAAAAAATCAAATGACTTTAGAACGCTTTCACCTGACCCCCAGCTGCCGGCAGCACACTGATTACAGGATTTAGGAACAGCTGGCTTATGCGGGGCAGTCAGGAGGGTGTGGGGGGGGGGGGCGGGAAATCAAACACTTATCTTAGTAAAGTTACTTGCAAGACTTCCATTCACTTCACCAAGACCAGGATTTGGCCCAATCTTTAGGAAAAACTCTATAAAGAACTGAGATGCAGTTTGTATAAAATATGTTACACAGCAGTAGTGTATAATCAAGATAATGCACCCAATTATTTGTTCTAATATGACCTCTTTGTGCTGCCCCAAAAGTACAAAGAAGCCATAAAGCTGGCCTAACTAGCCAATTCACAGTTTTTGCAAGATGTCTGCCCCTGAAAAACTGCCTCCTGGACTGTAGCCTAGAGCATGCTGCTATGCTCCAGAAATGCACAGCTCCAGACACATCCACTAAGTGACAGGTACAGCTAGGAGTAACTCCATAGCTGTTGGACTGAATAGGGAGAGGAGTGGTATAAAGGCCACATATATCCATGTTCCTACATGTCAGCTCCTGGGGTCCTGTGGCAAGCACAGTTTAGCTGAATTCAAGAATTAGGCCCAATCATTTTGAGTTATACAGTTTTGAAAAAAGGAATTATTCCTTTTGTTAAGGACCAAAGGACGTAGTGTAGAACAGTGCAACTTCCCAAATACCATTAGTTTCACTGGTTTATTTTAAATAGTGAAAGGCATTGGAATATAGGTTTTAAGAAAAAAATTATTACTGATGCTGATGATACTCACCTATATATCTCTTTCTGAACTGATGGAACCACTGCTGCTACTAAAATGGCAGAATGCCGACAGGAAATTTGCTCTTGGATGAAAAGCAGCTGGCTCAAACTGAACCCAGGCAAGGCTGAAGTGATGCAGGTCAGAAAGGGGAAACACTTTGAAGATCTAGCCAAAATTCTGTCTCCACCTTCCAACGAAGCCATACAGCCCCATTCATCAAAGTGGTGTGAAGCCTTAAGGTCTTGTTCGACTCCTCACTAAACTTAGATGATCAGGGAGCATCAGTTTCCCAAAATGCCTCCTTTCACCTCCAGCTTGCCAGGAAACTTCATCCCTTCCTCCCAGATGAGGACCTGGCTACAATGAGCCATGCATTTATCATCTCCAGGCTGGATTACTGTAACTTGCTTTATCTGAAGCTGAAGAGAATGCTCAGGCTCCAACTGGTACAGAATGAGGCTGCCCGCCTACTCTATGGCTCAGTCCCCCATGAGCAAATAAGGCCTGTGCTCAAGTCCCTCCACTGGCTCCCAATCAGCATCCAATACCAGTTTAAGACCATGGTCCTAATTTTCAAGGCAATTAATGGATCAAAGCCCAGGCATACCACAGACTGAATATTGATCTATGAACCCTCAAACAGCTGTGCTCCTCTGGAATAATGCAGATCTCAAAGTCCAGTACAAAGCATGTGAAAGCTGAAGACAAAGTATTCTTGGTCAAGGAGGCTTAGCTCTGGAATAATTTTCCACAGAAGATCAGGTGAATCCAGAATCTGGCCATCTTTAGGAAATATTGCCAAGCCTTCCCCTTTGAGAAAACTTTTACCACCATAAGAAATACTCACAGCTTGAACTCCCCTTTTATTCCCAAACTCCTCTCAACCCTCCCAAAAAACCTACCCCAAGCAAAAGTCTGACACCATAAAAGAAGTTACAGAGACTTTCTGAAGTCCTCTAGGGACTTTCCTAATGCTGTTGATTTTACATGCAGGGCTCTTAGATAATATGATGATGTGTGGCAGTATAAAACTCTAAGATCAATAGAGAGAGTTTTGCCAGCTCCTGATTTTATTGCAAGTCTGTTGATATTTGGTGTTTTTTCTTAAAGCTCCAGTCCCAAGAGTGAGGTGTGAATTATGTGCAAATCTCAACTTTTTTATTTTTAAGTAGGTTTCTAGCCCTTGTGGGTACAGAGAAAAACTTTAAAAAGTGAACAACAGAGACAAACACGTGAGGCAAATAAAAAAAGAAACACATCATTTATTATTTTTTAAAAAATCTTTTAATTTTTAAGCCAATTTCATTATTTGGGGAACCTGTCTCATAATTTTGTACAAAGGGGTTGGCAATACCAAGGATGCAATACATAAGGCTTGATCTCATGGAGTAAGAGCCAGAGCAGATGTGGAGCGTGGAAAAATACTCTTGAATTTAAGTAAGAATTTGTTGATCACGGTCAAGGTTCCTCCCCACTCTGAACTCTAGGGTACAGATGTGGGGACCTGCATGAAAACCTCCTAAGCTTACTTTTACCAGCTTAGGTTAAAACTTCCCCAAGGTACAAATTAATTTTATCCTTTGTCCTTGGAATATCCACTGCCACCACCAAACTCTAACTGGGTTTACTGGGAAACGTAGTTTGGACACGTCTTTCCCCCCAAAATGCTCCCAACCCTTGCACCCCATTTCCTGGGAAAGGTTTGGTAAAAATCCTCACCAATTTGCATAGGTGACCACAGACCCAAACCCTTGGATCTGAGAACAATGAAAAAGCATTCAGTTTTCTTACAAGAAGACTTTTAATAGAAATAGAAGTAAATAGAAGTAAAGGAATCACCTCTGTAAAATCAGGATGGTAGATACCTTACAGGGTAATTAGATTCAAAACATAGAGAATCCCTCTAGGCAAAACCTTAAGTTACAAAAAAGACACACAGACAGAAATAGTCATTCTATTCAGCACAGTTCTTTTGTCAGCCATTTAAAGAGATCATAATCTAACACATACCTAGCTAGATTACTTACTAAAAGTTCTAAGACTCCATTCCTGTTCTATCCCCGGCAAAAGCAGCATACCGACAGACACAGACCCTTTGTTTCTCTCCCTCCTCCCAGCTTTTGAAAGTATCTTGTCTCCTCATTGGTCATTTTGGTCAGGTGCCAGCGAGGTTACCTTTAGCTTCTTAACCCTTTACAGGTGAGAGGATTTTTCCTCTGGCCAGGAGGGATTTTAAAGGGGTTTGCCCTTCCCTTTATATTTATGATAATCACTGTTTGAAATCCTTCCCAGTCCTCCTAGCTGTCCCCCTTCACCCCACTACTAATGTTTTTCCCTTCCATTCTGTCTTAGGTTCCCATACTGAGAAGTGCTGAGTTGAAGTCAATAGAAGTTCCTCTTCATAGGATTGGGCTTTAACAATATTAACAATTAGCACTAGTCAGGTTTTTAGAGTAATACCTTCTTCATATCAGAACAATCTCAAAGAGTGAGTGAGCATCAGTATCCTGAGGCAATTTCACACTTTAAAACACTGACTGCTTCGCATTTTCAATTGAGTTCTCCTTCGTGACCTTCTTGGTGTTGTATTGAAGCATTCATCCATCTCAACCCAATCCTGCACTCCTTCCTCAGGTGAACTCTCAGTGAATGAGAATTTCATTGGAATAAAAAGTAAAGTACAGAGCTTTCAAAGGAAAAACAACAATACAAAAGAAAGCTAATCAAAAATCAGTGGTAGTTTTATCAGAATAAGGATTCAGGGCCAGGCTATGCCCTTCAGAAAGCCACCAAAATAGAGAGAAATCTTGAGTTTTATGGAACTGAGTCCTTGATGCTGATAGTTCTCCTTATGAATACAAATAATACCACTGTTTCACTCAATATCATTTCCATCAGACACACACTGGTCCCAAATCTGACCTCACACTGCTGCAAATCAGGAGTAATTAATGGAATCGGCAGAGTTAAAATAATGCAAGACCAGTGTAATGAGTTTAGAAATTGGCCCAATGTCTTATCATACTTTTTTACTATAATCAAACCTTTGAAACATATGTTGTTAATTTACAATAGCTCCAATATATGCGTGAATTCGAAAATGTGGTGTTTGGCAACATTATTCATTCATTTGACTCACTAGACCATATATCCCCCAAAACCCAGTCTGATGCTGCTATGTGAGCCTATTGACACAGAGCCAGATCAGCTGATGTAATTGAAGCTAATGGAGAGAAGTCATTTACATCACTTGAGGATCTGGCCCATTGTGTCCCTACAGATATGTGGATGATCATTTTACTCAGTTAGTTGTGACATTAAGAAGATCAGATGAACTCACCTCACAAAATCTGGATACCTTCTCATTTTAAAATCACTTTAGGTGTGTAATAACTTCATGCAAGACTAATTTAAGAACCAAACCTTGGTTGACTCCCACCCCTTGATAGGTAATTAAGAAGGCGGTGTGCACAAAGCCTCCTCCTTTGCACACCTGGGATAGGAGCCAGCCAGGATTGCAATCCCTGTGCTAAGAGCCTCCTGAGTGTTTACTATCCCAAAGAGGGTGGGAAAGAGTCAGAGCCTCTACATTGAGCGCAGAGCTGAGTAGGTGTGAAGGAGAGCATGCTGCACATGAAGAAGGAGAGTGAAGCATACATGATACCTTTTGTGCCAGGGATCTCAGGGAGGCATTATGCGTTGCTGAGGCACAGTGTCTTCCAGAGCTCACATGTAGAGTATTGTGGCTCTGCATCATCACCAACACATGGTGTCACCAACACAATCTGACTCTAAATGTTCTGTTTCTGTGTCTCCTACTTTAAGTAGATGGCAAAGCCTGGATATAGAAATGTAATTGAGTATGGCCATTCAGTAATGTATCAGGCCCATACCGGGTTTGTTTCAGTACATAATGTTTATTTAATGTGCTACCCATAAATTAAATATATTCACCTTGACAATTGAGGTCAGCCCCTTAACTGTATCAGTCAAGCGAGTTTCACTGTGAAAGAGATATTTTCATGAAGCTAGCAAAATCTCTTACTTTTATAATGATTAAGACTTCTAGATTACACAATTTATATGAAGATCTGCTGAAGGCAAATTGCAAAAGTGTCTAGCTTCCTGAACTATTAAGCTTGTCTGACTGCTATGTTATCGAGTCTAACCAAAAGACATCTTGCCAATGTCACTGACAGGTGGCCTGAATAAGTATGAAATCAGAAGTGACAAGCAATGGCATGTAAACACAAAACATGTGCTATATTGGTGGTCGGGAGGGTGGGGGTGTTTTGCTTTATAAATAATTCATGGCCTCCCTTCTATTTACTCAGATGACAGAACTTATCAGTCCAAACGATATCACTGTCAAAAATGCTTAAAATAAGACTACAGAACAGCAAAGTACCATTCAGCCTAAGCTATCTTACATGCTAAAGAACTATATCATGCACTGAATATATATCACACTATATTCTACCCCATTTCCCACAACTTAGGGCCCAATCCTGCTCCCACTAAAGCCAACCGCAAAATACCCTTTCATTTCAATTACAGGAGGATTGGGCCAATTCTGAAGAATCGCAAGGGGATACCAATATTTTCTTAACACCTGATACAATTCCCTGCCTCCTTTTAAAAATAAGCCTTTTTTTTATTATTATTATTTTCAAATCTATTACTGTAAGACCCAACTCTAAAACACATGAAAGTTCTTATTAAAGACAGGTTTTATGCTCAAATATTCTTTACTGATTTGTTTAAATGGCTTGAATGTCTCAAAAGTGTTTTGTAACAGATCATTCAGAAATAATTAGGTTTCCATATGGCAAGAGTGACTTTTGTTGACATAGTATAGTATATCCACTGTTACTTTGAAACAGCAGTGCCCACAATTACTCCTATCAAATATCACGAAAACAGGTCCCCAGTTACACTCTTTTTACAGTCTTGTCTTGTTGATGTACATACATGTGGTTTAATGCAGGATGTGAAAGTGTGAGTGAAACAGATGACGTAATCCTGGAAAAATGCTGTTAGGTTCACTTCTATACCCCAGAGGGTCTCTGTTTCACTGTGCTGTGAAATCCCATGGAAAAAGAAATGTATTTTTATACTTTTTTTTCCAGAATGAGATCCATAAATAAATGTTGTGTTGTGTTTAGTTTTGTTTCTAAAAAACTATTTTCTTTAAGCAGACTCAAAGCAGGTTTGAAGGCTTCTGATAATGGCTACATTCCTTTTATTCTCTCCCCCATTTTTGCCACAAAGTACAGGGAATATATGAAGCCATTTTTAATGCTAAAAAAGGGGGTTATAGCTGGCTAGGCACTGCTGCAAAAAGTTCTATTATGTTCTGAATTACTACAATATCGAAAAAGGGAAGAAAGAGGTATTGTTAAATACTGCAGTATTTACCCACAGATGTATACATCTATGATAGTTATTCAGCTAGTAAGGGATATGAATTCACACTCAAAGGAAACAACTAAAAAAACTCATTCCAAACCATTTCACTGTCTCAGCTTCGTATCTTCTTTATTCTGCCCCTATATTTGGAACAGGCTCTCATTTCTTGTCCTGCAAGTACCACCTTCCTCCTTCTCAAACCTCTTAAAATACACTTTCTAGCCTAATATTTTGTCTGAATTAGTGCGTTATAGGCAGGAAACACAAAAGCAGAGTTTTGCCATTGACTCTTTGTGGCCAGGAGTTCTCCCCTTGTCCTTCATGAATTGGTGAAGTGTGAAATACACTTAAGGTTCAATTCTGAAAACACTTACTACCAAGTGTCATGGGTCCTGTCACAGAAGTAAGCCATGTGCCTAGCAGTGTGTGCAGGACAGGCCCCTTACTGTGCTCCGTAAATAGGAAGAAATAATAAACTGCCTACGTGTGAATAACAAACAACACAAGTTAAAACCAGGCAACATTTATGCAGTTGCTATACTCCCATTCCCAAATGGCCTTCCTAAACCACCTTAGTACCCATCCACAGCTCACAAAAATGTTGCCCCCAGTGCATTCCAATTGAGAGCTGGAAGAAAAAAAAATATGGTTCCAACTGCTGTATATTGGTACTGACCCTGAATTTGGTAGTTACATCTACAAGTGTAAGTGAGTATGAATTAAACACTGTCTAAATGATCAGAGAACAATCAGTGGGGTAAACAATCCTCTCTATCAAGCTGCACCCAGGTTCTTTTTTATTTGTTATTGTGCAGAGCACTTTCAAGAGGCACTAAACAGACTAACACCGCAAGAAACTATTAACTTTGACATAAAATTAAAGAGCTAGAACTAGCCATCATAACATCTCACATCACAAAAAGTGAAAGCCTCAATTAAAAAAAAAGTTAAAACCTGGGGCAGCTGTAGGTTAAGACCAATGGCCACTGGGGAAATCTTAAAAATGTAAGGCTGGAAGGGACCATGAGAGGTCATCTAGTCTAGTTCCTCAATGTTGAGGCAGGATCAAGTAAACTTACCTAGACCATCCCTGGCAGGTGTTTGTCTAGTCTGTTCTTAAAAACTTCCGGTAATGGGGATTCCACAACCTCCTTTGGTAATCTATTCCAGTAACCGAGTATCTTTATAATTAACAAGTTTTTCCTAGTATCTAACCTAAATCTCCCTTGTTATACATATAAGCCAATTAATTCTTGTCCTACCTATAGTGGACATGGAGAATAATTGACACCATCCTCTTTGAAAAGTCCTTCTCTCAATCTTTTTTTTTTCTCAAGACTAAATTTGACCAGTTTTTTAAAACCTTTTATCACTTTTGTTGCTCTCTTGTGAACTCTCCCCATTTGTCTACATCTTTCTTAAAGTGTGGCACCCAAAACTGCACACAGCACTCCACCTGAAGCCTCACCAGCGCAGAGTAGAGCAGAACAATACTTCCCACATCTTACATATGACACTCCTGCTAATACACCCCAGAATGATATTTGCTTTTCCACAGCTGCATCACATTGCTGGCTCATGTTCAATTTGTGATCTACTGTAACCTCCAGATCCTTTACTGAAGTACTGCCATCTAGCCATTTATTCCCCATTGTGTAGTTGTGCATTTGATTTTTTCCTTCCTAAATGTAGCCTTCTGCACTTCTCTTTACTGAATTTCATCTTGCTGACTTCAGATCATTTCTCCAATTTGTCAAGGTCTTTTTGAATTCTAATCCTGTTCTCCAAAGTGTGAGCAACCTCTCCCTGCTTGGTGTCATCTACACATTTTATAAACATATCCTCCATTCCATTATCCAAGTCATTAATGAAAATATTGACAAGCACTGGACTCAGGACAGACCCCTGCAGGACCCCACTAGATACGCCCCCCCCAGTTTAACAGTGAGCCATTGATAACTATTGTTTGAGGATGTTTTTCAACCAGTTGTACACCCATCTTATAGTAATTTCATCTAGACTACATTTCCCTAGTTTGTTTATGAGAATGTCATGTGGGACTGGGTCAAAAGTCTTACTAAAATCAAGATATATTATGTCTATATCTTCTCCCTACCTCCATCCAAGGGCCCAGAAACCCTGACAAAGAAGGAAATTAGGTTGGTTTGGAATGATTTGTTCTTGGAAAATCTGATCTGGCTAGTTATCACACTATTATCCTCTAGGTGCTTACAAATTCATTGTTTGATAACTTGTTCCAGTACCTTTCCAGAAATTGAAGTTAAGATGTCTGGTCTAATTCCCCAAGTCCTCCTTTTTCCCCTTTCAAAGCCTGCAATCATGAGACCATTGATAAAATCACTGAACAAAAAATGGGACCAGGAAGAGTGCCCAGAACAATAGAAAAATGGCATTTTTTGTCAAAATACCAAAGAAAGGCAACCTAAGCAACTGTACTGACTGGTGAGGTGTTACAGTCTTTTCAATGATAGGCAAAGTCCTTTGCAGTATCATCTTAAGCAGAATAAGGGAAGAGGTTGAGACAAAGATAAGGAAGAGCAAGATGAATTTCAACCCAGAAGATCATGAGCTGACCACATTTCCACCCTAAAAATAATAATTGAAGAGAACATTGATTGGCAAAAACCACTCATAAACTTCATAGACTAAGAGAGCATTTGACATCCTCCATTATGATTCACTCTGGAACATGCTGAAATGTTATGGTATGCCAACAAAAATAATTAACATCATCAAGTCTTCATATCAAGGTGCAGCTTGTATAGTTAAAGTACATAGACATTTGAGTGAATGGTTTGACCTGGACTCTGGTGTCAAAGAAGGATGCATTCTCTCAACTCTCCTCTTTGGCATGGCCATTGCCTTTCATTATGAGAAAAAGTGCAGATGGATACAACGCAGGCATTGCATGTTTCAACAGAAGTATACAAGAAGGTTTAGATTTTGCTGATGACATAGCTCTTCCATGTGACAGCTCAATCAACTGCAAACAAACTTGGAAAGACTGTTCAGAATTGCTAAAGAGATGGGGTTTATGATCAGCTATGAAAAAAAAAAATCTAATGACAACCCAAGTGTAAGAGGCCAGCTGGCCTTTAAGGTAAGCCAGACACAGCCTTGCCTGTGACCTACCAGCTAGCCCCTGTGAGGATTTGTGGGACCTGAACCTGGGCCTGGGGGCGATTCCACACCACCACCGGGCAGTGCTGGCAGAGCCACAGTAAACACACCTTACATCCTGGGAGACCAGTCACTCCAGGAAGTGCTGCCCATGGAAGAGATGCCCAGCATCCCCTTCCCTGGCCTCTGTTTGGCCTAGACCTAATTTTAAGCCTGGAGGGAGTACTAAGAAGTTGTCTGTGCAACAAGGCAGATCCCTAACCTGCTGCTAAGACAGATGTCACCTTGTTCCTGGTCCCTGTCTTCTGGCCCTGCCCTCTGGTTCCTAGCTATTGACTCCATCTTGACCCTTGGCTACAGCCTCTGATTACCTCTGGCCTGACCATTGGCTCTGGTCCTGGATATTGACTCCAGCTTGGCTCTTGGCTCCAGACCTTGGCTACGAACTCTGGCTTGAACCTCAGGCCTGACCACCCATGGTTCTACCCACTGAACCTGACCACCCATGTCCCAGTTCTTGACAGCCCCAAGCTGATGGTGATATGGCAGGTTAATGATAATTAGTGACCCCAGCTGTGAAAGGGTCAGGAAAAGCCTATGTTCACAGAGTGGAGAACTCAGAAAAGAGAGACAAGGAGAGAGGAGCCAGGAGAGTTCCCTCTCTTTGGGAAGGGCCTAGTGAAGTCAGTCTGGAGGAGACGCACAGGAAGCAGGTTAAGCTCCCATGAGGAAAGTCCTGAGATAGGACCTTGAAGGAGTAGGGAGATCCCTGAGGAAGCTGCCACAGTCCTTGGGCTGGGAGGCATTGGGGGGAAACTGGCTAGGAGGAAGTAGCATAGGTGAATTTCTGCAGGGCTCAGGCATAGGGGACCAGAAGCAGAGAATCACAGTGCAGCCCAAGAGGGCAGAGAATTATCATATGGATATCTGTTTGGACTTTCAGCTGGATCTTTAGTTACCCCAGAAAGGGGATGAACTTAAGAAGTGAACAGATCTTCTGGCCAGGTCACAGAAAGACTCAGAGAGAGACAGGTCAGCACAGGGCTAAAAAGGTGGTAAAAAGGCGGCGCAAGAGACAAGTCCCCCTGCAACATAGTGACCTTACTCCACGGGACACTACAGCTGGCATGTGTACTACTTTACAGCCAACAACTCCCAATGCAAGCGTTATGTTAGAAGGCAAAGTAGTACAAGAGATGAGTCAATTCACATACCTTGGCAGTAATGTACAAATCATTGGGGATATCCGGAAGGAAATAATGACATGAACTGGCAAGGTGGCAGCTGCATTCACCAGCTTAGACAAAATTTGGTCATTGAAAATCTACAACTTAAAGACTAACCTATGAATCGTCAACATTAATGTTATTTCTGCCTTAATATATGCATGTGAAAACTGGAAAACTACCAAAAAGTACAGACAGGTGTCTAAACGCCTTTGGAAGCAACTGCCTCAGGAAAATACTGGGTATTAAATTGAATGAATTTATAATGAATGCCGAGAGTCATCCAAGAATTCAACAACCCTGTTTTTCTAAAGTTATCTGGAAAAGAAGATGGAAATATCTGGGCCATGTGTGATGAATAAAGTCAGAGTGTCTGCCAAGGCAAGCGTGCCATTGGGCAGCTGCAGAAACAGGCAGAAGTGGCCAAACGAAAGAATCCTTCTGTTGAACAGGACTTAGAGAGGGGAAACTTATGGGACTGACTTTCAAGAGGACATGCAATGTACGGCCCAGGAAAAACAGAGATGGCGGTGCCTTGTTCATGCCCTTAGCTATGTTGGATGGTGCAAGGAGGATTCAGATTATTTTCACTGTGGTCATGCTGACAGGCCCAAAGCAATATCAAGGTCCATTTGTGCTTAGTACAGTACAAACATGGTAAGAGACAGTCTCTATCCCAGTAGGATTATTATCTACATAAAAGAGAGACAAAAGTATTTGCATCAAAATTGGATAAGTGAGAACTGAGGCACAGAGAGATTAAGTGACTTGTTCAAGATCATACAGGGAGCCTGTGGTAGAGCCAGGGCCCGAATCTAGATCTCCTTAGTCCAACTCTTGTACCTTAACCCAAGACCAATCTTTCTGTGGACAAAAGTGTCCTATTTTCTGTGGCACTCCAGTAGGCAAACTGAAAGTTGTGTACCAGATCCATGCATTCATTTTGATATTAAATATAATGTATTTTATACTCCCCTTACATTTCAGTTTCAATGTCTATGGATTTTTGTAAGGACAATGCATAACTGCATCATAGAAGCTTTTATAGAGGGAAGCTGGGGGATTTATCATTTGGGTAGGGGATAGCTGAGACTTTTGGAATGTGGTAAGGTGGTAGACAGTTTGGGTTTCTGGAGTAAGCTACATTAGCAGGATGTTTCTGCTAAAATGATAATCAATGAAACATAATGTCAATATTTACATTGCAATCTTTAGGTTTCATAATTAATAAATCATAGAAGAGAATGGGGAAGTTCTCATAATTATTGTTTCAAGCTGTCTGTAGAATCAGGAAGACAACACTAGTGTATCCTTGATTCATACTTTCAGGGATTTTTTTTCACAATCATAAAGCTGGAAAATTGTTGCGTCATTCCCCTCCTCCCCGCAACAGTTTAGATTCTGGACCAAAACCACTACAACCTGCCACTCCATTCTCACTCTGTCTTTGCCTCATCCTGAGAGAGCAGTGCACACTCTTCTAGCTAACATCTGTAAGAGTTAAATGAAAATTGTGCAATAGTGCAGCCTTCTTTACCCCTTTTATTACAAACAGAAAATATACGTGGCACATGCACACGACGCAGTCATGTTAGAGACCTGAATCTGATTCCCAGCACTTTCAGAGGTAACTTTATGCACCTTCCCTGTTACTTTCTTCTCCTCAAACTCCTTGTACATGTTTGAGGTCTTGTTAAAAATGATGTTCATGAAATGCACAGAATTATTAACACCAGTTAGTTCATGGTCTTCTGGCTCCCATTCTAGCTTACTATCCCTGCATGAATATTTGATGGGGGAAAGCTGGAGGATCAATTTTGTCTATGTTCCACTAAGAGGCTAAGCTTTGCAATATCAGCTTCAGAATGATGCATGGGGCTGGGCAGGGCCTGTGAACATAAGCAATGAACTCAGGACATTCAGTAAAGAAAGAAACAATTGTTGAACTAGTTTTATTGGTATGCACAAGTGCTAATTTATAATACGTGGAAAATCATCTAAATCGAAGAGGATTTTCACAGGGATAGCAAAAGACACTTCCATGACCCCATGATCAGCCCTGTCAAATCTCAAGTTCCTTCTTCAAAGGATGGAGGCACTAGGTTCTCTTAAAACTGAAAATTAGTCAGAAAAATTTTGAACATTAACAAAACTTCCTATTCATCACTAGCCTCATTCTCAAAAAATGATAGAGCTATTTTTCCTCAATCTTTCAAAAAATGTTCAAGCTACCAAGCATGGAAAATTTCTGTAGGGGACAGGGCCATAGGGAGTCTTGTCTAGCAGTCACAGCTTGGCTGAGGTCTGCCCACCAGGAATTGGAGTCACCAGGCCAGAGTTGGAGGAATCGCAAGGCCAGGTCCCATTAACAAGAATCTGGCTCAGAGTCAGGCCAGGGTCAGGTAGTACCAGGTTAGAATCAAGAGGCAGGAATCAGGGTCAGAGTCAGACTGGAGTTAGAGACAAGAACAGAGGCAATACTGGGTTAGAATCAAGAGGCAAGAATTGGAGTCAAAGTTGGGCTGGAGTCAAAGGCAAAGTTTGGCACTGCAGAAGTTGCCCAGATAACTTCCTGGGCCAACCCCTGGGGTTAAGTACAGACACTTGACCAATCAGATGGTGGCAGGGTACTGTCACTCTGGGTCTCATGGGTGGTACTTCCTGTAGCAACTACTCTCCACAGAGCTCCCTGGCCCTACGGTTCCTTACACTTTCAGCCTGAATAATCAAAGGTATCAGCAGCTAAAAAGAGGCCTATAAAGGGAAATGTTAGCAACCTTATCATAGCTGTTGCTACCACTTCCCGAATGACATGGTGCTGCTCCCAAAGTACTAACATTTTGCACAGATTTATGGAACTGAAGGCAGATGACCTGCCATTGGCTGGTTGAGTAACAAATTCCTAGATGTAGTTATCATGACATGGTGTTTATCATCATTTTAAAATAAAGTCTCTTCTCCTTCTTCTCATTCCTTCTCTTCCCAGTTTTCTCTCAATGATCAATCTCATTCCCTGTGATTCTTTTAAATGTAGTGGTGCCGGTGAGGGAGGAGGTTCTTTCCATTCCTGCAAGATTAGTTCCAAATGGGGCTTTACCTAACATGAGCCAAATGTCAAGAATAGAGACCAAGATAGTGATCTAGGAAGGAAGTTCTCTCTTCCTTTAGACTATTTTTTGCAGTTGCTTTATCTGATTTATTTTCAGATTTCCAGATGTTTAACAAAGATACAGCTTTTATTTGACACCAAAAATGCTCATATAGGATTTCATGCAGTACTGAAGTTTAGTTTGATTCTCCGAAGCCCTTGTACGTTTATTTTAAACAAAAGTTGCATCTTTGTCTTTTTGATAAAGCCTTTGATTTTCTGTAACTTTTCCGATTAGAAATCACAAGAAAGCTGCTGGAGGTTTGGGAATTCTAAAAAAAGCTTCCATGAGTTGAAAAAAATATTGGAATGTTAACCTATAAATCCAAATTTCCAATCCAGCCTTAAATCAGTCTGAAATTATGAAAAAAAGCTTTCTTGTGTCCATCCATTTGCTCAAAGAGCTGTGAATTAACATGTGCAAAGAAAAATACGTGCAAATGTAAAAATGGGAATTAGATGTACAATTGTCCAACATATACACAATTTGGAAGCCATTCTTGAAAATTTTGTTCATAATGCATGATTTCTTCTGCCTTATGTTCTCCACTTGCACCTTTGTCTTCCACACACCTCTCTATTTAGGAATCTCTGCCCAGTGTTGTATGATTCACAGTGTTTGGGTATAAGAACCAAATCTTGTACTTCTTACTAAGTTATTGCTCAGCCCAAACTGGAGTCCATGGGAGTTTAAACTAAATAAGGACTGCAAGGTTTAGCTCAAAGCAATTGTTTGCTCTTGATGATAAATTTAACATGAATGTAAAAAACAAAATCGTATGATGCAGTTAAGTCCAGATTCTGCAATTACATCCAATAGTGTGTGTGAGAAGCCCCATATCAAGTGTTCTATTATAGGATATACAAGTTATTTTAAAGTACTTAAGAAAAGATGTTATAGTAACCTGTTACCAAGCATTTAGTAGAAATGGGGACACAAAAAATTTCTAGCAACAAGTTAAATAATGAATCTGTCTATCTATCTTAGCTAATAGTAACTCATCTATCCCCATAATATTGACACAGCTTTAATGATAAATCATTTAGAAATCTAACAGGTAATACTAAAACTGGTAAGAACATGCCATGCATAAATGCAAGAGACATAATTGTCAGCTAATGAAAGCACATGACCGGAAATCCAAAGATCTGGGTTCTGCTGCTCACTCTGACACAGTCTTGCAGGCTGACTTCAAACCAGTCACTTGGGGTGATATTTTCAAAAGCATATTCAGGAGTTAACCACTAAGCTCCCACTGACTTTTCCAATGCAGGCTAAAAATCAACTCCCACCGATTTTAGGAGCTTGATAGGCTTTGGGCACCTAACTTCTTAAGCTGCTTTTGAAAATCCTACATTTAATATCCGTGCCTCAGTGTCCCCATCCATAAAATGGGAATGATCGTATCAACCTCACACAAGTGTTGTGAGGATTAAATCGACGGGCCCAGATTCTGAGCTACCCTGCAAGGCCATGCAGAGGCAGAGGGGTGAACAAGAAACTCCTTATTCCCTTCCATGGCTGCATTGAGCCCATGACTGCAGCAGGGCTGGTGCACTACGACAATCTGCTCCATTCCCAATTGAGACAGCAAACTAGGCTTTCTCCCTCTGCAAGAAGCAGCAGGATGCTTTTCAGAGGCCCAATGTTTCCGTGCTCCCACTAGGATTGTGTGGCTCTACACGGCCCCTGACTCAGTGCTGTTGTTTTAAAGCCATGACTTAGCCCTCAGTGTTTGTAAAGTGCTTTGGGATCCTTGACTGGAAGGTGCTATATGGTTGCAAACCATCACACTTCCAGAATAGTGTGGTAGTATGCATAACTCTACATCACCATACAGTCCTCAGCAGACAGACAATGCTTCCATTGGGCTCAGTGGGAGAGTTGCTTGTCTGAGGCCTGCAGAATCAGGCCCTTAGTGCATCTGCTATAAACTTGGTAGCAGTCCAGTTAGAGTGTCTGTAAGTGAGTTTAACACATTATTGACAATGCTGAAAAAGGTGTAAGGAATTATCTGACAAACGGCTTTACAGCCTTGTGAAAATAATTCCATCCAGATGGATTAACTCTTGTAAATGGTTTTGCAAGGTTATCTTTTTTTCCCTACACCATGTCAGCATATCTTCATTCAAAACAATTCAGAGAAAGCTGCATATGTAATTATTACCTCTCCTAGTCATTATGCATTCTAACATTTTGTGTGTTTTTCATGACAGCCGCTACACATTGAGCAGAGGTTTTCATTGAGTTGCCCTCACTGTGTCAGTTTTCCCCTGAGTACTTACATTAATTTAGAACCCAGTAAAGTCAATGTGTAGTTCCAATTATTCCTTCCAGTGGTCACTAGATTGTCTTCCTGATTTCATTTCTTACATGTGGCTAGCCATATTTTATGCTCCTTTCTGCTGGCTTCACTAGGGCTGGATTCCCATTATCTGAAGGATACCTGTTTGGCTCACATAACCTATTGAATATTGTCACTTAGCCATACTGGTTTATTTCTTGCAAATCTGCTTTTTTCTTTAGGCGTATGCATGCCTTCTGTGGCTGTCAAATAGTATGCTTAAGCAACCTCAATATAGAGTCTAAGGATTTTAATCACCACATTTGGGCATTTTTGACTAGCGTCCGCATATTAAAAATCCCTAAAATCTGCCACCCTTCTGGGGGTTTTATATGATTCCTCCCTTGAGAATGTTGAATTTAATTATTTTGTTACCATCACTACCTAGTGGCTCAATTTTAGTTACTTCTTGAACCAACCCCTGTGTGTTACTTAGGACAATTGAGAATAGCCTCTCCTTTTGTATGCTCTAGGACTAGGTGTTTTAATAAATAATTCTTTAATAAATTGAGAAACTACTTCCCTAAGTCTTGTCCCAATGTAACATTTGATTGGTTTGATTGATTTCACCCATTATGGCTACATTATTAGATTCAGTTGCTTCTGACCTCCCTCAGTATTGGGCATTCAATATCCTTTTCCTATTCAGGCAGCCAGAATTATAAACTTGCTCATATCTGCCTTGGGATTTTGTCATCATACACATTCTAATGTATGGTCCTCTCCACTCTGAAATATTATCTCATTAGATTCTATGGAAACCTTTATGGATAATGCTACTCCCCCATGTCTATGTCTTAATATGCCCTTCATGTATCAATTCTAGACACGGATTGCAGTACCCCACCGATTTTTGCCATTCCACCACTGAGATGCCTGATTCTGATATGGAAATATTTAATGCTTCTCCAATGCCCCACATAACCCTGGTGCCCACCAACACTGTCCTAATCCCTTAGCAATATGCAGCTTTGGCTTCTGAAGGTAAAGTACAAATTTTGTTAATATAAATAATTACTGGCCAAACCTCAAAGTCATGACTCAGTCCTGACTCCCATTGATTTCAGTGAAACATAAGGAGATGTACCAAATCCTGAGCAGCTAGTCAGCATCCCAGATTCCCTAACATTCTGATGCAGTAGTACTATATTTTGCTAAGCAATGTCATCTCAAGAACTTGTGAACGTTTGGTTGTATTTGGCTAATTAGGATATAAATGGTCTTCCTGGTAGAATAGTTAATTTAGTTCCACCTAGTATTTTCAATATCACAAATTCAAGAGCCCAACCTTTTCATTATGAATATATGTGTGCACCAGTGACCAAATTAACCCCTGTATTCACACCCTACACATTATTGTAATAATCTTTGTACAAAATAAGCCTTGTGACATATCGTTTGAAAACGAATCATTCGTTGGTCAGTAATGTCATGGTGAAGTGTATATAGCAACATTATATGTAAAATTATGAAATCCCCCCCAATAATGTTATAATGTTAAAGGCACATGTTCAAACTCACCTAGCCCTCATTAGGTAGAAGTGGTCAACCAGGCCTGTCTTTAATAAGGGATGTGTGTTTACCTCCATTTGAATATAAGCTGTAAACAGAGTCTTCAAATAGTGAGAGGGGGAAGAAAGAAGACAAAGAAAATTTGCATTTCAGCAAACACAGGTGAAAAGAAACAGCATGAAGCCTCCCTCCTCCACCAGACTCCATGTGTCCTTATTCTCAGCCAAAAAGAACTTTAACTAGGGATTACTCTCATGAAAATGCTTTTCAAAGGGTGACTGAAATATAAAAATGAGGGTCAAAAGCACCCCAAGCTCTCTTTCCCTATCCAGCTGTCTTTTTTCACCTAAGAAGGCAAGACAGCCAGCCACTGGGACCAGATCCTGGCCTGAGAGTTTGGTCAGCAAAATTACTGGAAATGTGATAAGAAACTTCACCTTGAGCCAAGTCTAGTTTGTGAAGTTTAGAAAGCATTTTATCTTCATTTTTCTTATAACTGTTTCTGACTTTAATGCAACATTTCTTGTGTTCACTTAAAATCTCTTTCTTTGTAAGCGAACAAACTTGTTTTATTCTCTAATCAGAACTAATCCAGTGTTGTGAACTGCGTGAGTAACTCCATTTAATGTGCCAAACTGTTGAATCTTGATCCCTTTAGAGGGGTGACAGACCTAGTATATCTGGACTGTCCAGGAGAGGGCTGGACACTTCAGAACATATGTTTTTTGGGAAAAATCTGAGACTGGCAGTGTGTTGGGGTTACCCTGCATGTAGTAACTAAGGCTGTTGGAAGCCAGAGTGTGGCTGATGTTTGTTAACAAGCTGCTGGGGTCAGAGCTGCTGGACTAGAGCTGTGGCTATACAAAGACACTCTGAGTGTGGCCTGCATGCTGTTTGGCTTTGTGTGAGGAACCCAGGTTAGGAACCACAGCAGCAAAGCATTGTGAGACACCTCAGCTTGCAGGGCAGGTGGTGACACAGCCCCTCACTGGTCTGGACTGCAACCCAGAATGCCATAGCATCCCCCCATCTATAGTCATTGACAGACCTTCTAAAGCTCATGGTGTGCTAGCCACCCTTCATTCCAGCTAAACAGAAGAAGTTATAGAGCAAGATAGCTAGAGACACCTAAACGGTGGCTTGCATTATGAGGCCACATGAAAGGCCAAATCAGCAGCTAAGCCATGTGGACTGAGAAATTTCCCTGCAGACTGATTGCAAAGGAAGGAGCTGTGGCATTGATTGGTTATAGCTGTGTGTGTACAAGATGGGTGTGGTAATATCTTTTACTGGACCAACTTAAGCTGGAGAGAGAGACAAGCTTCTGAGGTTACACAGAGCTCTTCCTCAGGTCACAGCTCTCTGAAGCTTGAAAGCTTGTCTCTCTCACCACCAGAAGTTGGTCCAATAGAAAATATTCCCTCACCGACCTTCTCTCACTAATATCCTCGGACCAACATGGCTACAAGAACACTACATGCATGCAACAGGCAGAAAGTAGCCAGAAGGCAAAATAAAATCAGCAGACAGTGAGAGAAGTGTTGTGAGCATGGCCCTAGGAGGGAACAGAGGAAGAACTCCTTGGGGCACAGGACCATCTGGAAAGGGAGGCTTGGACGGAAAGTACCTCCTGTTGTATGTCTTTACTTTGTTCAGGGAAACAGGCATTGTGTACGTTTTTTAAAATAAACAGGCTTGCCAAAAAAAAGACCTGATTCATCTCATGTAATTAATTTCTCCTCCCAAAGGAAACAACCTAACTCGGGCCCAGGACCCATACAATAACATATAGTACCTACAATTTGAGAATCTCAAAGCACTTTACAAACATTAATGAATTAGGCCTTAAAAAATCATCCAGGATACATTTTATTCCTAATTCACATGTGGGAAGAGGAAGCATAGACATGTTAAGTGTTTTGCCCAAGATCAAATAGCAAGTCGACAGCAGAGCTCGAAACTAACTTGGGTCTCCAGCTTTCTAGTCGTGTGCTTTAGCCATAAGAACATCCTTCCCCATTTACACACAGACACACAGTGCCCTTTAATACATATTTTTTTAAAAGGAGAACAGAGATTTTGAATTTTATAAGTTTTCACCACTATATGAGCTCTACAAGTGACAACTGCTTAGCTTCTCTGAGCTGTCAAAGAGGCACTCTTTAACATGAGATATATTCTCATGGGAGAGTTTATTTAGGGCAAAATACTCTTCTCCAATTCTCAATGTACACCTCCCATCTTCACTGTAAAGCTCAACATGGATACTCTGCAGTCACTGGGCCAGGTCCTCAGCTGATGCAAATCAGCATAGCTCCACTGAAATCAATGTGGCTACATCAATTTACACCTGCTGAGGATCTGATTCATTGTATATATTTTCCATTGCCACAAATGGAAGCTTTGGACTTGGAACAAGACCAAAAAGTACTATAGACATCTGTAATGTGATTAAGGGATGGACAGTGTGAACCAAAGAAGAGACACATCCTGAAAATACAGACTCTGAACAATGATTGCAAACGTAATCACTATCTTTGGGTCAAATTCTGAACACAATCTCAATGGGAGCTGCATATGTCTGCATCCAAATGCTAAATTTGTTCCTCTATTAATACAGTAGCTGAATTTCATTGCATATGTAGTCTAATCCTATAGAGTCATTTTAACTTAGCTCCCATTAGACAAAGAAGACACACTGGAAAGCTGTCTCCAGTCCCCTCACCACATGTAAAAATCCTAAAGTCCATCTAAATCCACTATGAAGCTCAGGCCTACCTCCATTACTGGCCCAAATCAAAGCCCAAGATGCAGACTCTCCCAATTGGGGCCAAGGGGGAGGGGGCGGGAGGGAAGAGATTTGGATTCAGACCCATGATTCAGGCTTATATATAAAAAAAAATATTTGAAGACAAGCTGAGCTAAGACACCCCTTCTGAGAGGTCATAAAAAAACCAAGAATGAGTCTGTATGAACCTCTGAAGACTGAAAAATATGTCTACTGAATGTTTTATTTGCTTTTATTTGCCACACAACCATTATGACCTTAATGGAATTCAATGATAATTCAGCATAAATATACATCCAGCTTTAAGTACTGTGGGCAGAATATTATGTCTTGTATATTAAAATACTGATAACTATTAACACATTTTATTTGAGCTTACTTTAAAATCTTACAAGTTACTTAAATCATTCCTAGCAAATGTGCGCTCAGTGCATACCACACATGCCTTGATGCTTTAAATTTGTTTGTACAGCTGTGAAATTCTCAAATTAACTATCTGTCAGGAAAAGTAAAATATTGCCTGGAGATTTAGGAGATGAAATCTAAGCCAGTGGGAGAAAATTACAAAATGGCATCCTGCAACATGAATCACTTTTATGGAATTGCATTTGTTGTAATAAGAAGTTTCTGGGCAGCAAGTCATTAACTGCAACATGGGTAGTTTCAGACATTTACTACTGTACAAGTCTCTGGCATTTATTAATTTCACTATCTCTGTATCTGCCAGTTTACTAAACCTGCAGGATTATGACTCATTTGATATTGCAAACAGCACATTATGCTTCTGAAAGAAAAATGCAGCCTCTTTTGCAGAATGCATTCTACACTGACTGCGCTCCAGGGTCTCCAGCAGTCCATGTGCAAAGTTCCCATTAATGGCAGGAGGAGTTTTAACTGATTCAGCAGTGTAGGATCAGACCTCTAATCAATATGTACCATGAACAGAATTTTCAAAAGTCCCTACAGGCCAGATTTTCAAAGATATTTAGGTGCATAAAGACATACAAAGGCACTAAGTAGGATTTTAAGGAGCACATAGGTACCTAATTAAAAATGGGTGCTTTCAAAAATCCCAGTTGTTGCCTTTCTGAATCTTTATGTGAATAAATACCTTGGAAAATCTGGCCCTGAATAATTGATCAGCCTAAATCTATGGGGCTAAGGAATTAACCTCCTAAATAACATATACATTTTTGAAAATTCGACCTCGTATGCATAAGGGGCATGAAACTGTATTTGACCTCAGAGAATTTATTTCAAATTTGTCCCTCAGGGAAGCAGCATTTTGCTGTGCTTGCCTGCGGAAGTATCAGAGAATTCAGCCCCAGAAACCAGGGATCCCTCAAGACCCATGCAGAGCCTATGCTTTCATGCTGGCTTTGGCTCCCCACTTCCCTTTCCAGTTTCTTGTTCAGCCAGGGAATTTCCAGCCCACTGCTTCTTCTGGAAGTATCCTAATACCACAGGGATGCCTCTACATCACAGAGGGGGAAGCAATTTAATTAATGCTATCAGGGTCCTCTAGGTTGGAGAGAGGATAATGCTGTAGAAACAGCTCTGCCATTGGTTCACTCCCTCCTAATTCTTGCACTCCCCCACTCCAAAGACCAATTCCTGTGTGGGGCTCCTAAGCAGTTGAGGAAAAGGGAGGGGAACAATCCCATCAAAGCCGTACTCCCCAAACTGCCCAACCCTCCTGGATTTTTTTACTCTCCTATAACTAAAAGGGCCAGACTGTGATACTACCTTGCAGTAGGAGTAGTTCCATTGGATCAGTGGTACTGCTTATGTAAGCATTACTCAGGCTCCATGCAATTCCAATGAACAAATGAACAATAACTTCCTTCAGTGATTCTGTGTGTGCATTATCCATTTTAATGCATTCCTAGATGTGTTATTGGACATGACATCTAAGGCAGACAACTAAAAGACTTTTAGAAGGGCCCAGGGATTAGCAATGTACACCTGAGGTAACAGGATGTATGTTTTTCCTTAAACTTGTAAAAATGAATTAAACCCAAAGTATTTTATGGAGCCTGAACTGCCAGTTGAGAAGCAGCTCACACAGAAGGGAGAGCTCCACGTTTGGAGGTAGTTTAAATTCCCTCTGGTCTTTAGGATTATGGCAGTACCTTGTGGGATTTTCCCATTATCTGTCTCCCCTGGTCTCACCCTACACTGTCTGCCTCCCCCACACTCAACTTTGGCCTGGCTGCTGCCTCCAAGCCAGTTATTCTGGCTGCCATTCCTTTTATATCAGTCAGCTTCTATTTTTTTTTTTAAAGGATCTAAGTGCTTTCTCTATTTTAATAGAAGCTGGAGTGTCTAATAGAGCCAGCTGCCAAAAATGTCATCTTCGAGGGGGCTGCTGGGTAAAAGCCTGTTATGTTTCTTTATTCCTATGCACTGAGTAACAACCTAATGACTCCAGAATACCACATATATTATTAACATGGTATACAGTAATGATTCCAGAGAGTATTGTAGAATTCTTACTATGCTAAATTTCATACACAATGATTCTCATATAAATTTCCTTGGCACCAAGAGTCAAACTTTCCAGTTATGAAGTCTACTGCCTAGGACTGCTACCTTAGGGAATTACAATATGAAAGGATAAACAGACCCCTAATAGTTTGTAATGACACACAGCCATTACACTGTCATTTCTTTGAATTCTTATTATTCCAAATATGAAATATACATTGAGAAATAGCTTTGGACTGAGATTTTTCTATGTTATTTCAATTGATTATACCAGATTGACAAAGAAAATGACCTATAAATCTGAATAATTACAGTATAACAGATTGCCAAAATTCTAATTGTCCTATTCTTGACCTGCTGCCATACTTACTCCAAAGAGTGAGTTCAGTGAATTTTGGCTCTTTTAGGGCCAAATTCTCACCTGGTGTTAGTGTAAGCCCAGAATGTCACAAGATCTGAGGAGGTGGCCCTTGCTAACATCATCTCTCTCTCCAAGCAAATCAGATAACAAAGGTATGTGATAATGTGATGATACAGAAAACCAAAGTGCAGGTATCCAGCAGAACTGCATTGCTTGAGGTGTTGATTTCATAAAATATTTGTTAAATTGTAACTACTGGCTAATCCATCTTGATTCAAAAACCTGTCTCATCCACCTATCAAATTCCTCAATAGTCTATATAGAAAGTAGGAGAGGGGAGGAGAAAGTAAACATAGAATCATAGAAATGTACGGCAAGAATGGACCTCAAGAGGTCATCTAGTCCATCCCTTCTGAAAGTTTACGCCAACCTGTGCAAATGACTGACTTTCTGGCTCACCAAGAGACAGCAGAACTCTATAAAGGAGAGCTACCAATGGTAGTTCTATGTCAACATTTTAGGTGGACCACCATAACTTGCATTAAACTTTCTTCTTTAATACGATAAATAAATAAACTGTGGTAAATAGAGGGGGTCACAGAATAGGAAAAACTTCCACAAAGTGTCTTTTTTGTCAAAAAATTCAAATTTTCAATTTTTTGATCCCCCTAGCAATTAATAATTGATAAAACTTAAGTAAAACTCATAGCTGCCAAATTTTGCACAGCCCCAGGTGTGACATTTTATGCAAACTATATGATAAACTAACTGCATCTAGATTAGAAGACTTTAAGGCCAGAAGAGACCACTCCAATCATCCAATGTGATCTCTTGCACAGCACAGACCATAGAATTATGGTTTCTTCATCAAGCCCATAAGTAGTGGTTGAGCGAGGGCATAACTTTGTATTACAAAGAAATCCAATCCTGATTTAAAGAGTTCAAGTGATGGAAAATCTACCACATCCTAAAGTATGTAGTTCCAAAGGTTAGTTGCATCCACAATAAAAAATGTGCACCTTATTTTTAGTCTGAATTTGTCTAGCTTCAGCTTCCAGCCATTGGATCTTGTTATGCCTTTGCTAGACTAAAGAGTTGTCTACTATCAGAAATCTTTTCCTTATATCAGTACTTATAAACTGAACTCTTAACCTTCTCTTCATTAAATTCTTTAGCCTCTCATTGTAAAGCATATTTTCAAGATCTCAGATCATTCCTATAGCACTTTTCTGAACCCTTGCCTATTTGTCAACATCCTTTTCAAAGTGTTGACAACAGAACTGGTGATAATATTCCAGTAATGGTTTTACCAATGCTATATATAGAGGAAATAGCACCTCCCTACTCCTACTCGATATTCCATTGGTTATATACACACAACCCTAGTATTTGCTCTTTTAGCCGCCACATCACACGGAAAACTTATGATTAACTTATCTATCATGACCCCTAAGTCCTTTTCTGAGTCATTGCTTTCCAAAATACAGTCCTACATTCTTGGTTCCTAGACAAATGGCTTTGCATTTAGCTGTAATAATGCATGTTTCTTCAAGAGATGAGATCTAGATTGCTCTGTAGTCCTGACCTGTCATCATTTATCACTGCACCAATTTCTTTGACTTGTGTTTGTGAGTTTTGCATATGTACAAACATCTGCATACGACCATAAACTTTAACTTATGGTCAACACATCCTGCCTCAGTCAGTGGCAAGTGAAGGACAGGAACTGCAGAAAATCTGGCAGCTTGTGGCTAGTGTAAGTGGGAGTGACTCTGAGGAGCTGCTAGGATAGATGGCAGGTAAGTGCCAGATGGAGTCTGAGATGGATGGGTGCCGAACAAACTAAGGGTGCTGGAGGGAGTCTGGGATTGCTGAAGAGGAGGAAGCAGGGAAAACTGGGATTCTCAGAGAGAACTGGGTGTCCACTTTTGGAGGGGGAGGGGCTAGGAAAGCCTGTTTAGAGGTAATCTGGAGGCTCAGGGGAGTTGGCTGTATTCATAGGGAGAAAGCCAGACACTGGGATAGGTGACTCTCTGGTAGGATGCTGGGGATCCTGGTGCTAGTACTAGGCCCCTCATCTCTGCCCTGTGACTGCCTTCTTCTCCGCTTGGCAGCTCATTCCCTACGGTGATTCAGCATGGGGAGACAGACAGGCCACATGGCTGCCTGGCTTCAGGCAGAGCAAGTGCTACAGTGATCACAGATGGCCTGTAACAGCAACTGCAGCCATTCCTGCAGCCCAGCTCTAATTGAATGTATGGCAGATGTTACCAAAATTATTACAGGTGAAGATGTGTAAGATGGAAAGAGCCAAGCTTGACTCTGAGAGTTCAGGCTTTGTTTTCAGGACTGGCAGTTAGAAAAACCATCTTTTTTTACTTGTACACTGTGTTCATTTGATAGGGAACTCACTGAAAGACAATGAACATGAAATTCTACTATGCCATTTTTACAATGTTACTTTGAAGAGCAGAAGCAGACTTTAGGGCTGATCAGAAGTTCACTGAAGCAAATAGAAAGACTTTCATTGTCCCCAGTGGTCTTTGAGGCAGTCCATTTAAGAACACATTTCAAAGCAACATTTGCTGCTCTTCTGTGGATTCCAGGCTGTTCACTGAAGTGCTGCTGTAACAGAGCCTCCAATGAAATGTGCACTACATTGTCGAGGATACCTGCACGATTTCTAAAATAGCTCATTTTTGTGAAAGAATTGGCATATGTGAAAAAGCACTCAGCATTTGGAGGAATGTATACTGATTTTACTAGAGTTTTATTTTCTCATTTTTCTATGTGAAGTAGCGGTCCCAGGTTCTGAGGGGTAGAGCCTCCACAAACAAGAACCTCTGAAACTCTCAAATACAATTAGATCCATGAAGTTACAGATCCCAAATGCTGATAACATATGCGACAACATGTTATCTAAGACTTACTTTGCCAGGCTTGTTTGCATCAAAACTGTTTTCTTTAAATTTCTCTTGTAGGGTCTCAGCTAGTCGACAGAGCAAGGCACCATTATCCAACTTCTCCATAAAAGTTTCTGCCGTTATTTCCCTACCTGAAAGGCAAGAAGAAAATTAACATGGAAAAAAAGGATGTCTGTGTCTACACAGGAAATGTAAATACTGGATTTGCAAGGAAAATCCATAAACCAAACCCACTGAGGTCAATGGGAGTTTTTCCATTAACTTCAATGGGCTTAGAAACAAGCCTTAACTGAATAACTCGCATTACACTGAGTTTTTTATCATTTAGTCTTGCTGCTATTTTCCTGGCACTGAGACACAATTTTTTGGATACATTTTTTTGGTTGGATAATTTGCTGTTTTCTTTGGGATGGTGTTGTTAAACATTCGTCTTGTCAAACAACACATTTTTGTAGAATGAGTCCAACTAATATGCCATATTCTGTTAATCTTATTTTACCATTTCTGACTATACAGGACCACTTTTTTATTTTAGTGACATTAAAAGGTGCCAGATTGACAGCCCTGCAGCATAATGTCTTAAATTTATCCGCAGAACAAGTACACTGCAAGCTTCACCCTCACTCCCAATAGTCCCCAGATTTAGAGATGAGAGGTTAATTTCTATTTCATTGTTAATTTAGGGTTTGATCCTGGAAGGTGCTGACAATTTTCGGTCAAAATTGTTTTTTGACGGAAAGTTGAGTTTAACAAAATGATTTTTTTCATTAAAGGAGTGTCTACTTTCCATGGAAAATTACCAATTTATTTGGCCTAAAAACTAAATGCTCATAAACAAAAATATTTTGATTTTGGTAATGCTGTCACATTGCTTCATGAGGATTGAAGTTTAGTTGCCTCATTTCCCCACTGAACTCTACAGGCTGGCTCCCTGGTGGACTATATCTCACATGATACACTGCTTCCACTCTCCAAGATGGGACATCCTGGTGCATCATAGCAGATGAAATCCAACCAGGGTGCCAAGCCTATAGATCAGTGGTTCCCAAACTTGTTCTGTCGCTTGTGCAGGGAAAGACCCTGGCGGGCTGGCCCAGTTTGTTTACCTGCCACGTCCTCAGGTTCGGCCAATCGCGGCTCCCAGTGGCCGCGGTTCACTGCTCCAGGCCAATGGGAGCTGCTGTAAGCGGTGGCCAGTACGTCCCTCGGCCCGTGCCACTTCCAGTGGCTCCCATTGGCCTGGAGCAGTGAACCGCAGCCACTGGGAGCCACGATCGGCCGAACCTGCAGATGCGGCAGGTAAACAAACCAGCCCGGCCCGCCAGGGGCTTTCCCTGCACAAGCGGCGGAACAAGTTTAGAAACCACTGCTCTAGATAGGCTTGGAAGGATTAGACTTCTATCAGTGTGAGAAACCGTGGATTTCACTATACACGCACAAACGATAAAAATATTTCCACTGATAGTAACTGAAATTTACAGATAAGCAAAGTAAGAAAATGCTGCTTGAAAACTTAAGAATTTGATTTAAGGATACTTAATTTGTATATTTTGACATGTGTAGTTGACAATTTTGTTTTAACTGTTATAAAAATTTTGAATCTCAATGCCTTCTTTCATTAAATAATTATTTTCTGATACCCTCCATAATTTCCTGCAAGTGTGAAAATTAGAAATAGATAAAAATAATAAAATGATTTAAAATGATCGATATTACCAATCAAAATTATATAAAAAATAAAAATTGAATTCTGTCAAGCCTTCCTATAGAGGAGAAATGAGGCAACTGAACTTCAATACCAGGCAAATTAATTGGAGCTTGTTCTAGTTAAAAAAAAAAAAGAAAAAAAAGAAAAAAAAACCAGAAATATCAGACACAGGTGAGCACAATATGTTGGGGAAGATCAACATGGCTTTTGTACAGGGAAATCATGCCTCGCCAATATATTAGAATTCCTTGAGGGGTTCAACAAATATGTGGACAAGTGTGATCCAATGGATATAGTGTACATGGACTTTCAAAAAGCTTTTTGACAAGATCCCTCACCAATGACTTTTAAGCAAAGTAGGCAGTCCTAGAATAAGAGTGAAGGATCTCTCTTCGATCAGTAACTGGTTAAAAGGTAGAAAACAAAGGGAAGGGATAAATGGTCAGTTTTCACAGTGGAGAGAAGTAAATAGCGGGGTCCCCCAAGGAAATGTACTGGGACCTGGGCTGTTCAACATATTCATAAATTATCTGGAAAAAGAGGTAGACAGTGAGGTGGCATAGTTTGCAGACAGTACTAAATTACTTGAGACAGTTAACTCTTCACAGTCAGACGTGGATTTACGAAGGGATCTCACAAACCTGAGTGACTGGGCAAGAAAATGGCAGATGAAATTCAATGTTGATAAATGCAAAGTAATGCACATTGGAAAACATAATCCCAACTGTACATACAAAATGATGGGGTCTAAATTAGCTGTTACCACTCAAGAAAGAGATCTTGGAGTCATTGTGGATAGTTCTCTGAAAACAGCTGCTCAATGTTCAATGACAATTGAAAAAGACAGAAGAATGTTAGAAATCATAATAAGACAAGAACGATCATTCCACTATATAATTCCATGGTACGTCCACACCTTGAGTACTGAGTGTAGTTCTAGTCTCCCCAACTCAAAAAAAGATATATTAGAATTAGAAAAAATACAGAGAAGGGCAACAAAAATGATTAAGGGTCTGGAACAACTTTCATCTGAGAAGAGGTTAAAAAGACTGGGACTCTTCAGCTGAGAAAAGAGATGAGTAAGGGGAGATATGATAACAATCTCTAAAATGATCATGATGTGCAGAAAATGAATAAGGAAGGGTTATTTACCTCTTCACATAACACAAGAACCAGGGGTCACCCAATGAAATTAATAGGCAGCAGGTTTAAAATATAAGGAAGTACTTCACACAATGAATAGTCAACCTTTGGAACTTGTTGCCAGGGATGGTGTGAAGGCCAAAAGTATAACTGGATTCAAAAAAGAATTAGATGAATTCATGGAGGATAGGTCCACCAATGGCTATTAGTCCCATGCACTAGTTGTCCCTAAATCTCTGACTGCACACAATAATACAATGCAGTACATACAATAATAATCATTTTAAAAAACTGTCTCACGCTTCCATTAAAAAAAAGGACAGAGGGGAGAAAAGAGAGAGGTTGGGTTGTTTTGTTTGAACCACATTCCCTTTTTTTAAAATAAATTCCTTTTTTCTACCCCTTTAAAACAAAATACATTTTTGAAACATTTCATTTTGAATGTTTTTGTCCAAAAATATACAAACCAGAACAATTTTAATCAAATTTTAATTTACAAAAGCACAAAAATCAAAAGGCTACCATAGTAGGATTTATCTGACCATGCCTTTGAAATTGCTGGAAAGCTTTTAGGTACTTTGACAATAATGTAACACCTTGAAGGAAAACAGTCCCCAGTGTTCTTCATTTTGTAGGCTAAAACCAGAGAGGAATAAAATAAGATCTTTAAAGCATGTGATTCTCAGATGCAACAACAGACTCACTTTTCTGGTTCAAGTTAAACTTGCTATTTCTGATACATTTATTCTTTCAAGAACATCTGTTTGACGTAAAATCTTTTTTTCCCCTTCATTTTTTAGCCTTGATTCTCTCCACTGTATATTTCACATTGTAGCCTCTAGTGTATATAATGACTTCTGCAGGTGGCAGAAGAGCAGTAGCAGCACTGCATCACAATGGAAGCCTTTGCATAACTGACATTATTTTAGTGGTGCATGCAGCTCTTCTGGAGCCAGGAATTAAATTAATAGCCCCCAGACACAAAAAAGTCAGTGTCCCAGCATCTTAATACCTTCACCACTATGTTGGCCTACATTTTCTATTGTTAATAATGAAAAATATTTTCCATTTTGACCCTTTGGTCGAAGGTGCCAAAACTATCAGAAAGCTAATTTAAAGAATGGACATATTAGAAGCTGTTTTATTTTAAAAGGCAGTATTATAGAACTCTCTTGTAAGATACATACATTAATATCTTTAACTATAACTGAAGTTTTATTGTTTTAAATGCAGACTCTTTAGGATTTTCTATATAGGTAAAATAACCCTCATTTTAAATGCCTATGATATCCTATGATTTATGGACTTGGCTATTCTCTTGGCTACTTTTATAAATCTGATTAAAGCAATAAACTTAAAATATATATTCCTTTTTAAACAGATGCAGAAAAATGCTTTCTATCTTCTCTTGCCTTTTAACGATACAATTACATTAGCAGTTTGATTATTGCATTTTTATATATTAAACTGGAATATTTTAGTTCTGCTGCCTTTTATGAATGCTGAAAGAATGAGTTTTGCATTGAACATCTGTATTTAATGAAAAATATATTAGGTGTTAGCTTTCAATTCACTGTATTTTATGGCCCCAAAAGGTGGCATTTCTTTGCTAAAAGAGACACATTACATATTTAACAGTTGAAATGTATTGACTCAAATGAGAGTTATGTTCATAGCCTGAGAACAAAAAATGGCTTCATATATTTGGATGGAATAAACATTAAACTCCATTAAAAAAAAATCTTTAAAAGAGCTATAATTACAAGAAAGCAGTTGCAATGTGTATATAGGATGGGAACAGCATAATCTATAATAAAAACTAATGCTAGAAGCATGCAAACAGGAAAATAAAGTCTTCTTCAATATAGCAATCAGTCATCCCACTGATTTTAATAGGACTATTTTGCATGAATTAGGATAGCTGCTTACATAAATAAGAGTTATTTAGATCAGGCCCCAAATCCTGCTGATGCTGGATCGGGTTTTGCAATTCAGTTTTGAGAATCGTTAGCAGTCAAAGCATGGGAGCCAAGGTGCTCTGGCAGCTATAGTAGGTTTTAAAATGTCACTCTAGCCTATGTACTTACAATAAGATTATCAATCATTACCATTTAAAAACACAAATAAATATAATGTCATAAACTAAAGGTTTGTAAATTGAGACATTTTGGACCAGATCATCAGGTCTGGCTGAGCTGTGCTTTACACCGGAACTAATTCTGGGGCCAGCTGAAGACCATTTCTGCTCCCAGCATAACCTGGAACAAAGTAAGGGCTCCTCTAAGGCACACCAGGAGGAACTTCTCTAGTAATTAGAGACCACTGAAGTCCAAGCACTTTGGCCTGCACCTTTTCACACCTATCTACCCCAACATGCCCCCTACATCAGGGAGCTGAGAACAGGTGGTGTAGATACATATGTGAAATCTCCAAATGCCTCAATAGGACCAGAGCAGCAGAAAGGAGTCAGTACTGCTGCCAAAGCCTGAGCCCTCTCTCTTCATCATCACCTAGAATCTAATATATAATGCTGAAGCTGTAAAGTTTTTTTTAATTGTCCACTTATTCACACCTGGGTAAATCAGGAGTAACTCCATCCAAGTGAGCTGATGCAAAATTAGTGTAGGAGAGGTGGATCAATCTCCATGTAGAATATACATCACATCAATGTGCTTAGCTGGGTAATAATCAGATTAACACTACCTGAGTGCAATAGTAATGAATATAAAATTCAGTGAGGTATCTTCAAAACTACCAGAATTTCTTACTGAAACACACTCAGAACCAGTTGTCCATAAACTTGGTTTTCCAAGGATGACCTTCAGAAAAAGCATTTGTAACTGAGGGTATGTCTACATTGCAGTGTAAGCCCAGGGTTCGAACTCAAGCTCAAGCCTAACCCCCCTTCTATATACACACATATCGTGCTAAGATCCAGGGTCCCAGGACCCCACAGGGTTGGAGGGTCTGAGCCTGAGTCAAACTGGGACCAGGGTTTAAGCCCTATTGCTTTGCATTGTAAATGCAGCCCCTCTGGACCCATGCTCTGGGAAGCCATCAAAAGCATTCCACAATTCCATGGGCTGACTTTCTTTGTCCTCTGGACAGTCAACTTCGATGGACAGTCAAGTTTTGTCAGACTGCACTATGAACAAAGGGCTAACGTGGCCACGTTTTGGGAGAGTGTTAGGAAGTCTGGGATATATGTGGTCAGAGTTAGGCCCATATAATGCAGTGTAGATGCTGGAGCCCCAGGTTGGGACCCAGGGTTCAACAATTCCGAACCTAGGGTTACAAATCAGTGTAGATGCTCAAGCCCTAGGTTAACAAACCCAAGGTCTAATAACTCAAGTTCTACTAACCCTGGGATTACATTGCAGTATAGATGTACCCTAAAACTAGATTGACTTTTTATGGATGAATTAATAAAGAGGACAACATTTTGCTAAATAGAAAAGGCCTGGTTGTTCCTTCTACATTGGATGGGGCAGGGAACACCCACTAATATGTCATCTGTGAGTTGAAAAATGTTAGCAAAAGGCAAGAGATACATTGTCCTTTCCATGAATAGTGGGCTGATAACAGACACAGTAATACATTTTGCTACATATAACCATTTCAAAAAGACACAAACAAAGAACTGATGAAGGGTCAGGAAATTCCAGAAAATACTAATGCAAAGTGTAAGGGAGGACTTATTTTAATATGCAAAGAGGCTTCTCTATTATAAATTGATTATTACTTTAAAACTCACTAGCAAACACAAGAAACATAAGATGGAAATTACCCATTGCAGGATGTCAACCATATAACACTACAAGAACTTAATGTCAAGAGATCCCAGTTTTCATGTGCAGACTTCTAAGAATTCTCTAAGACCCATTTGTGCAATGACGTCATGGGATTACTAAGAGAACTATTCAGACAGTGAAAAATCTCTTGAAGACATCTATACATGACAATAGTCATCCATATAGAGACCTGCTGAACCTACGAAATACACCAATAGAAGGATGGGCTTCCCGAGTACTGATGCATATAGGTGCACACAGATGAACAAGGATTTTACTTCCCACAAAACCTCTTGTGCTCAAACTGAAGAAGACACCAGACTTAAAAACAAAACAGGAAGCAAAGCAAAAAAGACAACAATTTTACAACATGCATACAAAACCATTGTTCAGGTTGACAAGAAGGTGATTAACTCACTTTAGAACAGACGATAAAAGCTGGAAGCCAACAAGAGTTTTGACTCCCACAAGAGACAGTGATCGTATATTGCAAAAAGTCAGCAGCAGAGAAATAATCAATGTCTACTTAAAATGAAATACCTAAGACATCCCAAAGGCATGTTGGGTCAGAAGGAAAAAGAGGTGAAAACTCAAGGAACATGCAACAGAATGAGACTCTATTTGTGTCAGTGCCAGAAGAATTATTAGAGGCACCAAAACCACCAATGGCTTGATTTTCGGATTTGCTGAATACCTACATTTCCAACTGACTGGAGCTGCAAGTGCTCCGCACTACTGAAAATCAGGTTCCTCTTAGACACAAACATCATGAAGGATGACAAGTCCAAGTAGCACCTGGCTAAAGTGAAAGTATAAGAAGCCTAAAATGAAAGTCATGTTACCAGCTAGAGCTAATCAAAACATTTTTCAATCACAATTTGAAATATTAAAATTTTCATCGACTTTACAAATTTTGAAATCTTTAAACCAGCTCTACTAGCAGCTGTGCTTTGAGAAAACCAACAAAAGACACACAAGGTTGTGATCAGATGTAACTGACTCAACAAATAATTGAGGGCAAAAATCTATTTAAAAGTTAAATATCCATAAAAAGGGGATAGAGTGAGGAAGTAAGGGGAAAAAAGGTCATGTTTCTGTATGAGAGCTGTATGCTAATGAGATGATGTAATAATAGTGTGGCATGATTATGCTAATCCCTGTGTTAAGCATGTGAGCATGCCCAGTGTGAAACAGAAGTTTCCAGAAGTTCAAGGAAACTCCCACTAAGCTCAGTGCATGTGAAGTAGAAAAAATATGCTGAGCTTCCTCCCCTGACAAACGTGGCTCCTGAGTGCTTCATAAGCATTACAACAAACGCTCAAGCTAAAAAACTCAAAACACCTACTCCACAGAGCTAATTGAACCATACTCTTAAATCTAGTGCTTCAGTGACCTCTAAACTGGACAGGGCTCAGAAGGACTGTCACCTTATACAATAGCCCTCATTGTTATTAAACTCAGAAGTGGGGCAAAAGGACCAAAGCCAACTGTTCAAGAGTCCCTGAAAAGTCCTGGGACTTGCCCTAGCCCATTAAATTTGATCTGTGATTTTATGTGGCTTCAGATTTGGCAGCTTGGTTCAACCAGTCCTGAAAAGAAGTGGGAATTGGCAGGTACTGAAGTTCCTATCAGGAGTAATGAGGCAATGGACATTACACTTTAAAAGAGATTAAGGACTTGTCTTCACTACAGAGGTAAGTTGACCTAAGTTATGCTACTCCAGCTATGTGAATAACATAGCTGGAGTTGACGTAGCTTAGGCTGACTTAGTGCAGTGTCTTCACAGCACTGGGTCGAAAGGAGACACTCTCCGGTCGACCTCCCTTACTCTTCTGAGAGAGCTGGAGTACTGGGGTCGACCAGAGAGCGCTCTGCCATCAATTTAGCGGATCTTCACTAGACCCACTAGTTCAATCCCTGCTGCATCGATTGCAGCAGGGTCAATCTTCTTGGTAGTGGAGACCAGCCCTAAGTAACTGCTGGAACATAGGCTAACTTATAGCCAGTTTGGGAGTAAAACAAGTGAAGTATCCCTGTTTGGGACTTTACACACTGAATCTGCAATATGCCATCTTTTCCAGCTATCCAGTGTAGAAGGCAATGGTTATACAGAGGCCATGGCCCAGATCTTCAAAAACATTTAGGAGCCATTTATTTCAACGGGAGTTAGGCACCTAAGTACTTTTGAGAATCTGGGACCAATCCTTCTTCAGCAAAGAACTTAAGTGCATGCTTAACTTAAAGCACACGGCAGTCCCATTTCAAAAGAACTCAGCTCCCACTGGAAAAACCATGCTGGGTTCTGATCTCTTTTGAAAATCTGCCCCATAATTTCACAATGGGAATTATTGGGTGCTGACTATTTCTGAAAATCGGGCTTTTATTTAGATACCTAAACACAAGCTCTTTTGAAAACAAGGTCCAAAGCATGATTCTGAGCACTGGAAAAAAAATTGCCCTTATTGTAGTGTACAGAACGATAATTATAAAGAAGGGAAGCAGGGAGTGGAATCTCTATTAAGAGAAAACAATATACAGGAGTAAATTTAAAAGCCACTAAATAAAAAAATAAACAAATAACTAAACACAAAGAGCTGAGAGTATACATCCATGTCAGAGCTAAAAATATTTTCCAAATAAAAGGTACAAATATTGTAGTCCCTACTCAAGCAAAAGTCCAATTGTGACACCTTCCCCAATATGAGGCAATCTGAGAACTCAGAGAGAGTGATTTTTTAGACAACCTGAATTACTGATTTTAGGAATTTGGCACTTCCTTTTATTTCTTGTTCTGCCTTTGTATGTACACATGCCTAATGAAATGCAGCCACATGTATATAGACTCTGCAGTTGTCAGAAATAGTCCTTTGAGCAACTCTGAGAAGTGCACTCCACTGAGATAGTGTCACACAGGGGTGGCCAGCTTGAGCCTGAGAAGGAGCCAGAATTTACCAATGTACATTGCCAAAGAGCCGCAGTAATACGTCAGTAGCCCCCCATCAGCTCCCCCACCCCGCTCCCAGCGCCTCCCACCCATCGGCAGCCGTGCCAATCAGCACCTCCCCGCATCTCCTGATCAGCTGTTTCGTGGCATGCAGGAGGCTCTAGGGGGGAGGAGCGAGGGCATGGCAGGCTGAGGGGAGGCGGTGGCAGAGCCAGGGGTTGAGCAGTGGGCACCCCCCGGCACACTGGAAAATTGGCTCCTGTAGTTCCAGCCCCGGAGTCGGTGCCTATACAAGGAGCCGCATATTAACTTCTGAAGAGCCGCATGTGGCTCCGGAGCCACAGGTTGGCCACCCCTGGTGTCACAGATAATCAGCAGAATGTGTGCTTAAACTACTAGGATCTCCTTGAAAATAATTTTAAAATAAAAAAAAAATATAGGGCTGAAAGAGATCGTCTAGTTCATCCCCCACACTGGGGCAGGACTAGGTATAACTAGACCATCTCTGTTCTTAAAAAATCTCCAATGGTGGGGATTCCACAGCCTGCCTAGGTAATCTGTTCCAGTGCTGAACTGTCCTTATAAGTAGAAAGTTTTTCCTAATATCTAAGCTAAATCTCCTTTGCTGTAATTAAACTAATTACTTCTTGACCTACACTCACTGGACATGGAGAACAACTGATTACGGTCCTCACCACAACAGCCCTTATCATGATTTGAAGACTGATGTTGCCCCTCAGCCTTCCTTTCGCTAGGCTTAACATGCCCAGTTCTTTCAATCTTTCTTCATAGGTCATTTTCTAAATCTCTTATTTTTGGTGTTCTCCTCTGCACTCTCTCCTATTTGTCCACATCTTTCTTGAAGTGTGGTGCCAAAAACTGGACACAGTACTCCAGCTGAGGCTCACCAGTGTAAAACAATTACATCCAGTGCCTTATACAGGACACCCCTGTTAATGCATCCCAGAATAACATTTGCCTTTTTTGCAACTGCATTGCATTATTGACTCATTCAATTTATAACCCCAGATCCATCTCTGCAGTACTGCTGCCTAGCCAAGTTATTCATGTTATTCTTCATGCTGAATCAAATCAAAGGGACATTGTTTTAACTCTTCAGAGTTAATGGGGATAGGGTGTCAAAGAATGACTTTGATTAAAAAACAAAAACCCACCATGCACAGCAACACTACACATCTCAGTCTTCTCTGAGTTCCTCATCTATTTAAAATCACAAATTTAAGTTGCATTGCCCAGCTCTCCTGAATCTACTGTCAAAACCTCCACTTACATTTACAGTCTCAGCCAGTACATTGTCATGGTTTTCAGTTTGTAATTCTGAGCTTAAATCATTGAAGCTGGAAGCAAAATGACTGTCACCTTTATTCCCAATGATCACTAACATTGGGTACACTATATTTGCCTCTGCAAATGAAAGTCCAGAGATACACTTGCCCCCATTCAGTAAACAGATTCAGACAATACTCTTGGCAAAAGAAGATATTTTATGTATTTGTAAAACTCTATACAGTAGAACCTCAGAGTTATGAACACCAGAGTTACAAACTGCCCACTTAACCACACACCTCATTTGGAACTGGAAGTACACAATCAGGCAGCAGCAGAGATCAAAAGAAAAAAAAAAGGCAAATAGAGTACAGTACTGTGTTGAACATAAACTACTAAAAAAATAAAGGGAAAGCAGCATTCTTCTTCTGCATAGTAAAGTTTCAAAGCTGTATTAAATCAATGTTCAGTTGTAAACTTTTGAAAGAACCACAAGGTTTTGTTCAGAGTTACGAACCATTCCAGAGGTGTTCATAACTCTGAGGTTCTACTGTATTGCTGTGAGTCCAAGTGTGTCTGACTCCCTGTCTGCCTGACTGTCGTGCAGCTTAAGTGTTGTGGAATGCAAATTAATAAACAACAGCTAGGTGAAACAAAAGTCATGTCTTGATTCAGCAAAAACAACAATGCATAGTCAGTTAAGACACTTATTTTTAAAAACATGGAGAAAGTCTCCTGTCTGGTGTAGATATGAGGTAATTCCCTTCCAACTAAACTTGCACAAGTGAGAGGATCCATTTGTGAAAAACAGTGGGAGAATGAAACCACTGGACATTGTATGCTGAATAATTAAAACAAAGCTGCACTTGTTTAGGTAGCACAGAACTGTGAAGGGCTGTAGTTTGACATGCATTTGAAAATAAGATTTTTAATTATATTTGGCATTTCAGACCCTCCTGTTGATGCCACTTTCTTGATGAAAAGTGACCTCATTCATGCTCTTATCAGTGTGAGACCTGTGTGTTACGGACTGTAAGCAAGTTTCCATTTTGCTTCATTAGTGATTAGTAGTACTTTCTTGTTTAATATTTAAGCAGGGTTGCCAAGGTTCCTTCCCCACTCTGAAATCTAGGGTACAGATGTGGGGACCTGCATGAAAGACCCCCTAAGCTTATTCTTACCAGCTTAGGTTAAAAACTTCCCCAAAGTACAAAATTTGCCTTGTCCTTGAACCGTATGCTGCCACCACCAAGCGTTTTAAACAAAGAACAGGGAAAGAGCCCACTTGGAGATGTCTTCCCACCAAAATATCCCCCCAAGCCCTACACCCCCTTTCCTGGGGAAGGCTTGATAAGAATCCTCACCAATTTGTACAGGTGAACACAGACCCAAACCCTTGGATCTTAAGAACAATGACAAATCAATCAGGTTCTTAAAAGAAGAATTTTAATTAAAGAAAAGGTAAAATCTGTAAATCCCCTCTGTAAAATCAGGATGGTAAATACCTTACAGGGTAATCAGATTCAAAACTTTTAAGTTACAAAAAGACTCAAAAACAGGAATATACATTTGATCCAGCACAGCTTATTTTATCAGCCATTAAACAAAAGGAAATCTAATGCATTTCTAGCTAGATTACTTACTAACTTTACAGGAGTTGTAAGGCTGCATTCCTGAACTGTTTCCGGCAAAAGCATCACACAGACAAACCAACCTTTTGTTCTCCCCCCTCCAGATTTGAAAGTATCTTGGCCTCTCGTTGGTCATTTTGGGTCAGGTGCCAGCTAGGTTACCTTAGCTTCTTAACCCTTTACAGGGTTTTGCATCTGGCCAGGAGGGATTTTATAGCACTGTATACAGAAAGGTGGTTACCCTTCCCTTTATATTTATGACAAGGGTGTTCAATGTTTAAACCATGAAGAGCTTCCTGTGACTTTAAATGTTATTAAAATAGAAAAGGAGAGCTGTCTAGTGATTAAGCGAGGGTCAGGCATCAAGATTCTCATCTCTCTGGCTGACTTGGGCAATTCTATATTTACAGTGCCCATTAGCTTCAATGGGAGTTCCGTGCATAGAAGGCTTGTAGAATCAGTCCCTTCTTTTGTGACCTTGTTGAGACATTTCAATTTGCTGTGCCTCACTATCCCCATCTCTAAAATTGGTGTAATGTGTTAAGAGCTGTTGTAAAAAGTTACACAACAGCCACTTAGAAAGCAGAACAAGAAGAAATGTTATTGTTCCTATAAAACACACAAACTATACTGCATATTCTTGAAGACCATGTACTGACATCTTCTCTATTAACTATTAACACATGCACAACATTTCTTCTAACAATGATATTTACCTTCTTTGCAGGTAATATTGTGAGGTGAATTTTTATAAAAGCCTTTATGATGCTCATTTGAAAAGCACTATACACGTACAGTGGTTTATGTGAAATTATCACTGAGAAGGTTCGAATCATAGAAGTGTAGGACTGGAAGGGACCTCGAGAGGTTGTCTAGTCCAATCCCCTGCACTCAAAGCAGTACTATGTAATAACTAGATCATTCCTGAAAGGTTTTACTTCTAACCTGTTCTTAAAAACCTCCCATGACAGAGATTCCACAACCTTCCTAGGTAACTTTTCCAGTGCTTAACTACCTTGACAGTTAAGAAGTCTTTCCTAATGTCCTATCTAAACATCCCTTGCTGCAATGTAAGCCCCTTGCTTCTTGTCCTATCCTCAGAGGTTAATGAGAACAATGTTTCACCCTCCTCCTTTATGTACATAAAAACTGTTATCATGTCCCCTCTCAGTATTCTCTTTTACAGACTAAACAAACCCAGTTTTTTCAATCTTTCCTCATAGTCATGTTTTCTAGACCTTTAATCATGTTTGTTGTTCTTCTCTGGACTTTCTCCAATTTGTCCACATCTTTCCTGAAATGTGGCACCCAGAACTGGACATAATACTCCAGTTGAGATCTTATTAGTGCAGAGTAGAGGGGAAGAATTACTTCCTGTGTCTTGCTTACAACACTGCTGCTAATACATCCCAGAATGATGTTTGCTTTTTCTGCAATAGTGTTACACTCTTGACTCATATTTAGCTTGTGATCCACTATAATCCCCATATCCTTTTCCACAATACTCCTTCCTAGGCAGTCATTTCCTATTTTGTATGTGTGCAATTGATTGTTCCTTCCTAAATGGAGTACTTGGCATTTGTCCTTATTGAATTTCATCCCATTTACTTCAAACCATTTCTCCAGTTTGTTCAGATCATTTTGAATTTAATCCTATCCTCCAAAGCACGTGCAAATCTTCCCATCTTAGTATCATCTGAGAACTTTATAAGTGTACTCTCTGTGCCCCTATCTAAATCACTGATGAAGATATTGAACAGAACTGGACCAATCCCTGCAGGACCTTCCAGCTTGACTGTGAACCACTGATAAATACTCTCTGGGAATGGTTTTCCAACCAGTTGTGCACCCTCCTTACAATAACTCCATCTAGGTTGTATTTCTCTAGTTTGTTTATGAGAAGGTCATGCAAGACATTATCAAAAGCGTTACTAAAGTCAAGACATACCACATCTACCACCTCCCCTCTATCCACAAGGCTTGTTTCCCTGTCAAAGAAAGCTAGTAAGTTAGTTTGACATGATTTGTTCTTGACAAATCCATGCTGTTACTTATCACCTTATTATTTTCTAGATGTTTGCAAATTGATTGCTTGATTATTTGCTCCATTATCCATTAAGTCAGAACTTAAGCTGACTGCATGTGTGTTCTCCCTTTGTGCTGTCCCAGCTCTGCGCAGATAGCTGGCACAGCAGATCTCAAGGAAACTGCCCAATGACCACAAAATCCGTTAAGGTGCAAAGGTGCTTAGTCAGGTTTCTTGTCAGCAAAGCACGGTCCTAGCTCCCTGGATCAATGTCTACAGTTACACTAACACATGTATGCCTCAGCTGGACAAAGACACTCCCTCTGAGATACATCTTTATACATCAATACAAACAAGTTATGTATCACCCTCTGACATATTAGAGTGCCACCCATTGCCCATTGCCTGGTTCCTGTAGGTTCGATCAAAACACCCCTATATCACTGGTGGGCAATCAGTTCCCGCAGCTCCCATTGGTCGGGAATGGCAAACCACGACCACTGGGAGCTGCGGGCAGCCGTGCAAATGTAAACAAACTGTCTGGTGGCCCGCCAGTGGATTAACCGGACACGCCACATGCAGCCTGCGGGCCGCAGTTTGCCCACCACTGATCTATAATCATCATGCTGTCATCCTGACTTTATCCTTAAGATGGGTCAGCATGTTCCTGTTATCTTTGGGGAATGTGTTTATCGGGGTGTTCTGATACCACCCTTCTGGAATGTGCTTTCCTGAGTGTTTTGTGCCGAGCACGTCTTAGGAATATATGTTTTTACAATATCAACCCTATGCGTGCCAAATTCTATGAGCAGGGCCTGCTTCTTGCTCACAACTTAACTTTGCTTTATGTCAGCAAGGTTTTGACTACTTTAGCCCACGCTTCATACCAGGCGTCTGATACATGGGCTTATGTTTCAGGCCCTCTTCCTACTATGATCACTAAGGGGTCAGATATCTTGTCAGCCAGCTCCATGAGTAGCCTAGGATGTATTTTATCTGGCAGTGCCGACTTGAAGACATCTAACTTGTCTATGACGGGTTTCAGAGTAACAGCCATGTTAGTCTGTATTCACAAAAAGAAAAGGAGTACTTGTGGCACCTTTGAGACTAACCAATTTATTTGAGTGTAAGCTTTCGTGAGCTACAGCTCACTTCATCAGATGCATACTGTGGAAAGTGTAGAAGATCTTTTTATACACACAAAGCATAAAAATACCTCCCCCCGAGCTGTAGCTCACGAAAGCTTACGCTCAAATAAATTGGTTAGTCTCTAAGGTGCCACAAGTACTCCTTAACTTGTCTATGTAATTTTTAACTTCTTCTTTCCCTATTTTAGCCTCAGATGCTACCTCATTTTTACTGGCGTTCATTATGTTAGTTGTCCAACTGCTACTAAACATTTTGGTGAAAACTGAAACAACAAAAAATCATTTAACATTTGCCATTTCCACATTTTTTGTTATTGTCTTTTATCCCTCAATGAGTAATGGGCATACCCTGCCATTGGTCTTCCTCTTGCTTCTAATGTATTTATAAAATGTTTTCTTGTTACACTTTATATCTCTAGCTGGTTTAATCTCATTTTGTGCCTGGGCCTTTCTAATTTTGTCCCTACATGCTTGTGTTGGTTATTTACATTCATCCTTTGTAATTTGACTTAGTTTCCACTTTGCGTAGGACTCTTTTTTGAGTTTCAGATCATTGGTGATCTCCTGGTTAAGCCAACGTGGTCTCTTTCCATACTTCCATACACAGAACGAGATAACTGGTTCTGTGGATGAAGGGAAAGCAGTGGACGTGTTGTTCCTTGACTTTAGCAAAGCTTTTGACACTGTCTCCCACAGTATTCTTGCCAGCAAGTTAAAGAAGTATGGGCTGGATAAATGGACTATAAGGTGGATAGAAAGCTGGATAGATTGTCGGGCTCAACGGGTAGTGATCAATGGCTCCATGTCTAGTTGGCAGCCGGTATCAAGTGGAGTGCCCCAAGGGTCGGTCCTCGGGACGGTTTTGTTCAATATCTTCATAAATGATCTGGAGGATGGTGTGGATTGCACTCTCAGCAAGTTTGCAGATGACACTAAACTGGGAGGAGAGGTAGATATGCTGGAGGGTAGGGATAGGATACAGAGGGACCTAGACAAATTGGAGGATTGGGCCAAAAGAAATCTGATGAGGTTCAACAAGGACAAGTGCAGAGTCCTGCACTTAGGGCAGAAGAATCCAATGCACTGCTACAGACTAGGGACCGAATGGCTCGGCAGCAGTTCTGCAGAAAAGGACCTAGGGGTTACAGTGGATGAGAAGGTGGATATGAGTCAACAGTGTGCCCTTGTTGCCAAGAAGGCTAATGGCATTTTGGGATGTATAATAGGGGCATTGCCAGCAGATCGAGGGACGTGATCATTCCCCTCCATTTGACACTGGTGAGGCCTCGTCTGGAGTACTATGTCCAGTTTTGGGCCCCACACTACAAGAAGGATGTGGAAAAACTAGAAAGTGTCCAGCGGAGGGCAACAAAAATGATTAGGGGGCTGAAGCACATGACTTATGAGGGGAGGCTGAGGGACCTGGGGATGTTTAGTCTACGGAAGAGAAGAATGAGGGGGGATTTGATAGCTGCTTTCAACTACCTGAAAGGGGGTTCCAAAGAGGATGGCTCTAGACTGTTCTCAGTGGTAGCAGATGACAGAACAAGGAGTAATGGTCTCAAGTTGCAGTGGGGGAGGTTTAGGTTGGATATTAGGAAAAACTTTTTCACTAGGAGGGTGGTGAAACACTGGAATGCGTTACCTAGTGAGGTGGTGGAATCTCCTTCCTTAGAAGTTTTTAAGGTCAGGCTTGACAAAGCCCTGGCTGGGATGATTTAATTGGGGATTGGTCCTGCTTTGAGCAGGGGGTTGGACTGGATGACCTCCTGAGGTCCCTTCCAACCCTGATATTCTATGATTCTATGATTCCTATCTGTCCTATGCAGTAAGATTGTTTGCTCTTGTGCTCTAAACTTAAATATAACCTGTGTCACATAAGGTATAATTTATGAACCAAAATGGAGAGCAAAAGGCTCAAAACTGAATCATAGTTAAAAATTGAGGTCCAGATCCTACCTTTAGATGATCTCAAATTATTTGTTTGTATTATAAGCTTCAGTTGTGGAGGAGAACCAATGTACAGAGCCTAGCACAAACAGAGAACAAAAAGATGGCCCCTGCCTCAGTGAGCTTACAATCTCCTTAACTTGTATTTTCTAACTGCTATGCTGAGCCAAATAGGTTTCAGGGGTTTTTGAGGTAAATGCTTAGATAATATGTAGTAGTAGTTACTGTACAAAAACAAGAACAATATCCAGAGCATTCCTTACCTGATTTCTCTATGCTACCACTATATTCTTCTGTCTGACCTTAAGATGCTGCAAATGTTTTGCATACTGTATACTTACAGCCTTTCAAGTTACAAGACATTTAAATGTCTTTAAAATATTTATCTCTGTCTCTCTAACCACATGCAAAAAATAAATGAATGGAAGAGTTCTAGTGTGCATGCATGGAATTATCAATTTTAAATATTCACAGTTTTAAAACTGCTTACATGATTTTCTCCAGAACTGAACTGATTTGAGTTTCACTGAGGAATACTAAAACAAGCTAAACTTGAAGTTTCTCATTTTATCCATTTTTGAGTTATGCAAATACAAACATTTTGATTTGAATATATCAGAATTTGTATTTTTTTGTTCTTTTATAACTCTAAAACAGCTGAACTGATTTTGTGAAATGTCTGTCCCAAAAAGATCATATCTGAACTAATGGATCAAACATGGAACATGAACCCAAAAGGCAACTTATAACCAACTGAAGAACAGAGGCTTGAATGGAAGTTATAACTTACCCTTACAGTGCTTACTATCACAACTACTAAAATACGGTTGCCCCTTTTGGGCCTAAAGAGTTAGCTAACAGTTGAAGCCTTGCCAAGATTTTTCAGTGAGGAGGAGAAATAGATTATATGATTCAAATACTTCTTTGATGTGAGCTTGTTTATTTACAACAAGGAATATACACAAAGTCCTGTTTCCCTGAACAGAGTAGAAACAGGAGGCATTTTCCTGACTCACAAATTCTAAATCTCTCTCTCCAGTGAGTCCTGTGCCCTATAGAGATCTATCTTTGCTCCCTCTTAGGGCCATGCTCACCACTTCTCTCACTGTCTGCTCACTTTCTACCTATCACACCCATGGACAAACACAGCTCCATCCAGGCAATACCACATTTGCAATCAGTCCCCAGGAAAACCCCTCAGCTCACATGGCTTAGCTCTGATTGGCTTTATCATACAATGCTTTGCCTTGGGAGGCAAATTCTTATATTTTAGCTATCAATACACAAAGGGACATTTAAATGCTCCTTCCATTTAGCCTGAATGAAAAGTCACCCGTTGACTTTAACCAGGTCTGAAATTGATGTCAAGATCAAAGAAACAATTGACGACAGCCATTAACATCTTTCATTGTAACAACAAAAATACTAAACCACACAAAGACATAATTCAAATAAATATCCATTTTCATGTTTCAAATTGTTCAATGTTTCAATATTCAAAATGTTTCAAGGACCAACAGTTACTGGGGGAAGAACAATGTTTACCTAGCTAGTTACTTGATAAATAATGTGGATGCGTACCTTTTACAAGAAAGTCTTTCTGACCTTGCTGATGGCTGCATTACTCAGAGGGAGCCAGTTAATTGTAACTACTTATTTGGAAGGGAAAATATTCTGGAGAACCACCTTTCCAGTTGAACTAGAGGCCAAAAGTTAACATACTAACAAGTGTAATTTGCCAATAATTGTATTTTGAATATGTGTGTGCGCTCATGCATGCATACATATATATCTATATAAATATTCTTACCCAGTAGGTTTGTGAGCCACAGCGCTAGATCCTCTTTCATTGGTAATAAGTTGGCCTCATGTCTGCTGGCCAGCCACTGGCTGTATTGATGCATATCAGAAAGGCCAGGTCCTCGTGCCTTTGGGCTCAGAGCACTGCACATTGTTTATCCACTTGTAGTACCTGTTTTTTTAAAAAAGTACCTCATTATATTATATAAGGCCTTAAGCTTTTTTTAAGTTTATTGACAGTGCTTGAAACGAACTACGATCCTGGGATGCAAGATGTCAGACATACCCATGTAGGTCTAACACATGGAGACAACATACACGATGAAAGTCTTGTTTTGCTAATAGAGCATTTTGCTGGTGATTTAATCATATAGATAGTGTCTGTTTTATTTGTACTCACCCAGGTACACATGTTCCCAACAATCCACTACTCTGCAAGGAATAATTAAAACCAAATCAAAATAAACATTTTGAGATACAGACCTAACAATTCATTAGGACCTGATCCAGTGCCCATTGAAACCCATGGAAAGCTTCACTGGGCTTTGGATCAGGCCCCAGAACAGCATATGAGTAAGGGAGTTCTGCAACTGCAATAAACCGTTAACAGTACTAAACAGATACCCATTCCACCAAATGAAATCAGTCGATTCTACAGCTTTATTGTCATAAAAAAATACAAAGAATCCTTTAAAATATTATTTTTAATTTACTGTATTATTCTACAAACATATACAAAGCATAGCAGTCCTGGAGGATGGAGTTTATCCACAAAACAGATACAGTAGCAGTGCAAGCTTCCGACTTCACCGTCCCTACACAAATGCTAATGGGCCTCAGTTCTGAACTATGGAAACCACCTCTAGAGGTGAGAGAGTACTTCATTTTCCCATTCAATATTTTATTCCCAATTTAATTTTTAAAATCATTTCAATAGCCAGAGGTGTGAAGTGCCCACTGGAATTGTAGTTCTATTACTGAAGGTCAAATTCTGCCATCTGCTGCATGGGTGTGCTTGGGAAAGAAAAGGGTGTCAGACTCTTCCTGTCCCTGTGAAGCATAGCAGGGTTTCAGCCTAATGCTAAAGAGAGTGCCAAGTTAGGGGACTGGCTACTGTCCCAGCTGGCACACCATGGCTCCTAGCGAGCACAGTCAGGACCTGGTCAGCCAGCTGATATGCTGCATTGTGCAGATGGCATTAGGCAGGGTTCTCACTGTTCTTTTCTAAAGGATCAGGAAGATGCTTATTTACTCTGGCTGTTCTGTGCCATTGTGACCTGCACTTGTAAGATGATTGCAGGGCAGGATGCACTGCTGATGGCTGTTTCCTTCTGCCCCTTGCACAGTGTCTAGAAGTCATGAGTCAGCCCATAGATAACAGTGACTTTAAAAATAGGGAAGAACAACTTGCTATCCTATGACAGTGGTCAGACAGTGGCACCCTGATTTTATGAACGTTGATCTTATGAACGACCTGTTATATGAACCACTTTTCTGCCACTGACGGCACGTCTTTCTGACGCCAAATGTGACTTCAATCCATCAGCTAATGTTTGAGCAGCGGCAGAGGTTTGAAAAGACAGATTTGGTGAAAAAGAGGAGACATGGTTCTCTCAAAGAAAAATCAGGCATATATTTGTTACCATTCATTATGTACACAATCATTTAACACTGAATAAATTAACATATGCATTGTATCTACTGTAATTTTGAGATAATAAATTTTATTAACTTTTGGATTTTATTAACTCAATATCAATTAGTTTATAAAACAGACATTATATTAAATCTATATATAGCTAGCTAGCTAGCTAGCTAGATATAGTAAGAGAGAAGAAAAATGGTTGCAGGATATACAAAGGCTTTTGTAAAAAAAATGACTGCAGCATTTCATATACATTAGAATTTGGGATAATATAATATATGGATTAAAATTATTCCTCCCTCATTTAACCATGCCCTGGGTAACAAACTTCTTGTTAGATAAAACATCTGGTTAATCTCTTGTTTAGCCCCTGTCAATGTGTTTAGTGTATCACTTCCCTCCTCATCCAAAATTCTGCTTCTACTAAAGTTTTGGATGTCCCTGTGGCATTTTGAATAAATAGGCTCATACTAGTTGTCGTTATTTAGAATATGTTTTCCACAGAAATCATTCTGCTTTTTTGGTTAGTGAAAAACACACAAACAAACTAGATTCTCTCCCCCCAAGGTAAAAGTAAGTTTTTGAATTATAATTAGAACTTAGATGTATGTTGGTAAGAGACAAAAATTACAAATAATGGGCCTGATCCTGAATTGCTTGTGCAACCAAAACTCCTTTGCAAGTCAAGGGACTTTGGAGTGAGAAAGGTATGCAATTAAAGTGTAGCTCTGCTCTGAAAATTGACTGTGTAAAAATGACATCGTGGTTTTATAGTTTCTTGGTTAATGACATCCAGGTCAAATCTGCTCATTTTTGGGGAGCAAACAACAAAAGATTTTTCAAGCTGTCAGCTCTGCAAACTCAGCCTGGAATCTGACTCTCCAAGTGGGTTCTTTCTGGCCCGTGCATCAAATACAATAAATATTCCACCATCATAACTTATTTTAAAGCTTTTCTATGTCATTCTTCATCACAGTAGCTGAGTGCCTCAAAATATTACAGTGAGATAGGGAGGTATTATCATCACCATTTCACAGCTAGGGGAACTGAGACTCAAAGAGGTTAAGCGACTTGTCCAAATTGTCACAGGGATTCTACGACAGTCAGTATTAAAATCTTCTCTACTTCATCCTTCCTCTCCAGAAGTTATAAAAGAGTCAAAAAGTTATTCTCCTGCAGTTAATAATTAGGTTGAGGTGTGAGCCAGAATGTAATCCAGGTCACTCTCCCATAGCTGTTTTTATGGGGGAATAGTAGTAAAAACTTATCTTACTCATTTAAATAAATACATATGACTCAGGATGCACAAGGGAAGCAAAGTAAAAGGTACCATTTTTGCACAGTCACTTTCTAGGTTTACAGATAAGACTTTAAGATAATCATCTTTTTATTTCATTTCATTTATTCTTGGATATATTCATTGGAAAATCTAGAAACCACATCGTTGCTCTGGAAGAAATGAAAAGACACTGTGGTTTAGGATTCTCCTTGGGAGAAAACTGCCTTTCTGCATCCAAGGATACATGTATGGTGAAATGCTCCCCACCAAGGAGCCCCACCAATAAATGTTGAAACTGTAGTGTGGCTCTGATACTACAGGGTGCAGTGCCACCTGCTGCCAGTGTCGGTATTTCTACACTGTATTAAAAACCTACTGCTGGCCCATGCCAGCTGACTTGGGCTCACAGGGTTCAGGTTAAGGGACTGTTTAATTGCGGTATAGACATTAGGGCTTGGGTTGGTACCCAGGCTCTAAGACCCTGAGAGGTGGGAGGGTCCCAAAGCTTGGGCTGCAGCCCAAGCCCAAATGTCCACATCGTAATTAAACAGCCCCTTAACCTGAGCCCCGTGAGCCTGAGCCAGCATGGGCAAGCCGTGGTGTCTGTAGTGTAGACATACCATGTTTGACTTTTGGTGGGGCTGAGGCTGCTCCAACCTGGCTCTGTAGGCTGTGTTATACATGACTGCCACTAGGGGGTTTCTGGAGGCTCACACAGCAGGGAATATGGAATTAGTGCAAAAAAACAGACAAAGGACAGCACTGTCTACACATGTTCCCTGCAGCCCATTGAGCATATGGGCTTCTGCCAGCAGAAGGAGGCACAAAGCATGGAATTCAAGCATACATGTTGCTATTTCAGTTCAGACTCACAGTACAGGGCTGTTTGCACACACTCCCTGCTGACCTGGTTCTTGCCTTTCCCAGACCCAGCAACAAATAAAAGATGGGGAGGGTTCTGAGCAGAAGGAACTTTTGAGCCTGGTGGTGATGGGAGTTAAGGTTTGACTGAAGCTATTCCGGGAATTGTTTTTCCCCAACATGAGGTAATGTCATTTTCTTAAAGTATCCTATTAAAATCTCCCGGATTGCTTTCAACAGTCACTGGGAGATTGATGCTGATTCCGGGAGACTCCCGGCCAATCCTGGAGGGTTGACAACCCTAATGGGAGTTAGGAGGTAGAAGGGGGAATAGTTCTGATCATGGAGGTATGAGTGTGTAGGGCGGTAACCGGTAGAAGAAGATTCACACTGAAGGGAATGTTTCTGAATGCTAGTGAGTTTAGGTAGAAAGAAGAGGGGTTCTCAGTATGTAGATGTGATGTGAGTGGCTCTTCTGAGCTGGTAGGGGTTGGAAGGAGCTGAGAGAGCTGGGCAGGGGAGGGGTTCTAAACCAGGAGGGCGACACATTGAGATGTTATGGTCGAGTGCAGGCGGAATCAAGTCAACTGGTGAATGGGGGGGGTGCATGTGATGGGGGGAGTGTAGGGTAACAGCTAGATTGGCAGGGATGAGGTAGGATGAGGAAAGAACAGTGACACAATCACAGATGGATAAATACTGTATCCACTACCTTTTGTAAAGTTTCACTATTTCTCTTCCTAAAGGGGAAGGAGGGTTCCCCTTTTTTTCCCCATTTCTCCACCAACCTTTCTTATCTCTCACCGCTAGCCACTTACCTTTGACACCCATGACCACTTTGAGAATAACATCAGCCTAAAAGAAAAGGCTGAAGATTGGTAGGTTTGGCCATGTGCTTCAAGTTGTCAGTACCAGTGGCAGAGTTGTGGAATTCTTTATTGTTTTTTGGGTTGTTGTTTTTTGTGTGCTAACACTGACCTTCCTCATATTAAATCTGGGAAGTTCATCCAAACTGAATTTAACCTTCCGCAGTGACTGTGTGATAAAATTTCTGGCTTCCACTTAAACACTTGTCTCAGTTAATTTGATTAGCATTACCAGCCCAAATGTTGCCTAGTATCATTTCTCTACACATTGGTTAGGATTTTCAAAGAAGTCTAAGGGAGACAGACACTCAAATCCTACTGAAAGTCAATGGGAGTTGAGCACCTAGCTCCTATTGAAAATTCCAGCCATAAACAAGGCTGGATCTTGCAGTCCTTGCTCAGGGGAAATGAACTTTCTATATTTTGATCCCCATTACCATAGTATCTGAAAAACTCGCAATCTTTAATGTATTTATGTAGTGACATACGGAAGTATTGTTATCCCAAGTTTACAGAGAAGAAACTCAAACACAGAGAAATGTAGGGTACCTCTGCACTGTGATAAAAGATCCATGGCATGGCCACAGCTGACCCAGGTCAGCTGACTTGGGTTCATGGCACTATAAAATTGCAGTGTAGACATTCAGGCTCGGGCTGGAGACCAGGTTTCGGTATCCTTCCCCCATGACAGCTCTCAGAGCCAAGACTCCAGTCCCAGCCCAAACAGCTACACTGCAATTTTTAGCCCCACAAGCCCGAGCACTGTGAGTCCAAGTTAGCTGACCCAGGCTCAGACTCGGTGCTGCAGGTTTTTTATTACAGAATAGACATGCCCTAAGTGACTTCCCTAATGTCACAGATACAGTCTGTGGCACAGCAGGGAACTGAACCCCTAAGCCACTCTAGCACTGGCTCATCCCTTCCCTCATTGAAATCATTAAGGACTTGACAGTCTAGCCTTAAGTTACCAGCATTTTACCCCCAAACATTATTGTATTTTAAACAGTAAAGCCATTAATATAACATCAGCTATAACAAAGCATTAATATCAATTTGTAGAAATGCATGTAGAATTTCTCTTGTTATGGAATCTGTCAGCTTTTCTTTAAGAAACTGAACCTATCACCAGACACGCATAAGAATGTTTAAAACTTACCACTAAAATGCCTTGCTCCTCAAGAAACAAATTTCGTCCACTACTCTTCTGAAAGTGACATAAGCTAGGACAGAACGTTACTTACATTCTGTTTTGTTGCAAGTCATATTTATGCAGTGCAATCCTTTTTTTCCCCACCCCTGTGACAGCAATAAGGCATCTCAAATTCTTAGGCTCATTGTTTAGGTAAAGAATTCAGTTCAGGATAGTTTACAGTACACCTAATGACACGTAACAGTTTCAACAAGCTGGAAAGTTACATTCCTCCTTGTTCGCTCCCACCAAACAGTGAAGTTTTTATTTTGCTTTACAGTGGCACATTTAGTTTTCTGTGTATTGTAACTCAACTGAGTGTGTTGCCAGCAGTGTAATTTAAACTATCTGCTGATGTCCGTCAGTGATCATCAGGTGTAAGTAGGGTGACCAGATGTCCCAATTTTATAGGGACAGTCCCAATTTTGGGGTCTTTTTCTTATATAGGCTCCTATTACCCCCCAACCTCTGTCCTGATTTTTCACGCTTGCTGTCCACCTTAGGAGTAAGCCATAGAGTCAGTTAAGCAATTTTCTGTTATTCTTCTGGCTTTTTGTTGGGAATAATTATTACTGCAGAAAGCACCAAGAATACTACATGTTGTGTATTAAAAAGCATAGATGGATAAAAGAGAGAACATACGGCAGAGAGGTGAGATGGTCCAGTGGCTAAGGCCTACCCTAGGACTCTGAAGATGTGTGTTCAATTCCCTGCTCCACTACAGACTTCTTCTATAACCTTGAGCAAGTCACTTGGGCCTAGATCCTCAGAGGTATTAAGGCACCTCAGTCATGAATTTCAATAAATTCAATTCCTTTGAGGATGTAGGCCTTAGTTCCTCACCTATAAAATGGGGATAATAGCATTTCCCTTTGCCACAGGGGCATTGTGAGGTGCTCAGACCCTAGGGTAATGAGGGACATATAGGTAACATAAATAGGGAAATAGTAATGGGATATAGCACCTTTCACCTCTAAATTACCATTTCAAATCAGCACAGGTAAGCAATGACTAAAAGTTGTTACCAGCTGAATGCTATTCAGTGGCCTCCATGAAATGAATTTTGTTGTCTTGGTCCATTTGGTGCTGGATGGGCATTCACATCAGGCCCTGTGTCTGCAGTCTCAGCAGACAGAGTAAGGGGCTGAACAGCTGCATAGCCCAAATTCTTTTCTCATCCCTAGAATTTGTCCTTCCAGGTCAGAGGCAGAGTAGTGAAGCAGTATAGTAAACCTTGTTCTGTAGCTACCAGTGCACTACTTGCTTTGTGGATTAATAGAAGTTTTCAGCATCCAGGGCTGCAAAAAGCAGAACCATTCATGAGATTTGTGTTCAGCTATTAAAAAACAAACAAACAAAAAACACACTCACACCAAGATTTAAAAAGGGTGTTTGGCAAGTATTTTCACAAGCCAAATAGATACTGTGTTCAGTACTCTCACCCAATTCATTCCTGGTCCTAGGGCCTACCACAAGTTTCTCTATACCACTTAAGCCTAGCATGAAGCTGCATGGCTATGCTGAGCAGCAGAATGGGGTAACTATGCACCTGCTACATGCCATGGAACTGGTATCTGTACTGGCCCAGATTAAGAGATTCCAAGGCCACAAGGGACCATTGTGATCTAGTCTGGCCTCATGTATACCACAGGCCATAGAATTTCCCCAAAATAATTGCTAGAGTGTATCTTTTAGAAAAACATCCAATCTTGATTTAAAAATTGTCAGTGATGGAGAATCCACCACAACCCTTGATACATTGTTCCACTGGTTCATTACCTTCACTGTTAAAAATATACAGCTTATTTCCCATTTGAATTTGTCTAGCTTCTACTTCCAGCCATTGGATCATGTTACACCTTTCTCTGCTAGACTGAAGAGCCCATTATTATATATTGGGTTCCCACATAGACACTTATAGACCATAATCAAGTCACCCCTTAACTTTCTCTTTGGTAATCTAAATAGATTGAGCTCTTTGAGTCTGTCTCTACAAAGCATGTTTTCTAATCCTTTAGTCATTCTTGTGCCTCTTCTCTGAAACCTCTCCAAATTATCAATATACTTCTTAGATTGTGGGCGCCAGAACTGGACTCAATATTCCAGCAGCAGTCATACCAGTGCTAAATACAGAGGTAAAATAACCTCACTACTCCTACTTGAGATTCCCTGTTTATATATCTAAGGATTACATTAGTTCTTTTGGCCACAGCATCACACTGGGAGCTCATGTTCAGATGTTTATCCACCGTTCCCCTCCCCACCCCAACTCTTACATAGTCACTGCTTCCCAGAATAGAGTCCCCATCCTGTAAGTATGACCTACATTCTGTGTTCCTAGATTTATACAGTTACATTTAGTCATATTAAAATGCATATTGTTTGCTTGCATCCAGTTTATCAAGTAATCCAGATTGCACTGTTCTCTTAATTATTTACCACTCCTCCAATTTTGGGGTTATCTGCAAACTGTATCAGTGATGATTTTGTGTTTTCTTACAGTCATTGATAAAAATGTTAAATAGCATAGGGCCAAGAACTGATCCCTGCGGGGTTCCACTAGAAACATTTCCACTCAATGATTCCTCATTTACTATTACATTTTGAGTCCTATCACAGTTAGCAAGCTTTTAATCCATTTAATGTCCACCATTGTAATTTTAATATTGTTCTAGTTTTTTAATCAAAATGTTGTGCAGTACCAAGTCAAACACCTTACAGAAGTCTAAGTATCCACACTATTATCTTTATCAACCAAACTTCTAATCTGATCAAAAAAGAGATATCAAGTTAGTTTCACAGGATCACTTTTGCATAAATCCATGTTGATTGGCATTAATTATATTACCCTCCTTTTATTCTTTATTAGAATTCCATATTAGTCACTCCATTATCTTGCTCAGGATCAATCTCTGTCTGACAAGCCTATAATTACCAGGTCATCCAGTTTATCTTTTAAAAACATTAGCTTTCTTCCAATCTTCTGGAACTTCCTCAGTGTTCCAAGCCTTATTGAAAAGCAACATTAATGGTCCAGTGAGCTCCTCAGCCAGCTCTTTTAACACTCATGGATTCAAGTTATCTGGACCTGCTGATTTAACATGTCCAACTTTAGTAGCTGCTGTTTAACATCCTCCTGAGACATTAGCAGAATTGAAAGAGTGTTACGATATGATAGGACTACATCATCTGCTTTTCCAAAATACAGAACAGAAATATTTATTGAACACTTCTGCCTTTTCTGCTTACTATTGATAATTCCTACCCTTTCTATCTAGAAATGGAACAATACCATTGTTAGGATTCTTTTTGTTCCTAATGTACTTAAACTCCCCCTTACTATCCTTGACTCAGCCTATGTGGGACCAATGCAGAAAGTCAATTTGCAAGTGAGATGGTGTTATCTAGGACTATTGAAGGAACTGCAGATCTGCATTTATGCTGATCCAGTGGCCCCCATGTTCTTCACAATTGGCACCTGGATTAGAGGGGTGAATTTCATTCCATCTGCATAGAACTCAAATATTCAGGGTTTATGCTAGTAGGGCAAATTCCCTCCTGTGTGAGATGAGAGTTGGGAAAGCCTGCTAGCTGCAGAAGAAGCAAAGTATATTATAAAGTAAAAGGTTCACATGACACACAACTTTGCAGTAGCTTCACAGTCACTGGTAACAGTGGGAAAACATCTTGGAAGTGAGTAGCCAGTGCTTTCACCACAGGGACTGCAATCTATAATGCTACACAGAAGCGGTGTACACTGCCTTTGTCTGCAGTTGTAGCTGATGTCCCTCTCTCAATCTCTTGCTGACTTGGAGAGGAGGTAATGGTATTGGATAGCAGTCATTTTGGAAAGGGAGAAGAATTGAGGATCAAAAGCCAAAGCAGAGCTCATGAGTATCTGGCATGGGTCTCTGCTGGATCTCCCTGCTAGTTCTAATCACATCAACAAGGTTATGGAAAAGAACAAAATTCTGGCCCTTCAGCAGAATTTCAGAGTGTTGTTTGGTGCATTGGTTGACTCATTTTGAAGTAAGCATATGCAAATAACTATATATTGGGGGGGGGCTTAGCAAAAGAGGATATTAAAAAATAGAGACTTTAATAGATCAAATTTTCATCATTAGGGCACATAAATTGCAAACACAAAGTCTGTTTGTGTATTTGTTTAAGCAAACATGAACCTGCAAACAAACAGGGTCTCTTGCATGCAATCATTGCTTTCAGGAGAACAAATACAGGTTTTGCATACACAATGATTTTGAGCATAAAATATGCAGATGCAATCTAAACACCCACATTTGAAAAGTTGATCTTACTAATGTTATTAAAAACAAAACTACAAGTTGTCCTTTGCCCAGTGCTTATGGTCCTGCAGACTCAGAATATGTATGAGATTAGTCTACAGACTAAATGCTGCATTTGAAATAATCTTTTGTTTTGTTCCTAATATATACATTGATTAATCTCTTCCCAACAGCCACAGAGGTAAACAACAATTTATGAAATTGTTTTCCTTAGTGTCAGGAAATTCTTCCCAGTAACAAGATCTGCTAGACAGTAGAATAATCTCCCAAGTGAAGTAGGGGAAGGTCCATCACTTGAGACACTTAAAACTGGACTAAAAATAGCACTAAATAAAATATAGATAACAATCAGCTGTTGGCAAGGATGGACTATATATGAACTTATCGGTCTTGTCATCTCTGACTTCTAAGATGCTATGACTTACTATAGAGAACTGCAATAATTGCTCTCATTGTACCCTTTAACTCTTATGAAATAATAGGGACTATACTTATCCATTTCTGATTTTGCTGCCATGATATATTATTCTTACTGAACCCTTAAAGAATTTTACCTTATATAAGATATTAGATGTCACTCTTACCTACATTATTTTAAGTACAGAGATCTCTAATTTTAATTAGAGAGACAAGGTGGGTGAAGTAGTATCTTTTATGGGACCTCACTCACCTTGTCTCCTAATATCCTGGGACCAAGATGGTTATAACACTAATTTAAATTGTCTTTTCTAACTACAACAATTAATAGGATAAAACCTATTTGCACAGATGCAGAAACCAAGATTATATTTTTGTAAGAAATTCATTTTTTCTAGTACTTTTATTATCCTTATAACTATACATAACTCATTTAGCCCAGTGTTTCTGGTGCTCTCCCAGATTAGCTTGGAGTATACTGTATATGTTAAAAAGAAGGGAGAATAGAAGGGAACCACCATCTGAAACTCATTAATCAATTAGAATTTTTAAGGGCTTACATCAAAATGTGATCTAGACTGATAAAGTAAACTCTGATTCACAAGAAGCTTTTGTCCCTTGTGTTATGAACATACAGGATACAAATGTGCACTGTACTTAAAATGTGTATCTGGAACCTAGCACAGGATTGTATGTTGATATTTTGAACTTATAAGACCCTTGGTTTGAAGCCAGCAACAAATTAACTTTAAAAAAAAAATTCTAGGTTACTGAAAGCCTAGGAATTTCCAATACTGTTTTTACCACAGACAACGTTGCTGTCTTGCAAAATGTTTGTTCGACCAAAAGGAAAGCAGGAATGTTGTTTGTCTCTCTCTCACACATAATAACAAAGCTTTAGGAATGTTCGATATTAACTTTGCCATAAAATGATACGTTCTAGGTAATGATCCTGATTCTTAAGGCAGACAAAAATCCTGATAGTTGACTTGCAGGACTGCAGGGTCTAGCCCTTACTCCTCATTTTTCTACTTGCCTAATCAAAATGATTGTTAAAAAAATTGTACAGAAAGGTCAAATCTAAACCTTAGTCTCCATTAGCTAAAGAAATGATAATGTGTATTACAGATGGCAAATTTTAATAGGTGTTTGCCTGATGAGTTTAATTATTTTTTTTAAATGCCTGCAGAATAATGACAGGTTTCAGAGTAGCAGCCGTTTTAGTCCGTATCCACAAAAAGAACAGGAGTACTTGTTAGTCTCTAAGGTGCCACAAGTACTCCTGTTCTTTTTGCAGAATAATGTGGGTTTCTTGCCAATAATCAGCAGCTCCTATGACTTTGCATTTCATTCTTAAATGTTGCTAGGCCTGCTCCTGCTCCCATGAAATCAATGGCCAAGTTTAAAATGACAAACATGGGAGCAGGACAGGTGCCCCTAATATTAAGCCTGTCTCCTTTCTGATCAAATTATAATGAGAACAGATGTAATTTTTTTTCAAAAGCCCCTAAGTGATTCAGGGGCCGAGGTCCCACTGAAAGTCAAGAAGAGCTGGGTGGCTGGAAGGAATGCTAGTTCCCCACTGCCTCACCTCCTTCATCACGATTTGGCTGAGGTTCCAACCTGGGTTCCACAATGTAATTCTCATCAGATGGCCGATTGTACCATATGAAATGAATTTAGGAATGTCAGCTAATTTCCTATTAAATCACAATCCACATCACAAAATCATTACACTTGGCACAGCCTGGGCTCGGCAGCGAAGAAACAATCCAAGCTTTAATGTGCGTGGAGACTAAAAGAAAAGTACCTTCCCCACCCCACCCCCCGCAATTTGAAAGAAATGTCAGACGTGCTCCGGGGCTGGCCGAGAGGAAGGCTGCAATGCGTCTACCCCAGATACTAGCAAAGAATGCTCTCAGTCCCTTTACCTTTCACATGCAGCCAGAGCAAGCCATGCTGCTAGGCGATCGCCCTGCTGCCCAGCATGGCTGCAATAAGGGGAGAGCGTTCCTCGAACAGGAATGGATCGTTTCTAAAAACAATATGAACCAGAAGATCCCAGCATAAAAGGCAAAGCCTGCCCTCCCTTCTGCTGCTTGTGTGTATTGCGTGAGAAAGAAGGCAAAGGAAAAGAGCTCGGTTTAGTATTAGTGCTGTCCTGCCAGTCCTTTGGGGGGTGTCAAGATCGCCGTAATTCCAGTGGCCCAGCTCTGTGGGCAGTGATGACACTATAGCTTGCCCGCAGCCCACCAAACACTTGCTCCTTCGTTTGATGCAGAGATATATTTCCACTGGACAGTGCTGTCATATATAAACAACCTACCTTTCCCTTTTCTTCCAACCACAGTACTCGAGGGCTGGTGAACGGGGTAAGACCAGACACAAAGCAGAGAAGGGTCCCGAATGGTGCGCTAGAAATTTACAAGATTTTCATGCAACTAAGGCAAAAAATATTCTCCTCCTGGGATCATTCTGAATATTTTGTTGCCAAACACTCACCCCTACCCCGAACCCAAGTAAGTGAGCATCTCACCGTCTGATCCATACTATTCTGGGTGGTTAGTATTATTTTGCTCTCTTCGGGGCCCATGCATATACACCCGGACTGATGGCTTTTCCGTGGGTGTGTATAACACAGCTTCCCAAGTCCGACTCATTAAAGGAGAGACAATGAAAACATTCATGGAAGGTTTATTTGCATTCAAAAGCGTTCTTGTTAGTCGCGCGGAGAGGCTGCACCCTGGCAAGCTCTGAACTGGAAATAATGATCCTCAAATCATTAACGTCCCCCCCCCCCCCCCACACACACACACTTTACCCCCGTGACACTTTCAAACTCCGGATTGTCAAAGGGGGGGGGGGATGGGAGTTGCTTCCTCAATGAGTAGGCAAACGAAAGATTTTTACCTGTGCAGGAGCGCACCGATTGCAATTTGCAAACTTCCTAGCCCAGCTCTCCCCGTCCCTTCCCTACCTCTCTGCTGCAGCGCTCGAAGCAGTTATCCCTGCTGTATCCCCATTAATCACTGACTCGCAAACTCTTTGGACGTGAGAGTTCTTGCAATTTCAAGGTTAGAGGAAGAAAACAAAAGAAACCCGGCTCTAAGGTGACAGGCTGAAGGGAAATAATCGTTTTCTTGCTTAAATCCCCCGACCCCTTTCTCTCTCTGTTCAACTGCAACCGTGAAACAAACAACCAAATCAAACACATTTTAAAGGAGCCCGGGCTCTAACTTCGGTAAATCCAGCCAAATGCCTGCACGAACTGCAGTAGCAGTAAGCAGAGCTCTCTTCCCTTGTTAGCCATTTATTAGTGGCCAGCATGCCTCACCCCGCACTCCTTAAGCGCTTGCTTGGAAGAAATCTCACTCACTTTCTTCTTGCAATGCCACAAAGCCCTTCTCCTCCTGCAGCCCGTCCCGTTCTCCCAGCCTCAGCACACCACCAGCAGCACTGCCACTCTTCATACTTCTGATCTCTCCACTTGGTGCTCTCTTTGGGAAACCTCTTCCCCCCCCCCCCTCCAGAAACAGATTTCCTACATTTCATCAGTCCACATAGACCGAACGGAAGTTAAATGCTTACTTTTTCTGGGGGACGGCAAGCGCAATTGACACTGAATTACCCTTGAAACTCTGAGATATTGTGTTACAAGCCCTTGGCAGGAACTTGGCGCTTAGGTCCAAAGTTCCTTTTATTATTATTCCCCTTCCAAAACTGTGTTGGGGGGAGGGGGATCCCATATTTTAAGCTTAAACTTTTTTTTCCCAAAAATTGCTGGCTAGGATTTTTTTTAGCACTTACTAGCACCATTTTATGTTATAACCCGTTTGATTTTGCTGCCCAAGGTGACATAATTTCAGCTTTATCTCTTGTGGGCATTGTGTCTTTGACAGTGAGCGTTAATTACACTTTTCCCAACAAGATTTCATGCTCTTCTATAATTAATTTAAAATAGATACATTAATAACTCAATGTTACACTTTTAAAAGATCTACTAATTGGTGAGGTGTTTTGTTTGGAAAGCTGTTTAAATACCCGCCTCACTTTTATTGCATTCGGTATATTTCAATGTTATGATGAATGTTAGAGATAATGTTCCCCAACTGTTGTTTATTAGTCCATTTTTTGTATGTGCAGAGAAGCCCTTTCATGAATTCAATAGGGGGAAACAGATGTTCAAACTTCTGCTTCTCTTTGTGAATGGATGGAGATTATTGTCTTGTTGATTTTCCTAATGGCATCGTGTTATCGCTTTCCATAAGAAAGCCCCAGATGAACAGCACACAATTATTTTTCTCTTATAATGCTATTTAATAGCTCTACCCAATGCATATTATGAACCACTACACTGAAATGGAATTGTCTTAACCAGTCCGTGTGGAGAGATGCAGCTCATACTGACCCTTATTTCTCAGTAATGCAATTTTTTTTCACTTGGATCAGTTGGGAAACCTGATTTGCATAATTAATGCATGGTTATTTCTCAATACTATATGTAAGCAAATTACTGTACTCTGATTATTAACCAATCAGCTGATCAATAAGTGGAGGCTTTATGTAAATTTATGTATCCTGACTGGCTATTCTAAACCTTGCTGGTTTGATGGCTATTACCTGCTCAGCTGGGGTTTTTTCATCAAATCACTGAGACTCCATGGTGAAGTACATAACTATGATGACCTTTATCCATCTTGTAAGTATCTGCACATCACTAACTAAACTCCTCAAGTCCTGGCTCAGCATTTACAGTGTAAAACTTGGGATGGATATTCTGGGGGCAGTCTCTTCTCTGTTTAGTCCAAGATCCTGGTCAGGAACATAGAGGGATAGCTCCAAAAATGTGCATAGCCATCAAAACTCCACACTTTTATGCCCAGGAAAAGACTAACAGAACAAATACTGAATTAAAATAAAAATCTGACAAAAAGTAAAGTGAAGTTAAACACTTCATGTGACCTTGAGAAACAATCTTTTAAAGAATAATGAACAACATTTATATTCCATATCAATTCAGTCTTGAGCTGAGAAGGAACTTTCCAGTACCACTGTATTGCTGAACGACCTGCTGTCATCTAATAGAAAACTTTAAAAACATTCCATTTAGAAAATGTTCTGTGTCTCTAGTTGAGTCTTCCATACCTGCACTGTCCTCAAAGCACATGACTTCCCACTATATTTAGGAGAAATCCTACACATGGACTCAAGCTCTGAGCCTACTCCAGATTTTCAATGATTAAAAAGTCAAATGCACATTTGTATACATGACTATGGAAAGATTCAAAAAGGTAGTGCAAAGGCTTTCTAGCCAGAATGAGATGTGGACACCTCCTTCATATGGAGAGCGTATACCAAACATTCCAAGATCTGCAACTGGTAGCAGTGGTCCTGGAACTAGGGGTGCTGCTGTACTCCCTGGCTTGAAGTAGTAATAACTAACACCAAATACATAATTTCCATGATCAGCACCCCCACTATAAAAATTGTTCCAGCACCCCTGATTGGTAGTAAAAGATGATTCATTCTCATAGAGCTTTGACGATATTTAATCTTTTTATACTTTTATTGTTTTAGTTGCTATGATTACTCATCATCACTTGGAAAAGAATTGTCAAATGCTAGAAGGGGAATATGCAACATCCTGTACAACAGTTAAAATCCACAACACCTGTACAATTTAGATTAAACCCTATCCAAGAAGGACTGGTTGGAACAGACTACCAAGCATGCATCTGAAATCAACATTATACATATACTTTGGAGCCATCGGTAGTGACACCACAATTATGAGTGCATTGAGATTTGTATTTAAAGGTCAGAACTAAAATCTCTGTTTTCTACTTTAATAACTGAATTTAGAGTCTAAATTTAACATAGTATTTTATCAAAGAATCATTGAATTTTCTGTGTAAGTTTATGTTAACTTGTTAACTTTTGCAGAGGAAACATAAAAATGCTCCCCTTTTGAAATTTTGTCCTGTTTTGTTCACATTTCCTTGGTTCCTTCTAGCTGAACAACCATAGTCCCAACAAACATTCAACTTTATGCACTCATTCTGGTAACATCCAGACACAGACCACCACCAAAGGAACCTGGGGTATAAGTGGACATTGAGGGGAGGGGCAACTACGTGGAGGGGGTAGCAGAGTGAACAGGGCTTGGGGAGGCCTGAGGAGAAAGCAGCTTGTGAGGGGATGCTATGGTTCCGCACAAAGTCTTAGTCAATGCACACTCAATTTCAATTATTGCTATTCTGTGTCAAAATTACTACCACACTTAGGACAATATGTACTATACATGGCCATTCACATAACTTTAAGAATCGGAAGAGTGACATTACCTCTGAGTATGACATTGGTGAGACCATCCACTTCTGTTGTCCACATTTTTAAGAAGATGTTGAAAAATTGGAAAAGATTCAGAGAAGAGTTATAAAAATGATTTGTGGTCTAGAAGACATGCCTCATATGCCTCTAAAGTAGTTCCAATGATTAAATTTAGGAAAAAAGAAGGTTAAGAGATTACATGATAGTGGTCTATAATTATCTACACAGGGAGAAGGTATATATACTAGAGGCTCTAATGGCTGGAAGTTGGAGTCAACAAAGTTCAAACTGGAAATAAGATACAAATTTGAAGTGTGTTTGGGGGTAATTAATAAGACACCAAAAGCTGTGATAAGTTTTCCATCATGTGGAGTCTTTAAATCAAAATTGGATTTTTTTCCCTCTAAAATAAAAGCTTTATCTCAATCAGAGGTTATTTATCTTGATGGGGGATTGTTAGGTGAAGTTCTATGGCCTGTGTCATGCAGGAGGTCCCATCTGGTCATATGAGAATTCAGCGTCCATGCTATGGTGTCAGATGCCCCAATGTTTATATCTTCATTAAATAGAGTAGAGGAATGAACAGATTGAGGGCATTATGTGTCATCTCTGTGTTTGGCAGCTTGAAGAAGAGACATAAATATTTTGAAAATGGGCAAACTTTCAAAAGAATTCAGTCACGCTTGAAAGTAACAACTGGATTTATCATTTCAACTGTCATCAAAATTAGGCATGCCAGAGGTTAACATTGTCTTTATAAACCCATTGCACATGTTGATTTCATAAGCATTTATCAATTCTGCACTAAAATTCACATTTTTATGAATAACATCTACAAACTATTTTGACACTGCAAGGAAATATGATTTACTTCATATTGTGTAAACTTGCTTTACCACAAACATTTTCTATAAGTATAGTTTACACATCATTTATAACTACTTCAAAAATGTTCATAAAGTTTTATTGCTATCTGTCACAATTGTGAATTCATTGCTATAGAACACAGTCTGAGTAAAAATACCAAATGACGTGTTGACAACCGCAAATCTAAATAATAATAAACTGGTTCATCTTTATCATAGACTTGATCAAGGAATCACTACTGATGATGATGCTCTTATGTAACCTCCCCTAATACAGAAAGGAGACTGCTGATCTGTATCTGGCTAGGTATGTACAACATTCTGTCCAAGATGGTGGAAAATGGATGCTTACCACAATAATCTATGACATTATCACTTCTAGAATTGGCTCAAAATAATTTTAAGGTACCATAGCTCTTACAACTATTCAACAATAAGAAAAACCTTATCTGCACACATTACTACTGTTGTTTTTTAACATGCTCAGCAGTTTGCTACGTGCTTCACAAAACATACAGAAGACACTGTTCCTGCTCATAAGATTTTATAATCTAAAGGTCAGATTCTGCCACTCTTACTCACACTGAGTAGCAACTTATTCCACCAGCATCCCCAATAAACTCAATGGGGCTACTTATTACAGTGAAGTACTACTCAACATAACTAAGGGTGTCAGAATCTATCCACTCTGGACACAAAAAGCAACAGGAGGAGAGGGAGGTAACAGGAGCGGGGAGGTAACAGGAGGACAAGAGTTCAACAGCAATGTTGTTTAGTTGCTTAGAGGGTAACATGATTTTTGATGGGTTTTTAAGGTGTGACTGGGTTTGTATTTTTTTTTCATTTTAGTATGTTCTGAAACTATTCTTTTATTATAAAAATATAATTTTCTTATCCTATATTGTGACAGGGCAGCCATTTTCTGAGCAACCCCCCATGACCAGGGGTCACTTTGAAGGCACCCTGCTCCTCCTAGCTCCCTCTTCAGGCCCCTTAAGCACGCCACAACATCTCTTTTGTGACCTCCACCTAGGTCTAGTTTAGTAAGATTCAAACAGTCCTCAGAGTCCTTAATAACAAATGGTTCAAACAGTCCTCAAAGAGTCCCAAAATAAGGTCCATAACCATGACACAAAAGTTCATACTTAGCCCTGGTTCTTCTGCCAAACACAGAGAATCATAGAATCATAGAATATCAGGGTTGGAAGGGACCTCAGGAGGTCATCTAGTCCAACCCCCTGCTCAAAGCAGGACCAATCCCCAATCAAATCATCCCAGCCAGGGCTTTGTCAAGCCTGACCTTAAAAACTTCCAAGGAAGGAGATTCTACCACCTCCCCAGGTAACGCATTCCAGTGTTTCACCACCCTCCTAGTGAAAAAGTTTTTCCTAATATCCAACCTAAACCTCCCCCACTGCAACTTGAGACCATTACTCCTTGTCCTGTCCTCTTCTACCACTGAGAATAGTCTAGAACCATCCTCTCTGGAACCACCTCTCAGGTAGTTGAAAGCAGCTATCAAATCCCCCCTCATTCTTCTCTTCCGTAGACTAAACATTCCCAGTTCCCTCAGCCTCTCCTCATAAGTCATGTGTTCCAGACCCCTAATCATTTTTGTTGCCCTTCGCTGGACTCTCTCCAATTTATCCACATCCTTCTTGTAGTGTGGGGCCCAAAACTGGACACAGTACTCCAGATGAGGCCTCACCAATGTCGAATAGAGGGGAACGATCACGTCCCTCGATCTGCTCTCTATGCCCCTACTTATAAATCCCAAAATGCCATTGGCCTTCTTGGCAACAAGGGCACACTGCTGACTCATATCCAGCTTCTCGTCCACTGTAACCCCTAGGTCCTTTTCCGCAGAACTGCTGCCTAGCCATTCGGTCCCTAGTCTGTAGCGGTGCATTGGGTTCTTCTGTCCTAAGTTCAGGATCCTGCACTTATCCTTATTGAACCTCATCATGTTTCTTTTGGCCCAATCCTCCAATTTGTCTAGGTCCCTCTGTATCCTATTCCTGCCCTCCAGCGTATCTACCACTCCTCCCAGTTTAGTATCATCCGCAAATTTGCTGAGAGTGCAATCCACACCATCCTCCAGATCATTTATGAAGATATTGAACAAAACCGGCCCCAGGACCGACCCCTGGGGCACTCCACTTGACACCGGCTGCCAACTAGACATGGAGCCATTGATCACTACCCGTTGAGCCCGACAATCTAGCCAACTTTCTACCCACCCAGAGCTCTTCCACCTCTTCACTCTACTCCACCCAAAGCCATCACCTTAGCCCTTTCTAGCTGACACTTGGCCCTAGCTTCTTTCTCTTTCAGTGTCTCCTCCATTCTGAGGGAGGAGGCAGTCTATATACTGCTTTCCTTCAGAGAGCTCCTCTGTATCAGCTGGAAGAGAGGAGAGCCCTGCTTCACCCTCAGCAGGGTTCCTCATCCCAGGCCCTTAAAGGAACAGTGTCTCGGGATCTTTTTCCCCCATCCAAATCCTAATTCCCTGGGACTGCTTCCTCTCATTTCTATCAGGCCATTTTCTGGGCCTTTGTCCAATCCAATTCCCTGGAACAGGGTCTTCTGGATCCCTCTACCCATAAATGGCCCTATTACAAGTATTCTTTTGAGCCCTCCTCACTTTTCATATTCAAGCATTGCATTGATACTATGGGAGTTACTTACATGGACTGAAGTCAAAATAGACTCTATAGACTAATTTCAGAGTAACAGCCGTGTTAGTCTGTATTCGCAAAAAGAAAAGGAGTACTTGTGGCACCTTAGAGACTAACCAATTTATTTGAGCATAAGCTTTCATGAGCTACAGCTCACTTCATCGGATCCGATGAAGTGAGCTGTAGCTCACGAAAGCTTATGCTCAAATAAATTGGTTAGTTTCTAAGGTGCCACAAGTACTCCTTTTCTTTCTATAGACTAATGATTTTTAAGAAAGTACTTTCTGTCTGAGAATATTATGCATTAAAACAGGACTTTCTTAGTTAACTACACTGAAAGTTATGAACACAGTGAAACACAGAAGATCTATTCTTGATGTTAAATTCCGTCACAGAGCCAATGAAATATTTTAGGTTGAAAATAATAACATTTTTTCCCTGTAATGCTAATCACATGATTTGTAACTAAGACATTTTTTGTACTGTGACTGATTAGAAAGGAATGATGAGCTAGTTTTCCATAGGAATTAACTGACCGATGCTGTGCCATGGAGCACATTTCACTGTCATGTTATACAAATAATTCACATGTAGATCTCTGCTTTTTAAAAAGTAAGCAACTGTTCCAGAACAAGGATAATGGAAAAACAATGAATTATTCATAAAGAGTGCAAATTTCTAAGAACAGGTAATGGATTTACAACCCATTCTGCCTGACCACCTGCTCTCTTTTGATTGGTCATAATTCCACCTTCCTGCTTTTTCACTTTACCTTTCAATTCCTTCTTTCTTCAGACACAAATCTAGGTTTCTCTTAAACTCTTTAATAACTCTTTGCTCCAATTTCTTCCCCAGTAACCTATTTCATGTGTTTACGAGCTCTTATGTGGAATTGTTCTTGCTGAGTTTCCCTATATATAGTAATGTAGGACCCAATCCTGCCTCTAACGACATAAATGGTAAAACCTCCATTAAGATCAATGAAAGCTGCATTAAGCTTTAATTTTTAGATTATTTTCTCTAGTTTGTGACTCTTTCATCAGCACGAACATTCTGAGCTAAATTATAGGCCACTACTCCAATCTGCAAGAGCCATAACTAAGCATGGATGATTATGAATCTCCATTCTGGTAGCTGTGGATTCATCCGTGCGTCCTCACAACCTAAGCACCTCCATATTGCTGTTGACACCTGGTGAGCTGGTTTACACTTATCAGAGACATTACTATATTTATAAGACTTTACTCAGTGTGGTAAAAATAAACAAGTATATTTATTTAAACAGGCCAGTCAGCAATTCAAACCCTTCTTATACCTTTCGGGGCAAATGCTAAGCCGAGCAGACACCAAGGATCTCATATGGATGTGTAGGGCATATGTGGAAGGGATGGGGGCGTGTCTTCCCTCTAAGCTGCAAACTGGTTGTGGAACCTTGATCTTTTCACACTGCCATGCGGGGGTTCCTGGAAGAGAGTTCCACACTATCTGCGGTAGTGCACACCCAGTATGTATGTATAGTTCCCCTACTTCCCTGCCCCCTTTGCACAGCAGAATTATGGTATTTCACTGCCAGGCTTCTATGGACATGGAGGCAGAGGCAGAATATGTCCCTTAATGCAGTCTGAGGAGAATTAGGAGTACATTTATCTTTTCAGGTAGGTCTGTTTCTCTTTCTTTCTCTACTATTTTCTTTGTTCTTGCTTTCTTTCTGTTGCTTTTGATCTACCCTTTTTCTTTTCTTCACCACACTCCAATCACCTTTATGCTGCTCTCCAGGTACACTTCACACTGATTTCTATTCATTTTTTCTCTAGCTATTCCCAGTCTTCTCCTCAAAGACAAACTGCTGCCATCAGTGTCTCCCCCTCCCACCCATCTTCTTCTTTCTCCAACTGTTCAGCTCAAAGAGTCATTCCTAAACCTCAGAGAAGGCTCTGGTTCTAACAACCCTTTCCATTCTTCTATTAAAGAGGCATCACTCAAAACATTCTGAATGGACAGAACATCACTCTGTGTGTACCTTGTTACATTGTCACATGAAACAGGTGGTTCTCCAGCTCATTTCATGATCATAAATGACTCCCATTCCTTAGGAGCTGGGAGACTTAGGTTCTGTTCCCAGCCGGCCACTGATCTGTTGTGTGACTTTGAGCAAGTAATTTCACCCTTATTTCAGTTGCCGTATCTGCATAGTCATACTAACCCTCTTTTGTAAAGCAGTCTGACATTTAGGAATGAAAATCATTATATAATAGCCATGCATTATTATTAATTATTTATTAATTATAGTCTTCTTCCATTTACATAAGTGGGAAGCGGTGGCCAGCACATCCCTCGGCCCACACTGCTTCCCGGAGCCCCCATTGGCCTGGAGCAGCGAACCGCGGCCAGTGGGAGCTGTGATCGGCCGAACCTGTGGATGTGGCAGGTAAACAAACCGGCCCACCAGGGTGCTTACTCTGGCAGGCTGCGTGCCAAAGGTTGCCGATCCCTGATATATAGGATAGTATGCTGTGGTTAGAGCAGGAAAGTCAGGAAACCTGGGAATAATCCTGTTTCTGACAGCCACTTGCTGTCTTAACTAAACAGAAAACTCATATGTGATCTTGGGAAAGCCATTTTAATTGATCTTCCACTTGCCTCAGCATCCCAATGTATAAAATGCGTGTTGTAGCCACTTCACAGGCGTGTTTGAGGCTTACTAAGTAGTATTTATGAAATACTTTGAGATTCTCAGATAAATTAAAATAGGTACTATTTATAATTCTATCTCTTTTACTTTCTTCCAGCATCCTCCTTGCCATGAGGAATTTGCCACATTCCACAATCCCTTCTTTAAAATGGCTTCCTTTGGTGGAACTCCCCTAGATTTATTGCACTATTCCCTGAAATGTGGCACCCTAGACCAGTGGTTTTCAACCTTTTTTCATTTGTGGACCCTGAAAAATTTTCGAATGGAGGTGCAGACCCCTTTGGAAATCTTAGACATAGACTGTGGACCCCCAGGGGTCTGCGGACCACAGGTTGAAAACCACTGTTCTATGGTAATGACAACCTTTCACTGACCCCTTAGATATAGTCTGCGGACACTCAGGGTTCCATAGACCACAGGTTGAAAACCACTGCCCTAGATAAATGTATATGTAGCTGCTAATTAAAGCCATCCCATTATTAATTATTGTTATTATATTCATACTAAGCATAATAATATACTTTTGGTACTGTTGATTCAGATTTTATTTTTTAATCTTAGAAATCATTACTCTGATTAAATATAATTCAGCACCCTATAGGATCTTTCTTTCTAGTGCCTCTTCATATTCCCCCTCACTGGCAATGGTTCTTTATTCTTGTGACAGTGAGTCATTCTGATGTCCATGTGTGGGGATTGTTTTGTTCAGCAGGTTTCTTGTTTGGTATGAATGCACAACATCTTTGCCAAATGCTCACTTTTGGTTTTCTTCTAGTAAGTGATTTGTCCTGTCTCTGTTTATACTACAGACTGTGCCTTAGGCATGTTTTCCTAATTAGAGCAGGCTGAGCCTTTCTTGCTTTCCTGGGGCTTGTCATAGGCTGAATTACAAACAGTGGTGAGACTAGTTACCCAGTTCACTTCATTAATGACACATGTTGCTGAAGCACAGTGAGAGACTATGAAAAGCTCAAATTTCAGACCAACCTTAAAACCAGACGCACAAAAACAACAATGAGAAGAGAAAGCCATAGACAGTAAGCCAGAGCTTTACCCTTTGTAAATATTGTAGGCATTCTTGAAAATAAGACAGGGCAACCCTTTAATTTAGTATGTTGCACATTTTTTATTTGTCCTGGGATAAGACACCATGACAATGAGTTTATAAAAATAATCAAATTAATAATTACCCTACCAGTTTGAATAAAAATCCTGTGCATAATTTCATACAGTGAATAGGTGAAAATCACTGGGACCCAAGTGGATTTGCTCTTTATTGATATTCAGACCAGATATCTGTATAAGCTAGATGAGTACTAATAGTGTTGTCATTACAAAAATAAGTAACCAGTCTTCAAATGCTCCTTGTATAGTACATTTCTATGCTACCAGGGAATTTGAGGATCTTTGGACACAAGGCAGGACCTGAAAGGTAGCAGAATTTGAGGCCTTCTGTGTATAATAGCCCAGTGCTTCATAAAGAAGAAGGAAAGTCTGAGATAATGTAAGTGAGAGTAAGCCCTGGTCTATACAACAAACTTATGTCAGTATAACTAATCGAGGTAGTTTCCCGACTTAACCCCTGGTCCCAGTACACACAGTGCTATGCTGATTGGAGGGCTTCTCCTCTCAGCATTGCTACTGCTGGGGAGGTGGAGTACCTACGCCAACAGGAGCAGCTCTTCTGTCAGCATAGGTAATGTCTTCACTAAGTGCTACCGTGCACCGGTGCAGCAGTGCCACTGCAGATTGTGAGTGTAGGCAAGCTCTAAGGGAAGAAATAAACACTTGTGAAGGACCTTTTGAACTCTGTGCCAAAGATTGTGTGTGAAATTATGGGTTAACTTGTAATGTTGTTCCTAATTGAAGAGAAGAAACAAAATGTATATAGCGAAATATGTAATGGTCTGGCTAGGCATGCCTGGTGATTCACATTTCTTGCCTTACCATTCTGGCTATAAAGCTAAGTCTTACTGGCCAATGATAAAATAATAAATTGAGCAGGGTGATCCACTATACCTGAGCCTTTCTTAAAAAAATAAATAATAAGAAATAAGAACAAGAACAATAAAATAAAAATCAAGAGAGAAGATAGCAAGGTATGAAAAACTCTTTCACAAAGTGGAATGGTTATGGAAAACTAGAATAAATATGATACCAGTGATTATGGGAGCACTTGAAGTGATCCCTACGGGTCTGAATGAGCAGCTCAAGAACACATTAGGAGTGCAAGACATCAGGATAAGTGACCTGCAGAAGACAGTGCTCTTAGGTACTGTGAGAATTTTAAGGAAGCTCAAAGGAGAACAAGTGCATCTGAACATCTAAAATGCAGGAATTCTGTGAAGGACTTAACAAAACTGACTCCACAAACCTATTGAGTTGGTTCATGGTCAGGATTTATTGGCGATAGATTTTAGACAGTAGCTTTCCCCTTTTTATGCTTAAAGATCGTATATGTTGTGAAACTATTAGTTTTGTTGTTTTAAAAAATTCCCATGATGTAACACCGAGGGATGATAATAATTATAATACCTAGCATTTTTAATTCTCTAGATAAACCTTGAGAATGCCCTGGGCCTGCTCCTCCTTTAATTATGGTGCTATAAGTCAGGAGCCATTTAATTGAAGCCAATGGATTTATGCCAGAGTAAAAATGGAGCAAGCAAGAGGAAAATCAGGCTCATCCTGTGTAGCTCAGGGAAAATACAGGTTTGAAACATGTTGAAAAAAAATAAAGTCTGGGCAGGACTTCAACTTTGGTAAGTTTTACTCTACCCATTAGCAAACCAGGAGCTCAGAACAATTAATTAGGCCTTGAAGAATGCAGGGAGTGATTTTCATGTAGCTCAGATAGAATAGGCTGGATACTCTCAAAGAGTTCTTGACAACTACATAGTTGCAGTGGCGGAGGTTTAGGTTGGATATTAGGAAAATCTTTTTCACTAGGAGGGTAGTGAAGCACTGGAATGCGTTACCTAGGGAGGTGGTGGAATCTCCTTCCTTAGAGCTTTTTAAGGTCAGGCTTGACAAAGCCCTGGCTGGAATGATTTAGTTGGGGATTAGGTCCTGCTTTGAGCAGGGGGTTGGACTAGATGACCTCCTGAGGTCCTTCCAACCCTGATATTCTATGATTCAAAGATTCTATGAACCTCTTTGGGGTCAAATTCAAATGCATACCAGGGGGCAGGTTTATGGGCAATAATTCTGGTTTATGATACTTAATTTTGTAACCCAAGAAATCATCAAACAGGAGCAGGGTCCAAACTATGGAGTGTATGCAATATACTGATTAAACCAAAACAAAAAGCATATTATCCACGTATATTACTTTATGACAGACATCCTAATGGATATTACCTCAGGGTATGTCTTCACTGCAGATGGGAGCAAGCCTCCAGGCCAGGTAGGCAAACTCATATTAGCAGGGCTCGAGCTAGCACTCTAAAAACAGCAGTGTGAACATTGCGACTTGGGCTGCAGCTAATGCTCTCATGTGCACCTGACCCTTTAGGCTTGAAGGCCAAAGGTGCACCTGAAGCTCAAGCCCTGCTAGTACAAGTCTGTCTATCCTGGCTGGGAGGCTCACTCCCAACTTCAGTGTAGACATACCCATAGTAGCTTGGTTAATTCAAATTATCTGAGAGAGTGCCTCAATAGCCAATGAAACAAGCAGGTGAGAAAGAAGACACCCCTCTCTTGCATATTAGCAGAAAAAATTGTCTAGAATCAACCCACACCATGTAATTTGAGCATTAGAGTTTTCTGATAGGGTCTGAATCTATCTTCTAAACCCCTCCCCAAACCAAAACTTTGTAAAAACTCTAAATGGAAAGGGCCTGTAAGCCTGAGTAGAAACAAAACGCCCCCAGAGACAGTCAGGTCTTTCAGCCAGAGAGAGAATCCTTATCAACAAAAATCAAATCAAGTAATATACGCAAAAAGAGAAACAAAACTTCCACAATCTGAGAAGTGCCAGTACGGTGGTGGTTTCTGTGATGTGAACACCTGTCCCTTAAGTATCAAAGTCCACCAGAGTAATTTTGTAAACATGAAGACACAACAATAGGACAATAACAACTTTTGGTTATTACCAATCTGTTCTCAACTCAAACTGGAAATCTAGAATCTCTATATCACATTACTTATCCCCTGCACAATTGTATCAGTTTCAAATCTATTTGACTTCAGAAGATGTTAGAGAGTAGAAAAACACCACTCCACTATATTTAGCAAATGACCAAAAAAAACCCACCCATAAACTTTCCTTAAATAGGGGTGGGGGGATAGTTTGGAAAGTAGGGTTGGTCTATGTATTAATATTGCTTGAGCCAACCATTCATATGATTTTTCACAGTACATTCTTCTTAATGTGCTGCGAATAATGCATGTGAAACCCTTTAATCATTAATGAGATTAGCATACAACCCTCACCATCAGAATACTCACTTAAGTAATGAGACAAATGCCAGCCCTAATGATTTCTGCCATCCCTTTTCCCCCACATTTGCTTCACAATGGAAAATTGAATTCCTTTGTAAATATGAACCAATGATCTTCTTAGCAAAGATTGAAAAAATGTATATATCCTGTGGTTTCCATTTCCTTGGCTTTATTGTTTTTATGTAAATTCTCCCAGGACATTTCAGGTTATATGTCTGGAAACCCCAGCCATCTAGTAGAGGAAAGGTTGAGAGAATAATGAGAAACGTGCTGGAAGAATTCACATAAAAGCTTTGGAGACATGAAAATGGAAACAACAGACACTGAGAAACTTATTGCACAAAAAATAAATCTCAATCCAGTGTGTGTGTATTCATGTGTCTCTGTGTGTATACATAGTGCACATGGATATATACTGAATAGGTAACTCAGATATTAGCCCATCCAGACAATGAGAAGTTCTGAGATATCAGGGCAACCACGAGATTGATACTTGCATGGCTTGTGTTATTAGAATCCAGACAGATATAGAAATAGATTTATGCCCGGTTATCCTGCATTGAATTTTATACACATTAAAAATATAATGGGCTCCAACATGAAAAATGTGTTTTTAAAACTTTCCTATACCCTTGTGAATGATAAAGTTTCATTTGTCACTGAAACACATGAAAACTACCAGTTGGAGAAAACTTTTAGAGGTGTTTTTCTTAACTGTACAATTTCACTTTAAGATCATTCAGAACAATTCATTGTTCAAAAGTAAAGCTGTGAGATGCTGGCACACTTGACTCAGTCCTGGCACACTTGACTACATTTACATACAACAGCCCCACCATTCAAAATCAAGATTTTCAAGAGTGACTAGTGATTTTGCATGGCTCAATTTGGTATCCAACTTGAAATACCTTATTGGGACATTTGTTTTCAGAAAGTGCTGATCATTTACGCTCTGAAAACCAAGGTCTCTTTAACGTGTCTCAATTTGGGCACCTGGAATAAATGTGGCCTAAAATGCTGTAAAAGTTATCTGGCGTTTTCTCACGCACACCATATGCCAGACCTTGTTGCAATGCTGCCCTAAATGAGCAACTGAGGATTTTCCTGGCATGAGGGAACCATCACCTGGAACAGGAGGCTTGCCAGAGGCATGCATGGCCACTGCATACTGTACTCCAGCTATCTCTGTCTGGTGTAACTGTTCTTCAGGAGTTGTTACAAGCTGGCATTACTTAGGCCTGAGGCATCTGTAAGTTGCAACCGGAGCTAAGCTGACCATCCCCAGGCTCAGTAGAACAAAAGAGGTGGTGTAAAGCCACCTTTACCCACAACCCCTCAGATGCACTGACTGTATCTCCAGCATGGATGAATTGAGCTCTGTGCCACAACTGGGATATTACAGACATGACTGATAACATCAGAATTACAGATGAGCCCAAGCAACAAAGCTTGGATACTAATCTAAACTTCTCAAAAGATGAGAGTTTTAGTTTGGCCCACTATTCAGAGAGGGGGCTGACCAGAAAGTTAGATCATAGAACCAGATATCTCTAAATATCAAGGATGTTCCAATCTGACTTTTGATTTTGTCTGTCTTTAATACAATAGTAAACAATTCATGTTTGATGTCTGGCAGAGGGATGTTTTAACCTCTTCATAGCCAAAATCTAATTGGCTGAGACATGTGCGAGGTCCATAAATAACTTTCCACTTATCACCCGGAAGGATGACCACACACTATTGGCAACTTAGTAATTTGCCAAGTGGCCAGAAGTTTTTAGAACTTTTGACCAAACAGTAACAGGTAACATGACACTGTCTCCCCCAAATAGCTTGTGTTTGGAAATGCAAATCTTTTGCAGTAACCCTTTCCCATTTTGTAGTGCTACGTATGTGGGCATATAGCGTATACCTCCTTTTTTATTTTTAGAGGAAAAATTATGCCCACTTTACAGTAAATGTGACTACTGAGAGGAAACAGAATTGAACAACAGATTATAGATCTCCGGCACATTTGATCAGTTTTGCTGCAAATTGACCAGTCTCGCCTGAGGAGTTTTTTTGGCTTCATAACAAAAGGGATGAAATTCATGAGTTTCACAAGGTTTCATATGAATCTTTTGCTTGAATTTCAGGTTCAGACAAAGCATTAACAGTAACTCAAGCAAAATATAGGAGTTGTGAAACCATGCTGGTATGGGTCACTGAAAACTGGGTTTGGTTGGCTTGTTTCTCCTCTGGTTCTTTAATCAACAGCATCTTCTCATTCAATTACTCTCTGGAGGGCCCTACATCCTATCTATCAAAAGCCACTATAGAGGAGAAACTTTTCTCTTTAATACTGTTTAACACTATGGCTGCTGAATACTCTCACAGATGATTGTTCCTGTTTAAAATCTGACTTCAAAAATACATTAAGGATCTTTATTTAAAAAAATAAAAAACCTGGATGTCTGTCTTGCCTGTTCTCCATCCTGCCTGCTTTTGCATGAACATTTAACATAAGAACTAAAACAACCCACTTATGGGCAGGCATTTACATCAAATGTACACATAGACATGCAGTGGAGCACCCAAAACGTGCCTGGATCTGACACCTCTCTCTCTCTCTCTCTCTCTCTCTCTCTCTTTTTAATTAGGCGCTAAAAATGGGCAAGTACATCAGATCTAATATATACATAACATCCACGTGAAAGAAAACAAACAGGAAAAACGGCTTATAGACACATACATCCATAAAGAAACTTGTAGATACAACTAATGAGTCACAATATCACAAACAGATGTTATATTAAACCAGATGATACTACTTTTTTCTTTAAAGAAAACAGATTTGAAACCATATTCCCAAGTGGTGCAAACAGACATAGCTCCAATTAAATCAATGAAATTATGCTGATTTACACCACCTGAGAATCTGACCCTTTGTTGTAAATCTAGGCAGTGGGGATAAGGGTATTACAGTGAAAGGTATTTTTAAGGCTGGGCATTGAGATAATAAGTTCTTTGGAATGCTTAAGAAATGCTACTACCACGCTTTTCCCCTCCAAAAAAAGAGAGAGAGAGAGAGAGAGAGAGAGAGCGAGCTCATGTACTATATCCGGATGATTTTCTTTTGGATATCCTTGTGGCTCCCTGTTCTCCCTAAGCGAAGTATTGAGCCTATAGGTTTTACACAACATGAAACGTAACCATATCCACAATGCTGACAATTACTGAAGCTGCCAAACCATAGAAAGGAGGCTTCCAACTCTAAAAGTCCTCCAGGAAAAAATATGTATACATGGAAAAGATAGTCAGTTTGACAAGAAGCAGCTTATGCTATTCTTGACCTACAGAAAATTCTTCATCTGCTGCACTGCATTTGATTATTGAATCACGCCAATATATCAGGCTGATCAGTGGGCTTCAGACTTATACTGGAAGGCCTCAAAAGATACTGCTAGGGCAGCCAGACACTAAAATGATAAACCTGGATGCCTTTTATAATATTAGCACCAAGGTATGGGAGATTAAGGTAGTTTTCTGAGTGGAGAGTGTGGAAAAGAGAATTTATGGTTAGGTAGCTGTCATGCTGGGGTCACTGCTTATTACACAAATCATAACTTGTCTCAGTGTTACCTTGTGCTCTTCTCATCTGTTGTATTTGTTATCTTCAGTCTCGGATTGCAAGCTCTTTGGATCAGGTTCTGTCTTTTCATTCTGTGTATATGTACAGTGCCTAGCATAAAGGAGGGGGCGTCTAGGTGCTTCTGCAACAAAAATAAATAACAATAGCTTATTACAAACCTGGGGGGGGAATTTGGCATCTGGGATCAACAGTTCAGGTTGGGAGGGATTTGTGTGAGGTGGAGGTTGGCATGTTGAGATTCAGAGTTCATAGTCAGGAAAAGTGAGGAGTTTTGGTTAGAGAGATGGGGCAAGTCAGCTGTACTTGCTACTAGTGCAAAAGAAGGGTTTGTAAGTTGGGAGGAGGTTCAGGTTACAGGTGCTTACCACAGCAGGTGTGCAAGAAAGTTTTAGCAGCTTTAGGGTTTGTGCTGTGAGGTTCTTTTAGAGGTTCTGAGGAGATATGGCAACCAGGAAAAAGAGTTGGCTTGGGGGCACCTGTCACCCATTTTTATTAGAAAACCAACATGAGCCCCAAACCCCATAGATTTTCCATGATGTAAAAACAAATTTTATCAAACTGGCCTGTTGTAAATTAATGCCCATACATGGATACTAACTAACAAGCTAAGACACCTCTTTGTTGCCTTGATGGTCAGCATCCTCTCATGAAATTAACATGGCAATGTACAAGTACTGTCATTTCATCTAACTTTGCCTAAGAAGCAAAGTTGTGCATCTACAAGAGAAGTTCAGGTATCTCTTGGAGTACAATTATCTTAGCTTTGATAATTCAGATTTCAAGTTCAATTTACAACATCAGAGGAGAGCATGTGGAGTGGCTAAACATCTACTGATTGTTTTGGGGGCTCTTCTTGTTGCTCACCTGATATTAGTGAAATCCAAACAGACTGCATTTCCCATAATGCACCACAATCTCTCCCTGGGTTTGATCCACCATGTTGCATCATGGGAGTCTTTCCTGTGGAATTAGTAACTGGAATCTCATGAAACACCATGACACCTCAGGCAGACACAGAGTTAAAAAACAGGACACAAAAAACCCAACAGGAAAAAAAAGTTTAGTTTTGGATCAACAAACTGAAACAAAACATTTCATTTCAGGAATGTCAAAATGTTTCATTTCAATTAAAAATGTCAGTATTTTGACTTTTGATCCCAGTTTGGGACAAAATCAAACGTTAAAATACCAGAATTTTGCATAGGCTGGAAATTCCATTTTTCAATCAGCTCTATAGAGGCCTGTTAGAAATCCCATCCATTTCCCTTTACATAAATTGGAGAGAGTCCAGCGAAGGGCAACAAAAATGATTAGGGGCCTGGAACACATGACTTATGAGGAGAGGCTGAGGGAACTGGGATTGTTTAGTCTGCAGAAGAGAAGAATGAGGGGGGATTTGATAGCTGCTTTCAACTACCTGAGAGGTGGTTCCAGAGAGGATGGTTCTAGACTATTCTCAGTGGTAGAAGAGGACAGGACAAGGAGTAATGGTCTCAAGTTGCAGTGGGGGAGGTTTAGGTTGGATATTAGGAAAAACTTTTTCACTAGGAGGGTGGTGAAACACTGGAATGCGTTACCTAGGGAGGTGGTAGAATCTCCTTCCTTGGAAGTTTTTAAGTTCAGGCTTGACAAAGCCTTGGCTGGGATGATTTGATTGGGGATTGGTCCTGCTTTGAGCAGGGGGTTGGACTAGATGACCTCCTGAGGTCCCTTCCAACCCTGATATTCTATGATTCTATGATTCTATGCAGGAATGTTCTAGATTTCTTAGGGCTTTGTCCAATGCAGTCATATGTTTACAGCCTGTTTTTGTTAGGTTCCTGGTGCTGCAAATGTGATTATTTGATTTCTTTCAAGTGATATTTACAGGCACATTTATGTTATATAAACATGTACATTTCATCCAATAAGACTAAGATCAGAAACCCTCAAAGATTTCCTATGAGAAATTCCTGAAGGGAACTTTCTCGTTTATTTCTGCTGTGGTGCAGACAAACCTCCAAAATAAATCCTTCATTAAAATATACATAGACCTAAAACGTAGTGAAATTGCTCACTTTAGAGACCATAACACCTATTGCAAGAGAGACAGTGTTAATACTAACATCCTGACCAAATTCCAATTCACATAACTGTTTTCTGACTACCAAAACTTCCACCTGTAGTTTCACCTGAATGCAGTATTCCCCACTTCATATCTTAAACTGTTGTGTTGTATTTGTCGCTGTGTGCTGTTGAATGGTTGACACATTCTACCTGCGAAATGACTGCATTTCAGCAGTGAATGAAGTATAATATGCTTTTCAATCTTTTGGAATAAAAGATGATATGTAAACAAACTATTATTAACATTAATATCAATTGTGGTGGTGTGTGTACCGCACATATGTAATGAAATAGTTAATTGGAGAGAGGGAACAATTAGTGTACCTGGTTGTACCTGAAGGGTGAGCTAGGTCCAACTGAAGATGAAGTCCAGCTGAGGGATGATCTGGGTGGTGAACATAAAGGGAAGAAGCCCAGATATAAAAAGGGCTGTAGGGAGTAATCCTTCTTTGAATCCTAGAGAATAGAAAAAAGGCCTAGGGAGGGAGAACAAGACTGCCTAAAAGAAGGCCAAGGTAGGAAGAAGTCAAGGGAGATAGTGAGGCCTCTGAAGGAGCAGATCTTAGCTGCTTACCCACAGGGTCCCTGAATGGCACCCCAGAGGGACGGGAGAGTGGGTGAGCATGCCTGTATTCCCCTACTGGATCACTGGAAAGATGATGTGGAAACACTATGAGAAGAGGGAGAAGGAATACTGAGTGCAAAGCTTTTCCTCCAGGGAGAAAGTTCTAGGAGGTGTTGCTCTACCGAACAGTGAGAGAACAATGCTGCAGAGCCTGGGTCGGAGCAAACAGTTATGTCTGAGTTTAGTTTAGTGGATCCTTAGCTTACCTTAGAAGGAGTAAGACTAAATGTGAGCTGGCTGGAGGGTGAGTCATGAGAGGAGGTAGACCGGGGTGGCCAACCTGTGCCTCTGGAGCCACATACAGCTCTTCAGAAGTTAATATGTGGTTCCTTGTGTAGGCACTGGCTCCGGGACTGGAGCTACAGGCACCAACTTTCCAATAGGCCAGGGGGTGCTCACTGATTAACCCCTGGTTCTGCCACAGGCCCGGCCCTTACTCCTCCCCTTCCTGCCCCTTCCCCTGAGCCTGCTGTGCCCTCACTCCTCCCTCCTACACCCCAAAACCTCCTGCACACTACAAAATAGCTGATCAGGAGGTGTCGGGAGGGAGGGGAAGGCGTTGATTGGCGGGGCTGCCGGTGGGTGGGAGGCACTGGGGATGGGGATGCAGGGCTGCTGATGTATTACTGTGGCTCTTTGGCAATGTACATTGGTAAATTCTGGCTCCTTCGCAGGCTCAGGTTGGCCACCCCTGAGGTAGACCCTTAGAGAGCTAGAGCAGCTGTTGGCAGGGTGCTTGCTGAGGAGAGTCTGTGAGGCCATGCCGAGCCAGAAGGGCATATGCCAACAGTGAGTCCACTCAGCAACAAATTCATTACAATAGTATTGTGGAAATCTAGGGACCTGTGGCCCTCAGGAGAAAATATGCAGTTAATTCTGAACTGAAAGTCTATTCTAAGACTTTTAAACTCCAGTGCTTTCAGAGGGTGTGTTGTGGGTGTGGTTTTTTGTTTTGTTTTTTTAGGATTGAAGGACTCATTCCAACTATCTAGTCTGATCCGTTGGCTAACACAGGCCATAAAACTTCACCCAGGAATACCCCCATTGAGTCCATATCTTTTAGAAAGACCTCAGTCTTGATTTTAAAGATGCCTACTGATGGGCAATCCACCCCATCCTTTCATAAGTTGTTCCAGTAGGTAAGTACCCTCACTGTTAAACACACAAATAAGAACCTTCTTTATTTATTTTTTAAGTCAGCACATTAGGAGGGGGAAGAGGTTAGGGGCACTAAAACCCAACTATCTTCCTCATCAGTTCCAAGAATAGTTCTGAGTTGGCAGTGATGATGAGCATCTGCTCTCTGTTCTTTACTTCAGGGGAGGGAGGAGAGAATAGCTCTGGCAGTGGGGGGGCCTAGTGAGGACAGGAGCTTCACTGGCTCTGAGTGACTCTAGAGTAGTACTCAGGAAAGGATGGCTCCTCTTTTGTACAGAACTATTTAAGGTAGCCTAAGAGAGGGGAAAAACAGGAGAAACTGAGAACCAACAACCATCTATGGTTCCCCAATTCTCTGCTTCAGTCCGTGTTAGAGCAGCTTGTGGAAATGTTCTAATTTGCACCACTGTAAACAGTCTCTTAGGGACCAAACACTGTCTAGGGACAATCAAAATGCAGTACACTCCAGCTGCTTCCCCTTTCTCCTCCCAACGTACCCCTTTGTGCGTGCAGCTTCCAGGAGGAGTCAGAGCTTGCTATGCTATCTGTAGGCCTGCTGGGAACTTCCAGGTGGTTTGTGCTCCCTTTGTACCACTCAGGTGATATAAAGGGAAGAGAACAAGGCAGAAAACTTGCCACAGAGCATTGACCTTCCTTCAATGATATATGTGGCCCTCAAGCTGCGAAGTTCTACACTAGTGCTCTATGCTATCATTTGGAGCTTCAAAGTAGCAATGAAGATAAAATTGATGATTCTAATGCAAAAGCATAGGCCTCTGCCACTTGACCTAAAGAAGAATTGCTAAAGATAAATTATGCAAATAACAGTGGGAGCTGGTCCTAGCACCAGGAGACATGGAAGTAAGCATATGCCATGTGGATGAGTGGGGGCTTGGAACTGGACAAACAGTGCTGTGAACTCTCACAATTTTGACCCCTGCTGTAGGTGGTTTCATGAGCATGTGATAAATTTCCAGCCAACTCTCATCCACTTTGCCAGTCTTTCAGAAGTAACATGCCAAATTAAGTGCTACCTGTAACCCATACTAATAGAGTGACTCTGGATCATCCTCTACTGGCTAGACAACATATAGACCAGAAATTCTCAAATTGGGGGTTGGGACCCCTCAAGGGGTCATGAGGTTATTACATGGGGGGTCATGAGCTGTCAGCCTCCACCTCAAATCCCACTTTGCATCCAGCATTTATAATGGTGTTAAATATACTAAAAAGTGTTTTTAATTTATAAGGGGGTGTCACACTCAGAGGCTTGCTATGTGAAAGGGGTCACCACTACAAAAGTTTGTGAACTACCTATATAAACATTTATGACAGCTGCTGCTTGCATGCTAATACATCTGGCTCTTCAGCTCAAGTACTAGAGGCTTATGCTTTTATACTAAGGGTGAGGGCTCTGTCCCCGCAGATGACCCAAATGGGAGAATTGCTACATTTGGATATGCTGATTGTAACCACTAGACCACAATCTGGTACCAGAACCAGGAATAGAAACCAACCTGATGCCTGGCATTCCACTGCAGTATCACAGATAGTCGTGGAACCCACTTGCAATGTGTGTATTGTGGTCCAGCCCAACCCTGGAGAGACATAGTGGGTAGCAGCATGAGTGTGAGTGCCATTTCTCTATTTATTCCTATAGGTGAAAAGGAGAAGTCTCTGATAAGTATTGATAACCCTCAATCATGAATCAGCCTGCCCAAAATCATGATTGTGTAAACCTCATCATAATTTAAAAACAATTTGGGGATTATTACTTATTGTTTTTTGAGTCTTTAGAGTGATTCTGATGACATTTTCAACATTTTTCTCCACAACTGTAAGAGCTAGAAACTTTTTTAAAATGAAAGCTGAGCCACACTTAATCACAGGATTATAGCAAATAGGGACTTAAACAAATGCTACAGAGCTAACCACTAGAGCTGGAATCACTGTGTAGCTGTGGATGTGAAGACTGTGGGTTCAAACGCTGCGGAGTAAAATCTATATATGTCAAAGTTAGTGTTAGACTCCTGGTGTAATTGTGGGGATTATTGTATATTGTACTTCAGCGGTGTGGTCATATTTTATTTTGGTGTTGCAGTCACAGCAGTTGCACTGTGGTTAAAGGGAGCTGTCCCTCTAACTACAGGTCACTTTATAGCAGGGCTGTTGGAAGGTGCCTGAGAAGGGCTGGTCTGTACTGCAAGCGGGGGTGTGACTGCAGGCTGGCTAGCGAGATGGGTGCTCCGAGCAGCGCTGCACACAGGCACTATAGGCCGAAGCAGTCACCTCGGCCTGCGACACTCTCGCCGCTCTGCCTAGCTTTGACCCAGCCGGATCAAACAACACTCCCTGACTGCCGAGGCCTTCCCCAGCGATCTAGCGGAAGTCAATTGGCAGGGGACTGACATCACTATCAGCCAATGGGATTGCAGAGCTCACCTCAAGCGGGTTCCCATTGGGCTACCTCACAGGCGGAAGGTAGAGCCGCTGCTCAAACTTGCGGCGGGAAGCGCCAAGGGTCCGGGCGAGCCGTCGCCATGGAGACGCTTTTGTGGCAGGTGGAGCAGCTGCCCGGGCTCCTGGCCGTGTCCCGCTCGGGGCAGGTCCGGGACTGGGACCCGCCAACCCTGGACAGAGCCCTGCAGTGGGGCCGCTACTTCCAGCACCTGCACGGCCGCTTCCGCGCCCAGCCCCGGCTCCGGGCCGCCCTGGGGCAGCGGCTCCGCCGAGGGCAGCAGGGGCCGCCGCTAGGCTTCGGACACCTGGGGCGCTGCCCGGAGCTGCTGGGCCTAGCGCTGCTGGGCAACCGGGCGCTGCCGCCCGCCGCCTGCCATCGCCTCCTGCGGAGCTTGCTGCTGCCGCCCAGCGGCCAGGCTACCCCGGGGCCCTGCAGCCTCGGCCTCCTGGCCCGGCGCAGGGCCGCAGTCCAGCTGCTGCCGCCTCCCAGCTCCGCCCCGACGCGCCCTGGGGAGTGGGAGCCGCAGCTGCGGACCGAAGCCCAGCTGCTGCTGTCCCGGCTGCAGGAAGACGAGGAGGAGCAGGGGCCGGCGGGTGTCCTGGAGCAGCTGCCCGGGCCTAGGATCTACCGGGTGCTTGCGGCGCTGCTGCTGGAGCAGGCCGGGGACGACGCTGGCAGAGAGGGGGCCAGGCCGGCTGCGGCGGTGCTCTCCTGGCTGCTCGGGGACCCAGGCCGGCTCTCCGACTTCTGCCGCCTCCTGCCGGGCTCCCTCCTGCTTGCCCTTTCTGCCCGATACCCCCAGCTGGGCACCCCTTACTTGCATCTCCTTACCAGCTGGGGCAGCCGCCTGCGCTACGATCCCCTGCGCGGCCAGTGGGCCAGCAGCCGCTGCCCCGGTGAGGACGAGCTCTCCTGGGAAGAGCTGCGCGAGCGCTTCAGCTGCTTCATGAGGGGACCTGCCCCGCTCCGAGAGGCTGCCCTGGCTTCTCTGAAAAACCTGAAGACCCAGGATGGAGACTTCGAAGTCTGCGGCCTGAGTGTCTGGACTGACCTGTTGCTGGAAATGGAGGCACCTCTCGAAAGAGAGGACTGGACTCTAGAGCGTTAGCCCGGAGGAGGAGAGGACTGGGACATTAAATAGGTTTCATAGGAAATTCAATGGCCTGAAATCCAAAAAAACGGAGTAACTTTCTTTTCTCCGTAACTAACACCAAAGCCAACTGGATTATACCTTGTTTGGAGTGAAAAGGCAACTTTGTGATGAGATTGCATGCCATAATATTTAAGTAAGTTAGCAAAGAGTACCTAAGGGACCGGGTTCTGCTCTTCCACATCCTGGTGTAAACCTGGACTGATTTCCCCCCACAGGAGTGTACCCATATAAAATCTGTGTAAATGAGCTCAGAATCGGGCCCCTTACATCTAGTCAAGTTGTTCCCAGTTAACTTTCTCTTACACTGAGAACAAGTTGCCTAGGAATCTTCTTCTTTCCTCTTATGTCTTTGCCAGCTCTGATATTCCCCAATACTTATAGTTGGGCTATTTGGTTTAAGGGTACCCTTAATTCTGCAGATCACTAACAGGAAATGCTTCCATCCCCTATTAGCACTATTGCTACAAAAGTAAAGTGTGCAAATACCTTAAAATGCAGAGGAAACTAGCTTAACTTTCTCTGTGTTGAAAAGTTAGAAGTTGAACTGTTCATTGCTGTGGGTACAGTCTGTTGACATTTGTTTCTAGTAGTTGCAGAGTACAAAAAGGGGGGAAAATGACTGACTTTTTTTGTCTCACCTTTTTAGGATGCTCATAATTCCCAGTTACATGTATTCTTTGCTATCATCATGTCTTCCAGTGGTGGTTTATTTTTGCTTTTTTCCCCTTCATGCTTTGAAATATGCTAGGTACAATGTGGGTAAGGGTGCAGAGGTCAGAGGAGATTTCATGCCCAGTGGGAAAGAGTCCAGAAAGCATACATAAAACCTGCTGATTTGATCTTTTATCAATCAACCTGTGGCATGTTTGTTACTATATTGCAGTGGAAACTTCATTTTTCTATCCTTTGTTTGTAACTATGAATGGATACTCAGTAGCTTAGCTTTTTGTTGAGTTTTTTTCATAAAACTGGAAATACCAGTAGAAATACCTTTTTGCAAATGGGTTGAGCAACAGACTTCTTCTTTCCCTCCTAGATGATTACTGAAGAACCTGCTTGTCTTAATTGTCTTTATTAAATTGTGACTTTGATCACAATCTCTATGTGGGAAAATAATTACTGGTCAGGATTTGCTAAATGAAGGCTAGATGTGGAAACTGACCATGAACTATAAAATGGGCATTATCCTAACACAAAAGCAACTGGCTCCTGCAGTTTACTGTGAAAAGTCGAGGTTAACTGCTCACTTTTTAAAATAAAACATTTTATTGCACAAAGCGAGACATGGGACGTTACAGGTATGAACGTGGAAGGTTTTTGACCTACAGCCTCAATATACTTCTGAGCTTTGATGCTAACTGCACATAAAAAGAAACAGTAAATCTGTTTTGCAAAACAATTGAAATGCTGTATGACGATGATACAGGGCCAGATCATGACCCCTCTACATCTGTGGGTGAGCAGTTAATTGATGGGACTACCAGGTAATGTTACTACTTCGGTGAGTGACTGCTCATCAGTGGACCATAAAGGGGGGAATCATAATCTGGCCCATTGTGAGCAACTGTTAAGAGTGCATCAGCAAAATGACACCTTCATTAAGATATTTGATTGCTTTAGATTGTTTAAAAGCACTATGTAAATGGAATATGCCAGAATTCTTAAAATTGTTCTAAATCAGCAAATCTAGTCTAATCTGAGAGCAAATTTGTATGGGCAAATTATAAACCTATGAAAATAGGAAACTATACTATAAACTCCTTAATTAAAAGACCCTTCCTTATTATAGTGATAGTAGATGATTTAGAGCAGAAGCTCCTTCTCAGTGAAGCTTGAGTCCTCTAGTTACACTGAGTTCATCTTCAACCCAGTGTGGCCCATTAAAGCAAGGAATTTCTGCTGCCAGAACATTCAGGCCCCTGCATATCACCCACTCAATAAGGTTCTTACAGAGGTGTGTTGTTGTTGTTGTTTTGTTTTGTTTTTTTAATCAAAACTGAACATCTAAGCCTGTTTCTTTTGTTGCCTTACTGACATTTTGCAGAATACACATAAATTTCAAAGCACAAATAAAATACACAATAAATTATTCAAATAAAATGCCATTGAGACTTTTGGTAAATTACAGGAACGCTAGCATTCCTTTGCTGTTCTACAAAATGTTTGCAAATATTCTGTTGCTGTGGAAATCTTATTCCTTAACGTCATATTTGATCATTTAACAATCCTACTTATCAGACAGTATGATGAAAACCCAAACTGTTTGCAATGGGAATTATAATTAGCAAATATTTTCTGTTCATGTTTTAACTTGAGATCTACTATAGGTCATTACACATATTGAATCTATTTCCTCATGTTAAGTATCCTCACACCTTCTTGTCAACTGTCTAAATGGGCCATCTTGATTATCACTACAAAAGTTTGTTTTTCTCCTGCTGATAATAGCTCATCTTAACTAATTAACCTCTCACAATTTGTATGGCAACTTCCAACTTATCTGTGTGTGTGTGTGTGTGTGTGTGTGTGTATATGTATATGTATATGTATGTATGTATGTGTGTATATATATATATATATATCTTCTTGCTATATGTTCCATTCTATGCATCTGATGAAGTGGGCTGTAGCCCACAAAAGCGTATGCTCTAATAAATCTGTTAGTCTCTAAGGTGCCACAAGTACTCCTGTTCTTTTTGCGGATACAGACTAACACGGCTGCTACTCTGAAAACTATAGCTAATGTAATTTCTCTCTTCTAGTTCCACTCCCCTTAAACTCATCACATACTAGTGAAGTAGTAAATATGTATATCAGGCTCCTACTTCTGCTTTCTCAACCTGTTGTATCAAGTTTTATCCTGTATTTTCATACCTTGTTGGTACCTGCTTCTTGCTGTTATACAGGGAAAGAATACCATGGCACCAAATCTCCACTTTTTGTACTTTCACTCTTGGTAAGTGAAGCTGCTACCTTTTCCAGAGTCTTACTGAATTATCTTGGAATTTCAAACCATACCCTGGATGGGAATAATTCGTTGCTACCAATAGTGCAGCATGTGCAACATGTAGATCAGTGATACTCAGACTGAGGCTCATGAGCCACAAGTGGCTCTTTAATGTATCTCCTGCAGGTCTTTGCAGCATTGAGTCCGGTTCTGTTCAATATCTTCTTCAATGATTTAGATAATGGCATAGAGCAGGGGTAGGCAAACTGCGGCCCGCCAGCCAGATCCGGCCCATCAAGGCTTTGGATCCAGCCCGCGGGATTGCCACCCCTGTGGCGCCACAGGCCCAGCACCGCTCCCAAAAGCAGCTGGCACCATGTCCCTGCAGCCATGGGGTGGGGGTGGGGGTGGGGGGGCGCAGAGGGCTCTGCAAGCTGCCCTTGCCTGGAGACACCACACCCCGCAGCTCCTATTGGCCAGGAATGAGGAACCGCAGCCAATGGGAATTTAGAGGGAGGTACCCACAGGCAAGGGCAGCGTGCGGAGCCCTCTGTTCCCACTCCCCCAGGGGCCACAGGGACGTGGTGCCAGCCACTTTCAGGAGCAGTGTGGGGCCAGGGAAGGCAAATAGGGAGCCTGCCCTGGTCCCAGTGCGCGCCGCTGCCACCCCAGAGCCGCTCCAAGTAAGCGGTGCGGGGCTGGAGCCCACACCCCAAACACCTCCTGCACCTCAACCCCCTACCCTGAGCCCTCTACTGCACCTCACACCCCTCCTGCACCCCTCCCCGAGCCCCCTCCTGCACCTCAACGCCCTACCCTGAGCCCCCTTGCACACACCCTACCCACACCCTGCACTCCTTCCCGCACCCCAGTTCCTGCCCCAGCCTTACATTCATGGCCCTGCATGCAATTTCTCCACCCAGATGTGGCCCTTGGGCCAAAAAGTTTGCAGGTGATACCAAGCTGGGAGGGGTTGCAAGTGCTTTGGAGGATAGGATTAAAATTAAAAATGATCTAGACAAACTGGAGAAATGGTCTGAAGTAAATAGGATGAAATGTCAATAAGGATAAATGCGAAGTACTCCACTTAGGAAGGAACAATCAGTTATACACGTATAAAATGGGAAATGACTGCCTAGGAAGGAGTACTGTGGAAAGGGATCTGAGGGCAGAGTGGATCACAAGCTAAACATGAGTCAACAGTGTAACGCTGTTGCAAAAAGAAGCGAACATTCTGGGATGTATTAGCAGGAGTGTTTGTAAGCAAGACACGAGAAGTAATTCTTCCTCCCTACTCAATGCTGATTAGACCTCAACTGGAGTATTGTGTCTAGTTCTGAGTGCCACATTTCAGTAAAGATGTGGACAAATTGGAGAAAGTCCACAGAAGAGCAACAAAAATGATAGAAGGTCTAGAAAACATGACCTGTGAGGGAAGATTGAAAAAATTGGGTTTGTTTAGTCTGGAGAAGAGACGACTGAGAGGGGACATGATAACAGTTTTCAGGTACGTAAAAGGTTGTTACAAGGAGGAGGAAGAAAAATTGTTCTTAACCTCTAAGGATAGGACAAGAAGCAATGGGCTTAATTTGCAGCAAGTACGGTTTAGGTTGGACATTAGGAAAAACTTCCTAACTGTCAGAGTAGTTAAGCACTGGAATAAATTGCCTGTGGAGGTGGTGGAATCTCCATCACTGGGGATTTTTAAGAGCCGGTTAGGCAAACACTTGTCAGGGATGGTCTAGATAATACTTAGTCCTGCCTTGAGTGCAGGGGACTGGACTAGATGACCTCTCAAGGTCCTTTCCAGTTCTATGATTCTATCATATTAAAACTGTATGATTATTAACCAATCAGGATGCTTTGACTATGTTATTAATCAACTGTAGTTGAAAATAATACTTGGTCAGTCATTTTGCTGTGAGAAATATATAGTAAGTTAAACAATGAATTCACACTACTGTGGTTCTTATGGGTAATATTGATTGCTTATTTGGCTTCTGAACCACTGAGGTCTGATTATCACTGATCTAGATGTTGCTTTACGTGATGTAATTTTATTCTATTTCTAAACAGTGGTAATTGTATACTTTAATTTTTGGAGTATTTTCCTATGTTATATGGCACTGAGTGCACTACCTGTGAGTTTATTTTTCCTTTGCCTTCCAACCCCAAGAGGAGTGATAAGTTCCAATTACATATTAAAAAATCTGTCATCCTGAAACATGTTTAAAATAACACCTAAGAGTCATCTAGCTGGAAGAAGTAAGAGGCCACTGGCACCTTACGTAAGGGCCATCACAGGTGAAAATCCACCAATGACCACAACAGTGGGAATTTTAACCAAAAAATTTTAGTGTATATAAGATCAATATCTGTTTTAAATTTACTCTTTAAGTAGCTAATATTGTCCTAATTCTTTTTATCATGTTTGACTGAATTTTCCTTTTGATCTAGTTTATGTTCAGCTGAACTGGGTCTGATCAACCTTTTGTGTGGGATTTTTGTTTTGCCCTTCACATAAGGAGTAAGAAGTCATATGAACTGCCCTGATGGAAAATGCCAGGCAGTACAACAAAGAGATAGAAAATGACAGGGCTAAAAGCATCCATGTACAGCTTTATATTGCATGAAGTGCCTTTCTTTTGATAGACATATAAAATGTGTTAGCATTTGAACAAACTGCCTCTGTGTATTCACAAAAACATTAGAAAATTAACATGTAGCATTTAAAATTGATGCAAGTAGCATTTTCTTGATGCTGAAGGTCATATAAACATCTTGAGAATCACGTGCATAGAAGTGTGGGGAAATGGGCCACGTTGTAATGGTTAATACAGTGTGCATTACACTTTGCTTTCTAAAAAGTTGTTAAATGAACAATATATTTGGGTAATAAAGAATGTCCATGTTATGAACATTTATTCTTATTTCTACTATCTATTGATTGAAGTTATTTTTAATCAAATTATGGCTCCTATTGCCTTCCAAGTCTGTGACATAGGTGTGGTCGGAATAGGCAACTCCTGAGTTATCATTGCTGTTTGACCTTGGTTAGTTAGTTCCTCACTTGGTTTTCTCCATCTGTAAAATGGGGATACTGCTTAACTAGCTGTTAGGAGGACTTTCAAGAGTGGGGGTTGGCTGGAGGGGAAACCAAACATCATCTTTGAAAGTAGAGTAATTTTACCACCAGGCTAAACTAATTTTGATTGATTTCTGCACACGTTGGCCACTAGAGGGTGCTTATATTATTTTAGGAATTGAACAAATACTGAGAATTAGAAGGGGGGGGAAAAACAGTACTGGGCTAACCTGGGTTAATCACCCTGAGGAATAGTGGAAATTTTGTTTGGAATTGTTTCAGAGTAGCAGCCGTGTTAGTCTGTATCTGCAAAAAGAAAAGGAGTACTTGTGGCACCTTAGAGACTAACCAATTTATTTGAGCACAAGCTTTCATGAGCTACAGCTCACGTCATCGGATGCATGCAGTGGAGAATACAATGGGGAGATTTTATTCCAGATTCTGCCTGATCATTTCCTTCTCTGACGGATGAAAAGGAGGTGCCCCCACTCACACAATTTAGACACCCCTTCTGTATCCTGAAATGTCTGTGCCTATCTGTGAGCAGATCAGATTTATCCTTCTTTACTTGTACTTTTTGGATTGCTGACACTCCACTGTGCCCTCAGTGGGGGCTGATGACTATTCAGTGGGTCATAGAATAAAACATTTATTCCTTTACTGAAGTCAATAGGGAGTTCTGTTATTGACTAGCGATTGGATCAGGTCTTTATCACTGACATCATTGATCATTAAATTGCACTTGGAATCCTTGCCCCCTCTCTTTTTGGGTCACAGAGAGGCAAATAAAGACATAAGAAATGGACAAAGATGCTGTCATCCTACAGCAGCTGTTTGTCTGGAACATCCACAAAGGAGTTTCTGCAATGTCAAGTGTGGAATCAAGAGGCAGAGTAGCCATTTGCCTTGTTCTTGATCTGTTGCTCTTAGTTAATTTAGAAACATGTAAAATGGAACCACCAACTCAGGAAAGGGACTAGACAGATCAGTGATGATCTCTGCTTACTGTGCAGGTGTTGTCAAAAAAGCAAGCAAGATGTTAAGATGCATAAGGAATGAGAGAGAGAATACGGAAAATATGCCACTACATCAATCAGGGCTGCAGCCTCTTTTGAAATACTGTGTGTGGTAGTGGCCATTCCATTTCAAACAGGATATTAGAGAACTAGAGAGGATCCAGAGAAAGTCAGCACAAATGATGAGTATGAAAAATAACTTTCATCCGGGCAATTGGGATTGTTTACCGGTGGAGCCAAAAACTAAATATAAGTATATAATGAAGCGGGGAAGGCAAACAGGGAGCTTTTGTTCTCCCAGTCTGACAATACACTATGGGATGCTAAACAAATTAAAAGGTGTCAAATTCAAAACGGTTACAAGGAAATAACTTCACACAGGGCATAATTTGTTTGAGGGACTAATTGCCATGGGATGTCATTGAGGACAAGAATTAGCTAGATTTAAAAAGATTAACATTTATATGGATAAGAAGAATATTCAGAATTGTAGCTGATGTTGAGAGGGATATTAAACCTTTATTTTTCCAGGTTTAAAACAATCTCTAGCTAATAGGGATTAGAATTGTCCCCCATCTGCCTATTGCAGGGTTCTTGTACCTTCTGAAGCATTGATGCTGGCCACTGTCAGAGAACAGAATACTGACCTAGATGGACCTCACGTTTGAGCCATTATGATAACTCCTGTGATACAGAAAGGAGTAAGTGGTCCTTAATTGCTAAAAAGTATAAAGAACATGCTGTATTTTGCAGCTGTGACATTTACTATTAAGTCCATTTCTTGCCACAAAACTGTGCTCCAGAATTGAAGCTTTCACTTAAAACTTTTTCTAGCCCTATGATAGCATAAAAAGGTTTGGAGCATAAACAAACTGTAAACCAGTGCAGTGGTGTCTTCCTAAATCTATAGCTATCCTAAAATGATAGGATCTTCCGCTGCCAGAGTCAAAGCAACGTTTTTCTCCAGTGATAGGTAGTTGGAGAATTCATGATATGGATGCAAATATTTGGAAAGAGCTGTTTAGAAAAGTTCAGAAAAGCCAGTATTTCTTTAGTACAGCTGAATGAAACTACAGATTATCTTCTGCACAACTTTTACCATTTGATCAGTATGGATCCTTCCGACTCATACATGTTTTGAATTCTGTTTCACAGTCCACTGAGAGCATGTGCAACAGGGGAACAAAATTATTTGAAGTATTCCAACTATCAGATCTTGTAGATGGAGTAACATTACTGTATTGGCATTTGTGCTGAGACTGTAACTCAGAAGTGTTAGAGCAAGTTTTCTTTTAATCTAATCACTTTAAACACATCCTCTCTGTCCTGTTGCACTTGTGTGTTGTTTCTAGGATCTGGCTGGCATGTAGTTATGCAGAGAAGACTACATAGTTTCCAGGCCTCCACCTAAGTGAATGTGTTTTCAATGTGTTTGAGTGTAAGTAGCCTCAGTGAAGCATTTGGTCAGCTTCTTGAGAAAGGACTATTCTCAGTAAGTACCCAATCAAGAAACACTTAACTGACGATGGACTTTGAGAGATGCCAATCCACATCTGAGCTTTCCTGGGAACGTTCAAACTAACATGTTTGTAAACAATGGTGTCAACCTGCAAAAAGTTGAATCATTCGTGGACATGTGACTTGTCCAGGTGGCTACAAACTCCATCTTGTTGCTGTGATTTTGCCCAGGAGAGCAAAGGGGTTTCCGCCCACAAAAGAATATAAAAGGCCCTGGAAACCCCTTCATTTTGTCTTCAGCTGGCTCAAAGAAACTGGAACAAAGGACAGTAACTACGGGGCGTGAGTGATTGCTGGACCCAGACTAGGAAGGAGTCCAGTCTGTGAAAGAAGCTTATTGGAACATCTCTGGGCGTGAGATTTCATCTGTAATCAATTTCTTAATGTATTAGGCTTAGATTTGTTTGTTTTTGTTTTATTTTGCTTGGTAACTTGCTTTGTTCTGTCTGTTATTATTTAGAACCACTTAAATCCTACTTTTTATATTTAATAAAATCACTGTTGCTTACTGTTGAACCCAGAGTTAGTGACGAATACCTGGGGGAGCAAACAGCTGTGCATATCTCTCTATCAGTGTTATAGAGGGTGGACAATTTATGAGTTTACCCTGTATAAGCTTTATACAGAGTAAAACACATGTATTTGGGGTTTGGATCCCATTGGGAACTGGGTATCTGGATGCTGGAGACAGGAATACTGGCTAAGTGGTTTTCAGTTAAAGCCTGCAGCTCTGGGAGACGTGGTTCAGACCTGGGTCTGTGTTTGCAGCAGGCTAGCGTATCTGGCTCAACAAGGCAGGGTTCTGAAGTCCCAAGCTGGCAGGGAAATGGGCTCAGAGGTAGTCTCAGCACATCAGGTGGCAGTACCAAGGGGGTCTCTGTGACCCAACCTGTAAGTTACCAAGCAAAATAAAACAAAAACATGCAAGTCTAAGCCTAATACATTAAGAAACTGATTACAGATGAAATCTCACCCCCAGAGATGTTCCTATAAGCTTATTTGAGATATAAGTACATAGCCAATATTCATTGCTTCAAATACAAAAATGATACACACATATAGCATAGTCATAACCAGCAAACTACAACCTTTCCACAGACACCCCACTTGACCTTCTGTGTACAAGACCTGGTGCAGCTATAGGACCCTGTTTGCAACAATGATCTGTGCGGTTACAGAGTAGCAGCCGTGATAGTCTGTATCTGCAAAAAGAAAAGGAGTACTTGTGGCACCTTAGAGCCTAACACATTTATTTGAGCATAAGCTTCCATGAGCTACAGCTCACTTCATCAGATGCATGCAGTGGAAAATACAGGAGGGAGATTTTATATACACAGAGAACATGAAACAATGGGTGTTACCATACACGCTGTAATGAGAGTAATCAGGTAAGGTGATTTATTACCAGCAGGAGAGAAAAAAACCTTTTGTAGTGATAATCAAGGTGGGCCATTTCCAGCAGTTGAGAAGAACGTGTGAGGAACAATGGGGGAGGGGGAGTACTCCTTTTCTTTTTGCGGATACAGACTAACACAGATGCTACTCTGAAACCTGTCATTATGCAAGGCACTGAATTTAGCCGTATGGAGTGGAAATCCATCAACTTCATGAAAAAACTCATACAGATAGACATCATCTTCCTTTCCAAAGCAAACAGATGGACATCATACCAAAAGGATTGAAGGTAAAAAATCCATTACAATCTACATACCAAACAGACTATGCTGACAGATTGTGCCACACGCTCTCAAAGAAACTGCGGAACCACCTGATCAACATCCTATACAGCAAACATGGAAAGATTAAGAATGAGCTCTCAAAACTCAATACTCTCATAAAAAAACAACCTTCCACATAAACTTCCTCGCGGCTGGACTTTACAAAAACTAGACAAGCCATTTACAACACACACTTTGCTTCTGTACAAAAGAAAAAGGACACTAAACTATCTAAACTACTACATGCCACAAGGGGCCACAACAGTGGTTCCCTTAACCCACCCAGCAATATTGTTAATCTATCCAGCTATACTCTTAGCCCAGCAGAAGAATCTGTCCTATCTCGGGCCCTCTCCTTCTGCCCCTCCACCCCCATGAACATGATACAGTTCAATGGTGACCTCAAATCCTATTTTTGACGTCTCCGACTCAAGGAATATTTCCAACACACCTCTGAACAGCATACTAAGCCACAGAGACCTTCCTACCAACACTACAAAAAGAAGGATTCTGGGTGGATTCCTCCTGAAGGTCGAAACAGCAGACTGGACTTCTACATAGAGTGGTTCCGCTGATGTGCATGGGCTGAAATTGTGGAAAAGCAGCACCACTTGCCCCATAACCTCAACCGTGCACAACACAATGCCATCCACAGCCTCAGAAACAACTCTGACATCATAACCAAAAAGGCTGACAAAGGAAGTGCTGTTGTCATCATGAATAGGTCAGAATATGAACAGGAGGCTGCTAGGCAACTCTCCAACACCACATTCTACAAGCCATTACCCTCTGATCCCACTCAGGGTTACCAAAAGAAATTACACCATCTGCTCAAGAAACTCCCTGAAAAAGCACAAGAGAAAATCCGCACAGACACACCCCTAGAACCCCGAGCAGGGGTATTCTATCTGCTATCCAAGATGCATAAACCTGGAAATCCTGGATGCCCCATCATTTCAGGCATTGGCACCCTAACAGCAGGATTGTCTGGCTATGTGGACTCTCTCTTCAGGCCCTATGCTACCAGCACTCCTAGCTATCTTTGAGACACCACTGACTTCCTGAGGAGTCAATCCATCGGTGGTCTTCCTGAAAACACCATCCTAGCCACTATGGATGTAGAAGCCCTCTACATCAACATTCCACACAAAGATGGACTACAAGCTGTCAGGAACAGTATCCCCGATAATGTCGCAGCAAACCTGGTGGCTGAACTTTGTGACTTTGTCCTCACCCATAACTATTTCACATCTGGGGACAATATATACCTTCAAAGCAGTGGCACTGCTATGGGTACGCACATGGCCCCACAGTATGCCAACATTTTTATGGCTGACTTAGAACAACGCTTCCTCAGCTCTCGTCCCCTAATGCCCCTACTCTACTTGTGCTACACTGATGACATCTTCATCATCTGGATCCATGGAAAAGAAGCCCTTAAGGAATTCCACCATGATTTCAAAAATTTCCATTCCACCATCAACCTCAGCCTGGACCAGTCCACACAAGAGATCCACTTCCTGGACACTACCATGCTAATAAGCGATGGTCACATAAACACCACTCTATACCGAAAACCTACTGACTGCTATACTTACCTACATGCCTCCATCTTTCATCCAGACCACACCACACGATCCATTGTCTGCAGCCAAGCTCTACGATACAAGCGCATTTGCTCCAACCCCTCAGACAAACACCTACAAGATCTCTATCAAGCGTTCTTACAACTACAATACCCACCTGCTGAAGTGAAGAAACAGATTGACAGAGCCAGAAGAGTACCCAGAAATAACCTACTACAGGACAGGGCCAACAAAGAAAATAACAGAACACCACTAGCCGTCACCTTCAGCCCCCAACTAAAACCTCTCCAGCGCATCATCAAGGATCTACAACCTATCCTGAAGGACAGCCCATCACTCTCACAGATCTTGGGAGACAGGCCAGTCCTTGCTTACAGACAGCCCCCCAGCCTGAAGCAAATACTCACCAGCAACCACACACCACACAACAAAAACACTAGCCCAGGAACCTATCCTTGCAACAAAGCCCATTGCCAACTGTGTCCACATATCTATTCAGGGGACACCATCATAGGGCCTAATCACATCAGCCACACTATCAGAGGCTTGTTCACCTGCACATCTACCAATGTGATGTGTGCCATCATGTGCCAACAATGCCCCTCTGCCATGTACATTGGCCAAACAGGACAGTCTCTATGTAAAAGAATAAATGGACACAAATCAGACATCAAGAATTATAACATTCAAAAACCAGTTGGAGAACACGTCAATCTCTCTGGTCACTCGATTACAAACCTAAAAGTGGCAATATTACATCAAAAAAAGTCAAAACAGACTCCAACGAGAGACTGCTGAATTGGAATTAATTTTCAAACTGGACACCATTAATTTAGGCTTGAATAAAGACTGGGAGTGGATGTATCATTACACAAAGTAAAATTATTTCCCCATGTTTATTTTTCTCCCCTACTGTTCCTCACACGTTCTTGTCAACTGCCTATCTTGATTATCACTACAAAAGGTTTTTTTTCTCTCCTGCTGGTAATAGCTCACCTTTCCTGATCACTCTCGTTACAGTGTGTATGGTAACACCCATTGTTTCATGTTCTCTGTGTATACATAATCCCCCTCCTGTATTTTCCACTGCATGCATCCGATGAAGTGAGCTGTAGCTCACGAAAGCTTATGCTCAAATAAATTTGTTGGTCTCTGAGGTGCCACAAGTACTCCTATATGGTTACAGTTCATGTCAATAACGTCACACGTAGCACTAACAACATCCAAGGCACATAGTGCAATCAATATTTCTCCAATTATGATGCTTGGCAGCTTTTGCTATTCATGGAGCTACGCAAAGATACTAAATCTGATGTGTGGGGTGTTTTCATGTTTACAGTATTGCCAGACAATAAAACAATCTTTGAGTTTTGTAAACCCATAAATTTCTGTTTATGAAAGAAATTCTTTGAATTTTTCAAAGATGGTTACTTGCTTTCCAAATGATTTAGTGCTCATTCCCTCTAATGGCTGTCTGCACGCCTATAATATTTTGCCAGCTACTGCAACAACATCTTCACAGTACTGCAGTAGTTGGCAAGCATTCTAGTGCATATTTTAGTTTGAGACTGCCAGAGAGAAAACTAAGGATTCATTAAAGAAAGGAAAATTGTAAGAAAAGAACAGTGGGTATTACCACCCTGCTGCTTTTCTCCATGAAACAGTGGAGGTAACGTGCACTGTAGTCTAATTGCTCCTTGTGAGGAAAACTGGAGTGCAAGAGGAGCCAGGAAGGCAAGGAGATAGCGTACACAATGTCAGACACCTGGCTGCAGCAAAATGGCAAATTCCATTCCAAAAATGCTCCATTCCATAACATACTGGAAAAATGTAAAATCCCATGGCTCCAAAATGGTAGCTTCTGCATGACCTTGATTGAAATGAATAGGGCAGTTCAAAGCAGGCAGCATTGCATTGGTTCACCTGAAAAATGTATATCAGGTGTAATGTCTGTAACCATAAGGGCGAGAAATACGGTTTTTTTCAATGAAAACGCAAACAAGGGAGGAAAAGGTGCGATGAAACTTGTTTGCATCCCTGCCCAGGGCCTCATGACTCATAGATTGAGAATCCTTGATCTAAGCAATTTCAGCTGATATAGGAAACACAATAGTAGAGGTAACAGACTGTTAATCTTTCATCACTTTTCATCACAATGTTTCTTTTTAAACGCATTTTTACCCCAGGAAATCAAGATTATGAGCTATAAATGAACTACATAATTTAGTTCTCATTTCTATGCCTGTTTACCTGGGAAAACATATACCAATTAAGTTCTTTTGTTTTCTCTGCTTAACAATTTAGGAAATAATGTACTGTCTTTGCTAATAAATGATACCAACAAACCCACAAAGGTCTATTGATATGATTTTTAAAAACTTGCTGATAAGGGGAAAAAAACACTTTGTTGCCTATTACCAATTAATTTTCCACCAGTGAGAGAAGAGGATGTGATTGGTTGTTAAACTACAAATATTTTAATCACTTCTTTGGTGAAGTTGCTGTTGTTTTATAATGATCCCAGCGATCAAAGTTTTATGAGAAAACACAGGTAACAGAACAAACACACAATTTAATTTACAATGACAATACATTTTACATGTTCAGAGACTGAATTAACAGTAGATGAAGCACAACATTTATCTATAGAAATAAATAAGCAGAAAGTCCATTTGCAAACGGATACGTGAACCTGGTTCTCTAAAGGATGCAAGTTAAGCATTACAACCTTTATGTAAGCAAAGCTCTCAGGAAAGTTTAATGAATATTTTAAAATATTTTTTCCTGAGCAAAGGAAAAGAATAGAAACCTCAATTTATAGGTTTCTTCAATGACAGTCATAACCTGTACTATATGAGTGCATGTGTTCCTTATATCATAATATAGTAATATTTATTGTGTTTTGAAGGGACTAAATGTCTTACAAGTTTAAAAAAAGAACCAACCCAACCTCACTTCTTATATGACAGTTAGTGAAGGATGGAGTATGATATAATGGTCATAGCAGAAGAAAAAACTTTCCATTTCTGTCAATGACTGTTGTCTTGGGCAAGTCATTTAACTCTTCAGATTCCCCATCTCTTATGTGTTTAATTAAACTTACCTGCTCCAGCGGGCTGCTGTAAAGCCCTTTTTGGTGGATGGAACTAGAGAAGTGCAAAAATCATATTTTCTTGGCCATAGTTAAATATATTGGCTTCTTGGATTGCCTTAATTGTGTATATGTTGGATTTTTCACAAGCTAAAATCGCACTATTATAGGCAGTGCAGATAGTGACACCTGTAGTAAAGGTTGCCTTAAAAGTTTCAGCTAAAACAGTTCAGCCATTTCCAAACATGAGGTTAAGGGAAAATATGTTCCTTTGCCTATCTAAAAAAACCCCCAAAAACCACAACAAATCTCACAACCATTTTATTGACAAGCTCGAGCATCCCCATGCTTTGGAGCAACAGCTTTAAATTTGGCCCGGGTGTTGCCCTGATGTCGGGGTGGCCTTTTGCTGTCTCTGTGAAAATTTAGCTGAATCTAGCCAATTTATATGCCTTTGCAAAAATCTGAGTTTACATATGTTTGGTAGAGATTTGTTAGCGTTTGGCAATTACATTCTCCAAAGATTCCATCTGCAATGGGCATGCTCCATCCTCTCATAGCTCTTATGTACCCACCATACTGCTTATGTGCCAGTTCTACAGATTGATTGAGCATGCTCTATTCCAGGACTGAAGTGGCTGAGCAGAGCTTTCCTTGCAATTGCTCTTTCTGGCTTCTGGGGGAACTGGAAATTGGTATGCAGGATACTTGGCAGATAGTTTATGACTGTTTGCAGTGTATTATTTTCTTGTCTCTATTAATAACTGTAGACCTCATTGTGCCCCCCTCACACCCATGTGTTAACTGTATCTTCTATGGGCAGCTTGCACCACCTACACATGGAATGGGGACCCAGCCACTCTCACAGCAGTCTGTCATCCTTTTTAAAGGATATAGGACCCTGTGGTGGGCACTCTGTGTCTGGATCCATGTGCGGGAGTGGGGAGGTAGGCTAGGGAGGAGGGCATGGACGAGTGGGATGCACATTTTACCCCTTGTACTCAATGGAGCTGAGGAGCAGAAAGATAACATAGCTCCAGAAAACCAAGGAGGAGTCCGGTGGCACCTTAAAAACTAACAGATTTACTTGGGCATAAGCTTTTGTGGGTAAAATACTTCAGATGCATCTGAAGAAGTGGGTCTTTTACCCACGAAAGCTTATGCTCCATAAATCTGTTAGTCTTTAAGGTGCCATCGGACTCCTCGTTGTTTTTGTGGCTACAGACTAACACGGCTACCCCTCTGATACATAGCTCCAGAGCATACTCTCTTTCTACTCCCATCATGTTGTGGTTGGGATCCTCCCTTCCCCCCACAAAGGAAATTCCCTTGCTGGCCAGTTGAAATGCACTGTGGAAGGATAGGTGGTTGGGAGAGACAGCCACTGTGGAGGTCAAGAGTCTCTGTTCAGATGGTCCTGCTTTCAAAGTAACAGCAAAGCCACCTCCAGAGCCTGGTACTTCAGAGAGAGGGGCAAACTACACTCCTCTCCTAGAGAAATCAATGATAAATCTCCATGAGGAAACCTCACAGAGATTCTACCCCTTTTCATGCTGGTTTTATTAGACCATGAATTTGGCAGAGGATTCTTCCAAGTAATAACATAAATTGTTACCCAAACTGTCTCTATCTGCAGTCCTGTTTTATTTATTTATTTATCTATTTATTAAGTATTCAGCTCTTAAATTCCTCTTCTGTTACATGATAAATTCCTTTAGTATTATGTGATCAATTTATTGTAATCCCTAACCTAGAACATTTTAGCAGAAATGTTCCTGATATACATTAGATAGAAAATATAACAGTCAGATTCTGAATTTAGTTCTCAGCTGTGCCCTCCTATTGCCTTTCCCACTTTAGTGAAACTCCAAAATGGCTATTCTGTAACTTGCAAAGAGGCTAATTTCAGCATTTGATAAAGCATTGTTTGTGGAAATCATGATGAGTTTTAAATCCCGATCCAAAGAGTTTCAGTTTGCATGCTTCCTTTGGGATTGTTTCCCAAAATCAAATAACACAAGCCTTCCTAACCTGCACGTTCATATCTTCATTCCTCTCATTACAGGAACAGTAATAAATCAATAATCCAAGAAGAAATCTTAAAGAACTAATTGTTGTATGATATAACTATCAGAAAATGCAGAGAGCAATATTCTACTTTTGGCTGCTAAATGCCAGAAATAATATAAAAGAGACAAGGTGGGTGAGGTAATATATTTTATTGGACCAGTTTCTGTTGGAGAGAGGGACAAGCTTTTGAGCTTACAAAAAGCTCTTCTTCAGAGTACAGGGCAATTTTGTTTGCTCTGCTCTCCTAACTGGTTAACCTTCTTGAACTACTAGGACTCAGTATTATATATATATATATATATATATATTGATAAGAAACTGTTAATGAATCCACTGCGTATATGTGTATATATATATATATATATACACAGTGGATTCATTAACATTTTCTTATCAATGTAAATGATCTAGGTAGGAGCAATTGATTTCTCCCAGGAATTAATTGGACAGGATCAATCCCTGAATCACCAGCGTGACAAGATCATTCATCAGATGCTTAATGTCACAATGGGCTAAGCTTGTCCTTTCAGCTGGGACAAGATGGAAAACCCTGGGGGGAGGAGGTTTAAATTATTAGTCTGTTGACAATTAATGTTTGTACTGCTCTCTTCCACAGCCTCATTACTCTTAATACTGAAGTGAATGTTGCTGAGCCCAGAGGAGCTTTGTGATGTTTTATGATTTCTGTGTAATTTTATCCCCTACACTTTTTTCATACTCAGTTCTCCAAAGACACATAATTATAGCAGAGATACAAGGAGAATGAAAAGCAAAATCACAATGCATAAAAAGTAACAGCTGTTATTGAAGCCAGTCTTTGCCAGGACTGGCCTAGGTTTTGTAGGGCTTTAACCAGCTCCCTCCCCACTTATGAAATCCTCCCTGATGACAACCTCTATGTATTTGTCAGTGTGGTTATATATGCTGAAGAGGGGGATTCTGCACACTATAATTTTGATGTTAGCATTCTATTTTGTGGGAAAATCCTTGTATGCACTGGAGAGGGATGATACTAAGAAAGAAGAATCTTCTGCAGGTTTTAGAAGAACAGAGAGAATGGCAGGGTGTGGTGCTATTTGCTCCTATGTCTGGAGGCCTTTTTAAACTGGTACATAAGCAAATACCTTCTATTGGATTGTCCCAATGAGATGATTTGGCTCAGAGCAGACAGAATTTGTCACTAGACATTTCATATATTAGTTTCTGAGCATGAATTCACTTGCAATTCATATTTTCAAATTTGCTGTCTCCAAAACCAAGGACATACCTGCCCATCTACAGCACTTAAACAAGTACAGAAATAGGTTCAGTTTTAAGGTAGCATGCAGAAGAGAATGACAAAGAGGAAAGTGCCACATTTCAGAAATTAACTTCCACAGCATATCTATATATACCTTCTTACTACTGGAATAGTGGGAAAAAAGTAATTTCCTTAATTTTTATATGAAATTTATATATAAAATTAGACATATGTACCTCTTCTGCAGCACCCAAATTTTGGTGAAAAGGATGCCAGAAAAATGTTCATGGCAAGTATGCTATGCTACACCCTTTAACACAGTACCAAGCACAGTGGGCATGTGTTTAGAAACTGTGCCTATGTCATTCACAGCTGAAAGCTACATACATTCTGAGCCGAATGTACATGCCTACTGCAAGGCCTGGGGATACCGATCTGACACCATTTAGTCTATTCATTTCAACAAGAGGCCTCTGCCATCACTAGCAGATCCAGTGGCCTTCTACATTCCACAGGCTACTGACGCTTATTCATATTGAAACTTGTGGTTTGGAAGATAATGACTACTGAAGCATTAACCTGCCATCCGGTTATTACACTGAGTTGCACTGTAGTGTAACAGTATTGTGTGATGTAAGTTATTTTTCTCCTGGCTCCTCTCATTGTTTTCCAAGCCGAGATTTTTTTCATATTCAACAAAAGTGGTATATCTTCATAGTGGAATGTCTGATCCAAATATTGGTAGGGCATCGTGACAGTACTTTCCTTTCTGCATTTCAGAACACTGCGTCTAGTTGTTTATCACACCTGTGACAGTGATCTCCTGTAACTAGTGAGTGTAGCACAGATCATATGGCTCATAATGGCTAAAAGCAAAGCTGTAATATTTGTGAACAGAACATTGTTTAAGACTATTGGAATATATCCATTAAGAGTGAGGAAATAAGTTTTGTCTGGATGGGCTCAAGAGTGCTCTCATTGAAAGCAATTCAATTTTTACCACTGACTACAATGCAAGCAAAATAGGATTCAAATGATTGTGTGAAATGGCAGAGGTGCTATCATCGGCAATGCAAGAAGAAATGATTGCTTAAGCCATTTGTGCATGTATGACATTACAAATAAGTGCTTCAAGGTAGCAATTTATGTGTATGGAATTTACAATATGCAAAATCAATTGCTCATTTTTGGATAACTTAGAAATATTTTAACTGAACAAAAGTCTTTTATCTGATAAACTGACAGAGAATTGCATACTGTACTCTCCCCCACCCATCCTATCCAAATTAGTTTTTCTGAATCTTTCTACAGATTACATACCTACATTTTGTAACCGGTTAACTTGAGGAGGGGAAAAAATGACACAAATCGTTCTTTGTCTGCTTTTCCAATAATGTCAAAAGCATGTGTCATTGACACTGTCAGTTTGAGATTGTTGTTGGAAACATGAAATAAATTGCAGGGGACTAACAAGAACAATTTGCAGAAGATACGTGACATATAAATATATATGCACCTCACTAGTCAGCAGACATATGGTGGCATCTGGAATTACTATCTTAACCAGAGCTAATAGCGAGCATACACCATTCACTAATTACAACAGGAAAAAGCTGGACCCTGTGCGCTGCACTGGCAAATTGGTCCCAGTGGTATCTAAGGTATTTCACTGTTGTCATTATAGCCTCAAGCAAAGTCAGGATATTTGAACAGAGTATTGTTTCTTCAACCTATTAAAGATATTATATCCCTATTTATAGTCTAGTTCCATGAACAGAACATTCCAGTAGAAGAACATTTACTGTAGACATTTTGGAATATGGAGTTTTTAAAGGCAGTTGTGTTTAGTTTATGGGCCAGCTATTTTATAAAACGTGGCTAAAGTCACCTTTCTCATTAATCTTTCAGTTCTTCATATACTGCTTGCTTTTTCAGCACAAGAAAGTAATTGCTTTTTGATTTGTAATGTTTCAGTGAACTGGACATACTATATATGAAAAGATCTTCTAGCAGTTGCATATAATTTTGCTCTGCAATTGTTTACTTCCACCAAAGTCTAATCTTCTAAACTTGTCTGTAAATATGTGATGTCTAAGTCCCTACTGCCATGCATCTCTTGTAGTCATTTACACCTGTGCAAAGTGAATGTGAAATGCCGAAGTACCTGTAACATACCAGAAGAGTAGCATTGTACAGCCACTTTGCACAGGCATAGTTGACTACACAAGATGCATGGCAGTGGAGGATCAAGCCTGTGATATTTACAATGTAGGTTTTGATTTTGTGTGTTATAATTGAGAAGAAATTATATCACAAATATGAAATTCCTTAAATTTAGTCTTATGCTTCTTTTCTCTCCTGTACAGGTGCTTAGGATGGGATGTTTTAGGCCCCAGTTCAACCCTTTATATTCTTCAACAGTGGTAAGCATTATGTTGGCTGATGCTGATTGATCTCTGGGACCACGACCTTGCCATAACATTGGCCAGGTTGGAAAACCAAATGTTAAGTGAGAATTATCTTGAACACTTTTTTTTCTGCTTGTCATAGTAGAGTTATGTGATACAACTAGTTGAGTAATTGGATTTCTGTAACATTGCAAAGGTACAATATTCTGCCAATAATATTGAATAAAATACACTCAGTCACGATCACTTCTAAGAGGGATATAATTGAGTGAATTTTATCTTCCCTTTTGAATATAGGATGCATATGTTATAACACAAACTTTGCACATTACCACTGTAGCAGGAAAATGCACAATCCACATTGCTATTGAAAAGGTTTCAGAGTGGTAGCCATGTTAGTCTGTATCAGCAGAAACAACGAAGAGTACTTGTGGCACCTTAGAGACTAACAAATTTATTTGGGCATTAGCTTTCATGGGCTAAAACCCACTTCATCAGATGCATGGAATGGAAAATACAGTGGGAAAATATATATACAGAAGACATGAAAAGATGGGGGTTGCCTTACCAATTCTAATGAGACAATTCAATTAAAGTGGGCTATTATCAGCAGGAGGAAAAATCACTTTTGTAGTAAGAAGAAAAGGAGTACTTGTGGCACCTTAGAGACTAACCAATTTATTTGAGCATAAGCTTTTGTGATGCATCCGATGAAGTGAGCTGTAGCTCACGAAAGCTTATGCTCAAATAAATTGGTTAGTCTCTAAGGTGCCACAAGTACTCCTTTTCTTTTTGCGAATACAGACTAACACGACTGTTACTCTGAAACCTGTCACTTTTGTAGTGGTAATCTGGGTGGCTATTTAAAAGATTCTTTATTCTGATTCTTTTATATACAGAATTAAAAGCTAAAATCAAGTAGAACTTTCAGCAGGATATCTCAGAATCTAAACCATAGGATTATGATTTATATACATCATTCCACAATTTGAATATCACAGTCAGCTGTTTAGGTGGGTTGGTTTCCAAACGAAATAATGATTTTAAAAATATTGTAAGAACTAGGAATGGGGCAAGCTTCCCAAAGTAGTTGTGGGTTCACAAAAACTAGCTGGAATTTGAACTTTTTTGCCCATGTAATTTGCAATCTATTTTTTTTTTAATTTTCCCAAAGGTATTTCAACTAATAATAATAATAATTAATAATAAAGAAAGACAGTATTATCTATTAGTTATATCCGAATTACATTTTTTTCCTCTCCACTGTGTCCCAAACCAAGCCTGTAGTGCAAAGCTTTGGAAGTTCATCTATTACTCCCAAGGTCATGACTCTGATGTTGACTCAGTTAGGGCACTGGATTGCAGAGATGTGCTGGGTAAGACAGCAGTGTAAGCTTGGGGTAGTATGCACAATATCTCTTTTCCCTTTTACCTCATCCTCCCCCACATTCAGAGCATCAGTGGGTGGATGGGTTTGTTTGTTTGTTAGGAAAATGCATGAATTCCTTTTTCTTGCTTTTATATCCTCTTAGTTGCAGTCTAAGGATCTGGACTTAAGGCCCAAATTTGTAAAAGTATTTAAAGGTTGCTGTACTTAGCACTCTCTTTCTAAAACACACAACCCCCTGCACATACCTTCCATACACTTTCCAGTTATTTCATGGAAGGATTGAACATCTTTTTGGTATAACTTTCATTTTGTCTATTGCCAAGTCACATGTTAGAATTGCAAAATCTCTGGTTTAATACATAAAACAGGCTAGTTTTAAACCCATTCAGACAGAGACTCTGTCGTGTTTTCTTTGTTAATGAAAACAAGTTCCAGAAAATGGTTCATATATGTTCCAAGTCCTAAAGAGCTAGTAATTAGTTAAGGATAGCTATTTTTATTATAATAGCACCCAAAAACCCAAATATCAGGGTCCTGTAGTGCTAGCTGTAAACTTACACATATTAAAGGATGGTCCCAGCTCCAAAGAATTTACAATCTAAACAAACAAGACAGGATTGTTGTCTCTATTTTATAGATGGGGGACCCGAGGCATAGAGAGATTAAAGCCCAGATCCTAAAAGGCTCCTAACTTCTAGTGAAATCAGTGGAAGTTGGGATGCTAACCTACCTTTGAGGATCTGGGCTTAAGGCCCAAATTTGTTGCTGTACTCAGCACTCCAAGGCCTAACTGTTTAGGAACCTAAATCTCATTTTTAAAAGGGATTTACATATTTAAGAGCCTAAATCACATTGACTGTCAATGGGATTTGGGCTCTTAAGTGCCTAAATCATTTGAAAATATTTGGGTTTCTAAATCAGTTAGGTGTTGCAATGCAGAGTACATCAAAGCCTAAACACCCTTAAAAAATCTGGGCCTAGGTGACCTGCTTAGGGTCACACATGGATTCTTTGGCTGAGGCAGAAAGTTAACCCAGCTCTATGAAGTCCTAGTCCAGTGTCTTAATCACAAGTCTATCTTTCCTTCATTGTGAGATCCAATCATTTTTACATGCTTCATGAAGTGATGGCAATCCTTATTTATAAAACCCTTAAGAAAAAGTACATAATAGGTATTTAATATACTACTTTTAATAAAATTGTTGGTAACCATGTGCTCTGATTGTAAACTTTGTCTAAGCCAAATCCTTATTCTTTTGGCAGAGCTAGAATGAAAAGTAATTAACTTCATATCAAGCAAGTAGAAAATAGTAGCTTTTCAACCGCAATGAAATGCTTAAATCTGAAAAAGCGATGAAGCCTTGGGAATTAGAGGCACATTACTGTGGTGAACTGAAAGGGTGACCTGCCCTAGAGGAATAGAAAGTAGTAATAATGTTCATGTCTCATCTGTCAGAAAGGTGTAGGAGACATTTCTTGTTACCTAATGGCTGTCTCCTTTCTTGAAATATTGAGGGGATTAGAAACACCTTGCATAATTTATGTGCATTGTCATTATTCCAGGACTATACATTATAGTTCCCACAGACTGATTACACTGTAACATTCTGGACCATATGTATGGTTTATACAGGTAACATAATACTTGCAAATTACATGTGCTATTTGCCAGTAAAATTAGTTTGGTGTACTTATGCATCAGTCCTATAACAGCTAAATAAACAAAGATTTATATATTAGATCTATCTCCTACATTTTTATAGGGGAAGTCACATTGATTTTTCCCCTCTCATAGATTTGCTAATGAAACACAGCATTAGAAAGGTAACTCTATTACTACTAAAGAAGCCAATATTCTCAGGAATATATGGAGTTCTGTTCTTGTGTGCGTTGTTCCCAGATTTGCATGGTTTTAGGGGTTTCAGGTCCTGTAAATCAGGGTAGGTGCAGAGCTATGCAGTTGATTATCAGATCCCTAGAGAGATAAAAGAAGGCAACTCTGAATATAATTTCTGAGTTGGATTTTTAGTAGTATGGGTTTGTGGTGTGGTGTTATGTTATATTTTCCATTGTATATATAAAGTTCCAAATATCTTAATTGAGTCACTCTATAAATATTATCACTGAAATATTTCATGCCATCTTCTGAGAGTACCCCACTGGTTAAAAATCACTGGCACTACATGGCTCTTTGGGAGGAAAATTTCACTAGGATTTATGTCTGAGGGGAACTAACCACATATGGATCTCCATGTGAAGGAGGGTGGATGAGTCAGCTTCCTCCGCAGCAATGACTTACAGTGCTCCAGATCCACAAAGAGTCAGAACCACAGATGGGGCTAGGAAGATGTGCATTGTTTCTCCCACAAAGAGCAGTGAATTTGCTAAGGGTCCAAAGTGGCCTTTGCATGCTCCCCACATGTGGGGCAGTCCATTGATGCATTGCCCCAGGAACAGAAAAGCTCACCTCATGCTCCAGAGTACCCTGCCTCTATACCATTTCAACACATGCTTAACTTTAAGCAATTTTGCTTAAGTCTTGTTGAAGTAAAGGTGATTTAAGCACAAGTTTGAAGCCAAGAACGTGCTGAACCAGGGACAAAATAAATAAATAAATAACAATGTTTCTAAAAGTACATTATTAAACACGTGATAAAGTATAACCCGTTTATTTTATTAGATTTTTTTTACATACATGAAGTATGGAGGGGGAAGTTATCTAGCCTCCACTTAGAATTAAATATTACTTCCTCCACCACATTATTTTGTGGCATAGATAGAAACAGATAAAAATATAAACTTAGGTTCCAGTCTTGAAAAGATTTATGTATGCATTTAATTTCACACCCTGAAAGCAGTGCCATTGACTTCAGTGGGACTAATCACAACCCAGTGCATAAAGCTATGCACCTGTTTAAGTCTTTGCAAGGTTGAGACCTTACTACATTGTTTCACAATTCCAGGTTTTATTACTTTTTTTTATTTGACTTGTGTCTAACGAAACTACAGTGAACTGCACCATACCTATAATCATAAGTGAAATCCTTAGTATGCATAACCAGATACATTTTTCCAGCGTTTAGTTCTCTCTATATTCAGGAAACAAGGTCTGACAAGGTTGCTAAAACCTTGAAGTAGGTTTGCTGATACTAAAAAATTAATAGGTTTACAGTAGAAATATCTGCTAGTTAATTAGGCTCTCTCTGTGTGTGTCTCTCCCTACTGAAGTTGCTCTATCCTGAAATTTTTACCGTATGCTATAAAATCAATAGGTTGTTGAGGTTATTGCTGTCAGGAGCAAGCATAGTCTGCTGATATTGTTCTGCAATAACTATCTGTCTGCAAAAAAAGGTCGAACCCAAATATACATTGACAAATATGATCACTCAATCTCTCACACAAATTAAATAGGAAAAAATACATTTCTGTCCTCTTAATGTTATTGAGATCACACAGGGCAAACTAAAATTACAATTGTTTATTTACATAAGCTATCCTAATTGAATATTTTAACTATATTGGGAGATGTACATATTTCTACACTGAAATAGAATTAACTAATTCACCAGAATTGGAAATATGCAACTTTTCTCAAGCCTGTTTTATACCTTGCTTTTCTCCTTATTGACTTGCAAGTCCTTGTCTAGTCTATGCTAGCATCTACCATATATACTTTCATTATTTTTATCACAATATGACTTTATTAATGACAGGCTGGGTTGAACTAGGAAAAATAACGGTACTTTCCTAGCTGTATTCATTTGAGTTGTCAAAATGGTACCCCAAAATGAGATACCATGTACAATCAGCAATTCTTCATAATATAATCATCCCTCTCCATTCTTGTGTTCTGTGATCCCAGTGAAATAACTGATAGTTGACTCTTAACTGATTGTTTGGCTTCAGAGTTAACAGCCCATTGAGACAAATAAGGGGAGTTCATGTTTCTTATAGTTATTGTTTTCTGCTGTCTGAAGACTCAGGAAGACAGACTTTCATTGGTTTACATTTACTTCATAGCCTGAAGCTTATTTTTGAAACTGTATATGTGCTAGAGACATTTATTTTAATGACAGCCTAGATTTTTCAGCTCAAAGTACAGGGGCCAAATGGTATTCACTTGCTAAGACATTAAGAGTTCTGGTGACAGATATGTAGATAGAACTACTTCAGCTACTGCAAGAATTGTGCAAAGGCCCAAACCTACAGTCCTAAAATAGGCAAAATTGATGTCAGTGTGGCTTTTGCCGAAATGGGTGCTCTGATTCAGGCAAGAATCTCTTTTCAGGACTGCACTTTAGCACATACTTTAAGTGCTGTCTTGAATAGGGATGGAATTCAGCATATGCTTAAGCGCTTTCCTGATTTGTGGGCCAAGAATGCAGGAAAAGACCCTAAAACAAAAAATCCAAATTTATTTTTGATTTGATTACAAAATTGCTCAAGAGGAACACTTTCCTATTGTTTCAGAGGAGCAGCCGTGTTAGTCTGTATCTGCAAAAAGAAAAGGAGGACTTGTGGCACCTTAGAGACTAACAAATTTATTTGACCATAAGCTTTCGGTAGCTCACGAAAGCTTATGCTCAAATAAATTGGTTAGTCTCTAAGGTGCCACAAGTCCTCCTTTTCTTTTTCCTATTGTTATAAACTTATCCTGATCTTTCAAAGCTGCAGGCACAGGCACTATTTTAGAGTCTCCTGCAAATCATCTGCAAAGTCAGCAGGTGTATTGCTTTATCCAGTTTCCTACCTTATTGTGGATGTGAATTTACTTATAGGAAGTACATAATGTCATTTCCTCTGCACCTGTCAAACTGCGAAACACAACTGACAGCTACTTCAAAGAAAAGATGTATTAAATGTGGTGTTTGTTTTCAGTTGTAATTTGGTACAAGGCCATGCGAAGAGGGTTTATTACTTACCACAACATCTCTTCTTTCTGCTGAAACAGTGGGGACCTGTTTTCATTAGATTACTGTATTTGTTATTACAAGCCAGGAGAAAATGATACATCATCCTAGATTGCCCTTGAAATCCTGGCCCCATCAGAGTCCATTGACTTTAGTATATGTTCTTCTGATACAAAGGAAGATGATGAGAAACATCAACTTCCACTCTGCAAAAGGATGGGGATTGTAATAGCTCAAATGTTTGGATAAATATTCTAAGTATCCTGCCTTTTGGTTACTAGGCCATGTATTTTGGATAACTACTATCCTTTCTCTACCACACCAAAAAAGTAAGTTTTACCTCAGCTATTGGTTCAGAATATCTCTATGCAATCAAATTTCTTGGAGTCAAGCTGCAGATCAACCTCAAATGCTATTTTAAAGTTTCAGTTATGTTTCTTCTGACTCCAGAGATACATGTACAAAAAGGTTCCAGGCTAGAGTCCATCAGATAAATACTTATTTTGTTTCTGTTAAGTGTCTCTTGCATAATTTGGAATATTACTAATTCTGAAATCCCACTAACCAGAGTCAACTGGGAACACTCATGGCTGGATACATAGTTATATCAGAGTCCTTTGTTTCAAAAGATTTCAGACACCATGACCTCTATTAACCATTATTTGTATCTGGTACAGTATTTACAAGATGATATTCCTCAGATGGGCTCCTAGTTCCCGACTCAGTAAATCACTTAAGCAAATGAGGAATTTTAAATACATGAGTAGTCCCAGTGAAGTTAAGGAAATTACTCAGTAAGTTGCTTAAGTACTTTGCTGAATTGCAATTTAAGGCTCCAATCCTGCATCAAGATTTGCTAGATAGGATCCTTGCCCTTATGAGGAGTTCTCATTGATTTCAATAAAATTCTCCAAATGTGCAGAGGTCTGGGCTAGCAGATTCCAGTGTAAGATCAGGGCTTAATTTACTTTTATCTGATAGTAAAGTGAAGGCTTTGGGATTGTCATTAGGAAAAAACTAGGGTTTCCATGACTACTGTGGTTCATTGACACACACACACACACACAAAGTTGACCATGATTTGACTGAGATTCATCATGATACTTTTTTGTGATACGACATAATAGAAAGGTTGATGATAAAAATGAGCCAGCCAGTGTCTCCAGCTGGTAGGGGCAGAAGCAGGCAAAGCAGGAACCGTTGGTACTTGGAGAACTACCTGTAGTTTTGACTGGACTTTCTCTATACTACACTTCAGTTTCACTCCATACCTGCCCCTCTTACCCACTTCTCCTCTGCCCTGTTCCTCACCCTCTTACCTTCCCCATTCTTTCCACTCAGATGACACCCAAACCCTCCCAATAGATAATTGTGGAATAAATGCTGCCATCCCATTATTCACTCTGCTTGTGTGTTTATATCCCTTACCCTACCCCGTGTTTGTCTTGTCTATTTAGATTGTAAACTCTTTGGTGCACGACTGTCTTTCTGTTCTGTTTGTACAACATCTATCATCGTGGGGTCCTGGTCCATTACTAGAGCTTCTAGGTGCTACAATAATACAAATAATAAATAATAATTCCCATTCAATCATATTAGATAGTGCCATCTGCACTGACACATTTAGTTTATTTTTTCCAGATATTTTCTTTTTAACCTGCAGAATTTCTTTCCCTCTCCTCGTCATTACTCTTCCCTTGTTACTGTTGCAACAGCTCACACTGTTATTTTCTTATTTTAAAACACACACACACACTCGCAACAAACCTTTTTTGTTTTTTACTTTTAATTCAAAAAAATCTGGTTAGTTGTTGTGGTAATAAGTAAGAGAGTAGTTGAAGTCACTGGAAGCATGATGTTTTAAAGAATGTCTTTCCTATCTCCAGACTGTGCCCTAAGGGTGAAATTCACACCGTGCAAAAGCCAGCACAAGGCCTCTGCATCACTTTCATCCCATTTAAAACCATAGTATAGGATTTAGAGAGCACATAGGCCTTGAGCCAGCCTTCTGCACAATGGTGAATGTCATTCCTACATTACAGTTAATTGATTAATAGGGTGTTGTGTAGGCTTTTTGCACTGAGATGAATGTCACTTCTGGTACAATATTTAAAAACAATGTACATCCTTTTTTGTTGTGTATTTTTTTCATCTATTTGTGATGGCTTTTTAAGATTCCTTTAAAATATTGTTGTCTGTGCTATGTCTCTTTTCTTCCTTTGTTTCCTTTTGCTGTTCCAGTGAGCATTGCTGATTATGTTTAAATTAAGAGTGAACTGATGTAGAAAACCAACCTTAAACTTCTTCACTTTCTTCCTAATCTGGTAGATGACTCGAGTTTCACTAAGCAAAAAAGAAGGCCAGAAGAAAAAATAATTAAATATGGGGAAAAATATGTTCTTCACTCTTTCAGAAAGCCAATTTAAAAAAAAACAAAACAAAACAAATTTTGCAAGTGATGTTAGGTGAGGGATTTTTTCCCACAGATCTAAACAAAATAAAAAGCACTTGTGGGATTAGTCTGAACACATTTTATCAAAGAGGGATTTGGATGGAAAAGCTGTTGAGCTACATTGGGCTGAACATGAGAGCAGAATTTTCATTTCTGTAGAGAGCAAAACATTTACATGGGATAAATAATTAAGTGGGAAAATCATGTTGCTAAAGGTCACAGTGATATTACAGAGTAGTTCTTGCATATAATTTACTATGGGTTACTGAAATAATCATCTTGTGTACTCTTCTATTACCACTGTAGCACTGATATATTCTTGCATTAATCACATTTGCAGCTCATTGTAAATATTAGATATAGTGGGCCAAATTTTCTGCTGGCATCATTCCATTGAAGTCAATGGAAGGACGCAAAGAAATAATTTTGTCTAGTTCCCCACCCCCATTTTTATCTTTTTAATTATTATTTGTATTACAATAGCAGCTACAAGCCCCAGTCAAAATCAAGGTTCATTGTGCTAGGCACTGTGCTAACATAGTGGGAGACAGTTGTTGTCCAAAAAGAGCTTATACTTGAGATAGGCAAGGCAAAGGGTGAGAGGGGAAACAGAGGCAGAGAGAGAGAGGAAGTGAAGATCATACACCAGTGGCAGAGCTTGTAACAACAACCCAGCCAGTTGCTCCTGGGCCAGTGCTCTGTCCATTAGATCACACTGTACACTGACTGCAAAATAAAATAATACAAAAACTACAGGCTATATCATAGTTATTTCAATCTAAAATAACATATCTGGAACTAAGGAATCATAATACTTAATCTACTAGGTGGTTCATGATATAGTCATTATCAACTACCATAGTAATCTTCAGAGCATTTAATTACTGTTTTAGTATTAATTATTTTAGTGACAAATGACAGTTGAACTTCACTAAATGTTATTTGTTTTATTTCCTTATGGTCTTTATCAAGAATGGTAAATTGTATTTTTTTTCTTTGAAGCCCCATTGTGAATTTGTATATTCACATTAATTAACTAAAATGTTTCCTTCTCTGCTTATTTTAATGTGACACACAGACTTGATTCCCTTCTGCATGAGTACAGTTTAGAAGATTGATATTTAGCCTTTGTTATTGTGGTGCTTTTTTAAGGATGTGTACTGAAATGGATGATAATGGATTTCAACTGCATCAGCCTAGTTTTGTTCATAATATATTCAGCCTAATAAAAAAAAGGAAGTACTTAGAGTGAGCTTGTAGCTAGGTCTAACCTGGCGGAACAAGAGAGCAGTGGGGAATAAAAGCCCTCAGTCTGGCTATAGAGTGACTTTTCCTGGCTCAGAACACAGCTGCGGGACTGGTGGGGGGTGAAGACTGGAGGCAATGCTCCCATTGCTCATCTACCATGAGCAAGTGCATGGGGAAGACTGGAGCTGGCTGCATGCAAATGGGGAGCATGCTGCACTCATTAAAGGGATATAGCAGATTTCTCCCATTCTCAGCCCAAGATGAGAAGAGCACCAGGGAAGTTTGTATATCCAGTCACTTCATTAAGGTGCCGAGATCTTTTGAAAATCTGGTCCATGATGTATAAATGTAAAATATTATAAGGTCCCTAAAATGCATGTTTTAAAATATATAAATTTAAATATAAATTAATAAAATATAAAATATTTATAAAATATAAATTCCTATTTAAAGAATTGAATAAAAGTTCTTATGGTCTTTCAGATTAATACATGGTCCATCCCCTAGATTCTTTAATGGGATTTTGTTTTATCTTTTAAAACTTATTTTAAAAGGGAAGGAAAATCCACAAACAATAATTTTGTTAAAATATTAACAGTCTGTGTGAGGGACCAGTCACAGCTAGGCTGGGTTCTAGACATCAGGGATGCTAGTTGGTGAGCAGGAGCTGGAGGAATTTCAAGAGCCAGGTTCAGTAAGCAAGAGTCGGGATCAGAGTCAGGCTGGGGTTGGAGACTGACATCAGAGGCAATACCAGGCTGGAATCAGGAGGCAGGAATCAGGGACAGAGCCAGGCTGGGGTCGGAGACCAGAGATCAGGAGACAAGGTGAAGTCTGGAGTCGCAGCAGGCCCAAAGTCTGTGTGATTTCCCGGATAACTTTCTGGGGCACCCTCTGGGGTTAAATAGGGTACTGGCCCAATCAGAGGGCTGCAGGTACTGTCACTCTGTGTCCCTTGAGCGGTATGTCCTGTGGCACCTGCTCTCCAAAGTGATCCCTAAGTGTGATTCTGTATCACCTCCCAGTGGCATTGTAGGAACGTCAGCCATGCCAGGCTCTGCAAACCTGGGTTCTAGTCCCTAGATCCTTATCATCTGTCTTAAGACAGACAACCCAGATTCAAAACTGAAATTCAATCTTTGAGTCTTCCTTTGGTACTGAGGTTTTTTCAATTGATATGCTCCTCTGTTCTGAGCCTCATTATGGCAGATATTCTTACATACCATATGGTCTGCAGTATTTAAGCACACTAGAATGAGCTAAAGGTATAGAACCAAATACTCATCTGGGGTAAATCAGCATAGCTTCATTGCAGTCCACAGAGGTATGTTGATTTACATCAGCTGGCGAGCTGGTCCATAGTTTTATTTTTAAGTTTGAATTTCCTGGCTTTGAAAGTTTGAGTCAAACCTGGAATTTTGACAGACTTACTATTTTAATGTAATTTTTCTAGGGTTTTTTTTGAAATATGTGGCTGAATTAACTCTGTCACATTCTGCATTGTTTCTCTACAGTCTTGCTAGGGAAGGAATTACTAACTGAATTAAGGAATATAGTTGTATCGTAAGTTTGGCTTTTTATTGCTATTATCTGGTAATTATGCAAAACTAAACAATCTGTGGAGACATTCCTGCCTACCCTTATTCATAAGATAAAGCATTGCTCATGCAAATAAGACCATTTTCTGAATCTACACTGATAAAACATGTTGTGCTAGATCCTCAGATGATATAAATCAGTGTGGCCCCACAATGGAGCTGTGCTGATGTACACCTGTTGAGGCTCTGGCCCATTACAGCAAAGCAGACTGGGGCAGATTCCGAGAGCCTTGCTCATAATGAATAAGACCATAAGAACAGCCATTCTGAGTCAGACCAATGGACCATCTAACCAAGTCTACTGTCTGTGACAGTGGCCAGTGCCAAATGCTTCAGAGGGAATGAACAGAACATGATAATTATCGCCCAGTCCCAGCTTCTGGCAGAGGAGGTTTAGGAACACCCACAGCATAGGTTGCATCCCTGACCATCTTGGCTAATAGCCATTGATGGACTTATCCTCCATGAACTTACCTAATTCTTTTTTTAACCCTGTTATACTTTTGCCTTTCACAACATCCCATGGCAATGAGTTACACAGGTTGACTGTGTGATGTGTGGAAAAAGCAATTCCTTTTGTTTGTTTTAAAACCTGCTGTCTGTTCATTTCATTGGATGAACCCTGGTTCTTGTGTTACCTAAAGGGATAAATAACATTTCCCTATTCAGTTTCTCCACACCAGTCATGATTTTATGGATCTCTATCATATCCCCCCCCTTAGTTATCTCTTTTCTAAAATGAACAGTCGCAGTATTTTTAATCACTCTTCGTATGAGTAGTTCCTTACTCTGAATAGTCCCGTTGAAATCCATAATCACTCTTTCTTAAGATTATTCTTTTTCAATTAATATTTTAAAATTATATAAGGCAACATCAGCACCTTGGTAAGTTGCACCCATATAAGGTAAGGTGTATATTTAAACCGCTATAGCTATACCAATATAATTCCCCATGTGGACACTCTGGTTCCAGTATAAGAGTGCCTTCCAGTTAAGCTTATGTAGCTTGGAAGTGGTTTAAGCTAGGCAGAAGAAAGCTACTCTTATATCAGAATAAGAGTGCCCAAATTGGGGAAGTGGGGGAGGTTTATAGCTATATAGTTATAGTGGTTTAGCATTGGGTGGACATTACCTTTGAGGTATGACTAGACAGGCAAAAAAGGTTTTCCATGTGATTTTTCATAATCAAGCTAGTTTAATAGGACTGAAAAGACCTATTAAGAGGCAGGATAACACTTTTAAGCCATGTTAGCTAGCGATGTTGTAGCCTGTGGGAAGCATAGGTTATAACAGGGCCAGCTAATATGGCTTCAAATGTATTAGCGTTCATTTTAATGGGACTTTTCAGTTGTGGAAAGGTAACTTGATTGAGCTAACATGATAGAAAAAAACATCCTTGTTGTCCATCACCACAGGGCCTTAGATTGCTAGGCTTTTGTTATGGGAGCTACTGTGAGATTTAACTTGGTGACTACTAGCAGGCTGTTGTGTGCTTCATCTCTGTTAGGACATTCTCGTGTCTGGCCTGCCACACTAAGTTTTGAGTTGCTCAGTCAACTGGTCCTCAGCCAATGTATGTTAGTGCTGCCTGGACCCACTAAATGTGTCCAAAATAATATTTATGTCCTATTGTAAAGGCCTCTCTGTTTAATAGTTTTTAAAGCAGAGGCACTTGGATCTGAAAATCCGTAAGGTCCCAGGACACTTCTTTATTCTCTGTTGAACAGTCAGTGTTATAAAACAATAGTTGGCAATTGCAGGCAACAACAGAAACACAAAATTGTATAAAAACACTGTTGTCTCTGGGATTTGAAAGATGGGGAGGCTTCTATGGAGAATAATTCATAGTGGTGTACTTTCCAATGGTAGGAATAAATACAGTGGGATTTTGTTGTGTTGTTTTGTTGATTTATAACAAGCTATAAGCTATAGGTTACTGCTTTCTCATTAGAGAAACCCATCCCTCTCCTTCCCAGTGTTATTTGTTACTGTACATGAAGGACAGTGATCCAGATTTTCAAAACTGATTAATGGTTTCTGAGTGTCTCAATTTTGGGGGGTTCAACTTGAGACACCATAAAGAGCCCTGATTTTCAGAGGATGGTACTTAGTAACTTCTGAAATTCAAGCTCCTTTAAGGTGTTCCAAGATAGGCAGCAAAGTCAAGGGCCCAAAAGAACTAATTAAATCATATGACTCTTATATCCCTCACCCCTTGGCCCAGATTCTCAGCTGTGTCAAATCTCTGCATGGCATCTTTAGACATATTTGAACTCCCCATGGCCACAAGAGGCTGCTTCAGCTCCATGGTTTACCTTAGAGCAGCACAGTTGTGCCAGTTTATAGTGCCCCCTTCCCCCTTGTACCAGTTGGGGATTGCTGAAGAACAGAACGCTCTGGCCATGTCCTCTTCTGCGCTGGCATGCCTCCAGCACTGGTAGGAGAGAGACCAGTATTCTGATCTTCACCCGCTGTGTATTTCCCCATGCCTTAGGGCAGGTTTCCAGCCTCTTTGATAAAGAGGGCCGGATCCTGTGTCCTGTGCTGTGGAGCTGTGCAAAGGGGTCAGAGCAGAGGCCAGGATCTGGCTCTCTTTGTCCATACTTTGTCTTGCTTAGACTGCACAGTCTCTGGGACAATGACCAACTCTTCTCCTAACCATAAGTCTCCTAATACACTGACAGCACTGTAAGTAAGTAAATAAATAAATATAAATGGACAACAACAACAGGAGTAGCTTGTTCTTCAGAGATTGAGTCTGTTGTCTCATTGCTATCATATTGCGTTTCCCAAGAATTCTTTTGGCAGCACTCTGGAGAAGCTTAGAGAACTTCCTCTCCATTTTGGATAGTAAAGTTGACCTGCAGTGGTTATTGTTTTTATTTGCCTCTAGAGTTTTAGGACCAAATTCAATCCGGCACAGGCAGGAAAAACTCCCACTGAAGTCACTGGAATTAGACTAGGGCAAAATTTGGGCCAATATTTCCTAATTTCAGTTTGGAGAAAGCAATGGAGAGACAGAATTTGACTTAAAGAACAACCTGTGAGATTTGAAGTTTCCTGGATATCACTGTGAGGCATTCATCAAGTATGAGTCTCTTTTGGAAAGGGTTGAATAGTACATGTAGTAGCATAAAAGTGTTGAGTTATTATCTATCAGAAATCTACCATTTAATTACACTAATCTGACCTCCTAGACCTGGGGCACAAAAACAGTCACCAGGGGAGGTTTTGCTGTAGCTTTTAAAAGTAGCTGTTTAAAACTCAGTCTCACTGCTGCCTTATAAATAGCTTAAGATCCCCAACTGGACTGCTGTTGTGCAAATATCTTAAAACTGTGAGGTCACTTCTATAGCAGCGTGGTGACTGCACCACAGAGAGTGGTTTATAGTTACAAAGCAATGTGTGAATAGCAGCAGAGTCCTCATAGGTTGGCATGTCCTAAATTTAAGGGGACAAGTTGAAATACTTTTTTCTTTTTCCCATTGGTGTTACCCTATTTGTCCTTTAGCAGCTGATGAGCTGAATCTTGGAAATGCTATTGTATCATCCTGTGCTTTGATCAAAGTAGATACACTAATTGTATATTCTTGTTGCGGCTTTATGTAGGGATTTGAAGAAGGAAAACTTTGAAAATGTTAGCTGTGGAATATATTAAGGCATGGAATAGTTTCCATATAGCTGTCCTGAAATTTTTAGTGAAACAGTTTAGCGTGGAATATAATATATTAAAGGACCTTTCTGTTCTTACTGAATGGTCTCATGGTCTTTTCAGAGGTCATGCTCTCTGCTGGAGAACAGAGAGTGGCTAGCTATTACAGAGTTTGTCTTCATGAAGTCCTTAAGTTCTTGTATAGTCCTGAGGAGCCCCTGGTGTTCTTTGAAGACTAAAATTATTTTTAGCCTGAATACCCTGAAGCTAAATAATGACTGACCTTGATTAGCTGCCCCCAACAGCAGTTATACTCATAATTCTTTCTTAGCATTTGCCTGCTGAAGTCTCCTATGTAGAAGCATGTTTGGCAATTGCATCTTTAGTAGATTTCAGGGTCTTCGTTACACTGTTTCTTAGACTGAATATCAAATTAACCTTACAATCAGTGTTCTCAGTATATCTGCTGGGTAAAGCTGGTGAATGCTGTGTCTAAAGTTTATTGTCTCTATGCATTATTGTGCTAATTTAGATTGTTAGCTCCTAAGGGGCAGAAGTTTTGTTCTATGATTTTTACAGTACCAACCACAAAGATAATGATTAAATATGAGAAACTGTGATGAATGACAGTGTAGAACTCAGCTGCTGGAGGAGTTTTCCCTGCACCCTTCCCATCTTGAAGGCAGAAGCATTCAGTTTCCGGTTTAGCAGTTCAAGAAGCAGCTTTTGCACTGACTGAGATGTGTTCTTTCCTTTCAGCCTTCAAGGACTCACAGGGTTCTCCTAATCTTCAATCATAGCAAAAACAAACTTAAAAAAAAAACATTTTTCCAATGCACATTGATCTCTGGGTTCATTTCTACTTTATTGTCCTTGATACTGCTTAATACACTGATCCATGTGACCGCAGAAATGAATTGTAGAAGTTAGATATAGAAAAGCCTTGTTAGATTATCCAGCCTGTATCCCAGCTAGGGCAGGGATTGTTTCATATTGGTCTAATCTCCTATTTTGGACCAAAGTAAAGCCCTTCATATCTGTTATCTAGATAATCAAAACTGCTGGACAATTTTTATATCTTTTTGTATATCTTTGAATTTTGATATCTTTTCATAATATATTGCCCCCTTGGCTTGGCCATTTATCAAGATTTTCTTCTTCTGTGGTATATGTGCCAGCTAAAGATGAGACCGTCCCCAACAATTTTTGTATCAAAATGTTTTTTCAGAGGTGTTTTTGATCTACTCTGGCTGGCTCTCTGCATTTTCCCATGCAGCCCAGTGATTTGTTTTTAATTTCAGAAAACCCAAGCTTGGAGTTCATAAAGAGAACTCATAGTTCAACATTCACAGAGACTGCCTATTCCGCTTGTGGGGATGCTATATAGAAGAATTAAGGTTGCTGATAGTCTATGTTCTAAAGGAACAAAATATTTTTTGTTCAGATCCATTATTCATTAGATTGCGGAAAACAAAACAAAAAAGCCACACAGGAAATAATATAAATACCTGCTTGCCACATGAAAAATCCTGAAAAAATAGAATGAGCATGTTAGACCAGCAACAGGTGAGGTCTCGTTTATACGTTAAGCACTTATGCAGTAAATAAACAAAACTTTTACTGCCTTGGCACCAGTACTTGGAAAATTCTTTCACAAGTCTGGATTTTTCTCACTTTCAACAATGTTTTCTATATAAACATTCTGCCAACTATAGAGAAAATTCCACTCACCACTTGTCTGATTCCCCCATGTACTGGATTCTGTTCCACACGTAGCTTTTTTATTTTTTTCAGGCTTTGCCCTCAGGGCTCCAGTTTTATTTATTAACTGTACTTGTTCAGTGACCTTCCATACAAGCAACTCTAGTTCTCTTAGGAGACTCTGGTCTTACTTTTCTAACTGTGTGAGGATCCACAGTAGATGGTGACTTTGATATATCATCCAACTCTTTTCAGGGACCAAAAAAATTATTGGAACAAAGTCTAATGGTCCGAGGCATATTAACACCAGTGTGATAGCCCATTTCCCTGCTTATCAACAGACTTGGAAGGATGCTCTTGTGATTGAGTAATACAGAAGAAAAGTATTTTATTCCCAGCATTGCTGGAGGATTTCTGAGACACCGTGGGCAAGTCAGTTAAGCACTTTTGTGCCTTCTTTTTTTCCCTCTATAAAATGTGGATATATTTTACCTCATGGGAGAATTGTGAGGCTAAATTTTAATGAATATTTGCAAAACACTTTGTGACCATTGGGTGGAAGATGCTATATAAGAAAAAAAAGTAAAGTTGTTAATTTAGTGAGATAATCCTTTTTGGCAAGATATTGGGAAAGAGTCTTTCTTTTTGCATGTCCAGATGGGTTGCATGTGCATTTTGGTATTGAATAAATTATAACAAACTAATAAGAAACACATGCTACCAACTTGTATTTGTTTTTGTCACTCATTAGATTGAGAGACTGCTTTCAGGGGGTAGCACTTTTTTCTTTCGTGAGATTGCAAGGAATATTATATTATATAGGATTACAAAGAAGAGTACAGCATTTCTATCCTCAGAGATTCTGACCTAAATATATCACAGTAGTATAGTTCCAGAAATGTTCTTTCAGAAGATATCTACCTTCCTTAAAAAATTAAACAAAATATGAGTTCAATAAGTTGTGAATAGAACTGTATTGTAAATTGCTAGAAAACCAGGGCAAATATTCCATTACAATGCATTGCTCTTATCTAGTCAAATCCATTCCTAGTACACTTATCAAAGATAATAAGATGACTGATGTAGCTGTATCACCACTAGAAGATGTATGAGAGATTGGCTAGAGTATGGTAGCAACGTAGGTCACTGATAAGGACCGTTAAATAAGGTGATTGTTTAGCAATTGGTCTTGCTCAAGGAAGAACCATGAACTAAGTGTCTCCAGACAATTCAGAAGTTTGATTTCTCTTTTAGCAAAGCACCTTTGTTTTTCTTCCCAGTTGTAGAAGAATTTTTTGTGGCGGGAAAGAACACTTATTATTGGCAATTTTCTTTGGATCAAATTACCTGCCTAGTCAAACCTGGCAGAAGTGCTCAATGTATGAAGTGTGGAAAGTTTGCTATTTACAATTACAATTATTTGTTTTCTGACTTTTGCTCTTAACCTAATAAAATATTGAATTATCAAATGAAGTTGAAGGTGTACTACAGTGGACATGGAAGGCCACTTTAACTATACCCATCATGTGATACTACTCTTACCTCTGGAAATATGCAGTGTATGTTCAAGGATTCAAAATGGCTTTTACAGTATGTTTCATTATCTTATAGTTTTAGAAATGTTCCTGGGCATACAGGCTTTCTCTTTCTGCAGTACACACCAGCTGCTACATTCCTGCAGGCCTTTTTTTGCTATTTGATTTACCCTTTATCAACTAGTGATCACTATTAATGCTTTCCTTGTGTTACTGTTGTACCTTACCTGAATGAAACTCAAATAATCAGGTATCAAGATATCACTTTTCAGGAGCAAGTCTGGACAGCTGGTACTAGGAATGGTAGGACAGGGAATCCGTGAAATGGAGCCTTGGACCAGGATCCTTTTAAGAGAAGAGGAGATTCAGTTAATTGCTTTACATATATTTAGGATGGGGTTTTCAAAAGCAGTTGACACTGCCCTAAAATTCTGGTCCCAGTGTAGTCAATTCTAGAGCTGGTCAGAAAATGCCAATTCTTCAAACCTGAAATGTCTTGTTAAAGCAGTTTTGGTTTGACAAAATTTCATCAAATCACAGTCAGGTTCCCTTCCAGCTCACTTGGCAGGCTGTTGGGGAGCCCAAGTTTTCAAAGTCTGCAGGTTTGGGGCAACCCTGGTATGCTAGGAGCCTGAAAGCACTGAGAATCCCTCTCTAACCAAGAGATTGGCTTTTGGCTCCACAGCAGGGAGCTTGGCAGCCCTAAGAAACCTGGCTAAAGCCAGGGGATTTTGAATCCATGAGAAATTTTGAAAAAATTGGTTTCTTTTAGATTTGAAATAAATAAATTTTAAAATATCAAAATTTCTTAAGAACCAAATATCCCAAGTTTTGGCCAGCTCTAGTCAACAGTAAAACTCCCATTAACTAAAGTGGATGGAAAGTTTGGCCAATCCTAAGCGCTTTTCCAGATCTCACCCTTTGTGTGTTGAAATGCCATTTTATAGTGTGGTCCATTAATTTTTGCTTTGGAAAATATTCTAGCTTGGAATGCAGTTGTCTAACTCTCATACTTTTAGAAGAGATGGGCCCAAACCAAAAGCATTGATCCAAAATCATGGATCCCAAATTCATAGCTCTCTAACAGGTAGAACCAAAATTGTAGATCCCAAATGTGAGGTGTTCAAGATCTAGATAACTTCCCTAAATCCAGAGATATTTGAATTTGATGTTCAAATTTGGCCCATTAGGTGAGAAGCGCTAACTCAGATCTCAATCCAGATCCAAGTTTTAATGTCAGGGTTCAGAGCCTTGAGCTATTTGTAAGAGGCATTTGTGACAGAATACTGGCTATCCAGGATAAGTATCACAGCAGAGTGTAAGGCATATAGCTTATGATAAAGTTATTCAGTAGTAAGAGTGAATAAACTGGACCAGCTTCTATTTCCTGATTTATATTTCTGGAAGGCAAAGAACAAAGGTCTTGATATGTCAGCTCTTTTCCATTACCGGGTCTCAAAGGATGGTCTGAGACCATCACTCAACAGTGTTGAGTGTCTCTGTCATTCTTGTGAACAAATATTACTAAACCCCAAGAAATACAGAAAGCTAATCAGTATTCAGCAATAGCAAAGATGTCTCACTCATGAATTCCAATTTCAGAAGATCCTTCACAAATGTTACTTTCTTTAATGGAAATTTTAAAAGCCTCTAAGTGACACTGCAGGAGAGACATCCTCTCAGACCTTCACATAACAACCTTATTCCTCTCTTTTTGTTGTAGCACTGTATATGTGATATAGTGACAGCAGACTTTTCTTTTCAAGCTATCAGGCATGCCTGGAATAAACTCAAAGGAGTCAAAGACAAGAATTTGACAAGAATCTTCCATGTGTTCCTTTTAAAGAGGGGGAAGGGACACAAATAAGGAATTTTTTTAATTGGTTACAAATGCTTCTTTAATAGAATCTGTAAAGTAATTATACAAGAGTAGAAGAGGAGAAGAAAACTATAATAAGACAAATTCAGCTGTAACATTACATGAGAAAAAGAACATTCACTGTGCACATTTTGGGTGTGTTTGGGGGAGTGTGTGTATTGAAGAGAGGGCGAAAGGTAATTGAAAACCTGGGATAAGATTTTTTGTCATTTTAAAAGCATTTGAGGACAAGATTCTGCTGTAGACATCCTTAGCTGTACTCGAGGAAAGGATGGATGGGTCACATATCAGCTGGAGAGGAGGAATTTTGGTGGAATCAGCCAGAACTCTTGCTGCCAGCTTGCACAGACTGGAATGTTAGCTCCTCTTCCCTTGCAGAGGCTGGGGAATGCTTCCTACTGCATGCCCACTCAATTAATCAGCTGTTGTGGAGTGTACATTGCCAAGGCTAATCTGTCATTTTTGCCCTCTTTCTGATTGTTACCCCCTATGGGGTTGCTAGCAGGGAGTAAGAACTGTGCTCCCTAACTGAATTCTTGCCACCCCTTGGAGTGGCCAGTCAGAAATGAACCCTATATTTTACATCTTCTAAAGTGATCTCAAATGTGAGGTTCTTTCCCCCATGAAGCCCAACTTTCTGGAGCTCTATGCATGCACTCAAATATTAAGGCTTGGGACAGGCACAGGTGGAACAAGGAATAGGATCAGGGACAATGGATCTGTTGCTACTTGTGTCCGCCAGCTATTGCTTTCTGCAGAATGGACTTATAGGTGCAGGCATGGTAAGCACTATTGCTCTGAGCCATACTAGGCTTCACAGCCTAAAAAAGAGGATTTCTTCTCCTATATCCTCATGAACTCACCATTGCCAAACCTAGCTACTCAGCGTGGTTACAGGGCACAGGATTTAAGGAGATACAATGCAATGCTGCATTCTTACTAATATCCACTAATATGGGGCATGATAGGTATTTTTGCAGGAACATTAGGAGGACAATGTTTTGATTAGTGTTGAACCTGATTATAGGTTACTTCTAATGACAGAAAAGGCCTTTTTTTTTAAAGCCAGATCCTCTGACGCTGCCCATGCAAATGACTGCACATGCATAAATGCCGATGCTGCAACCATGATTATCTGAATATGAAAATCTGCAGACTCAGTTTTGAAAGCTGTCTGAAAATCTGGACTATAATGTATAAAGTGCTAGAAAAACAAAGATTGTACTAGTTACATTTGAATAGAATTTGTAAAGGTTATTGACAAATATAAGCAAATATTGTAATTGAAATACATTTTTATACACATAAGGCTTTGTGAACCTTTTTACCTCTTTACGGGCCACATTCTGTTACCCTTGCTCATATTAAGGAGTGCCTTACTCTACCTATAGTCTCACTAAAATCCATGGGACTACTCATAGAGTAAGGCACCACTGTTTCTGAGTAAGCATGACAGAAGCTGGCCCTATATTTTGCAAAGCTGACACAGTTACACAAATTCCAAGAAAAGAATTTCTATTAAAGTTATTTTTTCACTCTTCTTTTGTAATATTTACAACCTAGCACAGAAAAGGTTAAATGGAAAAACTGAAAGCAATAATGATCAGCGTGAAAGCAGATTCCATGCCCTTGTGGCCTTACAAAGAAACAAAAGAAACAGGGTGCTCAGAATTATTATAACAGAAATGCTCTGGACTGATGAGGAGAAAATGAAACAGCTGAGACAAGATGAAGCCCTTGACTCAAGGAGAAAATGCCCAGCATCCATAAAAATGTTCTTATGAACTGAATCTTTGGAAAACAAATATAATTTATTACTTAAATATGTTGCAATAGATGGTGCCTGTAGAAGTAAGTGAACTACAGATTACTATGTGCAATTCTGATTAACTAGAGTGTTGGAAAAAGACAATTTTAGTGGAACGGTTTTACCTTTTGAGCATTCTCTTTTCCACATGTGTAGAATGGTTAATAATACCAGGCACATAATTAGCACTTCTTGGGCAAATTCTACCCCGTTTTACACCCACTGCAATCTCTAGTATGGTTAACCCGAAGCATTCAAAAATCATGAAACAGGGCCCCAGAAATCATGAGATTTAGAAAATGATACATTTTCGATTTTTTATTTGCCTTTTGGTGTTCATGTTTTCCAGCTTTGCTCCACAGTCATGAGTGGTAGAAATTTACCTTAAAAAAGACATAAAAGCAGAGATTCTCACATAATCTGGGAGTTTGGACTTTAAAAAAATCAAATGTTGTGACACTTCTTATAAAATCTCAACAGATGAGAACAGACTATTAGTGAAGTAAATGTGGATTAAACTAGGCCAGAATTTGGTCCTTTAGAAACAGATAGTTAATTCTAACTTTTAGGTCTACAAAATTAAACTCATTCTGACTTGTAGTTTGTTTCGCTTTGAGATCCTGCTTCAACCACAAATGCTACTAATTATAGTCTATGTATTTTAAATACATTTTCTAGGAGTCAGTGTTTTCTAATGGTAAGAGTATGGGGCTGGCAGTCAGGATTGTTGAGGTTGACTCTTGGCTCTGCCAGTGATTTGCTGTATTATTTTGGTCAAGTCCTCTAACCTCTCTGGCCTAGATTCTCAGCTGTTCCCAATATCTGCTGGATGCAGCTGAGAGAAGGGTGGGCCACAAAGACCTTGTCTCCCTGGTTCTAGGGCCAGTTCTATACTGACCCGAGTCCTGGCATAAATGTGATCAGGCTTGGGGCTGTTGTAATCTATTCCTCCTTCTAGGCATCCACCAACTAGGTAATTGCCAGAGTGCAGAAATACTTCTATAATACCCTGATGCTCTCCACACTCAGCTCCAGATGAGTGCTAATTAGGAGCTAACTAGGCAAACTGGAGACTTCCCCATGGTAGAGAAGGAAAACAGGGACAGAATGAAATTAAGAATCTGGCCCTCTGTTTAATTAATTTACACATCTATAAAGTATTTCCCACCGGTTTAGTGAAAGCTTCCGGTTTGGAATGCTTTTATGTTGAAAGGCTTCATTTTTGGAACTGCTTTGAAGTCCTCAGATGAAAATTGCTGTATAAGCACAAAACATTGTAATTATTATTATTATTTATTATGTAGTTATAAGTCGTTTGGTATGTGCTGTTTGAGCTCTTCTTGGTGCATTTTTTTATTGGACTCCCTTGTCTGTACAAGTACTGTCCCCTGAATCAGAAAGGAGACTTTCTGTTTCTAAATTAGACAATTACTTCCCACAGACAACTTTTCTGCCAGTAAATACTAAAGAAACCTGGACTGAAAGGTCACTACTACAGTAGGTAATGAAAGGGGGTGTGTGTGTTTTGGTGTGCGTGTTTAATGGAAAATAAGTATTATGTGGCTTTGCTGCATAATGTGTTTTGCTGGGAGATGAAGCTGTGCAACAGAAAGCTTTCTCTGGGGGCCTATTTTCTTGGCTTTTTGTGTAGGCCAGGTTTCAGCTTTAAATGGCTTTAAGCTTGTCAAAGAAAGGTTATTAAAAATGTTCCTGCCTTTCAGTCTCCATGCTCAATAGGCACAAAAAATGCAGTACTACAGGGATTTTTTCTTCTATTTAGCCATGTCATTTGGCACTTTGCCTATAGCTAAAACTGAGATACCATCTCATTTAAGCTCACTAATGGTTCTATATTGAAAGTTTAGCCTGTTCCCTGGTTTATTCTTGCCATTTTAGAAAAAATGAACTTGTACTGATTGCACTTTCCCTACTGCATTTCTCTGCAAGTTTTTAAAATGCAGTGGTTGTTTGTCAAGATGTGCATTTTCAGTGCTAGATATGAGGCTGATGTGTTGGCACTACACTAGTGTTATGCCTAGACTGTCCTGTACTGCTCTTTTATCATCATGTATGCAATGCCAAATCCTGCCTTTGGGCCTGCCAGGAAACAGGCCCAATGAAGTTCTACTGTGCAGGGGCAGGCAGGCTGCCAAAGTATTTGTAAATTCTATGCACTGTGGAGCATGGCACCACTATTCTGCAGAAGTAGGATGACCATATAGTCCATTTTGGCCATGACAGTCCCTTTTTAAAGTCCTGTCCTGGCCATCCCAACTTTTCTGGCAAAACTGGGCATTTGTCCTGTTTGCTCTTGCCAACTGATCAGCTCGGGCCAGCCCTGGGTTGGGGGTGGGGGTGGGAAGGAGGGCGGGGTGAGCTTGGGCTAGCCCCAGGCAGTGTCGCATTTTCCCTTTTGGGCAGTATGGGCACCCTATGCAGAAGGTGGATATGGGGTGCAACAGGGACAGGTAAGGCTAGGAGCAAGGGCATAACTATGGATTCACAACTGCACAGGTTCATTGGCTAAATCTCAAGTCCCCTGCTGTAGTATCTGTGTATATTATTACTATCTATTGGAGCATATATACTCTGAGCCCTGGAGGTTGGGAGGATTCCACAGGCCTACATGCAACTCTCCTATATAAAGCCCATTCACAGTCTTTGCACAGGACGACAGGCTTTGGTCCTTGGGTAATAAGTATTAAATACATGGACACCCCCAGTATGAAAGAAGACCTCAGTAAACATAGTGAGGAGACAAGTGAGTTGAGAGTAGTAAGAGCCTCCATGAGGGTTGGTAATTGGGCAGTATAATGAGTGACACTTCCTCCTTCCACCTTTCTCTCTATGGACAATCATTAATTCTGGTAGAAACTTGGTTCTATTTTGGAAGTACTCTTGACCTATAACAACAGACATTGAGCCAGAATCTGTGCTTTGCAGGAGATACAACCAGGGGAACAGCCTGGAAGTGAAGAGAGCAAAGGTGACTTTCTACCACCTTTGCACCCTCTGCATTCTGGGCCTACATGGGGGGCTTATCTGGTCCCTGGTCCAATTTAGAGTAGCTACTTGGGGTTTCGCTAAGCTACAGTAGTCTTGCATGGTCAGGTATAGGGTTGCATTGTATGCCAGAACAACAGGAATGCAGCAGGCTCCAGCCTTGACTCTTCCCTTTCCAAATCAATCCTTTCTGCTCCCAATCTTACCCCTAGCACATCTTGCAAGGGGGTGGCACTGAACTGCTCCATCAGTCGTACACCAGCAAAGGGCTTTTCAGAAGGGCTGCTCTGACCTATATATGTCCATGATCTGCCACCAGAACACTATGAAGGGGCTGTCACATAAGATAGAATTGGGCCCAGTATAATTATTAAAGACATTAAGAAATTGGGTTTGACTAGCATCAGCAAAACTGGTATATATTTTAAAATAATATCCAAGTCCATCGAAGAGTGTCTAGGATTCATAGACAAGACATTGATGTAATCAGACTACTGACAACTCCAGGAGCAATTGTTTCTATAGCTGTGCCAATAATGCCACTTATAATGGAGGGTGAGATGATTCTTCCATTATAAAACCTGATTTGAGGACGTTCATACCCCAGTTGCTTCTGATTATTTAGGCTGAGATCCCTACTAGTCAGCTTTTTCAGCATGAATGCAATATTTTTAGCCCCAAATTGTTTTACTATATTAAGCTGTATTTTAGATACTGAGCAGCACAGAAAGGTAATTTAAAGACAATCCTGCCTGGGTTTGTTGCCAAATCCCCCTAAAAATAAAGTGCTTATTAAAGAAAGCTAAGATTTTGCAGCACCCATTCAAGGAGACAGTTTAAAAGCTTTGAAACTGCTGACATGCTCACTTTGAAAATTGACTGCAGCACATGCATGCAAATATGTTATTTCCAGGATATTTTTATTGTCTTGACATCAGGGGTAATTACTTCATGATGTTGTGATCAGGGATGGACAGACCAGTTTGGACATAATAAGAACCGCTGAAAATTCCTTGAACTCAATGTTTTTCAAGAGTTATACAGTTGCAAATCCTATAGTGAGACAATCCAACTGGCTTGCAGAATTAATAAAATGTGTGTGCTAATTGGCTGGTTGAACTACATGATTTGAACAGGTACATCCTGTTTGTGTGCACAGCTTCCCATATATGTTTGCAAATGATTGTACTTGAAAAATTTCATGCCTAAATGTAGAAGTCTTATTTAAAAAAAAAAAAAAGTCTTAAATATTTTTAAGCATCTACGTGGGAAGCAGAAGCCAGCATAAAACCCGAGCTGAATTTAGGCCATAATTTAATTAAAACATCTTCCTATTTGAAGTTAAGGAGATATGCAAAAATTATTACAGTTTTCCTTTTCACTTATACATAGGGCCCTACCAAATTCATGGTCCACTTTGATCAATTTCACGGTCTTAGAATTTTTAAAATCATAAATTTCATGATTTCAGCTATTTAAATCTGAAATTTCATGGTGTTGCAATTGTAGGGGTCCTGACCGGACCCAAAAAGAAGCTGGTGTGTGTGTGTGTGTGTGGGGGGGGGGGTTGCAAGGTGTATGTGTGTGGAGGGGGTGTTGCTGCACTGCTACCCTTACTTCTGTGCTGCTACTGGCAGCAGTGCTGCCTTCAGTGCTGGGCAGCTGGAGAGCGGCGGCTACTGGCCAATAGCCCAGTTCTGAAGACAGCACCAGCATCACCAGCAGTGCAGAAGTAAGGATGGCATGGTACGGTATTGCCACCCTTACTTCTGTGCTGCTTCCTACAGAGCTGGGCCCTCAGTCAGCAGCCACCATTCTCTGGCTGCCCAGCTCTGAAGGCAGCAGCGCAGAAGTAAGGGTGTCATGGTATGATATTGCCACCCTTACTTCTGCACTGCTGCTGGCAGGGTGCTGCCTTCAGAGCTGGGCGCCTGGCCAGCAGCTGCCGCTCTCCGGCCATCAGCTGCCGCTCTCCAGCCACCCAGGTCTGAAGGTGCAGAAGTAAGGGAGGCAATACCATGGCCCCATAAAATAACTTGCAACCCCCCTGCAACTCCCTTTTGGGTCAGGACCCCCAATTTGAGAAACGCTGGTTTCCCCCCTGAAATCTGTATAGTATAGGGTAAAAGCACACAAAAGACCAGTTTTCACAGTGGGAGACCAGATTTCATGGTCTGTGACGTGTTTTTCATGGTCATGAATTTGGTGAGGCCTTACTTATACAACTTGTATGTTGACTTATGAGGAGATCCTTTCTTTCTTAATGTTTAATTTTTCAAGACACAGTAATACAGTGTATGTCTATTTCAAAAGGATTTTGATCTTTTGTGTCACAATGTGAAGACTGCATTTTTTCCATTAACTTTACTTTTGTATTGCTAAACAAACTTGTGTCACACATTCTCATGCATAATATTATTCATAATTCTATGAACAAAGGTCTTCCAGTCTTAAACAGAAACATATTCTGCCACCCCATGTTCTACAAAAAACAGCTTGGATTTCAAATATTTAATGTGTGAAGCAAATCTTACAGTGAACATGGTCAGTCCATGTTCTAAAATACACACACACACACATTCATTGAATAGCTTTCTATAATGCACATTTGTGAATAATATGATCATTCTTGGACAATCACAAAGGATAAGGAAATGTTAGCAAGAAATCTTGATATATATTTGGTGAAAGGAAGTTTTAACAATTTCCAAACAAAGACTCTGAAAGTGTGAGGCCTTGTCTACACTGGCAAGTTACTGCGCAGTAAAGCAGCTTTCTGTGGTGTAACTCCCGGGATGTACACACTGCCAAGCCACTTAGTCTGCAGAAACTCCTCGGTTGCAGCATTGCAAAAAACCACCCCAATGAGAGTCATAAGCCTTAAAGCGCAGAGGCTCCAGTGCTGTATTAGCAGTGTAAACACATTACAGTGCAGAAAGCAATCAATTGGCCTCCGGAAGTGTCCCATAATCCCTCAACTGGCCGCTCTGCTCGGCTGCCCTAGAGACATGCGCCCCTCCCCTTTCAAAGTTCTGTTTCTGACAGCTGTTGCACGCTGTGCTGATCTGCTCAGGGACACAAAGCAAACCATTAATGTGGAATGCTCCTGCTGTTGAACACAGAGGCAGGTGTGTGTGTGTGTGCGCGTGTGACAGAGAGAGAGAGAGAGAGAGATTGCTGTGCAGAGAGCTGGGGAAGGAGGCAGGGGCTGATGTTGGGGTTTCAAAACACACCGTCTCTCCCGCTCCCTCCATACACACACACACACACTCCCTGTCACACACTCTGTTCCCCACCACCACCACCACTTCAGTTGAAAAGCAGCTGGCAATGTAGTAGGATGCCCATGGAACAATGGGATTGGAAAACCTGCATCATGTGACACTGTGCCTGCCCCATGAGGCATTGCAAACCCTTCCCAAAGCATCTTGCAGTTAGTTGCACAGTAGGATAGCTACCACAGTGCACTGCTGTGTTTGCCATTGCAAGAACTGCTAATATGGATGCACTCCACCATCACAAGGAGCACATTGTGGATACGCAACAGTGGTTTAATTCCAGCGCTTTAATAAAAGTGGAATAAGTTGTTGCGCAGAAATTTGCCAGGGTAGACATACCCTTAGAAACAACTGAAAAAATAGACACCTTGCTGTACAATGTATCATGAAATACAGAAGCAAGAGGCTAGGATCTAAGAATTAGGATTGTGGAAAACAAAAGGAGAAATAAGCAAATTATTTTGGTACAAACAATAGTAACCAAATGGGATCTATTACATGAAAAGCATGTGATCTTCACAATGCAAATCTAGTCAACAGAATTTAACACCAGAATAAGAGCTGAGTTAAAAATAGTGACATGGAAATGCAAGAACTCAAAAGGTCCAGACCTAAAGCGTTCAGCAGAGTCATTTGTTCTGAATATTCCCAATGGGTTTTAAGTCTGTATGTCTTCAGTATTAATTAGAACATAATGTTCTGGAGATAGATTTATATAGTTCTTTAGCTTATTCAGTAAGAGCCAGATTCTGCCACACTTACGTTGAACAGTGTCTGCCTCCATGAGTAGCCCTACTGAAATCAGTCATGGAGGAAGGAACAATTAAATGCAGGTAAAGCTGACACTTCATCATCTTCTTCCCTTTTCTCATCTAAAGATCTAAACATCCACCATTTTCATCTGTCTGAGGAAGCCCAAAAGTTCATTTGCTTACCGTCTTCTTTGATGCAATCCATCATCGCTTCATCAGCTTTCCTCAGGGTCTCTTTCCTACCACCCTCTCTTCCCATGTTATCTTCACCAGTCTCCTTCATGCATCCTCTATATGTGTCCAAACCAGCAAAGTTGTGCTTCCTAGTCCGTATCCTGGAGTTTGACTTCCATCCTAATACTTTCATTCTGAAATCTGTCTCTACGTTTAACTCTTCTTATGGCTCAACGACATCTAATCTCAAACATCAGTTGCCATGCTTCTGTACCATAAAACATTGAAGGGGGCTTTATTGTCTGTACAGTTGGGCTTTTACAACCCCTGAGATGTCATTCCACATTTTTCCAGCACTCCCCAACCGAGACCGTTTCTCACTTTCAGGCTCGCCATCCTCCAGAACCCAGCTACCAAGGTACTTGAACTGGTCAGTCTGGTTCAGTTGTGCTCCATTAAACTCCATGCCCATGGCACCTCTACTGATCCACATGACCTCAGTCTTAGACATGCTTCTTTTCATGCCATGCCAGCTTAGCTGGTCATACCACTGGTTTACTCTTTCCTCAGGAAATCCTTCTTTTGAGGATGCCCTTATTGCATATAGCGTCTTCTCATCTTTTCTCATGGGGATCTTCCTGCTTACATAGTCCATCAATATGACACACAACAGTGAATTTAGGGCTGAGCCCTGGTGCAGTCTAACTTTCATTTCAAAGGCATGTGTTCTAAAACATATTCAGATCACTGTTTTGGGTGACCTATATAGGTCATTTCCCATAGTTATTAAATACTCAGACATTCCACATTTCCTCAGCACTGATTTAAGCATCTGTCTGTCCACTTTACGATATGGCTTCTCTAGGTCTATAAAAGCCCAGAATTTATCTATTGGTGCTCTAGCCGCTGTCTTGCCCACTCTCTCCTATACTAAATTGATACTTCATACTCTCACAATATGAGGGTTTGTACAGTGTTTACAGTGTTGTTGTAGCTGTGTTGGTCCCAGGGTGTGAGAAAGGCAGAGTGGGTCAGGTAATATCTTTTATTGAACCAACTTCTAATGAAGAACTCTGTACTGCTTGAAACCTTGTTTCTTCACTAATAGAAGTTGGTCCAATAAAAGATATTGTCTCACTCCCCTTGTCCCTCAGTTTACACAACAGCCGTCTCAGCAGAAAAACGTGAGATCCTAGCAGTATGGTGTGCAACATTTTCAAGAATCTGTGGAATTATTTATTATTATTAATAAATATGGCTTTCATGAGCCTCTAAGAATCTCAAAGTGCTTCATAAACATCAGAGATTGTTTCCCAAGTTAAAAAATCAGATCCAAAAACAAATTTACCATAACATCATAGGGCGATTTGTGTCTGGTGTTCTGGATTGGCACATTAAAGAGAATTCCAAATTATGAAGTCTGAACCATGATCAAAATCTCCTGTAGTTTGAAGGATATCAGGCCCAATATTCTAGTGTTGGTCCAACTGTGACAAATATTAATCTCAAAATCACCTCTGAGAGGTAAGGAAGTATTATTATAGCCTACCTAAAGAGGAAACTGAATTACATGAGTGGTAAGATATTTGATGAAGATCATACATTGCATCAATGGCAGAGCCAGGAAAAGAACTCAGCTTTCCTGTTTCCCAGTCCCTTTATCTAGTCATTAGGCCAGGCTCTCTCATTGTGTTTTCATATGGGATATTTTATTATATGCCATCAACAATTTGGCAATAGTCACAATGATTTGCAGACCCTATGAGGTCAATCCCACAAATGCACGATTTTGCCACAGAAGTGCAATATTATAGGTAGAGCCATTGATGCTACTGATAGCTAAGGTTGTCTGACAGTTCCCATTATAAGACCTGGTTTTCAGTTATAACATTTTGCCAAACTTTAACCATTCAGGCTTAAATTTTTCACATCTGATTTTTTTTTTTGAAAGTTTCAGCTAAAAGTGTTCACCTGTTTCAGAGAGGGTCTTGTAGAAAAAAATAGTATGTGACCATGTAATTAAAATCCGTATCATAATGCATATGAATAAGGGAGCCAAATTAAGGTTACATGGGCAACCTTGATTCTGGTATATCCTAACTCTTGAGTGCTTGATTTTGCAACCTTAACTTTCTTTTAACAATGTGTGTCTGTATTATATAAATATGGATGATGTTATTCCTGTTATTGTCTATTTCCAGTTATCTTTCTACCTCCTCTACTGTACTGATTCCGCTAGTGGGTAACAAGTGCAGCTATGGCTATCTTCATAATTAAACAATTTAACCAATTTAAATCCAGCATAACTCCACTGTTTTCAGTTAAAATAATTCCATATTTATGCTGATATGAGTACTTGGCTACATATCCTGAGAGAAGATACAAAGACAGGAAAGCTCCAAACAGCTCATCTAATCTGATTCTTAGCATTCCTAAGCCAACCAGCAGGAAATTGCAGCTCCCCTTCTGTTGTCCCTAATGTCAGCTTCCTGTGTCTGATTGACTCCTTATTTCCCATAGCTGCCTAAGGAATCCATTCTCTCTCTTGACAGGGAGGCTAATAGGGCACTCCTGTGTGCTCTCCTTCATCAAATTGCCATTATAGTGAACCTATGATTTTCATATTTCAAACATCCACAAGGTTGTTAATTTGTGACTCAGAACCTAAGAGGAAAAATATTCTAGTTGTAGAAAGAAGAAAGAATCAAAGACAATTTCATAAAATGAAAAATGACTGGGACTCACTCTTCTTTCATTCATCTCTACGGAAATTTTTCTTAGTGGTGTTTACACCTAAGTTCGATTTATGCCACAGTTCCTTACCTCTACATATACTGTAGTACAATATTTTTTTTTTTTTTAAAATAGACTAGGGTATTTTAGAATGATAATTATTCAGTTGATATTACAGCTATAGGGTGAATGCAACAGCCCTGGATGACATGAGTTATCCCGTGACAAAAAATTAGTCAATAGGTTTCCTTGAGTTAGCAATGACTACTTGTGTGAGTAAGAGTTGCAGGATCAGGTAGTATTCTAAGTGACACTACATAGAGCTAATCCAAACAACATTGAAGTCAAGGGTCTTTGATCAGGCTGATTAACTCCGATTACTGACTATAATACTATATTCCTAGTATCCTGGAAAATGTTATTTTAAAGTAAAATGTTTTTCTAGCATGACAGAGCACTTTCAATAAAACTATTTGGGGCCAATTTCTGATCTTAGTTGCACTAGTGAAAATCTGATTCTCAATTTCCACTGAAACCAGAGTCTGGCCCTTTGAATTTTCTTGATTCTAAGACTCAGCTAATGGTACTTCTACTTGAAGTCAGGAAAGAATATAATTTATATAAAAGAATAGAATTATATAAAAACAATTTATTGTAATATAAGAAATATACTTTGATAAACTAAAAACAAAGATATTATGGACCTAGCTCTTTCTTCTCTTAGTTCCTGATCCAACTCTGATTTTAGTTGAAGTAAAAACGTCAGTGGACCTCAGTGGGAGCTGGGCTGGAGTCTTACATTGATAATCAATGGGAGTTGTACATGTGTGAGGGAGGACATTAATTCAGTCCTATATAAACCACAGTGTTCTAACCTGTCTTCAGAATGATTACTTACATTTCTGAGTTGAGACTGTACCAAAACTGCAGCAGGATTTTGCCTAACATCCACATTACTAGGTTTGAAATTGAGCACTTTTCTGAGGATAAGAAAAATGTTGTAAGTAAAGAATATTCTACAATGGGATTTACCAATGGAAGTTTGGAGGTAAGCACAGGTAGAAATGACTGAAGAGTTTGAAAAAAAAACAACAGTGAATTTGTGTTCATTTGATTTGGGGTTTTGGTTTGTTTGCGAAGGGTTTTCTTTGTTTATTTCTGGCTTTTTCTTAGTTTTTATTCATGGGAAGTCAGCTGGTACACTGAAGGCTAATCTTAGCCCTCAGAGACAGACTATGTCTGTGAAACCTTAGTGTGCCCTGCAATCACAAGATCTGATTTATTTATAGCAGAGTAAATAGAGTGAGAGTTTCATAGGCCATTTCCTCTTAAAAGTCCCTCAAAACTATGGGTTCCACTATCTCCATCTGGGGTTATAGCCCCCACATTTCCCTCCCCATTCATTGCAAACTAAAGTCAGCCAAGAAAAGGCATTCCCATCCCTGCTACATATTGTGTATCTACACGTCAAAAAAGTTCAGAATATTCAGAAACTTAGTACAAGTCCTGATCCAAAGCCCATTGAAGTTGATGACAGTCTCCACTGATTTCAATGGCCATTTGCATATAATGGCATTTGCAGAGTTAATATCTATATCTGATACAGTAGAAAAAGTTTCAGTTTCACAATAGAAATATATTCTTCACAGTTAATATAAAGAAATTCATTTACATGACAAAAAAAATGCTGCACTGTAGCTAGGCTCTGCACCTCCATTCTCCCCAGCCCTTCCTGACATAGTGGGTATGTCTGGAGAAGGAAGGGGGAGTGATAGAGCTTTGCTTTGTCATGGCAAGCCTGCATTCAATTGGATCAGCTAAGGACCATAAATCAGTAGCTTATTTCAAAGCAGCTTGCTAGCAGCTTCAAACTGAATCAGTGTCTGGGTTAGCTCCAAAAGTTGGGGATGCTGAGGGTATGCCTACACTTCAATAAAAAACCTGTGGCAGTGACCTCAGATGCCAGGTCAATGAAGACTCTCCCCACTCACCAGGTTTCAGAGCCTGGGCTCCAGCCTGAAACCAAATGTCTGTGCTGCTATTTTTAGTCCTATAGCACAAACCAGAGTCAGTTGACCTGGGCTCTGAGACTCACTGCTGCAGGTCTTTTATTGTAATTTAGATGTATCCTATGGGTTCCTTAATGACCCACCTCATCTTGTGCTGAGCTTGGCAGAGGAGAGAATCTAGTTCTACATCTCTGACCTACTTCTTTAAATGCTGCAAATGTTCCAGTGCAGATTCATATGTTTCAGTGCACCATTAAGCGTTGTCTACCCTATAACTTTTTTAAAATTTATATTATAGACATGGGGGAACCGAGACTCAACATTTTTGGACCATTCATAGATAATTATTTTCTCTTTGAAATAGGACCCTAGTCTATTTTTTCTACTACCAGAAATGTAGACTGAATAATGGAGTTGGGAATTCAGTCTAAAAGCATTTTCTTAACATTTCTGCGCTGTACCTGCATTTTGTTTAGTATTGTGTTGCACTGTCCCTTTGCCTTACAGTCTGCATGGCAGCATAGCACTCAGAAATGTGAGGTATCGTACTTAGCCTAAAAATGTCATATATCCTACACTGAAAGCTTGCAGTTTGAGTAGAAGGGGCAGATCCTCAGCTGGTGTAAATCAGAATAGGTACATTGAAGTAATTGGGCCCCGGCTGATTTACACAGGCTGAGAATCTGGCTCACTAAGTCTTTGGCTAAATTCATTCCTGGTGTAACTCTATTCAAAACAAGCCCCTTTGTTTGAATAGGAGACAAAGAAAAACACATGCTACCAACTTCTAATTGCAAAGCTTTGTAATGCTAATTGGTGGTTTTAACACTGGAGAGTAAACTGGAAGTATTCCTACCTTCAGGTGTGCCTCAGGGTTTGGAAGAACTATTGAATTAGGAACAATTGTATTTTAGTGGCATTTGAAAGCAGAGAAAACCAATTCAGTAAATTTTGAAAACAAATCAGTTTCTTTCTTACGTAAATTTTTGTCAAATCTGTGGCTTAAAAAAATATCCAGGAGTTATACCAAGAGGTATATTTATTTTCCTGTCAATATGCATGTGTATCACCTATTAGTTCTAATAATGTAACTTATCTTTATATATGACTGAAGGATCCCTAAACGCTTTCCGTGTCACTTATGTTAAGCCACTGCATGGGTACAGTTTGGTATCCATTTATCTCCCATAAAGTTTAAGACAGGAAGTAAAGACAAATGTTATATGTAACTGAGACTATGGGGAGGTGGAGTTATTTAGGTGGAATGTAATTACCAGTGTTGGAATTTAGCGAGGACACTATGATTAACATCCACCTTATTTAAAAGAAAATAACATGGTTTCTTTAATAATCATGAGCAGACAGGATTTCATTTTTATGCAGTGTTGTAACCATGTTGATCCAGGGATGTTAGAGAGACAAGGTAGGTGAGGTAATATTTTTTATTGGACCAACTTTTGTTGATGAGAGAGATAAGCTTGTCTCTCCCATCAAAAAGAAGTTGATCCAATAAAAGATATTACCTCACCCATCTTGTCTCGCTCAGGATTTTATCTGACAGACAGATATTACACAAGTGCACTGACAGATTTTTTTTGTTTACTCAGACTCTCACCTTGACATAAATCTAAGAAGATTATGACACTACAAAGGAAAAGAAGCATCAGCACACTCCACTTTCCTACTTGTCAGTTTGAGCAATTAAATGAATTTTATTTTATAGCCTCATACTGAACCTGGAATACTTAGCTGCAAACTAAAATCAGTTTTAAAAAGACACCTAAAACCACTACAAAAACAAAAGTGGGGAATAAATCCAAAAGGAAAATGTCTGACTCATTTTCTTCTGAGCTTCTGGCTTTTCTGTTAAGCAATAGATTGGCACAACGTGGGTTCATTGATTGATTTACAGGGTTTATGCAAACATTTTCTTCTCTCTTTGTCTGCATGGGTTTCATGTCCCTTCAAGTTTTACTTTGAGTTTCATTTGTGAACAAACAAAAACAAAAATTACCATTACCACAACCCAACAAAACAACCAGGAGCAAAAGGTTTTGATGTGAAAGTGTAGATCAACCCAGTTTTGCTTACATTCTTTTATATGACTACGGGATTATTGTTCAATAGTTAAGATAAGACACACTAAAAGGCCAGATCCTCAGACTTCAGTGGGGCTATGCTGATTTACTGCAGCTGAGGATTTTTGCCTGGTTTAGAGAAGAGGGGAGTCAAACTCCCTTGGAGGTAGGCCCGAATTCAATATTTAAATCTGATTCATGAGCCAGATTATAAATTCAGGACTATACAGTCCCCACAATGCAGAGTGCAGTTTTACTGATGCCATTAGGAGATTTGCATAGATATCAATGGGAGAATATGTCCTTTAGGTAGCAACTAAATGTAGTGATTAGGTATTATTTGTTCTGGGCCATATTGTCAATTCATCACTCAGTGGGAAAAGTTTTTCCCCTTTAGTTCATTACTACTTCTGCCCCTTGTTCCTCTTTCTTCCCCCTCCTCCTTTCTCTCTCCCTCTCCCTTGTCTTTGTGAATCAACTCTGTTCTTTCCTCTATTTCCTTCTGTGCAGCAACTTTCAATTCTCAACCCAGTGGGCATCACTGCCACACCTTTTCCCCATTCCCTGCACTCAAATGATCAAGGATTAAAGACACCTTTAGAGGGGTCTGAATTTCACATGGTCTGAGAATCAGGCCCTAAAATTGGGCACAGAAGAATGAAGGCACCCAAAATCACTTCTCATGTTTGAAAATTTAAGCTGTAACTCCCCAAATACTGATTAGAATAGCAATTCTTACAGCTCAACAGCTGTTTAAGGATGGACTCCAGGAACTTTTGTTTACAGTGACAGCTCTTTGTGTTCTCAAACTGGTTGTGTATTTTTAAAAACCCATCATTATGTCAGTGGAAATATAATAAATAAGTACACGGGGCCAGATTCTGATCCCTTATTGTGGATAAGTAGCCCCCTACTACATGAATAGTCCCATTGACTTAAATGGAAGCACTTGTGGTGTAAGATCGTAGTCACCATATAAAGGGATCCCAAAGTGGTTTAAAAACTACGTCCCAGATCCTAATACTCCTAGTTACACTGAGTAGTCCTTTACTCCATGAGTAGTAGCACTGGAATCAGAATCTGGGCTTATGTAGAGTACTGAACATTGAATCATCCTGCTGAAATACCTACTCTGCACATACAGTACTACAGCAGGGGTGGGCAAATTTTTTGGCCTGAGGTCCACATCGGGGAATAGAAATTGTATGGTGGGCCATGAATGCTCACAAAATTGGGGCAAGGGTGCAGGATCCAGCTGGGGGTGCGGGCTCTGGGGTGGTGCTGGGGATGAGAGGTTTGGGGTGCAGGAGGGTGCTCTGTGCTAGGATTGCAGGGTTTGGAGAGTGGGAGGGAGATCAGGGCTGGGGCTGGGGGCTGGGGCATGGGGAGAAGCTCAGGGGTGCAGGCTCTGAGCGGCGCTTACCTCAAGCTGTCTGGAGTGCCGAAGCAGGGCTGAGGCACGTGCTGCGGCCCCTGACCCGGTGCCCTGTCTGGAGTGACAGAGGGGGCTGTGGCGTGTGGTGCGGCCCCCGATTTGGCACCCCAGCTGGAGAGCTGGAGTGGGACAATCCCCAGACCCCGCTCCCCAGTGGGAGTGATCCGGCCCTGTGGGCAGTCTGTCTCCTTACCACATAAATCAATCTAAATCAATCGGCAGTGTTGCCAACTGTCAAAATTTTATCAAATATCTCATGAGATGATATTTCGTGTTTTTCTTAAAGCATCAGCTGCAGGAGGCATGTGATCAGGGAGCATATGTTTTCATTTATTTGTAAGTAAATTTCTGGCTCTCATGGTTGCAAGAAAAAGCTTGAAAATCTGATTAGAGTGCATCCTAAAGGCTCAGAAACTAGAGGCCAAACAAAAAGAATACCAAATTATTATAACAATAATTAATAATAAAAAACCCTTCATAATTTTGGAGGGCCTGATTCGTGAATTTTGAATGCATGGGGTTGGCAGTACTGTGTATGTCACCCTATTGAAATGCTACCTGTAGGGAAAAAACATTAATATTTGTTCGTATGATGATATTTTCAGTCACTGGCATCTGTCCGTTTCCCTGGAACTCTGAATTGCTTTTTATCCACCTTAACTAAAATGCTTACATTCTAAGGCCACTCTTTGATTATGTGCTATGAAATCATGTAAAGCCAAGTTTACTGGCAGTCTGGAACAGTGAATTCCATTAGTGCAGACAGTACTCCAGAAGTTTTAATTATTGAAGCCGTGTGAAAGTTGGTTCAGCTATTGACCTGAGCATGCCTTTGATTGCCTGGGTCTTGGTCTAGTTTACTAAAACTTTGACTAATAGTTCATCTTCACTCCACTTTATTTTATTTGTTTAACAAAGTACTTGAGCTAGGCTGCTCAGGATGAAAATAGTTACAGCAAACAATAATTTTCTCTTCTAAATCATCAAAATAAGGAATATGATTTCATTAGGCAGTGTGGTCAAGTCAGTGGATAGAGCAGCAGAGTGTGACTTAGGAGACCTGATTTCTATTCCCAGCTCTGTTGCTGGGTGTCCTTGGTCAAGGCACATCCCTTCTCTGTGCCTCAGTTTCCCTATCTATAAAATGGATATAATGACATTGACTTCCTTAGTAAAGTGCTTAGAGATCCATTGATGAAAAGTGCTATATATATATATTTATTTAATAATATTTAGATATTATTATTAGTGTGTGGGGGGGAGGGGGAGGTTCTGTTCAGAGGATAGTTCTAAATAAAGTTCCACATCATGCTGTCTCTATATTTAAACATTCCCAAAGATAAATGAACTAGCTAGCCTTCTACTCTAGACACAATTTATCCCTTTAACAATAACAATGCTCTGACATATGTTATTTTAGTACTACTTTGCCATTGCCTTTTCCTGTCACAATTATTTTTACAGCTTCAGGATGCCAGGTCTTTGTTGTTATTCGAGCAGATGCAAATGGGGGTATAACAAATGTCTTTTCTGGCTTCCTCTGTTTCTTTTCCAAGCTTTTGTCTTGTTCCTTCTGAATGTTTGGGGTAGCTGGTGGTCAGTATGCACATCTGGTTTCTTTTCCTTTCCACATAATTTTATTTGGATTCTGTCATACCTCTAAGAACGATGATACCTATACCTGTGAATATGTGCACTCGTGTATATTTGCCAAATTTGCCAAATATATATTATAAATTGTCCCAAACTAAAACACAGGATCTTAAAAAAACCCACAAAATTTGAGTGGGAATAGAGAAGTTAAAAATCCAAATTTTGAGTGGTCTCTTGCTGTATAATGGCTGAACCAAACCCATGTAATGATTACATGCTAAATGCATAATCTTTGCATAAAACCTGTTCTCTTGTGCTCATCTTTGCATACTAGCAAAGGACTGTTCACTTTTCCCCCATATGGCAGTGTTACACCAATACAACACAATGGATTAACAATACACAAATTAGTAAATGAAATATAGGATTTATCTACTAATTTTTCTTTCTAGTAAATTAGTAAGAATAAAAAATTAGTAAATCCCCAATCATTATTTTTTAAAATTGCAAAACTATTGTATTTCTCAAGTTTTGAACATCTCACTTCTTCTACCACTAGAGTGCACTAAAATATTTGGTTCAAATGTGATTTCCAGAACCTTTCATGCCTAAAACTACTGCTCCTTATTTCGTCCTGTAAAATATCTACTCTGTTAAAATATCTGCATAGCTTTTAAATAATGTAAAATATCTACAGGACACTGTTAAAAGAGAAAGCCCAACTGCTGTTTATGTATTATCTGAATGGTACACCTTTAGTTTGTTTAAAAGCTTGAAGTTTCAATCTCTCTCTCACACACATGCCTCCCTTACTCTCTCCATTCTGTTTATATTCATTTCAAGCTTTGGGTTTCTAATACTGGATTTTTTGGCAACTGTAAAGAAGCAGCTTGAAAAACACAAAATTTGAAAAGAGAAAATTTTGACAGTTCTTCCTAGCCCAGAATATCAATAACTATAATTTAATCAGTGTTGTGACTGGGCACTGCTAAACTGGTTTATTATATTACTCCTATTAAAGTCAGAGACTCAGGAAAATAATGGTAGCTTTTAACAGTGATAGTACCACACATATCATGCAGCAGATCAGAACATGAGCGCTGATCCAAGTTCCTCAATCCCTAAACTAGCTGGGGTTGAGAGCACAGCAAAGACAGCACACACTTGGCATGAAATCTTGGCCCCATTGAAGTCAGTTGCAAAACTCCCAATGACATTAATGGATCCAAAATTTCATCCTCTGCCTTGAGAGGAGGGAACACCTTATGACGTGAGAGTTGAGTGTTCCTATAGACATATCTTCTCCTACTTGATTTTTAGCCAAAGGAAATGCTAAACTAATCTACCTGGATTTCAGTAAGGCATTTGATATAGTTCCACATGGGAAATTATTAGTTAAATTGGAGAAGATGGGAATTAATATGAGAATTGAAAGGTGGATAAGGAACTGGTTAAAGGGGAAGCTATAGTGGGTCATACTGAAAGGTGGACTGTCAAGCTGGAGGGACATTACTAGTGGAATTCTTCAGGGAGCAATCTCGGGACCGATCTTATTTAACTTTTTTATTACTGATCTTGGCACAAAAAGTGGAAGTGTGCTAATAAAATGTGCGGATGACACAAAGTTGCCAATACGGAGGAAGACTGGAATATCATACAAAAAGATCTGGATGACCTTGACAACTGGAATAATAGAAATGGGATGAAATTTAATAGTGCAAAGTGCAAGGGGTCATTCATTTAGGGACTCACAATAAGAATTTTTCCTATAAGCTGGGGACTTATCAATTGGAAATGACAGAGGAGGAGAAAGACCTGGGTGTATTGTTTGATCACAGGATAACTATGAGCTGCCAGTGTGATGCAGCTATTAAAAAGGCGAATGTAGTCCTAGGATGCATCAGGTGAGGTATTTCCAGTAGAGACTGGGAAGTGTTAGTACCATAACACAAGGCACTGATGAGACCTCATCTGGAATGCTGTGTGGAGTGGGCAGCTGGTACACTCTCCCCACTGCCTTCTTGCCTTTGCAGAGCTGACCTGATTGGCTCACCACATTGTAATCTCTGTCCTGTCACCCTTAGGAGAAGAGTGATGCAAGCAGGCCATGCCCAGGATGTGCCAGGGAGGGTACTACTTAGAAAATCACCTAATTTCCCTCATAAGAAAAGTCCTTATGTGGAGCTTGAGTCCTTCATTGTGGAATAAAAGATCCCAGAGTTTATTGCTGAGATTTTATGAAGGTGGGGGACCTGCAAGTTGGTGGGGCTGAAAAGGCTATAAAAAGTGTGGCTAAGCTTTGGAGGAGCATCTGAACTTTCAGTATTTTTCCAAACCTGACAGCCGCAACCTTGGAGGTGCAGATGCCCTGAAGAAAAACACATGTGAAAAAAAATATCCTGCCTCTTTTGATCCTAAGAAAGAGATATTGTGGTGCAGACAAGGCATCTCTGAAGTGTGATAATCATCAGTCTCCACCCTGTGTGTTCTAGGTGGAAATCCTACTATCCCTCTTTAATCTCCAAAAATTGAGAGTATTGATATACCAAAATTCTGCTTAGGTGAATTTCCTTTTTTTACCTTTGTACCACTATTTATATATGCACAGAAAAAGAGAAGCAATAATATTTCAAAGGCTGCACAGTAGCAGCCAACAGGCAGCCCTGATTCCAGGTGATATTTAATTAGAATAACAGAGAAAGTGACCAAATCATTAACATTTGAAAGAAACACAGACTCTGTTCCCACTTAAGTGTATATATGGCAGCAGTTTCGAGCCCTGCTCACTCTAATTCATCATCCATCACAGTTAAGCATCGATAGTGAGTTGCAAACTTACACTGTAGCACCGCCGGACTTAATTTACTCACAAGTGACATATTGGGGCTTATATAAAAGCAAAATGTGTTAAAGATGTGTAATTACTTCCAGGGGGAAAGTAGCTGGTGCCTATTAGACAAATATATGATGAAGCATCATATCTGCCCATACAACATCCACTAATTCTTATGCTCCATTTAGATAGGAAGAATCTAGGAGGATTTAGGAACTGTGATAAAAGAGGTAATAGAACTACAGAAATAACCTTCAATATGGCCCTGATCCAAAACCCACTGAAGCCAATGAGTCTTTCTACTGACTTGAATAGGCTTTGGATCTAGCGCCATGGCCACAGTTCAGAAAAATACTTACGCACATGCTCACATCATTCCTATTTTGCAAGTCACTTAAATTTGTGCTTAACTTTAAACAAATGCTTAAATCCCTTTAAGTCAATGGTACTTTTGCATGTGCTTAACTTTAAGCACTTGCATAAGTGCACTGCTGAATTGGAATGGCATGCTGAGCAGGGGGTTTATTGATCAGATCCAAAACCTACTCAAGTAAATGGAAGGACTCCCATTGACTTCAGTGGGCTCTAAATCAGGCTCCGAATATCTAATTATTCTAGAAGGTTTATTTTTCTTTTTACATTTAAATACTATATTTAAGCAGCAGTTGTTTTTCTAATGTTCGTAATAATTCTCCTTGTTTATCATATTATTCTCAGTGTAATGATGGCCCTTTATTAGCCAGTGCTATATTCCTTCCTCTAAAGGGAGAGGGTAAAACAATATCTGAAATACTAAATGAAAACGTAAAAATTCTATATTGCATGGAGGATTCAGGGAGATGACACTTGAGCAGCCTAGAAGAAGAAATATCTCACATTTCCAACATAATTTATTCTGCAGCAGAAATATTTATTTTGATCTTTCTGACACTAACAACAACAACAACAACAAAAACAAATCTACTTTACAATTTCCAATGGGATTTTTCCAATGAAGGGATTTTTCACAGAATTCTGTTTATAAAGATATCGTTAAAGTGAAAAGGAGGATAATTATGTGATTGTAAGATTCCTGTTGTTCAAAATCTGATTCCCTTCGGAGAAAGCTATAGATATTTTATTAGTTATTTTTCATAGCATTGATTTAATGAAGATAGAAGTCAGAATGAGGGAATAACTGTTTTCTGTTCCCTGAACAACATTATTTCAATCCTTCCTCCCCAAATCATGTATATCTTTTGGCTGTCTTAAATCACATTGTGCATCTGTGGCAATAAATATCAAATGAATGGGGAAAAAAAGCAAAGGAAACTCCATTGGGGTAATGAGATTACTCTGGAAATAAAGCGGTGGATTACTGAAATCTAATTTGGAAGTGACGAAGTGCATGTGAGTGCCAAGTAATTATTTCTGCACAGTTCTTGTCCATGGGGAGAATGGAGTTATTGGACATTGCACTATGTTAATGATGCCATAGCTTGACATTTACATGAACGTGCAGAAAAATTGGTCTTCCCAGTCCATTTTGTGACAATACGTTGCATCAACTCAGAAGCCTGGCATTAATATCACCGCATTGGAAACAACCTGAGAATACAGCTTTCTTGGCTGGTCTATTGTCATTGAAGGAAAAGTATAACATTATACTACAGACTGCATTTAAAACTCTAATCATGTCACTCAAATCTCTATTGCAGAACATAAAGGAGGGGGCTGGGGGCAAATGGATGCTGCTAAGAGAAGTAATGAAGGAATGAAATACCCTGTACTGTATATATCCAAAATGTAATTTGGTTGCAATATTCTATTTGAGATGTTTTTGCTAGACAAATGCTAATAGTAAATAACTACCAAGGATCCATATTTATTAAACATTGTTATACCGAAAATACCAAGAATGTTTAATAAAATGGCCTTATATTTCAGGTATGTGGTCCCTTCGTACAGTCTCTACCCAGACAAAGCTATCATTTTATCAACTGGGTCCATCATAAACAATCATGCTAAAACTAATCAGTACCAGATTAAGGCATAGGCAAATTAGGTCTGTGCCTGGCATCCCTACTCCCAGAATAATGTGATGAAGTCAGAATCTCAGGTTTTATTTTAAAACAAATTATCTTAGATGTCATGATCGTAAAGAAAAGCTTGAAAAGATGAATGGCGTGTAAAGCAACTCAGCAATGTCTGCCTGAGTCTGCAGACAGCCTTCAGCAGAGGGCACCGCAGCAGCCACGTGAAGCCAGGGAGAAAAGAATCCCTTCAGAGCAGATCACTAGGCCACCTTGCTCAGTGGGGGCTGCTGCTACATGACAGGGAATGTCTTGTCATTATATGTGTGCACCATGTGGTCAATAGGTGCTATCATAATACAATTAATAAACTCTAATAATAGTAAAATACTGCTGTGCTTGCTCTTGAAGGAAGCTACCACTAGCAGCCTATGCTCTGCTTGGCTAGTGGCTGTGGTGGGCCCTATATGGGAGTGTATTTAGGGCTCCACCTTGCCTGATCTGACATTGAAGCTGATGCTTTGCTAGGTTTGCTTCCATAAACCCTAATTTTGAGAGGTTGGCTCAAGAAGCAAGATTTGTATCTCAAACTCTATACAGGGTTTGGCTCTTACCCACTGCTACCATCATTGGGGCTCCAGACACTGATAATATTAAAATAGACTATTCTGCCACTTTTACATGATTCCTAGAGATCATTTGATTTTTATTTTTAATTAAAAATTGACTAGATTGGTAAAGTCAATTTTCATTTGCAAATGCTAATGAGAATTGTTATAAAGTTTTCAAAATGGTCTAATGATAGTAGAACTTTCACATGTAGTGTGGAAGGTAACATCATCTGATGTCTTGAAAGAAATATTGTAGTGGCAATGGGAGCTGGTGGGAAATAGTGAAGGTAGATTCATAAAATTTTTAGGATTTTTCCTCCTTATGTTTTAATTTTACCCCTCAAATTGCAAAATTTTGAGTGCTCTAGCACCAACATACTTCTCTTCTAACCGAGACATATTAGTTGGTTTCTGCAATTTAGCTCTCAGTTCAGGAAGATACATTGACTTCAATGAGATTAGTCATGTGCTTAAGTATCTACCTGAATCAGCACGTTTATAAATTGTATCTGCTTGTCAAATAATACTAAGAATGCAAAAATAAATAAAGAAATAAAAATGTAGATAGACAAAACTCCAAAAGAGAAAACCATATTGAATAATGTCCGATTGAATCTATAAATATACTGTACTGCAAAGAAATGCTTTACTAAATGTCACCTCCAATGAACCACCATTGTAATGAACTAGATAGAAAGCATGTTTATTACTGCACTCTACTAGACAGTATCAGAACTACCCAACTGTATTTCATATGCCAATTTTTTGACTGATCGAGTTGGCAAGAGCAAACCAAACAAATGCCCACTTTTGCCAAAAAAGTTGGGACAGCCAGGATAGGACTTAAAAAGGGACTGTCCCAGCCAAAATGGGGCGTATGGCCACCCTAATATAGATTATTAGAGGGGCAGCATTTGCCTGTAAGTAAGGATTGCAGGATATGTGTCCATATTGTAGCATAAAAATAGGTAAATGTGTATCCTGTATTTTTTAACCTCTGCTTCCCAGGGACAGATTCCCATCTCTAAACCTTAGTTTGACACCTCACCCCTATATATTGTGACAGAGTCGGGCCAGATGGCTACAGGAGAGTAATTTTTTTTGAAGCAAAAGATGTTTTTATTTGCATAACACACTTACAGAGTAAAAACAGCAGCATATGCAATGTGTAACACAGCAACCAATCACAATTATTTTCTCATTAGCTTCAGGGGAGGGAAGTGTTCAAGCTTGCCTGGGCCCAGAGCGGGGGGCTTCCTCGACTCTCGTGGTCTTCCACCCTTCCGAGTTACCTGGTGGCCCAGAGCGAGGGGGCTTCATCGACTCTCGTGGTCTTCCACCCCCTCGAGTTACCTGGCGCCACGCCCGAGTGTCACCAACAATTCCCTCCTCTGAAAGCACCCAACAAGAGGGGCAGGCTGTGGGGTGGACAGTCCGGGGGGGGGGGAACACATGCACCCACGTGTGAAAGGACCCCTCTAAGGTGGTGGTGTCCGCAGCAGCAATGGCTGGGGCTGGGGTCCCTTACTCTCTCCCCCGATCAAAGGGTCAGACAAAGGGACCCGGACGGGGACACCAAGCAGAGAACCTCGGACAGCGCCCACCACTCCGCAAAAGCATCAAGGGAGTCGGTGGACGCCACCCAGAGGAACTCCGCCCGGATACGTGAACAGACCGAGGATCGGAAAACGGCCCCACAGTCACAGGAAACTCCATCGGCCAACCTCCTCTCTCTGGTTTTATAGATGGCCGTTTTAGCCAGGGCCAGAAGGAGGTTAACTAGGAGATCTCGCGACTTTGTGAGGCCACGGATGGGGAGTGCATAAATAAAAAGGTGAGGGGAAAAATGCAACCAAAAACATAATAGGAGATTTGTGAGGAGCTGGAACAGGGGCTGCAGCCTGGCGCACTCCAAATACACGTGCGCCAGGCTTTCCCTCACACCACAAAAGGGACAAGTATCTGGGACGGGGGTGAACCGCGCCAAGTACATTCCCGTGCTCACTGCTCCATGAAGGAGCCGCCAACTGATGTCCCCGATGGGCCTCGGAACCAAGGTGGAATATAGGCTGGCCCACCGGGACTGCTCACCCTCCAAAGGTGGCAGAAGGTCTCACCACTTTGTATTGGGGCGGGACACTAGGGTGAGGGCGTGAAGGGTGTGGAGCACGAGCGTGTATAGATGTTTCCTTGGCACGGTTTGGAAGTGTACCGGCTGCAGTTCATGCAGCCGGCTCGCAGTGAAGGGGTGAGGGGGTCAATTGGGTCTGCGGGGCAGGGGTCCAATTAAAAGGTCCGGCGGGCCTGGGGTAGAGGGTGGGCGGGGCTTGCCCTCAAACAGGACCTGATCGAGGTAAGCTCGAGCAGCGGGCGGCAAAGCGGCCTTCGCCTCCTGAAGTACACGCCGGGGGGTGTGAAGTCTGGAGAGCCCGATGCGCCGGGCGAGCATCAGGGGATCCAGCCAGTCTCCCTGGTCGTAGTCCAGGAGGTCTCCGACTCTCGTGACTTCTGCCAGGATCAAGCTCTGGCACACCGAGCGGGACTCCGCCATCTGCACACGGAGCTGGGGGTTGTGTAGCAGGGGCTCCGCGAGAAGATCTACCCCCTTGGTGGCCGCCACAGACCTGGTCATTAAAAACAGTTTCCAAGTCCGGAGGAGGTCCTGGTAGAAGACCGGCAGCCCCGAGAGGTCTCGCGGAAGACCTCCCGGACAGAGATAAAAGAGCTGCTGGTCATATTGGAGCCCTCGGATGCAGCGCAGGATGGCGTGCACCAGTGTGCTCCACGCCGAACTGCCTGCACCATAGAGGAGCCTCTGTAGGGCCTGGAGGCGGAAGACACAGACCTGAGTGTGTAGACACTTCAGGCCCTGTCCTCCTTCCTTCAGGGGTAGATGAAGAACCCCTACAGGGGCCCAGTGCGTTCCTGACCAAAAGAACCGCAGAATCGATGTCCAGAGGTTGGTCAGGAAACCCGGGGCCGGGGCCAGGGTGTTGAGCCGGTACCAGAGCATGGACAGGACTAGTTGATTAAGCACCAGCGCTCTCCCTCGGAGGGAGAGACATCGGAGTAGTCCCGTCCATTTCCGGAGCCACTCTATCACCCTGCCCTCTAAATTTTCCCAGTTTTCTGGCGGAGAGGGATGCGTGGCAGAAAGGTGAATGCTGAGGTAGAGCAGCAGACCAGCGCTCCACCGGATGGTCTGAAGCGCGGGTGGGAGGGAGCTCGCCTGCCGCCAGTCTTCTACCGCCAAGCCAGAGTTCTTGACCCAGTTGACCCGGGCGGAGGAGGCTGCTGAATAGATGGCCTGGCAAGCCTCCATCCGCGCCAAGTCACCGGGGTCCTGGATCACAAGGAGCACGTCATCAGTGTACGCCAACAGGACTAGCTGCAGCTCCGGCTCCCGCAGCACCAACCCTGTCAACCTCCTGCGGAGGAGACAGAGGAAGGGCTCGATCGCCAGAGCATACAGCTGGCCCGAGAGGGGGCACCCCTGCCGTATTCCTCGCCCGAAGCTGACCGGTTCGGTCAGGGTCCAGTTGAGCTTAACCAGACACTCTGCGGAAGTGTACAGCACCGGGAGAAAACCCACAAACTGGGGTCCGAAGCCAAGCGCCTGCAGAGTACTCAGGAGGTACCCGTGGTCCACCCTATTGAATGCCTTCTCCTGATCTAGGGACAGGAGGGCGAACGACAGACCGTTTCTACGCCCGAGTTCCAAAAGGTCCCGAACCATAAATAGGTTATCAAAGATACTGAGGTCCGGGACGGTGTAGGTCTGGTCTGGGTGGATCTCGTCTGCCAGCACAGACCCTAGCCACAGTGAGATTGCTTTCGCTACGATTTTGTAGTCCGTGCTGAGGAGCGAGACGGGACGCTAATTTCGTAAATCACGAAGGTCCCCCTTCTTCGGCAATAAGGCGAGCACAGCTCGCCTGCACAAAAGAGGGAGGACCCCGCTCTGCAGAGACTCAGCCCAGACAGTGACTAGGTCTGGGCCGAGGACGTCCCAAAACACGCGGTAGAACTCCACGGTCAGCCCGTCCATGCCTGGAGACTTATTAGTGGGCATAGGATGGAGGGCTTCCGAGAACTCGGCCAGAGTGAGAGGCAACTCTAGCTGGTCTCGGTCGCTCGCGCTGACCGTAGGGAGCTCCTCCCAAAGCACTCCGCAAGCGCTAGGGTCGGTCGGATCCGGGGAGAAAAGACTTGTATAGAAGGCTCGGGCCCTCCCGCACATCTCCCTGGTTCTGTGAGGGGGGTGGCGTCTTCTACCAGGAGGCAGGTGACGTGTTTCTTGGCCCCCCTCGTTTTCTCCAGGGCATAGAAGAAGCAGGAGACGCAATCCATCTCCCGAAGGAGGCGGATGCGGGATCGAACAAAGGCGCCCCGGGCCCGATGGTCCTCGAGAGCCCGGAGCTCCTCCCACTTCTCCCGGCACGCTCCGCAGAGGAGCGGGTCTTTGGGGCTGGCGGCCAGATGCCTCTCCAGCTCTAAGACCTCCCATTCCAACTGCTCTATCGCCGCATTTCTCCATCGGCTGGTGCCCCGGGTGTAGTTGCGGCAGAAAAGCCGGGCGCTCACCTTCCCCAGGTCCCACCATCGCCGCGCCGAGGGAAAGGCACGCCGCTGCCCTCAACAGGCCAGCCAGAATTCCTGGAAGGACGTCACAAAGCCCTCATCCTCCAACAGGCTGTTGTTAAAATGCCAATAGGCCGGCCTAGGCCTCTCCGCACAGAGGGAGGCTGTCACGGTGGCTCGGTGATGGTCAGAAAATGGGGCCAGCCGAATGCTGGAGGAGTGGGCTCGTGAGAGATGGAAGCGTGATAAATAAATGCGGTCCAACTGGGAGTGGCTCGATCGATGGGCTTCCACCCGGACAAAGGTGAACGTGGAAGTGTCATCCGGGTGGTGGTCACGCCAGATGTCCACTAGGGAGTGATGTTCAACTATCTCCCGGAGGGTGTCCGCGGCAGCTGGGCACTGCTCGGTCCCCGAGCGGTCTTGCTCCTCGAGGGTGGTATTAAAATCCCCTCCCAGGACCAGGCACTTGTGAGAATCTAAGGTGCCGAGGAAGGCGGACGCCTGCTGATAGAATTGCAGCCGCTCTGGGCCCAATGTCGGGGCATAGACATTAATAAGGTTAACCACGAGCCGCTCTATATGGACCCGGAGATGCAGCAGGCGACCCGGCACAGCCTCAGCGACCCCTAGCGCCTCGGGCCATAGGTCAGGGGAGAACAGGGTCGCCACTCCAGCCTGCCGAATCGTGGAATGACTAAAGTAGACCCTGTCCCCCCACTCCAGCCGCCAGCTATCTTCAGCGGTCGGATCCGTATGGGTCTCCTGCAGGAAAATGACAGAGTACCCTCCCTCCTGAAGGAAGGAGAGCACCTGGGACCTGCGGAGAGCCATCCTACAGCCCCGGGTGTTCAACGTTGCGATGGTGAGAGGTGTCATGGGGAGGGCCGGGGGGGATCCTCACTGGCAGGGACGCTCGCATCCCCCAGTGGGCCGCGCAACAGTCCTTGACCCATCCCGTAGGTGAGTAATTGGTCACGGAAGACGCGGACCCGCCAGTAGGCCGCGGCATCCTGCTTCCCCATCCCTTTACCTTCCCCCATGAGGGCCCTTGTGGCCCGGAGGATTTGAAAAAAATCCCCCCCATCGCTGGAGAGCAAGCTGTACCTTGTTGCGGGAGCCACGGACATCCTCTAAAAACTTCCGCAGCTCTCCTCGCAGCTAATGGGGGGGTGGGGTTACGGTTTCCCGGTTGTTCCCCGGCGGGGCCCTTGGTGCAGCCCCGTGGCCCACTAAAACGGGCAAGCAGGGTGCGGACCCCCGACGGGGTGCCTGATGGGCTGGAGCTTCTAGGCCTGCCTCAAGCCCTGGGGCGATAGGGGGCGGTGGAGGGAAAATAACAGCCCCTAATGGGTCGGGGCAGGAGAACGCAAAGGCCGCTCCCTGGGAGTCATCGGCTGGAAAAGGGAAGGAGACAGCCCCGGGGGCGGTGATAACATCGCAGGAGGTAGACTGGATAGGGGTAGGGGCAGGGGCAGAGGCGAGGTTCTGGGTTTCGGGAGGCAAGCAGCTGGATGGTGGCGCCTCCTGATCAGGCTTGAGGGTTAAGGGGGTGGGGAGGGAGCTCTCAGTGATACCGGGCGCGGGCTCTATGGTGTATTTAGCAGCCACAGCATCAGGAGGTGGATTATCTTCTGTTGGGCCGCCGCCCGGGAAGAAAATCGATTGCTCTGCACCAATGGGGGGTGCCCCTGGCAGTTCGTGTCCCGGCCGCGTGGCGCCGGCTGTCACCTGAGCAGGCTCGGTGGTCGTCAGCAGGGTGCCATCAGCGGCCGGGTCGATGGAGGAGTCCAGGGGCTCCTTGGAGGCGGGAGCAGAAGCAGGAATTAGGGGGAGGGAGCATGGGGAAAAGAGGGGTGGAGTGAGGTCGCCCAAATCGAGGTTTGCTGGCAAAAGGTTGTCCTCCCCCTGGGCGACTGGGGTCAGATCTAGGGCCTCGATCTCCTCGAACATGGAGGAGAGGACACTTTCCGTTGCCCCGGGGTTCTCCCCGCTGGCACCCGCCATGACGGTTGCCTCAGGGTTCATGGGGGCTTCGGGTAGTGTCAGAACAGAAGGGGTTTATGGAGACAATTAAGACAGACAGGCTGACTAGAACACCTGCAGCCAATCAAGAAGCTGATAGAATCAATTAAGGCAGGCTAATCAGGGCACCTGGGTTTAAAAAGGAGCTCACTTCAGTTTGTGGTGCATGTGTAAGGAGCTGGGAGCAAGAACATGGACTGTTGGAGGACTGAGGAGTACAAGCATTATCAGACACCAGGAGGAAGGTCCTATGGTGAGGATAAAGAAGGTGTTGGGAGGAGGCCATGGGGAAGTAGCCCAGGGAGTTGTAGCTGTCGCACAGCTGTTCCAGGAGGCAGTCTAGACAGCTGCATTCCACAGGGCCCTGGGCTGGAACCCGGAGTAGAGGGCAGGCCTGTGTTCCCCCCAAACCTCCCAACTCCTGGTCAGACACAGGACCCATTTGAAGTCCAAGCTCATAGAAATATTTAATCAACAAACCCATCCTCTTCCAGGGCTTCCCACCAAGTGAATGCCACTTCCTCCTTTTCAATTGACACTGAGTGGTAATGTTAGCAGCTGAAATGACCTGAGAGAAGAAGCAAAACAAATTGGATGTAAGGCAGACTGGAGATGAGACAGGTAAGCCTGTATTTTTCATGTGATCAATCAGAGGCTTGTCCAATAAAGTCTGAACTCTGGCAAGTGCTTCATTACACACACACACACACACACACACACAAAGTGCAACCCAGGAACCTACAATTTTTGTCCTTAATGCCATTTTCTCAAGGGCAGCTCTGAAACTGATATATAGTAAGGTGCTGATCCTGCACTGCTGAAGTCAGTGGGAGTTTTGCTATTGACTTCAGTGTGAACAGGATCAGGCCTCAGAGGTTTTATTTTCTAAGCAGTTTTTAAATTCCAGGTGTAATTTTACATGCCTGTGTTTTTATGCAGTTTTCCAGTACTGAATTTTCACATGCACATATATTTAAGGTTTGCACATTCTGGGTGAAAATTCAGTGCTGTACAGAATGGCAGTACTAGGTTTGTGCATCACTTTTAGCCATCATAATAGGGTTTAAGAAGTTCATTGTGATAGTCGTATATGTAACCCCCGATGAGTGTGTTACAGATCCCCTCTATGATAAATCCACAAAAGAAAAGTGTCTGTTTCACCACCTACATAATTCTAGCCCATGCTGCAGAAGCTCATGCTTTTAGCTCTGGATATGCCCAGTTCAGTCCCAAGTGTGTTGGCCAAAATGGCACCTGTAATATCTGCATGGGGTAAATTTCACCCAAAGTGGGTTTGTTTGCATAAAAGTGTAATGCTAGCTGCTGAAGCAACTGATTTGCATGCTTGGATGTTGTTTGTATGCACCAATCCACTCCTGCACATGCAGAAATTTGTTTTTGAAAAATCAAATGTGCAAAAAAGTCTACTATAATTTTAGTTACTAATGTCTCAGCTTGGCAGAATTCAATTTTTATTTTATCATTTTGGTGGATAAAATCAATATTTATTTTAAAGCATTTTTTTCTATTTTTCTTTAAATTTACACAGTTACACAAAATTATGGATTGTATGCTTTTTATTATTTTTATCATTTAAATGGTCATGGTTTCATAAAATTAAGCGTTGTCAGTAATTTCTAAGTTTTTCATTGACTTCAGGCTTCACAGTTGCGGGAAATTATGGCAGGTCAGATAATGGGAAGGTCAGACAATAATTATATAATGATAGTAGTCGATGAGATTCAAAAAGTTAAAGCTTTATAAACCATTAACACACATTTTGTCAGCATTTTTCTTACATTGTCTATCTGTAAATTTCAGTGTTTATCAAGGGCAAGATTTTTTTCATTGGCTGGTGTGTGTATGGTGAAATTGATGTTTACTGACATTTACTGATAAAAATCTAATCCTTCCAAGCCTACTAATATCTTAAATTACAGGTATGCAGAAATGTTACAACTTGATCTGTACAACTTACATAAGCAGTAGAATAGAGGAAAGCACATTTACAATGAAAGGAAATACAGTAGAATGGAGGGAATATGAACTATGAGTTTTAAATGCAATATACTAATATTTTAAAAACTGTATCAAAGATTTGTTTGTAATCAGCTTCATATTTCATTAAATAGTTCATCTGCTAATGTAACACAAGCAATAAGTCTTTACATTTCTCTTAATTCTGTTATTATTGTCAATCACATTTCTGTGGTAACTGCCTTTCCATCTGTATTGATGGGATACACTTACTGGCTGCAGCCACAAGAATTCTAAACCGATATGGGTCTTTGTTAAACTTTAGTATTTTCCTAATATCATAATGAGAGAGACTGGGGGGAATATATCCCTGAGAATATCTTTTGCATTGGTTTCTGATATCAGAATAGAAGTGTTTCAATGTGGCATGTTCCCCAGAGCTCAGGTTGAAGTATCTCAAAATTTGATGTGAGGAATTTTCATAGTGTGTATGTAAGTGTAACCTTCTCATCACAGGCATCACCATGGATAGAATCTAGGTCCTTCAGAATTAAAGCATGGATGTATACCTGGAAGGAACGCCTTTGGCTCTTAGAGGATAGGTGCCTACTATTGCTAAGTGGACCAGCCACTAGAAGGGTACGTAACATACTTCAACAGCATTTTACAGGTGTGTGCAAATGTGTGAATGGAAGCAACAGTGATGTACAAAAGCACCTGAAATAGTAATGTTGGAATTATATTTGGCGTGAAAGGGGAGCTCTGAAGACTATATTCACCAGCTTTATCTACCCACATAGGAACTGAATATCAGAGCCACTGTCCTGGCCAAGGAAGACTAGATTGGTCTTCATTCATAGCTCATGTGTGTCACAAGAAGGGTCAAATTTGAGCGTTATGGGGCCTTCCCCTTCCCAAGCTGCAGCCCCAAAGCTAAGCACATTACCTATGAAGTGCATCCTATCTCTGTCTGGAAGCAAAGAATACAGATCACCCACTGGCAAAAGTAGGGAGAGACCCAACAGATCGGGGTTCAATTCCTAGCTTTCCTACAGACTTCTTATGTGACCTTGGGCAAGTCACTTAGGCCTAGATCCTCAAAGATATTTAGGCATCTAATTCCTATTTATTTAAACAGAAGCTAGGAACCTAAATAGCTCTGAGGATCTGAGCCTAAGTCTCTATGTTTTAGAACCCCCTCTGTAAGATGAACGATAGCATGGTGAGGAGGGCTGTATAAGTGCCTAGACGGAGAGACCTTGTTACCTGATTGCCATTGAGAAAATGGAACTCGAAATTCAAGAAAAGAATTTTTAAAGCAAAGTTTAATGCATAAATTCCTATAAAGAATACTTGAGGATAGCCAATTTTTTAAAAGAAATCAAAATAAAAAAGTCTGATTAAAGAATAAATAGCAAAAACTATTATACAAATTGTTATGCAGCAGCGAAGTCCAACGGCCCCTTCACAATGATAGCAGGAATCAGGGAAAGGTGAAAGCTAATATGAAATGTAATTTAATTAAATTGACTTCTTGCATCTCATAAACTTTAGTTTTCATAATGCTGAAATATTTTGAAAAACTCTGAGCCTTTCTTCCTGTGAAACACATAAGAACATTGAGAATAATATTACACATATGTTCATGCATGCTGTGCCCCAATTACCTTCCTGGGAGCTAGGAAAATACTGTATAGTAGTGAGCTATACTATAATGGTACATCTGGCACAAATATGACATGAAAAACTAGGAAAGACATTTTCTTTTTTCAACAGGTAATACTAAAATTAGATATGTACAGTTAAAGAAATATTTACGCATCTTATTACATCTCTTACAAAAATATAGTACTAGAATTCTCTGCATCATTTGCTATGGGCCTAAAACCATTGGAGACAATAGAAAAGCTCCCATTAACTTCAACGGTCTTTGGATCAGGACCTAGATTCCTATGGCTAATTACCTCTGGAACCACTTTACTCACTGGTTAGTATCCTTCCTTTTCTCTCTTGTGCCTGACTGCAGTTTAGCTAGTAAGCTTGCCAAGGGAGAAACTGTCCCTTGTCTTTGTTGATATAGTGCCTAACACTTTGCAGATGTCAATGCAAACTAATAATAAATGGTCATCAGCACTGGCATCTTCAATTGCCCATTACAACACCATTTTTTTAACCAATAAATTCTGTGAAAGAAACTAATTTAAGGGTGGGATTTTCAAAAGCACACAGTGTTGGCCTAGTTTTGTCCTCATTGACCTCAGTGGGAAATCTAGACTTTTGCCATTAACTTCTGTGGGATTGGAATTAGGCCAGGACTGAGCACGTTTGAAAATCTTATCTTAAATTGATCAGAGCAGATTCAGTCTAACTTTATATCTGCTTCCCTCAGCGCAAAGGAGGGATGTGTCCTCCAGATGATGGAAAATGATGCAAAGTGACCACAGCCTCCCTAGGGAGCCTGTTAGGGCCGTTTCAGCCAAAAACGTATATAGTACTGATAGTGAAGGGGGATACACAGATTCAGTGTATTCCTTCAGCATCCTTTGCTGGCAAAGTTCATACTGTATCTTAAAGCTACCTTCCACTGGCAAAAACACCCAGGAGATGGCTGGCTGTGGTACCATCACATTCCCTCCCTTGAGATTAATCTCTCTTGCAATGCTGAAGAGTAATTCACACCTTCCTGTGCCATCTTGGGTGAACTTGGCCACTCAGAAAGTATAACTAATATGATGAAGGCACAGAAAGAAAAAAAAAAAAAAGATATTGGGAACCTCTGCAAATGCTAACAAAACATATTATTATGAGAAGTAACATCTACTAAAAGGTCAATAGAACTCATTGATACATGGCAGGGTGATGGTGAGGAAAGGGCTATTGCAAATGTGGAAAAGATTTCATAGTGCTTGAGTGATGACTTTCAGGGGATTTATTCTTTGTTCCTGGCCCAGGGCTGTATACACTTTCTATAAAGTAAAATAAAATAAAATAAAAGATTTGAAACAGAAATCTAAGATTCAGTGTCCCAGCACCAAGAATTCATTTGTGTTTTATAGAATTACAAGCCTGGTATATTCATGAAATATATTTTCTCAAGTCAGTTATGAAACTCTAATGGGTTAAATTAACCAGGCAGTATAAATGTGAGCTGAACATATGGTCAGGCCCGCAGAGGGTTTTGAAAAAAAGAAAATGTCTGGTAAAACAAGTAAATTCCAGCCTCTGAGAATATGTTGTCAGCATGAAAAGAGCCCTCTTATTTACCACAATGAAAAGAAGGGGACATCTACCATTATTTCACCTCTTTGGCATCACACAATGAAGTGGGTGAGAAATAATGTTTAAAATGAGACAAAGAGGAAAATGAGTGGAAGTTCCTTTGGGAAAATGGGTGTGAAGAATTGTGGGGGAGGGGTAGAAATCTTTGATGGCTCTGCCTGTAATGGAAAGGAGAGAAAATCTAAAGTGAAGTCCCACAAATTGCAACAAAAATTGCAATTGCTAGGAGCATCCTTTTGTGTTTTGCCTCTAATTGTAGCACTTCAAACCTAATGAGTTGAATGTTTTGGATATTTCAAGTCCTTTAACAGAAACAGTTCATCACAGTAAAACACTTATTACTTGTTTGATTAAAATTGTTTTTGCAAGCTTTAGAATTAATCCAGGAAATCAGTCATTTGGATGCCACTTGAAAGAGGGTACAATAAATGTCAAGACTGCCTCTTCTATGATAGGTTTCAGAGTAGCAGCCGTGTTAGTCTGTATTCACAAAAAGAAAAGGAGTACTTGTGGCACCTTAGATTAACAAATTTATTTGAGCATGAGCTCTCGTGAGCTACAGCTCACTTCATCAGATGCATTCAGTGGAAAATACAGTGGGGAGATTTATATACATAGAGAACATGAAACAATGGGTGTTACCATACACACTGTAACAAGAGTGATCACTTAAGGTGAGATATTACATTTGGGGACAATGTATACCTTCAAATCAGCGGCACTGCTATGGGTACCCGCATGGCCCCACAGTATGCCAACATTTTTATGGCTGACTTAGAACAACACTTCCTCAGCTCTCGTCCCCTAATGCCCCTACTTTACTTTCGCGACATTGATGACATCTTCATCATCCGGACCCATGGTAAAGAAGCCCTTGAGGAATTCCACCATGATTTCAACAATTTCCATCCCACCATCAACCTCAGCCTGGACCAGTCCACACAAGAGATCCACTTCTTGGACACTATGGTGCGAATAAGCGATGGTCACATAAACACCACCCTATACCGGAAACCTACTGACTGCTATTCCTACCTACATGCCTCCATCTTTCATCCAGACCACACCACACGATCCATTGTCTACAGTCAAGCTCTACGATACAACCGCATTTGCTCCAACCCCTCAGACGGAGACAAACACCTACAAAATCTCTATCAAGCATTCTTACAACTACTTTATCCACCTGCGGAAGTGAAGAAACAGATTGACAGAACCAGAAGAGAACCCAGAAGTCACCTATTACAGGACAGAGCCAACAAAGAAAATAACAGAACGCCACTAAAAAGCCCCCAACTAAAACCTCTCCAGTGCATCATCAAGGATCTACACAACCTATCCTGAAGGACAGCCCATCACACTCACAGATCTTGGGAGACAGGCCAGTCCTTGCTTACAGACAGCCCCCCAACCTGAAGCAAATACTCACCAGCAACCACACAACACACAACAAAAACACTAACCCAGGAACATATCCTTGCAACAAAGCCCATTGCCAACTGTGTCCACATATCTATTCAGGGGACACCAGCATAGGGCCTAATCACATCAGCCACACTATCAGAGGCTCGTTCACCTGCACATCTACCAAAGTGATATATGCCATCATGTGCCAGCAATGCCCTTCTGCCATGTACATTGGTCAAACTGGACCGTCTCTACATAAAAGAATAAATGGACACAAATCAGACGTCAAGAATTATAACATTCGAAAACCAGTTGGAGAACACTTCAATCTCTTTGGTCATTCGATTACAAACCTAAAAGTGGCAATTCTTCAACAAAAACTTCAGAAACAGACTCCAACGAGAGACTGCTGAATTGGAATTAATTTGCAAACTGGATACAATTAACTTAGGCTTGAATAGAGACTGGGAGTGGATGGGTCATTACACAAAGTAAAACTATTTCCCCATGTTTATTCCCCCCCATCCCCACCATTCCTCAGACATTCTTGTCAACTGCTGGAAATGGCCCACCTTGATTATCACTACAAAAGGTTCCCCCCGCCCCTGGCTCTCCTGCTGGTAATAGCTCACCTTAAGTGATCACTCTCATTACAGTGTGTATGGTAACACCCATTGTTTCATGTTCTCTATGTATATAAATCTCCCCACTGTATTTTCCACTGAATGCATCTGATGAAGTGAGCCGTAGCTCACGAAAGCTTATGCTCAAATAAATTTGTTCGTCTCTAAGGTGCCACAAGTACTCCTTTTCTTCTGTATGATGTGTCTGTGAATCAGAAATTATTTCCCCAACTCTTTCTTTCATTGCAAAGGAATATATTGAAAGGACCAAACATTTATTAGTATGGCTTCCTTTTTCTGAGAGCATTTGAGCCCACAAATTTGTGCCTCTATTTTTAGCACCATCAACTGAATTTCAGGTGGGATTTTCAAAAGTGTTCTGTGTTGGTCTAACTTTGCCTCCATTAGAATCAATAGGAGTTTTACTATTGATTTCAATGGGAATTGGTTTAGATCTATGCAGAGAGCTTTTCAAAATCTTTTCCTGTCTGATCTTTCATGCCTGTAGCATGAGAGTGAGAGTGCCAATAAGATAGCAATAGCAATAGAAGTGTTCCAATTGTTACCCACAGGTCATTTTGTGACTGCGAATTCTGCAGGCATGAAGTAGACTCATCTCTTCTGAAAAAGTACCCAATAAAGAGCAAACATTTTTGCCAGCATTAATATGGAGCCTTTCTCATCTAGGTTACTTGCTAAAATTTAGCCAAGCTTGATAGTGACAGAAAGTTGTGGTAGCTGTGGCCCTCTGGTGTTATAAGTTTGTGTGCTCATAGTCTTCGTCCACATCAGAAAACCACATTGGCACTTAATTAGTATCCTTTGATAGTCTTTGATACCCTCCCCTTAAAAGGTAACTCTCCAGAAAAGTGAGGCATGTGGATGGGGAAGTGTACGTGCTTGTAGTGCTGCTGTCATATCATACCTGATAAACAAAGGATTCAATCTTCAAGCTAATCAAATCAGCACCTGTAGGGTCTGATCCAGAGCCAAATGAAATAGTTGAAAAGACTCCCAATAACTTCAATAGGTTTGGATCAGGGCCTTAATGATCATTAAACATTTTTCCCCTGGAATATTTGTTTACCTATTCAGTAATTTTGCCTGCCGTGACATAAAAATTGTTCCATTTGACTATGTCAAAAGCAGTCTTTTTCTGGCAAAATAATCTGCCTTTCACTTATCGCAAAATCTAATGTAACTCGATTAATCTTCACTTTTTTATGAAACACTAGAAGTGAAAATGATTCTAGTTGATTCGCATAATCCTCAATGAGTTATGTTGGGAGAAGATATCTAATCATTTTTTCTTTGTTGTTTATTTTAGTTATTTCAAATCAAGATGTGAGCCAGATTCTCAGGGCCATTTCTTCTGCACCTAGCTCAAGATGGGTGGCTACAAAGGTGGAGCTAAGCCACATTTATGCATCATGGGGGCTGCTAAGCATTGGTCCTATCCTGACATTCTATTTAGAGCAGCCTAAAAGCTGCTGTAACTTGTTCAGGCTGGTAATAGCCTCCAAGGTGGTGTTAATGCAACTGGGGATTGGCCAGATATAGCAGCTCTTTCTCTAAACCCCATGTGTGGAGCAGAGGATGAGGCGGGGCAGGAGCTCTCATTACAAAGGAATGCTTTGTTATCCAGTTAAGCCACGTGTGTGGCAATTTTGGGCTTGCAGACCAGTACAAAGCAGCAACAGCAATGGTCATGATCAAGCCTAAGATATCTGACAATACATTGGGATTTTTACTTATGCTTTAGATAAATGAAATGAATCAACTTTTAGTCTTTTTATCACTGTTTCGTGTGCTGGAAAAGTATGTGGAGGGAGAGTTGGCTGTTAAAACAATTAAAATACAAAAACAGAGTATATAAAAACTTACCCTATACCTAATCCTTTTGAGAGATCTTAGAGTTTTAACAGAAAATAGATCCAGATGGGTAGTAGGCCTAGTGCTCTTGAGAGACACTCAGAAGTAGACTGCAGTTCAAAACATTTTGGACTTATGGCTCTACAGGCTTGTTTATTTGACTATTTAAATTCACCAAAACTTTTAAAAATAAAAACATTGAAGAAAAGAAAGATTATCCCTGAGGTCCTTCATTGGGATTCATGGTGACCCTTTTGTTGAAATGTAATTGTAGTCTTTCTTTAGCCTCTTCCTACAAAAATTTGGGATTTTCCTACTGATAAATACTGCTATTGAAAACTTGGGGCATGCAGTTGGGCATGCATTTTTCATATATATTTGTCTGGACCTAGTTCTGATATACATGCTTTAATTAAGTGTGCAGTTTTTCAAAGATGAGATCAGTTGGTACGCCCACATAAAATACATGCATGCTTGTAGTAACTGGAAAACCCCACATTTGTCTTTCCATTGCCATATCAGTGATAGTGCATGCTACCTGATTTGTGCATACAAATGCTAGTTTGCATTTTAAAGGTGTGGTGGGTTGCAAAGTTCTAAACTGACCATAGACAGCACTCCAATTTGTTCAGTATTTTGATCTGAAGATCAGTGGGGCACAAAAATCATGATGAACTGATTTGTTTTTTTTTTCTTTAATGCTTAAGTAGCGATCATTTAACAAAGTTTTGGGGCAACTAGAGCCCTTCCAACGAGTACAGTTATATATCCCAAAGACAGGATGAATTTCAGTTTACTTACCAGCTCCTGGGCCAGATTCTGCTCTCAGTTACACCAGTGTAAATCCAGACTAACCTCATTGGTGTAAGCAAGAGTAGAATGTGGCCCTTAATGTTTCATTTCCCAAGGATGTGGAAATATTTTTTTGTGGGCAAGGATCAAATCGCATGAAATGAACACTAATTAGAATTAGAATTTTAGATATTTTTTGAAAAAATAAATGTATCCTCCATAGACATATTTTACAGATCTGTTTTTGCAGAGCTTGGAAAACTTGAACTAACATTTCTGCTTTCAGCTGTCATTCTGGCATTGGAGGTTAGTAAACCAGACTTTTTTTTTTTAATTGCATGTAAAAACAGACGATTCGCCTTACATTTCAAACTCTGTATTGGCCCACACTCTTGGAATTGCTTGAATTCTTGCTGGCTCACTAGTGAGGTTTTTATTTGCTTTCTTTTCATCTAGAGACATCTGCATTCAAGTTTGTGATGGAGTGTGAAATGAAATCATTGGGGAAATTGTAGTGAGCATGTGAGCTTTGGGGGGGAAGGAGGAAGGGGGAGCTTGTTCTTAGTTGAGAACTCTCTAAAACTGTTTGTTGTGGCCCTTATTCCAAACGTCCTCTGTTATTCTCACCTACCAGACAGAGACAGCCTTAAATCCTCTCTTTTTATATACTGAAAAGGCAGTTCAACAAATAATGCACTGGGGGTGTTCAGTAATATTTTGTAAGAGAATGTAATATTAAGCCTGGACTGCACTGTTAATAACAAATAAAATAATAATGATTATTTGTTTGTTTGAGTTGTGGTAGCACCTGGAGGCTCCAATCTGAATCAGGGCCTTGTTGTGCCAGGCCTTGTACTAACACACAGAAAGACCTAGTTCCTGCCTCATGTAATTTACAATCTAAGGGTTAGATCTTGCAACTAGATCCCCTGAGATGATCTCTGTACCTGAGTGCAGGCATATGGGCATACTCCTGAGTATAGGTTTGTGGGTTTTCATTGTGTGTGTCATTTTTACCCCATTCCCTTGCACATGTATCCTTTCTTCAACTTTGCTTTCCCTCCCACTTTCTGGCAATCAGGTAAACAGGCTGTTTTTTAATGGCCTTGCCCCTCTTTTACTATCACTCACGGCAAAACTCAACTCTTCTTTGATATGTTCCCTTGGTGAAATCCTGTCTCCGTTGACATAAAGGCAAAACTACCACTTCAGTGGAACCAGGATTTCATCCCTTCTTTCCGGATCATTGAAACTGAGCTGGCTTCTGAAATCTCTTATGTCCATATTTAATGCTTGCACTTTGCCATCTGGGCAGCTCTCTTGGTTCCCAATTACCCAAACATGTTCACCTGCAATAAGCTCGGTAGTCACTGCAACAGGATCAATAGGAAAGTGGGAATTTTGATTATTTCTTGATTTCAATTGTATGCAGCTTGTGTGTGTGGCATAGTCCTTCAAGCCCTATATTAATCACTGAAATCAGCACATGCTTCACAGTACCGTGAAATCAGGCAACTTATATAGGCCTCCAAGGCTTTAAATCAGACAGGTTAGAATTTTTGGCTTCTTATGTTCAATCACTGCTGCCTAGAATAGCTTCACAGAGCTTAAGATCTGGAAGAAGAAGCAGCATAGCACCATGCATTAAAATGTATGTGTTTGTAGAAGTTGGCGATGGGTTTGGGGTATTGAAATATCAACTATCCCTTTCTGCGTGGAAGGTAATGTGGTAATAAAGCAAAAAGTATTCTGGCCTAATGCATTTTCATGTAGTATCTTGAAAAATCTTCTCTCTATCCATCCATCATACCACAAAAAAGGGCAAAATTTCTGGATAAACTGCTAAAAAAATACTAGATAGGATGGGTGAGTTAATATCTTTTATTGGCCCGACCTCTGTTGGTGAGAGAGACAAGTCTCACCAACAGAACTTGGGCCAATAAATATATTATCTCACCCACCTTGCCTCTATATTATCCTGGGACTGATACGACTACAACTACACTGCATACCAAAAAAAAAAAAAAATACTGGACTTTAAAAATACTGGCATGGACCAAGGTGTAGAGTGTCACAATATCCACCTTAACCCTGGGCTGGCAAATTCCACATTGATTGACATACCTGGGTTTTTACTGTTATGGTAGGAAAACTCCAGAAGAACTGTTCTCAAATCCTTCAGAAGGTATAGCATGCAACTTCTTTTAACACTAATTGTCAGAATTTGGTCCTGAATTTTATCCTCCTAGTTCTGTTTGTTTCTGGGCTTTCATTTATAAAGAAATGTATATTTTATTGTGTGTGGTACATTGTTGAGTTCCGTTGTCTAAGAAAATATGGAAAAATATTAATAGATAGTGTGTACAAATCAGCTAAATGTTGTTTTCCGACAAGAGTTTGTTTTGAATAAGATGTTCAAATTCTTTCCTGAAACATGTCATAAGAAACATGCCCAGTGGTTTATAATTTCTGGCTGTAAACCATTGCATGAAGTTAACACATATGTTAAAATGCACGAGGTATCTCACTTTCCACTAATGAGATTTCAAAATACATCCCGATTCGCTGCTGTTTACATAGGGAAATTAAAAAATTGATTAGTTACTTCCTTCTCTGCATTTCTATACCTTGATTGGCTATTTTCAGTGGCTAGGCAACCAAACTCACAATCTTTGGAACAAGTAGCAGACTTCATAGCAGCAAGAGCTATGAAGCAAGAGGCTCTGGGATCAATTAAAATGCCAGGCTTTTCCAGGCTAGTTTCCAGAGCATCTGTGCATGATTCCACATAAATTTAGGGAATTAAAGATCGGACAAAGGTAAACATTTCTGTGCTTTGGTTAACATTGAATTAAAATGAGGAGATGAAATATGACAAGACCATGCAGTCTGCGGCTACATTTACACACCTTTCATTTTATTTTTTAACGTCCAGTTTCAGTCTTTTAGGTCTGTCATAACCATAGGCTGTTTAAATCATAATTGGGCAGAGCTGTGTTGGGGCTGCTATTTCAAAGGTTTAAATAAAGATAGTCTGGGCATTATCAAATGGTTAATGTATATAATTACAATTGTGTATACTTATATAGAAAGATCTTTCAACAAAAAAACAGTTTCCCTGTAGTCAGACATTGTTAAAAGAAGAAATCTCCAATGGTCATAACACGTTCTGGATAACATGCTAGCTACAGTCAGCTGGAAAGATTATTTTGTCTTTTGAGGTAAGCAACAATATTTGTGCATAAGAAAGATACTGAAGTAAATTACATTCCCACCTCAACAAGAGACTGTAACAGGAAGAAAAGAGGTCTCCTTTCTTTCTGTTTTTAGCTATGGGGAAAGCAGAGATTTAGCCCCCACCGTGCAGCAGCACTCTGTATGAAAGAGCTTGGTTGAATGAACAGCCTGCAAGCCTTTCATTGCTGTGTGTAGTTGGAGAGCAGACATGTCACATGAAGGTGATAGGATGATGTCAGCCAGTTCACAGGAGGCGCTAGTCACATGAATAGGCATTGCAGAATGAATGAAGAATACTGCACGTGATAACAAATCCTATGACACAGTGCAAAAATGCTAGAAGCAACCTTTCAGTCAAAACAGCCAACTGGAAAAGCAGTTGAGAGCTGAGAAAAAGATAGGGTGCCAGGTTGGGGGCCGCACCACGCAGCTCGACTCTGCTCCGGTGCTCCAGCTGGGGTGCTGGGTCGGGGGCCACACCACACAGCTCCCGGAAGCCGCAGCATGGCCCGCCATACAATTTCTATCCCCCAATGTGGCCCTCAGGCCAAAAAGTTTGCCCACCCCTGGCATAGGTAATTAACACAGTCGAGGAGAAAACTCTCTTAGAGCATGTTTGTGACAATTTATTGTGTATTCTATTGGTTTCTGAAGCGTAGATCATGTTATACAATGCTAGCTCTTTCTGCTGCTTAAGAAAGGATCAGCTTTATGAGTACCGATAGCTGATAGCTGTTCTTTTGATATACTTCTGAGAGCCATCTGAAGTAATGCCTTCTTGGACTAGGATAACTTTAGCCTCTCTTCCTGTGATGTGATTGCAGCTCCACCATCCATCTTTCCAGTTGAGAACATATTTTAAAGGAATGTGCCAAAGGACTGATTTTCATATCCACTATTGTTAGGTTTTGGCACCCCATGCCAATCTCAGGCTATAGATACATAGCTCATCTTACCATCATCTAGGGCATTCCAAGTCCTCAGAATTCTTCTCCTAATACAGCTAACAAACCCCCAGGAAGAGCTGTCCATCAGAGTTCCCTTTCAATGTTACAAGTTCAAATGAATTAAGCCATGAACAAAATATTTCCCCAACCTCAATATTAAGTCAGACCTTTTTGTGAGGTTTGAAAAGTGTGATTCACCGTTTTGTTTTTTTTTTGGTTTTTTTTTTTTTTTTTTGCTTAGTTTACTTTTCTTACATATCCACAGTTTAGCACTCCTGCACCTCTGTGGTTCCAGCCCAGCTTAAAACCAAGAAGTAATGGAAATCTCATCCAAAGCCATATTTTGACATTTATGGCTTGATTTCTTACCCAAAGAGAACTGATGGGTGAAGAGAAGTCTACTCCTAAACCTCAACCTTGACTACATAGTATGAGAAAAGAGGTCTGAGCATATCCCACAATTATTATGCCAATAATAACATAATTCTATAATAGCAGCACAATACAATTAATCACCTTGTAGATCTCTGACTTAGTTTCCTTCAAAGTATTTATGTGTATGTGTGTTCTGGCGTCAGTTTAAATACATCTACACAAGGGGTGGGCAAACTTTTTGGCCTGAGAGCCATATCGGGGAATAGAAACTATACATCGGGCCATGAATGCTCACAAAATTGGGGTTGGGGTATGGGAGGGGCTGCAGGTTCCGGCTGGGGGTGCAGGCTCTGGGGTGGGGCTGGGGATGAGAGGTTTGGGGTGCAGGAGAGTGCTCCGGGCTGGGATTGAGGGGTTTGAAGAGCAGGAGGGGGATCGGGGTAGGGGCGTGGGGAGAGGCTCAGGGGTGGAGGCTCAAGTGGCTCCTGAAAGCAGTGGCATGTCCATTCTCCAGCTCCTACACATGGAGCAGCCGTCAACTCTCAGAGCGGGGCCTTGCCACGGCTTCTGGGAGCCACGTGGTGCGGCCCCCGCCCCAGCGCCCCGGCTGGAGCACTGGAGCGGGGCCGAGCTGTGTGGTGCAGCCCCCAACACGGTGCCCCAGCTGGAGTGCTGGTGTGGCCCCCGACCTGGCTCCCCAGCGGGAGCTCACGGACCAGCTTAAAATAGCTCGCAGGCTGTATCCGGCCTGCGGGCCATAGTTTGCCCACTCCTGATCTATACCATATCATCATACCCAACCTTGCCTTCTTTGGAGAAAAGCAGTAAACTTTTATTAATTCTTCTTGTTCGTCTTCTATTTATTTTACTTCAAATTTAAACTGTACAGGACCCAGAATTTTCAAATTGCTTCCCTTGTTGCATCTGCAAATTTTTCATCCTCCTCTATTTGTGTGTATAATCCTTCCCTTTTTACAGGCAAAATTTTCAAACTGTCAGTTCAGTTGCCTACTTTTTCCCAAAATGTGGCCTTTTTTGCGAGTGTCAGGGTGAAAGATTAAGAATTTGGCCCTTGAAGGTCAGCTGTTAGTTACATTTGATGAATTTCTGTTAAGTTTATATTTAGTTTCAGATATTCAGGATTAATAAGTATAGCATTCCACATCACATTTGTGTCACATTTGAAAACCGTTTTTTATTGACTATACACACCAGAGCATTAAAGTGATGTAGTACCTAGTAAATTCCGTCTTCCTTCGCATTAGTACCTATTTCTTTGTTTTGTAACACAGGGGGTCACAGTGAGAGAGATGCCACTCAAATACATTGTACACTATGAACAAAAGTGTCCGAAATGTAGCACATGATGACCTTGGACCAAGGCAGTGCAAAAATCAGCAACCCCAACTACAGTGGGCCTGATTCTGATCTCAGTTACAGGGATAACAGGGATAAGTCCCTCAGTGCAGAATAGGGATAAGTCCACTGAAATCAGTGGAGACACAATGGCATGAAACTGGTGTAAGATCAGTGTCAGGTTCAGCCATTTTAATGTTTGGGCTAAATTGAATGCATGGGATGACATCTAGTTACACTACTCCAGGAGTTGCCCCCTGCTTCCTTCTTTCTTTCTTCAGTCCTCTACATGGTGTAGCACACTCCCTCCATTGTGTGCACTTAGTTCTTCTGCTGGTTGGTATGTAGTAGAGGTGGAGCCAAGACTCGCTCACTCTCTATACCTCTCTGCTCTGGTCCCTTCCAGCTCCTGGTTGTGAGAGTGCCAGCTGCACAGCCTTTGCTCCTCTCCCCACCCGCCCTTTCTGTGCTGGACTTAAGATCTGCTGAGCCCTAATATGACCACCAAAGGTTGGAGGAAAGGCATCTGACTCTCTTGTACAGCTGCATTAAGGCCAGTCATAATCTAATCCGTTCATAGGTTTCAGTAAGGAAAGCAATTTCTAAGCTGCTGAGTAGATTCTTGCATGTATCTTACACCATTTTCAGAACTGATGTCAGCATTTCAGAATTGATGTCAGTCTGAAGTAGCTGTAAAGCAATTTGACATATTGCACAATCTGATCATGACTAAAACTAAACATTACCCTTCTTCCAAAAGCTATCTGTGATTGTCTACAGTGGCATCTGCCTGTCTGTTAAATAGTCATTAACATGCACTGATAGGAGCTTGGAGAATGCATGATCATTGCTGCACTTCTACTGCAAATACAACTGTGCTTTAATGTATCAAGTAAAAAGTATTAACTTTTAAAAAACTATAAATATATTCCTGAAGCTTCATCCAGCCAATTCTTTTTATACCTTAAGCAGGCCAACTTGGATCCCAGGCTCAAAGTGTGGGTTTAATTATAGATGGAAATGGTGCCCTTCATTACTATTTTATTTTTGTACATTTAAAAAAAAAACAATGTTTAAGCACGCTCTTAAAGTTACAGGCACAAAATCTTATCCCTCTTCTGTATAAATTACATTAAAATGTCCCCATACTAGTGAAAATAACTAGCAGCTCCTCTAAAAGGAGGGTTACAACAGTGAAAAAAGCATACTCCCAGGTTGGATAATAAAGCCAGCATGCTGAATTTGTTGTGACTACTGATGTGCCAGGGCATGTGATTCAAAAGCAAACACTCTCTCTCTGCTCCCCTGTCTTGCTTTATCCTTGTGAACTGGTAGGATTTTGGAGTCTACAAGGCTTCTGCAGGAGCAGGGCCAGCAAATGGCCTGCATGAAATACACACACTTGGTTTGCAGTTGTTGGGCCATCCAGCTCAGAGACACAGTTTTAACATCAGCCCAGTTCTATTTTTCTTGAGCATAAACATACCTAACAGGAAGATGCTTTAAAACAAACAAATGTAAATCTTTGGGGAGAACAGCATAGCTTGAGGCCTGTCAGCCTTGACTGTGTCGCTTTACATTGGGCTGCTTTTGCCCTGCTCCACCAACCGTAAACTTGCTGGATCCTGTCACTGGAGGATTTCCCCCTAAGTAAGAGGATCCTCAAGTGGCATGAGCTTTCCTCAGCCATACCAGAGAATCAAGGCCTCTGTCTTTATAGCTTTCAGAATATCAATCATATTAGGTACCTTAAAACTTATGGGGAAAAAATCAGACATTCCTGAAGTTTCACAAGAAGAAAGAGGGTATGTTTTTCAAAGCATTGTGCTGGGTTTTAGCCGTACAGTTCCCAGTAAAATCAATGGCTATTACCTGGCCAAAACCCCAAGCAGCCCTTTGAAAATTTACCCTTAATGTGAATAACTATAAAGTATATTTAAGTGCAGATGAATATGCTTCTACTGCACCGGCAATTGTAAAAATAAAATGTCTCCCACTGCCGCCAACTCATAACCCCCACAGATTACAATAACACATGTGCTCACAAATGCAGCACAGATATAGCCTAAACTTGGCTTACTAAAGTGAACCACAATAATTCTTTCCAAGAAATGGTTTAATTGTGTTGGCCTCTAAGGTTATTCATATTCTTGGCAGACAACAGAATGCTGTGAGTGCACATGCTTACTGCACATAGAGTAGCTATTGCTGCACTTTCTGTTGCCATTCTGGTGCATCAGCCAGCATAGCATCTAATTCCTCTCTTTACCATTGCTGCTGGCAATGATTGTGCAGCTGTTTCTGTGCTGCAGCCCAAACTTTGGTTTCTCCAAAGTGTTGCCATCCTACTGATGTCCTCGTCAACCAGGCAGCGAGTGAGGTTTGGCAGGAACGCTTGTCAAAGGCATTGACTTTCGTCCTGCTCACAGCCTCCAGAAAGTTGTTCACCTTGATGCTGAAGCCTACTGCTAATCCAACATCATGATTTTTGAATGCAAAGACCAATGCGTGGGTCCATCCCTCGCTCTTCTTTAGCTTTCATATACTTTGGAACATATAGGATTGATAGTACCATATATATGACAATTTCCATTAGCAAATTTTTGCGTGCATTGAAGGGGGAAAAAAATGTCACCCAAGACATTTTTCCCATTCTGTCCCAAAGCACAACAAGATATTTCATTATCCATGTCTCTTAGCTTCACTGTATCTGGGTGTTTGGGGAAGGGGGAGCAGTGTTATGCTAATGGAATTTGAAGTTTCAGGGGATAAAATGTACACAGTGGAGCATTGCCATAATTAGCTGCCTATTATAGAATGGGCCCGATCCTCAGCGTAGAAAATCAGAATATCTCATTGCCAGCTGAGGATTTGACTGTACGTATTGTCTGAAACAACAGTTCATGAAAATAACAAGTTGTTCACTGACTCAGAAGTGAGTTTCAGGTAGAACTGGTTGAATTATTCATTTAGAATAATATTTGTTTGGAACTCTGCCCCTTTTCTGTTTGTGTCATTTGTGAAGGGGTTGTGATTTCTTTGAATGTCTTTGTTATCTGTAAGTATTCACTAGATATTGTAAATTAGTAATTTTTGGCCTATGGGTTGTGTGCAGATTGTTCACCTTGGGGCAGATTGTTACCTGGTGTAAATTGTCATAGCTATGCCAATTTTCACAATTGTCATGGCTCCATGAGCCAAGTGAGGATTTTCCCCTATTATAGTTTTTATTCATATTTTAGAGTTGGTCACCTAAGCCAGCGGTATTGATTTTGCACCTAGATAGGATGACTGAAATAGGATAGCAGTGACTAGACACGCATACATTATTAATATTATATTATTTATTATTATTGTTATTATTATTATCATCACGTATTTATTTCTGTCCTGGTAGCATCCAAGACCCCCAAATACTGAGTCTCCAATACAGATTTTTTGAGTGAATAAATATTAATATTAAAAATACATTAACTTTTCAGGATTCATGACAATTTTAATGACTAGCCAATGGATTCTGAACACTCATGAATGATTAATAGTAGGATTTCATGAATAACAACAAATGAAACTCAGAGCTGGGATTCATAAATCAGGTTTTCACTATCTGAGCAGTACCTGTTCCTGTTAGATATTTTGAGAGATGCACCAGTTTTCACATAAGTCAAAATGCATCTAGCGTATGTCATATGAGATCTCTCTTGTTTTCTTTTTCTATGTATATTTATATGCTTATTGTCAAAATACATCTGCTTCCCAAGGTCTTTGAAACTGTTCCATGTCACACTTTGCAGTTCAGATATTGTATCCTTCTGTATCTAACCACAGAGAATGTAATGATTCAATATTTTCCACAATACATGCCCGCAGGAATAGCCAAACCAATGAATGCTTCAGTTTTACAGGCCTTAACATGCTTCGAAAGCCTTTGATCATAATGCTGTTATTCAGTTCAGCATAGCATAAGGCATTCAGGATGAAATCCTGGCCTCATTTAAAGTCAATCAGATTTTCACCATTGTCTTCAGTGAGGGCAGGATTTCACTCTCATTTCAGACTCCACATTAAATTAATTTCCTATTCTCACTATTGTTTCTGGGGTTCTGAACGCACGGAAAGCACCTTCGATGTCAAATGGAATGCACATTCGATATCACAGACATACAGTAGAGGTGATTCTCGGAGTATCTTGGTTTCCTCTTGGCTGTTGAAGCATCCCTATGCCATTCCATTTAATTTATTCTCATAAAGTTATGCTGTGACAGATATTAATGGAACAGAAGATCCAGGTGCCTGGGGCTCTTGCCTGTAGTAATACCTTTGCTGTTGCATGCCTGTGATCTTTTTGAGACTGAAACCATAAGGTCCATAAAGTTCATGAGGATATACTGATTTTATAGACTGGGGGAGCATCCCTGGGGGTTTTCTTCAGAAACTGTTTCATAGCTATCATCAGACTTCTAATCCTCATTGTAGTGCCTCATCTTTATTGATGTTGATACTGATCTTGTAGAGGACCTAACTTGTATATTGACTTCAGTGGTGGTACTTACATATGTCAAGTGGTATACACATGGAAGCATTTGCAAGATCAGGGCTTTTCAGAATTCTACCATACAAAGGTTTTTGCAAGTTCATGCAGTGTTATTGGTTTCAGGGCTTGCTGGGCTTCCTATTTCATTATATTTCCTCTGTTAGTTATAGCCATACATTAAAGGCCAATCATTACCATCTATGCATTTCTATAAATTCTTTTATAAGAGCTGTCATTCAGTGAAATTCTTGTGGCTGTAGCTACCTCCAATAAAAACAGTAGAAATGTATGTATGTGAAGCACAACAGAGGAATAATGATAAGATCTTATACCAGTATCAATTAATAGGAATGCAATATTTCTGTGTGCTCTGCTGTCCATTTACATCCCGGTGGAAAACTGAAAATAAAAAAGTGCTAATGGCTACAACCAAGCAAACTTGCATTAACTGGCCTCTCCCTTGACCGTTTCTAAATTCTCCACTTGAAAACCAGATTGTGGAGTATTAAAAACTAACACACATGAAGACAACTTAAGTAAGGTTTAAGGTAGCTCTCAAAGATACATATGTGAAATTAATCAAGTGTTTGTTTTATAATCTGAACTTGTCCAATAAGGCATTGAATCTTCTCCTTCTGTTGCTATGTTTTTATTTATTATTATATAATGCCACAAGTATATCCAGTGTTTTTAAAAAATGCCCAAATAAGACAAGAATAACCGCCTACTCTCTTGGTGAAAATGAAGCTCTTTGCTCCTTTTTCAGACATCTGATGAGCATATCAGTCTACAACCTAAATATATATATCCTGAGTGAGACATAATTAGATTTCAAATAGAGTCACTGTGGGCTAGTAGTTGAAGTTTTCCTAATAAGCTTACTATGGGATGGTTTTGCCTTCAGGATAGGTTTGTGGGGCTGGGACTGATACCATAGGGGTCAAAGAGATTTTTGGTGATGCTCAGATTGGAAGCACCTGGAAGACCCAGGTGTCTATATTGATAGGGAATGCGACTATAAAAACGAGTCAAAAGAGTTTGGGCCCAGATCTACAAAAGGATTTGGGTGTTGCTACAAGGTTAGGTGGCATCTAAGCAGGGATTTTGTAGTCCCTGAATCTGGGACTTTGGTGCCTAAATCCTTTTCTGGATTGGGCCTTATTCATGAAAGTGCAAGAAACCAGATAGGAAATATTCTGTAATATCTCAGACTTAACTAGTGTGCAGGCTTTCTACACTGAGGGAGAGCTATCAGGGAACACTCTGCATATTGAGACAGCAATCAAGCACTCAGTTAGGGAAAGGTCTGTATGGAGATAGCTCTATCAGGGAAGCCTTGGACTGAGAAGCTGTTAGATCTCTCAACTGCATATCAAATTTTGGGGAGTTAAAATATATTCCTGTACATATATATCTGTTTGTGCTGCTTTCGCCAAAGTCCATATTTATGCTTTTGTTAAGCCTGATGAATATTTAAATTGAGTGGGTTTTTTTGTAAGATCCTCTTCCCTTCTTGGAGCTGTTAAATTTTATTTATGTTTTAAGCTCTGAGCAAGAATTATTACAGGATCTTGAATTGAAGAGCTTAAAGATACATTATTTCCCTAACCCAATGTCATTTTATTCAAGCCAAAATATTCATAGGATAGAGTATGTAGCATCTTGTTCAGAACTTCTAAAGAGTAAGGAAATTATTTTTTTTAGAAGTGAAGACACTGTATGTTCCGTCACTGGAAGCCAAACAGGTGGCTAAGGTAACGGATGCCTATAAATAACCTATTATTATTACCATTTTATTTATTTGTATTCTGGTAGCATCCAAAGTTCCCAATCAAGACCAGAACCCCACTGTGCTTGCTGCTGCACAAACAGACATGGGTCTCTGTCCTAAAGCGTTTACTGGCTAATTTGCTCCATGGCTAATGCTGAGGAGTTTGAACATCCTGAGAATCAGGAATAATGGAATCCCTTATCTGCTGGGCACTGAGTAGAAGCAGAAACATTTTAAAATCGTTTTGGGGTGGGGGGGAATTGAGGTTTTCTTTTTAAACTTACAGTGATTTTTAACTAATCTGTTTTGCCTTCCTGAAGCCTTGGTATTGATTCTTATTTTAGAAAATGAGTTTGTTTGACTTTGTTGTTGTCATTTAGTCAGAAACAATCTTCTATATATAGCATAGGGGTCACTGTTTAAAAACAACAGCCAGTTCCTATATAGCACTTCTAATCTACAAACCTCAAAGCATTTTATGAAGGGAGACAAATATAATTTTACCTATCAGGAAACTGAGGCATAGAAAGGGGAAGTGATTTACCCAAGGTCACATAGCAGGTCAGCGGTGGACCCAGGAACAGAACCTAAGTTTGTTGAGCCCTAATCAAGTGTTCTAGTCACTGATACATATTGCATCTAACATTTATTTATAGTTATCCCCATGTGGTATCTGAGATGTTGCAGCTATGGTCTATTCTAAGTCTGGGGAAGTACTGCTGCAGTTCATTAACTGTGGAGAACCATAGATCATTGCTGACCTATTAGTAGCTAACTCATTGCCTTCTAGTTAACAATAGAAAGTGTAGAAGCAAATGGAAACAATTACCCACTTTTAAAAATGTGGTTATTTTTTTTTAATGGATAAATCATGTTGTTGGGACAGAATTTTGCCTACAGCCAACACTGGCTGTTCATCCTACCTGTCTGGGGTGTGTGTATTTGACAGAGAATTCTTTTTCCTTCTCTCATCCAGTTTTTTCTGTGTAATTTCCCATGCTGCACTGGTCAGTGTAGAACAGAACAAAGTAGACTGGTGGCCTTGCCTCCTCCTTGCTCTTCCCTTCTTGCTGTGAGCCATTGGTGAATCAGCGAAGGAACAGCCTTTGTCAGGGATTATGAGTAAACCTGGGCCCATAAATGGTCTTCTCAGGGATTATGAGGCTTGTATACCCTCCCCCACATTGGGCACCCTCTTAGGGGTCAGGAACCATCTGACCCATAGTGACTTTATTCAATGTTCTGTCATTCTTATTTATTTCATTTACATCAAATCTTGTTCACTGGAATACTGAGTGGACTGCTAAAGGAAATGCACATATCATACATTTCTAGGTTTGCCCTAAAATTTACAGTGTCCTGTAAGACAAAGAGGGAGTTAATATGTGGTGGTAGCTTGCATATACCGTTTTCATGTTTCTAATCTGCCATAGAGAATGCTTTCTAGTGGTTTGACTTTGAGTTAGTCATCTGATTTACTGCATTGTTATATCATCTCTTTTAAAACACCTGACAGCATAGTTGCACCATCTGTTCCATCCCCAAAGGATGCCGATTAGTAATCTTCACACCTTCAAATTGAACTCCAAAAACAAAGCAAAAAATATTACTAAAAAGTTAACAAGCTGATTCATCCTAAAATAACATCAGTCCCACATACACTACATGCCCTAAAAAGGAGAATAGCTCCTCCTCTGCATCATAAAGAGCTAATTAAACCTACAGAGAATTCAAATATGCATGATGAACTCCTGGAAAACCTTTGATTGCTGAACCTGCTAGAAGACTCAGACCAAGTGATAAAAGGGAAAATAAACGGCATGCACTATTTGTGTCAATTAAAAAGCTGTGGTGTTTGAAACTCCTACAGATCCTCCTTGAGATCTCTCTACCTGCAAGATAATGTTAAACTGCTGCCAAATGATACATAACTTAGATTATAAATGCACTTTCTGACATAGTGCTGTTATGGAAATGAATCTCCATGATCCCATTTCACAAAGCTTTAGATACAAGAGGCTTCTCATTATTTCCCACATAATATGACCATGATTTGTATAAAAGATCCTGATATACGCTATCGCCCCTTTGTACTATGGTAGTAGCACAAAGTGGATATAAAGCAGCCCTAAATGGACATCTGATAATTCTCCCTAACACAGGGGAATCTCTGGTTCCTTTAGACCTGTCATAGTCAGCCTTACAACACGCCTTTCTAATTCCCAGGAAATAGGGGACATATTGGGATATACCAGGGTGGAAAGGGGCAGGGCCACGGCATTTTGAACTCTGGCAGTCTAGCTGGAGACTTGACAGAGCCATTACAAGCAAGCACAATTTTAGAGAAGCCCTAAGGATGATACTCTATCCAACTGGCTGTGAGTTACCAGCATGTTTGGGGGAAGGAGCAGAATGATGATTGGAAATCCTCTTAGCTGCCTCTCAGAGGCCCTGTGAATTATTCTGGTGCATGAGAGCAACATAGTTGCTCTACAAACTGACCTATCCTAATTTTGCAAAAACAACAGTAATATGTATAGTCATACATTCCTGCTATTTTTAAATTTACACAGAACACCATCGCCCTATAGATTATCCCTACTGGTAGAGAGAATAATCTGCATGAGACAAGAATGAATGAACAAAGTCAGGGCTAGGTCAAAGAATGTAAAATGTGTAGCTTACATCCTCTGACTCTTAAATTCTCTTAAAGTAGCACCCTCTCCATGCCTTCATACAGAGGAGACTAGCAGAGCTGCATTTCCTAAGGTGGGATCCTGAATCACAGTTTCCTCCACATGGTTACCTTCCCAGCAAGAGGTTTTTGGGTGTTTATATTGTGACAGGGTCAGGCCAGATGGCTCTAGGAGAGTAATAGAAGGCAGATATATTAGCCCCAGGCTAAGTAGGTCCCTGTTCCCTGGGTAAGGTAACGGAAGGTTCCAGAACAATTAGGAACCTTCTGGAGACAATTAAGACAGGCTGATTAAAACACCTGCAGCCAATCAAGAAGCTGTTAGAATCAATTAAGGCAGGCTAATCAGGGCACCTGGGTTTTAAAAAGGAGCTCACTTCAGTTTGTGGTGTGTGTGTGTGTGTGTGTGAGGAGCTGGAAGCAAGAGGCACTAGGAGCTAAGAGTGAGAACGCAGACTGTTGGAGGACTGAGGTGTACAAGCATTATAAGACACCAGGAGGAAGGTCCTATGGTGAGGATAAAGAAGGTGTTGGGAGGAGGCGATGGGGAAGTAGCCCAGGGAGCTGTAGCTGTCACACAGCTGTTCCAGGAGGCACTCTAGACAGCTGCATTCCACAGGGCCCTGGGCTGGAACCCGGAGTAGAGGGTGGGCCCGGGTTCCCCCCAGACCTCCCAACTCCTGGTCAGACACAGGAGGAGTTGCCCTGTACTGTGTACTCAGAAAAACGGCCAAGCTGAGGGCTTCTGTGAAGCTCCAAGGCGAGCAAATCCGCCAATAAGCGCAAGACCCACCAAGGTAGAGCAGGAACTTTGTCACAATATATGCACAGCTCAAGCCAGCATTTATTGTACGAAGCTTACTAGAAAGATTATATATACACATATATAATCTTTCTAAAGTTTCATACAATAATTGGGCACACACACACATATATTAAAAATTTCTAGTAAGCTTCATACAATTATATATATATTATATATAACACTAATTAATGGAAGGGCTTCTATATTTTCAAGGTATTGAGCCAGGCCCTTGGGGTCCCACTAAGTTCTTTTTGTGCCACTCTGGTGGTGCAAAGTGACCTTATATCTGCCCTAAATGAGCAACTGAAGATGCCTCCAGAGCCTGGGGGAATCTTTAGCTGGAATAAAACTATCCCCAATGCAGCATCTCCCACCCTGAACACAGGGATGGAAAGGGGCAGTTGGGGATGTTCCATGGTCAGGGGAAAGCCATTAGAAGCTGATACAGGTTAGAGCAGCTAGAGTAGCTGTTCTTCATCTGCTCTAATTTGTGATTTCTGCCCTTCCCCTCCCCCACAACAATCCCCATATAAAAGTAACTTTCTTAAATTCCCTAATCCTTCACTGTTACCTCTCCCTAAATAGCTGCTTTCTCCTGGCTGACTCAGAGCCACATGATGTTAAAGTTACAGTCATCCAGTTCAGGAACAGGAACAATACCACATGGCATATATGTCCAATCACAGCTAATCATCACAAATTAACAATTGAATATTGTCCCATCAAATGTTCCTGGCAAACTGTTTTTGGTCAATCAGCAGAGTAAAGAAACAACTTACAAAAACAACAACAAAAGTGTACATTTAAATATTGAGTAAATTTGCTGATCTGTTAGCAGATGTTCTTCAAGAAGAGAGAGACACTTATATTCCAGTTCTCTAATGAGCTCCCCAGAGACAGTCCCATGTGCCCGCATGAAGCCCCACTGTCTTCATTGTCTAAATTTGTCAAGTAAATTATTCCCTGTGAATTATTGGCTCAGTTCCAATGCAACTACAAAAGGCGGGGTGAACAATGGGGTGAACAAGGGAAACCTCAAGACGAAAATTCCAGAAATACCAATCCACAGCAACTCTCCTCCAAACCAATTTAAACTGATGGTTAAGGGGATACTAACTGGTAAACTCCTTCAGCAATCAGTGCTGTAAAAATAGAGGAATATACTTTAGTCATAATTTTCTATGACCTCTGAACATTGAGATATTTCACTTGAGTCATCATTGAGGGGATTATCTGAGATGGCTTGTGGGCTGGACATGACCTCAGTAAAGCCGTATTCTTGACAAGAATAAATTTTACAGCTCCAATGAAATTAACTTGCTGGCCGGCTATTCATCACAGTCTTGTCTCCAGTCACTTCCAACAGAAAGTTATATATCTGCTCAGAGAACATCTTTAAGTAAAAATTTTCTTTCATGTCCAGCTTTCTCCTCACAAAATGTATTAAGTTTTTCACAAGCTTCTAGAGGATAATGGTTACCACATTCACCTGAGATATTTCTAAAAAGTTTGCATGTTATAATTACCCAGTGAATATCTTGTGATGTCCAGACAACCTACAAGCAATCCATGTACAAACAAACACTTGTGGAATAAGGAAAATATCAATCAACAGCTAATAAAGATATTACGGTAAATAGTTGAATCCAGTGCAATGCATGCGCTGGTTAATAATAATCAACAAGATCACATCCTTTATTGCTTAATTTTGATGGAAGTATGACAAAAAATAGTGCAATAGTTGTTTATCAGACTCAGAACTGTAAAAAACATAACAAACAAAACCCCATAAACTTCCATTGTTGTGTATGCAGTTCTGTAAATTTTATGCTTTTGTTTTCTGTCTAGTGCATTCTTATATTTATAGGATAAATAAATCTCCTAGATGTCTCCTAGATGCAGCTGCCATTTTGCACTCAATTCAAATGCAGCCTGTTGCAGACAAAATCTACACCTTGCTGTTCCATGAAGAATTTACTTTCGTTCTTTCTTACTTGCTGTTTTCCCTTAATATAAAATAAAGTTAATTTGGAGTGGAACTATATGGCTGTTCCTGTGTATGGAAAATGTGAAAATTGCTATATGAAATGTATGGCTAGTTATGTCTCTACCTGCACATAATTTCCCCCATGCCCAAGAAAAATGCATCTCTCTATATTAAAGGAGTTCAATAAAGTACATTGCCACCACATACTGTAGGTAGTTTCTCTACACACAAAAGTGCACCCTGGTATTCTGAGCAGGATGACTCAGGAGTGAAGCTAGGGGAAATATGTTAAGCAGTGCCCTTCTTTCAGCAGCAGCTGTGAAGCAGCATAAATCCTCTCCCTCTTCCCATGCCTGTTGCTGATGGCAGCATCTGTGTGAGCTAGAACTTTGGCTGTGTCTTCAAGTAGGATGACCATTTTTCCTGGAAGTCATTAAGTACTGCTAAGTGTGTTGTTAGGGTCCTCTGCCAAATGCTCAGGGTGGGTAGTGACAGAATATTTGTAGCCAAGAGGGCCCTGGGATGGTAGGGAGTGTGGTGAAGTGAGAAAGCTGTGGGGCTCTGGGCCAGGGAAGCAAGGGTTAATAAACAGAGCTCAGAAACACAGGGGCTCAAGAGGCTCCCTGAAGCCAGCTTGGACCACTAATACAAAAGAGGACATCATCTCAGAGGCATTTCTGGGAGAGGAGAAGCAATCCTGTTTGGTTGATCCAGAGTGAGGTTGTTCTTCACCTGGGCAATCCTATCATGAGACCTCACGTTGTTTTGTCTGTGTTTGATTGCCTGAAGAGCCTTCCCTCTGAACAGGAGATGGGGCTCCAAAGACACATTTTTTCTCTCAGCTTGCTTCTGAGCCTTGCTTTGTTTTGATGAAAGGAGGAATTCTAGTCTCAGCTCTTTCATTTACTGGTATGAATAATTTTGTGCAAAATATGCTCTCTTTATTATTTGGGCAGGCAAGTTACATTCTTTTACATTACAGAGGGAGTAACTGAGGGGCGGCACAAGGTCATTTCTTACAGAACTCAAACTCAAGCCTCATTCACTTACACACAATGTCTTCAGAACGAATGTGTCAACACTGTGTGCTTGGCTGTGCTGTCTCTGGGCACTAGACCCTCCTCTCCTTCTCCAAGAAGAGAACCTGGCATTTCTGATTCCCAACAGCTCACTGGTGCTTAGCAAATAGTTGCATAGACCTTCCACAAAGCAGCCTACTACTGCTACCGACTACTCATTTATTTCAAGTGGTAGAGGTCTAGGCTGTGGATTCAGACTCTGCTTACTACTCATGTAAGTAGTACATACTACATACAGGCAGTATAATTCCACATAATGGAATCTTATTTAGGGGATACTGCTTCAGCTCTGAATCAGAGGAAAGAATTTTGTGAATGTTCTACATTTTTGTCCATTTCATACAATGATAGTATCCACTGTGGTTTAGCTGAACAGGAGCTTGAGTAAGTAACTCTACCTCTATGGTCAGTTATCTTCGGGTTATGTCAATTTAAAGATCAGTTGTTTACTAAGCAATATAGCATATTGTATCTTTGAAATCGGACAACCCCTGTGTAGTACAAAGTGTACCTTAAGTTATTATCTGCAAATAAACCTTAGTAATGAGGTTTTAGATCTATTGGTTGAGTGTTGATGATAAATTCTCTGTGGAACTGACTTCAACCCATTAAGCAAGCTAGCTCCTGCCATCGTGGTTGTTAATTTGACAGGACTGTGTCACATTAAGTAGAACAAACATATTTTCACCCACTCAGCCATCCAGAACGGACATGGCTGTTACTCTAACAACTGGATATTGATTGGAATCATTCACCCCTTCTGACCTGGGGCTGGTATACAAAAATAGAGCCAGAGCTGATTAAGAAATTGCATGTGTTTTGGGCACATGTGTGCAGTGTTAACAGAACCCATAAATTTCAAGCTATTTGAATATGTGTCATGTTAATGGTCTGAGCATTGGATCTGCCACTCACTTCCTTCAGAGGCACTGAAGCCTCATTTATCTTGAATTATTTATTTTTTCTATATTCAGGTACCCATCTGGTCAGACTTTTAGGGTTCACTGCCTCACAGCCAAAAAATAACTTGGAAAACCTGCATCTACAATAAAATCTCTAATCGGGAAGCTAAAATCAAAATAATAAATGAGTAAAAGAAAAATGAAGGATTTGTTTCCATTATAATCTAGGCAATGGTAAATCATTAAGTAGCTAGTAGTGGGTTATTTTTATGCTTTCTTGACATAAAATTTATGATTTCTTACATTTTAATAAAAGTTAAGAAGAGGTAGAAAAGAATGTATAAGTAGAGGACGCAGCTGCCACCACATTCAGAAGGCTGAGCAGTTTTAGAGGACCAATACAAAATATTTTACACTTCTTCCGCCAAGTTCAGTGGGCAAGGTTATTGTTTAGCTTACACACCCATTTGAGGGAGTAAAGGTGCATAAATTTTCCCCTCACTGCCTGGTGTGAGCCATATGCTCTGTGTCTCACAGCACAGAGAAAAGAGAACCTTGGAGTGGGCAGAGCCTTAATTCTAGCCCTGAAACCACTGGCCAGCCTTTATGAGGCAGCGTGGAGGGGGCGGGGTGGGATGGGGGGGAAAGTAAGCTGCTTCTGCATAGACAAATGGGGAGGGGGTCAAATCATGAGCCCCACTGTGACTGTTCTGAAGCTAGTACAATTGCATGCTACCTCTTACTCAGGGCTCCTTGTTATGTCACAGTCCAGATTACACATAAGATTATGTATTTGTTGCTGGGTTGTTTTTAATTTTCTTTTCTTTTCTTTTTGTGTTACAGAATGTTCATACTTATGTATTGCATTGATTTTATTAGACTGATTTTATTAAGTAAGGATCATTTTGATGAATTTTCCCAGTTCCCCAGGATAACTCACTTAAAAGGGTCTCTCTCTTTTCCATATGTGGTTGTGCATTTAGTTAACCATTTTCTTTGGGATTGCTATGACTGAAGATAGTGGAATAGCAGAGTCCAAGAGGCTGCTGATAAATTCTCACATGCGAATCCAAAAATATCAAACCCAACAGTCAGAACTTGTCTGAAGATGTGCATGCTTTTTAAAACCATAAAAAAAAGCCAAGCACGAAGGAGGAGGGTCTAGAGTCAAAATCTGTATTTGTGAAGCTGATAGAGGGGGCTAATGCTGATTTTCTTACTCTAATATAGTTTCTGGTTCAGGGTTAGAAGAAAACAACTCTTTCTGTGATGACTTGTCTCATGACACAGTGAACCACTTAGATATGTGACATTATTCATCTGAGTTGGCTTGCAAAGAGGGAGGTCACTGAGCTCTGCCACTGAGGAAAGAACTTTTTGGTTCTTCACTGTATATTCATAAGAATTTCCCAATGTTTATCTTTTGGGTATTAAAGAACCAAATTTTATGTTGGAGTAAATGGGCAAAACTGCTATAAAAATCCATTAAACTGAGTCCATTTCCTCTGGTAGAGAATCTGGCCCAGAAGTGCAATGGTTCTGTTTGGGAAAGAGGAGCCACTTAACTGTGGTTGATGGTATTTGGTGAACTGTTGCAGTGGGGTACAATCTGAGCTGGTAAAAAATAAAATCGAAATCAAGTAAATAATAAAAGCTAGTAAATAATAAAATTTAAAATCAATTTTGTTCATTTTTTTTAATCTGTAGAATTCTTATTGAAAATATTTGCACTTTCAAAACAAGTCAAAAAGCAATTTTTCACATTTTGAAACTGAAAATTTTTATTTTCAAAAATTATTTGGTTTGGGGAGAGAATCATAGAATATCAGGGTTGGAAGGGACCTCAGGAGGTCATCTAGTCCAACCGCCTGCTCAAAGCAGGACCAATCCCCAACTAAATCATCCCAGCCAGGGCTTTGTCAAGCCTGATCTAAAAAACTTCTAAGGAAGGAGATTCCACCACCTCCCTAGGTAACACATTCACCACGCTTCACCTCCCTCCTAGTGAAAAAGTTTTTCCTAATATCCAACCTAAACCTCCCCCACTGCAACTTGAGACCATTACTCCTTGTTCTGTCATCTGCTACCACTGAGAACAGACTAGATCCATCCTCTTTGGAACCCCCTTTCAGGTAGTTGAAAGCAGCTATCAATTCCCCCCTCATTCTTCTCTTCCGCAGACTAAACAATCCCAGTTCCCTCAGTCTCTCCTCATAAGTCATGTGCTTCAGCCCCCTAATCATTTTTGTTGCCCTCTTCTGGACTCTTTCCAACTTTTCCACATCCTTCTTGTAGTGTGGGGCCCAAAACTGGACGCAGTACTCCAGATGAGGCCTCACCAATGTCTAATAGAGGGGAACGATCACGTCCCTCGATCTGCTGGCTATGCCCCTACTAATACATCCCAAAATACCATTTGCCTTCTTGGCAACAAGGGCACACTGTTGACTCATATCCACCTTCTCATCCACTGCAACCCCTAGGTCCTTTTCTGCAGAACTGCAGCCTAGCCATTCGGTCCCCAGTCTGTAGCGGTGCATGGGATTCTTCCGTCCTAAGTGCAGGACTCTGCACTTGTCCTTGTTGAACCTCATCAGATTTCTTTTGGCCCAACCCTCTAATTTGTCTAGGTTCCTCTATATCCTATCCCTACCCTCTAGCGTATCTACCTCTCCTCCCAGTTTAGTGTCATCTGCAAACTTGCTGAGGGTGCAATCCACCCCATCCTCCAGATCATTTATGAAGATATTGAACAAAACCGGCCCAAGGACCGACCCTTGGGGCACTCCACTTGATACCAGCTGCCAACTAGACATGGAGCCATTGATCACTACCCATTGAGCCCGACAATCTAGCCAGCTTTCTATCCACCTTATAGTCCATTCATCCAGCCCATACTTCTTTAACTTGCTGGCAAGAATACTGTGGCAGACCGTGTCAAAAGCTTTGCTAAAGTCAAGGAACAACACGTCCACTGCTTTCCCCTCATCCACAGGGCCAGTTATCTCATCATAGAAGGCAATTAGATTAGTCAGGCATGACTTGCCTTTGGTGAATCCATGCTGACTGTTCCTGATCACTTTCCTCTCCTCTAAGTGCTTCAGAATTGATTCCTTGAGGACCTGTTCCATGATTTTTCCAGGGACTGAGGTGAGGCTGGCTGTCCTGTAGTTCCCAGGATCCTCCTCCTTCCCTTTTTTAAAGATGGGCACTACATTAGCCTTTTTCCAGTCATCTGGGACTTCCCCCGATGGCCACAAGTTTTCAAAGATAATGGGCAATGGCTCTGCAATCACATTCACCAACTCCTTTAGCACTCTCGGATGCAGCGCATCCGGCCCCATGGACTTGTGCTCATCCAGCTTTTCTAAATAGTCCCGAACCACTTCTTTCTCCACAGAGGGCTGGTCACCTCCTCCTCCCCATGCTGTGCTGCCCAGTGCAGCAGTCTGGGAGCTGACCTTGTTCGTGAAGACAGAGGCAAAAAAAGCATTGAGTACATTAGCTTTTTCCACAACCTCTGTCACTAGGTTGCCTCCCTCATTCAGTAAGGGGCCCATGCTTTCCTTGACTTTCTTCTTGTTGCTAACATACCTGAAGAAACCCTTCTTGTTACTCTTAACATCTCTTGCTAGCTGCAACTCCAGGTGTGATTTGGCCTTCCTGATTTCACTCCTGCATACCCGAGCAATATTTTTATACTCTTCCCTGGTCATTTGTCCAATCTTCCACTTCTTGTAAGCTTCTTTTTTGTGTTCTTTCTACACATTGGGATGGTTTGTCCCTGTAACTTCAATAAGGATTCTTTAAAATACAGCCAGCTCTCCTGGACTCCTTTCCCCCTCATGTTATTCTCCCAGGGGATCCTGCCCATCAGTTCCCGGAGGAAAAGTCTGCTTTTCTGAAGTCCAGGGTCTGTATTCTGCTGCTCTCCTTTCTTCCTTGTGTCAGGATCCTGAATTCGACCATCTCATGGTCATTGCCTCCCAGGTTCCCATTCACTTTTGCTTCCCCTACTAGTTCTTCCTAGTTTGTGAGCAGCAGGTCAAGAAGAGCTCTGCCCCTAGTTGGTTCCTCCAGCGCTTGCACCAGGAAATTGTCCCCTACACTTTCCAAAAACTTCCTGGATTGTCTGTGCACCGCTGTATTGCTCTCCCAGCAGATATCAGGGTGATTGAAGTCTCCCATGAGAACCAGAGCCTGCGATCTAGTAACTTCCGTTAGTTGCCGGAAGAAAGCCTCATCCACCTCATCCCCCCTTGTCTAAGCTAACAATAATAATTGACACTGTTTCCACACATGCCCCCTCCCCAAACAAATAGAAAATAAAAATAAAAAGGGGCTGAAAACAAGAAAAGAAAAGCTACGAAACAAGATAAATGATGAGAAGAAAGATACAACCAAGGAATAAAAACAAAAAATGGAAAACAAGAAGATTTACAACTGAACACAAACCAAAAAGTTACAACAATAACAGCTGAAGATAATCATGACCAAGCTAGAAGAGTAAAAATGAAGATCAAATATGAAGACCAAATACAAAGACTTCAAAAGAAGGGGAGGAGGATTTAAAAATTAAAAAAGAGAACTTTTCACTTCCAATTTCAATGAAATATAGATATAGTTTTTTTTAAAAAAAATTTATATATCAGTTTCATTAAGGTTTTTTTTCAAAAAGAAGCCATTTTCTCCCAAAAACTGTTTTCATTGAAAAAATGTTGAGTAGCTCTGCTCGCCAGTGCTTTACAATGACCAGGGAAGACACCGTAGGAAGTCCTTTTAAAAAGACAGTGCAGTCTAGTAGAACTTGACCTTCTTTTACTATAGCTCATGAGCTGCAGACCAGTCTCGGGAAGACATTTTGATACATTGCACTGTGGAAATCACTGGGTTTCAGCCAAGTGGACATGCTGATGAAAACTGACTTTGGCATCATTGAGCTACAATGGCATTAAGGATTCATGGGGACTCTGCAGAGGACTCATGGGGACTCTGCAGAAACCTGACTGAATGCAGAATTAGTCACAAGGGAGACACAGGCACTGCTGTGAATCAAAAATAAGCAATGCGTTATTTTTTCATGCTGCTGAGCTATAAATATATCCACTCAGAAAATGAGGCTCTCTATTACAACAGGATTATCAGGGCAGAAGAGTTGTACTAAAGTATGTCATAGATAGATATAATGGATGTAAACAAAGCGATCCTTCACAACAAGATAAGAAGTTAACTGTCTTAATTACAACTATTGTATATCATTACTATAATTTTGCAATGATGTTGAATTTGCAATTTGGATATCCTCAAACACTTCTGCTATTGCTCATTTGCATGTAGATTTAATATTTTGCTTCATAAATAAAGTGATTCAAAATAATTATTTTCATTTATACTAGAATTATATTTTTGACATTTTGCTTAGCAGACTACAGCCCCAGAAGACAACGGCATTGTCTTTGAAACTTTCATGAGTCCTGTAAACAGAGCATCCCAGATTCTTTAGTGTGATGCAACGTTTTTGTACTGCAGTTCCAGCACAATCTGACGCCAAGGCCAGCTCAGCTAGCCACAGGAAGATCACCGCCAGTGTGAGGGAATGATACATTAGTATGTTGCCTCCTGTGTCAACCCTTTCCCTTTCACTGGAATAAGGACATGACAGGGCACCAAAGAGGAGGAGGGAAATCTGAGACTTACCTATACCCCACCGATCCCTGACTGCTCCATTGATGTTTGGGGCCACCATTAACTGTATCTGTCATAAATATAAAGGGAAGGGTAAACACCTTTAAAATCCCTTCTGGCCAGAGGAAAAACCCTTTCACCTGTAAAGGGTTAAGAAGCTAGGATAACCTTGCTGGCACCTGACCAAAATAACCAATGAGGAGACAAGATACTTTCAAAGCTGGGGGTGGGGGTGTAGAAACAACGGTCCTCTCTGTCTGTGTGTGTTTTTGCCAGGAACAGAAAAGGAATGGAGTCTTAGAACTTAGTAAGTAATCTAGCTAGATATGCGTTAGATTCTGTTTTGTTTAAATGGCTGATAAAATAAGCTGTGCTGAATGGAATGTATATTCCTGTTTTTGTGTCTTTTTGTAACTTAAGGTTTTGCCTAGAGGGATTCTCTATGTTTTTAATCTGATTACCCTCTAAGGTATTTACCATCCTGATTTTATAGAGGTGATTCTTTTACTTTTTCTTTTCTTTTAAGAACCTGATTGCTTTTTCATTGTTCTTAAGATCCAAGGGTTTGGGTCTGTGTTCACTTATGCAAATTGAGGATTTTTATCAAGCCTTCCCCAGGAAAGGGGGTGTAGGGTTTGGGGAGGATTTTGCAGGGGAAGACGTTTCCAAGTGGGCTCTTTCCCTGTTATATATTTGTTAGACGCTTGGTGGTGGCAGCAATAAAGTCCAAGGTAAAAGGTAAAATAGTTTGTACCTTGGGGAAGTTTTAACCTAAGCTGGTAAAAATAAGCTTAGGGGGTTTTCATGCAGGTCCCCACATCTGTACCCTAGAGTTCAGAGTGGGGAAGGAACCTTGACAGTATCTTAGAGTACCTTTCAGGCTGCTTTAGTTACACTAGTCTGGTGAACAGTTGGCCTATGATCAGGACACTGTAAAGGTCATTCCAGGCTTTTGGGTCATCATCCCAAAGCTCCATTGTGCACGCCTTAACCATAAAAGAGAATCCAGGCCAGCATGTACAGAACAGCAACTGCTGCAAAACTCTTCCTACAAACGCTCTCTCCAATCTTTAAATGACTGTGCTTTGGCCTTGTTCACATCCTTTGTGTGTCTGCTTTCTGGGACTGAGTTTTACTGGCACAAGTATTTATAGAAAGGAAATTTCAAAGTCTCAGCATTGCTTTGTGGAAAATGAATTTTAAAGTCTCACATGCAAGCATTTGTACCAGAGGTTCATGGGCCTTAATCTAATGAAGAAACAGAAACAATACAATGTGACATTATTGAACAACCACCCCGAGCCATACTGCAAATAGTAAATAGAATATATGCCTGCTTATCCAGGTCCATTTAGCCTGGATGACCTCTGAAAGTTTCAAGTAACCAGGTGTTTGGATAAATGGAAGTGTTCTGTAACTAACATAGGGCTACATGGGGAACATACCGTGGACTCGGATAATTTATGAGGTTTTGGTTAAAGGGAATTTGTATAACTAGTATTATTTTGTACTGTTATTTCCAGAAAGCTGTTCATGATCGATCAATAGAGCTAGAATTATTCCCAGAAACATCTGGGCCTGATCCTCAGACCATTAAAGTCAATAGGAGTCTTTCCATTGACTTCAGTGAGCTTTGGATCAGGCCTGTAATAAATTAATCTGAAGCAATCACAACCTGCTCTCAGATATTCCATGAGGATTAAGAGGTTAAACTCATTAGATAAATTATTCATTGTGAATTATTCACTCAGCGCTCTAATCATATATATATATTATAATAATACAGGTCATCCTGGACCAGTCACCTCATAGCCTGCTATTCCCTCATTGACTCTGTTTGTTGACCTTCAAGGCATGTTAAAAGTGTTATGTACTTCCTCAGTGTTTTCCTGAACTGGAGGAGGAATGAGTTGGGAAGGGAGGGTCCCTGTTTTATTTTGTGGGTTTGGGAGAATTTTACATGTAGATATTAGATCACTTTTGAATTTTTGAATGTATTTGTATGTTGTATTCTCAGTGTGCCTTGAGCTTTAGATACCACTTAGATAATTCATAGCTCTCACAGCATTTTACAAGGGAAGCTAAATATCATTATCCCCAATCTACAGGTAAGGAAACTGAGGTGCAGGGACTGAAGTTACTTTCCCAAGGCTATATAGCAAGACATAACAGAGGCTAGAAACTTATCCACTGTACAACACTGCCTCTTTTTATTGACATTAATAGAAGCCATCTCTGTTTACTAGATATTCTTGTTTAGTCATTACATCTTTACTATGCACTTCTACCATGCAAAGACAAAGAGAGTAAATTTAGTAGAAGTTGCCCTCTTGAAGTTCCTCTTGATTTAAAAATATAGAGGGAAGTGATTATATTTATTATAATCCATGGATATAAACAAAAAGACCCAAAACAGTGGATTTATAGATATAATTCCAACACAAAATATTGGGAGTGACTGAACTATCCCATTGCTATTGGGCCTATTTAAGTCAATAGGAGCTTTCCATTGATTGATTATTTATATTATGGTAGTACTTAGCAGCCCCAAAACAAATTGTATGAAGTGCCTAGAGGTCTAAACTGAGATTGGAGCCCTAATATGCTTGACATTTTACAAACCTATTACAAAAGAGTCCCTACCCTGAAGATCTTACAGTCCAAGTGGACAAAACATGCCAAGGAAGTAGTACTTATCCACATTTTACTCTTGGGACTCAAGACACTTAGGACATGTCTACACTGCAATGTAAGCCCAGCATTAGTAGAAGTCAAGTTACCAGACCCTGGTTTTCTTAACTTAGGGTTTGAGCGTCAACACTCTTTCGTAACCCCAGGTTAGGAATTGTTGAACTCTAGGTCCCAACTTGGGGCTCCAGTGTCTACACTGCATTATGCAGGCTAGAGTCCAACCACCCATATCCCAACCACTTCCTAACTCCCTCCCAAAATGTGGCTGCTCTAGCCCTTTGTTCATGGTGCAGTGTGGGAAAACTTGACTGCCCACCAAACTTGACTGTCCACAGGACATAGAAAGTTGGCCCATGGGATTGTGGGAAACTTTTGGCAAACTCCCAGAACACAAGTCCAGTGGGGCTGCGTATACACTGCAAAGCAATATGGCTTGAACCCTGGGTCCTAGCTTGACTGAGGCTCAGACCCTTCATCAATAAGGTTCTGGTACCCTGGATTTAAACCCTGGGTTAATGCGATTTGTGTGTAGACAGAACGGGGGTTAGGCTTGAGCCAGAGTTCAAACCCTGGGCTTACACTGCAGGTGTACATCTACGCTGGAATAAAAGACCCACAGCATAGTTGTGGCTGACCTGGTTCAGCTGACTTGGGCTCCTGGGGCTCAGGCTGCAAATTGCTGTGTAGACATTTGGGCTTTGGCTGGACCCTGGGGCCTTCCTCCCTTGCACAGTCCCAGAGCTTGGGCTGCAGCCTGCACCTGAATGTGTATACAGGAATTTTACAGCCCCACAACCCAACCCCCATGAGCCTGAGTCAGCTGACCTAGGCCAGCTGCAGGTGTTTAATTTCTGTGTAGATGTACCCACAATGATCAACACAAGACTTGCCCAAGGGCACACGGGAAGTCTGTGATAGAGACAGGAACTGAACCCAGGTCTCTTGAGACCCAATCCACAGGATCAGCCCACTGTGTCATGTTTGTAGGTTACCAGGCATCAATATAAAATATCTGTAATAGAGCAAGAGCCCTCTCCTGCTGCCACTACTCATAGGAGTGTTATAATTCTACCCAGCTAATACTGTTTTCATTACTGAAAGTGACAAACTGTATGAAACGAACATGGCCTCATTTAAGGGAAATAAATTATAGATGTTGAGGCTGGTTCAACCAGGTTCTGATTTTGACTGATCTTTCTTAGCCTGATTAAATCAAGCCTGGGCTGGGCTACCACAAAGATTTAGTGAATTTGATTAAATTGGAACACTTCCGACAATTACAGAATGGTGTATGCCTTTTCTGCGATATACTGCTCTACTATTTTGCTCTTTCCCTACCTTAACATCATCTGATTGAAAGAAACTATGCAATCTCCAGTGAACATTGTAGCAGCAGCAGTAATTTGTCTTCAGATCCTGTTAAGCATTAAAAAATAAGTATTACTGGATAAAACAGGACTGAAAGTTTTCTTGATCTGTTTGATTGCAAAAAGAATTCAGAAATTTAGTATTTTGGAGTTTTCTGAAAAACACATGGGTTTGACTCTGATTTCACTTACAGCAGCTTTACACAGTATAACTCCTATAACTTTAATAGAGTTACAACATTTACACTCTCCTTACAAAATATGATGTGTATGTCCTCTGGGGTCCTTGGACTTCACTTTCTGTCACTAGAGTTTGAACATATCTGTGGGCTCTGCTGAGCTTTCCAGGCTTGACTTGTCTTCATTCATGCTCGAAGCCCTGCTGTGCATTTAGGTCTTGGCTCCTTAGCTCGCGGGGGAGGAGGGGAGGAAGTGATGGTGTTTTCCAAAGCCACCTGTTCATGGTGCCAAAATGAGCTATTGTTCTGAGAAGATTAAATAGATCTTCACATAATATGATGCTTCCTCTAAATAGCTGACATGGAGACACTTAAACTATCATCACTGGGTGTTTGAATTAACACCCATGAAGTTAAATGAGGGCAGTTCACATTATTCAGAGCTATTGTTTCAAGCTGTCTGCAGATTCAGGCAGGCATTACTGCACTTGATTCATGTTTTCATGGATTTATTTCTAACCATAACAGCTAGACTTTAAAATGAAATGTGAGCTGAGATTCTGGAGAAGAAGCCATTTTGGGAGTTGTGCTGGTGTGCTATGCCGCTGTATGCATAGCTTCATTGAAAACAAAAATGCATCTAAAGAATGACAAGCACTCTGCAAATATAGGGGAAAAAACAGAGAGGGGTCACAAGGAAGTTACTGGCATGTGTGGCATGCTAGCATTTACTGTACCAAGGTGATACCATGCACACACAAGACAACCTGAGTATTTATTATTTTATCTATTGCCAGCTTTCAGCATCTGTGCATTGATTTATGAAAGGACTAAATCTGTATAAGAAAATTTGTCCTTGCTGCTGCAGACATTCAACGCAGAAATGTTAAAATGCTGAAGCCTGCAAATGTCATTTTATCATGGTGGAATTTTAATGAGTTCTTGAAAGTGCAGCTCATTTCTTCATCTATCATAATGTGATAATTAAATAAAGAACTGATCGTGAATTACATACATCCCCTTATATAGACAACTTCCATGTGAGCCTTAGCTTGACTTGAGATGGTTTGTTTTATCTCCTAGTAAATTCAGATTTGGAGCAGCAGTAGTGGCAGCAGTGAGGAAAGCAAAGGGGGGCAGGCTTGCAAAGATGGAATGAGAGCAACCCCGCCTACAGAGATCAGTTTGCAGGGATTAATTTTGAGCAGCCTGGTAAGGATGATAAGTGGCCTGCCCTACAAAAAGAAGCAATAAGAAAACAAGATGTTGATTTGTGAAAATAATGGGTTGTGAGCAGTGAAAGAGAACAAGAGCTGTCATATGGCCCACATCACTCTGCTATCTGAGCACCTCCGAAACTCTAATGTTTTTGATCCTCACAACACCCTTAGGAGCAAGGGAAATGTTCTTATTCCCAGTTGAGAACTGAAGCAGAGAGAGGCTATGTGACTGGGCTACAGGCACAGCAAAAGTTTGTGTCCAAGAAAGGAATTGAACCTAGGTTTCCGAAGTCTAGGCTAGTGCCCTAACCACTGGGCCATCCTGCCTGTCTAAAATACAGCCCATACTTTCTACATCACTCCTACCACATGGCAAAGGGACAGCCACTAGGGGGAGAATTAGAAGGGAGATGTCCCTCTCTGTCTTTTTATTATCCTGTTATTTCACCCTCAGAACAGCTCCAGGGGAACTATTCTTTCTCACTCTTTGGTCCCGCTAAGCATTTCTTTTATGTGGCTGTATATGTTCATGGCGCTATAGTACACTATTCTGATCAGAGACATGGATTCTGTGCAGGAAGGAGGTGGAGAGGATAAAGCAACAGGAGGGGATATTAGAGACTGGCACACTGAGCCAGAAAAAATTACACCAGGCAGATGGCAAGCCTCGTTGCTAGTGTTACACTCTCAAGGTAGTTATCATAGATATCTTCAATACATCCTGCAACTTTTTAATATAGATTTTATTTTGGACAGTTACAAGGGATAAAGAAAGCTGGAAAAGGGTGATAGCAATACAGAAATAACAGAATGTAGGCAAGTTGTTTACAATCATATGATAATGGAATCATTGCTTCAGGTAGATGGCACAGTAAGGAAATAGGGAATTAATTTCATTGTGATACAGTGTGCCAGTAATATACAAGAAACGCTAAAGGCCTATTCCAACACCCTTACTCTAGTTTAATAGTCTAACCTATCACATTGATTTCAATGGGACTACTCATGGAGTAAGATACTACTGAATGTGACCAAGAGTATCAGAATATGGCCCTAAATTAGGTGGTTTTGCTGCCATAGGATCTTAATCAACATGTTTTTAAAAAGTTTTCCAGATTGAAAAATATTAGTCATTTTTACTTTGCTTCATGCAAGACAGTTTTCCTATAAACAGTATAACCCATGCTTCCCAACATTCTGTAGTAAATCCTAAATTTTTAAAGACCAGATTTTGTGGTTCACTGAAACTACTGAACGGATTAGTGTATATTTTTTGTGGACCTACAAATTAAAAATTACAATGTAGCTATTTGTAAGTCACATAGCGGGGAGAAGTTCCGTAATCATTGACACAGACTGTAGCGTTACTTTAAACACAGCATAATAGTGTACATGCACTTCAGTTATGCTGTAGATTTTTTTACTGATGACTTTTTGTCAGTTCCTTGATGTAACATCCTTTTCAAACAATTCTGCAGTCTTTGGATTTCATATTTGTATGCGTAGTAATACACTTTTCATGTACAGTATTTCCAGCATGGCATAAGCATGCTTATATATCATAAAGGAGTGGAAATATCAGGCACTGATTAGTTCCTAGTATTATTACTAGAATATGGAGCTTTTCAATCATAGGCCACATCCAACCCCAGAATTATTATTGTCTCTGTGGTATATGAAATCAATTGATGGGCTTGGGCTTGGTCCAGTTCCTTACGGGCAGTTGTCCACATCATACAAACTCCTGCCATGCCTGTACAAATTGGCATGCTTGTTAAGAGTCATTTGAAGGAAGATGGCTATTGAGGGGTGAAGCCTTTTGGTTAGAGTAGAAAGAGATTGCAACAACGTCTTTGAGAATTCACTTTCACCTATATTCAACATCCTTTGCTCAGACATTGAGAAGTCCAATGGGGCTCTTCAAAATGAATGGAGCCATTTTACAGGTAAAGGTTAATTTTGGTTGTTTAGTTGTTTGTATTTTGATCAAATGCCATTTGCTTAAGGAAAAACAAAACAAAACTTACAAGGCATTTTTCCATGGATAGTTTGTACGTGTGGGTCCAATATGTTTTTAAGGATCAAGGATGATATTGATGTGGGCATACAAGAGAGAATTATTGTTTATGTTTTGTGAATTTACTAATGGCCAGATTCTGAAATCCTGATGCTGAATGTCCCTTATTCCACGAGTCTTCCCAATGAAATCCATAGCATTACTTCATGATATGATGGGCTTCACAATGTAAGGAAGGAAAGAAAATGTTTAGCTTCTGTTTCTTTCCTCCCATACTGCTATAATTACAGGACAATTTTGCCTTTTCAGTCAGTGTCATTTGTTTTCTTTAATGGTGCTTCATGAGAAGACACATATGACCGCACCTCCTGTGAATGAACTATTCAAATCCTATATCTTGGCAGGGGGTTAGACTAGATGACCCTTGCGGTCCCTTCTAACCCTATGATTCTATGATAAGGTTTTTTTAAAATGCTCTGTCTCTTTAAGAGATGGAAAACATTAATCCCACTGGGAATCTTGCTGTCTGAACAGGCATCTTAGCTTTAAACACTGACTAATGTCTTGTAAATGAGGCCTGCTATTTGGTCATTCTTTTGGTCCATTAGTAATTCACAGTCCATTGCTATTCATAATGCTATCTGTGTTGAACCGCATGTAGAGTGCATTTCAAAATGTTAGTAAATCTGCCCTTTGAAGACTATTAGTTAAGCAATACATCAACAAAGGGTGTGTGGTACTGTGATGAAATTATCATAGTCCAGCATTGTTAGAACATATGAGGTGTCATCAGAGGACTCTAATTCCTCTGAGGAAAAGTAATTTATTACAGCAACATCCTCTGAATTTCCTTTATTGGTAGAAAAATTATTGGGACAGAAAATTTGGCAATGAACAGCAGTATTAGCATTGTTAAATATTTCCTATAGATTGATTTACCTTTTCAGAACTCATACCAGCTAATACCAACATTAAATGAAACCTTTCATAATATACAGCTATTTAATACACACATTTGGCATCACATATTTTTAAAATGGGAGATATGGCAAAAGCAATAAGTCCTGGTCGATTTCAGTATTTATATTAACATTAAAAGACTTTCATTTTTATTTTAAAAAAGACAGAAGACTATAACAGAACAATTTTTTAGTATCAAATACTATAATTATGCTTGCTAGACAGTTTCTTTAAACTCCCAGATCCCAAGGGCTTGGAGGAGAAGTCCCCAGAGCAGGTATGCATTGCGCTGTCATAGGTATCCCTATGCTGCACAAGGCCCTGTGCAGATGCCTGCTGGGGGTATATCTGGGGGCAGGAAGGCACCTGTCAGGAGTAGGGCCAAGCTGCACGCATGCCACTGTGAGTATTCTGGCTTGCACAGCACAGAATACTTGCTGCATTTTTTGAGAGAGTGGGGGACTTAATAAAATACCTTCTGCCATTGTTGTATCAGGCTAAGGTGATAAAAAAACTGTTCTTTGTGTTTTGAAGAAATTCTATCCACACTTTCCAGTGGCTCTGTGTCAAAAATAGATGAAGCTTGAAAGGTGAAGTGTCAGAAGTCCTGAATGAGGCCTTTGGTAGCTTTGGAGTGAATGAAAATGAGGAAGTTGTAGGCAATTGAAAAGTGAATTCTGAACATAATTTCAAAAATCCAGATGTGAAAACACTTAAGATGTGATTTTTTAATTTTTATTTTATTTTAATGGCTGCTTTACTGCAAAACACATGTATGGAGGCGGTGGTGGGTAGGTGCTGACTGCTGGGAGGCTATTTTGGGGAAATCTTCACATTGTACTGTATGTGTTCTGCTTCATGGTTACAACTGAATGAATTTTGGCCTTTATTCCTGTCCATTAAATTATACAGGGATGGACTTTTATTTTTACAAATTAAGGGCAAGCTCCTGCAAACATTTAGGCTATGTCTACACTGCAATAAAAAACCCACAGTTGGCCCACACCAGCAGACTCGGGCTTGCGGGGCTTGGGCTCCAGGGCTGTTTAATTGTGGTGCAGATGTTCTGGCTCAGGCTGCAGCCGAAGCTCTGAGAACCTCCCACCTCGTAGGATCCAAGGGCCTGGACTCCAGCCCGAGCCTGTAATTACTCTGCAATTAAACAGCCCCACAGCCCAATCCCTGTGACCCCAAGTCAGCTGGCACAGGCCAGCCACTGGTGTCTAATTGCCATGTAGACATGCCCTCAGACACGTGATATTACACATCGGAGTAAAATTGCTCATATCCATGTTTGCAGGATTAGACCCATACGACTGAATTTTTAAAAACTCTCATCACCTAGCAGCTCCGATTGTTCTCCGTTTTTCCAGACCAATATATCCCATACTTCCCAGTACTGTGTAGCAAGTTCTGTGTATTTTGAAGCCAGAATGAAAACATTGAAAGCAACTGGGTGATGGGAACTTTTGAAAATCTGGCTAACTTGACTTATTTGAGCAAAAGCAGTTGGGAATCAGTCCTGTACTGGTAAATCAGATTTTTAAATAGTGGGCAAGATTGATTTAATGGGAGCACCTTGAGTTTATAAGAGAGATGAAACTGTTCCTAGTTAGGACAATAAATCTTCAAAAGGCTTCATTGTACTCCAGCTTGTACTTTGCTTTGGCATATTTTTTCCAGACAAAATACCAACAGTAAAATTCTGTTTTCAGATACCAACATGTGACTCCCATTAACTAGCTGAGATCAAGAAACTTAAAACACTCCATTAGAATGATTCCCCACTTTCCCAGGAGGCACAGCCACAAATTAGATAGCAACTTTAAGTAAGGGATTACTTGCTACTACCTGAAAATATTAAGCTACTGAAAAAACATCATCCTTAAAAAAAAAAAAAAAGTTTAATTTTGAACTGTGGCCCAGAGGCATAGCAGGTTTGTATTCCAAATTAACATAGATGAATTTGATGGCCTGAGGTTGTGTTAGTTCAGATTGATTGAAACATCAGTCAGGTTTAATCATGATGGTTGTGAGAAAGGAATATAAATTGTAAACATAATGGTAGTGCCAAATAGGATGATCAATAAATAAGCGCTCACAGAAATTTGAAGTGTTACATTTCACATGAACTATGAACTCACTTCATAGTAGCTGTGCTAAAATAGCTGCGATCCGTAGCAGGAGGGACTGATTAATATTGTTTATGACATTTAATTAAAGTAAGTTGAACTTCATTTTTCAAAATTCTGGTCATACTCGCTATTTTCATTCAGTTCCTTTGAAAGCATTTCCTCAGAATAATCCCATGATTTTTTCTTTGTGTGAATGGAATTGAGACTTTCAGTTAAAAAATAATGAACAGTAATTAGGGCATAAATTATTTAAAGGCCTTGTAGTTTAAGCAGACATAAAACCTGGCAGGTAATTAAATTCATGGCAAGCTCTGGGGGATATGGGTGGAAACAGGTGGAAATAAGTATTTTGTGAAACCTGAAAACAAGCTCAAGGGCTCAGGAGATGGTGGTGTGTGGATGCAAACTGGCATTTTTCAATCTAAAGCTGGTTTAACAAGCTATTTGGGAAACCTTATTGCACTAGTGTGCATGTCCCCTGTGGGGTATCATGAACCCAAAGCTTCTCATTTAGAGCTGCAGATGGGGAACAGCTAGCTAGCTCTATGAAAGCTTTCTCAAGCGTCCATCTTTTGTGCATAGAAATATCTGTGAAGTGCAGCCCAACATTACAGATGTTGTGAAATCAAAGCAGACCAAACAGTGTTTGGATAAATAAGCAAAGCTTACCAGCATTTATTAATATTGTTAATGGCATAGTGCTAAAGGCTCTGCTACAATGAGCCTACACCAAAATGGAAAGTTTACACTACTTAAATATTACTAAAATCTTTCCACAGAACTGACAAAAACTTATCTTGGCCTTTTGTTTTCCACAATAGATGTTTTAATACTCATCTATCTTCAGTATGCTAATATCATTCCAGTTAATAAATAGCTTATGAAATAGTGGGATACATTATCCCTGGAAAAATGTACAGGTATTTGAAAAAATACTTCAATTAAATAGACACATAGCTACCTTTTGTTGGCTGTATAGACCATCACTGTGCAATGTGTACAAATCTATAAGACTTGTTGTCCTTTCTTCTAATTAAATATGGATTGTAAATAATAGTGATATCTCCTTGTAGATATGGCCTACCAAACTAGTATAATATGTGTATATATAATCTATGATTTTGCTGGATGCTTTGGAATGATGCATCACCAAAGGACTTGATTGGTACTGATAAAGCCTCAGCTGGAGTACTGTGTCCAATTCTGGGCACCAGGCTTTAGGAACAACGTGGACAAACTGGAGCAAGTCCAGAAGAGAGCAATAAAAATGACAAAATGTTTAGAAAACTGGCCTCAGAGGAAAGGGTTAAAAAAAACTGGGTATGTTTAGTCCCAGAGAATGGGGATCAGTTGCTCTCTATGTCCACTGAAGGTACGACAAGAAGTAATGGGCTTAATCTGCAGCAAGGGAGATTTAAATTAGATATTAAGAAAAACTTTCTAACTATAAGTAGGGCTCCATGTCTGTCATGGAGGACGCAGAAGTCCCGGATTCTGTGACTTTCTGCGACCTCTGTAACTTCTGCAGTAGCCAGTGTGGCTGACCCCAGGGCCACCCAAGCAGCCAACCTCACCGGCCACTGCTGGAGCGGCCTGGGGCCAGCAGCACTGGCTGCTGCTTGGGCAGCCCTAGGCAGCTGGCCCCAGGGTGGATGGAGCAGCCACTGTTCTGGCGGCTCCCGGTAGCTGGCACTGCTGGCCCTAGTACCCCCCAGGAGCGGTCCCCTGTGGCTTGTCCCCCACAGCAGCAGCCCCTTGGGGCTTTCCCCCTGCAGCCGTGGCCCCCCAGGGTGCTCCCCCCGCAGCTGTGCCCCTGCAGCAGTAGCCGCCTCAAGATTTAGTCAGGGTATTTATAGTGTAAGTCATGGACAGGTCATGGGCCATGAATTTTTGTTTATTGCCCATGACCTGTCCATGACTTTTTCTAAAAATACCCATGACTAAATCATAGCCTTAACTATGAGGTTAGTTAAGCTCTGGAGGGCCACTGCCTCTACACAGAACCCTGCATGACAAAAACTAGCAACTACGCAGAATGACTTACCAGACTGAACATTTATCGAGGAGCTCTTTAATGATCTGAAAATCAAACAAAACCTACCAAAAGTGGAAACATGGATGAATTACTAAGGAGGAGCAATCATAGAATCACAGAATGGGCTGGAATGGGACTTGAGAAGTCATCAAGTCCAGTCTTCTGCACTGAGGCAGAAGCCAAGGAAGGTTGTGGAATCCCCATCATTGGAGGTTTTTCGGAACAGGTTGGACAAACACCTATCAGGAATGGCCCTGCCTCAGTGCAGAAGGCTGGACTTGATGACTTCTCAAGTCCCATTCCAGCCCATTCTGTGATTCTATGATTCGCTTATATGCCAGGAAAGAGGACTTTGAAGATTATGGGTAATAGTGCCATCCTGTGAGGCCTTGTATAACAATATTCTCCATTGGTACTTTCCTTGCAACAAATGTAGTTGTTTACTGGCCAAAGTCAATTAGTTATAGTTGGTATTCACAGGCACCAATGAATGATGGAGGAAAGGTGTTATCTTCCCTCATATTAAAACTTGCTCAGTGATGTTCCCCAGAGTCACTGTTGTTTACCCTGGCTCAATTTAAAATGTCAACAAAATATTCAAGGTGCCTTTGGAATCTTTACTGAGTTTCTCAATTATGTTCAGGTGCGGGGTATGATTGATAGACAATCTCTACATTGTCTCAAGGATGAATTTCATTGGAGGTGCAAATCAATTGCTGTTAACATATGGCTCCAATAGACATTAAAAATACAATTTTTTTTCGACCCCTGACGTGCCTTCTGTTATTTTTCAACACACACCCACACTAACCTCTAGTTTAATCTTAGTCATTCTTATGCTAGTTAGTAATGGCTCTCTTTGCCTTCCCAGGAGTTGAATAAATTCATTATGACTGATTATGTCAAACTCAAACCAGTGGCATTTCCTCTTTCTTTGTGGTTCTCAGTTTTCAAACCTCCCTTCACGTCTGTTAGACTAGAGGACCCCAAAACATGTTACTGTTCTAGCATCTGCTCAGATTTTGGCTTGTGATGTATTCTGGTGATTGGCAATGTGATCCTGGAGTGTCACTGGGACCCAAGCCACTACGCATAACACAAGGAAATAGTTCATACTTTCTTTATTTCTACTACAACAGTTCTTCTTTGTTTCTTTATCAGTCTGTTCAGTGGCTAAGGAGAGGAAAGGGATAAACTCCCAGTGCTGTGGTGTTGGTGGTTTTCAATAGTAAGGCTATTTTTCAAGCTTTCCAGCCAGCACTGACATTATGCAGTTCTTTAGGAGGTGTTCTTTTGATGGATGATACACCAGTGACATAAGCCAGAGCAGCAATGGCAGCAGCAGAAGCAACTGAGGTGGTAGCATGATTTTTAGTGGATGAAACAGAAGAACTTGCAGAACCTGTGAGAATGTGACCCACAGGAGAAGCTGTTGCCAACTTGCTCTCTTTTTTATAACTTTCCCCTTTCTTTTTCATTATGTTTGACATTTTTCTGAGACTGAGTTTTGTAAACTGTAAGTAGCTTATGATATTGAACAGTGTCTGCTGTGATATAGAACACACACAAACAAAACATGTGAAAAAGGACTTTCAAATGATGGAGAAGACATTGGTGAGCTAGGGCCAGTTCTGTGAAGTACATAATGTCCAGTCATCGCCCATAGACCCTAGTGGGAGCTAATGATGCTCCATTACTTGCAAAGTTGCTCAGCACTGGGGCACAAGGCTTTAGTTTGCTGTGAATTCCAGTGCCCAGTGTGCCAAGCTAGATCTTACAGTGATTCTCCCCATACACCTTCACTTGGCAAGGAGATTGCAAGCTTGGCATTCAAAGCAAGAGTTCTCCACGGTTATCCAGGCAAGCCTTTGTTATGTCTGCTAATATCTCTACAATGCACTCCAGATGGTTCTGTCCTTGAATTCTATTCAGAAATGTGGATAAGTGAAGAAACCTGCTGCTCATTAACTCAGCAGTATTTATAGGTGAAACGTGCTATACCTTTGCTCTGCACAGATTGCACTGGCTCAGTTTCCAGGTACAGTTTAAAATATTGATTTGAGCTCCCGAAAGATTCACGCCTGGTGATCTAAGGGTCTGTCTATACTGAATTAAAAAAAAAAACACCACAGCAGCAAGTCTCAGCCCAGGCCAACTGACTTGGGCACATGAAGCACACGTTGTGGGACTAAAAATGGCAGTGTAGACATTTCTGGTTGGGCTGAAGTCCAGGCTCTGAGACCCACCCCTCTGAGCTGTAGCTCACGAAAGCTTATGCTCAGATAAATTGGTTAGTCTCTAAGGTGCCACAAGTACTCCTTTTCTTTTTGCGAATACAGACTAACACGGCTGCTACTCTGAAACCCCTCTTGACTAGTTTCAGAGCCTAAGCGGAACATCTACATGGCTATTTTTAGCAGGAGGTCCTGTAGCAGGAGGCCCATGAGCTCAAGTCAGTTGATCCAAGCTCTGAGACTCACTGCCACAAGTTTTGGGAGGGGGCGGTTCAGTGTTAACATACCCAGCCAGACCAGAGGTGAAATACTGGCCCCACTGAAGTTAAAGGTAAAGCTTCCATTGACTTGAATGGAGACAAGATCCATCCCTATCTCTCCTCATGTACCACCCTGACTACTATCAGCTAAGACACTGCCAGTGACGGTCCATAGATTGGTGCATGGAGACTGTATACTGCAGGCTTTAGTATTGTAAACTGACTCCTTGTGTAGCATTCCCAGTACCTTTCGGGGGAGGTGTTTATACATGAAATAATTATAATTTTGTTTTAAGCTATTTTCATCATTGTCCGTATAAAATATATTCAGTGATATCAGAGGCAGCGGTGGGATCGAGCTCCAAAGTTCAGAGCTGGATTTGAACTTCAGGCATGTTTAGATATGAGGTAATATTAGTGAAATCAGTGCAGTTACTTTGGTGTAAAATCAATGTAAGATCATAATCAAACTCAGTGACTTTCCCTCTTACCAGAAAACATGTCTACTACCATAACCGAGGAAGAAAACCTGGGGAGGAGAATGCAGTGGAGGGAGGGTCGAAAGATGCAGCCTCTGTACCACCAGGACACACACACACACACACACACACACAAAGAAAGCAGCATTGCCAGGGATGGAGTTGATTAGGATAGCTGGGGTCATCCACCCAACAACCTCTGTTCTCAGTGCTCCTAAACTGGTCACAAGCCTGATGGAAGGTAGCAGTGATAATATCACCTGCCCTTTCTTGTGTTGTCTTTTGTATATTAGTGTGTTGGGAACAGTTTTATGCAAAGAGCTATAATTCACATCTCACCTTGCTGGCTGTAGTGACTCTGGCCCAGAGCGATCTTGTGCAGAACAGTTCTTTTAAAAAAAATCACTGCAGCAGGTTGTAAATGATGTGGAGTAGGAAATGAAAATCCTGCCTTGCCCCTAGTGTGCAGACAATGGAGACAAGGCTGACTAATCCCTGTTGGGCTATCCTGCACTACTTGCCACGAGCTGCACAGAAACGCAGGAGTCGGCTCAGCCAAACCAGGTCAGAGATAAGAAAAACAAAGCCACCTCTTTTCCCCTCCCCCACACACATTTTTGGTGAAGGATTTTTCTATTATATTCCTTTTTTCCTATGCCTTCCTATCATTCCCCAACCCAAAACACTACTTGAGACCCAGAGAAATGGAGGCTAAAAGAGTGTGTGTGCATGTGAGAGAGAGAAAGAGAGAGCATCACAGTCAGCTAAAATGGCTGCTTGAAGTGGGGGCAGGGGGAGCTCTGTTCTCTGGAGTTGATTCTAAAGCAAGGATTTTCCCCCTAATTTAAAATGTTGTTGACTGTTTGATCCCCCTGAACTACTATTCCCAAATGTTGATGTGTTTGATGGTAAATCAGGGAACAAAACACCTATAGCTACTCCCAGATCTGATATTTGTGGGGCCAGGTTAACTATTTGCACACGCATATTTAGCCAAAAAGAAAGGGAGTACCTGTGGCACTTTAGAGACTAACAAATTTATTTGAGCATAAGCTTTCATGAGCTACAGCTCACTTCATTGGATGCAGGCACCTTCATCTGCATTAGTGAAGACAAGAAAAGAAACAAATAGATAGGATTGCACACTTCAGGCATTTGTTGCTATGATTATTATTTATGAATCACCTACAATATTCTCAGCACTGAACAAGACACAAAATGATGAAGACAGTTCCTCCCCAAAGAGATTAAAATCTCACAGATCACATCTCAGCTGTGCCTATTGAGTGAGTCATGGTCAAATATATGCACACAATTGCACTTTGAAAATCTGGCCCCTGACCCCTTGTGCACCAGTTTGTTTTCAACCCTGGTCTAATATTTGTCTTTAAAAACTGTACAGAGCAGAAAAGTTCCCCTGACATTTCTTATTGCATGTATATGTGTGTTTCTTTAAGAAGATGCTCTCTATATCTCTGCAATAGCTGATGATCATCATGTGATGCAGGAATTACCATGGTAACTACCTGTATGCATTTTTTATTCAACAGCACAATCAAAAGGCAAGTGAGAGCCACATAAGTTGTTGGTACACAAGTTACAGCTGCCCTTGATCTGTTAGCTTAGTCACTAGCTGTGGTGAAAATATATTGTTGTTTTTAAATGGAATGCATATCTTTTCCATCAAACTAGTTTCCCTTTGGAGGCTGTGTGCAGATCATTCAAGAGCAAAATAGAAATGAGTTCATTTATGCATGACAAAGAAAAGAGGTTTTTCTGGATCACAAAATTAATCTCAGACACTTTTCGGTGACAATTGTGTGGACACAAGCCAATTTATTTCTTATGCAATGGGATCTGCATGTTCCCTGTGACTTGATGCCTAAAATAATTTCTTTCATATACAGAACGCATGTCATTCATCATACATTCTAAGCTAGCCATTTATTCTGACTGTTCAGCTTTATGGTATACTTTGGGGAAAATGTGGCTATGTGTTTGGTATAATGAAATTAAGCCTTTTTTCAGAAATACTTTGATAAAATTCTTCCTATAGGATTACCATGTTTCCATTTCCTTCTAGTGTTATACAGCAAGAGGATTAGAAACTGAAATGCATTATTGTTTTAGTTGGAGATAATGGTAGTATCTCAGGATTTAGAGCACACCATTTATCATGTTCATAATACACCCCTAAAAAGCTGTATATTGGGCTTGGGTTCCACCCCGGGAGATGCAGCAGCAGGAGGCTACATGTAATCTAATTCATTTAAGATTGTGCTGATCCTTCAAGAAGCATTTGCTACTCATTCATTCCATGTAAGCAAAGCCTAGTGGCTCTAAGTGGCTCACTGAAGTACCCAGCAACATTTTGTTCGTAGCTCTTCATTGCTTAAAGGAGAACAATAGCATCTTCCTAGGTAAAAAACATATTTGTGTCTTCTGAAGGCTGCCTCCAAAAGGGACTACGGCAATCATTTTGTTGTGCATCAAACTCATTGTTACCTAGTCCAGTGCTTTAGAGTCCAATCCTAAAAGGTGCTGAATACCTTCATCTCCCACAGACCGAGGTTATAAATGTCCTGTTGATACAAATCATATTAGAGAAAAAGAGAAGAGTTACTAAAGGATGTTGCAAGCAATTCAGCTATGGTTAGTTTTAATCACAGATATAGTATATTGCCCTGTAAGAATCAGGATTTAAACTATGTCTAGGTTAATCCATGTCAAAACCCAACTTTTCAGATAAGTTTATATTTTTTTCCACTAATCAGGAAGGCAGAATAGGCTATTGATACAGCATTGAACTGGGAAACCTGCATTCTATTCCCAGCTCTGCACCTGGCCTTCTGAGTGAACCTGAGCAAGTCATTTTACCTCTGTGACTCTGTTTCCACTTTCTGTAAAATGACCTTCATACTCACCTCTCTTTGAAAAGCTCTTTGAGACCTAGAGATGTAAAGCTCTGCATAAGAGCCGAGTGTTGTTATAATCATCATTCTCATCATAAAGCAAATGCTTTGAACAATCATATAAATCCCACTGCCTTTTTTTAGTTCTCTGTCCCTGATCTTGCCCCTACTGACTACATCGGGGCTTCATGTGGGCACAGCAGTGAGCACACACACAGAGCCATTTTAACACCCAATGCGAGCAAGCATATTTGTGCCCCCTTCCATTTTTTTTGTAATTTTTCTGCCCCATTTTTCTACCTCTGTGGCTTCGTGCCCTGGGCGGCTGCCCTGCTGTCCCCGCCCTGGTTGTTGCCATGGGTACACACCATGAACTGCAGGATTGTGGCCTTAGTTGGTCTGTCAGCAGCCTACATTCCAGGCAAAAATCTCCTATTATTATCCCTTATCTTTTTCTCAAGTATTCCTTTGACTGTAGTCAAGGGCATCCACTGGCATACAGTATGCAGTATGTGGATCCACTTCTTTTATTTTTTGGAAGCATGACTATCACTCATTTTTCATCTTCTGCTGTAAACACTGGTGTACAATAATAAAGTTTAAATTGTCATAGTTTTCAGATCACTGACTTGCCACATCTTAACCTAAAATAATTGCCTCCATGTAACTTCTGGATGGATCATTACCAAAGCCTGACTTCATTTAAAAAAAATAAATCAAAACCCTTCCAGCTCTGGATTGAAGATGCAGACTTTAAAAATAACAAATCTCTTGCTTTGAGTTTTTCTCTGTGTCAACACCATCGGCTGCCTGCTGCCAGACTCAACCCCTCCGTAAAGCCACATTAGCTTCCAGTGCACAGATGCTGATGTCACTCATGTAAGATCTCAATTAACAGGTTTTTTAATGGGGTTAGTTCTGATAATGCATTAGTCACAGCATATACATTGACTACTCCTTGTTGTACATGCCAACTGGCCCTACTCAAGAGAGACATTAGTTATATACGTTGACTATTTCACCACTTTTATCCAATGCATTTCAATTAGGTGAAAGGGTGCCACTGTCCATCTATTCATATTTATCTACCTCCCCACACTCAAATGGCTGTAGGTATGGCTTTCAAATGTTGGCAAGTATGACAATTACCTGTCAGTGAGCACAGTATTGTGGGAAACCCGGGAGTGTTAACTAATGCACAGTCCATGGCCCTGATGGAGAAAAAGAATGGAAGCCAGACATATCTGATGTATTCTAGAATATTGATCGCTTCCTGTGTGTGTCAGGGACCCAATGGCAGAAGGAAGATGCTCATAGTGGTAGTAGAAATTATACTATTGCTATGGGACTCAAATTTTACTGGTTTGAGAGAGATATCCTATATAAATTACATACAAAAGATCTATGTTAAAAGGATATCATTTATGTTACAAACCTAAGGACTTCAAAAGTTAGGAAATGGCAAATGTACAGTCGGTTGGGCCCCCTAAGTTCTTCCTGCTAGTGTTCATATCATGTGCACTGAAGGAGGCAGGAGTCCTGTGGGGGAAAAAAAGTGTGATCATGACATTAAAGGCTGTATCATAATGCATATGCACAGGGAGCCCAAATTAAGATTGCTGGCATTTCCTGATTTCAAGTGCTTGACTTTGCAACATAAATAATGTTCTTTTAATGTAGTTTTTTGTATGTAATTTTCTAGTTTTTAAAAAAGGTGAAAACAAAGGTCAAACTAATTGTGACACCCCTCCCATCATGCATCATCAGTGAGGCTTAAATCCTGAACCTGCAGCACAGACTGTTACTACTTGAACTAAAAAACTATATTTGGCTGACGGTCAGAAAACGCTGTTATTCTAAAAGAATTTGGGGCTAGGCCCCTGGAGCCAGGTGCAAGGAGGTGGTCAGGCCAGGGGAGCTTGGCCTGGCTCAGCTTTCTCTTTCTTCCCACCCAGGAGTTGATGGAATTCCGGCCTGCCCCCAGAGGGGAATTGGCAGCTGGGAGCATGTCCTAGGGCCAGGGGGTGACTGGAGGAAACCTGTCCTATCAATCTCCCACCAAGTCTCATCCCCCATCTTTTTTATAGCTGCTCCACCAGTTTCCAGGTATTCCCAATTTACAGCTGCTTTGATGGCAGTTTTGGCCCGAATAACATAAGCCACAGCAGGGAAATAGTGATTTTCAACCATTTATATTTCAGAGAAAAATAAAAAAATGTAATAGGACAAAGCAATGATATTCTCTAGCCTCAGGGCATTCCTCTGGCCAGCACTTATTATAATATAGAATATTGGTAGAAATCGTAGAAAAAAATTATGCACAGGTGCTGAACACAATCTGCATGTGTATAACTTGTGTATGTATATATAATTTATGTACAGTATATTTTATTCATTTCTGTTCTAAAAATGCACTTATCCAGAGATTTAATAATGGTAATATACAAATAAAGACACGTATATGTGATAAATTACAGAGCAACATGATACACTGCAATAATCTTCCACCTTTGACCACCTCATCTGTACTCTGCCCACTAATCTATCTCCACTGGGACTACTTCTCATCCTCCAAACAGCTGAGCAGCTATCAGATAGGCCCCATAACTACTACCTTTTTAACATTTTATAAAAGCAACATGCCAGAAAAATAGAGTAATTTATGAGTAATGCAGACATCACATATCGGGACATATTCCTCAGCTGTGCAAAATTTAAACTCAGTGCAGTTTAGAAGAGTGGGGTGAGGGAAGAATAGATAGCTATAAGCCATTTTCTGCTCCTCTAAGCCTGAGCGGGCCACAAAAAATCCTTTCCCCAGTGTAACTTATGCTGGTTGCAGCAATCTCAGACGGAAGCTATGCTTGCTGAGCTTCTGGCAGAATGCCATGTGCTCTGTCTTGCCCCCAGCATATCCCCCAAAAGGAGGGAGAGGAAGTAATATAATCTGGGTGTAAGGGCTCCTCTTTCCTCAAGAATGCTGGCTTCCCCTTTTGGGTAGCTTTTCAGCTGCTTTGCACTGCCTCAGTGACTAATCACCTATACGCCATATGTTGAGTGTGTGTGTGCATGAGAGAGAGAGAATATCTAGCTATAAAATAATGACACTATGGTTTGGGAGAACCCTTTTTTTTATACGTAAGTCTTACAGTAGGACTTTAATGTCATTGGGATATCCTGCATAAATAAGGGGAACAGGATTTGGTTCAGTGAGTTATGATCCGGGGGGAAAAAAATCAATGTACTTTTTGTTTGTGAAGCTTAGTACCCTCTCCCCTATGTGCTGATGTGTTGTGGTAAAAGCTTATTTCCAGCAATTCTGGCTCTTCATAGCAAATCTGCCATTCTGGAACTATTATTGTTGAAGGAGGCTGCTCTTACAGAAAAGGAGATCATGAGAGTGGTCATGTCACCATCTTTGTTACAGATGTATTTGCTTATAGGCCTTACAGACTGAGGAAACAGTGAATAAAAGAGGAAACTTCCAGTGATCAATAGAGAAAAATGAACCACAGAGAGAATTCCCCCCCTTCTTAATTTGATTTGACTTGTGAAAATTATGAATAGCTAATAGCCTATAGACCTAAATTCATAAATGTCTTTGACCATTTTTGTTTTGCCTCTTTTCCTCTCTTCTCTAAAAGCATAGTTATACCATCATTTATTGTGTACCCCAAACAAGACCAAAGCATAGATGAGGTAAGAGCAACAGAATTAGGCCACAAACAATATTTGAGGTCTCAGCCAGGGCAAGAAATATTAATAGCTACCAAGATGGTAGGCACCTTAGAAACACCTTAGATAGATAGATAACAGAATTGATGAACTCATCACTGAACTCTGCATGGAAACAGTGGATAAGATCGTCAAAACACGCACTTTATCTGCAGATTGACTATCTGTAGATAAAAAAATCTTTTCTACATCCACAGTTATTATATATTTTATTAGTTTTCCCAGCATTTCAATAAAAACAATGTTCTCTCTGGCTTGTTTAGTATATGTATTTTTTTCCTTGTTATGGAGAATCTCATTTTATTCTTCATTCATATTTCACTGTTTGGACTTGACTAAGGGTTCCTCTCATTTAAGAATAAGTTAGTGAAATTTCTTAGGCTCTAGTGGCTCCTTGTGGAGTTGCCTTTTTTAGACTGAACTCCTGTACATAATTCAGTATTTGATGCAGAGATATTTGTCTTAACCTGTAGAGGAGCAGGTCATATTTTAAATGACATATTGTAGGAAAAGGAGGTGTTTTAAAATTGGAACACAATAGTACATGAGCAGACAGTTTTGTAGTCTCACTGTGCTCACTTGATACTTTTCTGCTTCTCGGCATCTTGCTTAATCAACTTTGCTTCAGTGTTGTTTCAACTCATAAAAAATACATATTTTGAAATTAATCCATATTTGATTGGAACATTTATGGGCCAGATCTTCAGATAGTGTAAATTGGCCTAGTCAATAGGGTGATGCTGATTTATACCAGTGGCGGATATGGCCCTCTCTTAATAATGCTCTCGCTTTGTTGCCACCAACTTGCTACATTCCATCACAATCCACAGCTGTTCAGTTAAAAATTGCTGATGAAATGTGAATACTCATCTATCCCACTGGCAAAAGTGAAATCACTGTATCACAAAGTAGGAAGAAAATTTTGGGGGGATATGATGATATGCTAATGGGAAAATCACTAAATAACTAACTAAGTTTTAATGCATTAAAATGGTCATATTTAACTAATTGGAGGCAAAATGATTGAAAAGTGGCCTCTGATTTCCAATATGTAATTATCACATTTATCTACTCAAGTGCAGTACATTAGGCATCAGATCACTGCATTCATGTGTGCAAATACCTGCCTGCGTGTATTAAATTAGAAGCTGGGCTGTAGTGAGCTTTTAATATATTATGATGTAAGGTGAGGAGCAATTCAGGTCAATGGGACTAGAGACTCTCAGCATGTCCAAAAGCTGCTCAGCACCTTGCAGCATTGAGCCCTATAGGAATTTCTTTCTTTCTTTCTTTTTAAAAAAGAATAAAACATGACTGACAGCCCTATATACGGAAGTCCTATTTATTTATAGGAGATATATGGCATAGGCAGTGAGAATGCAAGCTTCTCCAGCCTAGCTGTGTGTTTCATCTCTGAGGTGGAGGGTCTAAATTTAGACACTACCAGATACTTCCTTTCCCAAGGCCAATTTGTTTCTTTACCGAGAGTACCCACAAGACCTCTTACAAAGAGCTAGTCTGAGCCATTAGGTTCAACCCTGAGCAAGGGGTGGGACATAGCTGAGCCTCCCCAAAACCAGCCACAGGATGGAAGCCCTCAAAGAGTTCCACTTCTTCCTCTGCTTTCTTCTTGTTCCAAAGGGGGAGGGAGGTCAGCTACTGCCAATGTTGGAGCTTCCTTCCTCCTCATGCGTGAGTGTCTCTAGACAGTTACTAGAAACAAAGAGAGCAGGGAAGATCAAGGATGGGGCACTTCACTGTGCACGCTTCTCCCCCAGGTGCAGGTATGTGGCAGATGTTAGTCATGTTGCTTAAGGCACTACTGAGAGGTGTTCAGTATAATAACCCATATAGAACAGAAGAGCTAAGGCTCTAGCCACTTCTTACATCTCTTGACCATTCCCTGCCCATTTGCAGAGTCTTTCCTCTGCACAAGAAACAAGATCCAGGTAGAGCTTTCTCTGCAGGGAGAGGAAATGGGGCCCCCCCTTATTCCCTTGTGTGGTGGGGCAAGTTTAGGGCACAATTTAGCTCAAAATGACTCAAGATTTTAATTTAAATATCTCAAGAATATAATTTTTCATGGTTTATATTTATTACAGCAGTTACAGCTGTCTCACAAATATGTCTAATTTGGAAGTGAGCATCCTGTTTTAAACTAGATATGCATTTATGTAAGGGAAATTAAGTAGCATCTATTCAGCTACTTCCTTGGCACAAATGGAATAAAATATGGGTGTCATAAATATAAAGGAAAGGGTAACCACCTTTCTGCATACAGTCCTATAAAATCCCTCCTGGCCAGAGGCAAAATCCTTTTACCTGTAAAGGGTTTAAAAAAAACTATCAGAGAACATAGGAATCAGGTTACAGAACAACAAAAATTTACACGCCAGGTTTTTTTTTTTCTTTCTAACTCTCGGGTGTAAAGTTAGTTAAAAACAGAGAGGCTAAGATGACAGAACCCAAGGCAGAAAAAGCCAAAGGGGCTGCCCACAGGAGAGAAATGGAGGCAAAGGAAAATGACATGGAGGCTGCCCACAGGAGAGCTATGGAGGTAAAGGAAAAAGAAATGGAGGAGAAGGAAAAAAGAATGGAAGCGTGCTGAGGAGGAAAGGGAGGCTGTCCACAGGACAGCTATGGAGGCAAAGGAAAAAAATGGAAGCATGAACTGGAGTTGGAGAAGGTAAGGGCTGAGTGGAATCTACTGGATAACCCTAACAATCCTTCCCCAACAATCCACAAATGGGAGCGACTATGTCCACAGTATGGTGAATCCAGTGAAATTGCTGAATATTTTCTCACCTTTGAGAGACTGTGCACTCTCCATAAAATTCCTGAAGCTCACAAGATGACCACATTGGTCGCAAAATTGACTGGAAGAGCTCTGGACAGATTCAATAAGATGCCTATTGATGAGGCTTCTAACTATAATAAGTTCAAGGATTTGATTTTAAAGCAATTTCAAATTACACCTGAAACTTACAGAGTAAAATTTCGTACCCTTAAGAGAGGGCCTGGACTAAGTAATGTGGCTTATGTAAACCAGATGACAGATCTGTTTGATAAATAGCTCAACGGATGAGCTGTAACTAACTTTGGAGGAATGTGGGATTTGATGATACAGGAACAATTCCTGAATATGTCCAAGGAGGATATAAAACACTGTTTATGGGATAAAAAAATGGGCTCAGCAGAAAATCTTGCTTCTTATGCTGATCAATACGAGCAGTCCTAGACCGCCAGAGAGGCAGGGCTAGCCGGAACAAAACGGATGGAGGGAGGAGAGAGGAATAACCCTGGTTGCAGTTGGAGTGGATATCAGAAGGGACACCCTCAGACCACACCCTACTACCGGGTGCAGCCCAAGGCCCCAACTACACACCAAGGAACACTCCAGACACCTTATTGTCCCACCACACTGTTCTCCAGCAACCCACCTCACCCCAGTGACCCGTCAGCTGGACGATGTTTTAAATGTAACAAGTCCGGGCATGTAAAGGCCAATGGCCCCAAGAACCCCAACAGATTACAGTTCATTGCATCGGAGTCACACCAGAGGTCCTCAGGCCCAGATGCCTCCCAGATACCCTTGGAGCAGAGGGAAACTGTGAGTGTGGGCGGGAAGAAGGTCACCGTGTGGAGGGACACCGGAGCGCAAGTGTCAGCTATCCATGCTTCCTTAGTGGACACCAATTTAATCGACCTAAAGATCCAAGTAAAAATTCAACCCTTCAAGTGCAACTCTTTCGATTTGCCTACAGCCAAGTTGCCTGTCCAGTACAAGGGCTGGTCAGGAACGTGGACTTTTGCAGTCTATGATGATTATCCCATCCCCATGCTGTTGGGGGAAGACTTGGCCGATCATGTGAAGCTAGCCAAGAGGGTTGGAATGGTCACCTGCAGCCAGGCTAAGCAAGCTGTCATGCCTAGCTCTGTTCCGGAAACTTCTACCAGGACCCGGTCAGAGGTAATGGAACTGGACCCCATGCCAACATCTGCAACAGCAGTAGTAGATCCAGTCCCAGAGACCCAGAGAGAGCCAGTCCCAGAACCAGAACCAGCGGAACAACCAGCACCAGAACCATTGCCAGCACTGAATCCAGTACTTGCAACCCCAACACCAGAGGGCCCCACCGAACCTGCACTGGCAGCAGCTGATAACCCTACACAAGAGGCTCAGCCGGAGCCTGAACCCCAACATAGTGCACCAGCAGAGAGCAGTTCACAGTCAATGGAAACAGCCCCATCCCCTACATCGCTTCCAGAGGGACCAAGCATAGGTCAACAATCCAATGAGGAACTGATGTCTCCAGCATCAAAGGAACAGTTCCAGACCGAACAGGAAGCAGATGAAAGCCTCCAGAGAGCTGGGACGGTGGCATGGAGCAACCCACTGCCTCTCAGCTCTTCTAATCGATCCAGGCTTGTTGTAGAAAGAGACTTTTATACAAGGAAACTCTTTCTTTCTGGTGGACACCAAGAAGACTGGAATCCTCAGAGACAGTTGCTAGTTCCAACTAAGTACCAGGTAAAGCTCTTGAGCTTAGCCCGTGATCATCCTAGTGGCCATGCTGGGGTGAACAGGACCAAAGACCGTTTGGGGAGGTAATTTCACTGGGAGGGAATGGGCAAGGATGTTTCTACCTATGTCCGGTCTTGTGAAGTATGCCAAAGAGTGGGAAAACCCCAAGACCAGGTCAAAGCCCCTCTCCAGCCACTCCCCATCATTGAGGTTCCATTTCAGTGAGTAGCTGTGGATATTCTGGGTCCTCTTCCAAAAAAGACACCCAGAGGAAAGCAGTACATACTTCCGATGGCCGGAAGCAGTAGCTCTAAGCAACACCAAGGCTAAAAGTGTGTGCCAGGCACTAACAGACATTTTTGCCAGGGTAGGTTGGTCCTCCGACATCCTCACAGATGCAAGAACTAATTTCCTGGCAGGAACTATGGAAAGCCTTTGGGAAGCTTATGGGGTGAATCACTTGGTTGCCACCCCTTACCATCATCAAACAAATGGCCTGGCGGAGAAATTTAATGGAACTTTGGGGGCCATGATACATAAATTCATAAATGAGCACTCCAATGATTGGGACCTAGTGTTGCAGCAGTTGCTCTTTGCCTACAGAGCTGTACCACATCCCCGTTTAGGGTTTTCCCCATTTGAACTTGTATATGGCCGTGAGGTTAAGGGGCCATTACAGTTGATGAAGCAGCAATGGGAGGGGTTTACACCTTCTCCACGAACTAACATTCTGGACTTTGTAACCAACCTACAAAACACCCTCCGAACCTCTTTAGCCCTTGCTAAAGAAAACCTACAGAATGCTCAAAAAGAACAAAAAGCCTGGTGTGATAAACATGCCAGAGAGCGTTCCTTCAAAGTAGGGGACCAGGTCATGATCTTAAAGGTGCTCCAGGCCCATAAAATGGAAGCATCGTGGGAAGGGCCATTCACGGTCCAGGAGTGCCTGGGAGCTGTTAATTATCTCATAGCATTCCCCACCTCCACCCGAAAGCCTAAGGTGTACCATATTAATTCTATAAAGCCCTTTTATTCCAGAGAATTAAAGGTTTGTCAGTTTACGGCCCAGGGAGGAGATGAATCTGAGTGTCATGAAGGTGTCTACTACGAAGGGAAAAATGATGGTGGCATGGAAGAGGTGAACCTCTACATGACCCTTGGGTGTATGCAGCAAGAGCAGATCAAGGAGCTGTGCACTAGCTACACGCTGACGTTCTCAGCCACCCCAGGACTGACTGAATGGGCATACCACTCCAATGACACAGGTAATGCTCACCCAATTAAAGTCCAACCTTACCGGATGTCTCCTCAAGCTAAAACTGCTATAAAACGGGAGATCCAGGATATACTACAGATGGGTGTAATCTGCCCCTCTGGCAGTGCGTGGGCATCTCCAGTGGTTCTAGTTCCCAAACCAGATGGGGAGATACTTTTTTGCGTGGACTACCGTAAGCTAAATGCTGTAATTCGCCCAGACAACTATCCAATGCCATGCACAGATCAATTATTAGAGAAACTGGGATGGGCCCAGTTCATCTCTACCTTGGACTTAACCAACGGGTACTGACAGGTACCGCTTGATGAATCCGCCAAGGAAAGGTCAGCCTTCACCACACATGTCAGGCTGTATGAATTTAATGTCCTCCATTTAGGGCTGCGGAATGCACCCGCCACCTTCCAAAGACTTGTAGATGGTCTCCTAGCAGGATTGGGAGACTATGCCGTTGCCTACCTTGACGATGTGGCCATATTTTCGAATTCCTGGGCAGAACACCTGGAACATCTACAAAAAATCTTTGAGCGCATAAGAGAGGCAGGACTAACTGTTAAGGCTAAGAAGTGTCAAATAGGCCTAAACAGAGTGACTTACCTTGGACACCAGGTGGGTCAAGGAACTATCAACCCCCTACAGGCCAAAGTGGATGCTATCCAAAAGTGGCCTGTCCCAAAGTCAAAGAAACAGGTCCAATCCTTCTTAGGCTTGGCTGGATATTACAGGCGATTTGTACCACAATACAGCCAAATCGCCGCCCCACTGACAGACCTAACCAAAAAGAAACAGCCCAGTGCCGTTCAGTGGACTGAAGAGTGTCAGAAGGCCTTTAACCAGCTTAAAACGACACTCATGTCTGACCCTGTGCTAAGGGCCCCAGACTTTGACTAACCGTTCTTAGTAACCACAGATGCGTCTGAGCGTGGTGTGGGAGCAGTCTTAATGCAGGAAGGAGCGGATCAAGAATTCCATCCTGTAGTGTTTCTCAGCAAGAAGCTGTCTGAGAGGGAAAGCAACTGGTCAGTCAGTGAAAAAGAATGTTACGCCATTGTCTACGCTCTGGAAAAGCTACGCCCATACGTTTGGGACGGCGTTTCCACCTGCAAACCGACCATGCTGCGCTACAGTGGCTTCATACTGCCATGGGAAATAACAAAAAACTTATTTAGTGGAGTTTAGCTCTCCAAGATTTTGATTTCGACATACAACACATCTCAGGAGCTTCTAACAAAGTGGCTGATGCACTCTCCCGTGAAAGTTTCCCAGAATCAACTGATTAAAATTGTCCGTGAGATGTGGAAAATATTGTTAGTCTTTACACAATTGGTAGTATATTTAGAGGTGTATGTGTCTTATTAACTCTGTTTTCTCCTAGAGCACCGGGAAGAAATCACAGCCAGTGTTTCACCCTATCTGTGATTTGGGGGGCATGTCATAAATATAAAGGGAAGGGTAACCACCTTTCTGCATACAGTGCTATAAAATCCCTCCTGGCCAGAGGCAAAGTCCTTTTACCTCTAAAGGGTTAAGAAGCTAAGATAACCTCGCTGGCACCTGACTAAAATGACCTGTGAGGAGACAAGATACTTTAAAATCTGGAGGGGGCCGGGAAACAAAGGGTCTGTCTGTCTGTGTGATGCTGTTGCCGGGAACAGATCAGGAATGCTCTTCAGAACTCCTGTAAAAAGTTAGTAAGCAATCTAGCTAAAAATGCGTTAGATTTCCTTTTGTTTAAATGGCTGGTAAATAAGCTGTGCTGAATGGAATGTATATTCCTGTTTTTGTGTCTTTTTGTAACTTAAGGTTTTGCCTAGAGGGAATCTCTTATGTTTTGAATCTAATTACCCTGTAAGGTATTTACCATCCTGATTACAGAGGTGATTCTTTTACCTTTTCTTTAATTAAAATTCTTCTGTTAAGAACCTGATTGCTTTTTCATTGTTCTTAAGATCCAAGGGTTTGGGTCTGTGTTCACCTATACAAATTGGTGAGGATTTTTTATCAAGCCTTCCCCAGGAAAGGGGGTGTAGGGCTTGGGGGGATATTTTGGGGGGAAAGACATTTCCAAGTGGGCTCTTTCCCTGTTCTTTGTGTAACACTTTGGTGGTAGCAGCATAAGGTCCAAGAACAAAAGGTAAAAGTTTGTACCTTGGGGAAGTTTTAACCTAAGCTAGTAAAAATAAGCTTAGCGGGTCTTTCATGCAAGTCCCCACATCTGTACCCTAGAGTTCAGAGTGGGGAAGGAACCTTGACAATGGGCTAAATATTTTAGTCAAACATCTATGAAATCTTTAAAATAAAATGTAATTCATGTGTTTCTTCACATTACTTATCAAGCCCATTATTGTTCCCATTTACTCTAGATTTGGAATCTTACTAAAAGTCTTCAATACCTAACCCATTTCTTAAGCTTTCTATAACTGATGAAAATTAGAGGCATGACTGTTTCTTTTTTTCACTGCTGCTGAGACACCGCATTTGAGCTGATGTAAATCTAGGACCTTGATTCTCTGGTGCGTTAGTAAGGCTGCTCCATGCTATTCCCTAATACAGTGCAGACTTAAACCCAGTGGATACAGCTGGAGAAGTCCCCTTGTGAAAGTGGTTCCTCGGGTGATGTGGAGCTACCATGGCAGCTCCTGTCCCCAACCTCTGAGGACTGGACAGGGATTAGGTGAGACCTAGTAAATCCCAGATGCTGGGGTGGTCCCTGAAACAAGCCCTTGGATTGAGGGATTATAAAGATGTCTTTCCACCCTTTTTCTCCTGAGCTGCTTTGAGTGCCCAGGTACAGCCTTAGAACTGAGCCATAGAATTTCAGGTCCCACAAATGGTCTTGACCATGAACTGCCTTTGCTTTTTTTAGATGAGGCTAAAAAGTAGTAAATATTTTAAAACTATGATGGAACTGTAGAAACACAGTTGACCTGTTGTCCTGGTGACACAGAGGATGCTTTCTAGGAATCTTTAAATGGATATAGATAGACAGATGTTGAGAACTGGAACATTAGCTTTTAGTTCTGCCATTTAGCAATACTTCACAACCCAAAGGACATTGATTTAATCAAGGTTTGATGTCTGAGTAAATTCCTAACACCCAGCAGAGAAAAATCTTGTCTGATGTATCCCTTGGGGAACAAATGTAATTGGCTAATATGGACAAATAGGGTATGAGGATAGTCTCATCCTGGGACATTTATTATTGAAACAAATTGCTGAGCAAAAGTTTGAGAAGCTTTAAAAAACCTTTCAGATGAACAATGAAATCTACTTTTGGTCTGTGAGACAAATGGCTGGCTTTACTGAAAGGGTAAGAAGGAGACAGCATTTATGTGTGGGAGGTGAGGATATTCCACAGCAAACAAGTTTGGGTCTTTAATCGCTGGGCTAGATTACAATGAGTTTGAGGCATAAAATATGATTTCCACCGTACTTTTGGAGGCAGCCATCAGAAAGCACAAATTACTGACATTTTAGTTTGTTAAAATTCAAAAGCAGTCTCAAGAGTTCTATTTGATCCACTCCATCTTATGTTAAGAGACACTGTAACAGGCTTAGTTTCCAAAAGAGTAAATGATGTATATGGGATCATTGTTTTGGGGATTGGGGATGGATGGGGAACAACCAAAAACAGGAAATTAGGATAAAAATAAACCTCTAAAGGCCTAGTGCACCAGATGGGCTTTTCCTGTTCCTAAACTTATTTATATTTTCAAGGCTACATCTGTAAAATAAAGTTAAATGACCTCTGAGTAATTAAAGAGGACTTTTTCAAAACAAATGAGGACTGAGCAGAGTAAGAGAACAGGAAATATAGAGACACCATCAGGGCTTCGACTTCAATTGATTTGTCCATTATAATCTCTTTTAATATACTACTTTATTTTCTTCTCTTTTGAGAAAGACTGATCAGTGAAGAACCTTGAACAACCACTGCCCATGTTATCCATCTCCTGTAGATTAACAAAGAGCTCAGCACCTTGCTTAAGCAGTACATTTATTTTTGCCCTTGATTACTCTGGATTTACAAAGGATCACTTCGATCTCTTCAGTGAAGTTACTACAGATTTTATAGATTCACAGATTATAAAACTAGAAGGGACCCTTAAGATCCTTTAGTCTGACCACCTGTATAATGCAGGCCAGAGGACTCTCCTGAATTAATTTCTGTTTGAATTACAGCATAATTTTAGGAAAACATCCAACCTTGATTTAAAAATTTGCAATGATGGAAAATCTTATACAACCCTTGGTAAATTATTCCAATGGTTAGTAACCCTCAATTAAAATTTTGCACCTTACTTCTAGTCTGAATTTGTATAACTTCAACTTCCAGCTAATGGATTTTGTTATACCTTTGTCTGATAGACTGAAGAGCTCTATATAATCACAATTCTGTTCCCCAGATAGGTACTTATAGACTTAACCATGTAAGCTTCCTTTTGATGTGCTAAATAGATTTAACTCCGTCTGTCTCCCTTTATAAGGCATGTTTTCCAGTCCTTTAACCATTCTCGTGGGGCCTGTCTAACCCCTTTCCAATTTTTCAACTTTCTTGAATTGTGGGCACCAGAACTCGACATAGTATTCCAACAGTGGTTGCACCAGTGCCAAATACAGAGGTAATATAACCTTCCTACTCAAATTTCCCATTTATACTCCAAGAATTGCATTAGCCCTTTTGGCCATTTCCACTGGGAGCTCATGTTCAACTGATTATCCACAATTACCCTCAAGTTGCTGGTTCCCAGGATAAAGTACCCCTTCCTATAAATATGGCATGCATTCTTTGTTCCTAGATTTACATGTCGTTCATATTGTTTGTTTGGACCCAGTTTACTAGGCAATCTAGATCAGTGATCTGTTCTCTTCATTACTTGTCACTCCCCGAATCTTTCTATGAGCTCCAAAGTTTGCTAATAATTATTTTGTTTTCTTCCATGTCAATGATAAAAATATTAAATAGTACAGGGCCAAGAACCAATCTCTATGACACCCTCTGGAAACACACCCACTCTATGATGATTCCCCATTTACAGTTACATTTGGAGACCAATCAGTTTGCCAGATTTTAATCCATGTAAAGTGTGCTATGTTGATTTTGTATCATTCTAGTTTCTTAATTCAAAATTCTTCCGGCAACAAGTCAAATACCCTACAGAGAGAAAGGGCTGACCTGTCTTAGGCACCTAACTCTGAGAGAAGTTTCAAAGCTGTGAATCTCAAATGGAGATAATTAACTCCCTTCAGCACAGAGCAAGGCCATGTCTACACTACAGAGTTAAGTCGACTTAAGTTATGTCAGCGATCATAAGCTGCTTTAATTACAATGGTTGTGCACATCCACACAATGCTCCTTGTGTTGATGGAGTACATCCACAGTCAGTGCTCTTGCATCAAAAGAGAGAGAGTTGGGTCGTGGATAGCTATCCCACAATGCAACTCACCACCTTCTGCCACCCTCTGCCACTGCGAGCTCTGGGAATGGATTACGGTGCATCATGGGGCATGCTCACTGTCCCATGGATGCATTTCTTTCTGACCCATCATTCCACAGGCTTCTGACTTTGTTTCATGCTGTTTTCAATGGCTCTTGTTAACTGTGCACCTACCATCTCTGCCTGAAAGCATGGATCCTGAACTGCTGACCAGTCTGGTGATGAGTCTTATGAAAACAATGCAGCTGGCTGGTCTTGCGGTATTTCCTGAGCTGCGAATCAGAAAGTGAATAGGTGGTGCCTGCCCTGCTGTGTGCTATGGAAAGAAACAATTCAAGATTGTTGTAGGCATTCATGGAGCAGTTGCACACAGCGGACCATCGGTACTGGGCCTGAGAAAGAAGCACTGAGTGGTGGGATCGCATCATGATGCATGTCTGGGATGACAAGAAGTGGCTGCAGAACTTTTGGATATACAAATCCACCTTCCTGGAACCGTATGCGGAGCTTGCCCCAGAACTGCAGTTCAGGGCACCAGAATGAAAGCTGCCATCAATGTGGAAAAGTGAGTGGCAATTGTTGTGTGGAAGCTAGCAACTCCAAACTGTTACCAGTCAGTCACGAATCAGTTTGGAATTGGAAAGTCCACTGGGGGGGCTGCAGTGATGCAAGTGTGCAGGGATATTAATTGCCTCTTGCTATGAAGGACTGTGATTCTCAGTAATGTGCAGAGAATATTTGATGGCTTTGAGGCAATGGGATTCCATAACTGCAGTGGGGCGATAGATAGAACGCATATCCAAATTTTGGTCCCAGACCATCTTGTGACTGATAACTAGATGGGCTACTTCTCCATGGTCTTGCAGGGACTGGTGGGTCACCGGGGCCATTTCACTGACATCAGTGCAGGGCGTTCAGGGAAGGTGAATGATGCCCGCATCTTTAGGAACACTGGACTGTATAGAAAGCTGCACACTGGGACTTTCTGTCTAGACCAGAAGATTCAAATGGAGGATGTGGAAATGCCCATAGTGGTTCTGGGAGACTCGCCTACCCCTTGCTCCTGTGGATCATGAAGACTTACACCGGGAACCTAGACAGCAGGAAAGAGCACTTCAACAACAGGCTACATCCCACTAGCAATCAGCCCATAGGTATCTACTGCACAGCCTCCTCTCCCCACAAGCCCAGCAGATCCAACAGCTCTGGTGTACTCCATTGAGGAGCGCATCTACTGCAGAAAGTCAGCATGGTCATCTGGGAAGATGCTGTGTGAACTGTTCATGAATTTCAAAAATTCCTGGGCCTTTAAATGAGGAGGGGTACATGCCTGTGTACCTTCAGGGCAGCGGAGTTCAGACTGCTGACCAGAGCACTCATGATGGTCATTGTGGGACCACTCCTGGAGGCCAATTAGGGCAACATAAGCAAGCGCAGTGTCTACACTGACACTGCATCAACCTAACTTTGTCACAAAAAGCACTACGCCTCTCGTCCAGGTGGTTTTATTTTGCTGGAAGAACAAGAGTTAAATCGGTGGGAGGAGCATTGTAGTGTGAACACCTCCACTGTTTTGTCGACGAAACCTGACATTTGTTGACAAAACTGTTTAGTGTAGACAAGACCTAAGGCACCTAATTACTTTTGAAGAGCGAGGCTTAGGTCACTCCCCACCCCACCTCAGCATTTATTATTGGCTAGTTTAGATGCTCGGCATGCTGGCTTCTGTGAATCCCATTCTTAAATGCATACCTCTCCTTTTGCATTGTATAGGCAGTCTGGCACCTGACTCGGGGCTGTGAATTCTGTTGGATGGCTACATGCCCAAAAGTTAGGTGTTACAATGCCTAGGTCCCTTTGTAGATCTAACCCTGTGACTTCTTGAGAATGTAGTAAACTTAAATAGTTCCCAGTTATCACTCACATTTTTCTCTACATTCTTTCTCCCGGCTGATTTAGCTCACAGTTTTTTTCAGCTTTGTGCAATTGTCCCTTTTAAGCACCAAGTATATATTACTGGTCTGGACTTTAATGTGTTTGTCAGATAACAAATGTAATCAAGTCTTGACCACTGGTACCTAAGCAACCACTAATTTTTAGTTCTGCAATCAATTCCTCTTTATCTGTCAAAATGAGTGTGACTGAGAACAGAATTTGGTTTGTATATGTTTTAACTTTGCACAGCTTCTTGAAGCTCTGTTTAAAAACCAGTACCTGTCTCTCCCCTCATTTATGCCAGAGTACATTAGGATCAATTCCACTGAAGCTGATAGAGTTAGACTGATGTAAACCCAGTGTGAGTCGAGAATCAGGCCCACAGAGAGTATATATTGTCTTCCCTGCAAAGTGATTGATGAAGTAAACATATGTCCCCATAAATTTCCATTAAAAAAACAAAAACCTCTACACAAACTAACATTTCTCACTTACAGGTTTCTGACTTTATCCTGAAAAATGGAAAACAAATAGGGACATTTTGAAAGATCGGTGACTGGGTTGTATGCACTCATACATAATATGGCAAGACTTAATGCCAGATGATGCAAACTGCTGGGATGCACTTCTGAGAAATCTCAGTTGGGAAACTGAAAGAATTGAACACATTTAAATCTGCGTGAATTAGATATTACATATGTCTTATCATTTATTTGTTTTAAAAATTAATTGATTTGCATATACACCCAGGGGCCAAATTAGGGTTGCACAGGCAACCTTAATTCTGGCAGTTCTTAACATATGAGTGCTTGATTTTGCAACATTAGCATTTTTTCAGATAGTTTGGGTATAATAAAATATATATTGATAACATATTGCACCTGCTCAGTTTGATGCATGTGTGTCCGTAGAGGCGTGAAGCGGGGAAAGGGAATTTCATTAGCACTCCATCCTGCTGTCCCTGTGGATTCAAGTCAGCTACTGAGTGTTAGGTGCAGAGGGAATACAGATTCTGACCTTGAGTGAGTCTGTTCCAATTTTAATATTCTCCAGGATAAAATAAATCTAATTATGCTAAGCAATGTGGAAGGTGATGAAAATATTAATGTAATAAGCATGATATAAATGTAATTAACATGAGTACAATATTTAGAAAAAGTGAGGATGAGCAAATAAAGGGAACTGATATTTCATGTAGTTTTCCTCATCACTCACGCTTCAAATATTTATTATCTGCCAAAATATTTCTTCATGTCATCCTGATGGATCCTCCAAAGCATGTTGACTTGGCAAACAAAATAAAAATGAATTAATGACAGAGGATGCTGCTACAAGATAATATTTTGTGGAGACTGATTTTGACGTGCTGGGAGTGTATCTCTATTATCATTAAATCAAATCCTGGGAGATCAAACCCTAATGCTATGGTGTGACATGAGATTTGGAACTGCGGCACAGGTGGCAGGGCTCTGTATTTTAAGCTGTCAGTGCCAGAAGTTGCTCTTTGGAACAATTGTCTCTAAAGCAAATGGAAGAAAAGGGGAGTATTGCATCACCACTGTGGATACAGCTAACAACAGGAGAGGCTCTGAGGAAGCTTTCAATGGAGTTGCAGGTTAGCTACTATATGCCAGGATATGTCACATTGCAGATCAAGAGGGGGACAGGGAGAGAGATGGTCAATAGAAAATTACATGTTGATAATTATGATAATATATTATTTTATTATTTATAAAATATCCATAGTTTTTGCCTGCTATGTTTTCATACACAAACTTTTGATTCACCATATGCCAAGGATTAGGGTATAATTGAATTTCCGCCATGTTTTGCATTCTGTGAAAAGTTGTTATATAAAGTTGCTGCTGTTTCTACAAATGTATAACAAGGAAAAGAGTATTTGCAAAACTTAAGGGTTCATTTGCAAATGGCTTATCAGCTTTGTGCTGATTTGTTTTTATATCCCCAATTAATCACAAACAGCGAGAATGTGAAAAAGACCAATGACATTTATTTTTGTTTTTATTACCTACAAGATAAAAGAGTGTTTTAGAGATGAACTGAAAGCTCTCTCCAATCAGTGCCCAAGTGTAAATCAATAATTCATCCGTATGCATCTTCTTGTACTTTACTGACAATCACAGACTAAATTAATGGCAGCACATGACAGATGAAAAGAATTACTCCACCATTTTCCCCCAGGAGAACAACACCATTTCACTGCAAATGGCATTGAGACGCAATGGTTCACACACTGTTGTCTCATGGAATAGAAGCAGACTCATGCTTAGATTCAGGACCGTTCAAGGGTATTCCAAATCAGTGTTTTTTGTATCCATATACACTACAGCCAAAAAGGTTTAAGAAAAAAAGGGATAGTTAATATTACCTTCTTACTAAAGTTATGAGGAGGTCTCTGTATTTTATTTGTGACAGAGAATTTAAGCATGTTTGTATACATGACACCTGTGTACAGTATTGCTCAATGCCATTGTTTTACTCACTGCAGCATTCTATTTTTGTTAATCACACTTATTGTGGGTTTTTTCCTAATGCGGAAATTGTATCTTTGGTTTTGCAACATATTTTGACAATAATATCTTAAAATATTCAAAATGTATCCCTTCACTGAACCGCGGGATTCATTTCTCTTTGGTGGTTTCCCAGATTTACCTAACCCCATTTCCCACTTTGGATTATTATTGTGGGATTCTGCCGAGGGAAAACATCTGGTCTCATTTATGAGCCAAGTCCACTTGGAATGAAAGGATTATGAAAAGATTTAGTAATCCTAGAGAAAAGGGTCAAGGATCACTGACCTGGTGCTGGTAATGACATTAATTAGTGTGCAATGCACCAATTAATTTTTTATAACATAATTTGGAATGATAAAATCATAAAAGGAAATAAAACAGTACCAATAAAAACACCAAGGGAAAGTTAATCAGTCCTAAATTCCTAGGTAACAGTATCCTGCCTTCAGGCCCACTAATTACCCATTTAGTGTATGTTCTGATGACATAATGCTTTTAGTTTGTTTAATTGGGTGAACATGTTGACACTCAGTATTCTGTTGGGTGGATTTCTTTGTGAAACCCCATCTTTTTTGTGTCATTTGAATTCACTGCTCTGAATAAAATACATATTTTTTAAAATTTGCCTTGATGCTTACTGCTATTTTCTTTTACTATTCTGAGTAGAAAAGGCATTGTAGCAGCATGAGCTCAGGAGCAGACTAGCAAATGAATTGTGAACCACAGAGTCACAATTTCTCCCCTGCTACTCTCTCATTCTGGGGAAGAAGTAACAATAGAGTTCCTGGAGTAGCTAATTCCCAATATATGCTTTCTTGTTAGTAAATGGAGGGTGGGCAGAGGACAGAGTCGTGGTTTCATCCACTCCCACCCTATCCGCACCCATTTGCTTTCGGGGGAAGCATTAGATGCGTAATTCCTCCTTGTCAAGAGTTTCAGTCTGAATGAAGCCTTATTCCTCTTTACTACTGAGTAAGGCTGACAGCCAAGCTAGGAAATCTTAGACAAGATGTATCTAAAGGTGTCTGAAGTCTGGGAATCTTTGGGACAAGTTTTAAGTGAAGCTGAGCAGAATTTTGAGCAAACTTAGGTCAAATTTTGAGCAGAGTTGGGCAAATATTGAGTGCACTTGAGACAAGTTTCAAGAGAACCTTGGCCAAATTGTGAGCAAGCCTAGGGATAGATTTCAAGGGTATTCAACTTGGATGGAATATTTTGAGCAATTCTAGTCAAGACCTGAATAAAGATAGACTGGTTTATGGGTTTGGATGGAACCTATAATTTTGGATGAACCTCAGTGTTTTCATATGGCCTTGACTTGAAATGAGACAAAACTCAGTGGTTTTGGATGAATTTTGCTCTGAGTTTGTCTATATTCAAGTGACTACAACTCAGGGGTTGCCAATATACATGCAAATCCCTAATCCAGAACAAAAGTTGTAATTACTCATGCTATTTTTAAATGAAGATTTATGCAACCTTTTTATTTTTTTTGAAAATGCACCTTAAAGCACCTTTCCATATACTCATAACTGAGAAATAAATGCAGCAGCCTCCCCAAGAACCAGAAGAAATGAAGATCCATTACCCCAGCCTCAAGTGCCAACCCTCACTGCTCACATACTGCTCTTGAGATCACAGCTCTCTCCCCAAAAGTCTGGATCTTTGAGAGCACTGAGTTTCACACAACTGCGCTTCTTTACTGTCAGAGGTACTGTGACCCAGTTGCTAGAAACTGGTCTGGGACTCAGGAGATTTGGATTCTATTCCTGGCTCTGCTGGGTGACCTGGAGCAAGTCACCTCAGTCTTCAGTTCCTCCATCTGTAACATGGGAATAATTATACTTACCTCCTTTGTAATGCACTTTGAGATCTACTGATTTTAAAAAGCATTATATAGGAGCTAGGTATTATTATTGAGCAGATTCTCAACCTCTGACCCTTTTTCAGAGACTAGGCCTCAATTCAACAAAGTTTTAAAACATACTTATATCCATCTCTTAGGAAATGGGAGTTAAGCAAATGCTTAAAGTTAAGCACACGATTAAATGCTTTCCTAAATATGGATGGGCTGCTGAATCAGGGCCCTGGTGAATGTTTTAATTTGTATATCTTCTGTTACTAAGTACAGTTTAAAGAAAAGGAGTACTTGTGGCACCTTAGAGACTAACCAATTTATTTGAGCATGAGCTTTCGTGAGCTACAGCTCATTTCATCGGCGGCAATCAGTGGAAAATACATCCGATGAAGTGAGCTGTAGCTCACGAAAGCTTATGCTCAAATAAATTGGTTAGTCTCTAAGGTGTCACAAGTACCCCTTTTCTTTTTGCGAATACAGACTAACACGGCTGCTACTCTAAGTATAGTTTGTATCTTGTCAAATAGACTTCATATACATTCTATAAACTAAGTCAAGAACAAGTGAATCAGTTATGGCCCAGAGGATTTTATTCTAAATAAAACACAGTGTAATTAAATCTAGTAATATATACACTATATGACTGTGGCAATAAAGCTAGCTCTCACCAGTTGTATGATCAAGGTTATAGCCTACTAAAGATGTTCTAAGACAAACAATCAAACAAACAAATGCTTGCTTGAGTTTAAGGTGTTTTGCCTTCGCTGTTTTTATTCATATGAAACACAGGATGAGAAATAAACTCAGAAACATCGCCACAGGACAATTAGTGATTCAAAAAGATAATTCTTATTGTCTTCATTTCCATTTCCATCTCTGTGGGACATATTCAATATCTAAAACTGATTGGTTAGTTTGGCAAATAAGGCTTATTGATTTATGACAAGGTCAAATTTTAAGCTTCTCAGTATGGTTCTGAAGCTCTAAAGAGATTCTATCTGGAAAGGAACAAGAAGTTTAATGTTAACATGATGCATGTGATTGTTACTATTTTAGTAATATTTCAATGTATCAAAATGTTTCTCTGACATTTTTTTCTAAATATTTTTCACTACATTGTAAATTCAGCAACTGAATTTCAGGTTAAGTTGATTAAAACAATGAAATGAAAAGTTCCATGAGGATTTGTACATACAGCTTATGGAAATGAAACTCTATTATTGTATGTTATGCTAGGTATTTTTAATGTACATAGATGCACATTAAAAAGTGGGCAGGATTTGTAATAAAGCAAAGAATATAAACATGACTGTTTAGTATATACAGACAAAAAATATATTACACTGCTAGACACTTTGGGCCAGACTGTGATCTGCACACTCATACTGAATAGTCAGCAATTTTTTTCCTCCCCCAAATACTCCTATGAAAATTAAAAAATAATTTAAAAAAATTCTCTGACATTTTCCAATAAAATTCTGACTTTTTGGTGAAAAATTAAAAGCTGAAAAATTTTGGATAAAATCCAAATATTTTGGCTGCTTGAAAATTTTTCACTGAAAATTTTCTTTCTATAACTGAAAAAATAAATTCAGAAATGCCAGCAGGTGCTGCATGTGAGCTATAATCTCAGTGCCTCATGTTCCCAATTTCCTTATAATGCAGGGCTCCCTGGCCAGACAACATTTTTCATAAGGCACCAAGGTTTCCCCTCTTTTTTGGTTTTCAGGTGTGAGGGTTGGTTTTGTTTTTTATTTGACAAAAAGTGGATACTTTAAAAAAAAATAGGCAAAACCCCAATTTTCCTTTGACACATTTTCAAATATTCTCAGCCATGTTGACTATTATTTTATATCATGAGTGGTTCCACTGAATTCCATTGGACCACTTGGATAGTAAGGTATTACTCAATGTGGGCCTCAACGGTGGTACTCAAGAAAGAATGTGGACCTGCACTCCAGCTTGTGGACCTGATTCTGGAAAATGTCACAATCTGTTTTCTCCCCATAAAATGGACACACATATATGCTGCAAAAGCAATGTAAGGCTTCTCCCACCACACCACACACACATCCAAACCCACACAATTAAATTAACAAGCTCAGAGGAGGCAGGCTCCATACATCTCTTTATACCTCTGTGCCATTTTCCAAATCCGTTTTCAGTCAGAGATCCGCCCCATGTGCAGTCCCGTATTATGTTCCTGCTACAAATAGGAATAATTTACAACAAGGCTATGTGTGTGTGGACCACTGTGTGGTCAAGTCAGCCAGTTATGTATGAGTGCATTTGCATACCCACTTCCCCATAACCCCATCCCCTTATACCCCATCATCCATGGAGCAATTGTGGAGCAGTGTCTCCATGACAGTCTTGAAATGGCAAAATCAAGGTGGTCAGCTTTCATCTTATGCTTCTGCTGCTGCTTTAATGCTTTCTCTCGTGTGCATATTCACATTGCCTAACAGATTTTCATCATTTAAATGCAATTTGTCTCTTCACCTGCATACTTATAATGATAAACAGTCCTTGCTATGATATCAGTCACTCCTGCATGGAGAAGAAGGATCAAGAAGAAAAAAGGTAGAGGTTTGGAATAAGCTAGTCTTTGCTCAACACAATTTTCATTCTGCAAAGCAGCATTTAGAAATGTTTACCAGAAAATTTTATTGTGCATTTTCTAATTCAAATTGAATGGAGTAGAGATTGAAAAAAATATGTTTGTCCTGGTATTTGCCTTCAAGAAAATCATCATTCCCCTATGAGGTCCAGCCTTAGGGAAAATGGCACCCTGGGTGAACTTGCATTTTGGTACCCCTGCCTTCCAGGGCTTCCCACCCCCAATCACCTCTGGCCCTTGCAGTCTCCACATCCATCTCCCCATTGCCCCTCTACTTCTCCTGACCTCCACCCATCACTCCTGGCTCCCAATGCCTCCCCCAGCTCCCCACCCATTGCTCCTAGCCCCCCGCCTATCCATCCGTCCCTCCATTGCTCCTGGCCTCTGCTGCCTTCCCAGGCTCCCCCCATTGTCCCAGGGCTCTACTGCCCCCTCCGCTGCAGTGCCTCAAGCTCCTTTCCATGGCCTTGCACCCCAGGCCTACCCCACTCCTTGCCTCTTGATCACAGTGCCCCCGTGACCACAGTGCTCTGAGCAGTCACCCACCAGCAAGGCTGTTCCTGACCCCTATGCAATTATTTAGATCAGGGCTGGCTCTGGCAATTATTCTATGTTGACACATTTTTACCAACTATATATGACGAATCCTAAATAGATGGCGCCCTTGTAATTTTGCCCACAGTCTCCTTTACTATTGGAACATTTTCTAATTCGCTTTATTTTCTGTTACCAAGCTTCATTTTCACTTTACACAGCTCTGTCTTTTGTCATTCTTGTCCTGACAGTTGCCCTTCCATTTGGCTCCGTGGCCTTCCCAGCTGCTGGACATCCTGACAGACACAAATTGGGTGGGAAAGAGGAAGATGAATAAGTGAAAGAAATCCCTTGCTTGAGGAAAGGTACTTTTCTTTTCATATTTCACCTTAGAATTAAAGTGAAAGATACAGAGAGGCACTTAAAAGGTTCATTCTGGTTTCAAGGATATTCCCTATTCTTAAAATGGGGAATACTGCTAGAGCTGGTAATAGCTGTAGAACTGGCATGAACTTTTTAAGTACTTCACTGTATCTAGTCTAAATAAGTAACAACTTACTGAATAAACGTGCATAGCCTACAACACTCTCCAAACTCACCTCTCTTCCAATTAATGGTGTGTGAAGTAATGGCAGGTAGACACATCTACAGTCCTGCGTTCCAACCCATCTTTAAAAAAGGGAAGAAGGAGGATACTGGGAACTACAGGACAGCCAGCCTCAGTCCCTCAGTCCCTGGAAAAATCATGGAGCATGTCCTCAAGGAATCAATTCTGAAGCACTTAGAGGAGAGGAAAGTGATCAGGAACAGTTAGCATGGATTAACCAAGGGCAAGTCATGCCTGACTAATGTAATTGCCTTCTATGACGAGATAACTGGCTCTGTGGATGAGGGGAAAGCAGTGGACATGTTATTCCTTGATTTTAGCAAAGCTTTTAACACAGTCTCCCACAGTATTCTTGCCAGCAACTTAAAGAAGTATGGGCTGGATGAATGGACTATAAGGTGGATAGAAAGCTGGCTAGATTGTCGGGCTCAACAGGTAGTGATCAATGGCTCCATGTCTAGTGTTGGCAGCCGGTATCAAGTGGAGTGCCCCAAGGTCCTGGGGCTGGTTTTGTTCAATACCTTCATTAATGATCTGGAGGATGGGGTGGATTGCACCCTCAGCAAGTTTGCAGATGACACTAAACGGGGAGGAGAGGTAGATACGCTGGAGGGTAGGGATAGGATACAGAGGGACCTAGACAAATTGGAGGATTGGGCCAAAAGAAATCTGATGAGGTTCAACAAGGACAAGTGCAGAGTCCTACACTTAGGATGGAAGAATCCCATGCACTGCTACAGACTAGGGACCAAATGGCTAGGCTGCAGTTCTGCAGAAAAGGACCTAGGGGTTGCAGTGGATGAGAAGCTGGATATGCGTCGACAGTGTGCCCTTGTTGCCAAGAAGGCTAACAGCATTTTGGGCTGTATAAGTAGGGGCATTGCCAGCAGATTGAGGGACGTGATCGTTCCCCTCTGTTCGACATTGGTGAGGCCTCATCTGGAGTACTGTGTCCAGTTTTGGGCCCCACACTACAAGAAGGATGTGGAAAAATTGGAAAGAGTCCAGCGGAGGGCAACAAAAATGATTGGGGGCTGAAGCACATGACTTAAGAGGAGAGGCTGAGGGAACTGGGATTGTTTAGTCTGCGGAAGAGAAGAATGAGGGGGGATTTGATAGCTGCTTTCAACTACCTGAAAGGGGGTTCCAAAGAGGATGGATCTAGACTGTTCTCAGCAGTAGCAGATGACAGAATGAGGAGTAATGGTCTCAAGTTGCAATGGGGGAGGTTTAGGTTGGATATTAGGAAAAACTTTTTCACTAGGAGGGAGGTGAAGCGTAGTGAATGCGTTACCTAGGAAGGTGGTGGAATCTCCTTCCTTAGAAGTTTTTAAGATCAGGCTTGACAAAGCCCTGGCTGGGATGATTTCGCTGGGGATTGGTCCTGCTTTGAGCAGGGGGTTGGACTAGATGACCTCCTGAGGTCCCTTCCAACCCTGATTTTCTATGATTCTATGAACCGGGACCATATGTTAAAGTCTCCAGATACAGTACCTCAATATGAGATACTATCCAGCCCAGTTTTGCAGACTTAAGAGGGATTGATAGCTGGGGAAAGCTTCAGAGAAGCAATCAAACTTTGAGGTGCTACCAAAACGAACGTGAACCTCCAAACTTTTTATGGATTCCACATAACTGATCATATTTGTTACTGATGTCTTTGTTCAATTTAAAGTGCTGTGTTTTCAAGAGAGGCCCTGCACACATTCTTCATGGGGCAGATGGGAAAATATCAGGATTTTGATCAAGTGCCCTGTCAAAAGCTAAGTAAGATCTATCCTCATATCCACTAAGATCTCTCTTCAGGCACATTCCACTATATTGTTGGGTGCATGCAAGAAGATTACTTTAGACAGAATTACATTCAATTTTAACAGGAGTTTCAGACTTGCATTAATCTTTGACAGCACATTTTGTCCAGGAAATGCTGTTGTCCTTTTCATATATGTGATATTTACCATTTGGAGTAAATTGCTCAGATTTCTGATTGGGTTCATTCATGTATTTTGTTAGGCTGAAAATTAAAATATACAGCTTTCTAACTATGATATTATTCCTGCATACACAATACCTTCCAAGAGAAAATCAGCAGACAGCTTACCTAGAAATTAGTTATGTAGGCTGCAGGATTACCTGTCAGAGCACTTGTGTGGATGAAGTCAACCTACTCAGCATTTAATGAACTGGGGTCCTCGTCACCTAGCCAAGTACATTTGGACTGTATGCCTGTCTCAAATGCTCATCCCATTCACTAGCCTATGTGTACAGAATCTGCCAGCTGATCTTCAGGGTACAAGCAATGCATCTTATTGTGCTGACTCCTTGTCATTAGAATAGAGGTACTGTAGTCTTTATAATGCCTTGCACGCTGCCGTTGGAACACATTCATTGTTTGAACTGCTGAACCTGGTTAGTAGGAAGACAAAGAAAAACATGTCCTTGCTTGTATTTCTGAACAGATGCTGGGCAATTGTGCAGCCATGCTAAGCCAGGAGTTGTGTAAAGGTCTATGCATTTTGGAAAATAAGTCTTACATTACAAGGAAAGGTTGACTGCCTCCAGTGGTGATAGGGAAACCAGTAATAGCAGCAGCTTTCTGAACAGAGTTAGAAAAGGCTGTGGCCAGAGGTGGATTAATATTTATTGGTGTCATGTGAACAAAGAACATTTTGGTCCTCCACACTCTGGGGATCCACAGGCACCAGAACCAGGGGGGGACATGAGCTGGAGCTGCTGTCTGGCACCTGGGCAGCTGAAGAGGCCGAGAATCCCCACAGCAGCCCAGGCTTGCTGGGTGGCTCTTACCATGACCCAGCTACAGCTTCTGGCCTGGCCAAGGAGCTGGGCCTTGAGGGGAAGAGGAGGAGCAGGGTACAGGGCTACCATTCTGGCACTGGTGCCCCCACACTTCTACCCAGATTCCGGTGTGCCTCCGGGGCCCCCAACTTAGCTGGGGCCCCTGGGGGGGTCCATGCATTAATCCACCACTGGCTGTGATGAGTTCACAGGATAAAGCTTAGAAATTGCTTCATTAGGACACAAATGACAAATGAAACAGAGTCTTTTGCTCATGCCAAGAGAGTGCTCTACATCCTCTGTGTTAGAAAAAGAAACTTAACATCATGGAAAGATAATGGTATAGTGCATCTGTGCACTAACAGACCTAAAAGAGGAATCTTGAGAATGCTAAACAAAGACTTGAGTGATACAATGTATGAAACATAAAATATATCAATCTCCGGATATATTTTAGGAAAAATTACATTGGAATAACTAGCCGTGGCCGTGATTCTGCAAAGACTTAAGCATGTGCTTAACTGTGTGAGTTCAATGTGAAAAGAAAAGCAGAGCAGCAAGTCTTTGCAGAGTCAGGTCCAAATACGCTAAAAGGCTCTCTGAGGCAATGTTCAACAGTTTTAAATTAATTAAAAACGAATACTGTAACAGTAGCATAAGAAACGTTAAAACTGTACAGTTCACACTAGTATTTTACAGAACAAATAGCCTAAAAGCAGAAAGAAAAATTCATCAGTGATAACCTCTGAGAGAAGAGCTGTTGTAAGAAGAATGCTGAGCACTGATGTCAAAGGCTCCCACAGGTAAAAGAGAAATACCCAAGCAAGCAAGAGCTGATGATAACATCACCTCTTCTAAACAGTCTGAAAGACAAACTGCCCTGGGTCCTAGAATTTCTGTTAAAATATAATTTGAATAATGCTATAGTAAAAAACAAACTGGCCTTTCAAGGGAAAAGCTGAATCAATCTTCATGTACATTACACAAAAAGAGAATAGCTGGTGGTAAGCATAAAACAGCATTAGTTATGAACAGTTTGAATATAAATAACACAAAGAAGGGTTTGCAGTTAAACGGGACTCCCCCACAGATAGCCAGGAGTATGCCCATCTGAAAAATTAATGCATAAACGATAGGGAAGTTCTAGATAACATGCAGACATTACCTACTCTAGTTGGATGTATGGAGAGTGATGTTGGAAGTGTGGTTCTTCCACTTCTTTGTCAGAGATCATATCTTGAAAGGAAATATAACTGTGAGGCTTGCACTATAAAATTTGGTCAAAAGCTTTGGATGGCTTCAGCTTTGGATTACTTCCCACAAGCACAAAAGACAAAGAACTGGAAGCATTGACTGGCCCCTGAGTACTCCTTCTACTGGACATGGCCTCACCTATCACAGAAAGGATGTTGCTTAAGTATGTCAGGGAAGACTGTTGCAACACTACCGGTGTAATACCACTTTAATAAGACTGCTACTATAATACCATCTGTAGCTAATGCTGCTTAGAACTGAACTGATGTTTCTACATATCTCTTGAGACCAGACATTTCAAATGGTCACACTAGGCTGGAGAACCGATCTACATGCAAGTTCTGCTTTGTAAGTTTCTATGTGTACCTCTTTTATCTGAGTGCTTACTTGCTTATTCAAAGTTCAACACTTCAAAGAGTTCAAAGCTGAGTAATAAAAAGCCTGTAAATAACTAAAACCTGGACTGGGATTTACAAAGGAGCTAAAGATGCACATTGCTATTGACTTTCATTGGGATTGGGTGTCTAATTCCCTTCTGCCCCTTCTGAAAATCCTAGCCATAATGTGTACTTGTATTTCATGAAAAGATTCATCCTACATGTATGGAAATAGTTTTGAGTCAATAAGCGGCTAAAAGTGCTGAGACTGGGAATATTCATTGCACTAGTTCAGCATAGTGCTTCGAGCAGGCAACTGTGCTTACATGCAGTGAAAAGATAGCTAAAACCAGCATGCTTACCTAGGGAAATTTTAGAAGAGAGATTTTTCAAAACACCCAATTTATCGAATCATTTAAAATGACAGCTTCAAAGACAATACCAAAAGCTTGATTTATTAGGATAAAAGTCATTTACTATAAGTGATGAACTATTGGATAATGGATCAGATTAGCTGCCAGCATAAATCCATTGAATTATGTAAACCAGCAGAGAATTTGTCCCAAAGAGTTTAATATGTAGTTTGGGTAATGTAAGAGTTTCTTTTCAACAAAGATTTGGGTTATAGATGCCCTATGGTAAATTAATTAAAAAAATTAGAAATATCTTTGTCTTTAAGGGTTTCAGTGGGCTATGGGTCAGTCCCCAAGTGCATACCTGAAGTTGGTTTGTGATATTTGTGTGTTATGTGAATAGAAAAGGATTGGCTATGAATTGTCATTATCTGGGAAGGTAATTTTGAACAGGATTGATATTTAAGTAATTAAGTCATTGTTGCAATATCTAACTTATCATTACTTTTGTGTGATTTCTCACTGACAGAAATCTTTTGATTTAGACATAATTTGTCTAGCAATAGATAAGCGCCTGTGTTAAGGATACATGATCCATATCAGTGCCAAACCTAGCCACTCCCACCACCCCCTGCCCTCCACAGAATAGCATAGAATTAGAATAAGTTTATCACTTTGTTATAAGACTTTGATTTACTGTGATTTGAGTTATGGATTCTGGATAAGTTTATCATGATGGGCTGGAAAGCACGCAGGATATCTGGCCAGCTGAGAATCTCCCTGCTGTGGGGGAGTTCTCCACTGATGTGGGGCAGGTATGGCTGACTTCTGTGTCAACTGTCACTTAGCTCCTGTGCAGAGGGCATATCATAGACAGGAGGGACAATGGGGGTGTGTGGCTGGAGCATGCTGTGCTCCAGCTTTGCTCATCTGATGTACAGTCTCTTAGGGACTGTTGGGAGCTGGCAGAAGTTAGAGCAGCCCCTAGACTCAGGATGCTGCAAGATCCATGCTGAAAATCAGGGAGCTTTACCAGTACTTTGACCTGTCCCCTCCCTCACTGCTGCCTGAACAGAAGTTTGATGTAGCAGAGAATCTAGGCTGCTTTGTTACATTTAATCATTTAAACTTTCTAAACACCATCTTTCCTTTACTTTCTGTCATTTCTTACTTATCTTTAAATGTTAATATTTAAAGTTTAATTCCAGTGTGGTCACATCTGCCTTTCAGACAGCATTGGTCTTCTCTTTCCTGCAGGCAATGACTTGCCTGAGGATGGATTATCCATGGCATTTTCCTTAGGGGTTGCTATATATCAAAATCCCAAATTAGAAATTTTGAACAATACTCTGCTTTTGGGGGGGAGTATAAAAACCCTAAAAAGGGTGCATTACTTAGCAGTCTTTCTATAGCGTTACCTCCAAAGGTGAGAGAAGAGCACAACAAGGGGTTCTGGCTGGATTGAATAAATTACATACGCTATACAGATACACACTTGTAAATATATACAATTGCACAATACCAGTCAGTGATTATTCTGTGCTGTGCCTTAGGCAATAGCATGTTGAAAAATTATTAAGAAGAACTAGACTAGCAACATCAGCCACAGACGGTGGCTTGGAAAGAATGTACATAGATATTCAAATTAAAAGTAGTCCAGTGCAGTTCTAGGTGTAATTATAATTTACTTTTAAATCTCAGAGGGCAGCATGAGCTATTTTTTAAACAAGCTGAGGGGGCAAAGGAAAACCAAGGATAAAGCACCTGCTCTTAAATAGTTAATCTAAAGTAGGACTAATAAATACTCAGTCTTCAAATTCCCACATAGCTTTCACTGAAAGGAACAAAACATTTTTATCTTTCAGAAGCGGTGACTTACGACTACGATGTGATCTTTCAAACAGAACAGCTTTGAACTGTGACATTTATTCTGACTTCAGTATTTGTTCCCATTCTAAGCTTCATACCGAAGGGGAATTTCATTTTGATTCACAGATATTCTTTTGTGACTTATAATGCAGCCTTTACCTTGAAGGTTTTTTTCTCCATATAAAGGCATTTTCATGGAATTTGCTCCATTAAATTTCATGACCACCTCTGAAGGCAGAGAGTGTTTTATGATAACTTCATCTCTGCAACAAAGAGTACATGTGAACAGAAAAGGGTGTCAGCCACTGTGGCTTCAAATATACATAGTGGTCATCAGGCTAGTGATAACATCCATGTGAAATCATTACAGATCTTAGCCATTGGACATAGAGGGTCGAATCCTGGCCCCACTGAAGTCAATGGCAAAACTGACTTTGAGCTCTATTTAATGCTGCCAATTTAAAGGCTAACTGGGACAGTGAAGATTTGTGTGAGAATTCATTTCCCCTCCTTTCACGACAGTCACCAAGTCACATGTATCAGGTAAGCAAAGCAGCAAGGAATAAAGGGAAGAATAAAAGGCAAGGCAGGTGTATTTTAAAGCCTATGCAGAGTTCAGCTGAAGTCAGTGGAACTGATTGAAGGACTGGGACTTGTGGTCTGGAATTAGCACAGTCAAGGAGAGGCTGAAGAGGTGTGTGTGGGGGGGGGGCGGTTAAGTAATGATACTGTGTGAAGATAAAGCCTAGAACAGAGGGAGGCATACATATAATCACCAAGATGGGAGGGGAAAGGGACACGTCCCCTCAACTTCCTTCTCATTTCCCTCCTAATTCTGCCATCTCCATCCTAGGGGAGTTAAAAATGAAAAAGCTTCCCCTTTCCGTAAACATGCCCTCTTCCTGCTTAGTGGTCTCGTGGATCAAACAATAGTCTCTCTCTCCCCTTCATTTCTGAGGTCACGTTGCTGTTGGCTGGCTCCTGGGGCATAACAGCCCCCATATCTGTAGGGAAGATGCCTACAGCTCTTCCTCCTCCTGCCCTGCTATGTAGATTCCTTTCCCCCATGCTCAGGGAACTAGAAAGCACCAGGAGGTGTGTGAGAGAGAGAGAGAGAGAGGAGGCAGGAGACCCTGGGGATGGAGTGGAGGAGAAAGTCAAGGGAGGTGGAGGACTAATGAGAGATCTCAGGGAGGGAATATATCCTTTGAAGAGACAGAAAAAAACAGCTAGATGCTTTGTGTGCTTACAGGTTAGTGTTAATAAAGGGCTTTGAAGATGAAAAGTGGTATATAGACTATAGTTTTAAATGATGGATGAATATTACAACGCTGCCCAGTCTTACATATTCAGACATTCTAGAAAGTTTTGCAAAATATGCAGAACTCTTTTCAATGGTTCTAAAGAATTTGCAAACCAGAAGGTGTTCCTGTTCCTATAAAAATCTCCTTTAAAATGGCAGAGCTCTCCCAGTCCTATAAAATAAGGTCATTGTTGGGTTTCTGAGTTCTGAATGGATGAATGGGGCAGTACTTAATAGATAAATTAAAGTGCCTCCGTTGTTTGAAGAAATGAAAAGATGTCAAGCTAGTAAGAAAAAATATTGCCAAAACTTAGTGCAAGTATGTGATGGAAATAATTCCTAAAGATACAGAAGCTTTGAGATAGATTGAAAACTGAGACAAGTTGATTTTCATTTTGTTAATTAGTTGCATTTTCAGAGTTGTCCACTTTCTACCATAATACCACAGTATTCTTGGTGCTATTCATTGTACTTTCTAAAAAGAAAAGGAGGACTTGTGGCACCTTAGAGACTAACAAATTTATTTGAGCATAAGCTTTCAAAAGCTTATGCTCAAATAAATTTGTTAGTCTCTAAGGTGCCACAAGTCCTCCTTTTCTTTTTGCAAATACAGACTAACACGGCTGCTACTCTGAAACCTGTAATTATTCTTTCTGTATCTTTCAGCATGGTCCCATCATGACATCCCTGACCCACAGAAGCAATTAAAGATAACTTCAAATGTTACCTGACTCTGTGTTCTAATAACTAGCCTAGCCTAAGAGTGGGAAAGTCTGGGACAAAAATCATTCTCAAAAACTAATCTTTTTGAGCCCTACAATTCCTTCTGTCCTGCAGGGTAAAATCAATTGAACACCATTAAGCTCCTATTAAAAAATACCCACCCTCACTCTCGGACTGGTGGAATTTCACTGATTTCTATTAAGATTGTCTATGGAGCAGTGGCTCCCAACCTTTCCAGACTACTGTACCCCTTTCAGGATTTCTGATTTGTCTTGCATACCCTCAAGTTTCACTGGACTTAAAAACTATTTGCTTACAAAATCAGACATAAAAATGCAAAAGTGTCACAGCACACTACTGCTGAAAAATGGCTTACTTTCTCTTTTTTACCATAGAATTAGAAAACAAATCAATTGGAATATAAATATTGCACTTACATTTCATTGTACAGTATATAGAGCAGTATAAACAAGTCGTATGAAATTTTAGTTTGTACTGACTTCAGTAGTGCATTTTATGAAGCCTGCTGTAAAACTAGGCAACTATCTAGATGAGTTGACGTATCGTCTGGAAAGACCTCTGTGTACCCTCACGGGTATGTGTACCCCTGCTTGAGACCCACTGCTATAGAGGGATGGATTGCAACCCTATATACTGTACTAGCCTAAGTAATGGGCAGAGTAGTAGGAACAGGGCAGGAAATAGTTCCAGCTCTGTGAGTCATATTATGAGCCTGGCTTCTCATTCATTCCAGGGGGTAGTAAAGTGCACCAGTCTTTTTGCTGGCACAGATTACTTCCTTCTGTGTGCCAGCTCTGCTGCCCTGGTTGGCATGTTGCTCCACCTGCTCCCCATCCCTGCCCCACACTCCTCGCTCACCTGAGTGGGGAAGGGGGAATAACAATCTGGTAGTGGCTGCTTCTCTTACTACATATCTGTGTATAGATAGGTGATGTGAATAGCCCACACAGGGCTCTTTATATCTTTTTGCTCCCCTGCATAGGTGCACAGCAGGGCTCATGAGGTACCCCAGAATAAGTAATTGTAGTAACATGATTCAAATTGTTTATGCTTGTCTGCATCCCAAACAAACAAAAAAGATTACAATACTCTTTTTTATATAAAAGGATAAATAGAGCATTTTATTAACACTTTTTGCAGCAACAAAAGTGACACAGTCCACATCTTTTCATTAAACACAGCAAAAGCTATGGTCACATTTTACATCACTTTGAGGCACAAAGCAAAATATTTTTTTCCTTAAGGTCAAGGTATGATTTGCATTTAAAAAAAGAAGAAGAAGAAGAAGAAACAATCCTCAAGTTGTATATTGCAATAGCAGGGCCTCCAAACACTAGCACAATACAATGAACAGATTAAAAATCCAGAATGGATTGTTACATACAATGATAATCATTTGATTTGAGTTGGGAAATGGATCACCATTGTCATTTTTAGAGCATTAAGAAGCGGTCAAGTGTTGCTAACTTTAATTTGGCTTGGTTTGGTTTAATCCCAACAATCCCAAATGTCTACAACAAGCTTAATATAAAGGTACTATATAGACTAAAATATTATGCACTTTATAATGCATTGCACTTATTGCTTGGTACACTAATGTTGCAATTCTTCTTGAGTTATGCTAAGAGAAGATAAGCATAATGAAAGTAGAAGTAATGCTCTTCCTAAATCCATCACTAGTTATTTGCCACTTTGGTTTATTGTGAGGATTGTTACTCATATTCAGCATTCATTATAATTCTATTTGACAAATACATTTTTGAATTCAGGGATTTGTAAAATAACAACATTTTCTATAATTACAGTATCTTCAATAAACTTTTATCTGTTTATACAACTGTGCCACAATATGACAAAATACGAAAACTATCAAGAGAAGAAGGATGATTAAATTATTTTCTGTTTCTTTCATTTAGTTCAAAATATTCTGTAAAACAAATACATCCATTTTGTGTAGGGCTACTTGCTCACGGTAATTTTTTCTTTGGATTATGGGGGGGGGGGGGTAGGCTATATCTTTCTTTTTCTTCTAAAGTGATTTGCAACCAGTACAAAGTAATTTACTATAACTAAAAATACACTGAAGCATTTCTTGCAAAAGTTGTTTTATAGTCTGCATGAAAATTCAGATTGAACATTATATGTTGTTTTTATACTGGTTGGTAAATGTAAGGAAGAACATGACACATACTATAATTTCATTATATTCTGTAAAGAATACAAATAAGAATTTGTGCCTAAACATTTGATATAAAACACCCAAATAAATTCTTTTATTTATCACAGAGTAGCCTGCAGCATGTAATCACCATAAATATACAGTCTGCCTTTTAGAGCCTGATCCAATTCCCATTGGAGAGAAATGTATCAACCCCTTATAGATGTCTAGGACTGAATCCTTCCTTCTTGAAGAAAGTCCTTGTCTTAGACCAAACACACAATCTCTACATTTTACGGATTAAACGTGTATAGTTAGCACAATCAGTTTATGATCTCTTCCAATACAGTGTAACAAATATATAAGTGCATTTTTTTTAAAGATCAAGTACTTTTGGCTTTCTAAATAGACTATTAGATGTGCCAACTTAGTTGGTTAGTTGTGCTTTAATCCTTAATTATGAGCTTTAGCTCATGTATACTGAAAGTATCTAGTTGCCTCTATAGTTTTGACCAGTAAACCCTTAAAACTCTAATGTTTATAGAATGGATACACCCGAGAGGAGGTGATGACATATCACAATTCGTACAGATTGCACTTTAATGGTAACCTTATTTTTAAACAGACCTTCCTGTTTGATATGTGTTTACATGTTTATACCACATTCTTTGTGTGCAAACAATCACAATGAATTTAATCACAAACACTACAAAATATATCCAATATTGAGATTTGTTATGAATAATCTTCTCTTTCCTTATAGCTGTATGAGTCTTGGACTTCCTCTTGTACAAATTCTTCTTTCTTCTCCCAACCATTTGGCCAACCACCATTGACCTGGGTCGTAGCACCATAAGACTTAGTGGTACCATAATTTATGTAATTCTGAGTAATGTCCCCTGTCTCTTCGTCAAGTTCATCTTCATGAATAAAACCACATTTCTCTTCACTTGTCTGTTCAGGGTCAGCCCAAGGTTGTTTCTCTCCCGAAGCAAATATGCCATAGAATATAACTCCTCCATAATGCACTAAAGCAGCAATAAGGAAGACATACTGCCACTCTTCACGTGTCTGTAAAGAAGAGTATTGCTAAGTCAAAATAGCAGCACAGACTGGATGGCTGTTCTGAGCTGAAAGGGCTGATTAAGGCACTGAGGCTATAATTTTCAAAAGAGCCCAACTCCTGGGCATCTAACTCCCTCAGGTTCCTTTGATAATCGTAGTCTAAAAACTCAATTTGTACAACTGCAGGAGATTTCTGTTACTTATTGGCTAACTTCTGTAAAAATCAATTAACAAGGGACCTCCTCTATCATTAATCCATATGCACAAGTCAACATGACCAGCTAACCAAAATATCTGACCCAATATTCATGTCGGTTTCAGCTCTCTTACACTGCTGTGTGCAGTGCAAAACAACTGGAAACCCAAAATATTTAGCACCCTGAGAAATATCCCGTTGCCTGAGGAAATCCTGCCTGCTGGCATCTGGCAGAGGAGTGGCAGTGGTTGAGGGGAAAAGAGTGTTGCTGGTGAGGTCCTGGCCCCAGTCTTGGGGAAATGCAAAATCTGTGTCAAGCACTGCTCAGTTAGACCAAAGAATCTGGACTGTTGTTTCCAGTTCTAGGCCTCAATCCTGGAACCATTGAAAACTATGGCCAAACACCCATTGACATCAAAGAGGATAAAAGGGCGTCCCTAGTGAAAATGTTAACCAGTTAAAAAAGGAAAACATCACTATATTTCAGAGTATCATGAAACAATTGCACTGCTTCCAATTCATTCAGGTTTATTACTGCTTTCCCCTGCACTACACTTGTTCTCTCTTCCATGAGTACTTTCAGTCACTAGACCTTATTCTCCTTTTGTACTTTACTTTTAGTTATGAAAAGTTTCAAGGACTATTTAATCCGGGAATATTTTTTAAATGTCGTTTTTTTAAAATGTACAAAATTCATACTTGAAATATGTGTCAAACTTGCTATTAATTCCATCTAAACAATTTAAACCCTTGTTTGTGTGCTGAAAGGTTCGAGCCTTATGAAGGAGCTGGTTACTTTAAGAGAGGGTAATAAATATCCACACAAAGACAGTTGCAGTCTGGGAAATTCAACAGAGCTGAGGAAGCCAAGGGGCAGGAGACTCCTGACTTAGGTGGCATATGACAAAGGTTGCTCAGAGATTTCCAGGAAGTCAAAATACTGGATAGTTAGTGGATAAAGCCAGAAGTTAAGGGATATGGAAAGTAATTTTAGGAATGAGTTTTGTCTTTAATACTAGTGGAATTAAACTGCTCCACTTGAATTTAATGAGAATTATTTTGAAAACCACATTACAGCTTACCTTGTTCTTTGTCATTGCTCCAACAATTATAGGGCAAACCATTCCAGACAATGTCCCAACTCCATTAGAAATTCCCATTAAGATGCTGGCATACCTTGGGGCTATGTCTAAATGGTTGACATTGAATCCTGCAACACAAATACAAAAGTGCATTCCCACCATAAAATGTGTCCATGACTGTTTATAGAGAGCCATTTTTGGGGTGCTTTACAGGACAATGTGAAGTAAGACTAAATATATGAGACAGATTCGTGTTTTAAGTTTAAACTGAAACCAGCTTATAAAATGATACCAAATGTATTTTTCCCCAAAAAAATCTGTTTAAAAAACAAACTCTGAGGAGAGAAATTGAACCCACAAAATGATTAGGCTTTGGGGGAAGTTCTCAGAGAGGGACTTGCAGTGTAATTCACATCCTTTTCATGTTGTAAATTACAGAGTGTGTGTGTCACTTCCTGTTACAGCCTATATCACTTCCTCTTCATTTTCTCCACATTTATCTTCTTGGTCACAAAAAGCATCAGGGTAATGGCTGTTTTTGTGTGGGAGGGTAAGATAAAATCAATAAAAGGAGACTGTTTTAAAAAGATTTCATATTTGTTTGATGTAAAAAAAAACATTTGTGTTTATTTCCTGCAACTCCAACAAGCAAATTCTTTTCAAATGTAGACTGCCACTGTTCAAAGAATCCTGTGGGGGGGAGAAAGTGTTTCTAGGAAGTTACAAGACTCTAAAATTCCCCCAAATAAACACCAAAAATATATGAAAATAGAATCTGAATACCAGGATCTCTAGGCATCAGAGAAAAAGATAGATGGTGTACGGAGCACAACTGATAAAAAATAAAGTATAATACATCCTTTCAGGGCCCAATTTCTTACAGAAAGTTTGTGGTAAACACTGGACACGCCACAAAGTTCTCTTAGTTAGGTATTTTGTTTGTTACTAGGTTTAGAGGAGTTTTATAATGATGGAATTAAGTTATGTTTCAGTAGAAGAACTAGAGCTGGTAGGTCTTGCAGGGTTAATGGGTTTTAATGAGAGATTGGAATAAGGATACAGTAAATGTTTAACATAAATGATCATGGAGGCTGTTCCAGATATAAGGACTTCTGTGCACAAAAGGAGTTAGGTGCCTAAGTCCCAGTTTTGGGGTCACTGTGATGCACAAAACTTCTGCTGAAACCCCTATGCCCCTAAATTCAATCAGCGCCTACTTTTTTGCAGTAAAAGTTCCCTAAGTGCCTATGTTTCTGCTTCAGGGCATGCACACTGCTGCCTCCCTCTAGGTGTCCAGTCATCTCTCTCTCTCTCTCTCTCTCTCTCTCTCTCCTAAGCCCTAGAGTGATTCACAAACAAGGGGAAGATAGGAGTTCAGTCACCTAAATCTCATGAGGTGCCCAATCCCCATAGGCATGCTCAGAGGTTGCCTACTGAACTGGGCCTCCAGCAAACTCACACACAACAGCCGAGGGCGGGGGGAAGGGTGGAACTCCCTCATAAATTTTAGCCCAGTGGCTAGGGTACTCAGCTGGGAGGTGGAAGACCACCACTCCCAAATCCCTCCAGTGGCTAAGAAGGGATTTGCTTCCTCTCCAGTGGGTGTTTTAACCACTGAGCTATGAGATAGTCTGATGTGGGAACTCCTCAGTTTCTCCTGTTGAACCTGTTCCACCATGGATAAATAATTAAAGACTTTAGAATAGGGGGACTAGAATGCTCTCTCTCTCTCTCTCTCTCTCTCTCTCTCTCTCTCTCCCCCCCCCCAGAAAGAGTGAGAGCACAAATGTGAAAATGACTCTATAGGCTGGTGGTTAGAGCATTCAGCTGGGAGATGAGAGTTCCAGTTCCTGTGCTCCAGTGACTCTTTAATTATTTATTGAGGGGTCAACGGCAGAGACTGATGGAGCCCCACACCAGAATATCCCATAGCCCAGTGGTTGGAGCACTCACACAAGACAGCCCCATTTAAATCCATTTTCCTGCTCAAGTGGATGGGAGACTTAAACCTGGGGTCTTCCCCATCCCGGATGAATACCTTAGCCATTGGGTTGAAAGTTATGAGGGAGCTGTTGCTCCTCTCCCCGTCCCATGCCAGCCACTTACTAAAACAGCGTAAGCACCTGACTGCAAGAGAAGGTTCACACCTGAGAATTGCTATCAGAGATAGGTGCCTATCTCCAAGACTGGGGCAGGGCTTAGCATACAGCCCTATCGTCATCATCTCCCATTGGGTAGCTTAGGCAACTGCCTGCCTAGCATGCTGGGTTTTGTGAATTGCAGTCTAAGGTGCCTATGTCTCCCCATTCAGTGTAGAGGAACGTAGGTGTTGAACTCAAGATTTCTGAATTGCAGTGATTTTTAAGCACCTAAAAGTTACACATTGTAATGCTGAGTGTCACAAAGCTTAACTCCATTTGTGCCTGCATGGGAGAGGTTGCAAAGATGACAGTGGGAAAATGATGCAAAGGCAGATGACCCCGGTAATGCCAAGTGCATGAGAAGGGAAGTATGAGTGCTGAGATGTAGGCAGGAACGGAGTTGTGCAGAACCTTAAAACAGAGAAAGCAGCTTCTGAATATGCACTACATCAAGAAAACAATAACTGATTTTATTATTTTTTAATACACAGTAGAAACAACATGTAAAACTCAAGCTAGATTGTTGGAAGGCAGATTCCAAAGCAAAATTTACAGTAATATATTTGCATTTATCTACATGCAGGGTATATGGGGGCAGGGAATGGAAATACTTGAGCAAATATAATATACAAGATGTGGTATTCATTGTTCTTTTCTCTGAAAATGATAATAAGTAACACCAGGCTGAAACCTGAGGTTCTTACTCAATTTTAATGTCACTGACTGAAAACTGAGTGAGGACCTCACATTATCTTTTTCTTGAGATGAAATAACTTCCCCCTATTAGCAGAAATGGTATCTTACCGGATATGGCAAATCCACTGAAGCCCACAGCGAGTACCAAGAATGAAATAGCCATTCCTTTACTATGAGAATACCCCACCACCAGAAGAAGAGTTGCTTCCATACCAAAACCTAGGGAAATAATATAAGGAAACATATCAGTTTTAACTACCTATTAAAAAGTGCAAGCAATAAGGCACCAGACCTGGTACTCATTTTGAAAAAGCAGTGAAAAAACATTATTTTTTTATTTCATTATTTTAATTGGTATTATAATTATACAACTCTTTCCCCCCAAGAAAACACACACTTTTGCAATGTCAAATAACCTCTTTGTTCAGTACTTGCATACCAGCTTTTTGTAACTGTCTGTCTCTTTTGACAGTGATCCAAATGCAGTACCTCCATTATGCAGGTGAAATTTGCCCTATGGCTATCTGTATTAAAGGCTGAAGTGCTGCATAGGGCCTAAGTATGAATTTCACCCTCGAACTGAAGGAGTATCATTGTAAGAGTTATATTCTCTTCTCATATGTCCAGTCACTAGAAATTGAGACTATGAGTAATGCAAAGAATATATAACAACTTTTCAAGGGCACACAGAAGTATACAGTAGACGGCTAAAAATTACACACACTGGGCCAATTTTCCCCGCTACTTCATTTTTCACTTAGACTCTGTCTGCAATTGTGGAAGTCAATAATGTGATAGTGTATTTATTTGTATGTATTCAGCCATTTGAATAATGTTGTTTGGTGCACACTAAATTGTTGGGAAGCCCTTTACCTTAATCTACTGTGAGTAACTTCAGATAGCTCTAAGAAGTCTTAGACTAGAATTCTGCCTATAACCCATTCATACATTGTGTGAACTTTTCTAATGTCTCCTTATTAAAGCCACTGTTTTGTAATCTTTTTGTAATGGCTACCACATGTCTACACCAGAAGGGGGTTGAATTTCAGTGAGGAGAAACTGGGCAGACAGGAGGCAATAAAACAGGGGAAAGACATGTATGAAACCTTCATCCCATGGTGGCAACCACCATTCCCTCAGTAAAATTCTCTATGTCCCAAAGGCCAGGAAGAAAAAAAAGGGAGGATCAAGGAGTGGGAAAGGAGCCTGAGAAAGAAACTCTACTGGGCATCTTGGGCCCGATTTTCAGAAGCATTTGGTGCCTACAGATGTGGATAGGTCTGATGGGATTTCAAAAGTTCCTAAGCAGGTTAGTCACCAAACCCCCCTTGATGTCAATGACACTTGAATACTTAACCTACTCAGACATTTTTGAAAATCTCACTAGGCTCTATCTGCACCTTTAAATATCTAACGGTCCCCTTGTCTCTCTAAATAATTTCTCCAGTGAATGAAATAAGAAGGCATAAGTGGACAACCTTGTATCTCTGCTTGGAGGTCACCTTCAGTTAGTAACCACATTTGTTTAATAGCCACATCTTTATCATACAAGTAAAAGGTGAAAGTGATACTTAACTTAGCCATGGCTCCTAAATGAACATATGCAATTTATTTATGGACTCTATTCTAAATCACATTCATAAGAACATAAGAATGGCCATACTGGGTCAGACCAAAGGTCCATCCAGCCCAGTATCCTGTCTACCCACAGTGGCCAATGCCAGGTGCCCCAGAGGGAGTGAACCTAATAGGTAATGACCAAGTGATCTCTCTCCTGCCATCCATCTCCACCCTCTGACAAACAGAGGCTAGGGACACCATTCCTTACCAATCCTGGCTAATAGCCATTAATGGACTTAACCTCCATGAATTTATCTAGTTCTCTTTTAACCCCTGTTATAGTCCTAGACTTCACAACCTCCTCAGGCAAGGAGTTCCACAGGTTGACTGTGTGCTGAGTGAAGAAGAACTTCCTTTTATTTGTTTTAAACCTGCTGTCCATTAATTTCATTTGGTGGCCCCTTAGTTCTTATATTATGGGAACAAGTAAATAACTTTTCCTTATTCACTTTCTCCATACCACTCATGATTTTATATACCTCTATCATATCCCCCCTTAGTCTCCTCTTTTCCTAGCCTCCTTAATCTCTCCTCATAACCCGTAATCATTTTGGTTGCCCTTTTCTGAACCTTTTCTAATGCCAGTATATGTTTTTTGAGATGAGGGGACCACATCTGTACGCAGCATTCAAGATGTGGGCGTACCATGGATTTATATAGGGGCAATAAGATATTCTCTGTCTTATTCTCTATCCCTTTTTTAATGATTCCTAACATCCCGTTTGCTTTTTTGACTGCTGCTGCACACTGTGTGGACATCTTCAGAGAACTATCCATGATGACTCCAAGATCTTTCTCCTGATTAGTTGTAGCTAAATTAGCCCCCATCATATTGTATGTATAATTGGGGTTATTTTTTCCAATGTGTATTACTTTACATTTATCCACATTAAATTTCATTTGCCATTTTGTTGCCTACTCACTTAGTTTTGTGAGATCTTTTTGAAGTTCTTCACAGTCTGCTTTGGTCTTAACTATCTTGAGCAGTTTAGTATCATCTGCAAACTTCAAGGTATACGGGAAACCTATAAATAACGTAGAGTGACTTACCTCCACAATTCATTATCTTTCTCACGGTAGTGGTTGAAAGAATTTGCCTGCTTCTTAGGAAATCTGCAATCTGTCCCCCAATAGGCACAATAATGGTCATCACTAAATGCGGCAAAGCAGATAACATACCCACCTAAAATAATGACAAATGGGAAGTGTTGGCACCATAATAAAATATTGATTTATCATTTTCTGAAGCATCAGGCAATCAACAACTACTTAATTGATTCTCTACAAGTCCAGGGTAGGTGTTTAAAGCAGGCATCTTGATTTTAATTGTATTAAATGAGTGAAATGTGACAATGTGCATGATTGTAACTTGCCATTTTCTCTGCTAAATGATAGGCAAGACAAACTGGGAATCATGCACGGAACTCTAAGTACTAAACATCACAGGATACAGATCAATAGGTAAATTAAGTCAGGGGTTTTCAGAACTAAAAAGCATCAAGAAGCACAGAGGTCCTGGATCTACATTCCTTGAACTTTCAGACTCCTATTGAGGCCAGTGGAACTTTGTAATGGGCAAGGAATTGAGGATGAGGCCCAGAATACTCAATGTTGCAGTGGGGGAGGTTTAGGTTGGATATTAGGAAAAACTTTTTCACTAGGAGGGTGGTGAAACACTGGATTGCGTTACCTAGGGAGGTGGTAGAATCTCCTTCCTTGGAAGTTTTTAAGGTCAGGCTTGACAAAGCCCTGGCTGGGATGATTTGATTGGGGATTGGTCCTGCTTTGAGCAGGGGGTTGGACTAGATGACCTCCTGAGGTCCCTTCCAACCCTGATATTCTATGATTCTATGTTTAGAAATCATATGTAAGCTACACACTAATGACACACACAGATGTAAATCAGTGGTATTTTTCATACGATTGGCTCCATACACACACAAAACTTCACAGAAAATCCTTCACTGAAAATATATAATAAATATGTATGCCAAGGATAATATTAAAAATGAGGGTATGTGGGGAAACAGCATTTCTGTGATACCTTTTACAAAATGCACTATGATCAAAGGCAGAAAATGATCTCTTCCTTTTTCCATCTGAAGTGTGAAATTCTGTACTTCGCTGTAGTTTACAAGATAGAAAGCTAATCAGATGGCCAGATTCATCCCTGATGAAAGCAGGTGTTACTCCAATTTAGTCAGGTATTTAGAATAGGAAATAGCTGCAGTATTTCAGGTACCACTATAAGATACTGGCAGGTAAATGTTGGCTTTTCAGTTGCAACCACTGTCAGTAAACAAGCTCCATGCGAGGCAGCTAAAATATTGGTCCTCATGCCAAAAATATTTTTTTCTAGGTTTACAATAGGTGGACCATTGTTTGAATATCTAGCTCTTAAAATAATTTTTGGGGCTAAAACGTTAAGACTAACTCTATATGAAATGACCATTCTAATCATATGCCCAATAGAAGAGGTTTCTTTAGAAACATACACTACAAAAAAGTTCTTAGAATACCCCCAAATAGACTCATTTCCTTAACCCAGAACATTGAACAGTTCATAGGCTCACATGAAGACTAACATTTAAATTTCCAGATTAATTTATCTGCTGTACAAAAACAAGTGAAACATGATAAGCAGCCATGTTGCTTGTTCATCAGCGAATGGAAAGGGCACAATGGATTTGAACTAGAACTTCTAATATTTCCTCTTCTGTGAAAAAGTTAGAAGCGGTGTTAAATTCCCATAGACCATTCACACTTTTCTTTGAAGCTGCACTATTATATAATGTATATTAAGGAGGGGGTGGAATCAAAAACAGTTTTTGGAGGTGGGAAGATAGGTGATCAGAATCCAATCCTGGATCTGGACCTGAATTTCACCACTGGTCCCTTTCTCTGTGTGATGGCTAAACCCAAAACTCAATCTGAACTTTGAGGGAGAGTGAGTGGTGCAGAATCTGGATATGAATTTTGCAGCTTATGCCCATCTATGACTGCTGAATGCCATAATATAATTGTGATTTTATCCTATAATACTGAAACAATTCTGTGGCTACTTAGGGTTTTCTGGTTCTCAATATGCTGCACGCCATAGACACTTGAACCTTCATAGTAACAACATGGATAGAATTTAAACCTTCCTGCACCAAAACCTCAGGCCCCTACCACTTGAGCTAAGAAAAATTTCTGTTCGCTCTTTGCAGCATAGGACCTAAGACACACAGGTGATAAATTATTATTCCATCTATCTAATGGGCAAATCAAGGGCCTGATTTGCTCACTGACTTCCATGGAAAGACTGCTTTGGATCAGTCCTTATTGGTCAGATTGTGCCACTGACCCATGTAAGGGGTGATACATAACAGCATCAACCTCAGGGAGAATGAGAGGTGCAATTCCTGGGTGAATGCCCCAATGCATAGGGGACCATGCAAGCTGCACCTTTTTTTTTTTTGGATGATGCAGCTTGCTGTCCCCCTTATTACCAGTGTACTCTCCAGACCAATGGAGGGAGGTGGAAGGGGATGCTCCTACTTTCCCTGCAACTTTCCCCACAGTCTTGGGGGCACCATGGTCTCCAGGGGGTGCACTGATGGACTGCAGTTGCGATGGGCCTTTGTGCAGTCTACACGGCAGAAACACTTTGCATGCTTCACCGCCCAAAACTGGTGCAAAGTCATGTTCCAATATGGCTCCAAAGAAGTCACTATAAAGTATTTCCTCTTAAAAAATTTTTAGCAAGTGCACTATGTGTAAATTTTAGCCTAATCAAAAGGATACGATCCCTTTTCAGTTTTGTCACTTCACTCACATATCCTGGTACATAAAAGGAATGGTGATTTTCTGCACTGGAAAGGAGCTTCAAGAATTATAAAACACTGGGAAATATGTGCTTACAATTTTCCCACTCCAAGTAAAGATCTACAAACATGATTCGCCAGTTATTGCTACTCAAAAATATCTGATGTTACATTATGATAAAATACCTTGCTTATTTCAAACCCAAACACCTCTTCAAAGTAAGCAGGCTGACTAATAAGCAGCAAATAAAAAGTCCAGCTTCTACAGAAGTTTGCAACAATTATTGCATAGACAGGCATAGAAGTAAAAAATTTTCTCCATGGAGTCTTGTATTTCTGAAATGTGGAAAGAAAAGCCCAGTTAATATTTTATTGGTTAATGAATATTACGCTTCCCTTATCATGCATGCTATTTTAGCCACTGTTCAAGGGAACAGGTGCTTAACTTTACACATGAGTAGTTCCATTGGCTTTAATGTTCATAAAGTAAAACATATGCATAAGTATGTGGAGAATCAAAGACTTAGCATAGAAACCTGAGCAAATGGACAAATGTCTGCAATAGTATTCAGTGAAGCAACTCAAATTTACTCAATACTGACAGGTTTCAGAGTAGCGGCTGTGTTAGTCTGTATTCGCAAAAAGAAAAGGAGGACTTGTGGCACCTTAGAGACTAACCAATTTATTTGAGCATAAGCTTTCGTGAGCTACAGCTCACTTCATTGGATGCATTCAGTGGAAAATACAGTGAGGAGATTTATATACACACAGAACATGAAAAAATGGGTGTTATCATACACACTGTAAGGAGAGTGATCACTTAAGATGAGCTATTACCAGCAGGAGAGCGGGGGTGGGGGGGGGAGAAAACCTTTTGTAGTGATAATCAAGGTGAGCCATTTCCAGCAGTTAACAGGAATGTCTGAGGAACGGGGGGGGAGGGGGGGGGGCGGAAATAAACATGGGGAAATAGTTTTACTTTGTGTAATGACCCATCCACTCTCAGTCTCTATTCAAGCCTAAGTTAATTGTATCCAGTTTGCAAATTAAATTCCACATATCTATGCAGGGGACACCAGCATAGGGCCTAATCACATCAGCCACACTATCAGAGGCTCGTTCACCTGCACATCTACCAATGTGATATATGCCATCATGTGCCAGCAATGCCCCTCTGCCATGTACATTGGTCAAACTGGACAGTCTCTACGTAAAAGAATAAATGGACACAAATCAGATGTCAGGAATTATAACATTCATAAACCAGTCGAAGAACACTTCAATCTCTCTGGTCACTCGATTACAGACCTAAAAGTCACAATATTACAACAAAAAGACTTCAGAAACAGACTCCAACGAGAGACTGCTGAATTGGAATTAATTTGCAAACTGGATACAATTAACTTAGGCTTGAATAGAGACTGGGAGTGGATGGGTCATTACACAAAGTAAAACTATTTCCCCATGTTTATTTTCCCCCCGCCCCACTGTTCCTCAGACATTCCTGTTAACTGCTGGAAATGGCCCACCTTGATTATCACTACAAAAGGTTTTCTTCCCCCCCCTCCCCACTCTCTGCTGGTAATAGCTCATCTTAAGTGATCACTCTCCTTACAATGTGTATGATAACACCCATTTTTTCATGTTCTGTGTATATATAAATCTCCTCACTGTATTTTCCACTGAATGCATCCGATGAAGTGAGCTGTAGCTCACGAAAGCTTATGCTCAAATAAATTGGTTAGTCTCTAAGGTGCCACAAGTACTCCTTTTCTTTTTACTCAATACTATCATTCATATTAGGCAATGCTGTGATGCACTAAACTCCTGCTTCACTGCTGCCAAACTCTGTAGGTACCTAAACTCACTCAGCACCTAAGTTTTCAGGGTAAAAGTTCCCTCAGCACCTAAGTTTCTGCCTCTGGGCATGTGCACTGCAACCTCACTCTAGGCTTTCAGCCACCTATGTCCTACCTACCTAAGTCCCAAAAGGATCCAGGGGAAGATAGGCAGAGGAGCACCTGTCTCACTCTTGGGACCCAATCTGGTAGGCATGCTCAGTGACTACTTACCAGATTGGGTCCCATTTTGAAATCTGTCAGGTGGTCCCCACCTTATGACATTTAGCTCAGTAGTTAGAGTGCTCAGCTAGGATGCTGGAGACTGAGGTTCTATTCTGCCTCCACCACCATCTGAGGAACAGGAAAGGATTTAAACAGGGAGCTCCACACCTCTCTCAGGAGAGTGCTCTAAAGAGCAGGTTAGGGGGTATTCTCATAGGGAGTTCCTTCAATTCATGCAGAGATTACTACCTAGGCCCCTAGCAAGATTTGAACCTTCCACCCTGCCTGCCAAGGCCACAGTACTAACCCCCTGAACTACAGAGCCAGGCCTTGCCTGTTAAAGCAATTCCACTTTGGATAAAGACTTAAATAGTCACTGGGCCAGAGAGAGAGAATGACTCAATAGCCTGATGGTAGGGCACACACATGCTCCAATGGCTCTTTAATTAGTTAAACACAGTGGAGCACCTTCAACAGGAGAGGTTGAGGGTCCCCCATTAGACTATCTCATAGCTCTGTGATTAACGGGTGCCTCTGAGTGGTGTGTGAGCTCCTTGTTCAAATCCTGGTCCCCCCTCAGGCAGAGAGGGAAATTGAACCTTGGTTTCCTATGCCCCAGGGGAGTGCTCCAATCACTGGATTAAAAGTTATGTGGCACCAAAACAACCTCCTCCTCCTGCTGTTGTATGTGGAATGAATAGGCACCTAACTCATTCTTACAAGAAACAACTTAGGCACCTAAGTCACCTGACTCCAGGAGAGGGTCTCCTCATTGTGTATCACATGCAGAGATAGGCATCTAATTCTTGGCAGGGTTTAGGACACAGCCCTCCCCTCAGCATCTCCCACTGATTAATCTAGGGGACTCCCCACCTAGCATGTTGGCTTTTGTGTATCATATGCTTAGGTGCCTGTGTCTCGGCATGATTGTATAAGGAGTCTAGGCACACAGCTTAGGCTTTGTGGATCACACAGTTGTTCCTGTGATTTTTCTAGGCATTGTGTTGCTCACTATCACAACGTTTAAGTTGATGATCCAGGTCCCAGTGACTTGACTGGAGCGCCACATTGGGCCAGGTTTCTTCCATATAGGACTATATGGAAATTACTTCAAAGAGGTTTCCTGGGTGCAGCTGAGGGTAGGATTAGGTCCATTATGTCTTGAAAACTGGCATGGTTCCAAAGTGAAGTGGTGAAACTCACTCTAATACAGTATGTGCAATGCCCTGTGCACCTATTAAGTTCTACTTAAGATCCTTAGACAGGGTTAAGTGAGTCTTAATTGGTGAGGAGGGCCTGGTGAATGCCCTGGGAAGAATGTCATACTGCACATATCAAAAGCAATTAAGCCATTAATACAGACTAATCACTTCCAAATATAATTTTGAATCCATTTTTAAATAATGAAAGTACAAATAAATGAAACAGGAAATCTCCAACCCAAACCTGAGCAGAATATACTGATTTCTCTTTAAATAATATTTGCACAAGCCTTAGATGTTGTGTTTAAAATTTCAATCTGAAGAATATTTCATCAAGTGTGCGATTTTCAAAAGCACCTATGTCATTGAGGAGCACAAGTACCATTGAATTTCAAACTGGATACTGCAGCTGTCAACAGTGGCTCAAAGCTCTTGATCATGGGAAAAGTGGCCTAAGCCTGTGCTCAATCAAGAGCAAATGGTCTGACCCAATTAGAAAATACTATAAAGAGAGATCTCTGGGAATCAGTGATAAAGGAAGGTAGGACTAGAAAGGTTGGCAGGGTAAGAGAGGAGGCTAGAAAGCTAAGAAACAAACAGCAATGGCTGATTTTCCTTAGTTAGCATTTGTAAAGCTATTTCTTTAAACCTTTTTAGAAATTAAAGGAATAGGAAAGTGCTCATTTTGCATGGTAGGTTTACTTAATGGCTGTTAGGAATGTCTCCATTTCATACCAGACTTCACAGCATTCTCTGAGATGTAAATTTGTATAGGACAGTCTCAAACTACACAGGGCCCAAAGGTCCGTTCATTGAAAGGGTGTTCATTATAACTGGAAAGAGACTCCAGTGGAATCATGAGGACTTCTTCCTGAAGTCAGCCTTAGATAATGGAGTTACAATTGTTTCTCAAAGCTGTGGTGAGGTGAGAACTATTATCCCCCTACATCTCTGCAGTTAAGCTATAATAGTATGATTTAAAAACAATAGTCAGAGGCACAGAATTGTGAGAGCTTCTCTTTCTCAGTTCATAAGCTTTCAGACAAGTTGAACTTAGACCAGATGGTGATGCAGCCCTATCTGATTCTACTTCTCAGCATCTCATTGTGTATCCCAATTTCTCCTATACATTATCTGTTCCTCATTTTAACAGTAAAATGGTTGGGAAGGGATCGCATGGAAAGGAAATGGAAACACGGTCATCTGTCCTAGACCTAGAAACCTCATTTAGAGCCTAACAACCCCCAGGGTTTCTACATGTGGTGAGGCACTAGATCTGGAGTGGAGTGTGAGGGAGAAACACCCACTCCACAGCATGCTCCTGCTTTCCCTGCAATATCAGGAAAACTCCACAGAGACAATGTCTGATTAGGAGTTAATGCTGCTCCAAGGAGGATTAGCACCTTCAAGTTCCCCTCTATGGCAGCTACTCTGCACCTGTGAGGGAGACAGCACGGCTCCTAAAGGAATATCCTCAGAATCACTCATAGCATAGGCCACTTTTAAACAGCTTTTTTTTAAAAAAAATCAGTAACTGAAAAATGCAACTGATGTAGATTAACTGAACATCAGCGGTTCCATAGCATAATATTTCTGTTGTATTGTGCAAAAATATACTCACTGGACAAAGCCTAATTTATGTACTTGATATCTGTACATAGTAAGGATTGTGTTGAGATGGGGGGGATGATACGAAGGGAGCAGAAAGCTTTGGGAAGCTAACAAAGAAGTGAAGGAAGCTGCAAAGGGGGATAATTGGGGAATGGTAACTAAAGGAATGAAAGCTTAATGAGATTTGCCAACTATGTGAAAAGGTTATCTCAAACCCTTTTCATTTGGCATAGGCCATTTTTCCCATGATCAAGAGCTTTGATCCACTGTCACCCTTATATAGAGCAGTCCTTTACTCCATGTGTAGTCCCATTAAAAGGAGGGAAGAGTTAAGCCTTGTATGCTTTATGTAACAGCACGAGCCATACAGACATGTCTGATGGAATTTGTTTTCTGGAGAGTTGAATTGTCTAGAATAACTACATCCTATCTTAAGTTTATTTTACCCCTTTCCTCTCCACCCAAAAACCATGCTATAATCTGATACCACTGTATGGATTGATGGAAATATATATAAAGTTCTTACTTCCATTGCACCTAAGAGGTTGGCACTCTCTCCAATGCTCTCCTCTATGTATCTGCGCTCTTCATCTGTGATCGTTGGGTGCTTTGCAGGACTCTCATATGACACCAAAAGCCAAAACATATACCAGACCAACCCAAAGCTCCCTGTTGAAAATGTAAAAGGAAGAAGGACCTTGAAAGGAAATACAAATGCACTAAAGCAACAAACCAGGAAAAATACCAGCACATCTCATTTCAATGGCATTTGGGGTTGCCTTCTTTACGGAGTCGTTCTCACAGAGACCAGATCCCACAAACACTTACTGTCGGTGAGAAGTGTTTACCAGGTTGGGCCCATAATGAGGCTGTCATTTCATTTACAGAATGACTTTGCTATAAATGAAGAATCCACTGAGTCCTGAATAGCCACTGGTATATTTCAGTGCATGGAAACAGCTTCAGAGTTTCATTATACCTAGAGTGAAATTTCATTTCTACTTATCCTATGTCACTGTTAGTAATTCACTACACTAACATTTTTACCTGAAAGATATAAGATTGTGGCACTGTTTCCACCACATTTCTGTGCCATTTTGAGTGAACTTATTCCCTGTTCATACCAACACTGAAATGGGTTTAAAAATGTCTAGTCTATGTAACAGTTCTTATGTGAAATTTTCTAGATTCTGTTGGTGTGATATACTAGGAGGCATGTGAAATGAACAGTGTTAATTAGAGCTGTGTGGTATTCTGTATTTTTTCCTGTGATTAGTTTGGTTAATTATATTATACCATAAAGAGGTATTCATTCTGGCTAAAAGCCATTTTAGATTAGAGAAATAAACCCTTAGGACTAAATTCAACCCATGCCTTACACCCCATGTTTTCAGTGGGATTACGCAGAGCGTGTGTTTATGCATATAATATAAAATTTTACCATTATGCTTTGGTCTTTCTTCTGACTTATACATTTCTAATACAGCCCTAAAAATTGTGGCCACTTTGAGGCATCTAATCCAGTTCTCTGCATTACTGCAGGGCAGTTTTCAAACTTCCTCAAAATCTTTCCCAGTAGTTCAGATCTATTCTCATTCTTTATGGGATCTTTCTCTACTTCATACAAGTTTTACACTGAATAATTAATTCCATTGGCCATATACTCTACTGGTGTAAATCAGTGTAGCTTAATTAACTTACACCATCTGAGGATTTGCCAATCAATCTCAGTTCAGCTACTCTTGATTTACACTGATGTAAATGGGAGGAGAATGAGGCATCATGAATTGGTGATTGTACAACATAAAAGTAATTCTCTCTTTCATTCAGCCGAAATTTCTCCTCTTTAAGACCATTGTTTCTTCTTCTAATTTTAAATTCCTTCACATTTTCCCTTCCTCCAACACCTATTTCTCTAGGTTGTATGTTTAGACTCAAACTTTAGTCTTCCTTTATTTTCATCTTATGTTAACAATGCAGCTGTTAACAGCACAGACTAGATTCCTGTATTAATGGTGGGAGGTAAACAAAAACTATCATACCATACACATAAAACACAGAAGACCATCCAGTATATTGCACTAGAATCCCAGCTAAAGGCATTGCAATAACAGCTCCTGCATAGGAACCTATAAAACAAGAAAGACATGACTGAAAATGGAAATACATTCTCTACTGGACTATTTAATTTTGTTGGGGGAGGAGGGGAGAAGAGAAGAGGACAATATTAAAGGGGGCTTACCACAAAAGGACGTGGTTGCTAGCCTACTTCTTTCTAAAGGAGGGGCCCACTTGCTCCATATCCCATGGCAGGCAGGATAAGTGACACCCTGTGGAGTCGGCATTCCACAAGTTAGCATGTGCTGATCAATTAGTCAGTGTATTGTTTGTGCGTTTATTTCTGTTTAAAACTAATATAAAGAAAATAATGGTCTAATAATTATACTAGAATTTCTATAGCACTGCATGGACACAATCCAACTCCCGTTTTACAGTGGAAAAACTCCCAGTGATTTGAATGGAAATTGGATCAAGCCCTATATGTTTACTACACCATACGTACTTTAATAACTAGTTAATATTCACAGTGCCCCTGTGAAATAGGTGGTTACAATAATTATAGGTGGGGAAAGTGAGGCACAGAGGTGAAGTATATGCCCAAGGCCACCCATCACATTCATGGCAGAGCCAGTATTAGAACTCTGGGCCTCCTGACTTCTCCTAAACCCAAGTTTTTTCCCTCAGACTATACTTGAGCTATCCTAAGTTCTAGCCACCAGTAATGTAATTGGAAAGTACAATGACATAGAAGCTAAAAATCAGCCATTTTACCTTCACCCTGACCCTAGAAAACAAGAGCAGTGTGATTCTGGGAGACTAGCAAATATTGCAAGTGAAGTCTTTCTCACTGTCTTTGTTGTAATAAATTTTTTAAGCACATATGAAAAAGGAAATCTGAAATCTTTAGTTGATTTCATTTTCAAATATGACTGTTCTCTCTGCAACACAGGTTTAGCCTTAACTGTATAAAAATAATGGAATTTCACTCAGAATTATTAATATTTTTATGGACCATCTTGCAACCTTGCAATATACAGTAAGTTTTTACAAAAATTTCACTTAATAGCTAATTACACATTAAAAATTAAAATTTGGATTTTTGCATATTTTTAGAACAGTAGTATCTTCCCTTCTTTTAATGTAATATTTGATCTTCAACTGAACATAATTTTAAAATTCAAAACTTTTCTTGTTTTACAACTTGGACATTTTTTTGTGAATTTTCAACAAGTTATGCAAAACTCCAATTAGGATGTTTCCAGAATCCATGCAAATGTTCTTCACAATCCTATTCAGAAGCTAGTTTTGCATACAGAATTCCATCAAACAGGGAAAGAGAATAGTTTAATGGGACAAGTCTAAAAATATCTTGTTTTACTTTTTAATCTCCTAGTCTTCTTTCTCTCTTTCCCTCTTCCTCAGGAGGTGTAAAGTTCTGCCTACATAAATTAATTTGCAAGACTGGGCCTGTATTTGTGCATGCAAATTTATATAGTTGGATACCTCACTACCTAACTTGCACATGGAAATATGGGTAGTACACTAACTATCCACCTTGCACGTAGCTTGTTCACCCAAATCTAAGGTTTTTATGTAATAAGATGCGTTCAAAAATTGGTTCATTGGTGACCTGGAGACCATGTATTCAAGTCTGGTCTAAAAATGTTCATGAGACAATCAAATTTACAATACAAATTTACTTGACCTTGCTCCCATTGAACTCAGTTGCAAAACTCCTACTGATGTCAATGGGCGCATGCTCAATGCCTATTATAGAAATACAAACTTGATTTTAAAGAGAGTGCTCATTCTCTGGTGCTGGTCCACAAACTACCCTGTGTGGGAGATCACCCCCCAGATCAAGGTCTATGCAGTGTTGGCTTAAGTGGGAATTAAATGGTGTTGTATGCCCTGTGCTGGCCCTCTGAACAGGGGTGGATTTTACAATGTAATTTTATAGGTGAAAGAAAGATGCATTGAAAACGTGACCTAACAGTTCAAATAGCTGCATTTCATTGCACTAGGATTCAACTCTTAACTGGAATCCTATTTTTTTTCACTTATAACAAAGACTGCTGGTTAGCAACTAAAGAACATCCACAATCACATTTTCTTGTAACTCCAACTTCTTTTCCATACCTCTACAAGGCCCTGCAAGATGCGGACAAAGATGACACACCCATAATGCACCTTAGCAGCAGATGGTATTAGCATATTAAGAGTGGCAGTCAGCAATATAGCAGCCCCAAACACCCTGTAAAAGAAAACCGAGGAAATGATTGCAGTAGTGGTCAAAACAACAGAAATTTTCACACCCACACACGTGGACACATATATGTACAGTATGCGTTAAATGAACATTCTTTATAAAGGAACATTGAAATTACCAGACTGGAGCAGACTAAGTCTATCTAGTCCAGTATTCCCTGATAAGTGGCCAGCACTGTATACTTCAATGTAATCAGTCCCCCTCCACACATAGGGCTCATCTTGATATGTAACAGTTTGTGATTGGTTTAAGCCCTAAAGCATGAGGTTTAATATCCCTTCCAAAATGTGTATGAGTAATTATGAAGACTCTGAACCTTCTTGATATCCGTATAGATGTCCAATCACCTTTTTTATCTTCCGAAGTTCTTGGCTTCAATTACTTTAACTTCAGCATCTTCCTGTGGCATTGAGTTCCACAGTCTAAGTAAATGTGTGAAAAATTTCTCCTATCAATTTTGAATTTCTTATCTTTTTAATTTCATTGAATGTCTGTCCCTTTGTTCTTGCATTATGAGACACAGAAAACAGAAATTCCTGTTCTACCTTCTCTGCCATTACATATTTTTATCATGCCCCTCTTATTCATCACCCTTCTACTTTAAATAATCCCTGTCTTTACAATCTCTCTACACATGAAAGATTTTTTTTCCAGGTCCGCAATAATTTTCATCACTTTTCTCTGAACTTCCTGTAATTCAGCAATACCTTTTTTGAGATGGATGACCAGTAGTGCACACGCTATTCCAGAAGAGGTCACGCCATTTATTTATATAGAGGCATTATAATGTTCTCTTATTTTTTATCATCCCATTTCTTTATGCATTATAACGTCTTGTTTCCTTTTTTGATCACAGCTGCATATTGAGTTGTCTACAGTGGAGTTGTCTACACTCAGGTCCTGAGCTGATACCTTTAATTTAGAACTCTGTAATGTATACAATTGGTTTAATTGTTTCCCTCCAGTGTGCATTACTTTGCATTTATCAACACTGAATTTCATTTGCCATCATGTTGTCCATTATCCTAGCTTGATTAAGTCCCTCTGAAATTCCTCACAGTCTTCTTGGACTTGACTAACATAAATAACCTTGTATCATCTAAAAATGTTGTTACCTCACTTCTCATTCCCCTCTCTTCTTTTCTGTTAATAAATATATAAAACAACATGGATACCTAGTATGGAACCTTGAGGCAGCCCATGGTTAACCTTTGGCCACAATGAAAATTGACCTTTCAGTCCTACTTTTTGCTTCCAGTCTCCTAGCCCATTTTTATCCATCACAATACCTCTCACCCTGTGTCCACTCAATTTCTTTAGTAGCATCTAGCACTGGACCTTATCAAAGGCCTTTTGGAAGTCTAATTAATGATAACAGGTTCTCTTTTACCCACTACTTTACTGAGACCTTTAAAGAATTCTAAGGCAATGTCTATACTAGAGACCTTACACAGACATAGCTCTCCTGTTGACATAATTAAAGCACCCCCAACAAGCTGTGGTAGCTACGTTAGTGGCAGAAGCTCTCCCACTGACATTGCGCTGTGCACATTACCACTTACACCAGCAAAGCGTATGTCACTCTGGGGGAGGGGTGTTTTTTCACACCCCTGAGCGCATACATTTTGCTGACATAAGTGATAGTGTAGATATGGCCTAAGAGAATTGTGACACACTATATTCCTTTCTGGAAATGTTGCTGGTTAGACCATATCATACCATGATTTTTCAGGTGTTTTGTTATTCTCTTAATTATATCTATTTAAATATAATAAAACATCCAAATTAGGGTAAATATCATTTTTTAAATGTAGTGTAACATAGTTAATGTAGTGTAATGTAATCTCTTCCTTAGGTACACTCTTTAACCGCAGTGTCTGCTTGGAAACTAGTGGCCTCATTTTGAAATTACCTAGCACCCATAACTCCTTTTGACTTTCATATATGCTTAACACACCTGAAAATCAGGCCCCAAGGGCTTGACTCTTGTCTCATGCTGATATAAATCAGAAGTAACTATTGAAGTTAACAGACTTCCACCGGTGTAATTGACTGTGGATAGCTGACAATGTAGCCTGTTAATATTTAAAACAAACAGATGTGAAATATAACAATAATATTCAAACTCTTCTTCACTTTAAGAAAATGACCCACTGTAACATTCATTACAATATCTGTTTGCCTCAAAGTCTTGATCCTGCAGTCAAACAATATACAATACATCTGCTAATTTAGAGCCAAATTTTATCAGCCTTATGAGCAGCATTTTACTCCTCAAATAGTTTTATTGGTGCCACTGAATATTTCAAAGTGTATGAGAATCTGGCCTTTAATAATAGTGCTTAAAGTAAACAATATAGATCTTCTCATCTTTAAAATGGTTTGCAGATATCATGTAATTAATGAGTTTACAGCATAGATGATTTTGTGGGTATTCCACGACAATTTTGTGAAATTTATATATTCTTCCTAAAATGTCATTTGTTTCCATAGCCTGCTCATTATAAAAGCTCAGAATGGCTTATATGACTATATAACAGTTCTACAGCAGTGCTCAAAAAGCACTCAAATTTTCACTAACTAAATGTCTGAAGTAAACCACACTTATCCAAAAAATGTCAACTTTTGTACATACCGTGTGAAACCTACAGCGATCATTTTGGTTAAACCAGATCGTTTATAATCTTAATTCCTGTGGGGTATGTCTGTTAATACAAAATCTACATGATGCTCGTAAGAGTGAAAACAATCTGAATGTTTTAAAGAGTTACTTACATAACAAGATCTCAGTCTAGTCACTATTGTCTATGATTATATCGTCTTTTAGGACAAGATCCAACAAAGAGGAAGCTATTCAGCTTCCCTACTACAGAAGTGTCTGCAGGACTGTACATAGCTCAGCTGTCTATTTTAGTTTCCATTTCTCCTACCTCTTGACATTTATTATGGGTCTGATCCAAAATTCAATGGAAAGATTCCTCAGTGGGCTTTGTCTTGGGCCTTATATGATTGTCCCTTTTGTCTCTTGATATTCATTATGTTTCTTTCTGTCACCTTGTAATTGCAAGTGGATTTGTATTGAAAAACTGATTCCTTTAAAAATGCCCATTGTTAAAATCAAATGATTCTTTGTTTTTCCCATCCTCTGCTTCCAGCCCAGAAAGTGTCACAGAGTTAGTGCTTCCCACAGAGTTGTGGCACAGAATATTGAGAAGCGCATCCCCAGCTTCCCCAAGGAGGACAGCATACACCATGATGAGGCAGGGGACTTATCTATGAGAGACGAAGAAGGTGCCCCACTCCACTGGATAGTTATTGCTGGAGCACAGTAATCCTCTGGCTCTGCATTCTGTCCCCTTCCTTTCCTGGTCCACGCTACTTGTCCACCCAACAATGTTCCATATGCTAGGTGGATGGTGGGATGGGAGCAGGTAGCATCCAACTGGCCATGCTATCATTACACCATCCCAGGGTCCCCTTTGTGCCACTGGAGCTATACAAAGAGGATGCAGCCAGTGGCCAAGGCTTGGCCATTTATTTTTGAAAAGATGTACTGCTAAAATAAATCCTAGGGACCCCAATTACATAACATTTTGCGATCACATCTAGAGCTGATTGATAGGAAAGAAGTCACCAAGGCATTTGTCAACATTATCTTTGGCTAATGACCAAAACTTAGTAAGAACCAGGCCTTAGTCTGAACAAGCAGGAAGGAATGATTAGTTACAAGGAAGAATTCTTCCAAAGATATGTTTGTTTCATATATCTCTATTTCAGGCTACAGATTGATACAAATCCCTGAATAGGAAATTAAATATACTGTACTTTTAATTTCGACAACTGGTAAAGGGCAGCTGTACAGGAAGAGGCCCCTGTTTATATACCTTTCAACACCCCTTTTTTTCTTCTTTGTTGATGTCTACTATCAACACTTTAAACAATGTCTAGCTCCCGATAGGATATATTTATGGCATGGCTTGGCAACATTTTCTGTATTTTTTTTCTAGATGTCTGAATTCTGTGTTAACTCTTCATTTTTTAATGTATAGGTTTTGTTTCCTGGTTGATGAATCCCGTCAAAAGCACGTGCAGTTCATTTCCTTTCATTTTAATCAGATCCCTCCCAGATATTCAAGCATACTACAGTGATGTCATATTAAAATATTTTTTTTCTTTTTACAAATGAGAATAAATTCAACTTCTTAGGAACTTCGTTTTAAAAATGCATTTTTATTATTGCTCTAGAGTGGTTTTTTCATCCTCTCTAGAGCAATAGACTGTAACTGTCCTATGCAAGTGTGGCAAAAACAGAATGCAAGGTGAGTTTTATTTTATTCATAGGTAGGGATGAAGGGCTCTTTGGTTTGGTTTGTTTTTTTCCTTTTATTTTTTGAATAGATCATCTAGCTAAGTGTCTTGTGCAATAATAATGCACATCTTTTAAATCTGTTCTTTCACTGATGCCTCCTTGGGCTACACTCTCAGCTGGTGTGAATCAATGCAACCTAGTTGCAATCAGTGGAAATCACCATTCCCTTCAGCAGTCAGGCCAGGAACGATAGTATGTTAGAAATGACCACCTCCTTATAAGGATGTAATTCCCAAAATTTTCTCTGACCGGAGATTCAGAAATCAGCATAAATTTTTGCTTTCGTGAACTGACTCCAAATCTACACTGCTGTAACTGAGTTCAGACTGCAGCCCCTAGAGCCTGTTTTCCACGGTTTAGTTTTCAGTTTAAGGCTATATTTCCCAGAATTACCTTTGTTTCAGTCTCCACCAAACAGATATAAGTTGGTTCCTTAAACCTGTCCTCTTCTAGAAGAGGCCCCCCCCCCCTCACCCCGCAAGAATGATCACAAACATATATCTCCCAGATGGGACCTATTTAGAACTACAAATAACAGTAAACATTCAGTGGCATTTATAAGCAGATGACACAATAAACAGAGAACGCCACAATGCTATTAATAACAAGTTATTTTAAATCCTAGTACCATGCTTTAACACAGCCTCTTAAAAACCTGTTCCCTGCTATTTTTATTCTAAATGGATATGAACTCAAATCTAGGATAAAACAGCACCAAAAATTTTTATTCCGGATTTAGGCAGCTCTTTATCCTCATTCTCTGTTGCAAAATTAAAAATAGCACCATTTTAATGCCTTTCTGTTTTAGGGGAGCCAGTTTTCTATTTTACCTTAAGTCTTGAGTAAATATATCCTTCTATATCTGCCTATGCCTTTTTATGCACACCCACATATATAAACAGCTTATTATTTCTTGCAGTTGAACATAGTGTTTCCTTTTGTTCATCTGTCTTTTGACCTTGTTTTGCTTATTTGTTCTCCATAGATCTCATATTCTTCCTCATTAGCAGAGTGTTTATATTTTTATAAGCCTTCTGTTTATTACTTTATATAACCCTGGCTAACCACATAGTCCACAGCTGACGTTTATTCTGGTTTGAACTAAACCAGGATAGTTTTCATTTATAACATTGCTAAGTATATATTTTATGTTCCCATTTTAATAGATGTCCCCCACAGATAGGAAATGAAGTTGCAATTTTCTCAGAATATGTTATAGTCCCACAAAATCAGTTTGCTTAACATCAAAATTGGTTGATTGCTTCCTTCTAGTTATCACTCTTGCTAGTATTTTAAATTCTAATAATATTCTGATCAATATACATTAAATGCTCCTTAGCTTCAGTCCTCTTTCTCATACCTGGCTCATCTGATAAAATTAGGTTCAGAATTGCCTCTAATCCTGTACTCTGCTCAGCAAAGCAGATAAGAAAGTAAACACGCACTATTTCCAGAAATATTTTCCCACTGTTTTTACTGAAATCCTATCCAGATCAATATCTGAGTAATGAATGTCCTTTGTGATCAAAGTTCTGATCTTTTACATTTCACTCATTTGCACACTATATTCTGATCTTACTCTAAAACACATATATGTCTAAAGCAATATCAGGATTCCCCCAATTATATTTAAAACACTTAGCTCCTATCCAAATTATCTTAGCGACATTATTATTATTTATTATTTGCCTTATGGTATCACCTCTGAGTCCCCATTGTGGATCAAGATCCCATTGTGCTAGGAGCTATACAAATGCAGAACAAGAAGATGGTCCCTGCACCAAAGAGTACCATTTTTCAAAACATCTGCTACCGCTGCATTATTCTATTTAAGCCACCCTCCCAATCCTTCCCTTAACTGCCACCATCTTTTCTTGTCTTACTTTTCCTCACTGCTCCCCATCCTACTTGGTTTTTCAGCTCACCCATATATTACCTCACCATTTCAGAGAAAGTCAGTGGCACTTGGGCTTCTAGGTCACTAGACACTTTCACTTTTTTTTTACCCAGACTCTAGATTCTTTTGCAGTCTCTCTTCTGGGGCCTGACCCAACGGGAGTCTATGGAAGCCATCACAAACACTGCTGAAACACATCTGGGAACTGAAGGGACTGCGAATAGCACCTACCATAATGGGGACCCTATCCTGGGGGGATCTGCGGTGTACTGGATTGTCTTGGACATAGTACATTGGAGCGGAATCTGTTTACCTGTTCTGTTGCTGCACCAGCAAGTCAAGCAGCATTCAGAGAGAGAGAGACCTCTCCTCCAAATATCCTATAGCCTAGGGGAATATGCACTAAGCTGGGTGACAGGAAATCACACGTTTATGGTCTCATCTCTGCTAGTTATAATTCTGGACACTTCATAACCTTTGTTACCAAACAAGGTCTCGTACCTCAAGTGTAGACATCAGCCAAGTATTAACTCCACTTTTTAGAAATAAATTTCACAGGGTCACTTCAGGAAATGTTGGGACTATAATTCAGGTCACTTATCAGGTAGGCCCAAGTCTTATCCAAGCAGCCATACTCCCTTTCAGAGTGAGCGTGCCAAACCTATGGGCTTAGATTATCCTATATCCAATCACTGTTATAATCACTAGATGCAATCCTCTCCCAAAGCCAGGGGTAGTACCTAGGATTACTGAGCTCCAATGTTCCACTGATGCTAACACACATTGGCAGGTTTGAATGCCAAGAGGTATGCCTATTTGTGCTTCTGTAATACAAGGAGTAATAACAGCAAAAGCAATTTTAAGGAGGAACTGGAATAGTTGAGATGGGAATGGGGGAAAGAAAAGATGATGATGACTCAGGAAGAAAGTGATTAAAATGGAAAGAAGCTGCAGAGGGAACTTGGTTTTTTTGTTTGTTTTGCCTTTAAACTGATTGGTTCATAGCCCTCCTTTGAGGGAAATGAAAGAGAATAAATGTTTTTCATCTCTGGGTTTCTCATCCCCACAGCTCTGCAGCTCTGCTGTTGTCAGCTGCCTTTGGCGTGCAGCTAGCACTGTATGACTACACAGTATTGTGGAGCGTTGTAGACACTGTTTTCTGTTGCCTTTGAAGAAACACCAGATCCCAAAGTGAACTGAAAATAATGGTAGTACAGATACATGCCAAAAAAGTTTCAAATTCCTTAAAGGCAGATGGGTGGCTGATTGGGTTAGAGATATGACACGGAGCAGGAGTGCAGGTTTGGAGGTGTCCTTTTGTGGTGTTGATAATGTGGAGGTGTGTTTAACTCCAAAGACTGTGAATGCAAGCTATTAGGATGATACTCAAAAGCTAAGAGCCACTTCTATATGCTTACAGATTAGGGGTCAGATTCTCAGCTGGTGTAAACTGGCATAGTTCTGTTGATACCATTCACTGATAGCATTGACAAATTGCTAGATAAACCATAGCTGTTATGCTCAGAATGTAAAAAGGTTGTGTAAAAATCCTATGAAAATCAAAATGTAGAATCCTTTTAAATATAAATTATTTTCAACTATTAAAGAAAATCCTTAATTTTGAAAATCAAATTTTTTGGTTATTTGAGAGAGATTATTTTAGATTAAAAGACGCTAAATGGTTTAAGGAGTTCAAACCTAAACCATGCCATTTAATGCAAAACAATAATTAAAAAGATATTTCCAGGTGACAAATGACGGAACAAAATTATGAAGGTTTTTTCATGAAATTTCATTAAAAATGTAATTATTTATACACACAAGGCTCCCATTGAAGCTGTTGGAAAGACTCCCATTGACTTCAGTGGAAATTGGTTCAGATCCATAACTATTTCTAAACTACAAAAGGAACAAAGAGTATTTCGCCCCCCAAAGCTGCCAAGCTCCATTTTATTTAAAAGGAACTACATACTGAAGATGAAGCTTTTTGTTTCCAAGGTTGTTCTCAGAAATAGAGAGACAACGATTCATATCTGTATTGTTACAGTAAATTACATCAAAACAATACATGGCATTTTATTCTGATCATGAAGCAGAAGCCTGAGAAGAAACAGACCTGTTATTATATGCCAAGAAGTGAACCTGGATTTGTTTAAGAATCATAAAATAACAATTAGTATATTACTGAAGCCTATAACTGTGTTTAATTGTAAATGATTATGCAAATAAAGCAGCGATTTATTCTTAATTGGCCAAATCTTTAAGTCCTAAATCTTAAACAATTTATTTAACACATTTATTTTCTTATTCTCTTAGTGAATTATCCACAGCCTATTTGTTACTTACAAGCTGCTAATCATCACCATTTCTTGGAGTATTCACTATTCATAATTTTGTCATTCTTACTCTTGTTTCTGCTCCTGGATTGGTCAACTCCCATACTTTTCCAGACGATTGTGTGAATACTTCCAGTGTGCACATTTGTGTGAATGCCTTTGTACAAGTATTCACAGTATGTTGCCTTTCCACATTCATTCTTGAAAACAAAAATGGAATGTTTGGGGAAAGCCAAAGTGAATTAATAGTTTGTTATTGAAATGAAGGTTTGCAAATGTGACTCAATGAGGTTTTTGCCTGTTTGAGGTACTGAGTAGAAACTGTAAAAGGACTTCATGATTTAGTACTACACAACTATATATCGTACTACACAACTTTTTCCTCAGTGCTTTGATGTCTTAGATCCAGATCTCTGTTGCCACAGAAAACCCTTGGGGAGCAGATTAAGGAAAAGGGAAAATCCATGAGTTTCCCTTTGCAAAGTTTCTCCAAACTCTTCCATCAAAGTGAGGTGGGAGTGTTGCTCCCTGTGGAAGAAGCAAGGTATTTGCCATCCAGAAATGTGGATAGGCTGGTGGATTGGGAAGATGCCTATTATTGCACCTGCCACTACCCCTTCCTCCCAGATGATGCATCCACCTTTGTGAAAAGTACAAATATTGCTAGAAATGAAAGCAGTTTATTTTTTAAAAATGCAAAAACTCCCAGGACCAGATCCTTAGATGTGTTCGAAGTCTGATTGCTGAGCACCTGAGGAACAAATATAGGTTGCTTTCTGCTATCTTTCCACCATGTTGATTTGGGGGAAAGCCGGGGATAGTTCATCTCCCAGTGCAAGTTGAGCAAGGCAGCTTTAACTTGCCCAGTTGATAATGCTCAGTGGGACTATTCTGCCAGCCCACAATTACTGGAGTGTAACATCCTGTGCCCACAACCTATCCTACTCTTTCCTATCCCTGGCACATCTACAGCAGAATACCAGCAGCCGGTAGTATATGACTAGCTACACTGTCTTTACATAACCTAGGAAATCCCTTGTGTAATTCCCATACAGCAAATTTAAGACAGCCCTCCATTTCTTTTTCAGTGCAAGAACAATTCCAGGGGACATAGCAGAGGCCAGGATCTGGCCCAGAATGTGGAGAGACATTGATGGCCAAATCCTGAGATGTGCTGAACACTTACACCTCCCACAATTTTAGTTGTCAGTTGCACATATCTTTTCCCAAGCTGCTTCACTAAGAACCCCCACTCCAAGAAGGCTCTGGGGACAGCAGGCTGTATGGGGAGTTCTTAGTAGCCTGGATAGTGACTATAGGAATTGTACTTTCAAGGAGAGATAGTGGGCCAGGGGGCTGTATAGAGGTAACAAGCCTCTGTGTGGAAGATAATTCCTTCTGGTAGATTCTCTAGGATCCACAAATGATCTGCTCATTCCACCCTTGATGGATTTAAGGCAGGTATTTGAGCCTCCTCTTTTCTCCAGACTAATTTATTTTTGTCAAGACTAAATCCATCTGAGTTTGCATCAAGGTACAAGTGCATACAAATCTGGTTCAGAGCATTAGTACTTCAGTGATCTGCACTTGTTTTGCAACATGGTCCATCAGGTCATATGTGGAAGAAAGAACAAAACACCCAAAAGCTAACTGATTCACCACAAGGAGTCCAGACATTATCTAGAAGGGCTAGACTGAGTGGCATAGTGAAACTCCAGGGGTGAGTTTAACAATCCAGTGCATCACTAATGCATAATAACTTCTGCATTTATTTTGCTATGAGCCACTTAGAAGACAATGGCAAAATTTCCACTGACTCTAATGACCCAGATGTGGACCTATGTGACTATCAAGCTGCCTTCTCCATTGTTTGCTCACAGGCTGGTTTTGAAATGTGAATGTATATTTTGGCATTGCTGGATGACATTTATTGATCTATGGGAGGGTAACACTCAACCCAGGGGTTTCACTTTACAGCCCAATATAATCTTCTAGGTCTAGCTAATGTCTTGACTCATTCTTTCTAATACATTAACTTTGGGATGCCTTAGTCCTTACATATATAATCTGGTAGATCATGTTGCAATACAAGAGAAGCTCATTCGAAGTACCTAACTAAAGCACTTGGTCTCATTTTGTTATTCCCACTTTTCTCTCTTGATTTTAGATGCACTTGCTGTTTTTAGAATTAATCCAGTGTGTTTTAATCTAAAATACTTTGTGGAATTGTTTTGTGATATATTTACCATGTGGAGGACCCAGAGGTATCTCATCTAGCTAAATTGTATGTTTATTTATGCTGCTTTATCCCAAAGTGTCATTCTGTACAGATTATGGCCATGTTCTCTGCTGACGTACGCCAGCAAAGTATTTGGTCCAATATTCAGTTCTAATTTACAGCCTACTTTTGCTTTCATTTTTGATGGTCATAACTGCACATGCAGGGCCAAATAATGAATTCAATTACACTGATATAAATCTCTGAAATTAACTCCATTGGAGTGAATGTTGGTACTCTGGATTTGGTAATGTAAGTGTTATTGCCATTCTGGTTCAGATCAATGGTGTGGCTAGTCCAGTTTCATGTCTCCAACTCTGACAAGTACCAGATGTTTCTCAGTAATGGAGAAAGTTCTGTCCTAAACCCTGGTGGTTAGTGTCTGATGTCCTGAAAAATGGGGATAGATGTTCCTTATCCCTTTTTATTCCAGCTAATGCATTTGCAGATTATATTCTTTTCATTTTAATCCTTTTCTGACTCCTACTACATTGTTTGCCTCAATAATATTTTGTTACAATGAGTTCTACATGATAATAATGCAGTGTGTTTGTTTTTTTTAAAATGTATTTCCTTCTACCAGAGTTAAAGGGTTGCCTCTTGGTTTCACTGGGTATCTCCTTGATCACATATTATGAGAGAGGCTAATTAGGAGCACCTGACTGACCTTTTCTGCACACTTCATTATTTAATATGCAACTATCGTGTCACTTCTTATTCATCTCCTCTCTAAACTAAATAGTCCTAATAATCTCTTTAATCTTCCGTTATATGGATGCCTTCTCTTGCTTCTAATCACAGTGATTGCCCTTCTCTGGACCTTTGCTATTTCTGTTCACTCCCTTTTTAGAGATGGGCTGACCAGAACTGAACCCAGTATTCAATGTGAGAGCATACCACTGAGTGATTTTAGTGGCATTCTGATATCTTCATTATTATTCTCTGTCCCTTTTTTTAATATGGCCTAGTATCTTGCTTGCTCTATTAACTATTGCTCTGCAGTGAGCCTGAGCACATGTTTCTACTGTGCTGCCCACAATGGCAATTTATACCAATATAACTGATGACAGAATTTGGCTTGCAATGGCTGCAGCTATATGTACAACCCTAGGCATGCAATTGGGTGTGCATTTCTGCATGATCACCAGGATCTCTCACCACTGCACACTTGTATCTTTAAGCCTTAGGAGAGAGGAACTCCCCTACCTTTTTATACTCTTCCTATATTTACTGAACTAAGTATTTTCACCAAGAAGAACAGTATTTCCCACATCCACTCTGTTTACTTTTGTTCACCATCCCCTTCCTATCCTTTTGTGATCTTCACATCATTTCAAGCAAAGACTGGAGCTGTCTGTCATCACTGATAACGTGCAATATGGTGGATACCTTTTTGGTGTATTTCAGCATTCTTAGTTCTTCTGGGTGAAATACAACAACACTCATGTAAAACCTAATGAAACAAGCTTTATGTGTGAGAACCATTGGGTTTGCTGGGACAACCCACAGGCAGGGTACAGCCACCACTCTACACCAGCCCTTGCTTGGAAACAGGATTTGTGATCCATATGAATTATGCGTAGGAATACTGTGTCCGTGTATTCATGGTCCCAACTGACCAGCCACTTCTCCTCACTCAGCCCACATTCTCCCTCAACACTAGTCCATCCAGAACTCACACAGCCAAACTAGTGGGTGAATTTCACCCTAGGTAGAGATTCATAAGGGCTTAATCCTCCATAGAGAAGGTGTAGAGTATGTTTTCACTGCAGAGTAACATAACAGCCATACTAGGTGAGACCAATGATCCATCTAGCCCAGAATCCGGTCTTCCGACAGTGGCCAGTGCCAGACACTTTAGAGGGTATGAACAGAACAAGGCAATTTATCGACTGATCCACCTCCTGTCATCCAGTCCCAGCTTCTGGCAGTTAGAGGCTTAGGGACACCCAGAGCATGGGATTGCATCCCTGACTATCTTGGCTAATAGCGACTCATGGACTTATCCTCCGTGAACTTATCTAATTCTTTTTTGAGGGTAGTCATACTTCTGGTCTTCACAACATTCCCAGACAAGTCATGTTCTCAACTCTCAGGTTAGTCCTTTCAAGTTACTCTAGTACAAGCAAGAGCAGCCAGACTGCAAAATAGCACTCAAGTTGCTGTGTCCACACAGGCACTGTACTCTCTCATGTGCGACCTAAGAATACTGGATGCACATTCCATGCTTCTTAGCACCACAGTAAGATGAGCTACTCTATTAATTCTTTCCTAGTGAATTGTGGGAACTGTCTTTTCCAGGCACAGAGGGAGAATTGTGGGAAGGCATTGGAGGACTAGTGGTACTCATGTGGAATTAGCCTGTGTGCACTATACACAGTAATTGTGTTAGCAGCTGAGGAATCATGCTAATTCAGGCCTTAGTCTATACCCCCTCTTGGGCCAGCCAACTTGAGTTAAAAGCACCACCACACATGATTTAAAAGGTTTTGTGTGCGTACAGGACTTAAACTAGGGAGAAACCCCAAGTTATAAAATGAGATAACTGCAGTGAAGACAAGTGATTTGATATCTACACTGCTCATTTGGTGTGAGGACTAAATAGAACACTAACTGTGCTGACATGAAGTCTTTGCTCACACTGGCACTGGGGTGCAGCCACCTTGTTTTCTCTACTGCATGCTCTGCGAGGGCTTGCAGGCTCAAGGCCTGAGAATTTGCAAAGACCCTGAATATCACATATTCTACAACAGTCTAACAAAGCATTTAAGCACATGCTTAACTGGAAGTCAATGGGAATACTCACATGCTTAAAGTTAAGCTCATACTTGTGTGCTTGGGGCCAAGGAGAGACACAGTAACAATGTCTACTGGGGAGCACTGTGTCCCATGGAAGTCCAACTTGGGTGTTATATCTTCGCAGCAACATGGGTACACAATCCAGCCTTAATTAGAACTAGATATGGTTCTCAGATTTAATCATAACTTCTATATTTAGTAGGGCTGTCGATTAATCGCAGTTAACTCATGCGATTAACTCAAAAAAAAAGTAATCACACTGTCAAACAAGTGAATACCATTTGAAATTTATTAAATATTTTTGGATGTTTTTCTTCATTTTCAAATATATCAATTTCAATTACAACACAGAATATAAAGTGTACAGTGGTCACTTTATATTATTTTTATTACAAATATTTGCTCTGTAAAAATGATAAAAGAAATCGTATTTTTCAATTCACCTCATAGTGTAGTGCAATTCAACTATAGCTCAATCTCTTTATCATGAAAGTGCAACTTAAAAATGTAGGGTTTTTTTGTTACATATCTACACTCAAACAAAACAATGTAAAACTTCAGAGCCTACAAGTCCACTCAGTCCTACTTCTTATTCAGCCAATCGCTAAGAGAAACAAGTTTTTTTAATTTGCGGGAGATAATGCTGCCCACGTCTTAATTACAGTCTCACCTGAAAGTGAGAACAGGCATTTGCATGGCACTGTTGTAGCTGGCGTCGCAAGATATTTACGTGCCAGATGCACTAAAGATTCATATACTTCTTCATGCTTTGGCCATCATTCCAGAGGACATGCTTCCATGCTGATGACGCTCATTAAAAAATAATGTGTTAATTAAATTAGTGACTGAACTCCTTGGGGGAGAATTTTATGTCTCCTGTTCTGTTGTACCCACATTCTGCCATATATTTCATGTTATAGCAGTCTCAAATGATGACCCATCACATGTTGTTCGCTTTAAGAACACTTTCATTGCAAATTTGACAAAATGCAAAGAATCTGAAATGTCTTCCAAAACCTAAGAAGGATGAGGCATGGAGCATGCTTTCAGAAGGCTTAAAAAAGCAACACTCTGATGCAGAAACTACAGAACCCAAACCACCAAGAGAGAAAATCAACCTTCTGTGGAGTCATTTGACTCAGATGAGGAAAATGAACATGCGTCGGCCCGCACTGCTTTGGATCGTTACCAAGCAGAACCCGTTATCAGCATGGACGCATGTCCTGTGGAATAGGGGTTGAAGCATCAAGGAACATAAGAATTTTTAGTGCATCTGGCATGTAAATATCTTGCGATGCTGACTACAACAGTGCCATGCAAACGCCTGTTCTCACTTTCAAGTGACATTGTAAACAAGAAGCAGGCAGCATTATCTTCTGCAAATGAAAACAAACTTGTTTGTCTGAACAATTGGCTGAACAAGGACTTGTAGGCTCTAAAGTTTTACATAGTTTTATTTTTGAATGCAGGTTTTTCTTGTACATAATTCTACATTCGTAAGTTAAACTTTCATGATAAAGAGGTTGCACTATAGTACTTGTAGTAGTGAATTGAAAAATACTATTTCTTTTGTTTTTACAGTGCAAATATTTATAATCAAAAATAAATATAAAGTGAACACTGTACACTTTGTATTCTGTGCTGTAATTGAAATCAATATATTTGACAATGTAGAAAATATCCAAAAATATTTAAATAAATGGTATTCTATTATTGTTTAACATTGCGATTAATCGCGCGATTTATTTGTTTAACATTGCGATTAATCGCGCGATTTATTTGTTTAATTGCTTGACAGCCCTAATATTTAGACAAACTACCATCCATCACTGTACATTGCCCACCATATGCAAACATTTTCATGGGTTAGATGGCAATACAGGAGAGTGACGTTCAGCATTGTCACTGATGTGTGTGATCTTGAGAATTTGGTCAATTAACTTGGTCCAAGAATTCTGAGACACCTATTTGGAGATACTGTTTTAAATGCTTATCTTTTTTACATTAAGAGCACAACTCTTTTCAAGGTGAGGAGCAGGTATGTCACCAAGCTGACATAGTCCTGACCATGAAGAAAAACAGAACTTCTTAATAAGTTTAAGATTTATATCATTTAGTGGTTCTCTTCCAATCCCATTTTATTTACCCTTCACTAGAAGTATTGAGAGAGACTTCACATTTCCATAGACTCTTCAAGATTGATCTGTAAGGTATAGTCTCCAAATTGTCTTTAACGTTTCTCAACGTTTTCAGAACATGATGATGGCATTGCATTAGTCTGAAGGTATTTCAGGAAACATTTGATGCAAAGTTAAACACATGTTTAATTACTTAAACAGGAATAGGATGGCTCATGTTCAAAGTTGAGCACATGCCTAATTACTTTGCTGAAATGGCCTCCGAGTACAAATGATACAGAATAAGCCCAACAAAACTGGGATTGTTCCATGAATATCAGAAAGGCTTACCAACCTAGCTGCTCAGCAAGACAAATACAAGAAGCTACCACCAAAATTAGAGGTGAACTCTTATCCTTAATGCTTTTGTTTTGTCTGTGCTTGTCCATGGTGCTGTTAGCCTTCAGGCTGGTCCTGTTAATAATGCGGTGTATCTCAACGAGCTGTGCCAGAGCAGCAATTTTGCGCATCATCTAAAAAATGTGATGAAACCGGCTATTTCCATTCATGCAGCTACATGGGATGGGGGAGGTGTCTGTGTGCTACTCATACTAAATCCTATTTTAAGCCTTTTGTGAAACATTAATATGTAAAAGCTGATCCCTCACCATCTAATCCAATCTAATAAAGGATTGGCTGCATTATTAATTTTGCCACACATCTGAGGCCTGCTTTTATCAAACAAAAAACCCCACCCAAATCCCTTGGTGAATCGTTAAATTGTGAAAATGGCTTCATCATTCTTGACAGAAAAATGGAAGGATCCAGAGCCATATGGCACAGGGAGCAGCACCACCAGCCACCCTCATGAGTGGTACTTAAAAGGCTCTGCAACACAGTGGGGTGACAGAGACTTCTTAGTGCTTTGTGCTGTGTTGGCTGCTCTGACTGGAAACAGAAGCGGCATGCACCTGTGCCTGGCAGCATAGCCCAGTTCAATCTGCATGGTTGTGAAGTGAACATGAAAGGAAGGGTTGGCAGGAATAGCCTCAGGGGTTATTTTATAATGCAGCTACATTAGAAGGGAAGAAATTAGAACTTGCAGAACCAAACCGGAAATCAAACATTCCTACATATCCCAGTTACAGTATGACTCATTTATTGTTTGCTAAATATAACAATACTCTATGTTAAATATAAGAATACTTTGTTACTTCTGTATACAAAATGAGTGTGGAATAATTTATCCTGCAAAAAAGTGAATATAAAGATATTAAGCTGCAGTCACACTTTTGAATTCAGAATACCTTAGTTTAGAAAGATTTGGCTTTACATTGTTATTTATTATTTTATTATTATTTTACTAATTAGGGATCGGTGACAATAATAACAATTTCACTCTCACTCTAATGCCACAGTTCAGATTAAAATATTTCTGCCCTTTTGGGAAGAAATGCATTGATATATCTGTATGGAATATAGCTCAGTTTATTCATGCAAGTAATCTCAGTGGAATAAAAAGGATTACTTGCTGTGAGTAAGGGTGATCAGAATTCAGTCCTTACTGCTTGGGTAAATTGGATTTTAAAAACTGAAATAAAAGGAAGAGCTTGAAGTCACAGGTTGCTTTATATATTTCTATTTAAGCCATCATGAGAAAATGCTATAGAACTTAATAGAAATTAAATTAACAAAGGTTCTACAGAAATTCAGCAGCATTCTGTGAAATGAACTAAAAACATATTAGGCCAGCTGCTTTAATGGAACTATACCCATTTACACCATCTGACCCACGGGATTTAACAGAGAAAGAAAATCTTATGTCATTGCCATAGAATTTCATAGGTTGTTTCTTTCCTTTTTTAAAATCATTATCTTCTGTTATATTTTACATGATTTTTCATAAGGGAAAGTTCTAGCATCTGAACACTCACCATTTAAAATGTTCATGACCCTTTGTTTTACTCAACAGAAGCATGCAACTCTTTTATAGTTTGATTTTCAAAAACCAAATTTTCACAAGCAATGACTGATAATTACTCCTGCTGAATGGATTTATTTATTTATTTATTTATTGTGCTCATGACCAGTTGTGAATCTGATTGGTCGCTTGGATGCTCAACTCCGTATTTTCATGTACAAACACAAGTATTGCTTTCCTACATTAAGCATGAAATTGCACACATGGGACCAGCTCCTCAGCTAGTGTAAATTGGCATAGCTCCATTGACTTCAATGGGCCTACCCTATCTAGCTGTCTATCAGTGGTGAAATCAATCAGTGGTGAAGTCAAAGGGAATTTTGGTATTAGCTTCGATGGAGCCAGGATTTCACCCTGGATTTTTAGCCTAACTTATAAGAATGTGGTCCCGTTGTTTTCAATTAAAAATCCTATTTTAACTATCGTAGATTATTAGAATTCTGCTTGGCAAAAGCAGCAAAACAATATGAAAGTGATATTACAGTTCCACACGTTTTCACTTAGGTGTTATATAGCACAACAGGTACATAAAATCACACGTTATTCTCAGACCTCTGTAACATTCACGGAGGTGTGAGTGTAGAAGAAGGCTAAATTCAGAATTTCATTACTTTTCTAGTTTAAAGGTAAACTCCAGTTAACCCTCAGCGCTTAGAGATAGAGATTTACATCTCTGAAGGATGCACAAGTAGCTAATCCTCACAGCACCCCCAATGAGTTCATCAGCATTGGTTCATTTACAAGCACTGGCTTGGAAATGGAAGGCACAAGGAATCTCTCCTCTATTTGAATGATCCTGTCACAATTATAGGAGTATCCCTTCCATTCACCTCCAGGGCTGCACAGTGCCCAAAAGGGGAGTGAGAGTCGGCAAGAAGGAGTCAGGCCCATATGCCTCCCCCTGCGCTATCTCCTGGAGTGTGACCAGCACAACAGGGGAAATAGTTAATATTGGTTCACTCCTCTTGTGTGCCACTGAGCTCTGGGAGGACATCAGTCTCCCTGCATCAGAATTCCTCCTGCAGCTTCCCATTAGGGCATTAGGCAGTAGATTCCCACAATGCATGGCCTGCCTAAATGGCACCATTGAACTGTCCTAAGTGAGTTGTTTCACACCATCAGTCAGTGTTAGCACAGGATAAGAACTAAAGAGTTCTTTTTGTCCAGTCCTGTTCTCACCCCATTAGACAATGTTGCCTCTACAAGGTAAGAGGTTGGTTGTGTAAAACCTTTGTCATGAGATTTATCACTTTGGACCCGATTCTGCATTACACTCCAGCCACTTTGTACCACTTAGGTGATGCAAAGGGTCCAGATCCTTGCTGCAACCCATCAGTGGAAAATCCCATGATGGGAGTGGGAACTCCCAGGAGAGTTGATTCATGTGCCAACTGCTCCCCTAGTATAGGGAAGAGGATACATGGGAAAGGAATTGATAGAGCTCCACTGTACTATCAGTTTTTCATTGATTTAAATTCTGATAGGGAAATCTGCACTTGTGCCATAAGGTAATGCAGTCCCTAAGCTGCTCTAACAAATGATGGGTCTGGACTGGCACAGAATAAGTGATTGTAACTGGTTCCCCAATACCCTTCTCCTGCATCAAGCAGAGGTTAAACTCAAGGAACAATTGAGCCCTCTGACTTAAGCACAACCGTTCATGTGTTAAGATTTGCAGGACTGGGCCCTAATATCCTATGATGTATGTTTAATCAATTGATATACTCGTGAAACGAAACAAACTACATCAGCTTCTCTAGACTATGGTGTAAGGGTAATACTTAGAAAATATTCAGTATAATGTCATTGCTGTGCTACAAATGGACAGTGAAATTAATTATTGAAAAATAATTTCTGCATGTTTTTACCAAAATATCCCACCCCCCACACGGTTATAAAATACCTAACCATCTTGGTCATCAATTTTATATGAGCCATTTTTAATTATAAGAGCTCAAGAACTCCCAAACCACAAATCATATTCATTTATTTATTATCTAACAAAGCTTCAATCAGTGTAAAGTGCATTTGCTTTAAAAATCTCTGTTGGTCTGAGATGAACCATGATTATTTTTATGGCCTAATTCTAAATTCTGAGGGTTAGGGTTAGAGAACAGTCAGCATTTCATGGAGTGCTATTTACTCAGACACTGTGAAATGCTGTCAGTCCCTAATGTTAGGCACTCTTGTGGGGAACCACTATAATATTGGCATTCAAACCTTTAAAAGCATCCAGATATGATTTTTAGGGCTTTCAATTGTCAGTAACTTGCATTGTGAATTCTGACTCAGTTGATTTAGCAATGCAGAAAAGTGATACCAAAATTCTGCAGTGGAATTTTCCTGGTTTTACAGAAAATATTCAAATGAATTTTAAAAAATGCAAATATAATTGTGCGCTCATTTCCCACCCTCCTTCCTTGGGATGCATTTTGCTGTAAGTTATCCTGAGGAAATCCAGAGTGAATCCAGTAAAACCAATAATAATAAATACTTGTCATTTCTAGACCTTTGGGCAAGTAGTATGAGCTTGAACTTGCTCATCTTGCATGAGACCAGCAATGGGCATGGTATTGTAACTGATCTATAGTATATTTGTGCATGCACATTTTTCTGGGGTAGTTCTTGGAATCTACCTCTCCTCTTTTACCACAGCAACCTCAAGGGCCCTGTGTCATGACAACATTTCCTCCAGCTAAGGATCTATCTCTCTCTCTTTCTGCAAATCCCATTAATTCCATTCCCAGTATAAATTAGCCCTGGGAGGAAAGTAGTGTTGTTTAATATGAGAAGTTGAACAGAAGTGAGCTCACTAGTCCTACAATATTCCCAGAGCTTGAGAGTCTGGGGAGAAAGAAATTGTTAGTCCTGAATCCTAGGTGGCAGAGGACTGCCACAAAACTACCAGAATGGTCCCCTGTACTCCATGCTATTAATATCTTAAGGTTTAATCAATGGAAAGATTATCTTTACTTGGAGGAAATGTGAAGCCTTGGGACTTTGTTCAACCCTAGATTCCTGTTCTCTGCTCTCATTGTTTGCAGGTTGATGTCACATCAACATCCTCCAATGGCAGAACCTCCTCTGGGAGAAGAGATGACTCTTGCATTCTAGCCAAAGGGATCTCTGTTCCATTTTTAGCTACTACACAGGGAGATGCAACGTTTGAAACTCGTTGTTAAAAATGAGCTTTGGCACTTAAGGCCTGATCCTGATTTTGTAAAGTGCTGATTCTGTCTTGTGAGTCACTAAATGAATTGAAGTCAATGGGAGTTGAGGGTGTTCAGCACAACAGAGGATTAGAAAGTCCGTCAACAATGCAAATCAGAATGAAATATACAATGCCAAACCCAGCTCCTGCTACTCATGCAAATAGTCCCATTGACTTCAAAACTGAAAATGTTATTGGAGTCAATCAAGAACAATTCAAAAATATATTTCTGAATTGTCCAAGACCATTATTTTCTTTGCCACCATTGTCAGTCTTGTAAATGTATTTATCTTTGAACTAAAACATCAATCTAATTATAGGGATATATGGATTTCTTATTTAAAAACAGACAGTTCTTGAAGGAACAAGAATCTCACTGTTGCAATGTGAAATTAACCATGAGCCAAACTATCATGCAAAAATAATTAGATAAGCAGATCCTAGAAATCTCTATTCAGTCCTCTTTGTCATGGGACACTAAAAGTGAACCTGAAGAATTGTGACTGAGGCTGCAAATAAATTAGAAAGTGAGCCAACGTGCAGCAAATGTCTTGATTTCTGCAATTAGCAAAGAAATCCATGATCCCAGTAAAAAGCTCTCCATTGATTGACCAGATGAAAAATAAATAGAAGCCATGGCTTGGCTCACCATTGATGATTCAAGCTTGGCAGGAAGTAGATGATGGTTTGGGGGGACAGCTTTAAAGGCCTGGCTAATGTGTTTCAGTTCAACAAAATAAAGATATTCTACAATTTAAATTGAGAATTACTGGACTGTAGGAAGGATTCCACGATGTGAACATGAATGTGTTTTAACTGGAGTTTGATTTTTTCCATATTTTAATAAATTAATGACATTTTAGAGATATGTGTAAATCCTTGTAATTAGCTAAAAGTGGGCTTCTGGACTGAATCTTAACATCAAGCAAGCAAGCTCCTGCATACTCAGCAGCACCCTGCCAATAACAAATTAAGTTTTGTTTTCCACCTATTTGATCCAATTCTGATTGCGATTCTACTTTTATAACTCTGTATTGAGTCAAACGACTTAAATGGAATTGCACTAGGATAATCAAGAATGGAATTTGACTCTCTGGTTCAGATCCTACAGTCTTTATTAAAGCAAAATTCCCATTGAAGTAAATTGTAATGGACTGGATGAAGATTACAGGATTTGGTACAGAAAAGAAAGGTGGTGTATTTGGATGGATAGAGGCCTTTTAGGGGATGATCTCTTGTGAATTTTTTTAAATTGCCTTTATATTTCTAATCTATTATTGGAAAGCTGGGGAAAGGGACATTTTAACTAAAAGATAAAAACATACTGGGTTACTGTATATATTAACACTGCTTTTGTTTTATTTCCAAAATCATGGACCAAAACTTCTGCTGGTGTAAATGGGCATCAACAGAGCTACATTAATTTACACAGCTAAGGATCTCACCATTCATTGATTTATCTTTTAATGGAGCTCTGTGCTCTCAAGAGAACTGCAGGCTTGGCAAGTATATTTGTGTCCTTGTTTAAATAAAAAACATGGCCTGGTGAGAGAACTTCATTGTTTAAGTCTGTCTAACGCTCCTAGTCCTACCTTTGATGTTGCACACTCCTGTGATGAGCTAAAACTGCACCTTCCCTTTGAATATCCATTTGTACCTAGTCCATTGCTGCTCGAGAGGAGTGGCACTAGGACCTTTCCTACCTCTCCAAATGATGAGTCTGTGGCATTAAGGATGGATATGAATGCCTCGTGTGTCTTGAATACTCAGTGGATCTAATTAACAGGTGGAATCACACCCTGGGTGCTTGAAATATTGCCAGACACCATAGAAACGAATCTTTAAGACCCTGCACCATCTGCACTTCCTTTTCATTGTGCAAAGCTCATTGAAACATGTTTTTCTTCCATTTTATTCAGAGTGGACTATATTCAGTTCCATGCCAATTAATAACTACTGATATCTGTTATTTTCCCCATTTCTTTTACAAAAAGATTGTATTTAAATAAGTAAAGGGATTTCAGTGTCTTTCAACTTTGAAAAATTCTATCGTGATACTCTTAGTGAAAAGGAAACTAAATAAAGTAAAAAATAATCATAGCAACTTTATTGCAATATACATTTTAAAGGACAAGAAACAAACATGAAATCCATATAAAATCAGAAAATAATTAAAATGGTAATAAAATACAATTCCAAGATTCATTTTCATTTATTTCGAATGTTTGTTTCTTGACCTTCAAAATTATTGTATTATTATTTCAATGACTACAGAGGAACACAGACATATTTTTCAATACCCCATGCTTTTCAGAAATATGCCTCTCGGTGACTTGAGTTGAATAATAATTCCTCGCTGTATAATTGTTGCCTCAATGTGCTGCAGTGCCAGCAAAAAATGCTGGCTTGCAGAGGCAGACGGTTAGGTTGGGGTTCATGTTTGGTTTGCACGCTGCAGTTGATACTGCGAATCAAAGCCTAACATACTTTGTCTCGTCTACACCATCCATAAAGGCTCATCTTACTTACAGTGAGTAGAGTTTTGCCGAAGGAAAGTGCCCGTCCGCTATTGCCCCTCTAGCAGCCATAAAGAAGAGAGGAAAGCTGCCTTTATACTGAATTCAACAGATGACAATTGTAGGAAGCCATCAGCAGAATAGCACTAACGAACCAGACACCCTGCTCCGTCTGCTTTTCGCATAATGTGCCTGCATTTATACCCGCTGTTTTAACAGTCAAAATCTAAACATAGCAACCCGATGTATAGTATCCATGTTTCTGTTTATATACATTTATATATTTATATTAGACCGTCATTACCTGTTAGCTGCTAGTCTGGATGCTATATATCCCCCGGGGATTTGAGTGACTATATATCCCCAGAAAAAAGAGCCATGGATCATGCCAACGGTTTCAGGGTCCCAATTAAACTTCGCTTTCTTCCAGTGCAAAAACCAAGGAGAAAGGGGAGAAAGAAAATAGGAAGGATGTAAGCAGGCCAAACGAAAGCATTTATTAATAATAGTTTAACGCTAGGCAATCTTTGCGGAATTTCGATTAATGTTGAACATGCCCATTTACTAGCCGATACGATATAGAAATGGGGCAAGGTGCTAACCGCCAAAATAATAACCGATTTGCGTTAAAATTGGTCTCTAGAACAAATATGCTAGAATGCCTACAAAAATCTGGCATTAGTACTGGAGGAGAGAGGAGAGACATGATTTCTATCTCGTGATCGCTGTTAACCCTAAAAATATGGGAATCTTGGAACCAAAGATACCCTTGAATCTCCTAGAGAAAGGGGTGGCAACAAATGTGTTTTCTTCTGTCCGATCCAGTCTAGAGAAGGGGTTGAGGGGAGGAGAGAGGAAAGCCCCCCCCCCGCACACAAACACACACTCAGACTCACACTCACTCTCACGCTCCCTGGCACACACAGCCAGTTGTAATACATCTCTCTACAGAGAGAGCGAGACCCAGAGAGAGCCAGTTGCCTACATCGCAGGTAAGCTCACAAACATGGGAATGAGGAAAGTGCTTCAAGGTATTTTGGAGGGGAAAAAAATGATTTGGCTCATCGTAAGTGGATCACCTGCATTTGCAATGGAGCCCATCGAATATATCTATAGCATGAACTCAGTGGAATCGAAAACGGCCATATCGGTCTATCTAGCTGCCTGTTTATCCCTCTGTGTATGTACACACGTGTATGTGTATATACACAAATATATATTCTATATGATATATAAATGTATACATTTCTACACGTATACATTTACATATCAGATATATTCTTGTCTTTGTGTACATAGGCGATATACATATGGTTAAGCACCTTATAAATGAAAAATGTTTTCTCATTGGGCCATAGATGACTTTTACAACGTTGCATTTTGTTAACCAAAACTCATTCATCCTGATATTTCCAAACGTTCCGCAACAAACCACTCCATTTCCTTTAGAGAATTGGGCAGCCGCTTTGGAGTCGTTTATTCATGCTCATGTTCTCTATTCCGTGCATTTAATTTACGAAATGATTGAGGTCCCCAAAGCTGGGTATAAAAGCAAAATATCTGCACACAAACTTGTGCCACGGAATGACCTCTTGGTCTGGGAAAGAAAGAAAACAAAATAGGCACAATCGAGCTTTTATTCCCCCCCCCCACACACACACACACAACATTCTTTGGATCATTGTCCTCTCTGTTATAAATAAAATACGACGTTGTTCTGGGGCAGTTCACTGTAGGATTCTCCTACCCAGAAGCGAGCAGATTATAGCAGAAGGAGGAAACCGTCTCGATTTTATTATTGTTATTATTAGAATGATTGGAAATATCATAAAAATCTAAAGGGGGTCTTACTTATTCTATTCATTCTTTGTTATTACTCTATCCTGAAGATATTATGGTTTATATTCGTGTTACGGGATTAAAGGGGAGTGATTCCCACCTCTTTAATAATTTTTCCTCCTCGGTGTATGGTGCTGTTATTGACCATATCCACGATGGCTACTCCCAAGTTACAACGGATTCCAAAAGAGATGCAGAATCCCAGTCCACTCATGATGGCAATGATGTACCTCCGGGGGAGCCCAAAGCAGGTACAGTCGCACACTGGGGCTTTCTTCACGGGCGCCTCCAGGGGTTTCCCATCTTCTGTGAGTTCGATGTTGTCCCCAGGCTTCTGTTTCTTCTCTAGGACTCTGCCCAACAGAAGGGGAAAGACAAGCAAGAGAGTTGAAGCCAACTCTCCCGAACAGGTCACTTGAATGGCAAAGTCACTATGACTGAAAAATTACCTTCAGTTGTTCTTTAGCAAGACCTGTGGGATGCATAATTATTCATTTCCCCCAAAAAGAGGGAGGAGCAGCAGATGGAACTGTTCATCTATCATTAAAGATCTCTGGTTAAATATGTAGGAGACATTAAGAAGACATCAGCTGCAACCACTGCAGAGGCGCCATGTTGTCTAATTCAAAGGGGATTGCTGGGAGATGAAAAATTATCTTGGAGTTTTAAACTCTATTGTTATTACATTATAAATATGAGAGGAATTAGTTCTACAGTGCTTGTGAATGTGGAAGCGGAAGAAATGCTGTAAAGATGAGCAATTATTTCTATGTATTCCAGATCTGCAAAATGGCTGTCATAGCCATTTTAACGAAACATGCCAGTGTTTGAGAACTACCCATCTGCAGATGACTCAATACCCTTGCAATATTAATAACATGAATTTGTGAAGATTACATGCAATAATCTGCACTCTGATTATTAACTAGACTTACTTTAGGTCTGTTTTTTCCGCTGCGCTCTCAGTGCCCATATTTACCAAAATATTAAATCGAAGCTCCCAGGGTTTCAAGTTTAAACTTCTAAAGGAAAATCCATACATTAATATTTACACATTTTGATTATAATATAATGAATCAATGCAGCCATTTGCACCCACACCGTATGCTTCAAAACATGTACGTGTATTTTATTTTTATAGGGGAGAAAAATCTTAATATGCCTTTTTGAGGAAAAAATGTGCTGGGTTTATCGCTAAAACATTCCCCACATTACAGTAAGATGCAAAAGAGGCCGATTAACTACTCAGAAGTGCAGCCCCTGCAGAACAGGGTATTTGAAAACTGCATCCAAACATTCCATTTTGCTAGACCGCTGCCTTGCCTCCAAGGCTGCCAATCCTTGCCCACGTGAACAATTCTCCGCAGGTGAGTAATTCAACCCAGGTCAACTCCCCTGAGTAATGGGTGAGTAACGACTGGCAGGATCAGACCCCAAACATTATTCATATTATGTATAAAGAAAGGATGGGCCATGCCCTGCAACACGTACTCAGTTGAATTTACTCTTATTATTCACTGGTGTAAGGCTTACTCCCCTGAGTCAGGGTTGCAAGATCCCCATCCTCTTAAAAATGTAATTAAAATAGAACAATATATTTTATAGTTAAAAGTGGTTTATTCAAACTATAAAATCTGAGCACCAGCTTTCGCACAGAATTGATTTGATTTGATTCCACCTGAAATGAAGCAAAGATCATGGGACATAATAAACAGATTATTTCCACTTTAAAATTACGAATAGAAAATTATACGTTGATTCTCTGAAGTGTGGCTAGTCCTGATGGAATATTTGTTAAATCCTCGGAAGTTCACAGAGTGCCTTATTTAGATCATTCTTTAAAAACCTGTTTGAGATATGATATAGAAGGTATTGTGAGTTGCAGGTGTGTTTTCATACCTATCGAAGAATATTTAGTGCTGAACTCGATTATTGTAGTTATATTCGTAGAGAAGAAAAGTACATTTCCCATGATATTCGAGAGGCCCATACTAATTTATTCTGTTTTTCAGATATTTTACATATTTTCAGTCAATTTAAAACGATTGAATTTATGTAGGCTGGTGGTAAAATAACCATATATTTCTAGACTCTAACTGTACTAGTTTCTATTACAATAGAAAGCATCATTTTATTTGATAATTGACTTCATATTTCCTTTCCTCTCAAAATTATATAGGAAGTTGTAAATCATGTACCATTATTGTTGGAATAATACTGTGCCTATTCTCCACTGCCGCATAGGTGGAGAAAAACAACTTCTACTGTAGGTATTAAGACGATCGCTCATTTTGCTTTATTCAGAAAATTCTAATAACGTTGGAGAGAGTGGGGTACTTTGTTCTAAACGCAAATGTCCGAAAATATATTCTCCCGATTTTTATTTTGTAGTTTTCTCGTAAAAAATCATATTTTGGGGGGTCACCAAAGTCGTCAGATTTCACAGAGCCATTTATGATGGAATGGTGTGATCCAATCGAGGAATGGTGTGTTCAAATTTCGTGTCAATGCACTTCAGGTGTGTGGTTGCGTGCATCTATACACACACCTGAAGACGATGGAAATACACGCACCCCCCTATTGCTGGATTAACTTTATGGTTTCATCTATTGCGGTTGTGCATTTTCTACAAAAGAAATGGATCCTTTTCTATGCAGACGGATAAATAATTGAAGGTGTCTCTCTCAATATATTTGTCCTAGCTTCAGAGAGAGAAATCGTTCGGTTATCAATTATTTATGCATTTCCGTGCTTTTCTTCATCTGACGGGCGGTTACACAAGGGAACCGGTTAATCGAAATCAGGAATGATTTTATAGTTTCATTTTTTTTAAAAAAAATACGCTCTCTAAGGAAAGTGAAAGGGATCCTACGGGTGCCCTGCATTGAAATGAAATAAAAATACAGGAGTGCTGCTCTCTGTTGATTCTATTTTTAAAATGAGATCAAATTTCTGGGTAGAAAGATGGGGGAAATCTCTTAGGACACATTTAAAAACATCCTCCGCAAGCCAGCTATGCAAGTTATTTCGGTGCCATAGTGTAATGGTAGCGTTAGTTTGTAGATGATATCAAGAAAACCTATAAATAGCTATCAGTCTATCAGCAACCTAACGTACACAAATAGCGTATATTCGAACTGATCCAGCAATTTTAGGCTAAGGAAAGCCTCCCATTCTTTCCAGTAAGAAATCCAGCCCCCGGACCGAGATCTTTCTTACCTGTAGAGTTGACCGAGCGATTTCCCAGCAAAATTCTTCATTCCCTCCTTGCCGGGGGTCAAAATCCTTTGTTTTACCGACTCCATGCCTCCAGAGGTTTTCACTGGGCTCCACTCTGTGTTGAACAGGGCACTGCTATGAACAGCTATGATCGCTCATATTGGTTTAATCTCTAACTTTTTCTCCCATGGCTATCGGTGCGTCTCCAGATAAAGGGAGCCTGAGTCAGTGTGTGTATGTGTGTGTGTGCGAGAGAGCAAGAGGGAGACAGAGAGAGGGGGGAGAGCCAGAGAGAGAAAGAGAGAGAGAGCGAGAGCGAGCAAGCTACATGCAACCCACGGCTTTCCTAACAGAACAGAGTTGGGAGCCACAATTAGAAAGTCTTTTCGGAAGTGCAGGACTCATTGGCAGACGGTGGAGGCAGTGCCATGGCTGATTTGGCAGGGGGAATGACCCTACTTCCTAGGAGAAGATGGTCCAGTGTTTAGAATCCTGGTTTTCTGCTGAACGTTTCCCTAACCCGTAGGGATTGAGAGGTGTGGGGGGGGAGGGAAAGGGGGGGGTGGGGAGGGCCATCTAATTTATCACTCCAAAGAAGAAGTCAAAAGTTCCCAATGCCCAGCACGTGCCAGCCTGAGAGAACCTGACGGCTAAGTTCCAAGCTCTCGGACAATAGCAGCCCTAGCACTTCATTACTGTGAGCAAGTCCGCAGCCACTTACTCCCAGGGCAGCGCGCCCAGGGCAAGGCTCTAGAGTAGACGGGCAGTTCGCACGTCGGGGGTTGGTGATTCTAATCCGCCCAGCGCCCTTTGTCGCTCCCGAGTGTGCCCGAGTGATTTCAGCACCACAGACAGCGCCCGTGGCTCCCGAGTGTTCTCAGCACCGGGGAGAGCGCAATCGGGAGCCTCCCGGGCTGCCAACTTTCATGGGGAACTGGGCGGATTCATTGCGGGGGGCTTGAAGACTGGATGCTATGGAAACCGAAGAGGAGCCGTGTCATCGTCCCCATCCAGGTTTTCCAGAGGATGATGCAGCTAAAAGGGAAACTGGAGTTTATGAAACGCTGACAATTTACTTTTGAGCGCTCGCGTTAGCCCCCCCCCCCTTTTTTCTGACGCATAGCCCGACCCCGTTGTTCAGGGCAAGGACTACAGAGCATTACGAGGGAGTTTGCTGCATGCAGAGGCTATTGTACTTAATTCAATTGTGCTGTTAATGTAAACAAAGGGCGTGATCATGTGGCAAAAGGTAGTCAGTCAGAGCCCCTGGAGAAACAGGGCACCAATGGCAAAATACATCGGAATATTAATACCAGGTGTCATCTGACAGTTGTATCTCCATAAATAGATAGAATCTGTCTGTCCACCTAAGATCATATTTTATTTCTAGCTCAACATTTATAGCTCTCTAATACATTGTCATAATTTAGATCTATATATTAGACATGCACATGGTTTCTAACGCTTATACATGTGTAATTTTTATACCTTTGTGACCTGCCCTTTAATGACACTTTTGTGTAATATCTAATATAACTTTTACATATGATATTTTTTCACCACTGCAGTGATCAAGGTACGTTCTGAGAGTTTGGTCATCTTATCTTTCCAGAATTTGGTAGAAAGATAAGGTGGGCGAAGTAATATCTTTTACTGGACCAACTTCTCTTAGAGAAAGAGACAAGCTTTCCAGTGTACACACATCCACTGCAAACAGAATTTGGTAGTCATTTATCAGTTTTAATCACCTAGCAGTTGATTGTACATGTTAAAAGTAACGTTTTATTTCTAAATCATGATGATTGCATTTATCTTAGATCTCTTTCCAATATGAAATCCATCTCAAAGTTTCTATTACAATGTTTATTGATCAGAAAAAAGGACATTCATAATTCTGTACCCAAAAACAAATTTATTTGAAAATTGAAGCCCTTGCACTTGCTTACTTTCTCTGTAACAAAAGTTTCTATAAATAAAATATTTTTAAAATCAAGGTGAAAAGAATAATTTCCTGCTAAAATATATAGTCCTGCCACAATATTCTAAAAACAATTGTTCTGGATTATTTAAATATTTTTACTAATGTTGCCCCCTGGTGGAAGGACAATGATATTTTACATCAGCAAAGCACGTTCATATCAGTAAAGCCAATTCTTATAACACTGCCGCTATTGCAATGATAGTAGATTCCAGTTTGTAATGGTATTTCAAAGACATGAAAGCACCATAAAATACCACAATAGAAAGTACATTTAAACTATATACTCCTAAAACAAGATACTTCCTCATATTGAAATTCAGCTTTGCTTTATACAGAATGCTAAATACTGGATGTGGCCTTCAGTGCAGGTTTCATTATAGATCCTTCTTTATACTTCTCATTTCGTTTGTTGAAAGGAACTTTAGGATTTATTACCGTCTCTATTGCCATCCATAATTTTTTAACTGCATCTGTCCATTGGGTCACCTTGCTTCATTTCTCCAGTTTACCATTGCAGATATTTGACAACCTGTTTATTAATAAAAAGAAAAGGAGTACTTGTGGCACCTTAGAGACTAACAAATTTATTTGAGCATAAGCTTTCGTGAGCTACAGCTCACTTCATCAGATGCATTCAGATCACTGATCTCCCCACTGTATTTTCCACTGAATGCATCTGATGAAGTGAGCTGTAGCTCACGAAAGCTTATGCTCAAATAAATTTGTTAGTCTCTAAGGTGCCACAAGTCCTCCTTTTCTTTTTGCAAATACAGACTAACACAGCTGCTACTCTGAAACCTATTTATTAATAGAAATTTCCAAGAGGCAGAAGGGATAGAGAATAATTCAGTCAGTAATGGGGAAATGTTCTAGACTCAGATTCAGAAAAGCATCCCTGTTCAGGAAAGCATTTAAGCACATATCTAAAATTTAAAGTGTGCTTTTCTAAATCAGGGCTTTATAGTATTAGTTTCTGCCTCAGAGGCTTATCTTTGTGTTATTCATTTGCACAGTACCTACTATGAATGGGCTCTGAGCCCGAATTGGATTCCTTAGCATTGCCACATTTATTGTACTGCTACTACTAAAGCTCATTGAATAAGGAGTGCTCACTGGTTTGGGAGAACTAAATAATAATTAATGATGTCCATCTGTATCCAGCCTAATACCACCCAAGAATAGTGTTAGAGGACTGATGTGCTCGTTCATTGAAAAAAATGAACTATTCCTTACGTATATAAAAAATAGACTCTAACAATGGACCTTGGAAAGTTAAAATGAGACCATCCATAGGTGCAGTGGTAGTTCTGAAGTGGGTATACTATGCCTAGTGTATACCATATTGGCAGTTTCCTGAGACCTTTCCCAATGAGAGCTCTACTTATTGTTTCAACTGCAGTTTCAACTGCGTAGTAAGAGACTATGATGGCTAGTGCTATAAAACATGCCCAGACCAGTCAGCCTTTTAAATGACACTAGAGATTTACCTATTTAGTTGGTGGCCTGAAGATATGAATCATTGTTAATTATTATTATTAAAGTCTTTCTGTCAACACACTTGAAATCAATTGATGTTTTTCCATTGACCTCAGTGGGCTTTGGATCAGGCCCTTATGCAGTAAATACCAGTTATGATAGCACTTGCACACATTAGTTGAAAGCAGATAAATCTGTCTCAAATAATCCAATAAGAACACTGTTCTCAAAGAAGCTCTTGGAACAATTGTGGGATGATGTGTGAGTCCAGCAGGATGCTGCCTATCTCCAAAGTTTTTCTCATGGAACTGAGTGCAGACAATTATATTTATGATTGATCCTGCACCATTTGATCAGGCAGCATTCCCACTACCTGTGAATGGAAGTTTTTTTCTGACTGAAAACTGAAGGTTTGGGTGCCTGAAATGGCCCAAATACTGCATAGTCTCCCTATATGTCTTCTGACTGTCTGTATTCCTAATGAATTAAGCAAAATAGAAGCTGAGAGTTCATGACTGTGTTTTTCAAAGCTCAGTTTTTCATATTAATATTGATCTATCCATCCTTAAGTTTTCTATAGAACTCATCACAATAGTATCTAGAGATTTATAGAATCAGCCTGATAATATATATCTCTGACTGGGTGTCTGACTCAGCTTGCTAAATTTAGTTGTGTCACTGATGAACACAGCACAGTGTTATCATATTAGATATCTGTAGATTGCATCAGTGAAATAAATTGGTGATTTTTGATTAATTTAAAAATATTTGGATTCTCTAGATTGCCTGCAACCTTGCTTTAGCTACATCACTCATTACAAAATGTATTGTCCTTTCTTATTATGTGACATGCACACAGATCCACCAATGAAGTGGTATTATATGATAGAATCCTATCTACAAAAGTGCAACTTTGTAGATGTAAATTTAAAAGATTTAAAAGACCCTCCCCTCTACGCACACACTCGCATTCAGCCTGAGACTTTGGGGTATCCAGAGCCCCTTGGAGGCTTTGAAAATCTGTTTCAATAAAATAGCATAATATAAAGTACAATTCTTTGAGGCTCACAATTGTTTATCCCATAAAAATTCAGCAGTAAGGTGCATGACTGCAACCGAATCCAAATCAATTTGGGAATGATGCTAGTGTGAGCAAGGCTCACAGATTAAGTCTGAAATTCTGGGTCCATTGAAGTCAATTGACCATTAACATCAATAAAGCCAGGATTTCACCTTAACAATGGTGCAGTTTGGTACCTCCTTTGGGACTGGGGAACTATAAAATCCCAAAGGGATGCAAAGAACTATACTCTCTCTTGGAAAGAAGTCAGGCCATATAGGAAGTGTGAGGTCAGAGAAATTGATTGAAGGGAGACTGTCTGGAAGAAGCAATAGCTCATTAAACCTATGGGCATCTATTTCCTGTGCATTTATAACAGTGGTTCTCGACCTATTTACCACTATGGGTCTCATATGTAGCAGTCTATGTTTATGTGGGCCACATCCACACAGTATATATTCTACCTGTATGGGCCTGAGGATGTCACATGGGCTGCAGTTGTGTGCTGATTGGGCCACAAGTGGCCCACTGGCCATGAATTGAGAACCACTGATTTATAATTTAGTTTTATGTTAATAGGTTGCTCATTAAATAAATCCTGTGGCAGATCCTTAGCTACAGCTAGGAAAAGGAAACACAAAGATGGCTTTAATGCATCTTTGCACCATTCTCCCCATCAGGGGTCTGTGCTGGTCTTGTCCTTGGCAGAATTTAGAGCAGCCTTTGGCTGATCCAGCTATGTCCTGAAGGCCTGATTAGTAGCACCTAACCAGTGGTCAACTCTGTTGAAAGCTGCAAAGATCAAGTCATTTAAGAACCCAAATGTGGTCTCTACCCATTGTCATAGGAGGACATCCATTAGTGAGGTCTCTGTGCTGTGTCCTGCTCTGAAGCCCAGTTGTTGAAGCACTCAGAATGCCAGCCAGTGTCACATATAGTTGCAGCTTGGTTAACATTGCTTCCTTGATGATTTTGCCTGAGGTGCCTTCTCAGAAGTAGCTGCAGATCTGCTTCATAACCAGCTAGCCTCGCTTTCTCCTGAGGTTATGACTCCAGTCCTACACAGGCAAATATGGAAGTAAAGGCTACTGAGGGATTATGTTGAGAGGTTCTGTAATGTATGTACTAAAACTGCATATAATTGATTGCTTCCTGTTCCCCCACCCTCCATATGTTGCTTGGTTTATTAGATTATAAACTGTTCAAGGACAGGATGGTGTCTTCTAGTGTGTCTGCACAGCATCTAGCACAGTGGGACCCTGATCCTCACAGGGGTGGCTGGAAGTTCCCAAAAGGCAAATAATAATAAATAATGTCTCTGCATATGCCATACTTTGGAATATATTATTCCACTATACCAGTACAAAGCAGTCTGAGATACAGTTTAAAGGCCCCCTGTAAGTATTCTCTTCTTGCGGCTCTACTGAATATGGTTTTAGCTGAATCAGACTGAGGAGTTCCTAAGCATCTGGACAGAAGCAAAGTTAATGCTCAGATCTATCCTGAATTAGCCCATGCTTACTGAAAATACAGTCCTGTGGCTTTGGGGTGAGAGCACAGGAACAGGTAGGTCACAAGAAAAGATACAGAGAGAGAAAGACACCAAGGATCTAACAAGGAGCTGGCTGCAGTGTTGGACTGTGCAGTCTTTTGTCAAGTAGAATCCTCTGTGTGTAGCTCTGCTGGCAAACTCTCTGTTCAAAGTAAACAGAATAAATTAAATTGGGAAATATTCTGAGACTCCCTTTGTCACTGTTTTCTCTTTCAGTGGAAAAACTGACTCTCTACAAAGTCCTCTCTCTCCTCCTTCCACTTCCATGTTGCTGCATTTGCTTGGCAAAGGTATAAAATTAATAATTCTAAGAAGAAAGAAAGAAAAATGAGATTATTGCACTAATTCAGAGCATTTATTTAAAGGTATGTTTTTCTGTTTTAAAGCACTCAAGTTTTGGGTTTTATTATAATGTCAGAATCTGATTCTGGGTTGGTTCAAAAGTTAATTTGACACAAGAATCAAGAGCGTGCTTTATTTGGTTGAAGGCACTGCTTGTGCCATCTGGTGGTGGAAGCGAATAATACAATGTAAATGGGACTAAGTTTTTGTTTTTCCTGTAACAGGTTTCAGAGTTGTAGCCGTGTTAGTCTGTATCAGCAAAAACAATGAGGAGTCATTGTGGCCCATGAAAGCTTATGCCCAAATAAATTTGTTAGTCTCTAAGGTGTCACAAGGACTCCTCCTTATTTTTCCTGTAAGAGTATGTATGGTATTTCAGCCTGAACGTAGAGAGAGTTTGATTTTAGGTTAGCATATTTGACTGCTCTGCAGTTACAAATTTTCAAGCTACATTGGGAGGTTCTAGTTTCATTTTTTCCAACTAGTTTACTTTTAACATAGACAGCTAGGTACTGAACAAAAACTTATAACGGAAATTCTGAACAATTGACAAAGCCCAGTTAAAGTGTCAAACAAAGCAGCACTGTATTATAACACTTGCAGCTTTTCTGCTTTGTTATAGAGAAATCTGATATAATAAATTTTATTTATGCCTTATAAATAAATATGCTTGCTTAACTTGTTCTTAGATTTTCAGAAAGCTTTTGACAAGCTCCCTCACCAAAGGCTCTTAAGCAAAGTAAGTTGTTATGGGATAAAAGGGAAGGTCCTCTCATGGATTAGTAACTGGTTAAAATATAGGAAAGAAAGGGCAGGAATAAATGGTCAGTTTTCAGAATGAAGAGAGGTAAACAGTGGTGTTTCCCAGGGGTCCGTATTGGGACCAGTACTGTTCAACAAATTCATAAATGATCTGGAAAACAGGATAAACAGTGAGGTGGCAAAATTTGCAGATACTACTCAAGATAGTTAAGTCCCAAGCAGACTGAAAAGAACTACAAAAGGATCTCACAATACTGGGTTATTGGGCAACAAAATGGCAGATGAAATTCAATGTTGATAAATCCAAAGTAATGCACATTGGAAAACATCATCCCAACAATACATATAAAATGATGGGGTCTATATTAGCTGTTACCACTCAAGAAAGAGATCTTGGAGTCATTGTGGATAGTTCTCTGAAAACATCCACTCAATGTGCAGCAGCAGTCAAAAAACCGAACAGAATGTTGGGAATCATTAAGAAAGGAATAGATAATAAGACAGAAAATATCATATTGCCTCTATATAAATCCATGGTACTCCCCCATCTTGAATACTGCATGCAGATGTGGTTGTCCCATCTCAAAAAAGATATACTGGAATTGGAAAAGGTTCAGAAAAGGGCAACAAAAATTATTAGGGGTAAAGCTTCCATATGAGGAGAGATTAATAAAACTGGGATTTTTTTAGCTTGGAAAAGAGACGACTAAGGGGGGATATGATAGAGGTCTATAAAATCATGACTGGTGTGGAGAAAGTAAATAAGGAAGTGTTATTTACTTCTTCTCATAACACACAAACTAGGGGTCATCAAATGAAACTAATAGGTAGCAGGTTTAAAACAAACAAAAGGAAGTATTTTTTTCGCACAACACACAGTCAACCTGTGGAACTCCTTGCCAGAGGATGTTGTGAAGGCCAAGACTATAACAGGGTTCAAAAAAGAACTTGATAAGTTCGTGGAGGATAAGTCCATCAATGGCTGTTAGCCAGGGTGGGCAGGGATGGTGTCCCTAGCCTCTGTTTGCCAGGAGCTGGGAATGGGCAACAGGGGATGGATCGCTTGATGATTACCTGTTCTGTTCATTCCCTCTGGGGCATCGGGCATTGGCCACTGTTGGAAGACAGGATACTGGGCTAGATGGACCTTTGATCTGACCCAGTATGGCCGTTCTTATGTTCTTATATTCTTGTCTATCACCGCAACATTGATGCTTTACATTCTTGTGCTCATCTAAAATTTAATACCAAAGGATCCCAAAGGTCTTTAGCAATCAGTAATAGAACATATCGAAGTGCAACTACCTCTGGGTGAAACAGCAACAATTTTAGCAGTGCATATGAACACAATACAAAAGTTTATGGTGGTGGAACTTAAGTCAATGAGAAGTAATTACTTAAATTGAAATCTGGCCAAGCACATTGGTGTTAACATGTGTTCATTTATTAATGCTATTATGAGATATTTAATTATCATAAATTGTCAAGACCTCTATTTTACCTTATTATATATAATCTAATCTATTTTTGTTTGTGTTTTAATAACATCCTTTATTGCTGGATTTAAAAGTTGAATTAAATCTTATACAATAGACGAGCGTGGCTTATTCTTAATTACATTAAGGCTATTTTACACCACTCTGACAGTGTAAAGGGGAGTTTAAAGTGAATATAAATATAATTTATGCTATTTTAGCATACCTTCATGTTGCCAGAGCTGTGTAAAAGGGGTTTTGTGTAAATAAGGATCAGCCCCAGCCCCTCTAGAAGCACAGTGTCAACTTCCTTTTGTTGCTTTGTTGCTTTTATATTATTTTAAAGGCCATTTTTGGGTCCTTGACACTCCACTTCTAAAAATACCTCTTAAGCATAAAAAAGTCCCCACAATAGGTTACCCCATTTTGGAGGGGTTTTGTTATATATGGAGATGCTCAACTAAAGGTTTTTAGAAAAGCAGGATAACTGCGCTATGTTAATGAGCAACTTTGACTCCTACTGTGTCATTCCTGTCTGTTATGTAGCTATTCTGTTTGAACAGACACAGTGCTTTCTTGCAAAGTTTCTTATAAGAACAGTTTAAGATGACAAAAATCTTGTAATGGCTCTTAATTTTCTGAGGAAAATTTCTATTTCATTTTTCTCATTACCACAACAATACAAAAATACCCAGTCAACTCTAGTTGTTATTTGTCTCAGGTCTTGTTGATGTTAGAAGCTTTCATTGATATTCTGTTATCTTTTGAAACACGATTCTTTCACTGCCTATGAGCAAGAAAGAGTTTGGCTTTTTTTTCACAATAAATATTTAAAGTGGTAAATGGTGGTAGATATCTTCTTTGGGGAAAGAGTCCATATTTTTCAAGGTGAACATGAGAATAAATGTCCTTTTTTCTTACCACAAGACATAAAGGAGAGATGAAGCTTTTAAAAGGTTCTGAGGAAGCCTCTGCAACAGAATGACTGTATTGCCGGAGCTTTGTTGAATACCTAGGGTGTTTCTCAGTTTTCCCTCTGGGAACATTTCAACAGTACATCATTAAAAGTGGCAGAAAAACCTCTGCTTTATTTTAGGACACTGCTAATGAGCATGCTGACGACTGTGCTGTGTTCAAGGGAACAAGGGATCAGGGGTGTAAGACACTTGTTAGTTTGAGACTGAAACACTGCACCCTTCTGTTTTCCATTGCTTTTGAAATATCTGTGATCCTGACATGATCTTGTGTAACTGGAAACATTGGCTTCTCCTGAACACAGTGTTCATTTCCAAGTGTCTCTGGGGAACAGACTAACCTGAGGCTGGGGATGTGGTTCATCTTATTTCATTTCATCATATGATGGCTAATTTTACACCTTTTATACACAAACATTCTTGTTATATGTTGGAAAAGGACCCACTATGCCCTGGAAGAGCTATTTGGCTTTGTTAGAGGAAGCTGTGGCTTCAAATGCAATTGGGTATGTGCAATTAGATGACCAACTAGGCCAAATTGGAAGGAAAGTACCATTCCCCATGTTTGGTATGGGATGGATCTGATGTATCACAGAGCAATGTATGCTCCTTTCAGGAAACCTATGGCCCTGCACCTTACTGACCTCTTCAAGAGCATGGTCCTTATCCTACTCCCATTGACTCCAGGCTCCATGTGCTTATATCCCAGGCTATAGAAAACCTGCAGTATAAAATTACTAAGTCTGGTGGAGAATGAAAGCTCTTCAGGGCAAGGAACTAGGGCTGTCGATTAATCGCAGTTAATTCATGCAATTAACTTAAAAAAATGAATCGCAATTTAAAAAATTAATCATGATTAATTGCAGTTTTAATTGCACTGTTAAACAATAGAATACCAATTGAAATTTATTAAATATTTTGGATATTTTTCTACATTTTCATGTATTTTGTATTCCATGTTGTAATTTAAATCAAAGTGTATATGATTTTTATTACAAATATTTGCACTGTAAAAATGATAAACTAAAGAAATAATATTTTTCATACAAGTACTGTAGTGCAATCTCTTTATCATAAAAGTGAAACTTACAAATGTAGATTTTTTTTTTGTTATATAACTGCACTCAAAAACAAAACAATGTAAAACTTCAGAGCCTACAAGTCCACTCAGTCCTACTTCTTGTTTAGCCAATTGCTAAGACAAACACGTTTGTTTACATTTACAGGAGATAATGCTGCCCGCTTCTTATTTACAATGTCACCAGAAAGTGAGAACAGGCATTTGCATGGCACTTTTGTAGCTGGCACTGGAAGGTATTTACATGCCAGATATGCTAAACATTCGTATGCCACTTCATGTTTGGCCAGCATTCCAGGGGACATGCTTCCATGCTGATGACGCTCATTAAAAAATAATGCATTAATTACATTTGTGATTGAACTCCTTGGGGGAGAATTGTATGTCCCCTGCTCTGTTTTACTCACCTTCTGCCATATATTTCATGTTATAGCAGTCTCAGATGATGACCCAGCATGTGTTGTTCAGTTTAAGAACACTTTCACTGCAGATCTGACAAAACGCAAAGAAGGTACCAATGTGAGATTTCTAAAGTTAGCTACAGCACTCGACCCAAGGTTTCAGAATCTGAAGTGCCTTCCAAAATATGAGAGGGACGAGGTGTGGAGCATGCTTTCAGAAGTCTTAAAAGAGCAACACTCCAATGTGGAAACTACAGAACCCAAACCACCAACAAAGAAAATCATCTTCTGCTGGTGGCATCTGACTCAGATAATGAAAATGAACATACATCGGTCCGCACTGCTTTGGATTGTTATTAAGCAGAACCCATCGTCAGCATGGACACATGTCCCATGGAATGGTGGTTGAAACATGAAGGGACATATCAATCTTTAGCGCATCTGGCACATAAATATCTTGCAACGCTGGCTACAACGGTGCCATGAGAATGCCTGTTCTCACTTTAAGGTAACACTGTAAACCAGAAACTGGCAGCATTATCTCATGCAAATGTAAACAAACTTGTTTGTCTGAGTGATTGGTTGAACAAGAAGTAGGACTGAGTGGACTTGCAGGCTCTAAAATTTTACATTATTTATTTTTTGAATGCAGGGGGCGTTTTTTGGTACATAATTCTACATTTTTAAGTTCAACTTTCAAGATAAGGAGATTGCACTACAGCACTTGTATTAGGTGAATTGAAAAATACTATTTCTTTTGTTTTTTTACAGTGCAAATACTTGTAATCAAAAATAAATATAAAGTGAGCACTGTACATTTTGTATTCTGTGTTGTAATTGAAATCAATATATTAGAAAATGTAGAAAACATCCAAAAATATTTAAATAAATGGTATTCTATTATTGTTTAACGGTGTGATTAATCACGATTAATCGTGATTAATTTTTTTAATCACTTGACAAGGAACACATCTTACTCTGTGTGTGTGTAAAATGCCATGCAAATTTCCACTACAGTATATATATGATTAAGAAATAACAGTGATTGATAATAAGAAAACAAGCCCTGAAGTTTTTACTTGGGCAACACTCTTACTGAAGCCAATGGAGAGTTTGCCTCTGTAAGGACTGTAAAAAAGTCCTTAGTAAAAAAATCAAATTGGGATTTGAGGATTTGATTCAATATAAAAATCTAGCAGCTTTACTAAGCACAATGTGTTTTGCTGGGTAGTACTCTACCCTTTCCTAGCTAAACATCTCAAATGTCCTGTCTCCTTATGCTCTGGTCCTAAACCTGCCATAGGTACTTCAGTGACTGTCTCACTTAGGGTGTTCTAAAGTCCTGCTCAGGAATATAGAAGGGCCATTTCCAAAACATTAAGCATGTCTTAATCATGAAAAACATCCATTAAACTACAGGAAAGCAGGGGTCAAACATGAGACCTGTATAAACAGGCAGGAAAGAACAGTGTTTGAGCACTGAAAATGCAGTGCTATAGCTGCTTGCCACAGGTACTGAGATCACACCAAAGGGAGGGAGGAGAGTTCGTTGGGTAAATAATTAATTCCTGCAGTATATAACTTCTTAAACTTCGCTATTTATTTTCTTGTTCTCTCTCAACAGTTTCACTCATTCTGAACCATGGGCTAGCTTTTATTCACTGTGACCGTACCAGTACCGTACTCTGTAAGTAGTTCCATTAAAATCAAGAGGCTGGGTCCAAAGTTAAGAGCACTGAACCACATGAGTAAGAGTGTCAGAGTCTTTTTCCATTTTAATTGTACAGTTTAGTTTCTTGACTTAGCCACAGCAAGTTGACTTTTCATACTTGCTTGTGAGCCCTTTCTCAGAAGGTGTCAGATGAACAGACCTGGAAAATGGAGTCATCATCTGTCTGCCTGCATTTATCCACCACAACATGGACAGCATGGGCAGGGGCAATGCAATATGCCCAACACCATGTCCACCACCTCTCAGGTTTAGACACTAGCCCAGTCTTCATGCTCCTTCAGTGTTTCTGATGAAGATTCAGCCTCCCAATATTGGTATCAATTAGAGCCAATTGTGACACAGCACTTGTGTACTAAGAATTGGAGACCACCCGTTCCTTTCACACTGAGCATGTTGTCAAATATTTATGACTTTTGGCTGTCAGCTCCTTTGTAAGGGCCCAATCCAAAGCCCATTGAATTAATTGCAAAGGCTCCCATTGACTTCAGCGAATTTTGAATCAGGCCAATAATAGAGTTTTGACTTCTTATTAGCACTAATTTGAAAGTTCTTCATTAGCCACAAACTCCTAGACTGAATTTCTGGGATGCAAATACTTTCTAAAAATCCTTTCTGTTTGCATGGTTGTGTTCACCTTCACACTCTCTTCTACTGGGAGGCACCTGTAGTTCATGGAAACAGCATTCCCTGGAGACAATTTATCTTGCTAAAGAGCTCTATTGAATCCATGAGTCCAGCCAGTCTAATATTATGTCACCCTCTAAACTGAGTTGGTTTCTTTGCTTCAACAGATTTTCATTGCATGATGCCTGCTTTATATGATTTATGGCAAGAATATTAATCACCCTCTGAATGGTGCATGCCTCATCATCAGTATGCATCATAAATCATCCAGAAGTACCTTCACATCTGGTTAGCATTACACCTAAGGTATCAAGCACTGCAGTCTGTCTCAGTCTGCATGGGCATCTTAACTTCACATATACACTGTGCCTTGACTGTTCTTTTCCAAAAAGCTTAATAAATCAATTGCCTGTTGTTCAAAAGCCACCCCACCTCCGGGCAGTTAAGAAGCGGTATTAACAGAGAGCCCCCATCAGTCCTCCTTGACTAGAAGCATGGCGAGTAAGTCATAAATCCTGAATGGTAATGGGAGTGTGTGTCAAGTGAGAGAAAAATAGTAGGATTTGGTGGGGCACTGAAGGGAAGGAATTATAAGAAAGTCTGCAAATTTCTCTGTTGGGACTCAACTACAGGAAGCTAAGTACTACCTTAAATGTAATGGAATCTTCTTAGAAAGCATTGGTGCTTATGCAGGGAATTCCTCAGGGATGCAAGGGCTGGAAATCCTTTCTCAACCTGTGGACAGTCTGTGGGGCTGAAAGCAGATTCTCGCTAGCCCTTAGGCCTGGGTTCTGGATCCTCATAAGTGCTGATCCACTATCTCGTTCCCTGTCTGCTCCCAGTAAGCTATCTGAATGCCAGCATGAAACCCCTCCTTGGCACATATTGGGATAGGAGCCCATGAATGGCCATTCTATCCATACTCCACTTCCCTGTAAAGGAGCAAAGTGTTGCAAAAGGCAAGGTATGGGCCCCCTGCATGTGAGTGAATGCCACTCTATAAGCAGAAGTTGTCTCCAGCTAGTTTTGTGGCCTGATTTTTCAAAAGTGCTGAGCTCCCACTGAAATCAGTGGGAGCTCTGGGTGTTCAGTGCTTCTGAAAATGAGGCTTTATTCATTCTTAATGAATGTGTTCCATTTAGTTAAGGATTCCATCATCTAAGATTTTAGCCTCTTTCACCCTCTCCTCCAAGACCTCTTCTTAATGAATCCTTTGCTGTTTCATGAAGGGTTATGGAAAAATGTAAAGCAACTAATAAACATTTTAAAATGAAAATGATTAACAAGTGGCTGATAAGGATTGCAAAACACCTGGACCTAATTTTGATCTCACTTGCAAAAGTTTCATTCAGGTGTAATTCCTTTGATTTATGTCAGTGTAAAGAAGATTAGAAACAAGCCCATTCTGGTCTCTGTGGATGAGGAGGAAAGGTAGTGTAACCAAGCTTTTCGGTTCCTGATTGCATCCAAGCACCTGGTATCTCCCAGTTTCAGTATGTGTTCTTTTAGAGAAATGAGATGGCCTATGATGGTTATCCATCACAACATGTTTGGTATGAATAAGCTTCAAAAGGTATTGCAGCCTTATCACAATACACTGATTTTTTTCTGTAGGCCAGGGAGAATCTGCACAAGGAGTAAATCCAGGTAGCTGCAATGCAACCAAAATGAAGAAATTGTAGATTCCTCATGAGGTAGAATTGGTGGAGGATCAAGAAGCCCCAGAAAGAAGAAAAGGCACTCTCTACTTTTTAAGGTGAGCAAAAATAATGCACGCATCTGTCCCCTTAACCTTTGAAATCATTGCCAGACGCAGACATTTTCTTGTACCCAAGGTATTTTATTTTTGTGAGTGAAAAGTTTTTGTAGCAAGATGGGCTTTTCTCAAAACAAAATTTATGAAAAATTATCATACAATTTTGTTTTCATTTAAAAACTACATTTTTAAAATATTTTTGAAAAAAATCAAAGTATTGAAAATAAACAAACATATTTGTTCATCGGAATGGGGGATCTAGTAAATGAAAAATACCAGTATGCATTTTGTTAACATTTTCAATGACACATTTGCTACAAATTTTGTTTATAAAATTTCGTGATCAATTTTGACCAAAAAAAGATCCATTTTGAACCCTTTGAAAAGTAATACTTTTTGCGATATTAACTTCATTTTCCAGCTCTACTCACTACCTCCTTAATTTTTGGTGTTTTGAATAAAATGGAACCAGGATTCACACAAATTTTAGACTCTAGGACTTCCTGAATAATTTTATTGCTTATAACCATCTCCCACATCTCCAGAATTAAATTTCCCCAGTTAATGGTTCTTACAAACCTGAGAGATAAAAGCATCTCCAAGGTACTATATAAACAGTAAACTACTGACAACTGAAGTCAATGGGGTTTTGCCGTTGACTTCAATGGGGCTAAAATTTTGCCCATAATTTTCAGCTTGACAAAATTAGTTTTGTGAGGGAATGGAGTTATACTGGGTACACAGATGTCCTTTGCTGTTGGCTCCTCCAGGTTCTGGTGTGACAATAAGAGGAGGCTATTTTGCAAACCTGGTCTCGAAAATCCCCTCCTGACAGGAAACAGAAGAGAGGGTTAATGCAAGTATTAAGGCTACACACTGCTACCTCTACAAAGAACACGGTGTCTGCATGTTCAATGGACCTACTGGCATTGGGCCACAATGCTCTTAAGAAGATGCAGGTGTTTCTTGACAGGTGGTAAGGGAAATAAAGGAGTGCAAAAATGATCAGAACAGAGTACATGAGCTTGGTGAGCTTATCCCTTTTCTGAAAGTGATGAAGGCCAGTCTTTTGCAGTGTCCTGACACTGCTGCAGTAACAGTAACAAATAGCAACAAAAGGCAGCAAGCAGCCAACAACCGTGCAGCACATGGAAAGGGGAAGCGTTATATAGGTGGAGCTGGAAAATACATAAAGAGAGCAAATAGTTTTGTTGTCTGGGCATATCTGGGTGCTGGCAACATAGGGGATTGGCACACTGGCCAAGCTAGTTACTGCCCATACGGAGAGGCAAATCAGTAGTGACTGTTGTTTATTCAACAACCACAGAGACTTTAGCGGATGCACTATAGCCAAATAGCGATCCACGCTCAGACAAGTGACAAAGTAGATGCTGCAGTAATAGCAAACATGGTAAATTATCCTGGTAATCTTACAAAGAGCATCTCCAAAGATCCAATGAAGCTGATTCAGATGGTAGGAGATCAGAAAGGGGAGGGTTAAGATCCAAGCGATGTCAGCCAAAACTAAGTTACAAAGGAAAACAGTGCTCCTGTTCCAGCGCTTCACCCGGAACACGAGGATCCAGATGATGGGCATGTTCAAAGTTAGTCCCACAGCCAGGATGAAGAGGAAGGTCCCTGGGATGAGAGTCCTCTGGATGGTGCCTAGGATGGTGCCAGCACTTCCACAGAAGTCTGCCTCTGCTTTCTGTCCAAATAAAAAGCAAACTGGTTTCACTGAAACTCAACATTATCAACTGAATAAAGTCTGTCCGCCTCCCATCGTATCCAAGATGAGATGTCTGAGCCTTCGCTAACTGGTCTTGTCATGACAAATAAATCATTATAGTTCTGATCCATAGCCCACTGAAATCAATAGAGACTCCCACTGACTTCTATGGGCTTTAGATCAAGGCCTATAATAGTAACTCCAGGGCTGATTCATCTGTCATGTACACTGATGTAACTCCACTGACTTCAGTGGACTTAATCCTGATTTAAAACAGTGCAATCTAGAAGGGAATCAGCTCTTCTGACTCTTCATTGCTAGAACGGGGCCAAAATGAAAAGTATTCATTAGTATTCATTTCAGTGAATTCACTTAGCAAGTGTTCATATCCAGGTTGTGTTTGCTGTCTGTGAACTTCCAAGCAAACTAGTCTGCTGGTGGGAGTGTTTCCAGAAATAGCAAATTTTAAGCAAATATTGGAGCATAATTGTGGTAAACATATTTTTAGTTTGTCGATGTCACTATCTGCACCAAAACTTGTTTCTAGAAGTTCTGCTCATCCAATCAGGGGCCAAAAACATGCAGTGTAACCTATATGCCAAGTGAAACTAGTCAACAAAGCTTGAATTTCATATACTAGAGCTTCATAATGTGAAAGGAGCTATGGACCAAAATGCACTCACAGAAATTACAATTATGAATAGCAAATAAATTTGAGAAAACTGTGAGCAGACAGTTAATGAAGAGAAAAGGTGTGAAAATATACTTAATAAAGTAATCATCCACTGCTGTACACTAAAGTCGCCAGCACGACTTGAGATCTAGAAGTTCTGCTTCATCAACAAGTGTCATTCTATATGGTCTTTTGTTCCCCTTGCTGTGACTATATCTTTTAGCAAAGAATCTCTGGGGACTCCAGCGATCTGCAATCCTGAACTTGTATTTTATCCTCTCTCACATCAAGAGAAATTAGTGAGGGACCAGGACCTCTGGAATGGACTTTTCCCTAGTCTCCTGGAAAAAGATTTGTGACTTTATTCTCCTCTTATTCCAGTGTAACATCACTGATTTCAGTGGAGTAACTCCTGATTTACACTGTGTGAGAGGACAATCCAGACTCATGCCACAGTCTTCAAATTTGTCCTAAGTAACAAATGACTAGGGGCTAGACTGTGATACCCTTACGCACATTGAGAAGTATGTTAATCCACAACTAGCCACACTGATTTCAAAGGGAGTACCTTTGGTGTAAATTATTGTTCCTCCTGAGTACAGACATCACATTCTGGCCAGATGGATTAAGTACCAAATATTCAGTCCAGCCATAATTTGTTCAATATTTGATTCACTTAGCCATCGAGAAGCCTTGATTTGGGGCACACAATTGCAGGGACAAAATGAATCAGCAATTATTCAATGCCCACAGAAATGGATAATATTATGCAAAAATCTGGCTCTAAAAATCAAACTAAGCCTCAATTCTTACCATAAGAAACGATCTACTTGTGTTAAATGTACAATATTAAAGAATGAAACAATTCCCCCCACCCCTATTTCTTATATGTTTTGTGGACTGTACTCTATTTTCATTGCTTTACCACCACCTGCCATACTGTAACAGGACTGCAAGGAAGAGATTCTAAAATGAGTTATGAAAATCTGTATTTCTAAAAGGAACAAAGAAAGTGTTTCTTTGATGACAGTGTCGCTTCATTACTTCATTTCTTGGGCTAAGAACTATAAACTGTTGATACCTTTTGCAGTAGTTAACTATCAAGTCCCAGAATTGCCCATGAATGCCTGGACTATAGTAATTGTATTTAAACACTGAGTTAGGAAACCTCACACATCAAGCTTTATATGAAATCATGAACATCATCACCACCCAAAAAAAAGAGAGACATGGCAAGCACTTACCTGGCCAGGTGTTCTCCCCATCCTCATCCCATATACTGTACTATTTTGTAAAGCTGTTTGCTCCTGTAATTACGCACTTACTAAGGTAACTGCCCGGCTCCCTGACATGACAGATGTGTGAATAATATCACAGATATAATGGCTTTGCATCTACACAGGAGGAGGGGAGGGTGTTTCATACATAGGCAGGTGTCTGATTACACTGGGTGGAAATCTGAAGCGTTTTTTCCCAAAGCTGAAAGTGAGTCAAAACAGATTTTCTGTATAGCTCCAAATTCTGCCTTTGCTTCTAATTTCTTTCAGCTGCTAGTTGCAAAAACAAAAAAACCCACCTTCCCCACAACCAGCCTTTTTTATGCATGCCCAACTTCAATTCTTCCTGTTCATTATCCATAAGTTGGCTCCTCTGTCTTTTTTTGTGTAGAAGAAAAGAATGATTTACTGCCAGACTGTAGTTTTAATTTAAAAACTCCTCCTGGTCATAAGATAACAAGCATTCTGTTGGTCCCTGAAGCAGGGACTTACCTTGTCTGGCTTCAAATCCATCCACTGCCTCAGTTTGGATGCGTTGCCTCAGTTTCCCCTCATTGCTCAGATAATCAGTCTTCACACTGCAAGTGTTTTCTGAATAACCCTCCCCTTCATAGTTTCATTAACATAAAATTCAAAAAGACTTTTAATTTCGAGGTCATTTCCTTCACATGATTAGCTGATGACCTTGGCACTGAGCACTTCTGTTACATTTCAAAGAAATAGGTTTCCTGCTGTTTTGATTTCCTACAAGGTCTCTCGCTCTCTCTAATATAATCACTGCGGCAGCAATAAGTATAACACCAGCTGTGACTCTTTCCTCAGGACAGCCAGAACAGTGAGTCACTGTGTTACCCCTCTGCCTCAGCAAGGCATATACTTTGCTGGAGCTTGGACTGTGTGTCAGCTCCCTGTCCACCTCACCAGCAAACTTGTAGAGACTTTGCTAGTCTTTGCCTTGCAGGTAACAGTCAGTGAACCAGTGTCCCCCCAGAAACATCTCTCTGCAGTGTCCAGTCCCTCGCACTGGACACTCACAGAAATGATTACGTCTGCTGCCTCCAAAGAGACAGTGCACACTCCAGTCCCTCAGTTTAACTGAAGATTCACACTTTAACTCAATATAACAGCACCGAGATGTTTTATAGTTTAGATGTTTAAGTTTAGTAATAAAGAACAGAGATTTAAGTGATACCGAGCAAGAGAGAAAGAAACGGGTACGGTTCTGACACAAAACAATCTGTCTAGTGCAGTGGTTCTTAACCTTTACTGCAGCCTGCATCCCTTTGGGTCTCAAAATATGTTCTCGCACCCCCTTATCAAAAATCAAAATATGTTCTCGCACCCCTTATAAAAAATTGTTGAAGTAGGTCAGTTCTTTAAACCTAGATATATTTTTTGTTTGTATATTACAGTAATCGTTAAAAATGTATAATATTAATAAATACATAGGTTTGATGAAACAAAGTAGTTGTACTTACGTGCCTGTGCCTAATTTGTGTTTTTGATGATTTACCTTCTTAAAAAATCTGGCATGTCTCGCACCCCCAGGGGGTGCGTGCACCCCAGGTTAAGAACCACTGGTCTAGTGACTAAAACTCAATTTTAGTAAATTGCAATCTTTGCCTAGGAAGTTTTCTCACTTACGTCAAGTTCGCAGCATCTCCAGTCCTTCAGGCCTGAGGCTCCAACTCTAACAGAATCAGAGGGTGTTGCCCCCTTTGGATAACTAAGGGGTTCTTTCCCCTTCCTTTTATAGTCCAGTAAACCTTTGAACTGTATTCTTTACAAAGTAAATCCAGACAAAGTTTCTCTCCCCTGCTGGTAGATGCCATGCTGTCTTCCTCATCCTCTGCTCAATTTGCTTTTTTGATTGTCTTAATCATGTTTTTTACCTTAGATGTAAATGTATTTCCATTGTCTCTGGCCTCACCTTGCTCAATTTACATTAGAGACAAAGTCAAATGGGTGAAACAACATTCCTTTGCTTATGATTGTTTATTCGCTTTCCTTGGAATGCTTGGGCTGCACATATTTTAGGAACATACTTCCAGCACACATACATATTTCTTTACACACTAACTGTACATGCATCACACAATAATATTAATAACCAGCATGTCACCAGTTTTTATATACCTTACAAGAAATTGTTTGGCTAAATAATCTAAAGACAGTGTGTTGGGTGCACCCTTTGCCAGTTGGCATAAAGGGGCGCCTACGGTATGTCTACACTGCAATAAAACTCCCTTGGTTGGCCTGTGTCAACTGCTTCAGTCTTGTGGGGTTCAGGCTGCAGCGCTATAAAACTGCTGTATAGACATTTGGTCTTGGGTTGGAGCTTGGGCTCTGCAACCGCGTTGGGTGGGGGGAAGGGGTGTCTACGCATCACACTAAGACTGGGCTCAGACTCAGGTTTAAGCGCAAGCCTCCCTTCTGTCCATACAGAAATGTGTGACTTGAGCCAGGAACCCCTCTGGACTCATCCCCGTGGTTCCTGCTAGGTGGGTGGATCAGAGCCCAAGTTCCGCTGTGACGGGTCAAAGCTCAGACATTTTGCAGTGTGGACATAGCTCAGAGTGTGCCCACTCTATCCCACAATTCCATGGGAAAATGTTTCCCAGCCCTTCAGTTCCAAAACTTCACACACATCTCTCAGGAACAGGAAGCAACATTCTGGTTCAAATACGGCTGCTCAGCATTTAACCGCACATTACCACACAGACCGCTCAGCTGGAAACAGTAAACACGCACGTGTATTAGCTATGGCCCGAAGTAAGACGTTATCCTGTGTCTAGGGCACTGCTAGCTTGCCAGAGGAACACAGCTGGCCAGAGACTCTGGTTAACCTCTGGTGAAAGGTGAGTGAAATGGTTGATGTCAGCAAGAGCAAAATAAATAGTCATGCCAAGTGATTGACAGTGCAGAGGAGTGACCGCAGACAGAGTGAATCAAGTGGCTGATGACAGAGTATTGCAAAGTCTGGGCTCCACATGGGGAAGAGGGGAGAGTCAGGGACTGTAAGGAGGTGAGGCTGGGTGTGATGCACATTGTTCCCAGCACAGCCACAAGCTGGATGTGTCTTTCAGCAGATTCCCTATGACCAGCCAGTGGACACTGGGCAGCTGAAGCTAGAGGGTTTCCTAACAGTGCAACCCCATTGGTACTGGAGAAGGGGGGAATGTGTTATGGGGCCCAGAGACACTATGCAGGTATAGGGTCACTGTGTGGGTCCTTTGGGATCTATCAGGTTTAAGAGTGGCTTTCCTATGTGTGTTGGGGAACATCCCACCCCTTAATGGGACAATTTGGTATAACCATAACGGATTCTTCATCAAGCTTTTCAAGGAAAAAGTGTCTTCCCATGGCTTTTCATACATTTTAATCTAATCTGGCCCTTGGTTTTATGTCACAGCAAAGGGGAAGCCATTGCTTTATAACTACATTTTCATCGCTGTGTGTCCATGTGTAAATGGCAGGTGGTTCTCCTATGGTGAGAATCCAGTCCACTGATATGAATCAGTGAATACATACATGGAAAGCGTAGTATACACCACATTAACAGGTATTATGTGCATGGTATTAATATAATATACATGAGAGATGTGTTGGGAAATTATGTTAATGGAACATATGATGCACTCACCACACCTTTGTTCACCCCCATAAAGTATCCTACAACATTTGCAAAGGTGAAGTCAGTTTTGGCATTAGAAAATAGGAAGCCTGTGAAAACCAAGAGGTTTACATGAGAGGTGTGTCTTGCACAGCTCAGAATGTATCTCTACACCCAGCTGATTTGAAATCTCTTTTTTTGGAGCTACATAAGAAAACCACAGAACACAAAACAACAAGTTAAAGAACTGGTGGGTTGGATTTTAGTGAAATGTAAAGAGTTTTGTAACTTGTAAAAATCATACGAAAAAAGACTACTAGCTAAAATGCATATCACTGAAGTACACCTTCTGTGTAGCTAAACCATGCTGTGAGATAAGAATTGCTTCCTGTATATCTCCTTTTCATAAGGAGGTTAGTATACCTCCTTTTCATATTGTACTGCTTTGTTTTTAGCTAATAAATGTAGCTAAGTTCAGTTATTTTGTCTCTTGAACAATTCTAAGAACAAACCATGAGTGAAGTCAAACAATGGCTACATCTTTTTTATCAATGTCGTATCTTAATTAAAGGCTGCCATGGTGCCTTTCACTCACCTCATTGTGCCTAGGTGTTCCAATGAGCTACATGCACCAATTACATTGTGTGAAACTGCTCTTTCTCTGGGATCAGTAATAGCGAGCCCTCTGTAATGTCCATTAGGAAGGAGGTAAGAAGACAGTGTCAAAGAGACAGCTGAAGCCTACTTCCAATAGAGAAGTGGAAATTGCCTGGATGACTCTTTCACTAGCAGAGCTATAGGGGTCTGATCTGGTCTACAGGATTTGCAAACTAGAGCACGGAGTTTAGCATCCTTTCTCTTACATGGCTTCAAAGAAAGCCAAAAATCTTTCCTGATGCACATAACCAGCTGTGCAGTGCAGTGCTATGCCAAAAAGGAGGAAATCCTTCCTGACTTCTGTATGCTAGCAGCTTGCATCTAACAGCATGAGGTTTATAACTTATCATGCAAAAAATATAACTGCTGTCATTGGTGGCAAAATCCAGCCTTTTTTAAAAATCCAGCCACAATACTTGACTGTGACTTTCAAGGCCAGTGAATTCTGTGGGCTGTGTAAGGAAATATTTTCTTGTATTTTGTTTCTGATTTTCCTCACTATTAGTTATTTTCTATGAAAGAGTCAACACAAATTTGTGTTGAATTTGCAGGATTGTTTTGGTTTAAACCTCCCTCCACTCTAACTCCCCCCACAATTTAAAAAAATCAAAATGTTTGTTTCAAATAAAAAAAATTTAAAACATTACATTTAGAAAATGTTCAAAAGACTTTTCGTGTCAAAATATACTTCAGGTTTATGCTTAAAAGAGGGTTTTTTTTTAAATCTCCAAAATGAAATAAGTTTTTTTCAATCTGAAACAAATTTTGTTTTTAAAGTTAGACGTTTTGGTATGGCCATTGAACTGAACAATCTGTTATTCACACAGCTGTACTTTGATGGTGTTAGGGGCAGCCTGTTTGCATCAGTCAGCTGCTAAATGGTGATCAGGAGATGAGTACCAGGGCTGAGCCGGCTCAGAATGCCAAGAACTCAGAGTCCTGCACCACGGTGCAGGCAGAGTCAAGGACAAACCAGGGTCAGAAGCCAGAGTCTAGGGTCTACAGCGAGCAGATTCTGGAGCAGTCTGCATTGTTGCTCAGGCAGCTGCCCATAATGGCTTCCTGGTCTAAATACTAGCATCAGCCAATAAGTAGGGTGTGAAGGCCCCCCCACAGACCCTGCTGGGTGGTATTTCCTACAGTCTACCTGCATATGGTCCTCCAAAAGCCCCTACTCTAAGCTTCCAGTGGTGATGTGGAAATAAAAGAAGACCAGAATCCCTTTGGGCCAAGGTTCTTACATGTGGGGTCAGGATTTCACCCAAAGAGTTTCTAGAATACATGGCAATACCTGGGAACAAATAACTGTCTACATCACTGCAATGTTTACTGATACTCTGCTAATGGGATAAAGTCAACTGAAATGTTTATTCAAGAGACCTCGATAGCAAAGTGTTACATTGTGATTATATGGCAACACAACATAGACTTCTCTCTACCTTCCGAGCAGTTCTTTCATTTTAGTACATTCCTGATGGGGTATTTTTATACCGCTTCCATAAACTACTCTTGAAAATATATGCAAAGAGTCAGTGAGCATATGGTCCATGCTTCCGGAACATTTTTTCTCTATGAAATTGCACAAAGTAATGGTTGTGGGAAATCAACACAGGCCAATGTGATAAGAGCTAAATGGAATACGGGCTGTTGAACCAAAGTTTATTGTTGCTGAGTGCAGGCCAGTTTAGCTGCTGGACATAGCATTGATGGCAAGCATGTCAGGTATGCCGAGATGGGGGAGGAAAACATGAATCTTCTATAAAAGATCCAGCTACTTAATGCACATAATGTCAGCAGAAATTTATGATGTCCCAGCCCCAATATATTTCAATGCCATCTTTCTATGCCGAACTCCATTTGTGCTCGTTGGAAATGGGATGCCAGTGAAGACTTCCAAGGTTATTATGTTAAGTAGGTTGTGTGTAAAGGTGAGAAATGCCAATCCTGTCTTGGCTGGGAAAGGGGTAGCATACTGGAGTTCACTAGGCTAAAAATAGGTGACTGGCAGGACTGAAACTGATGGAGCTGAAATATTCGCATAGGAGGGATTCAGCAATATGAGAGGCTTTTCTTTTTTATGTGAGAAGGTCACATAGGCCTGTGGAAATACGTTCTACAAGGAGCTGGGATTCAGTGGGACAGATTCTGCTCTTAGGATGATGTAAAACCAGAGTAACTGTTAAACTTCACTTAGGTTATTTCAGATTTCCACCAGTAAGCTCAGAATTTGATCTAGTGATAGTATGTTAGGAGGCCAGGAATGAGTGCTCATAGGCAAAGATTGGAGTGTGGTTACCAGTACAACATTAGCACTCGACTGTATGTAGATCAATATGGATGGAGTTTGTTTTGCTCTCACAACAGTTTTGCACCAGTGCAACTCCAGTGACTGCCCTGGAGTTACGCCTCACTAACACCAGTGTAAATAATAGAATCAGACCCTGCAAAGTGTACATTTTCAGCATGGTTTGCAGTGTGTTACATTAGTAGTTCTCATTAGCGACATAGCTATTTTCCATCTAGAAGTAACCAGCCATTACTTTAAATACGCTGTTATTGATTTCATAGCTTTTACAATGTAGACCTAAGGATCCTGGGCTGGGTTAGATTTCAGTTACACCAGTGTAAATCTGAAGTAGCTCCAGGGATATCAATGAGATTACCCTGGATTTGACCATGTACCAGATCAGCATCTGGCCCCTGTGAGTGGAAAGAACATTCCACAAGGAGCTCTTGTGCCTAGGAACATAGGAATTACCATACCAGATCAGGTTTCAGAGTAGCAGCCGTGTGAGTCTGTATTCGCAAAAAGAAAAGGAGTACTTGTGGCACCTTAGAGACTAACCAATTTATTTGAGCATAAGCTTTCGTGAGCTACAGCTCACTTCATCCATTCCAGATCAGACTACTGGACTTTCTAGTCTGGTATTTTGCAGCCAGCAATGGTCCAATTTAAATCAAAAAGTATATCAAAAATCCATCTGAGTTGAATAATAAGCTGTTTATGTTCATATATATACTCCATAGATTTTCCACATTTAAGAACAGAGCTATACAGATTTCTATTCCTTTCCTGACCCAGGCTGTTCAGTTAGTGCACAGTACTCTGAAGCAACAGCTGTGACTGTGTGACTACAAAATGACAAATCAACGTCAATTAGTAATCTCGGAGAAAAAGCTGTTATTTCCTGGTTAACTGTTGCAGCACTGCTTTGTCCCACAGCTAAAGAAACTGAACTCACTTAATTCACATTTTAGACTATCATTTCTCATTAAGAAAGAAGACTTTCAGTTATTGGGGCAGAGGACTGTTCTTGGGCATCTTTCAAAGTAGAGCTCTCCTTGCCAAATTTCATACCCCACTGATCTCCTAGCTAGTTTCTCAAAATACAGCCTTGAACCATTGCAATGCAATTCATAAAGCATTTCATGTATGGGCATAATTGAGAGTAGGTAATTAACCATTTTAAACCAGAACAAAAACCTAAGTTTCAGTGTCACCATTTAAAGACACCAAGACTGTGCTTAAAAACAGAGGGCTAGATGTTCAATTGTTGAAAATTTGTGTTGTTCCTTTGACTTCCAACCCTTCCAGGGTGTCAGGTCCAAAAAAGCCCCTCTCTTTATGGATGCAGCTTCTCTTTAATTTTGAAAAGGCAATTTCCAAGTGCATCTTCTCAGTGTGTTGCTGAGCTCCATTTTGAGACAGATTTGAAATCATAGAATAATAGAATATCAGGGTTGGAAGGGACCTCAGGAGGTCATCTAGTCCAACCCCCTGCTCAAAGCAGGACCAACCCCAACTAAATCATCCCAGCCAGGGCTTTATCAAGCCTCACTTTAAAAACCTCAAAGGAAGGAGATTCCACCACCTTCCTAGGTAACCCATTCCAGGGCTTCACCATCCTCCTAGTGAAAAAGTTTTTCCTAATATCCAACCTAAACCTTCCCCACTGACCATTGCTCCTTGTTCTGTCATCTGCTACCACTGAGAACAGTCTAGATCCATCCTCTTTGGAACCCCCTTTCAGGTAGTTGACAGCAGCTATCAAATCCCCCCCTCACTCTTCTCTTCTGCAGATTAAACGATCCCAGTTCCCTCAGCCTCTCCTTATAAGTCATGTGTTCCAGTCCCCTAATCATTTTTGTTGCCCTCCGCTGGACACTTTCTAGTTTTTCCACATCCTTCTTGTAGTGTGGGGCCCAAAACTGGACACAGTACTCCAGATGAGGCCTCACCAATGTCGAATAGAGGGGAACGATCACGTCCCACGATCTGCTGGCAATGCCCCTATTTATACAGCCCAAAATGCCGTTAGCCTTCTTGGCAACAAGGGCACACTGTTGACTCATATCCAGCTTCTTGTCCACCGTAACCCCTTGGTCCTTTTCTGCAGAACTGCTTCTTAGCCATTCGGTCCCTAGTCTGTCGCGGTGCATGGGATTCTTCCGTCCTAAGTGCAGGACTCTGCACTTGTCTTTGTTGAACCTCATCAGATTTCTTTTGGCCCAATCCTCTAATTTGTCTAGGTCCCTCTGTATCCTATCCCTACCCTCCAGTGTATCTACCACTCCTCCCAGTTTAGTGTCATCTGCAGACTTGCTGAGGGGGCAGTCCACACCATTCTCCAGAATCAGATCATTAATGAAGATATTGAACAAAACCGGCCCCAGGATCGACCCCTGGGGCACTCTGCATGATACCGGCTGCCAACTAGACATGGAGCCATTGATCACTATCCATTGAGCCTGACGATCTAGCCAGCTTTCTATCCACCTTATACTCCATTCATCCAGCCTATACTTTAACTTGCTGGCAAGAATACTATGAGAGACCGTATCAAAAGCTTTGCTAAAGTCAAGGAATAACAGGTCCACTGCTTTCCCCTCATCCACAGAGCCAGTTATCTTGTCATAGAAGGCAATTAGATTAGTCAGGCATGACTTGCCCTTGGTGAATCCATGCTGACTGTTCCTGAGCACTTTCTGTGCAGATTCTGATGAGGTAGCATGCTACCTTCCAGACAGTAGCTGTAGCAGCTGCTTTCCCACATACCTACTGATGGGACCCTTACATTTCTACAATTGAATTACAATTAATTTATGTATAATATGAATGTGGCTGATATTTAATATAAGTTCATTACATTTTGACCGTCGTCCTGTCAGACATCCGAATATATCCTAATACATGGAGAACACCCTTCCCATTTTTGCATAGGAGAAATGAGGAACATAAAGGAAGTATGTTGACTAGCCACACACAGGTGCAGTGGCCAAAACTAGCACTAGCACTATTTCTCCTCTTGTACCCTGTGTAAAAACAGAAGTAGTATATTCTGAGTGCAGCCCTTGGTATTGGGTATTTGGTAAATAAAAGTTTTGATATTTTCCCCCATTGAAAATTTGCCATTTATATTAATGGGGGCAGTATGGGACTGTTGTCACAATTCAGGGCACCTCCACCTGTATTTCCCCCTTGTGGTCTGCCAAGGGCACCCACTGTAGGCTCCTGACTCCTCAGCTACCATCTTGGGCATGCACCCACCTCTCTCCCTCCTGACCAGAGTTTTACCAGGCTACACAGTTCCCGGCCTACACTGTGATATCCCTACGGCAGACTGACAATATCCTGTAATAGTCTGAACAAAGCTTTTAGAATTTAGTTAAATTTTAGTGTATAAAGTTAAACCTTACTGAATTAGGGTAAATACCTTTAGGGTACATGGCATTAAAAATGCAATTGTGTGTGTGTGTGTGTGTGTGATTGTACCATCTCTAGTGGAGATTGGGGGATGCTTATGTACTTCCTCCATTATCAATCCTTGAAAGCCACCCCCATGGAGAGGTGCACATATACTAGTTCAGACTGGATTATCTAGGGACCAACAGACAAAGAAAGAATTTTTGGAGAAAGAGCCTGGTTTTAAACAGGCTCGTGGCCTTCTTTCTGTTCCAGCAAACGGCCAGGACTCCCCGTCCAAGGAGGGCCCACCTCCTTGAGGTAGGGTTGGAAACACTGGGACCTACCAAGGTCTCATAAGAGTGAGTGCTTCTACTGAGCTGAACTTGTGCAATAAACTTGTAACCCCAGGGAATCCCCCTTGAGTGGGGGTTTGAAGAACTGCTCCTGCCAGAATCTATGTTACAGCTGCAATTAAGTCCAGTGTGTTTATTGACATGGGTGTTGGTCCTTTTATTGTTTATAATGTATTTTTTCTGGAGTGCTTTTTATCTTAAGAATAAAGTAGGCTTCCATAGGAAGTGCTTTTTGTGTGGTACCTTATAACTGTAGCAATTAGACCTGTTAACCATCTCTGAAGAGAAAGTAAGCAGGTGTCCTTCGGCAACCTGTCTGTGCAGGGAACTGTGCAGCTGGACTACTGAGGAGAAATACAAGTGCAGTTGCCCTGGACTGTGACAATCCCCAGCAAGCCAGACTGCCTAAACAGATCACTGCCTGTGCTTTGCTTTCTCTCCAGAGACTATGAACCACTGTAATTGCTACCAGTTATAAGTTACCACACAGCCCCATATAATCAAGCACATTTATTCTTAAGGTGAGAGCATTACAGAGAAAAGATATTAAAACAACAAAAGAACCTACGTGAATATTAATATACATACCAGAGATCATCCCACACCCAATTTCAACAAGGGCTCTGGTAAGAGTCAGTCCTTCAAATGCCCTCAAGGGGTTTTTTTGTGGTTAAAAGTTCATAACAGCCTTAGGTCAAAACACACACACCCATGAATAGTTCAGTCTTCCTTTTGTGGAAGAAAACGAACTCCACTCTCAGATTGGAAGCAACAAAATCAGAGACAGCTTTATTCAAGCAGTTGCAAGGGAAGTATACACCTGACAGAGAGCATCTTTGCCTCAGTTTCTTCAAAGTACAAGCAATATCACACAAGCATTTATACATTTTAGTGGCGTGCATTAATGAAAAACATCTGCAATTTGTTTGTTATGTCCTGTCTAAACCAGCATTTTCTCACTTTCACTTCTCAAAACATCGTTATCTCAAGGCTAGGTCACACTGGCTCTGTGCTGCTCTGGCTCTGACACTTAAATGGCTGCACTTAAACCCTCTCTTTCTTTCGCTGCTTCTACACTTTATACACCTTGGGCCTTTGATCTTGGCTTTAGGTAACAGGTGATCAGCAGACAACGGCTCCCTTCACAGGATGTAGCTTCAAAAGGCTGGGGTTTTGCATAACTTGGGGGTAGAGGGAGGAATTTCTATTCACATCCTCCTAGATATTTCCCAGGAAATCCACTTCACACATATTGTCCCAAAAGACCATTCTTGTCTGGCACATTGTTCAGTATAGTCCTTTGATCATCCCAGCCCACAATAATACATAACCTTTGCATTTTATACAATGGACTCCAAAGATACTTAATCTTAATTCAATAATGTTTTTCAGGGATATTGCAGGACATTGCCATACCTGTTACAACAGTAGACTAGGGTCCTCTGCGAGGTCCCATGATTTGTTTGTATGACTGAACAATGTGTCTCACAAGTCTTTATGAATTTTTCCCATTACAATGTACCCCTTTTTGGGTCCAATCCTAGACCCACTCAAGTCAATGAGTGTTTTTTTCATTGAATTAAATGTAGCCAGGATTTGACCCTTTGTGTCTATACTGCTGGCCTTCAAGGCCAGACTATTGTTTCTTGAGAGTGTCAAATGAGCTTTAATAATTCTTCTTCTGGGAGCTTCTGAAAGATACCCTATCATAAAACATAATGATCATGTATCAAGGCATAGCTAAATCATCCCCCTACACTTTATCTGCTTCTACCTTGCTCACCTTTTCTTAGTTTTTCTGTTTATTTTTCTCTTTCTCTGCTGCTGCTTTCCTCCCCCTCACTTTCCTACTACTGTTGTTACTTTACCTTTCGATACCCAGTTAAGGAACCCACCAAACATAAGGTTACAGAGTCAATAGCATGGTAGATAATCACATTGTCTATTTTATCTCTTGCACAGCATTCTTTCCCAAGCTAGTGTCATTTTATGTTTGCATTCAAATATTGTCACTGCACCTGTACTTATTCATTTCTTAGAGTTAAACCCCTTTGAAGTCTGGATGGAATTCAACCCAAGTGCTTTTTGTGACTCATCTTCAGTTTTCCCCAGAGAGCATCTGATAACATCTGATGTCCTGTTGCCTTTTGTTTAATAATAGTGGCAGCATCTGCTGAATGTTGAAAATAAAGTGAATTCTCTGGCAAATGGTGGACCAGACTCCAGATTCACCAGTGGGAGTGCCAAACATGGTGTCTACGATGGACGCTTGTTGTCACAAATAAGTTTGAAAGAAGAGCATAAAATATGTTCATGTTTACAAATCCATTGAGTAAAGCACTGTAAAAATTCTTCATAAGGAACCTTTTACCTTTTTTAGCACTTCTTGCCTATGCTCATGCCGTAAGTTAGTTAACGGTATATACTTTACTTAAGGGGTAATTACAGTTGCTATTGGTCAATCCTGGTGCCTCTTGCAGAAGCAATGGGAGATGCACAACTGTAACTGAGACCACAAGTTGATCCAATATCTTAACAAAAATACTTCTAAAAACGTGAATTCCAAATGTGTGGTCCACTGGTTCTACTAGTGGTATCTAGTGCAGGACAGACTCTGGGAGCTGAAAGCATGTGAGGAAATCGCCATCTGAGTTATTGGGTTCAGGAGGAGAAAAGAGACTGCTTCAAATAGTGCAGGAAAAGGTAGCCTGTCTGAGATGACAGCCTGTTTGTGTACAGTCCTGTGTGCACCAGGAGCAAAGTTATTGGAATGTGGAGGACGTGGTGAGCTTTTTCATGTCGTCATGGTTCTCGGAATTAGCAAATAAATTATTCAGGGATATACTCCTCTCAGATATGATGTACACGTGCCTATCGGTCAAGGGGAAGTGCATACAATACAAGAAAAAATTGGCCCTTACAATTGGTTTCTTATGAATCACGATGAAGCTACATAAATCATTCTATCTTGTGATTTTGTATTAGTTCTTTCAAACAAGATATAGGTCCACTATACTCTTTCTCTATTATAGCATTTAGTATTTAAAAGGAATTAATCAGTGATATGTATTTTTGTTGAATCTAAATACACTGTCATGTGAAATCGATGATCAAAGATTAATCATCTATAATACAAATATCACCTTTTTTGAGGCACTGTGAACACAGACTCAGCCCTTTAACTCCAGACACACGCTGAATTTAACAAAAGAAGCAATATTTAAAAAAAAAAATTGACAGTAGAGTTAAAAAATAAACATTGCTTTATTCACCAACACATTTTAAATCTCAGTATTGTACACATAGGTTAGTTTAATGCAATGTTTAAAAAATTATCCCAGGATTAGTGAATCATATACATCAGTACGATACTTAACAGTCAAAAATACCAGTCCATTTACATGACAATATCAGTTGGAAGCAAAAGAGGCAAACAGCTCAGTAAGAAAATCTATCCTTCCCTGCCACTTTCTCCTGCAGTCTGAAACTGGCAACATGATTAAACAATTTACATAAAAAAGATAAACCACAGTAATAAAATTTGCTAGAAAAACAGTATAGTGTTTTGTGGTTGCATGCTTATTTCATGGTCATTTGCTTATATCGTAGCGTGTTAAATCTTTCTATAGCACAAATATAACCAATATATTGGGGAAAAAAATTCCCTGATTGGGTTACTCTTTATACTTAAAAGCCAATAATCTTCCTCATTTACTAATTCTATTGAAGTAATCCATGGTTGCCTAAAAGTTACAGTAGCTACAACACCAAACTCGTTTCATTGCAGTTAAAGGACACTTTTAGAGACATATATACAGTCATAGTATATATTTTGTACGTTCAGTATTAATTTTCAACATCAAATGTATTCAAATGTACAAAAACCCAGCACAGAATATTTAATACTTTCAGATTCCCAGTATGGCTTTTATTTCTGCCACTTTGCAACACCTTTCAGGAAAAAAAATATAATCTGTGAAAGGTTATAACCCTAGTTATGCTAATAAAAGTTTGTTGAAACAGTGCTTAGCCACTAACAAAGAAAAGGTAAATAGTTAAATTCTGAGATAGCTCAGACCCATCTCTTCTTATGTAAATTTCGCTGTTAATTTCATGACAATTTACTGTCTTTTAAATAGTTTTTTGTGCATGCCAAAAAGTGATGCTTTAAAGTGTAAAATATGTGTATGTTTAAAGCTGATCCCAGAGTTTTTCACTTTTTAATATATACTACAGTATGTGACGAAAACAACCCAATGTTCCTAGAATATAAGATTACATAGTAAGTTCTTTCAGAAAATGAACTAGAAGTAAGAAATGGGGCCACGTATTAAATCAACTTTGTTGTTTTACTACCTGGTGCTTCTGCACATCACTGCTGCATCCTTATCTTTAAGTTATTTGTTTCTCTCCTTCTTGCTTTTTAAGACGCATTGACCATTGTCAACACAATTACACTGCTGGAAACTTTTCAAGTGTGGCAAACTAAGACTTTCTTTTTAAACTACAAAGACTTAGAGTAATTGACATTCTCTTAAATCTGCATGAATACAACATCTGATACTGACTTTACTGGTTTTTAACTTGAAAGCAGACCTTTTGTGCATCTTGTTCAGAGGTTACATTGCCATGTTGTATCTTTTCACTTTACTACATTACACATGCTTTGCCAGTTGCTAACAGTAACAAAATTATAAAAATAATTTAAACATGAAAATAATACAAATAATGCAAGTTCTCCATTTAATTTACAGTATTTGTAAAATATCTGTAAAAAGCAGCAAAGTGCTTGTATCGTTTACTATGGTTTGGTAGAGTATACAGAATTACAGTGATTGTAATGAATCTTTGGCTTATTGCACTTCATAATATAACATACGTTCTTAAGCAGTAGACTTATCTTAACTGTACATGCACTTCTACAATGAATCAGAATTTTTAAAGTTACATGAATGTTACAGAGCAATCTCAGCTCATCACATATACTAATCACCAATGTTATAGATTTAACGAAGTAGCCCTGGGGACTCTCAAGTCAAGAAAGATTCTGGGAAGCCTGGCTGAGAAAGCCCAGTGAGTATTCAGTCATCCAATTTGGTCAGTTGCCACTCTGCTCTTAAAGCACACCTTGCAGAATTTACAATGGAAAGAGATGTACATCTGCTTAACCTTCCTGGCTGGTAGGAGAATCATGTGATGTTCATTAGAGGTAAACATTTTACCATTAGAAATTCTACCAGTAATGTTAGTTCTGCCCAAGACACAAATTTAAAACTCTAAAACTTTAAATATCAGCTAATTAGCCAGATATTTATTATATTCTTTTTCTGATTTACAAGTTTGCTTTGCTAAAACCAAAAGTGGAACCGAAAACTTGTGGATTTAGTAAACAACGAGTTCTTTAGCTGAAAGGCAAAATAGATGATGGGGGTTTTGGTCTGGTACATTTAACTATAACTTTCAAAGTGCAGATATACTAAAATTCCAAATATGACTATCTAGCATACTTTATTTTGGGAGAATACAGCAAGTCCATTGCTTCTTCAGCTCGCAGTCCACTTCACAGTGCTGTCCACTCTTTTGCATAGCACTGACAAACTGAAGTTTGCATATGCAGCCATTGCTAAGACAACACTATGCACTGCCATATGGAGGTTCAAAGTTTCATGATGCCTGCAGGCTCACTTTTAAGATATGCTATATCATTTAATTATACAGCTAGCATTTTCATATCTTGTGTCAAATGCATATAAACAAGGCACTAAGCATCATAAGGTTGATATGTCTTTAAAATACAGTAAAATCAGTAAAATATTTGTAATTAAAATTATATAGCCAGGGCACTGCTCATAAACAGCTTGTAGCTAACTTGCAAAATAGCTGACAATGAATATATGTCATACCTTTGCAGAACAGCCCCACGGCAAAATAAAAAATCTTAAATTTAAATCTTTTTGGCAAGATTTAAAACAAAAAAATTCAAGGGTTCCTACTATAAGGACAATGGCTACATAAATGTACATTGCTTGGCATTTTTAAAATACTAAGACTACTTAACTTTATCGCTTTAAAATCACATTCACATACAAACACAATGACATATATAGATCAATCTGTATTACAGTCCAGCTTCCCCACACTGGGGTCTGTTCAAAATTCACAGCCCTGTGGTTAATTCCTGAAGAATTTCTGACTAGACGGTTCAAACCATTTTATCTCTTAGTTGTCATTCTCAGAGATAACGTGCACAATCAGAAATCATATGATGGGACAGGCCCCTATTAACTTAGTATAGTTTTTCAAATGATGTCTTTTAGAGTTAAGAAATAAAACAGCTAAGTTTCCTTAAATGATGTAGTCTAAACTAAACTATCAAACCCTGGCAAAAGTACTATAACTAGCAGATTATTCCACAAACTTTCAATGTTTAAACTTTATTGTGAGGAAACTCTTTAGCAGATGAGGACTGTTAGGAGTAAAAAATTGAAAATAAATTAAACTATTCTTCTTCTTCACTAGCCTCTCAATTCTGTGCCTTAAAAAATCCGAAGTAGATTTAAGTCAATATATCTTTAACACACACGTTCCTCAAAAAATGCATAAAAGTTGCAAGCCTGTGAACAAATATTATATATGATATGCAGTGGATACAAAAAAAGATCATTCTGCCTCCAATGTTAGCTAATTAAGTTGTGATGTTATAGACACTCACTCTCAGTCTTTTCCATAGCAGGAGCTGTCCAGTATATACCTTGCCATCTAGCTGGGAGCTAGTTGGCACCGTCCCTCATTCTCCCATTCAGAAGTATGGGAAGCTCAGAGTAGTCATGACCCTCATATACCTGATCACAACCTTTTGAGGAGAATCACAACCCCTAAGCTGGGAACCAGTGTCACAGGATTTCCAAATAATATTTTGATTTTTAGACCCATGAGATTTATCCATTGTCCAGTCCAAAGGGTAGCTACAAAACAGCTACAAAACAGGGAAATTGAGAAATAGAATTTACCAAGCCTACAATACTCAATGACAGGTGTCTTTTAGAAAAACAAATGTTTAAAATCTTTGGACTGAAAGCAAAGGGTTAAAACTATCATATGGCTTTCAACAAACTGCATACTGAGCAGATCACAGATAAATAAGGACCAGAGTTTCAGAGACTAAAATCTATCAGATAGCTCCTCCAGCTACATTGCCTGGGATAACTCTACTTTTCCTTCTGTGGCAATTACTTCCTTTTCCATATTTTCATATGTCTTGCATTCACACAGTTTCTGCTTCAGCTTATTGAGTTCATATTCATGCAGGATTTTTTGTGTTAAGAACTTTTCACGTTTTATTCTGGCTTTTACCTCTGCTGGAACGTCTGGAATCATCCAGGCCACAAAGAATTTGACAATGAACACAATATGCTGCCAAAAAAAAAAAAAAGAGGCAAGGGAACGTGATGATGATGTACTATAGAATAAAGGAATAATTAGATCTCCAGCTAAAAAAGCACTACATAAGAGCTAGGTATTATTAATTTTTTTCTCTTTTCCCTTAAAACTGAGCATACTGTAATATGACTGTCCTGGAACGATACACATCATGTTACAAAAACATGCTGCTATTTTTGGATTTTATGTACAAATAAAAAGATTATAAAACAGCCTTACACTTAAACACCAACTTTGATCCCAAAGTGCTTCATAACAGGTTCAGGAGGAAGAGTGATACCCTCTGAATCGCCAGCACCATTCTGCTGCATCTAGGTGATTCCTTGTAGATATCCCATCCACATATTGACCCAGCTCAACTTGTGAGAACCGACAGGATCGCAGTGGGACATGCCATGGATACAGCTAATCAACAATCCCCTACTCCTTTGACAGCCTGCAAAAGGCTGGCTTTCTACTCAAAATGATTGATTTGAGCAATTTTAGCTGCTGCTCATCATCTTAAAACCCTTTTAGAAGGCAGTACTGCAGTCCTCTCACAAGCAGCACTCCCAACTAAACCAATGGGAGTTATACATATGGGAGGCCTAGTGGTTTAGTTATTTTCTTATTTGCATAAAAGGATTTAACTCTGCTCTTTTCTTTGGACCAAATCTCTTGATTTCAAAGGGAGTCTTGACTGAGTGAAAATTAAGGGTTTGGTCTTTATTTTGTACAGCTGATATTTTCTTTGTGTCGCTTATGCAAGTGAATACAGGATATTAGCAGCAGTTGTTTGACTTTCATAAAAAAATAGTAACTATATACAGAATGTATGATGTATTGATTTCAGAAGACTGATTGGCACATACCTCCATTATAATGATAAAGGCCAATTTTGCAGCAAGAATGTGCCAAAACTGCATAGTGTGTAAATATTTCTTCTCATGGCCTGGTGGATATCGGTAGTCTCTGTACCTGTTAGATATAAATAAATGTAAAGGTGAAATGTCATATTTAATATGAGACAGACTACAAGCTCAGTGACATTTACATGCAATACAGCTGTCATTTAAGGAACCTTTTGATCTTGTTCTAAATGTTCTGTTCTCTTTGGCAGGAACAGGTTAGCCCTTATAACTTGTTTCTATTGCCAGTTTGCTCAGGCACCCTTATTCACAACAACATAGGATGGCTGAGGATGTGTGAGAAGTGAAATTTATATGTGGATTACTACTGTATTCGGGTGGTGACCAAATAATGGACATTGCTGAATAGCACAATGGAAGCTGATTGAATGGTATCAGAATGGACAGATTTATTGGACAAATCAAGGGCTCAATGGGTGAGTAGGCATGTGTGTGTTCAGCATTAATATCTATGGCAGGATAAAGACAGACTACTGGAGCTTTACTCTGAGTCATGATCTGTCTGAAGTGGATTTGTTTTGTATCCAATCATATGTTTCCCTTTTGTTATGGATGTCTCTGAAGTTCCTTCTCCAATCCACAATTCCTTCACTATGGACAAATTCGCGCTTTTTCACCAATACACTGAAACCTTATGGACATAAATTCCTCTGCCATTGGTAAAATACGTCTATGCTAATGTACACCAGCTAAGAATATGTTCCAATATGTTTATGCAGATATTGACCCTTCTGTATAAAATGTCAAATACCTTGGCAAAGCCAGGCAGAAGACGACAACATTAGAATCACTTTGAAAATGCAGGGCTCCATCATGATAGTATGAAGCTCAACATTGCTCTTGAGAAACTTGTGGTATGCCAGGGCCTTATTCTTTGGGTATTTTTTCACTATGGCTGGGTAAACACAACATCCATTTTCCATAGCAGGAACTGTGCACGGAACTTCTTGCATATTGTAATAATGAACAAATGGTCCAAAGCCCATGCAAACTGAGGCAGGATCCTTCAGTCTCAAACTCTATGGTTAGAGAAGAACTTTATAATCAACTGCTGACCTAAACCATCAAAGAGCTAGCCACAAAGTGACCCCAACCTCCACACCACGTACACAGGTCACCCAGGTTCTTTCATGAATTGCACAAAATTAAGCAAGAAGTCAAAAAGGCTGGAGGTCTGGGTATGCAAAAGCTGCACAGCAAAAGTCAGAGAACAGCTCCAGGCCACCTACAAACATATGTACAGATACAAAAGAAGCTTCAAGAAGCTTCTCACAGAGAATTGCAATAGCCAAGTCATATGCAGAAGAACCTTTCGGTGCAGTGAACTGGCTAATTGTCTATACACAACCAGACACAAGCCCTATCCATTGCAAAGAAATCTCATCTTACTTCAAAGACAAAATCAACACAATTAGACTGGGCCATCCTGAGACAAAAGTAACGACACCGGAACCCCATCACATGTGACAGAATGTGGTCTCAACACCCAAAGAAAAGCTCTGAAGAATGTCTGGTTTCTTTACCCGTGAAACTGAACGCCTCCCTTCACAACTGGTGAAATCCAGCAAAAAAACCCTGGCCTCCATTCTAAACCTGATTCTAAGAGGATTCCAATCAGGCAACAGAACCACACCATATGCACTGTGTGTTCAATCAAAACTCACTTGCTGAGCTTGGATTTTGAATACTTGCATCAAACTGCTTGTGACCAATACATAGACCAGGGGTGGCCAAACTTACTGGCCCTCCAAACCGCATACGATAATCTTCATTAGTTTGAGAGCTGGGACCTGCCTGCCGGGGTGCTGGGGCTTCAGCCCCACTCCTGCGGAAGCCCCAAGCCCCGGCAAGTGCGCCCCTCAGGGCTGAAGCCCAGAGGCCCACCTCTCTGCTGGGCAGAAGTCCCTACCCCACACCCCGCAGCAAGGCAGAGGTCCTGAGCTCCCCCCCACGCCCAGTCTGGTAGGTAGAGAATGGGGGGGAGTGAGAGGAGCTCCATGAGCCTCACTTTAACAGTAAAAGAGCCGCATGTGGTTTGCAAGCCACAGTTTGATCACCCCTTATATAGACCAAAATCAGTTTTAGAAACTGAGCCAAATTCAGAGGTGATAATGAGTGGTGAGTATCTGGGTTCCCTAGATTCAGTTCGATACCTTCAGACCTATTTCCAGCAATTACCAAAGTGGGCTGGCTTTAAATCATACATTCTTAGTCTCTCCTGTTGGTTGCTTTCTGTGCCCTTTTTCATGCCTTTGCATTTGTTAGTTACACCAACTTGGACTCCCTTTGACTCAAATGAAAAAAAAAAGTGATTTTTGGTGGTTAGTGGGATTATCTAAATCATTTTCTAAAGGAAGCTAGATTCTGCACTAGTTCTGACATTGAAGAATTAGGCCTATCTATTTTCTAATTAATTTAAGTCTCAACTATCTACTTGGAAAACTGCATGTAAAACACAGAGACAATTTTTTTTTAAAATCACCACTAACCTGCATGTGAGAAAGTTCTCTGAATTATTTTTAGGCTCCTTTCCCTCTAGAAAATCTGAGACTTGGAACACGGATAGACTGTTGTTAATATATCCAGACATGGGTGAATCTTCATTTGTAAAATACGCATAGTAGTAAACTAAACGAGGGATCATATCAGATGTGAAGGCTACAATAAAGGCCTGAAAAAAGAAACAAAACTTGAGATCGTGCTGCATAAGTGACTTAGTGTCTCGCTTAATATTTTCCTTTGAAATGAAATATCTGATTCTGTTTGACGGTCTCATGTGAAGCTGGAACACTAGATGCAGCACTTTATTGGTCTTCAGTTTATAAAAAGTATCTTTAACCACTGCTGCTCTCTGGACATCCAGAAGCAGCTGAGGATCTAACTGAACCCATAGATTGTGAATCTTATTAATCATTCAATGGAAGGAATGAAATTATCTTGGGCATCTCCTGTGGTTTCCCTTCGCCAATTGGTACTGCCAATGACATATCTGAACTGAGCTTCAGTGAACTACCTCCCATGCATGCCTCAATCTGGCCAGACACTGGGAAAGTCAAGTGAACAAACCACCTGGTTCCAGTTAAATGGAAATGGAGAGCTGCATGTCATCAAAAGGAAGAAAGGAGAGCAGCAGAATACGGACCCTGGACTTCAGAAAAGCAGACTTTGACTCCCTCAGGGAACGGATGGGCAGGATCCCCTGGGGGGCTAATATAAGGGGGAAAAAAGTCCAGGACAGCTGGCTGTATTTTAAAGAAGCCTTATTGAGGGTGCAGGAACAAACCATCCTGATGTGCAGAAGGAATAGCAAATATGGCAGGCAACCAGCTTGGCTTAACAGAGAAATCTTCGGTGAGCTTAAACACAAAAAGGAAGCTTACAAGAAGTGGAAACTTGGACAGATGACTAGGGAGAAGTATAAGAATATTGCTTGAGCATGCAGGGGTGTAATCAGGAAGGCCAAAGCACAACTGGAGTTGCAGTTAGCAAGGGATGTGAAGGGTAACAAGAAGGGTTTCTACAGGTATGTTAGCAACAAGGAGGTCGTCAGGGAAACCGCGGGACCCATACTGAAAGGGGAGCAACCTAGTGACAGATGATGTGGAAAAAACTGAAGTACTCAATGCTTTTTTTTGCCTCGGTCTTCGCAGACACGGTCAGCTCCCAGACTGCTGCACTGGGGAGCGCAGTATGGGGAGGAGGTGACCAGCCTTCAGTGGTGAAAGAACATGTTAAAGACTATTTAGAAAAGCTGGACGAGCACAACTCAATGGGGCCATGTGCAAGGTAACAGAGTGCTGACTGATGTGATTGCAGAGCCATTGGCCATTATCTTTGAAATCTCATGGCGATCAGGGGAAGTTCCAGACGACTGGAAAAAGGCTAATGTAGTGCCCATCTTTAAAAAAGGGAAGAAGGAGAATCCGGGGAACTACAGACTGGTCAGCCTCACCTCAGTCCCTGGAAAAATCATGGAGCAGATCCTCCAGAAATCCATTTTGAAACACTTGGAGGAGAGGAAGGTGATCAGAAACAGTCAACATGGATTCACCAGGGCAGTAATGCCTGACCAACCTGATTGCGTTCAATGATGAGATAACTGGCTCTGTGGATGAGGGGAAAGCAGTGGACCTGTTATTCCTTGACTTTAGCAAAGCTTTTGATACGGTCTCCCACAGTATTCTTGCCAGCAATTAAAGACGTACGGATTGGACGAATGGACTATAAGGTGGATAGAAAGCTGGCTAGATCGTCAGGCTCAATGGGTAATGATCAATGGCTCAATGTCTAGTTGGCAGCCGGTATCAAACGGAGTGCCCCAGGGGTCAGTCCTGGAGCCGGTTTTGTTCAACATCTTCATTAATGATCTGGATGATGGGATGAATTGCACCCTCAGCAAGTCTGCAGATGACACTAATTTGGGGGGAGAGGTAGATATGATGGAGGCTGGGGATACTGTCTAGAGTGACTTAGACAAATTGGAGGATTGGGCCAAAAGAAACCTGATGAGGTTCAACAAGGACAAGTGTAGAATCCTGCACTTAGGACGGAAGAATCCCATGCCCGGCTGCAGGCTGGGGACTGACTGGCTAAGCAGCAGTTTTGCAGAAAAGGACCTGGGGATTACAGTGGACGAGAAGTTGGATGAGAGTCAACAGTGTGCCCTTGTTGCCAAGAAGGCAAACGGCATATTGGGCTGCATTAGTAGGAGCGTTGCCAGCAGATTGAGGGAAGTGATTATTCCCCTCTATTTGGCACTGGTGAGGCCACATCTGGAGTATTGCATCCAGTTTTGCCCCCCCCCCCCCCCCCGACCCCTACTAAAGAAAGGATGTGGACAAATTGGAGAGAGTCCAGTGAAGGGAAATGAAAATGAAAATGATTAGGGGGCTGGTGCACATGACTTATTAGGAGAGGCTGAGGGAACTGGTATTGTTTAGTCTGCAGAAGAGTGAGGGGGGATTTGATAGCAGCCTTCAACTACCTGAAGGGAGGTTCCAAAGAGGATGGAGCTCGGCTGTTCTCAAATGGTGGCAGACGACAGAACAAGGAGCAATGGTCTCAAGTTGCAGTGGGGGAGGTTTAGGTTGGATATTGAGAAACACTATTTCACTAGGAGGGTGGTGAAGCACTGGAATGGGTTACCTAGGGAGATGGTGGAATCTCCATCTTTAGAGGTTTTTAAGGCCTGGCTTGACAAAGCCCTAGCTGGGATGATTTAGCTGGGGTTGGTCCTGCTTTGTGCAGGGGGTTGGACTAGATGATCTCCTGAGGTCTCTTCCAACCCTAATCTTCTATGATTCTATGATCACTGCACTGCACTGCAACTCAAATGGTGGTGTTATACACATAATGAATTGGTTCTATACAGAATGAAAAACAGTAGAAGCTGATTATAAAACCTACAAATCCTGGAAATATAAAGAATTATAAGAAAATGGACTTAGCACAGTTAGTTTACTTACGTTAGTGACAACAGACAAGATGGCCATTCCATTTAGAATTTCTTGCCAAACTCCTATACTGTGGGCTTTGGCAGCAACAGGCCTCCTGAACTGAGTGGTAAGCTTCCAGGAATCCACTCGAATCTCCAAGATATTATTCATCAGCGCAAGAAGGGGAGCCAGTGGAAAAGAGGCCACAAACAGAGTAATAAATCCAAACTGAATGACTGCATGGGAGGAAGGGAAATGAACAACAGTTGTTTTGAACTCTAGGGAAATTATCTTTAAGTTCACAATTCATGCTATTGAAATTCCAGAGCATTCAAGATAACCTTACCAAGTGAAAAACAACTCTAGTGGAATGTATTCATATCACCAATTTTCTAAATTGCAACAATGTGCTAATAAAAGTATAGTATCCAAGTACTTTCAAGAAAGAAAAGCATGCGTGTGTGTTATAACTGAAAGACTCGGCAGTTTGGAGAAGAGATTGAATACACAAAGCAGTAAAGTCTGACTGACCAGCCTTTGACTGATGCAAGACTTTGCATGCTGGCTCTCAAGCCCTCCAATTTATACAATTATTTTATAGACCAACCTCTTTTAGTTTTTAATTAATTTTAATTCATTCCCAAACAAGAAACAAATATTCTGAGCTTCTCCCCTTGTGACCCTATTGTTCATGGGTTTATTTATGTATATAGTTTGTAATTTTTTAATTCATATTAAGATTTACCAGTGGCACTAAACACATATGTAATGAACTGTCAATAATCACTTTAGCTATCACCAAAATCAAACCTCCTCTGGTGTGGTATGTAGCAGCCTTTTCAGTTGTGCCAACACTACCCCACAATAGTTTAGGCACAGAAAGTGAAAAGGAATATTATATCTACTTAAAGCTCCAGGAGAATGTAAAACAACATAACATTTCACCAAGATATTGGCGTTAAATACTGTTCCAAAACTGCTATTAGAGATCTCATGACCACCTGTGGTCAGGACTTCAATTTTCCATCACAGCCAAAAAAACATAATCCCCAACAACCAAGTGGTCACTGAATCATGCTGAGGGAATGGTTTAATTATGATTCAGCAGAAGGAAAGACATCTACTGCATCTTCACTACCAACAGCAGCTATTTTTTACCTTGCGGGTCTCCCATCCAAGTAGTGATCAGGCCGGACCATGGTTGGCATGTGAGATTTGACAAGATCACAGGCCAAGGTGAAATGGCTACATGACACGAATGCGGCTAGATAGTTCCAAACAAGATTTACAGATTTATATGCACAGCTTAGGAGTAGCATTAAGAGGGACACCACCAGGCAAACTTCAACAAATTTTGCCCTTTCTATTTGACAAACATTGTTTTTTTTCAGTGTTTCTGGATTGTTCATGGGCTTAATTTCTGGTTTTTTAGTTAGCTGTTTGCAAACTGTTTCATCTGTCATGTCGGCATCATTTTAGAAATAGTGCCAGTTGGTTAGCTCATGCTCCCTCTGCTGGTCAGTTAGGTAGTATCAGAGCACAAATCAGTGCAGACCCAAAACACAGTGGATTCTCTGATCCACATTGTGGGTCTCATATCTGCAGTGCAGATCCTTACAGCATACTTGGCACTCATCCCATGGTCAGAGTTTCCACTGACATCAGTGGAAGTTATGCCTAGGAAGAATGGCAGAATATGCACTAGAGAGCTGCAGTGTGGATAACAAATCCACCATCCAACTGAGAGAGAAATAGTTCTTGGATATATAATACTATGAACAAGAACTTTGCTCAATGCATTATAATAATATAAAGGCAGCTTCATTTATTGGGCTGACCTATTTAACTCTATCAGTGAATTTTATGCTGTTTACAATACTTATCAGAGAACATGCCAACTTTTAACTGGAAAGCTCTGCTCTTATAACCTAATAACAAAGCTTCTTATCTTCATTTCAAAGTTGTGTTTTCAGCTCACCCATTTCTAGATATTCATAGAATAGCCCCAAGGCTCCAAAGCTCTGCAGATCATGATCCTGCTCCCAGCGACTATATAAATTCTCTGGATTACATCTGGCTTTCCTGCGTCCCCACCAATTCCAAATCCAGCTGTGTGGGGAGGGGAAATGGGAACAATAAGGGAGGGGGGAAGATAGAGTCATGATTAGAGAATATATTATGCACTATAAATTGATTCATAAGCACCTCTTTCCCCCAAAGGAAACCAACTCCTCACTCCCATACTGTACAGTCTTTACAAACATCTTCTACAGAAAAGAAGCCAAAAAGAACTCTAAAAATTTGATTTACTTTTCAGCACTTTTGCAGTTCATTTACCTACAGCATTCCTCTCAGTTTGGCCAGTGAAATGATGCTACTCATCACCCTTAATTTCAGCCATCTACAAACTCAGTGGCTCAGTGTAAGGCATCACTTACGGTACAATGGCCTCTTGTATATTTCCCCAAATTTGCTTGCCGGCCATAACTATGGTGAGCTGTGTCGTCAATTCAATCAGGCAGCCTGCAGGATCACACTGACCAAAAAAAAAAGTTGTGGAGAAAGCAGTAATGCAAGTTACTAAATTGGCCATCACCTTAATAAAATACAATGTAATGTAAGAAAGAGTTCTTAAAGTGCTCAGGGAAAGAAGTAATTTGCACTTCAGCTCCCAGCTGAAAATTCACCTTCGGGGAGACTGTTACAAAAGGCTAAACTGTGTTGTATTTTTATCCAAAAAGGAAATGTGCTAGGTTAAATATTTCAAAATTGAAATATACAGACCATTTGAAAGACAGAGTTACTCAACAGGGCTTAGACTGGCCTCTATGGGTATATCTACACTGCAGTTGGGAGTGTGCCTCACAGCTCAGGGAGACGGACTCGCACTAGCTCTCCTCAAGCTAGCACACTAAAAATAGCAGTGTGAATGTAGAGGCATGGACACTGGCTTGGGCTGGCCCCCTGAGATTGAACCCAGTGGGGCCTTAGATTGGGTAGCTAGCCTGAGGCACTGCCCATACAGCAATATCCACACTATTATTTTGAGTGTGCTAGCTTGAACAGACCTAGTCTACGCTCCCAGCTGAGTGCAGACATACCCTATATGGGTGCATGTGAATGGGGCATAAGCAGTCTTCCAACTTCCTCCAGTAACAGTTCCTGCCTTTCCCATTGAGTCCAGTGAGATGCCAACATGGCACCATTTACCTCGAAATACCAGAGGCCAAATCCCAACTACTGAACTACTGCATCTCCTATTCACTTCATAGAGAGCTGGATGTATTTAGCACTTCTCAGGATTTGGCCCTCGCTGTTTGCAGTTTTTTAAAATTTCTGCTCCTTATCAGGTCCACCAAGAGAATTTACTAGCCCTGAAAACATCTAGAAGACTTCAGTCCCTAACTTTGCTAAGATAGCTGCCCTTTGTTTGCCTTAAGCTATTTTCCTCCTTCTTGCCCTCCAGGCAACATTTAACACCCAATGCTGCCTTCAGAGGTTTACACATGGCTTCACTGGGAGTCACGCATGAATATCCAAAGCCAGAACTTTTAGAAGTGTTTTGCATTCAGCAGAAGGCCAGTCTTCTTTGATGCTAACCTCAGTGTTCAAAACGCTGGTGGAGATACCTTAATGTCAGTGAGCACTTTCATTTACAATGGCTTTAATCTGCCCAGAGGAGCACCGTCTTCACCCGCATACAGTACTCACAGAGCCAGAGGCCCCACTAAACAGAACCAGTACATCACTGAGATAAGTAAGGTGCCCATCAATGATTTATAAAAAATAATCTTGTTCATGGGGAAAGGAAGCTCAAGGTCCTCATGCTGTTTAGGGACAGTAAATTCTCATGGTGGCACTCATAAAGAGCAGACATTTTAAAGACTAATCTTCTTGGCAAATAGCAAGGGTCAAATCCTGAGACGTGCTAAATACATCCAGACCCAGAAAGGGATTTAGGCACCTAACTGCTGCTTTAGGCACATAAATCCAAAATCTAGATCCTCCAAATCCTCACTCAGCAGCCACCTAATCCTGTAGATATCTAAACCCCCTAGGTACCTAAATTTTCACCTGTAAAGTCCCAGTGGTGAACAAACTTCTTTGGGCATGTGCAATACTGTTCAAATCATGACTTTGCCAAGCTGTTCAGAGCCAAGCTCATGTCTAAACTCTGGCAGAACCCTGAAACTACACATTTTCCCCAACTATCTTACCTGCAGGGTCTGATCTGGTAGGCAGGCTTAGAGGTCGCCTTAGGCCATGCCTATCAGATCCAGCCCTGCACAAAATACAGCTGTGACAATACGACAATATCCTGCCATAACTTGAGCAAACCTTACAGATTTAAGTTTAATACCTTTTGGGTCCCTTATATTGAAAATGCAAACTGTGTATTATTGTACAGAACTTCTTTAGGAGGAAGGCAGGATTAATTAAACCTCTGGAAGGTATCAGGAACTTCAAAGGTCTTTTGGGGACTGTAAGTGTGAAGTGGATTTCTTAAGAAATACTTAGGGGTGAGGGGAATGCAAATGACCCACCTCAAATCCATCCTTCGGAAACTGCATTTTGAGCAGAGACTCGTTGGCTAATTACATGGTCATGATCTCTTCAAAGAGCCATGATGGATAAATGAGAGACTCTTACTCTTGAGGGTTCTTGTTCATAGCAAAGGGTATGGTGAACTTGAAACCACAGGAAAACCCCAGGTTGAAGGAGTGCTCCTGCCAGAGCCCAGGTTGTACTTGGGGTGATCTCTGGTAAGCTATTAGCATGTGTGTAGGTTTTATTGTCTTTAATATGTTTTCTCTATAGTGCTTTTACCTGAAGAATATGTGCTTGCTTAGAAAGAACTTTTTGGTAACTTTCAACTGTGGCAATTACACTGCGTATCGTCTCTCAGAAGAGAATGAAAAAGAAATCTGCTTAGGCAGCCTGTCTTTCGCTGGGAATAACACAGTGAAAGCAGGAAACTGTTCACCCTGGAAATACCTGGTGAGGAGGGAGAGAGAGACACATCTCTCTCCAAGAAAGGCAATGGCTGCGAAGCTGAAAGACCAAGAATGGGTTCCCTGGCTGAACCACTGAGGTGAAGTACAGGTGCAGTTGCCCCAAACTGTGACAACAGCCTTGGAGGTGGTCATGATGCCAGAGTCACCACTATACTAACAGTCCAGTGACTAGAGAACTCACCTTGGTTATGAGAGACCTGGGTTCAAATCCCCACTCTGCCTGATTCACAGCAGGGATTTGAACCCAGGTCTCCCATCTTCCAGGTGAGTGACTTGCCCAATGAGCTATGGGTTATTCTGGGCGAGGGTTCTCTCAATCTCTCCTGCTGAAACTATTTCACATTGTGTAAAACACTTAAATAGTCATTGGGGTAGGGAATGGAGCCCAGGTCCTCCAGGAGAATACACTAATTGCTACTCTATAGAGTTATTCTCACTCTCTGGTCCAGTGGGTCAGGTGCTCTAATCACTGGGTATAAGATGGCTGGGCCTAAGGGAGCTCCACAATCACCATCATTTTTTGGCAAGAAAGAGCTGAGCTGGCTTAGGAGCCTAACTCCAGGACAGGGTTCACAGCTGTGAATCCCGAGTAGAGACAAGCATCTTCCTCCAGCACCTAACTCCCTTTGAGGAGCAGAGCTTAGGCCACATCCCTCTCCTCTGCATTTCCTATAGTGTAGTTTAGGCATATCCCCTCTCAGTTTGCTGGCTTCTCTGAATCCCATTCTTCACTACTTAACTCGCCCCTTCCACTGTATAGGGAGCCTCGGCAGCTAATGTAGGGCTGTGGATTCTACTGGGTGGCAGGGTGCCTAAATGTTAAGTGTTGCAATGTTGACCCTAAGTTCCCTTTAAGGATCTAGCTCTAGATCCTCAGATATACCGGACCTCCACTTGGTGTCCCCAAGGAGAAGGGGTGGGGGCCCTAGGTAGCTTTCTATTATCTTTTCATCTTTCTGATCCTGGGAACAGTCAAGGGGTGGTTCGGTCCCTGTGCCAGTTTAGAGCAGCAACAGAGCATTCATTCCAAGCACCTTCCTACATTTAGAAAACTTCTGGTATCAAGGGGATGGAGGCAGTGGTGAGGCTCTGGCCAACTGTATTTATTACATATACTCCTCCTAAAGTCCAGAGGAATGCATACCTCTTCGTTTCTCCAGCGACTAAACATATATGTATATTTGCCAGGGTATCCCACAAATTTCCCTTTGAAGAAAGCCACATAGAAGCAGGATGAGTAGTAGTTGACAAACTGGAACAGGAACATCTTCATAGTGAGTCTGTTCTCATACTCCAGGTGAGTTCTTGGGATCTCTGTGAAACCAAAATAAAACAGTTTTAGATTCCTGTTAGCCCATTTCAAACATGCAGATTCATAAATGTTTGTCACCCTCGGTACTCTAACATCTCAACGTTACGGTAAGGAGCCAGCATTCCTATTGTCAGACAGTATGTCCTCTATGCACAGCACAGCTCTGAGCAGGGAGGGACATGGGACTCATTCTAGAAATGCTAATCAGATCAGATTTCCCCCTTTTCACATACCGGCTATTGTCACCAGCTCCACCTTGGAATCTTTCATCACTTAATTCCTCAGAGCAGCATTTCCCAAACTGTTGGTTGTGCCCTCTGGGGTGAGAAAGTTTCCATTTTGGCAGTAAAATAGAAACCTAGCATAGATGGAGAAGATCTCTTGTGTCCTGAAAGAGAATCACTTGCTGCAGTTTTATAGGGCCGGATCTTCAAAAGTACTTTGCTCTCATAACTTTAAGTGAAGTCAGTGGGAGCTGTAGGTACTCAGCACCTTTCAAAGAAAGGCCAAAGGTGAGTGAGAGCAAAAGAAGGATTCCTATTTGTCAGGAAGATAGTTGAAGCAAAGAGGTAACATGCTGGTGTGAACACCACAAGGGTGCTACTGAGGACTCTGCTCCACTCATAATCACGTTTTCCATCATGTTTGCTTTTCTCAATAGTGGAAAGCACTAATCCCACCGCTGGTAAAATAAACATTCGATAAATAGCCATTCTGAGCAGGAGGAGAGAGAAAAATAAACCACAAGAACTCAGGCTGGCCAGCAGTGGGCCGAATCTCGCGGTAGACACACTGGACGAAGCTGGCTTCGGGAAAGGGCTACTTTACTCTTCCCTTCATGAATGTTACTGAGTTTGGCCTGACAAATAATTTCTGGAGTCCATAAAGGGCTTTCAAGTAATTGGACAGTCAAAAACAGGGGAGTCACAATAGGAAAATATTTGGGAACTCTTGTCTTAGAACTACTGAAGTGACACATTTTGCATTCGGGTTCAAATTTTACTCTCAAACTTTGACTCCACTGGTAATTAAACCTGTGCATCTCAGAGCAAAATTTGGCCTAATTGTTACATATAATTCAGGAATGAAGGTGGCAAAACACATTCTTGAGAGATATAGCCAATGTTTCATACTCCTTTCTTCCACTAAAGCTTCAAGTCTCAGCAGAGTGCAGATTCTCTTCTCAACATTAGAGGGCAGTAGTCACACAAAAGCAAAGAAGTGGATGATCTTTTCTGATTTTAGCTGATCACCACAAAACAGTGTGAGCTAATTTACAGAGGTCAATGGTATTTCACAGACAAGGAATTAGTCCTTCACATTAATGTGCAGACATAAAAAAAATGATTGTTTGAGCTTTCATGCATGTATTAGTGGGATTTAGCAGGATTCAATCTGAAGATGAAAAAACAAATTAAATAGGAATCATTTTCTCTTCTATGCAAATGATTATCTTAGTAGTTTATTTGTGCTTATTATCCCATTATTGGACAGAAAGGGGAATAAAAGTTAAGAGCCAGACAATCAAATTTATCCCAGAGAAGTAAGCAATACAGAACTATAGTTCTAGATGTGGTGTTCTTGGGCCTCTTCCGCTCACACTGAAGCCAATGGCAAAACTCCCACTGTGATTTCGTTACAAATAGGGAGTAGGTAAGCTCCGACTACATAAAGACAGGCAGGAGCAAAGAGAGTGAACTCTCACAGTGCACAGTCCAATCCACAGAGTGTTACTGACTTACTCCAAGACGGACCCCTCCCTATCCTTAAATCTAGAAGTATGATGCCAGGATTAAGACTATCTGAATACTTTAGCATTAGTTTCACAAACTAACATGTTAGTGGACAGTACTTTTTTAGTTAGTTTGTTTGTTAAAACTGAACATTTGGCAACATACTCATTCTCTGTGTAATGCAAAGCAACTTCGAGGGACTGAAAAATAATAAGAAATCAGATCGTTCCCTCCCAAGAAAAACACACAGAGAGGGCCCTGGGAGAGGAAATTTCTACAAGCACCTCATCATGCAAATAACCATACACACTCCCATGTCGGCAATGGGCCTCCAGCAACATCCTCCAGTTCCTGGGCAGCGTGGCTCTATTGGAGATGCACTATCAGGGCCCCCATCTGGTCACAGTCATGAGGAAAAAGATGATACAGTCCTAAATCCACCTGTTCCTGCCATCAGTCTGTCTAGTTTCCACTCTCTTCCCTGTATGAATGCTGGATCTACAGGCTCCAGTACTGTGGAAGCTTTCCTCACCCTAGTGCTTTTCCATAAGGGAGATCCAGGTGTACAAATCTGGGTGAGACAATTGTAGCCAATAAAATTAAGGAGCACGCTTATTTAACTGGTATAATTGTCCTACTTGACATAGAAAACAGTGCTCCATTTTTAGAATCACAGGTAGTTCATATTCAGGACTTCTAAAGGAAATTCTGCTAAATCAAGATGGTTTGATCTTGCTTTGAAGAGTTTAATATTATACACAATTATAATTTTTAATTAGACTTCAGAACACGATTGCCTTGGTGTCAGGATAATTTCAGCACATGCAGACATTATAAAAAAAGATACACACATAACAAGACAGAGCCACGTATGACAATAGCTACTCAGATACAAGTAGACTGAGTGAAATTGTTCAACTTTGTCCAGCATAGCCATAGTTACAAGACAAAGACTCACCACAAACCTATAGGGCTTGGGCACAATGGAAATTGTGCATGAGCAAGGAAAGCAGTATCAGGCCCCAACAGATAGATTCTACTTTTAGTGACTCCATTATAGAGCGGAATGTCTCCCTGGCAATTTTGTTCTCTTGCAAGTTGCTTACCCATATCAGTGATCCAGATAGCTATTTTCTCATATAAGAAATTCAGTATCATGATCATGACAAAGTTCAGGCATGATGCGGTAACTGAAGTTGCCAGCTGTGGGGTCAGTAGTCCACTGATGGGTTGCAGAGTTTGTGTATTCTCCATGATGCTGGCAAAGGCAGCATAGACTGCAAGACGGTACACTATCACAGCTATCATACTAGCTATGATCAGAGAGATCTAAGGAAAGGAGAGAGATGTAGAGTATATTTACACTACAACACAGTTGCGCACATGCACTTTAAGAATGGAAATTCATAGGGTCATGCTTTAGATTTTTTTTTCTTTAGTTCTTTTGGCTATGAGTTCAGGAGCACTGAAATGCAAAGTACACAGATAAAATACTTTTGGTGGATTATGTAACTAATATAACAGGGTATTTCATCAGAACAGAAGTTTGAAATTTAATTATTCAAAATACACATGTGGGAAGACATTGGACTGTAGACTTAGAGATGGAGAACACCTGTTAAATTATTTGTTCTGGGTCTGTACAGCATCTAGCACAATAAGGTTCTGCTCCATGACTAGGGCGCCTATGTGCATGGTAATACAAATAATGTATAATAATTATAATAGTAATAGGTAGTCCATCTCCCTGCAAACTCACTATCTGTTTATATAGCTATCAAACTGACACTACATTTGATCTTAGCCAAAAAAAATTCCCCTTTTATTTTTAAGCATGATAATCATGCAGTTTTCTGTATTAGAATAGATTTTTTCAAAGATAATTGGGTTACACTAAGGGGTGAGCCCAGGTGAAAGTTGGCTCTAACCTAGCAAAACTCACCAAATCATTAGTTACTGATAGATCTTCAAGATCTTTATCTTCTCCATATAAATTAAAGCGTACTTTGCATGACAGCAGGAAACATGCAGGATAGTATTAATTGGGAGATCTAAAACAACCACTGTAATACAAGTTAACGTGATAGTGAAGATCAGAGATTATAATACATGTTAAAGTGATGATTCAAAAAGATGCTCACCCAGAACAACACTGTAGTTCCTGAGATGCAGAACCGTACAGCCTGGCTAGTTAGAGGCAAATAAGGCTCCATCTCCTGCAACAGTCAAGCAAGCACAGCACAGTTCACAATCCACATACATATTTGGACCCCAAGCAGCACACAATGCCTGGAACAGCTGTGTGAAAGCAAACATCCTATGAAAATCATTTTAACCCCTTTTATTCTGAAGAACGTATGTTGCATTGTTTGCATGTGGTAGCAAAGAAATCAGAAGTGAAGAGGCCAATAAACAGTATCAATAATAAAGCCAATAACCAGGAAGAATAGGTTAAACAAAATCAGTCACAGTGCCTGAAGGACGATTGTGTTTGCTTCCTCCAATTAACAGTATTTGATTCTGAGAACAAGAGAGAATTATTGCTTTAGTTCCAAGTCAGTTGTAATACAGCTCTGGCTTCAAAATTTCATGACTGTTTTCAGTGTTTTTCAAGTCAAGGTTTCTTACAATAAATGTTTACTTAGATGCACTAAGTTGTTCCACACAGCCACAAAGCATTTTACTCCACTTCTTCAAATCCTTTTTTTCAGTTGAAGAAATGGTTAAGTTTATTAGTTGCCAATCTAACTGCACTATCATGCAGCTACATCTTACCCAAAAGATTATTCCCATATAGCACAAGAACAGTTTCCCATTTTCATGTAAAGTCCTCTTTTTAGCAACCATTTCTAACTCCTAAAATATCAGATCAGATGGATTAACAAGGACTAATACCAAGGGCAGAGAAATTAGTACAGCACATATAATCTGTTAATTATGTTACTTACGCATGGTCACTGAAAAAGTTATACAGGTCAAAGGTGTGAAAAAACCACAGCTACATTGATTAAGGGTCTGAAAAAACCACAGCCCTGACTGACATCGCTAGGCCAACAAATCCCCAGTGTAGACACAGGTCTCTTGATGGAAGACAGCTCCCGCTGATATAGATAATTTCATTCAGGGAGGTGGTGTTTCTACACTTACAGAAAGAAACATTCCATGGTATAGGCTGCATCTACAGTACAAAGCTATCCCGCTGGTATAGAATCATATGGTTAGAAGAGATCACAAGGGTCATCTAATCATATGATCTCCATAGCGTGGAACTCTCTAGGACAGGGGTGGGCAAACTCTTTGGCCCAAGGGCCACATCTGGGTATGGAAATTGTATGGCAGGCCATGAATGCTCACAAAATTGGGGGTTTGGGTGCGGGAGGGGATGAGGGCTCCAGCTGGGGGTGCGGGCTCTGGGGTGGAGCCAGAAATGAAGAGTTCAGGGTTCAGGAGGGGCTCCGGGCTAGGGCAGGGGGTTGGAGTGTGGGTGTTCCAGCTAGGGGCGCAGGCTCTGGGGTGGGGCTGGGGATGAGGGGTTGGGGGTGCAGGAGGGTGCTCTAGGCTGGGACCGAGGGGTTTGGCGGGTAGGAGGGGGATCAGGGCTGGGGGTTGGAGTGCGGGAGGCAGTTGGGGGTGCAGGCTCCGGAAGGCTCTTATCTCAAGCAGCTCCCGGAAGCAGCAGCACATCCCCCCTCCGGCACATACTCGGAGTGCGGCCAGGCAGCTCTGCGTGCTGCCCCATCCACAGGTGCTGCCCCTGCAGCTCCTATTGGCCATGGTTCCAGGCCAATAGGAGCTGCGGGGGCAGCGCTTGGGGCGGGGGCAATGTGCGGAGCCCCCTGGCTTCCCCTGTGCCTAGGAGCCGGAGGGGGGAGAGACATGACTGTCTAAAATGTACTTAAACTTTTATCAATGAATAATTCTGAGCACTCTTGCAGCTTGATTGGCATAAGTTATATTCAGTGATAATATACAATAAAAGGCTTCCTCCTTAACGGAATTATAAAAACAATTGAAGTTAATGTGAGATGTATACAAATATTCGAGGATTTATTTAGGCCCATAATATGCAGTTCAAGGATTTCTGACAAGGGATACACACTTTTGTTTTAGGAATGACTGTCTCCGAACTATTTTAGGCTATTTGACACATAGTTCGTTTCCTACTTAAGAACTGATGCTGTATAGTGAGCAAGCCTTAAAATTTCTGGGCCAAATTCTCCTTCATTTGCACATATACTGAAGCCAGTGAAAGAAGAATTTGACCTGTTATGAACTAGTTGAGTATTTTCACCATCAACTATTGTGATGCTAACTCAGCAGAAATAGCAAACAAGGTGAAGATTACTTTCTCACAATGGGTAATTTCTGCATCAGTGTATCCAGTGAGGGGCAAAGACCTTGAATCATTGCAAGTAGTGATGAGAAATTGGTTTTACAATTGATGCAAAGCTAGCCTCAGTGCTTTGTAAATGCAGTGAACTGTATCTATATTACCTTTTCAGTTTGCAAAATTAATCTGTTTGAAACCAATGTCCCTTCACACTTTCAGTATCACACACTAGATAATGAAAGGAAATTAAGCTACAGTGTGGCTAACCTGTATAGTTTTCTATGGCTGAGCAATGACAGGGATTGCTACAAAAGCCTCTGGAAATCTGCAAAGATAACAAATGCTCTCTGTCATAAAGAAAAGGATCACAAGGTAACTGAGGTTTTAATGGCAACTGTCAATACATGCTCAAAGAAAAAAAAACAGCTGTGGATTGATTTCTTGTTCTGTCTTATGTTTCATGTTTGAGACAAGAAAATACATTGATGGCCAACTCCTGATCTCCTGTACAAAGACAAAATAAACAATTTTGCACAAGGGTCCACCATGCTTTTGGGGGCGATGGAATACTTTCTGAGTCCAGTGGCACCAGCAAAACTGCTCCAGATATTCTGCAACTATAGCTTATATGTAACTGTATAAGCATCTATGTTTGCTTCACCTTCCATGACCCGACACTGGGATTTTAGGCCAGTAGATGTACACAATCACTGCCCACTAGTCATGCCCTTACTTCCCTGTCCAAAACCCACTATGCTTTGTCATGGACAGTGAGGCTGCAGCTCTGCAAGACACAAGAGTTATATGACTTTCCCATCGCCTTTCCTCCCTACATAGTAGAACCACAGTGGTTCTGCTGCCTTGTGGGTACTGTGGAGCTATACAAGAAGGGAAAGTATTTAGCCCTAAGCACAGACAGGGACACAGGTCAACATATATTATTAAACAGGCAGATGTTCCTTTCCAATTAGTTTGATCCAGTAGTCAAAAACAGGTACTTGCCTGAAATGTTCTTTTGATCAATCTAAAAACAAAACCTCCACAGAGCTACACCCATGGTCTTGTGCTCTAGCAGTCATGCTGTGTGATCTTCAGAGATATTTATCTCACTGTTGGAGTGTATATCACACTGAGCCATAAAAATGACCATGGTTCCCTGGCATAAGCAGAAAAACTCTCAGTGAGAAAAAAAGATCAATGTATATTTCTCCTAAAAAGTACGGAGGCTTGAAGGGAAGGGCCATGTTGTTCATATAACAGTATGCTGTTTTAACAGCCATGGCTAAATTGAAAGTTTTCCTCTGAATAATGTGTTACTTTCATGTATCTATTTGCATGACTGGTGAAAAGGAACCATTTAAAACATAGTTCCAGGGACAAAGAGTGTGACTGAAACTGTCCACTTTAAGATGACAGAGGCTATTCCAGAATGCAAGAAATCTCAATCATATATTCTAGAAACTTACAAATTAACACCGGCTTAAAAAATTTTATAATGGAAAAACTAAAAAGCACATACTATCTAACTGCATCCCTAATTAAACTTCAGACTCATATCAAGGGCCTCCACAAGGCTTACTTCCCCAGCACTTAACACAAGCAAAGTTTAGCTATCAGAGGACAAACACACTACCAACTTTTTTTGCATCTTGTTTGTGTGAGGAGTTATTTGTCTTGCATTGCATTCTGCAATGAAGACAACAAATGTGTTTTCTTTCATCTGGAAAAAGTATAGGTTTGTTTCAACTGGAAATAGAAAGGAGGGATACTTCAGTTTGTGCTGTATCATTATTTCTGTATTCAGCATTCCTTTTAGTAAACAAAAATGTCTACTGCACGGAAACCCGAAAGCCAGTATGACTTTTGCTATCTCTGTCCAGCAGACTTTTCCTCTTCTCTACCTAGTACTTTCCATTGCTTTGCGGCATTCCTTATCATGCAGACAGCAAACATCTGTTGAATGGTCATTTCTCCTTAGCTACATTGTGTGTGTGTATTGTGACAGGCTCAGGCCAGATGGCTACAGGAGAATGAGTATTAGAAGGCAGATATATTAGTCCCAGATTAAGCAGGTCCATTTTCCCTGGGTAAGGTACCAGGGGCAGTTCCAGAACAAGAAGGAACTTGCTGGAACAAATTCAGGCAGGCAGGCTAATTAGGACACCTGGAGCCAATTAAGAAGCTGCTAGAATCTATTAGGGCAGGCTGGCTAATCAGGGCACCTGAGTTTAAAAAGGACCTCACTTCAGTTTGTGTGTGTGTGTGTGTGTGTGTGTGTGTGTGTGTGTGTGTGTGTGTGTGTGTGTGTGTGTGTGTGTGTGTGTGTGTGTGTGTGTGTGTGTGTGTGTGTGTGAGTGAGAGGAGCTGAGACTGAGAAGGGGTACTGTTGGAGGACTGAGGAGTACAAGCATTATCAGACACCAGGAGGAAGGTCCTATGGTGAGGATAAAGAAGGTGTTGGGAGGAGGCCATGGGGAAGTAGCCCAGGGAGTTGTAGCTGTCGCACAGCTGTTCCAGGAGGCACTCTAGACAGCTGCATTCCACAGGGCCCAGGGCTGGAACCCGGAGTAGAGGGTGGGCCTGGGTTCCCAACTCCTGATCAGACACAAGAGGAGTTCCCTGGACTGTGGGTTCCACCAGAGGGAAAGGTCTCTGGGCTGTTCCCTGACCCACATGGTGGATCAGCAGAGACTATGGGGATTGTTCTCCTTGCCTTTTCCCATGCTGGCCAGTGATGAGGTTAGCTGAGTGAAAGGCAGGTTTGAGCCACTAGCAAAAGTGGCCAAACTGAGGGCTGCCATGAACCTCTGAGGTGAGCAAATCCGCCAATAAGCACAGGACCCACCAAGACACAAGAGGAATTTTGTCACAATGTCTCTCTCTCTCTCTGTGTATATATAGTCATATTACATTCATGTGAAGAGTGAAAATTTCAGTACTTACCATGCAGCTACCTGCTGCAAGAAAATAATAAATGACAAGTTATGGGGCCAGATTCTGCCCTAGTTTAAACCTGATGTGTTTCTATTGTGTTCAGTGAGATTGCACGGGGTCTGGGCTGACTGAATTTAGTCCTATAAAGTTCTATATGCCAAACTCTCTACTCCCAGACATAGAGCTTGTTGAAAAAAATTTCATCTACAAAATCATTCTGACGACAAACAAGGAAAATAATTTTACCAAGTGTTTGCAACATCTTTTTGATGCTCTCTATATATCTTGGTTCTTCTATAACCATCATCACCATAATGTTGGAGTGCTTATCCATTTTTCAACCAGCTGTCAGACACCACCGTAAATGAGAGAATTTCACTGACTTGAGTGGATTTACTCCAGATTGCTCCTGGTATAACAGACAGCAGAATGTGCCTCATTGCTTCGTGTAGCACAGTACCTGAAAGTCTGCTTTGCCCTCATACAAGTGGTTCACTGCCACCATAGTGTCACAGATCTTTACTCAGCAATTAGATACTAGCTAGTTCCTAAGATAGAAGTATCACATTACGAAAAAGTGTTAGTATGGAATTTTAGCATGAAGTTTTATTCATTTAGGTGTCCTCTCAACAGACATCTTCACACACTGAGCATTTTTTTTAAATTACCTGAGTCACTGGATTTTTTTTTTTGTGGGTACATTTGGCTTCATATTCTGGCCTCAGCTGGAGCTGTTGCTGTTCCTCTTCAAAATCAACCAAATCCCATTCATATTTGAGTCTAGCTTGTCGCCGCTTCCAAAACTCCAAGAAAAGTGTTACTATAAGTGAAAAGTGTCAAATAAGCCCTGTTATGAAAAGTGAACTGACAGGTAGGTTCTAGATACCATCCACATTAAACAACCCTTCTCTCCTGTGTCTCATGATTGCTATTCTGTTACTTCTTCTCTCAATGTGATTTGCCTGATGTTCATTCAGTGTATCAGCCACACAAGAAAGCTCACTGCCAAGAACTGTAATATGAATTAGATATATTTATTGGTAAATTGAAGTGTAAATGTGAGTAGAGCGCAGGATGACAAAGTAGCAAGCCCTCATGACCACACTAGATAAGACACACACATTTTATTACAATGATTAGTTAAAACACAAGCAGCTACACAGAACTAACAGATAAGCTGGGATATTTCAGATCAGGCTGTTGGGTACGAGAATCTATTATGGAAACATCTTTACTATAGATAAGCAGAACTGTTTTTCAGTAGAATGCTTTCCAAAGTTTTACATGAAGCATCAGATGCTCTTTTGAGGGTTATTTTGATAAGATGGTGTTTTGAAGATACTGAGCTTTTGATGTTTCTCAGAAAGTCAAGGGAGAGCCTGGTTTAAGAACTTTCTTTTTTGAAATAGCAGTGTGTAGAGGCTTGTGTGTATATTTATATAAAAAAATGATGAGGCCTTCTACAAACTGATCTAAAATGCTGTAAACCTCTGGTAATCTGAAATGTCTGTATCTGAGTTGGCAAGAGTTTGTGGGTTAAACACACACAAGAAAGAGTTTATGTTGTAGTGCTCTGTAAACCTTGGTAGAGCATTCTGGAAATACAAACTTATTTATGCCATTCAAGGGACAATGTTTAAAAGTAAGAAAGATCTTGAACACAGGCTTAAAAATCTATTCATTCTGAAATTTCCTGAAAGATCCCAGTGTAAAAGATGGTGCCTAGATGCTAAGATGATAAACAGACATATGATAGACAGACCTTTGTGGGATAATGGAAACTCTGTAATATGGTTATTTCTGGTGGGCTGAGACATTTGATACATTCTTTCATGCTTTAGTCACCCAAACAGGAAAGAAGGTTCTTCATTAATTAAGGTAAAGAATAGGAAATAATAAGCATGCTCTCACAGACATTTACAAAGATGCATATGAAATTTAACAAAAGAACAAGCATCAAAGTCAATAGAATTTTGTATCTAAAATGGATATGTTAAATGGTATGAATAAAACAAAGACAAATACATGCTCACAGGAAGTCTCATCACAGAGAAGACAACTCAGTTAAATACATCTGCCTTCTGCATCTTCAAAATACACTCATTGTCTGATTTCTCTAGTGCAAAACTGGGACAATGTACGGGTCCTGGTCCTAAGGCTACCTATAATAATGCATTCTTTGAGCCTATGTACTACTTTCTGCTTGTGGCAGCCATCAATCAGAAGTAGAAGAAATTTGCTTCATAGGGTCAGAAAGAGAAACTTTATTGCAAGGATTAGGAGAAAAGAGAAAACACAGTCTGAACTGTATAAAACCTGCTGTCATGTAGGGAAGAAACTAGCGATGTGTTCACTACAAATTAGGTTATTAAAAGAAAATTAATAATTGTAACATTAAGAGTGACTTGCAGATAAACAATTCTGCAAAAACAGTCTTTTAATTGCATTGCAGCAGGTGTGTAGGTTGTTTAAGGCACTAGGTTATGTTTTCTGTAAAGAGCAATTCCTCCACAAGTTTAAATTATTTTTATTCTTTGATGGGGTAAATATTTCTAGATTTAAGGAAAAACAAAATGGCTTTCCCAATGTCCCTGAAAGGTTTAGTCAAGATCTCCCCATTGCTTTATTTAAACCTTGTTATCAAATATACTCACCCCATATGCCCATGAAAATTGCAAAAAAAAGTGTTGCCACGTTATCGAACAAATGGGAGTACTGTAACAGAAACACACAGGGACAGGACAATTCAGTGACAGAACAGTTTTAAATAAAGCAGAACATGACAAATAAATAATTGCAGAGTTGGATACAGACCTTTGAGGATTCACATGTGGTGTTTAGCTTCCAGTACTCACAATTCTCATCACAAAGAGGACACATGATGATCTCTCCTCCAATTGCAGTGGCACAGATTTCTTTGCTGAGGAGAAGAAGATGGTTTTACATTTTCTTCAGAAGCTCAATATGACATTTCTTTCGGAAAAAGATCAAAGCTTCACTTGTTCAAACTTAAGTGTTTTTAGCTTTGCTGATGATGTGTGAAGGTTACATCCACTGATACAAATGTAACAGGGTCAGAGAAACCTCCAGGAAAAACTCAGTTGCTCCTGGAAATGGAGTTGGTGATTCACTTGGTGCCATGATTCCCTCTGTGTCAGTACTGAATCAGTACTTCAGCATTCTGTTCGGGAGGCACTGTGCTGGATGTACAGTCTTTCAGATGAGATATAAACAAAGGTTCTTTCTAATCTGGTCATTAAAGATCTCATTGCACTTTTTGTAACTTCAACTTGCTTCTTATTTTTACTTCCTGTTCTATTTTGTTGTGCAGTGTTGCTGTATGATGTTAAGCAGCTTCCATTTTTTAATCATAAGCAGCTGTATTGCAAGGCTAGGTGAAGTGACCTGTGTGTATACTTTTTAATGACCATTTAAGTCTGAATGTGCATAGGGATCTTTCGGGAAGAATGTAGGATAGTATGACTATAACACAAGTCTCAAACTGGCATAATTCAGCAGAACAGGGCACTCAGGTACCCATTCCTGAATGTACTCTTTAGCTATACACGTCAGAGACCAAAGCAAACTTGGAATGTCCACTACATGTGAAGTCTGATTCATCTCTGATGGGGCATGTTCTCTGCATTGCTCCTGGACATTTTGGGTAATTATTCACCATTGTTGGCCCTCTGAAGCAGGCAAAAATAGCTTTCACTACAAGATGGATCAAAACTGGAGGGTCTAAGGAAACAATGAACAGGTGATACATAAACAATCTTTATGGGAGAGAAGCTTAAACAGGCAGAAATGGCAGTATCCTGAGGACCCTACCAGCCACAGCGTTGCCCAAATACGAGCAGAGAGAAAACCCTTTGCCAAATTAAAACAAAAATTTCAACTTCCAACTATATGTTTTTACTGTACAGTGGACAGTTGTGCTCTATTTGTGCAACTCCATTTAAGCCACCGGTGGTTGTCGGGGTGTAACAGAGCAGAATTTTCCCCTCTGCTTAAAAACATTTTATGTTTGCTGCTTTTCTATAATGAGCAAAACTGCATTCTTTAGTTGGCTTTGTATTTTCAGAATAATTTTAACTTGTGATTTTTTTTGGTAAACGTTAATGCAAATTATGACTTCTACATATACAAAAAATACTGAGCATAAGCTGTTATGAAAATGTGATACTCTAAAAACACAGTATGCAACTAGACGTTTTAAAACTATAATCCTGATTTTTAACAAACGAGGTAAAAATATCTCTTTCAATGTAATTTTGGCAGTTGCACTCACCTGCTCATATTTTCATCCATTGTAAACCAACCATACAGAAAACAGATTAAGCCAACCACTGCTGCAAAGAACAGCATTTCTGTGTAGAAACCCAGCCAGGCAAAATAGATTCCAATCTTCTCTCCATAGTACTTCCTGCACACAAAGAATACAATTGGGTAGGGAAACACAGGAAGACTGCAAATCACAAAAGGCAAAACTGGCAAGACCCAAGCAAAACTAAAGACAATGGGACAACTTCTGACCTCACCTAATAGTAAATCCAATGATTTATGCTGTATAAATGAGATCTGAATCTAGCCCATAAATGAGAGTTACGCATGTTGAACAAGCACAAGATGGACCTTATTTAGGGAAAAGATGAAGCTACCCCTTGTTTTCCCTTCCAGGAATACCTTGCTTAAGGAACTCTTTCCTCCACTCTCAATATAATGAAAATGCAGATTTACCTGTGTTATGCACCGAAAGGGGATAGTAGAGTATAAAATCTAACGGTTCACAATGGCTCCAAATGGATCATTTTAAAAGAACTCGATATTTATCATAACAAAGGCAACAAGGTGTGTTACTAAAGGAACAAATGGACTAAGGAGACACTGATTGAATCTCAAGCAGGTTTATGCTGGGTTTTAGGTTTAATTAGAGTTAAGTTTCAGGTTCAGATTCAATGTGCCAAAATCTCATTGACTGTTCTTGAAACATTTCTATCTTAAGCGGTGAAAGAGATCAACTGATTTTACAAAATACCGGATACTCCTCAAATTTTTTTTCTGCATCTGATGCAGATCTGGAAAATTGGCCTTTCTACATTCGGCTGGTTTGAATGGCTTTGGATCTGAAGTAAAGAGTTTTGCCTGTCTCTAATAAAACATACATTGTGTACTCTCAGAGACATGTGCCTGTTTAGGCACCTGTTTTTCCTCAAACATTAGAAAGAAATAAAAAAATCCCCAGGAGGAACAAATCACAAATGAATGCAGTGAAAACCAATGAATTGTGGCCATGTGCAATGAACACTTCACAGCCCATACCTTACCTAATGAGATCCAAAGGCTGCTCCTTGTAAAACCGTAAAAACCTAGCCCATTCCATATACAATGTGTATCTCTCATTGTCACAGTTTGGATCATTTGCCTTCTTCCAATATTGGCACTGTGTGGATGTGCGCAGATTAGAGGAGAGACAAAGAAACTCATCAGGAGACTAACACATTACACTAAAATATGCAAATCTGAACAGCAACACATCCTGGGTGAGTTTTAGGGCCACCTAAAATTACTTGGTGCTCAACATCATAACTCATCCCTAGAATAGCCCTTTCAACACACAATATTTTAAAACATATGTACCCACAGACCACTTGTCAACATGAAAGGCCTGCATATGTTAGACATTAAGGAAAATTGCACTGATATAGCTATTTAATGTAAACTCTTAATGTAGGGATGCCGCACTCTTGGAAAATGGGCCTTGCACTTCTGATTTCTTCTAGTAAGTTACTGGAGTAAGTTGTACTAGTACAAGCCATGTTTTCCATTGGTATAACCTGTCTACATTAGGAGGTTGCAGCGGTGAAGCTACATCAGTGCAAATTTTCCTGATGTAGATGAGCCCCAAACAATTCCCACCTCATGAAACAAACTCAAGTCCAAATTCCTTGCAGGTCAGAATCAGGTTCTTTTGATAAATTCCATAATCAAGGGCCTTCCACTGAGAGATGCAAAGATATACACATAACACAAAGTAAAGCTATTTTCTGTTTCTTCAGAGATTGTTATACTGTGTTTATCACTGCAGTTTCTGTGGCTATAATGCAAACATCCACTAAAATAAGACTGCCACACTAATTCATTTCAATGGTAGGCTGTACTTTCACAGACTTTCCTATTGTATGACAGAATACTAGGAATAAGAAGAGTTTTCTGATCATTTCAGCTTCCTATGAAATGAATAGGATGGAAGTACTGGAATGTTGTCAGTTCTCCTGTTTTTATTGCATTTCTTAAAATGCATTTCTTTCCCAGCTCCTGGAGTCACATGACTATAGGTATGTCTACATTCTGAGTTGGGATGTGTAATTCCCAGCTCGAGGAGAAATACCTGCACTAGATATAATTGAGCTAGTTCACTAAAAATAGAGTGTAGCTACATGGTTTAAGTGGTGGGAGCAGCTAGCTGCCCTGAGTACAATCCCATCCAAGACTCTAGGTACACACTTGGGGCAGCTAGCCCCTCTTGGGGCTCACACCTCCACGGCTATACTCTATTTGCAGTGGCAATGTCTCCTTGAGCTGGGAATCACACCTCCAGCTCTAGACATTCCCTTTTTGAGAATTTCTGCTTCTGTTTTTTTTTTTTTAAAGGCCTCATTGTTTGTTCAGAAAAAGCATGTAAATATGACCGAAGGGCACCCCACAGGTTCAAAGATCAGAAAGTAAGTTAAAAAGAACCACACATATTATATTTTAAATAGCTCATGATTTTTAAGTCAATATCATTATTCTGGGAGCCTCACTCAATTTTCAAACTCTTGAGGTTGCTAATACTGGTATTGTGTGGAAAGGCATCAAAATTGTATTTTGGCACCACCGCTATTATTGATTATTATTTGTTTCTGATGTTGCCCACAATGTAATTGCTGCTTGCCAAGCATATTAATTGCACAGGGCCTACCCTGCCAAGCTTAAAATCTGAAAACCACCAGAAAACTTCCCATTCACCCAAGTAGCTGGCACCATTCCTTTCAACAGAAGTTGCTGGTTTTCAGAGTATTTCTTTCTCAGATTTATGTTGTGATAGAAACTTATCAAAGGATTGTCAAAAAATAAACAAGTGATTTAAAATGCCACTAGGCATCATAGGTTTCAGAGTAGCAGCCGTGTTAGTCTGTATCCCCAAAAAGAACAGGAGTACTTGTGGCACCTTAGAGACTAACAAATTTATTAGAGCGTAAGCTTTCGTGGGCTACAGCCCTCAAACAATTATTAAAAAACAAATAAGGAATTAGATTAGAGCTTCACAAAAACAATAAATTAAAAATGCTACTCGGAGGTAAACTTCCACTGTAATACACTGGTATTTAGTAGCATAGCTCCCTCCTGTTTACACTAATAGGGGCTGCAGGGCTATATGCAGGTATTCCGTGTTTAAAGCATACCTTGAAGCAGTGGTTCTCAACCCATGGCCGGCCGCACACACAGCTGCAGCCCATGTGACATCCTCAGGGTCATACAGGTAGCATATATATTGTGTGGATGCAGCTCACATAACACACAGAAAGCTGCATATGTAAATAGGTTGAGAACCACTGCCCTAAAGCAAAACAGAGAAAGCTACCATCCTTACAGACTTTACAATACTGACAGTATGCCACCAGAGGGCATCCTGATGTGGAGAAATGACCGCACAAAACTGTAGGGCCAAATTTATCCCTGGTGTAACTACTTCAGTGGCATTTTATACCACATATAGATATGACCCACAGAGCTCAGCTAAAAATGTTATTCATTTCCTTGTTTTCATCTGTCTTTGTAATATGTTACTATAATAATTTATCTCAAAATGTAAAATAAAAACATCTATAAAATGCATTCCAGTGTAAGTCACAATACTGAACTCTATGACTGAAACACTTAGGTAAACCCAATACGCTTGAGCATATGGAAAAGCACTGTAGTGCATTCAGAAACAGCATAACAGGGCTGGCAGATATTCCTTGTACATCACAGGGCAACAGATCAGATAATAAATAAAAGCTGAAGGGGTTGGGGACCAAATACATTTCAACTGAAAACAGTAATATTGCAGCAGGCAAAGCAAATGAGGGAGGAAAGCTGGACTGTGATATATCTTTGGGAATGCAAAGCTAAAATACTTACATCATGGAGAGGGTAAGCAGCTGTGTAGGTGCCATTACTTAACAATCTTTTAATCCCAAACTTTTTCTTCCCTTCTTCTGTTCCATAGGGGCACCGTGTTAGAATATAGTACACCTAATATGCAAACACAGAGAGTTTACTCCTCTTCTTTTATAATATGGTTTAATACCACACTCTACTGATGGATGATGGAGCACTGCTGATGGGACTGTCCAATCCCCCTCAAAGGTAATGCATTGTAGTAGCTGCAATATAGGGGAAATTCGAGGATCCTCAAGGCTCCAGCTGGAACAAGGATGCCCCAGCTGCCCCACTGAGAACTGGTTTCTCAAATGCAATCTGTACTTAGAAAGATACATAGACATCAGATTTCATCACATAACATCCAGAGTTACTGTACCATACAGCAGCAAAGTAATCGACCTTCTGTAGATTCAGAACTCAAATGGCTGTCTCAGCTTAGTGTTTGATATGTGACCACACACATCCCCAGTCACCCACCCACCCACAGGCCTATGTTACATTCTGCATGCACATGTAAACAGATGGGTTGAGATACATACTATTCTGTTTCTCATGGATGGTGAGAAGAAGGTGCTCTCATTCTCAATGAGGTAGAGCTCCTGCCTACTTTTGCTGAAGGGTGCCGTGAAGTAGTCTGGTTCAGGGTGCATCACCTTCTCCGGTAGCCTAAACGGTTCAAGCATACAGTCCAATGGGTTCTCTGCAGTAGAGGGAATATCATTTTCCTTGATGGGCACTTTAATGTTCAGCACTTCAGCATATGTGATCAGAACCTCCCATGGGGCATGGATCTTCACAAAATAAGTTTTGCCATCTTCAGATTCCTGTACAAGAAGAGTTAAGCCTGAGGTCAAACTGAGGTGGGGTGGGTTTTTTTAGATTAAAATCAAGTGAGAGGGTATCCAAAACTTTTCTCTCTTTGTTCTTTTATTATCTTAAAGGCTTACATTGATTCTGAAAAAATAGGAGGAAAAATTTCCCTCCGCCAGAAAGCTTGTATGATTGATGGTAGTGGGTATCTGTCTTCTTTGCACTGATTAGAGGCTTATGAGGAAATTTCAAACTGCATCAAACTTGCACATTAAAGGTCAAATTCTCCAGCCTACTTAAAGGCCACAGAAGACACTGAATGCATTGGAAATGGTGTGGTTCTACAGAGCAGGCTATTCAGGGTATAGAAACCCCACACAGTAGTCAAAACTCCCTGCATGCAACGGTGCTGTGCCATCTCCCAAGCAGAGATGGCAGTTTTAGGATTGGTCTACTGAAACTGCTGGTGTGTAGACCATGGAATCCACAAGTGTGCAGATTTCCCTGCAAAACACCCTGTAAATCAGCAGTCATGGAGAGCATGCAACCCTGTTACTTGCAGCAGAGGCTAAGGAATGATTCCCGCAACACACATCCCTAAGAATTTCTCTGCACATAGTATATGTGAGGGTCCGACTCTAAAACAGTAATATTTAACCACTGGCTTACTGGAGCCCCATCTCTGGGTCTCATGGAGTCTGTTGGTTTTGTCAGAAGTTATTTTGCTCCACCTATTCTCAAGTACAGCAAGGATAACATTGATCAGAGAAACACTCCCTCCGCTGTCCAAATCATATGAGGCAGAAAAGTAACACTAAACAAATGGACACAACCGCCACCCCAAGCCTTTTCCCATCCTGATCCTAATCCCCCACAGGATATGAGTAATTCCCATTGACTTCAATAGATGTTACTGGTATGCTGTGCGGAGGGGCTGGAGGGAGAATCTGGCCCAATCAGAAGTTCCTTTTTACACTGGTCTCCCTGTGTAAATGAACTCACAGTTCAGTTATTTTGGGACCATTTCCTTTTCATTACTGAGTAAAACACAATCACTTCCTCCTGAAGCATAACAGTTCTCTTCTCTCAGTGCTTAAAATATTTATCAAGAAAAATTTCTCCTATATTAGCCTATTTAACTTCAGTTTCATAGTTTGAAGTACTGAAATCCCTTAGAACCACTGATACAATGGTGGATAAAATCTTGTCAGAACAGACCAACCAATGTATTCTCTAGCAATCCGAAAATTCAGGTATTTCGACCTAATTTGCTCTGTATGACGAGAACACTGAGTTTTTTTTACCTTTTTGTCTTCTGTTTCTAATTCCAGACCAGCCTTTTGTAGATTCTTCTCAAATTCTCGCCTTCTTTCCTGAGGATACATAAAGAGACTTTACTAAAAAAAATGAAGCGGAGGCAGTTTTTACTTCATCTGTCAAAAACTTTAACCCTCCCTGTATCCCTGTGTATAGGGTCTGATCTTGTACCCATCAAAGTCAATATGAGTTTTGTCATTGCCTAAATAGGAGCAAGGTTGGATTCCAAAGAGTAATTTTTTCAAAATTCTACTTTGTTGCCTTTTAATCACCAATCTCTTTCAAAGTTGCTGTCACAGAGTAGCTGGTCCCTGTGTATTGACTCAGACTAGCTCCCCAGACCAGAGTAGGTGAGCCCAATCCAGCCAATTAAAGAGAGCTGGGCTACACCTGGGCCTATAAATGCACTGTTAGTGGGCAACTGGGAGAGATGGATTGTGACAGCCAAACTGGAGTGGTGGGTCCCTGGAGCAAGGGGCTCAGGAAAGCAGCCCTGGGGGCTGTTGCTCTAAGAAGGGAGCACTGACAGACTGGTAAACTGCCAGAAGCAGGAGAACTAGAGACTCCTGGGAGGGGTGACCGTGAGGCTAAGGAATCAATTAAGACTGTTTTTTGGTTTGTTTACCTGTTGAGCAAATAAACCTCCTTGCAAAAGACTGAGCATGGCAATGCATGCTTTGGAGCAAAGGAGAAGCATGGCCCTGGTGACAGTCGCTAATTGCACTACATGCTGGATTTATCATTTAAACTAAATAAGCAATACCAATCTTGCTTCCTTTAGAAATCACTGGCAACACTCTTACTGCTTTCAAGATCAGGCCTACAATTAGATGTATTTTTTTTTAACTGAATAGATATTTCTACAGAATACTTTTAGGCCATTCATCAAAAAATTAATTTTCAACCAAATTTCCTTTAGACATAACTATTTCTGTATGAAGGCAATTTGTAAAGCAAGAATTCCATAGAACACTAGGAAATGCAGGATACTCCTTTTGCATTTGACTGTGTGTCAAACGGGGATCCCACGTCTTATGGTACTATATGCTAAATAGATCAGTATGTTTACTGATCACAGTAGCCTTGCACTCTCCTCTGAAACACCAAGTGTTGTGCCAGATGGACTACCAGCCCGATCCAGTATGGCAAGTCCTATGTTCCTAGAAACTGACTTCCTATTGAGACAAAATATATCTTCCTTCTATGACTTTTATGATTTGGTTAATTACTCTTTTTATAAAAAGAAAAGGAGTACTTGTGGCATCTTAGAGACTAACCAATTTATTTGAGCATAAGCTTTCGTGAGCTACAGCTCACTTCATTGGATGCATGCATCCGATGAAGTGAGCTGTAGCTCACGAAAGCTTCTGCTCAAATAAATTGGTTAGTCTCTAAGATGCCACAAGTACTCCTTTCCTTTTTGCGAATACAGACTAACAAGGCTGCTACTCTGAAACCCACTCTTTTTATGTATTGAGCTGGAATCATTTTGACCTTTACATTTTCTCTGTCTCCCATACGAGCATAGCACAGACACAGAATTGTAGTTCACTGAGCTGATGATCCGATCAACACAAAACAATGCAACTGAAAAGGTGAGATAGTACGACAGCCATTACATTCAGGTGGCTTATCTAAAAATGATGCCATGTTATGGGGCAGGTACTCAGCTAAATAGAGCACAGGGGAGATTGTCAGTCCCTGAGTCTCAGCCCTACATACAGTTTAGAGCAGGCTGGGGTCTGCTTTAATTTTGCAACAGCCAGCAACAACTCCTCACTCTCCCTAGCCCCTGCATTAGAACCTGTGGGAAGAGGAGAATTAGGAGCCAACTCTGCTGGTTCTATGCCCACTGGGGACTCAAACATATTGGCAAAATCATCAGCAGGAAAGTTACGGACAGTCTCTTCATCCTTTGTGCTGCTCAGGAGGTTCAGGTATACAGAGGACCAGCCCTAAGTGACACATGCATAGAGGATATATGTGGATGGATGCTTGGTGTGGATAATAACTGAATGATCAGGGAGGTGCCAGCCTAAGAATCCAGTGTCCATCGGCTGAAGAAGGCATCAAGTGGAAATAACTAGAGGACCCCCGGAGGGCAGACTGGAATCCACCCAACAGCCTCAAGAATGGGAGAACCAAAGAACAAGATAACATCTAGCAGCACGGAGCAGTCAGGAATGTGACATCTGCTGATTGATTCAGCAACAGCATGATGAGGCAATTCCCATAGACTGGCATAGGAAGAAACCCCTATAAAAATGGACTCTAGAAAGTGAGAACTTTGGGGGGGTCTGATTCTGCAAACCAACTTCCAGGAGCATCAGATGTGCATCTTCTGACAAGGCCCTGCTCCCTCCTCATGTCCAGGCCACCTGGCCAGTGGCTTGGCATGAGCAACTCTAAGGCTGGTAACTATGATAACAACCTTGCAGAACCTGTGTGTGTGTGTATGAATGAATGTGTGAATAAATATGAAATTGAATGGAATGTTATAGCTATAACTAACTGCTTACTATGATTCTTTCTGTATTCACAATAAATGTGGTATTTTGCCTTTTCCCCTTTAATAAGATCCTGCTGGTTTTTATTTTATTGGTATAACACTATGGCATCCGCGGGACTGACAGGGAGAGGTGAAAAAATAACTTAAAAACTCTCTTAAGTGTTTCTAACAGATATTTTCTGGAGCACATGCAGTATATGCAGGATACATGACAGTGTGAGGGTGGGATAAACTAAAATCAGCACGCAGGGAATGACCTACAAAACTCACTGCCAGCTTTGCGTCTCATGATCAAGGTGTACCCATCCCGCATCTATGCTAATACGACTTTCATTTCAAACCACACCATCGTGTATTCCCTATACACACTGAAGTGATTCATTATGAATATACTGCCTAAAGTGGACTTAGATCTGAAAACATATTTGAGAAGATTACCTAAATTAGACCCAAAGTCCAATGGGAACAGGGGAACTAATGCAGGTTTAATATCATACATAAGTAATGTATAATATTACATTCTCATATATTCTCAGTTATCTAAGAAAGATAAACACATATTATAAAGATAAATCCATCTCTTGATAACAATGCTGTTTGTTAGTAACAATAATCAATAAATAAAAAAGGGTAATAGAGTAAAATTAATTTTTAAACTTTACAGCACATTATCCCTTAAGATAAATTTTAAAAAGCTACTCTTGAGCAACAGATTGTTATGCTGAAAAAGTTTGGTGTGTGGTAGAACATCCACTCCTGTCTCGACTGAAGTCCATCTGTGCAATTTTGGGCCCTAAGAAAAATTACAAACATTCTTATATCAAAAAAATACTGAAATATGTGACCAAATTCTGTGTTAATCTAAGCCTCATGCAACCCCATTAACTTAATTGAAGTTGCAAAGGGCATAAGTCAATGTAGAATTTGGCCCTCAGTTAGGAATTTACGGGCTTGATGTTATGAAGTGCTGAGCATCTTCAGTTCCCAATAGGGTGTTCAGTACTTTGCTGAATGTGCTCAGCACTTGGCAGGATCAGATCCATAAATACAAAAGGTCAGTCCTCTATATATTGTGCTCCTGTAACTCCCACTGAGGCAATTTGAATTTTGAGTGTGAAAGGAATGCAGGTCCAAAACCTACATTTTGGAAATGTATTTACTTTTTCTACTTTAAAAAGGCAATAAAATGTTACGTTTAATACTAATCTCCAAGTGATAATGCAGACAAGGCCAGATTGTGTTTATCTGTTTATAGTCATGCACTGTGGAATAGGACAGAGTAAGGATCTCCCCTTGCACAACCGATATTAACGCTACCCAGAACATAGCTCACAGTGTTTAGGGGTACGCAGGAGTTTCACGTCAATGGCTCTTCCCTAGAGCAAATGGGCAAAAACTGGGCAGGCTGTGGGTGAAACTATAGTTCTGTCCCTTCAGGCTAGCCCTTGGAGACAGGGAGATTCTGCACCCCATAAAATGGTGTGATAAATTATTCCCCATATGAGAGCTCCCAGAGGCACAAAGTTTGGGGTGCTCCCCATGGGGTGGTAAAGAGCACGCTCTAGTCCAGTGGTTTTCAACCTGTGGCATGCAGACCCCTGGGGGTCCACAGACCATGTGTAACATTTCCAAAGGGGTCCTCCTCTGCATTTGACATTTTTTAGGGGTCCACAAATGAAAAAAGGTTGAAAACCACTGCTCTAGGCCCAAATAAATAGGTCTAGTCAGAATTTTTAAAAAAACAAATGTAGCTCTTTTTAATCAATAAAATCAGTAAATATGTGTGTATAAAAATAAAACAGCAGTGAGATCAGTCAGAAAAATAAACACTATCTGTCAGAGGTAATGAATAGAAATATAAAGTAAATTGCTGAACATACAACATAATTTAACTTCTGTTAACCAAAAGCTTTATGGCTAGGATTCAGTCATGTGGCTTATTTAACAGTCAAGTACAATACACAAAAAAACAGTTTACTACATAGATTATTTTGATTTGAATCTTTTGCATTTAAATTTTTCCCTTCCCCTGTGAATAAAAGTTATATATAGCTATGTACAAGATAGTGGGTTTCTGTTTTGCACTTAAAATAAATATACTGAAATCCCATTAATAAGCTCATTTGCATTAAAGTGAAAAAGGTAATGCAATCAATCAGTAACTTTATGGATTTCCCCTAAAATACCAATTATTTTTTAAATCTCTCTTTTCACATGTGCTAGATCACTGGGAACCTGTAATGAATACAGTAAGGCTCTGATGAATATAAATCACAATAGATTTCTTAAATATATCCAGCCTGACTGAATATTTGATTAAAATTTACTAAAACTGCCCTCCAAATTTCAATATCTTAGGGCTTTATCTAGTTTTGCCCTCAGTGAATGCTAGGGATACTCAGCATCTCCCTGCATCATCAGACAGCTTGGTTTGAAAAATTAAAACAACTAACCAGATGGCTGCCTGCTAAAAAGTCACCTAGACAAAGCAGTATTAGAAATAAATGTCTAACTTCCAAGACAGCTGACGCGAACACTTCTCAGAGTTGGACTGAATCCAGAGACTAAAAAGCACTGTTTACATAGACCGCAGCATTCCACAACAGCCATTAGAGAATCAATAGTAGAGATAATGGGAATCAACAGGCAGGGGCGATCAAATGGGGAAAAAACTAGGCCTGAGTCAAAACCCCAGGTACAAACACGTCCAGACTTTGGGAGGGTTTGAATCGGATACATATCCAAACTTTGCTATTCAGGTCCATGAGTGATAAGGAAAGCTCTATTCATAAGAAAGCCTTTTATGGAGGTAATATTTACAAATCTGTTTCAAAGGGTAACTTTGAGGATTTATCTCAAGACAATACCCTGTTAACTCTGAATTGAACAAACTGACAAGTATCAGGGGGTAGCTGGAAGATGATGTCTGTCTGTATCTGTGCGAGTTTTTGGTTGAGGTTGATGGATTTCCACTCCATACAGCTAAACTTAGTGCCTTGCATGGTGACAAGTATCAGGGGGTAGCATGAAAGCTTATGCTCAAATAAATCTGTTAGTCTTTAAGGTGCCACTAGACTCCTTGTTGTTTTTGTGAACAAACTGATTCCATTTTAAGGGCTTGGTCTCAAAAGTATGACCATTTTCTTAACAGCATATTTTTCCTCAAGACTTCACTTGGCAGATTCCCTACTGTGAGCTAGAGATCAGCAAAACACTAAGTCTGTAGTATCTGGATTTGTTTTGCATGAAGCTAAGACAAAAGATGCACATATCCTTTATCATCTAAAGTGCCTCTGTCTGAATAGCAATGTTGAAATGCCAGGAAGAAGTTAATCCCACTCTTATTTATGCAAAACAAACTGTTTCCCTGAAGCAAGAATGAGCATTAGAAACCTGCTGTCACAGATTTTATTCCTTTCCTAAGAATGTTTCTATTCTTAGCCTGTACAATTCTGCCAAGTCACTGTATTGCAGTAAGACGACTGCACATCTCTGCCCAGAGATTATTGTACAACAACAAACTGAACTGGATTTCTGTAACCTTTCAAACAAAATCCAGTGCCTGAGAGTGTACTTCATTCATATGAAACCACAGATGGTGATTTGTTCTCTGTGGATAAAATTCTGAGCTGAGAGCAGCATAGCACCTATCCATCATAGGACTTAAGTGGGACATTAGTTGTACACATAGGCCTTGTGCTAGCCCTAAATACAGGGGTGAATTTCACCCTATCTCCATGCTGAATGATGTTTGTGCAATCGCGTTTGTGCTTCTAGGGCCAAATTTTCAAAACCTGAACTGATTTTTGGCACAAAAAAGGAAACATCTGAATGATGTCTACTTTGGGAAAAGACAGTTACCTCTGGGAAAAGACAGTTACCTTTTCCGTAACTGGTGTTCTTCGAGATGTGTTGCTCATGTCTATTCCACAATAGCTGTACGTGCTCACCACGTGCACCAGTGCCGCAAGTTCTTCCCCTAGCAGTACCCGTGGGGGTGGGGGAAGCACCTCCCATGACCCCTGCGCGCTCTCCCCACCCTCAGTTCCTTCTGACCAGACAACTCCAACAGAGGGGAAGGAGGGTGGGATGTGGAATAGACATGAGCAACACATCTCGAAGAATACCAGTTACGGAAAAGGTAACTGTCTTTTCTTCTTCGAGTGATTGCTTGTGTATTCCACAATAGGTGATTCCAAGCTATATCTGTTGGAGGTGGGTAGGAGTTCAAAAGTTCCCAGGACTGAGGACAGCCCTGCTGAAGCCGCGTCATCCCTGGTTTGGGGGACGATCGCATAGTGCGAGGTGAATGTGTGAAACGAAGACCACATGGCAGCGCTACAAATGTCCTGGATGGGAACGTGGGCCATGAAGGCAGCCAATGAGGCCTGCACCCAAGTCGAGTGTGCCCTCACAATGGGTTGAGGGGGACACCCGCCAGCTCATAACAGGAACAGATGCGCAAAGCGATCCAACTGGAAAGCTGCTGAGTGGAAATTGGCTGGCTCCTCGCGCGCTCAGCCGAGGCGACAAACAGTTGCGAGGACTTTCTGAATGGCTTGGTCCGCTCGAGGTAGAAAGCCAGAGCCCACCGCATATCGAGCACGTGGAGATGGCGCTCCTCACTGGATGCGTAAGGCTTGGGGCAGAGGACCAGTAGAAAAATGTCCTGACCCATGTGGTAGGCGGAGACCACCTTCGGGAGGAACGCGGGTGTGGGCGGAGCTAGACCGTGTCCTTATGAAAGACCGTGTACGGCGGCTTGGAAGTTAGGATCCTGAGCTCCGAGACTCACCTGGTCGATGAGACTGCAACCAGAAAGGCCACCTTCCACGAGAGGTGAGACCAGGAGCATGTGGCTAGTGGTTCAAACGGGGGCCCCGTGAGACGAGCAACACCAGGTTTAGGTCCCACTGCAGGACCAGAGGTCTAGAATATGGAAAAAGTCGGTCCAAACCCTTAAGGAACCGGCCAGTCATAGCATGGGAAAATACCGTGTGCCCCTACACTGGCGGATGGAAGGCCGATATGACTGCCAGGTGCACCCTGACTGATGACAGCACCAGGCCCTGGGCCCTCAGGTGGAGGAGGTAATCAAGGATAAGCTGGATTGGGGTGGTCACCGGAGAGACACCCTGGTCCGCCGCCCACCTAGAAAACCGGGACCATTTAGCCAAATAAGCGCGGCGAGTGGAGGGCCGTCTACTTTTGAGGAGGACGCGCTGAACCTGCTCTGACCACGTCCTTTACTCTCCACCTAACCACTGAGCAGCCACGCCGTGAGGTGAAGAGCTGTCAGGTTGGGGTGGAGGAGCGGCCCTGGTCCTGAGAGAGCAGGTCCGCGTGGAGCGGCTACCGCCATGGTGGAGCAACCGCCAGGCCCGTGAGGGTCCCATACCAAAGCTGCCTGGGCCACGCCAGGGCAATCAGGAGGACCCAGGCCTTGTCTGCCTTTTTCTTCTCCAGGACCCTGCTGATTAGAGGGAATGGGGGAAAGGCGTAGAGAAGCCAGCCTGACAGGAGAAGGGCATCGGAGATAGTGTCCCTCTCCAAGCCCGCCTGGAGCAGAACCGGGGGCATCACTGGTTCTGCCAAGTCACAAATAGATCCACCTGGGGAGTTCCCCACCTTCTATTGTGGAATAGACATGGAGGGATGTCATACTCAAACTCAGACTGATGTTGGGCATATTTCAGGTTTGAATTCGTACCAGCCCAGGAGATCCTGAAGGTTTGCCATTCGTAACTGGAAGCTCAAAGATGGATAAATTTTCCTTCCGAAAGAGTCCAGTCTCCGAGAGTCTTTGTTCTTTGGGGTCGGGGCCGGCTGATCCTGCCACTCCCTGTGGTTGACCGACTCGACCACCAGGGAGTTGGGCACCAGGTTGGTATACAAGTACTCATACCCCTTAGTGGGTACAAAGTACTTGCGTTCCACCTTTTTAGAGATGGGGGCCAAAGAGGCCAGTGTTTGCCACAGGGCATTTGAAATCTTAGCCACCCCTTCATGGAGAGGCAAGGCAACCCTACCCAGTGCCGATGGGGACAACATGTTATACAGGGAGTTTGAGGGCTTCTCCATCTCCTCTGCCTCCCTCTTCAAGAGTTCTTGGTGGGCCCTGAAGTCCCCTTTGGGGTAGAGGGGGGCAGGGCCACAATCACCTTCCCGGGCAGGGCGAAGAGGCCAATGCGATGCTCTGGGTGTCGGCTGGCACGGAGGGTCCGCCACCTGGTCAGACTCCGGGCACGGTGCCGAGGACATACGTCCCACCGACTCCTTTCTCAGAGGTCTGGAGAGGCAGGCCGACAGTGCTTCCGAAGCTTCAGCCACCGAGCAAGCTCCCACCGGTGGCTGTGCCGGAGGCCACGGTGCCCACTGGTACCATTGGGCCAGCCACGATGCTTGGTGCCACTGCACCTGCTGAGGCACTGGTGGGGCTAGCTGTTCGGGTTGGCTGGGCTGGCCCATTGAAGGACGGCTATGAATGGAGACCGGGATGGCGTAAGATCTGCTGCTGTCTCTGGACTGGGAGAAGCAGCGGTGCCGGGATCTATGACGGCCATGGGACAGCGATCTCAACGTGGAGGACTGGTACCGACAGTAACAGCTGCTCCGTGAACAGCCTTGACGGGCGGACCCACGACGGTGAGACGCTAGCGATCGACATCCAGGGCTGCGACTTGGAGCAGGAGTCCAAGCGGGAACGGTGTCGACAACCATGCCGTGACGACTGCAGTACCCTCTATGAGACGAGGACCAATGGCGATGCCCGCTGCGGTCCCATCGATATTCGCTCCTTCAGGACGAGCGGTGCCTCAAGTCCCAGCCGGCCGGAACCCAAACAGACAGTCTGGTCGGCGTCGAGAGCAATCCACATGGACTCTGCCCGGAGAGGTCCGGTGTCGGGAACATTCCCTCAACCGAAACTGGTACCGGGCCGGAGGTGACTGCAGAGATCCCAGTGGTGGCTTGCCTCTGGAGCACGGGGCCAACATTAGCACCGCTCCGGGCACCGGCATGGACATAACGTCCCAGGTCACCTGGAGGGCTTCAGGCGTGGACGGCATCCGGAGAGGCCTGTTCCAAAGGGGCCAGGCTACTCCACTCAATGTGAGTCGGAGGCCTGGGGCCCAGTGAGGATTGAGGACTGCCCGACATGGGTCTAGCCTCTGTCCCAGACTTCCCTCGGTGCTGCTGTGAAGCGGGAGTCTTTCTGGCCCTCTTGGCGTGCCCCGTGGATGGGGAGCAGTGCTGAATGGTCGATGGCACTGGAGGGTCGCCGCGTACCGATGCCGTGGTGCCGGGTACTGGTTTGGAGCGGCCTGCTGGGGTCGGGGTCAGCGCCGACTCCATCAGGATGGCCCGGAGCCTAATGTCCCTTTCTCTTTTGGTCAGAGACTTAAACGACTTGCAAATCTTGCACCTTTCGCTGATATGGGTTTCTCCCAAACAGCGCTAACAATCTGCGTGCGGGTCACTTCTTGGCACAGAACACCGACAAGAGCCGCATAACTTAAACCCTGGGGCGCGGGGCATGCCCCATCCCAGGCTCACTGACTGACTAAACAGGTAACTAACTACAAGTGCTATCACTGAACGAACGAACAGTTCTGGGGACGAGCTACAGCAAAGCTGGAGCAGAGCATTTCCGACGCACCTTCACTAGCGGCAAGAAGGAACTGAGGGTGGGGGGAGCGCACAGCTCCCCTTATACTGTGCCAGGTAGGCGCCACTCTAGGAGTTGCGGGGGATGCTCCCCCCTATGGGTATTGCTAGGGGAAAAACTTCCAGCACTGGTGCACGTGGCAAGCGCACACATCTATTGTGGAACAGACATGAGCAATCACTCGAAGAACAACAAAACACTGCTGTTACAAAACTGTGCCCGCAATCCTAATTTTGTGAGTGCAAAGCAGGGAGGTTCCATTAAGACCAGGATGAAAATCAGGCCATTTAACTGTGAAAGCACCACTCTCTTTCTTTGGCTTTAGTCCTATTCTCCTTGCTGGGAGAACTGGTGAAGGGAAACAGGTTTGATCTGCTCCAAATTTAAGATCTGATGGTCCCATTCAGTTATGCTGATGGAGGGGAAGTGGGAGTAAATAGGATGGGGACATGGAATGGAAAAGTCATAGCTTCAGTACACGTATTTCTAACTCTCAACGCCGTCAGCTGCAATTCAATGGAGTTTGTGGTTCAGAAGACTGTTTGCTGGCAGTGGCAGGCCTACGGTGGTAGCCTTTTATTGCAGCAGGGGCTGGGCTTAAACAAAGTATTAACTCCTGCTCTGTGCATGGGCCTGGATCCACAAAAGGATTTAGGCACCTCGAAAATCACAGGAACAATAATGCAATCCACAAAGCCTAAGTTAGGTGCCTTCCCTAGACAATGTATCAGGAGAGATGGGTGTCTAAGAATGTGATCCACAAAAGCCAGCAAGTTAGGCAGGGAGCCACCTAAACTAGCCAATGGAAGATGTGAAGGAGAGGGGCGTATCTAAGCCCCATTCCTTTCAGGGAGACAGGCGCCTAAATCCAAGCTGCAGGGAGGTACCTATCTCTGCTTGTGATTCACAGCCAGGAACCAGGTGGCACAGGTGCCTAAGTTGATTCTTGTGAGAATGAGTTAGGGCCCTGCCTCACTCCACACACAATGGTTGGAGGAGGAGGAAGAGATGCCCACCTAATAGCTTTTAGCTCAGTGCTTAAAGCATTTAAATACATCAGTAGTCATTGGGCCAGAGAGAGCAAGAGAGAGAATGACTCTATAGCCTGATGGTTAGAGCAGTTATCCAGGAGATGGGGGACTCTGGGGCCAGTACCCCTGCTCCATTGACTCTTTAATTATTTATCCACAGTGGAACATTTTCCATAGGAGAGACTGAAGAAGCCCCATACCAGAATATCCCATAGCCTTGGTCTTATACATCCCAGGTGAGTTCTCTAACCATTGGGCTAAAAATTATAAGGTCGGTAATAGCACTCCCACCTCCTCCGGCCAGATTCTGAATGAGATTCAATCCAACAGATGGCCTCTGAGTATGCCCACTGGATCAGGCTCCACAGGTGAGAAAGATGCTTCTCTTCCTAGTTTTCCCTGGTTTGTGGATTGCTCTGGGGATAAGGCAGGACATTGGTGTGAGGCAGCAGTGCACGTGCCCAGAGACAAAACTTAGGTACTGAAGCAACTTTTACAGTGAAAATTTTGGCTCTGAGTGAGTTTACGCACCTATAGTGCATATCTGTGCTTTAATTCATAATGGGGGGGAGGGGGTTGTGGGAGGAGACCTAAAATAGTGTAAAGTAAAAATTCTAATTACCGAAAAGAATAGCTAAGACCTATCAAAAGGAGGGAGGTCTCAGAGTCCAGGCTCCACCCCGAGTGGGAACATTTATACTGCTATTTTTAGCCTTGGAGCGTGAGCCCTGCAAGCCCAAATCAGCTTATCCATGCTCTGAGATTCACTGCTGCAATGCAGACATACCCCTAAACTCTTTGTGCCTGAGTTTCCCCATCTAATCAAAAGGGGTGGTAGCTATAATGTCTACCTCACACAGACATTTGAACATTAGTTAGTATTTGTTATTACTCTTCAAAGTTATATCCTCAGTCAGGACACAGATAAGAGATGCCGCTGATCAGTGACTTTCACTACGGAATGCATTTATGTTTCACTGTATTTTCTTGGACAAACTACTTAAGATTCTTCCATTCCTCTACTGATTGAGTTGTACATTTATGAAGCAGCATGCTAGGGTAGCCTTCCCAGTGTAAAGCTAGAACAGGGGTGGGCAAACTTTTTGGCCCAAGGGCCACATCTGGTATGGAAATTGTATGGTGGGCCATGAATGCTCACAAAATTGGGGGTTGGCGTGCGGGGGGGGGGTGAGTGCTCTGGGGGGGAAGAAATGAGGAGTTGAGGGTGTGGGAGGGGGCTCCGAACTGGGGCAGGAGGTTGGGGTGTGTGGGGGGGTGGGTGGTGAGGGCTCCAACTGTGGTTGAGGGCTCTGGCGTGGGGCTGGGACCGAGGGGCTCAGAGGGCAGGAGGGGGCTCAGGGCTAGGGCAGGGGGTTGGGGCACAGGACAGGGTCAGGGGTGTAGGCTCCCGGCAGCACTTACCTCAAGCAGCTCCCAGAAGCAGCGGCATGTCCCTGCTCTGGCTCCTACGCAGAGGCGCAGCCAGGTGGCTCTGCGCGCTGCCCCTTCCGCAGACACCGCCCCTGCAGTTCCTGGCCAATGGGAGCTGTGGGGGCCACACTTGGGGCGGGGGCAGCGTGTGAAGCCCCCTGGTTACCCCTACACATAGGAGTCGGACGGAGGACATGTCGCTGCTTCCAGGATCCGTTGCAGAGACACGGCATGCATGGAGCGGGGCAAGCCCTGGTCCAGCTCCCCAGCAGGAGCTCGAGGGCTGGATTAAAACGTCTGAAGGGCTGGATGTGGCCCCCGGGCTGTAGTTTGCCCACTCATGGTCTAGCTGCTGCCCATATTACCCCCAGCTACACTGCTATTTTTAGCATGTTTGTTTGAGCTGAGCTAGCAAATCTGTCTACCTACATTGAGAAGCAGGGTCCCAGCTGCAGTGTAGACATATTCTTAGAGAGAACACATTGTGTGCAGTCTTTCAATTGTGCTTTTGAATTAACTACTGCCTTGGGGTTTTATTTCATCTTTTTCCACTTGTGATCTTGGTAATTAAGCCTCCCTCTCTTCCTTCTTGTTTCCTGAGGTTGACTATTGCTGCCCAATGTGTAGGGGTTTGTGTTTACAGCAGAAGTGCTGAAGCATTCATCATGTATGTATATCTGTTTCTTTCTTTTCTCTATTGACTGGCCTCCTCTTCCATCTTTTTATTCCTCTTGCTATATGGTAGAAGAGGGAGCCTCTTGATAATCCTGGCTGGGGAATCATACTGCTGTATATGCAGAAGCCAAAGGATCAATATGAGAATAGAATAGAGTGCTTTTAAACAAGCATGGTCTTACAGGATTGTTGTTGTTATAATAACTCTACTCTCTCCAGACACTTTGGCTGGGTTGGGACTGCTAAGGAGGCGAGATTGTAAAATCAGGAAAGTGCAGAACAGATGTGCTGATGTCAGAAGAAAGGGCATTCTCTTTTGATTATTTTCTTGATTTTTTTTTTTTTTTTTAGTTTATTGAGATTACAAGAATAAAATTCCAGGGTTTTGGAAGTCAGGGACTGATCTTTCCAGCTGTTCTGCCTCCTACAACTAGAACACAGGACTCTTTTGTTTAAACATTTGCATAAGAGTGCAGGGAGCACAAACTCTTAAACAAAGCATTATTTCCTTAATAGGAAAGTATAAATTTAGCTGATAATGTATTAAAGAGCCCAGCCTTACTGTTCCTTTCTTAGAAAAAATACTATTGTTACTTACATAACATTTTTGGCACCATAAATGTACAGCATGCTTAAAAATATGGTTAAGACCTATTTCTCATTCCACATGCAATCTCTAATGAAAGTGAAGGCATATTAAAAAAGCCAAAATAACCCCAAGCTTACTATATTTAAAAATATTAGCATTTTTAGGTCAATCGTGTGACTTCTTTTTTAAACGCCTGAGGCTGGCAATACCGGAACTTACAATGTAAACAGCCTGAGTCAAGCCCAAAATATCAAAGTAGACAAAAAAAAACAGAAGAGTCACTTATTGATTCTTTCCTGAAATGTGGCCCACAGTCGCCACCTTTGCTGTTTTGCCTTGCTGGGAACTTGAGTGTTGAGTTCCAACTGGGACTTTGCAGCAACACCCAGCATGCTCGCACTTAATGACCTCTTGTATGGAAGATTCCAACTTCATGGACACTTTAAACTTGCTTTTAAAGGAATGAGAATGCTTTAATAATAAAAATAAAAGGAAATAAATTACAAGTACTTTGGCAATGAGGCAAAATGCCAGGCAGAGAGCCTAGAAGGGGCAGGTGCTGAGACTGTAGTGCTTGGAGTATAAAGTAAGTAATTAGGAATAAAAGCTCTTCCACTAACAGCCCCACACAGACCTCATCCATCACACAAACCGCAGGAGGATGTGGGGGGATATGAGTCATCAATGAACCACACCGGTAAATAGACCAAATTAATTTAATACAGGAATGCCTGTAGGTGTAACCCTAAAATTACATTTTAGACACTTTAACTGTTAAACAAATATGTGTCCAACAGCTGTGGAAAGGCAGGACCTAGTCATGTAGCTCTTACTCACAGTAGTAGGGACAACAGTATCAAACCTGGATTCTGTATCAAGTGTTACTTTTTCTCATGGTGCCTGCCTTATTTTGTCTCTCCCCAGGCATGTCATTCATCATAAAATGATGGTTCCTATTAACCAGTACACTAAAACATTATTCTATTTGTAAAGGGTAAACATCAACGTTTTTAAGAAGCTAGCACACTATCAATGCATTTACTAACGTATTTATAAAAATGCTAGTGCCAGGAATAAATGGTGTCCCCAATATCTCACACCTGCTTACATAAAAGTACTCGGCTAAGCCACTAATTTTTCCAAAATTGGATTTTTTCCCTTTAAAGCATTAGTAATTGACTCTGTACTTTAAACAGTGGAAAATCTGAATCAAGATTCCTTCCTCTTCTAGTGACTACCAAAAGACTACGTCAACTTTAGTCTCTGTGCACTATCACCCTCAGGAGCCAAGCATTTTCAGTGTTGTTACAAGCAGAGGGGGAAAAAAATTACCTCATAGGTTCAGGGTGGATTATTTCCACTCCTAAACTAAAAGTTTTAAAGGAACCTCTTGCTCCTTTAAGTTCCAAATTCCAAGGACAAAGTCATCTTCATTTCAATAAACTCTTATAAGATAAGATTATTTTTACACTATGCTTCCAAATAAGGAAATCCAGACAAAAAGTTACTATGACTAGCAGCAAACATTTATTAAAATGCAGCAGTTCAATCTGGTTTCCCAAGGGAAAAGATGCCTACGTTTATTTATGTAATTATTTATTAAATTGTTTTAAGATTTACTGAATGTACTAATCCATGTCTCTGGGCTCACGTACAATACCATTTAAAAGCATATATGAGACTTTTGGTTGAACTAATGGCCACATTCACTATCCTTCTCAATCAACAAAACTATACCCCTTCGCCAGAGCCCCACTCACCCCATTCAAACTACATAAGCCTGTGAAATAGATTGGTTTTGCAGCATGCTCCGAAGGTCAATAAACCAATGAGCAAGAGTTAGTTCCAAATTCAAGGGCCTTCCAGAGGAAGGTCGAGCATCAGTAGATCACAACTGCCAGGGTAAAACATGAGAAGAGACGCATCCCCTGTAATAAGCTCTGGGCAGACAGATGAGATTTAGCACCAAGTGGAAGAAGCTAGATATTATTATTTCAGACAAAGTGTTTAAAGAGGCGCCTTATAATGAAGAAGAGTATCTGGAGCTCTGAAGGTAGCAGAAGATAGCAATTTCAAAGAAATCTGAGATTTATAATTCAATCTCCAGGAACCTAGAGTTGCTGTAAATTGAGTTTGCGATGTAATTTCTTAGTTTTAACTCAGCTTCTGATGTTTTGACACTGACTGCTGTTCCATTATCGGTATTAAAAGGACAATCAAGCTTGTTCAATGCAGCATCTGCAGGTCTAGTCCTACTCTAATGGAAGTCAAAATTCTACTGTCATCAATGAGAGAAGAATCAGGCTGCAGTTCTTCTGTATAAAAGTATTTCAGTTGCTCCCATACATCAGTCTGTTCACAGTTCATGCTTCTTGAAAAAAGAAAAGCTTCATTATGACTACTTAGAAACTTTTCACCATCAGTATACTAATTATAGGACAATATCATTAAATGATAAATAAATATCATTAAATCATTAGTTAGGCTTTAGGACCCAATCATGCAAGGTGCTGAGCATATTCAGGATCTGAGAGTGATCACAAGTTTGCAGGATCAGTCCTAATTCACAACAAAATTCCACACCAAAAACTTCAGTATATTGCATGAACTTTCTTTCCAAGCTATGAGATTTTACATAGTCGAATTCATGCAAATGATTCCAAGGGCTTAGTAAGGAGGTTCAGGTCTACGCTAGGTCATCATTCAGAAGATATTGTAAAAGAAACTTACCACCTTCTTTTCCTCTTCTTTATTTGGATCATCCCCATAAGAAAGTACAAAGTCAATTCGTCGGACACCATCCCTGAAGAAAATAGAATCTTTGCTTTGGTGTCTCTTGTTAATCTGTGGAGAACATAAGAAACATAATTAAAAATCAAATCTTGTTATTGCTCCGAAACCAGGCAGAGGAGAGGGTTGTTTCCTCAGTTTGGTTCAGTTCTTCAGTCTTTTCAGACCTGAAGAGATCTGTACTCAGGTGAAATTTGAACAACAGCTCCACATATGAAGTGATCTCAAAACTGGCTGCACATATGCATGGCCCATCCACATACCTTATGTGTCACAAATGTTATATACACTACAATATACAATGATATACATTAGTGTAACAATGCTTGGCAAAACTGCTATAGTTAAAGGTCACTCACAATCTTCTGAAATGCCTCTTTTCAGTTTAACACTTTTCTGCAAAAATGATCATGGTAAGTGATTTAGTGTCTGAGAGTATGGTGTCCACGGTAAAATATTAGCATGCCCCTTTAAACAAAGGCAAACAAGAGCACAGTTTAAAAACCTGAAAGCAGGTGGCACTACAGCAACTCTGAAAGTAAAGAAAGTCCATGCACTTTCCACTTCAAAACAAGGCTCATTAAAGCAGCAGTTGTCCAGAAACACTGCTAAGCAACAATACTTAGATGAGCACATATATAATTAGAACACAAAGAACATATGGGTTACATTTAACAGGTTACATAATTTATTACTTGCCGTCCTTTAAAAAAAATCTCCCAGACCAATGGACCAGGAGAGCAGGGAAATTGTACTTAAAAAAAAAAAATCTAATAGTTAATTTCACATTTTCATTTGCAGGATGCTAGAATGGCATAAATCTCTATCAGTGTAACTGAGCTACTGAAATTATACTTTCAAATTAATAAAGATCACTACCTCAGCATGTCTGCTCTTGTCAATACTGTTAGGCTTGGATAATCCAACACAATGTTTTGTCTAGAAACAACAACTTTTCTAAAACAGGATCTTTCTGATTATCCCACTCCAGAAAATCTGCCTTACCAAAATAAAGCAAACTACACAGGCCGACACTTTGGGCTAAATTCAACACTGGCCTAAAAGGGTTTAGGTGTCACAGACTTCAGTAAGAGTTGCGTGTGTTTACACAAGGGCTGAGTTTGGTTTTTAGGGCTCAATTCTACATTTTATTAGAGCTGGAAAAAGAATCATGTACGAAGGAGGTATGTCATTGTTAACTATAGATCAAATTCTGCTCTAGTTTACACCCCAAAGTACATAAAAAGTTCTCTAAAAACTTGCAAAGTAGTTATCTGAGTATGAACTTTGCTCCCAATTAACAAAAGACATGACACAGTGAAGCATGTTATGACCACAGCCATCCAAGCCACTAGCAGTATCATTCATTACTGTTTTACCCTGAGACGTCGCTTCAGGAACAGACTGTATCTCTTTCCGGTCTGTTGGAACAACCAACAAGGAGTTAGCAAGCATGTCATCCACTTCAAGGACCCAAATCTTGACATTGTTCCAAGCACAGAACTCACAGTGAAGTTAGTGAGAATTCTGTGTCCAAGTCAAAGGCAGGATAAGGCTCCAAGCATATGGGGAGGGGATTAAAACAAGCCCTACATGGCTATATCATCCTTAATTATAACAAATCTAATGCAGCAACTGGCATTCATCAAGTAAAAATGAGGATCCCCCAATTTCTTTATTTTATTTCTATAATACTACCTGTTGCAAACTATGAGGTCACTTAAAAAGTCAAGCAGATCAAAACAGGCCAAGAAAAGGTCATCAGCACACAAATGTAACAACAAAACCAAGCAGTAGCTCATAAAAAGATCAAGCATCTTTTTCTTAGGCTTGCTTTATTTTGGAGTCATGCAGCACACAAAAAGCAAATGGGTAGCTATATAATGCCATATCCGATAAAATTATGCTTCAGGGCATAAATTCATCTTAAATGGGATCAAGAAAGAGATGTCCCTTATGTTCCACAACATAAAAAAAGTGAATCGAGGGGCTATGTCTTCATTTTTAACTTGTGGTATCGGTAACTGTTAGAGACAGGATACAGGACCAGCTACCCTTCGTTTGTTCTGATGTAGCAATTTCTATGTTTCTTTAGAATATGCCAACCTTTCAGAGAATTATTGACCATATATTTCAAATTAGAGAAACATACAGTGACAATATAATCTTTTTCAGAACTATTCTTTAATTCCCCCTGGTCCTCTTGTTCATTAACTAGCAATACTTTTGTGTATAATAATTACACCAGACCAACTAAGCTAGACTAATTCATTAGAGAAGAAACATGGGGAGTCTTGGAGAATGATTTTGCATCCACGACCCCTGAAGACTGAGAAGATCCCAGAAAACATGCAATCCAAGAAAGGGAAGAAAAGACACTTTGCATCTGAATTTTATGAGTAGCATATGCTTTTGCATTTATAATTTTGTAGGTACAAATAAATAAGAGGGTGAATACTTACAGATGCAATTATTGTTATTTAGACATATAATCCTTGATTTGAATCAGATAGCCATCAGAATGGTATTATAGAATCATAGGACTGGACGGGACCTTGAGCAGTCATCTAGTCCAGTCCCCTGCACTCAAGGCAGGACTAAGTATTATCTAGACCATTCCTGACAGGTGTTTGTCTAACCTGCTCTTAAAAATCTACAATGATGGAGATTCCACAACCTCCCTAGACAACTTATTCCAGTGCTTAACCACCCTGACAGTTAGGAAGCTTTTCCCAATGTCCAACCTAAACCTCCCTTGCTGCAAGTTAAACCCATTGGTTCTTGCCCTATCCTAAGAGGTTAAGAAAAACAATTTTTCTCCCTCCTCCTTGTAACAGCCTTTTACGTACTTGAAAACTGTTATCATGTCCCCTCTCTGTCTTCTCTTTTCCAGACTAAAGAAACCCACTTTTTTTTCAGTCTTCCCTTATAGGTCATGTTTTCTAGACCTTTAAGCATTTTTGTTGCTCTTCTCTGGACTCTCCCTAATTTGTCCACATTTTTCAATTGCACACATACGTATTTGGCCTGAAAAAATTGCACCAGCAGTATTTTATGCTCTCAGAATGGGAAGTCTCTTCTAAAAATCAGGCCCTAGGAGCTAAATTCTGCCTTTAATTACCTGTGTGGGAGCTGACTACATTGAACAGCATTTGACTCAAATAACCTGATTAAAATCTACACAAACAAAGAAAATCAATTGAATTCTGCAATCCTTAATCAGGCAAAACTTCCACTGAGGTCAGCAGTGTTCAGGTATTACAATACACCTACAACTATATTTGGCCTTCAATTATAGTGAAATCCACAAGGTTTCACAGGTGAACCAAATTCTGACCACAGTTACACGGTACTGAACAACATTAAATTTGTTCTTGTCCATAAAGTACTGAGTATCAGTTTAGATATCTAAGAATCTTATAATTTGTTTGGATCTAATCTAGGATGGGGAAAATACTCATATGAATCTCTCTCTCTCTCAGTCAGCACAAATATAATTACCTGTAACACTTAGTGGAACGCCTTCTTATTTAGCACATTAATTATGCCCTTCCAACCTTCTGCTTTTAGATTTTGCAGCAAAAGCAAGACCACTCTTGCCCACTATGTGCATGTGCAAATTTAGGGGCTCACATATAAAACCACTGTAAAGTAATTTGTATCAGCTGTATATTCTAAAGCAGCAGTTGGACAGATTCATATTTTCTCTGTCTTAACAGTTCTGTTATTAATTATGGCAGATCTATTTGATGTGAGACAAACTATCTATTACATTCATTAATATCCTGATTCAATTTAGCAGCTATTATATCATGTGATTTATATGACTCTTGGAGGAATCTATAACTGAATTACAAGGTACCTCACAAGTGTTACAGATGACTGGTGGAGGCTTATGAAATGTCACCCAGAATGTTCATAGTTTACAACTGCCTACAAGAACCTGATAAATCCAACAGTTGTAAGATAGATGAATAGAAACTATTCTTAAAAAAAAAAAAAATTATTTGACTTTTTGGTTTCCAGTCTTCACCTATAGTAACTCTCCAATGATACAGTCCAATAACCTATATGAGAGCAATGTGATTTTATGAAATTTGGACCAGTCAGGTAATTGAGCATTATCACTTATCTATTATTAAGAGCAAAATTTCCCTTTCATGTAATTATGCAAGTGCAAGCCTATTAAAGTTACACTGCTTTAACTAAGTTCATAATTTAACCCTAAATCTTTATCTTCCATCTAACCATCCACCAGAAGTTGGCAGAAGGGACTATGTCTTAACAGCTACTTCAAAGAATGGCCCTGCTAGCAGCATGTTGCAGTGTTCATATAGGTATGAGCTAAAGCCCTATACCAGGGACTTCAGATCCAAAATAAAGGTTATAAACTGGACTAAAATATGGGTCTGGAATTAAACAAAACCTGCCCTCGAGCTAAGGACAACTGTAAACAAATTTCACATTCTGTTTTGACTTATGTACAAGTCCTGACCACCTCTCGCCATTCCTCAGATCCAAAGCAAACAAACCAGCCACCACTAATACAAGAGGGGAAAGCAAACTGCTGAATGTGGCATCAACCACTGAAAAATCATAACAGAAGGTGCTTTATAAAAATGACTTAGCTCCCACCTGGGATTCACACTAAGTGATAGTGACTGTTGTAAATGTTTACTTAACATTAAGTACCCACTAACATGCAGAGTTCTGACCTTAACTTATTCTGTCAAATATCCCTCATTACTGAGGTAAAAAACGCACACATTCAATACCATTTAGCAGGTGATAATGTCACAGCCACTGATGATTGAATCCTGTATGATTTCAGGAAAATCCTATCATCCTGCATTCCAACACATTAACATGGAAGGCTACCTGTCTATGCTGCTGTATGCACTACTCCCTTTCCAATGGCAATATAGTAATTCCTCAGAATTCATCCTGCCATTAAACATCTCCCCACCTACGTGTCTACACAGTGGAAGCCAAAGAGGGAACTCTACTTTGAGCATTCATTTCCACATTTATTTCCAGTCAGAAATCTGTGTGGTCCTGGGGGGTGCATGTTTTGGAACGTAGTACTTCCCAGCCTGGATTCCCTTCCAACCTTAGCACATTCCCTAACATCCCACAGAGCCCCAACATTGCAGACTTGGGACAAAAGACTCAAACTCTGCTCCTCCAATCTATAGTTTTATAATGTTCCATTTTGTTTTCACAGTGTATGGCTACTTTTGGGCACTAAATCAACTGTAATCTAAGAAGTACTTCAGTCATTTTCAAATCTTTAGGAAGGACGCCTTATCAATTAGCTTAATCAGAGTTGTACTGTATTGAAGAGCTATAGGATATGAAAATAATTTATAAGTTAACTAGCTAATTATGCCAATAACATTACTCTCAAATTTGGCTCTAGGAGTTGTACGATTATTGGCCTCCATTGCTGGAGAAGGCAATAGCCAATGTCCCACATCCCTCAGAATTGAAATCTTTATTGCACCTGTCCTAAAATAAATTCAATTTTAGAATATTTTGCAGATTTGTAACAATAATGTTTACAAACTGATGATTTAGTTTGTTTTTTTATTGAATAGTTATGCCTGTCTTACTTCTAGCCTGGTTTGTAGGTTTTTATCTCTGAGATAATATCATAGCAATTTGAAATTAATACACTATAAATAATTTAGTTATTAATTTGTACAAATTAACAATCCACTGCAGAAATATTCCCTGTGGATACTGAAATGCATGAAAATTAGGAAGACGTGAAAGCTGCATTACAGGAATCAGCGTTCTAATCATAAGTAAGGATTCGAGTCTATCACAGGTGTTACGGATTCCGTGACTTTTTGGGACCTCTGTGACTTCTGCAGCTGCCAGCACGACTGACCCCAGGGCCGCCAGCGCAGCTTGGGCGGCCCCTTGGCCAGCCGCACCGGCCACTGCTGGGGCAGTCTTGGCCTCCCCCACCCCTCAGCTCCAGCAAGTCATGGACAGGTCGTGGGCCGTGAATTTTTGTTTATTGCCTGTGACCTGTCCACGACTTTTACTAAAAATACCCATGACTAAAACGTAGCCTTAATCATAAGGGTAAAAACTCCAGTGGCTCATAAAGCAAACACAGTTTGCACCAGGAGTTTATTAGGTTTAATTTTTGAATCTGATGTTCATGAAAAAACACCTTTTTAACAGAATTAGCTAAACATTTTCTTAAAACTAAAAGAGAGAGATACTGATTAAAGTTCTTCCTGCTAAAAAAAACCCCTCTAAAATGAAAGTCATTCCTAAAGAACAAAAACATTCTGTAACTGCACTTACATGGCACATGCAAATGTATATGTGCTCCACCAAAAATCAATGAGCCAATTCATTCATCCCTGGTATAGTTCTCCAGTAACTCCAATGGAATTATTACATGAGGGATTCATTTAGCATAAGGTTCTGTAGCATTTTCTTGCTGTAAGGAATCAATATAATTTAATTGGTTGTTGTCACTTTGCCAGGAAAGTGTAATATAAACCTTGTTAAGACCATGAATGTCCCAATTTCAAGGTTTGCTTCACGCAAGCAGCACAAAGTTGCAATAAAGTTTTCAATTTAAAAAATATATGCTTATAAGTATTTCCTGCACTTTTTGGTCTGAAGTTAAAATACACAGAAAATCTAGGAAGATACAGGGAAATATTTAAACAAAAAACAAAGAAAAAAACTATGCTAAAAGAGAAAATGTGTGTTAATGTAAGACACCAGAGCCCAGTGTAAGTAAGCATACAATTCCAGTGCATCTCAGCATGTCATTCTCCATTTATATTTAAACTTTATTTTTGCTTTATGAAGGGAGTATGTATATCGGGTGTTGTAGTATATTTGGTGAAGCAAACAAGGAATAGGTTGGAGAATTTTTCAATATTAATTAGTTGCATTTGCAGCCTATACTTATTATTTACAACTTATTGCAATAAGAAACAAGCACATAAAATACCTCAAATTATGTTAGTGATTATTTCTTCATCTTTAACGCATTTTAAAGTATCATGCTGACTCTGACACAACTACAGATCATTACGGTAGGAGGAAACAAACTTACATAGACTAATAACACCAGAATTAGAACACACCCTATATAGATTATTTCGTCAAACAAAACAATGAGTACAAACATAAAAGAAAAACTTTCCAGTTCTCTCATTTAACATCTGCATTTTGTCCATATTAAGTTATATAATCATTTTCAACTTGCTTGGTTTATGGATTGCAACCAAACACAAGTGCCGCCCATAGGCCAATCTACTATCTGAATACTTCAAATCCACATTTGCTTTCACATACTAGAGAAAACATGATTAGCTTTTGAAGGATGAGGACATGTTTGAAAAACTGGAAAATTTTCACGGGGCTATATTTTGGCACACAATAATAGAAGACACCAAAAATTCATGCAAGGAAGCATGAATACTGCTTGCTGCTTACCACTTGATGATCAGGGATGAGTAAAGTAGTCTCAGTGCTGCTTAGGCCCTGCCAGTGGCATCATGGGAAAGACATAATGTTAGTGATGATGCAAAGGCAGCAGGACGTTTTAAAAGTTATTTCAGCAGAAACAATGAAGCTTTGGGTTTGTTTTTGTCAAAAGTTGTGCAGAGTGATTGCTGGATTTCAGCCCCAGGAAACTGTAGATTAACTAAATCATTTCATCATCTTTACTTCTTCAGACGAAACAGGTTGTTTGGATTATAGCCACTGATGTTTTACATGGTTTAGCAGAACAGAGAAATGCACAGTTAGAAAAAGGTGCCAATCCAATATCTAAGCTTTTCCATTGTAAAAATGATAATCAATCAGTAAATATTTTGGAACTCATGACAGTCTACCACACGATAAAGGAAAATCTTATAGAAATAGGCTATTTTCTACTTAATTTTGGAAAGGGTTATTTAAGTCCTTCATCCAGAGTTATTCTTCCCATGTAAACTAGAAGTACAACATGCACCTCACAATGAAAACAAGTATGATGAGAGAAATGATTTGGTTTCTGAGGTGAGTAAGGCAAGATAAATAATGAGAGCAAAGTTAACCACATGCCCTGATCCCACCAGTGTGAATAAGCATTGCTTGTGCCAGTGACAGTTTGTGGGATCAAGCCTGTAAAAATGGAAAAGACAATAGTTTGCAAAACAACTATAGAAAATGCTTTTCTAATATGTGATAATCTTTTGTACTGTCATTTTACAAATCTGTTTCCAAAGTTAAATCACAGCATAAAGATGGAGATAAGCAATGGGATGTGGTAGGATATAAAGTGGTCCAGCAATGGCAGAGGATGGCACATGATGTGAAAATATGGCAGTTGTCTGCCAACTGGAATTGATGCTGGACAGAGTAGCCTATTTACATCACATAAAATCCTTGCTTATTAGTACTGTGCAGTTACAGCATTTCGGTAATGGATTTCCCATAACTCATCTTGCATAATGTGCATTAAAATAAAGTAAAAAAAACAAACAAACAAAAACACCTTGTTGTTAGTCAAATGGAATAAACACGGAATTTTGAAAACCGAAATGAAATTACAATGAAATGAAACAATGTTTTTATTATTACTTTTCACTTTTTCATTTACTAGAATTCTACCTGGGGAAAACTATAGAAATATCAATATAATTTATTTAAAGCAAACATAAAAGTTTTGTCTGCATTTAAATTTTAAGTCAAGAAACAAATATTTGTCTTTCTTTACTTTGCTAATGAACCCAATTCTTGATATTTTCTTCAAACAAGAAAAAAGAAATCCCCATAACAAAGTCCCACCTAGACAACATTATGTAGATCAATCTGTTTGATGGTTAAAATGATTCCACAAGGGAAAAGAGCAAATGAGCAAATACAAACAAATGCCGTGCCTTGATATGCTAACCTTGACTCAATTCTGCATTGAGGACTGATCCTGCTGCTGTTAATGCCAATGCCCATTATTGGCAGCCGTGGAAGAAGGCTAGAGAAGTATATTAAATCTTTGTAGTTCAGTCTTCAGTGGAAAAGTTTCCCCTGACTACATAGTTAATATGTTTAAAAATTGAAAGTACTGTGCAAGCTTGTGAACAATGGAAGTGCTTATTCTTGCTTTTCTTTGTTCCCCTAAGGATTTCAGCCTCTTCATCTGAAAAATGCCCTCCCTTTTCAAGTTTGCACAATTCCACTTGCTCTCCCTTTTGAGTTTTTCTGCATTTGCATTCACACATTTTTCATCTCCTCCATGATCAGCTGTCAACATGGGTTTCAGGCCCCATACTACCCTTCATTTGGCTTCTGCAGCTGCTTTGTTTTAATAAAATCTTGACTTTAAAAAAAAATCAGAGATAAAGAAACAGTAGAGAACAAAGATGAAACAAAGTAGGATGAAGCCAACAACTCAGTGTAGTCAGTACGGTTGCCAACTGTCTAATCACACAAACCCAAACGCTCTTGCCCCGCCCCCTGCCCGGCCCCGCCCCTTCTCCAAGGCCTCGGCCTACTCACTCCATCCCCCTCCCTCCCTCGCTCACTCTCCCCCACCCTCAATCACTTTCACCAGGCTGGGGCAGGGGGTTGGGGTGTGGAAATACGTGTGGACTCTGGGCTGGGGGGGTGCGCCGAAGGGTTCGGAGTGTGGGAGGGGGCTACGGGCTGAGCCTGGGGCAGGGAGTTGGGGTGCAAGCTCTGAGAGGGAGTCTGCGTACTGGAGAGGGCTCAGGGCTGGGGCAGGGGATTGGGGTGCAGGAGGGGGCTCTGGGCTGGAGCCAAGGGGTTTGGAGTGTGGGAGGAGGCTCAGGGCTGGGGCACAGGTGCGAGGTCTGGAAGGGAGTTAGGGTGCAGGAGGGGTTTCTGACCTGGGGCAGGGAGTTCGGAGTGAGGGCTCCAGCCGGGCAGCACTTACCTCGGGTAGCTCCCAGCCGGTGATGCAGCAGGGCTAAGGCAGGCTCCCTGCCTGTCCTGGCTCCACGCTGCTCCCAGAAGTGGCTGGCATGTCTGGCCCCTAGGCAGAGGCATGGCCAGGTGGTTCTGCATGGTGCGCACTGCCAGCACCTGGAACTGCGGCCAATGGGCACTGGGGGCAGGGGCAGCTTGTGGCACCCCCTGCGTCTCCTTTAGGGGCCACAGGAATGTGACTGCTGCTTCCAGGAGTGGCATGGGGTCAGGACAGGCAGGGAGCCTGCCTTAGCCCCGCTGCATCGCTGGACTTCCAGTGCCTAAAATCTCCCGGTTTGGCTTGAGTAGCCTCTGGGAGATAGGGCCTGATTCCGAGAAACTCCCGGGTCGTTAGAAACACACACGTATAATTTAAAAGACCTTCTCATCAAGCTGGGGACCTGAGTCTGCTCTCATGGTACGCTGGTGTAAACCATGAATAATTTCACTGACATTACTGGAGTTCAGAAGTGTCAAACTGGTCAGAGAGCTGAAATACCTTCTCCTCATATACTTAATGTGCAAGATCTTTTGCATAGATCTTGTCACATGTCTGTGCACGTTACCTTGGCTCTGTCACTATACAAACAATAACAACAGGAAGAAATATGAATGGGGTTTTCAAAACCAATCAGAACTGGCTCACACTGAAGTTAAAGATAAAATTTCCATTGACTTCAGTGGCAGCAGAATTAGCCCAATGCTGAGTGCTTTAGAAATCTGACCTTATATGTTTTCTGTACTCAATATATACACAGTATTCCTCTAGCAATGTTTCTCTGATGCATTTGGTAGAATTGTAGGGGAAAAAAATTACAATTACAATTTTTTTAAAAAAATTTCCAGTTTTTGAAACTGATCTGATTTCACACTTACAAAAAGTGGCATTTTGCGTTTTTTCTACTTGGAAATACGTCTGTCTAAAATGGGAAAAGGTAAAAGTAATGCTCCAGACACTCAACTGGTGTAAATTGTGTAGCATCATTATCTACAATGGAACTATAGCAGTTTAAACCAGCTGATGATCTGGTTTAGTAAGAGATGATGGTGCTGAGAGCCTTTCATGATGGAAATTTTAATTTCACAAAAACTTCACAAAAGACAAAATTTCTTAGACACAAAATCACGCAAAATGATGAACATTTTGGAGCATAAATTTGCAAAAAAATTTCTCATCATTTTCACACAGCTCTAACAGGTTCACCACCTGATTTATGTGAGTAATGCTATTGCCTTCTACGGTGGTGAGGAACTTTAAAAAAACCAACAAACCAAAAAATGCTATGTTCAAGTAACATTAATCCCTTAATTGAATCTACAGTAGCAGATAGACAAAGATTAGACTAAAGCTCCATCTGTAAACTACCCAAGTATACGTATTGTTCAGCTACCACAGAGGTCAAAGAACTGTGGTTGATTTGATTTCCCCTGTGCTACAATACCTGAATTGGGCATTAATTTAAAAATTCCATTTCAACTTCCCTTCTAACCCAAAAAATTCTGACTGTTTTTCTTTTGTGCCCTTTTCTCCTCTATTTCTGAAGTGAAAGAATTGGAAAGCAATGAAGTCAGTGATTCTCTACTGCCTCACAATTTGCGTCATCAATTGCAGGTGTGAAAAGTGATGTAAAATTGGAATGGTAGCATTTTACATTCACTTTCCACCATCTTTGCACTCACCTAAGTGATGAGATAGGATAAAATGCATAAGAAAATCAGGCTCATTATAACTTAAATCAGCCCTGTTTGTCACTTGAGTGCTTCAGAGTTATTTATGTGTATCTTGGAGAGTTAAGGATAATCGAGGTAAGATCCCCTGAGCATCTGCCAAGCAGTCTGTTTACAAAGATTAACGTTGGACATGACTGGTAGGCAGGGTTATAGTCTAATCCATGCTATGATTGCATCCAGTCTCAGATGACAGAACCATAGAAAGCAATTTGAAACACTGTCCTCCCTGCTGCAGCTATTTACAAGAATCCCTTTCCTTTCCTCCCCAATCAGCTGTTTTCTGACAACTGCTAAGATCTTCTTCTCCCATTGCACTGAAGGCATCCTGAGAGATTCATGGAATTTAGTGCCTGTCATTTGAAAGCTACTGGTCTGAATTTAAGAAGGGGCACGTTCTGCACAATATCAAACCCACATAAACACTGTGAATTAGAAAGTTCCACTCAAATGTTACTGAGCTTGCATCCTGCTTGGGAGAGACTGAGAAAAGAAGCAAATTAGACAAGACTACCCCACCCCACCACCCAGTGAAATGAGAGGGGAAGAAATAGGGAAGTAATGCCAAAATAGGTCACAAATGCAGGGAAACTGGAAAAATAAGAACAGAATGGGTAAGAAAGAAAAAATAAATATTGTAGATTTTTGTTGCCAGATAAGCTTCTGAGTGGGTTTGTGGTTTTTTTTTGAGCTGTTTATATTTTTGTTTTGTGTTTTTAATTAAATCATCATTTAATAAAAGTACTGGTACAAATTACAGGGGGAAAATCACTCCATATGAATGCAACCCCCCCAAAAAACAAACAAATAAACGACATTATCTTTCCATAAGAAAACATAAAATCCTAACCGCTCATCTTGATGACTGACCAAAAACAAGCCCATAGGTTACTCTTCCACAGTGAGCATGGTTGGTCATGCTGTCCCTGAAATGTGCACCTCTGTTCCCTTCCAAACAAAACAGACAGCCCAAGGGGAGTGATGTTTTGATCAAAGCTGATAGGTCTAATGTAAGGAGTATGCTGTCTTCTCATTTCTCCTTTAATGTTATGATTTAATTCCTTTCTCTAAACCTCTTTGCATTGTGCCTTTAAGTGGGACCATTAATATTTTCCTATTGTAACAATTTTTGAGGGACCAGTGCAAAGAAAATGGAAGCAATTCTGTGTAAGCCTTTTAGTGATAAGAACAGAGAAGTTTCACCACCGAAGTGGTTCAATAGTAGTAGCAAAAGGCCTACCGAAGTTTGAAGGATATGGTTTCAGCTTAGTGGCTCATAACAAGCGTGTGAATACATTCCTAGGGCACATATTTCTGTTGCTGTGACACCTGAAACTCTTGGGGGATTAGATGTCCCAAGCATCCCCTAAAAATCATTAAACCATTACAAAAAATGAATGTCATCTTCAATATTGTCTTTTTAGATTTTTTTTTAAACCTGAATTAAAAAATAGCGAACATGCCCTTCCTCCTCCTTAAGTAAACAATGTACTGTATATACTTAGAAATGAGATACTGTTAACTTTGTTAAACCAATTATACCTTTTGTTATTTCATTATATGGAACTGTACACCATTATACTAAGCAGATGGGCTCACATGTCCAAATTAGACAATTTCCTTTATCCTTTTCATAACCAAGTTCAACATCTGCCTCTCAAATAATTCCTAGGGCAGAGAAAAAGACAAAGGCGTATTTGCATTCAACAGGCTAATATCATAAGGTTTTGTAACATAAAGCAATGTGCTGTGCTTATATAGAAGCATTTGTGTTTTCCCAATTGCCAAGGCACTGCACTGTGATTTCAGATTGGTATTGGAAATACTTTCAGCCCAAATTGCTTGCCATATTTTTAATGTTGATATATTGTAACACTCTTTTGCAAGATTCAATACATAATCATGCTACGTACAGGGACAATATTAAGGTAGGATTTGCTCATCACAAAACCAGTGAAGGAAGAAGCTGTTGCATAGATAATATTATTAGTGTTTATATCAGGATTGACAAACTAATGTCAATACATTTAAAGGCAGACTATTAATCAAGATTAATTCCATCTCCCAAAGCGGTGCTCCCTTTACTGTCTACAACTGATGTACACAAACTTGAAAAGTGAATGGCACATACCCTGTATCTTACCTCAGAATTGCTTGGAAGTTCTGATTCTGTGTTTGAAATAGTTTCACACAGAGGTCCATTGCTATCTTCCCCTAAAGAGCGCAGGGAAAAAAAAATCACATGAAAATATATATTTCCCATTTAAAACCTTTTTATATTTGAAAGTGTAAGTGAAGCAAAAATTCAATGCATCAAGCTAGAAATACTAATTTTACATTAAAAAAAAAATCAAAAGCCAAAGCTGGGAAATAGTTGTACTTCTCAACAACAACCAGAAACTACCCTCACAAATGATTCCTGTAGCCTCCGAGACAAAATACTCCAAGTGTTGTGCTCAAGTTCCACTACCTCATTGTAACCTTGCAGTCACAGAAATAAATTTAACTCTGATAAATGAATGTCAGAAATCTCAGAAGATAAAATCCATTCTTGCATGGAACGTCTGATAGGATCATATCTATAAAGGTCACATATTGGGAACCTTGCTGCCTGAGTTCTGAAAATTCAATTTTCCATGAGGATCTTGGCTAGAAATTGAAATTGGCCTGTCATTGTTGGGGAATCAGTGGAGTATAGCTCTGAAACTTCACAAGAGGTCTTTGTGAATCACAGATGCCTGTGTAATGGAGATATGGCGGCAGACTCAGGACAGGTAACTACAGCTCAGATTACCAAACTCTTTGTCGTTTAAAGAAAAAGTAAAAGGGACTTCATGGTGTTACTTTGACAGCAGCACTGATCGCTAGCATTACCTACCACATGTATACTCAGCCCACAATACTACTGCTTGGTGTTGATATCACTGTCATCTATTGCACCCACACCTGTGCTTGAACTGTAATACCAGAATGACTGACTGCCTCTCCTTGCTAGATGCTCTGCAAGGGCAGAGTTAATAAATATCACGATGGAGCTAGGGTTTATATTGGCCCTAACTCTAATGAGGAGGCCGTGGATTCTGTCCCTGTTTGAGTTTTTTTCTTTTATTAATGTTTAAAAGTTTAAACGTCAACTTTTTTATTATATTCAGGTTTCATTCTAAAAAAAAATAATAAAATACATTTTATAGGATTTCCTTGTATTAAGAAAAAAAATTAAATATTGAAAAATTGTGTGTGTTCCACATTCTGCTACTATGAAACTGTATAGTCATATAGCTAAACAAGTATTCACTATAGGGTTGAAGTGTCAATTCAGCATTTCACTTTTACAAAGAGGCATTCATGCACAAGGTTAACAAGACAGTTTGTTTTTGGCTGTCCATGGAAAAATATGCCTTTAAAAGAAACAAGAGAAATAAGAGAATTATTTGATCCACACATTGGGGCATTTATAGAGAGGGAAGATCATCATCATTTCCCTCCATTGCCAAGAACATAGATGTGCACAGGGTCTGATTTTCAGAGGTGCTGAGCTCTTGTAGCTCCCATTCATTTGAATTTAGCTGTGGGGGCTTAGCACATCTAAAATCAAGCCTATGCAGTTTACCAGAAGCGCTTGAAGAAATACCACAGACAAACATATATTGCACTGAGTTGCTCGACAAGACGGAATGACAATTCACATCAAGTGCTGCATTATCAGCCTTTTTCCTTTCCACAAATTGTTGCAAACCTCAGTGTTGGTTTATTTGTATATTTTTTTCCTCACTAGTATAAACTAAGTAACAAATCTATTACACTTCTAGTGCCTGCAAATGTATCCATATCTGATGCCAAAATCTCATCTGGCACTCATCTGGTTTTCTCCAAAAGTTATGATAAGCAATTCAGAGTAAAAATAAATTCTTTACTTTATCTTTAAGAGCAAACTTAATGCTCTTAAAGTAATATGTGTCCATTTAAGCTTGTTTCTAAAATACATTCTTTATATTTTCACCATCTAAGGTGAGGAGATACTAAACAACGGACACATTAATTTACTATCACATCCAGAAGCTTCCCCATAAAACATTATCTGAGACTTGGTCTACACTTAACATTTAGCTCAATATAGCTATGTCAGGCAAGGGTGTGAAAAATCCATATGCCAACCTACGCCCAGTGTAGATGCAGATATATCAATGGAAGAATGCTTCCACTGACCGAGTCACTGTCATTCAGGGAGGTGCTGTTCCCACAGTGTTGGTGCAAGCTCTGTCTATACGATGCAGTTATGCCAGCACAGTTAAATTTGTAGTTAGATATCTGCACAATTTGCACATACAAATTTTGTTTGTGTACCCATATTTGGAGAGCTGCACATGTACGTTTTTTGATGCAAATTTACAGGCCAGTGTTAAGGCATCCTTGAAAATTCGGCTCAGGAGTAATAAGATTATTTTCTTCCTTTCATATCCCACTATCCCCTAGGTACCAGTTGGAGGACCAGACAAAACTGTGCTCTTCTCAAAATAGAGATTCATAATCCCCATGGTGAATATTTGTTTCAAAACAATAACACTAGATTTTCAGAAGTACAGACAAGGAAAAAGGCTTCAGCGCTGACCTTTTAATTCAGTACATCTTCAGCCCAGCACAAATACTTAACACACAACAGAAAACAGACCTGCATTTAACATGAGAGGCATGTCACAAAAAAGAACATTTGACTGCTTGATAGTTGTTGATAACAAGTAATTAGTATTCTTATACTTGTCCCATTTATTTGAAAAGCAAAGCTGTTCATGTCACAAAATACCTAAAGAGAAAGCTGGAACTTTAGACAATGACAGTCTGGGATGAAAGCCTTACAATTTTTAATCATGTTGTATTATCACGAATGTAGAGTTGGAGAGTTTAATGCTAAATTCAAAGGAAACTATAACTCAGAGTTTAATGTAGCTGATTACATATGCTGGGAGTGAAAAGAGCTCTATCTGTTTTTGGCAGCATTTGTATTTAAACAAAAGTGTCTTTCCTTAATAGTATTAATAAGGACAATCTCTATTTCCAATCAAGAATTTACATTAGAATGTATGAGGTACATGTTATAAATTTAACATGGTTCCATCAATCTCACTGAGCTATGATCTGGTTTTATGAAATATCTATGACACAACTGATCTAAATTCCAAATGTCAACAAAGAGAGAAACTGAAAGATGACACACACAAAAGAGAACAAGGCATATTGCTGGTTAGTACAATACCTGCTGACCTTGATGGCTTGAACTTGGTGAGAACTGCGATATTATCTTTAAGGGAAAAAACATTACAATAAGAACCAAAAGCCTGAAAGTCACATCCATTTTATATCATGATACAGTTAGTACAGACCTGTCCTGTTGCAGCAGACAAAGCTGCCATAACCAGAACAAGCCATTAGAGATAAAGGGTTAACAGCTGAGCAAACAGCATGGTTTTTATAAGACTACCTCCTAAAAGAAAAATCTCTAGTGCACATTTTTGTCCTTCACCCTCTTACACAAGTATCTTATTCAGCAGCCTAAAACAGCATGACAGCCACACGGCAAGAAAAGGACAGTCACATCTACAGTAAACATTACTTCCGCTTGCCAAAGATGACAAAAAAGAATGCATTTTCCCACACATACAGAGTACAAAAACAGCAGAGGCCCTGTTTTGCTGTTCAACATTCGATTGTCTAATAAAGGTAAACAGAGATCTAAAATGACTTCAGATTCAAAGGAGTATGCAATGAACACATCTATTGGAAAATAAATAGACTGATTCACCTTACAATGCAGAATTCAAGCAAATAAATTGCTGTCAGCCTCTGCAATGGCTCAAGCAGTTAGGAAATAATCACAGGATAAACTACATCTATCGAAGTACACACTAGAAAGATAAGGACACTTTTCCACATTTAAATATTAGTAAATGTTATTGCCGTTCCATAGTCAACAACATGGGGTTTCTGAAAGAAATGACTTCCCACTGCAATTTTTCAAAAGCACCTGAGCGATTTAGGACCCTACATCCCATTGTAAGTCAACAAGACTTATGAAAACGGGACGTAGACACTTGAAAATTTTACCCCTTAATCACTATACCTCCTCCCGCCCTCCCATGGCCAAAGCTGTCACTTTGGTTGTACAAGCAGCCATTGCTTGCAGAAGGTAATAGTAGAAATGTATTGCCAACCAAATCCCAGGGCGTATTTCATTATCTGTATGTATGCACACCCATAGAATTACAGGTACTTTCCATTTCAATTTACAGATGAGCAAACTGTGTAGAGAGGTAAATGACTGCCCTACGCCTACTAAGAAAGAGATACTCAAAACCAGGATTAAGATGCAAGAGCTCCTGATTCCCAGTCCTGTGCTCAGACCTCATCAACCTCTAGCAAAAATAACATATGGAAATAATAATATAGGTAAGCCTTGGGACTACCGTCAAGGTAGGCTACCTTTTATACCTGTTAAAGTTAACAGTTAGTTAACTGTCCCTTCAAATTAGCAAAAAACTGCTGGATAAAACGTTAGTCTAGCTGCCATATTGCTTTGTGAAAGTTTTGGGTTTGGGGAAAAACACAGAAGTACGTGCACACAATATCTGTCACCCCAGATGCTATCCACTGGACGATCTACTGCAATATCTTGTCTCTGGTCATAATCAGTGTGACAGGTTCGGTCACAGAGACCCCCTTGAGACTGACACCTGACGTGCTGAGATTAACTCTGAGCCCGTTTTCACTGCCAGCTTGGGACTCCGGAACCCTGTCTTGTTGAGCCAGACACACAAGCCTCCTGCAACACAGACCCAGGTCTGGTCCATGCCCCCAAAGACTTTAACCAAAAACTGCTCAGCATGTCACCTATCTCCAGCACCCAGACACTCAGTTCCCAATGGGATCCAAGCCCCAAATAAATCCATTTTATTCTGGATAACGTGTATACAGGGTAAACTCATAAACTGTCTGCCCTCTATAACACTGATAGAGAGATATGCACAGCTGTTTGGTCCCCCAGATATTAATCACTTACTCTGGGTTTACTAATAAGCAAAAGTGATTTTATTAAGTATAAAAAGTAGGATTTAAGTGGTTTCAAGTAATAACAGGCAGAACAAAGTAAGTTACCAAGCAAAATAAAACAAAACAAGCAAGTCTCAGCCTAATACATTAAGAAACTGATTACAGATAAAATCTCACCCTCAGAGATGTTCCAATAAGCTTCTTTCACAAACTAGACTCCCTCCTAGTCTGGGCCTAATCCTTTCCCCTGGTACAGTCCTTGTTAGTTCCAGCTCAGGTGGTAACTTGGGGATTTCTCATGACCAGCAGCCTCCTTTGTTCTGTTCCACCACCTTTTATATCTTTGGCACAATACGGGAATCCTTTGTCTCTCTCTAGGTTCCCACCCCTCCTTCTAAATGGAAAAGCACCAGGTTTAAGATGGATTCCAGGATCATGTGACATGTTCACATGTTCTGTGAGACTTCATTACTCACTGGCTGGAAGGAAGGCTTACAAGTAAACAGAGCCATTTACAACCAATTGTCCTAGTCAATGGGAGCCATCAAGCTTCCAAACCACCATTAATGGCTCACAGTTTGCATAATTACAATAGGACTTCAGTGTTATACTTCATATTTCTAGCTTCAGATACAAAAATCATACATACATACAAATAGGATGAACACACTCAGTAGATTATAAGCTTTGTAATGATACCTTACAAGAGACCTTTTGTATAAAAAGCATATTCCAGTTACAATATATTCACACTCTTAAGCATATTTCCATAAAACACATGGAGTGCAATGTCACAATCAGTACTTGATGTTTCAGAGGAAAGGGAAACATAATGTACCTAGGATGAAATAATTGCTTTGTACAACACTCCCTAGCCATCATCATGCTCAACTAGTGAGACAGAACGTTATCCTAGAAGGTCTCTAAGGTAACAGCCTTACCAAATCCTACTCATTGTTCTAGTATCATGGCCTGTTCTGACACAAAAAGTAAATTAAAATTCACATCATGATAACTTACTGAGTCAATGAATTATTTATCAATAGTTTGTCTTCTGTGCACTAAGGAGCACAGTGGAACCTGTGCCAAACTTCCGAGTGAGTCATGGTTTGACTCATTTCTATCTTTGACCCAGGCGTCTGATTCAGTATTGTCACTCAAAAAGAGAGGCATGCCCAACAAACATTGCTCAGGTTTAAGGTCACCAGAAAAACATTAACATAAATGTTTATAGGAAACCCAGATGCACAGAGATCATTCAATAAATGTTTACTCCACAATTCTGAGTACTGAGAGAGAGAGAGAACAAAAAAACATTACTGGCTAATACAAAGATATAATGAAATGGCCACAAATCAAAAGAACACTGACAACCAGTCAGAGCCCCAATATGGACCTTCCTTTCAAGAGGGTCAATCAAATGTAGCATCCTTTTATTATAAATATCTTTAAAAATACTATAGGGATAGACTGTGACTTTGAGTATTTGCCTGCAAAAGAACACCCTGGGCCCCCTTTCATAGGCTACCTGGACTTTGGGTCCAGGTGCATAGCAGGTAGGTCACCCCGGACCTCTAGAGCAGGTGGGCTGGGAGAGGTGGCTCTCTGACTCCATTCAGCATGCTGACCAGCACACTTAAGTTAATGTGGGGAGTGTTGCAACTTGCTGCTTGCATAAGCAATAAATTACTATCTGAATCTCTGCAAGGGAGAAGCAAAGAGTGAACTGTGCCTCTGAAGCATGTCTCTGAGACACAATGCCTCCTTGGATTACTCCTAACTGGTGATTTACACACATTCAGAGCTGTGCCTAAATACACAATCTATTTCTTAGTAGATTTAAAAAACATTGTTTGAGTTCTTAGTGATGTCAACATGATTTATAATGTTTGTCTTGCTGCACATAGAGCCAAGCTTACCTTGGTACAGCTTCACTGAAATCAATAGAGTTATGGATGAATTTAGCCCTTTAACTTAAGCACGTGTCCCCCAACTCAATTTCACATGCACACACAGAAACTGAGGTACTGGATCTACTCTCCTTAAGTAAATTTTTTATAAATCATACTGTTCAGCCCTAAAAGCTACTGCACATCCCCTGTATCAGCAATCATTATATTCTTGAAAAGCTGGACCAATTTTCAAACGAATACATACACAAAACACAGACAGAGCCAGTAGCACAGCCTCCCTTAAAGATACGATTAAGAAGCTAGCACATCTGAACTGACACTTATAAATAATCTATAATTAATAGATAATAATTTATTGCTAATCAGGTTTTCTCTCTCCCTCTTTCTAGGGATTGCAGAGATGTCCAGTTAACACAGCAATTAAAAATAATATAGCCTCATATAAAGGGCCCTTGTATCAAAAGAACTGAATTGCTACCATATAATACATTAATATTGTACGTAAATAAGCTACAAGAAAATGTTATGTTTCTAAATCAGCAGAAATATAAACAAAGTGTAAGGAAGGAACGGAAATCACCTCTTATGTTCCTTATGTGAATTCATGATAACATAGTTGATGCAAAACCTCTCTTAGCTAGAGATACCTGTTTTCCTGAGCAGCTAGGAATAAGATGCTGCTACAGACATTTACATTGGTACCGCTATTATGTAATGCAATATTAGTACTGTACTGTGTGTCCCATCTCTAAAAACCAAGCCCAAATTAACCTTAAATATACTCGCTCTCTACAGTGAATGCGGGGTAAATTCTGCTCTCACATCAGTGTAAATCCAGAGTAACTCCATTAGCAGCCGCAGCAGGAGGCATCCCAGATGACTCAGGAAGAAGCCTTGAGGGTGAACATGCTGGAGGAGGAGCTGTGCCTCCCTTTTAAAGGGTGTAGCCAGTGTTATCTGCTGCACTGACACTTTCATTTACAAAAAGTGCTTTATTTTTAAACTTCGCGACAAACAAGTTGAATTGTTCCAAAGAACAAAGTGTTACTCACGTAGAAGAAACAAAACTTACAAGAATGATAGTGTAACAAGGCATCAACATACCGGAGACAGAGGCATTATTCCCAGTACTAACAAAATCTCATTTGTCATTTTAGAAAGAATGCCAAGGGCAGCTCCAACATGTTAAATTGATGCAATCCAGAACAATATGTCAGAAAGAAAAAGTCTATCATTGTGCAATGTCTTTGATCTCCTACACAGCACAGGTCAAATTTTAAAATCCTTACTCGGTTTTTAGTCAATCTTTATTCAGGAAAAATTCCCATTGCAATAAATGGGAATTTTAGCACAGACCTTGGATTTGACCCTTTGTGTCTCTCTTTCAAAGGATTATAAAGCTTCCCTTTGGTATAAAAGGCATCAGCTTTGGAAAAGGTCTGTTTTTTGCAAAAACCCACAAACAAGGGTCTAGTGGCACATTACTTAAATGGTATTTTAATGTGGTGGTGTTGGCAACTCTTTTCAACATCAACCCGTATTTGAATAGCTAGCAGTGCTGGGAGTTCTTTCCAATGTGAGCTATAATAAAATATCATTCCATACATATTATATGTCACAGGTATCATCAGCTGATCATACTGCAAAATGATACACATCTACATTGATCAATGACAGTTCCAAAAAGGAATATTCTTAATTGTGGTATTGGACATAGGGAGAACCTATAGTATTTTTAAACTGCTAGACATTTAGGGGGTATTTTAAATAAAGGGGAAACAAGATGCTGAAGAAGCCTCCCAAGGGTGGAGTGGCAAAATACCAAACTCTGGAATTCCTGAAAACCGATCTAATTGTGCATTTCAGCTGTAACAAGTACTATGCACTTGTTTTCACTGTAGTGTACTGTTTACATCTTCTATACCCTCAGGGCCAGATGTTTCCATTACTATGTGGCTGCACAAGAAGATGAAAATGCTCTGGATACCTGCTTAACTTGCACACATAGAGATGTGCCAAGGACCACCCCAGTCTTTATATTCAAGAGAAGAGATTCTGCATGAGCATGCAGCCATGATGTACTGCATACTATAAAGTCCACTGAAATCACTGGAGTTATATTGGTGTAAAATTGAACTAACACAGTGGTTAATTTTATTATTATTTATTATTTGTATTAAATTGGTATATCATAGAATATATCAGGGTTGGAAGGGACCCCAGAAGGTCATCTAGTCCAACCCCCTGCTCGAAGCAGGACCAATTCCCAGTTAAATCATCCCAGCCAGGGCTTTGTCAAGCCTGACCTTAAAAACCTCTAAGGAAGGAGATTCTACCACCTCCCTAGGTAACGCATTCCAGTGTTTCACCACCCTCTTAGTGAAAAAGTTTTTCCTAATATCCAATCTAAACCTCCCCCATTGCAACTTGAGACCATTACTCCTCGTTCTGTCATCTGCCACCATTGAGAACAGTCTAGAGCCATCCTCTTTGGAACCCCCTTTCAGGTAGTTGAAAGCAGCTATCAAATCCCCCCTCATTCTTCTCTTCCGCAGACTAAACAATCCCAGCTCCCTCAGCCTCTCTTCATAAGTCATGTGCTCTAGACCCCTAATCATTTTTGTTGCCCTTCGCTGGACTCTCTCCAATTTATCCACATCCTTCTTGTAGTGTGGGGCCCAAAACTGGACACAGTACTCCAGATGAGGCCTCACCAGTGTCGAATAGAGGGGAACGATCACGTCCCTCGATCTGCTCGCTATGCCCCTACTTATACATCCCAAAATGCCATTGGCCTTCTTGGCAACAAGGGCACACTGTTGACTCATATCCAGCTTCTCGTCCACTGTCACCCCTAGGTCCTTTTCTGCAGAACTGCTGCCTAGCCATTCGGTCCCTAGTCTGTAGCGGTGCATTGGATTCTTCCATCCTAAGTGCAGGACCCTGCACTTATCCTTATTGAACCTCATCAGATTTCTTTTGGCCCAATCCTCCAATTTGTCTAGGTCCTTCTGTATCCTATCCCTCCCCTCCAGCGTATCTACCACTCCTCCCAGTTTAGTATCATCCGCAAATTTGCTGAGAGTGCAATCCACACCATCCTCCAGATCATTTATGAAGATATTGAACAAAACCGGCCCCAGGACCGACCCCTGGGGCACACCACTTGACACCGGCTGCCAACTAGACATGGAGCCATTGATCACTACCCGTTGAGCCCGACAATCTAGCCAGCTTTCTACCCACCTTATAGTGCATTCATCCAGCCCATACTTCCTTAACTTGCTGACAAGAATACTGTGGGAGACCGTGTCAAAAGCTTTGCTAAAGTCAAGAAACAATACATCCACTGCTTTCCCTTCATCCACAGAACCAGTAATCTCATCATAAAAGGCGATTAGATTAGTCAGGCATGACCTTCCCTTGGTGAACCCATGCTGATTGTTCCTGATCACTTTCCTCTCATGTAAGTGCTTCAGGATTGATTCTTTGAGGACCTGCTCCATGATTTTTCCAGGGACTGAGGTGAGGCTGACTGGCCTGTAGTTCCCAGGATCCTCCTCCTTCCCTTTTTTAAAGATTGGCACTACATTAGCCTTTTTCCAGTCATCCGGGACTTCCCCCGTTCGCCACGAGTTTTCAAAGATAATGGCCAAGGGCTCTGCAATCACAGCCGCCAATTCCTTCAGCACTCTCGGATGCAACTCGTCCGGCCCCATGGACTTGTGCACGTCCAGCTTTTCTAAATAGTCCCTAACCACCTCTATCTCCACAGAGGGCTGGCCATCTCTTCCCCATTCTGTGATGCCCAGAATATAGTGGTCTCAACCTGGTGGGGGACCCTATGCACTAGCTACTGTACAGACAGAGTAAGTAACAGTCACTGCCCCAAAAAGCTGACAGTCTTGAAGACTGTAACAGCTGGGTGTAATGAATAAGCAGAGTGAATGGGATAACAATAATAATAAAATGGTTTACACAGACTAGGTGTGTGTACAATTTGTAGATGTAATAAGATGATCAGAAGCAGTAAAGGCAAAACCAGGCCCTAGATTTACTGTTCACTAGACAAGTTTTTTGAATTTCATTCCATTTCGACATTGGAATTCAACTGGTCAGTTTCACATTATATTTGTTATTTTCCTCACTTTTTGGTTCTCAGGCTCAAGTTTGGTGATCTATTCCATTTCTTTTACCCGACCTCTACAGAAATATGAGTAAAATACAGGACCTATGGAAGTCATTGCAAGTTTTGTCACTGACTTCAGTGGCCCAGGATTTCACCTTCTATGCTTATAATCAAAGCAGCCATAACAAAAACAGAACACCAGAAAATTGTTTTTGTTGTTTTGTTTTGTTTGTTTGGGACTTTTTTTAAAAACAGTCTCTTTAAAACCTTCCGATTTCTATTTGGTTTTGTGAACTCCCAATTTGGAAAGCTCATGTTTTTTGCCCAAGATACTATAACAGAGATGGGATAACTTTTTGGGAACTGGCACTAGATCCCAGATCATCACAGAAAGAAATGTTTCCCATCAATCAGTAAGATGATTTGGGCAATGGACCATGGTCCTCAGAGCTTACAGTATCTGATATAAGCATTAGTCTTTAAAACGAAGTGAAGTGAGCACAGACATTCAACTTGACAATGGCCTCGAAAATGGATATTTACTATACACGTGTCTATTACAGTTTTTACTTGTCAGCATGATACATTTACAGAACACTACAAATTTGCCAACTTCAGGCTCTCCAATATCCTAACTCATAGTTAAGAAAACCTCTTTGAATAGCAAATTATAGGGCACTCTATAGTTTGAGGACAGACTGTAGAAAAATTAAAAGCCTGACTATGATATATTTAGATGTGCTGCCTGCATATATGTGCCCCACCTACAGTTTTCATGGCTTGATGGTGTTCTGCTCTCTTGCCAAGTATTTGATAATGCTGAAGTTTCACAGTTATCCCTATAACCTTGCTGAGAAGGCCACGTCATCTCCTGAGATTCCGTTATAAAACTGCACCACACCTAAAAAGATTCTTGCTTCTTAACAGAACGTGCTTGGAAGCTTTTAATTAGTCACGGATACCCAAGAGGGTATACAAAAAGGTTCTGACCATAATCAAGAACTCCACGCAGAATAATCAGTTCTTAAAATACCAGTTCTGGTAAATTAATGAAGTTTTGATATTACATGGTTATGTTCATGAGTAACCCGTACGTTCCTTTAAAATGTCTGTTTTCAAACTGAAGCCTGAAATGATCAGCATTTACACCAGCAAGATAATATGTGACTGCTGCTCTGGCTGAGAAAATACTATAATTAGTTCCTTACCCTACATTTATTCTTCATCTATAGATCTGAATGTTACTGTTGCATTACAAATGTAAAAACAAACATTCCAAGGGTTGCACAATAAGGTCCAGATTACAACTGGGTAAAAGGGCACCAGCAGACCGTTCCTCCCTGCTTACTTACTAGGGGCCAGCAACAATCAGTGGGAAGTACAAGCACTCCACTAGGATAGCACTGACAGTGGTACATGGATCCCCACAGGAGGAGGGATAGGATGAAACCAGGCACAGAATCTACAACCAGAATCTAACCCTAATATAACTCAGTGTGAAAATGAACTCAATGGCCCAAATTTTGCTCTCAGTGACAATCAGGATCCAGACACCCCAAAGCGAGAACAGAAGGTGGAAAGTCCCTGGCGGGCCGGGCCAGTTTGATTACCTGCCACATCCGCAGGTTCGGCCGATCGCGGCTCCCACTGGCCGCGCTTCACTGTGACCAGCCAACGGGGGCTGCAGGAAATGGCGCGGGCCGAGGGACGTACTGGCCGCCGCTTCCCGCAGCCCCCATTGGCCGGGCACAGTGAACCGCGGCCAGTGGGAGCCGCGATCAGCCGAACCTGCGGATGCGGCAGGTAAACAAACCGGCCGGCCCCGCCAGGGGCTTTCCCTGAACAAGCAGCGTCCCAAGTTTGGGAAACACTGCAATAGGGCAATGAAGCAATCAGGCAAGGAGAGGCTACCTTCCAAGGGTAAGGAACAGCTTCCATACCAGGAGAGACTAAAAAGATTAGAGCTGTTCAGTTTAGAAAAGAGAGGACTAAGGGGGAATATGACAGAGGTCTATAAAATCATGAATTGTATGGAAAAAGTGAATAGAGAAGTGTTATTTACCCTTTCACACAATAAAAAACCAGGAGTCACCTGATGAAATTAATACAAACAAAAGGAAGTAATTTTTCACACAACACAAACAAACCTGTTGAACTCATTGCCCAGGGATCTTGTAATGACCAAAATATAACTGGGCTCAAAAAAGAACTAGATAAGTTCATGGAGGATAGGTCCATCGATGGCTATTAGCCAAGATGGCCAGCAATGCAACCCTGTGCTCAGGGTGACTGCCAGAAGCCAGGAGCAGAAGGCGGAGTTGGATCACTCCATAATTACCCTGTTTTGTGCACTCTCCCTGAAGCTCTGGTACAAGCCACTGTCACAGACAGATACCAGACAAGATGGACCATTGTCTGACCCCAGTATGGTAGCTCTTGTGTTCTTTACCAGATGAAACTGACTCAAAGCACCTAGCTATTGTACAGCTCAAGAAAAAGCAACAAGAAAGCATCAAAGCACATGGGAAGAGCTTGAAACTGAAAAGAAAACCGCAGTCTTTGAAAACTAAGCATGGAGGGAGTTTTCCCCTTTGAATATTTACAGTGACTGAAGAGGAAAAAAACTGCAAACTATTTTAAAATGGAAGTAGTTTTGTTAGGATATAGATACTCAGGCCTGTCTGTAAAGAATTTAGGTGTATTCTTATCACTTGGCTAGTTAGAGGTATAAAAGAAAGAATCAAAATCACTGTCTGCCAGTGTAAGGTCCTTCTCTTACTGTGACAGTCTGAGGCCCTGTTCTTAGGCTAAGGCCTTTGGCTAAGCGACAGAGGCAGCCATAAGCTGGGAAGTGAACGGTCACATCCTCACATTCCAAACTAGTCACATTGAAATCAGGTGCTATTGGGCTGTTAGGAATACAATCCTGTCCTGATAGTGCCTATCACCTCCAGAGAAAGGGAAGTGCCTGGAAGATGTAAAAGGAAACTTAGTTTGATAGCATCCTGTCTGGCAAGAACTCACTTATCAATACTGGGATGTGAAATCCTCACTTCTGTATTGTTTTGTCATTATAGTTCCCACTTTGCTATTGTTTATTGGCATGGTCTCTGTCTGGTTCTGTGATTGTTTCTGTCTGCTGTATAATTAATTTTGCTGGGTGTAAACTAATTAAGGTGATGGGATATAATTGGTTAGCTAATCATGTTACAATATGTTAGGACTGGTTAGTTAAATTTCAGTAGAATGATTGGTTAAGGTATAGCTAAGAATATTACTATATAAATTAGGGGCAAACAGGAAGTAAGTTGGGATTTGAAAATAAGGAAAAAGGAACTTGTATTTAAGCTTGCTGGAAGTTCACCCCAATAAACATCGAATTGTTTGCACCTTCGGACTTCGGGTATTGTTGCTCTCTGTTCATGCGAGAAGGACCAGGGAAGGAAGCGGGTGAAAGAATAAGCTCTCTAACAAGTTTGAACTGAAAATTATCTAGAAACCAAGGGACAGCCTCTGGGAGTGAAACTGTCTGTTGAATACTGGATCCCCCCTATAGCTAGGGGGTTTTGCTGGGAAACTTTTTAAAAGCAATAGGTAACTTATATTAGAAAAAGGATTTTATCTAACATGGAAGTGTAAAGTCATTATGTTTATTTTCTGTGTAACTTGTGTATGCTTGTTTTCTTATTATTTCATCTTTGAGTGTGTTTTTTTCTATTAAATAAATGTTTGTTTATTTAGACGACAAGCAGGTCTCTGGTGTGAAAACTGTGTGTACTGTGTATGCCCAAGTGAACAGTAACTGGTGGATTGGTTTCTTACCTTCGGCGTGACAAACCACCTGGGAACGGTCCAAGTGTTTGATAATTAAGAACTTGGTGAGGATGGATCTGGAAACACACAGGACTGGAAGGGCTGTTGGTGTCACCCTGCAAAGAGTAACTAGGCTGATGAAAGCCAGGGTGAAACCTTATGCTTATGGGCTGGCTACTTGTGGCAGGGATCTGAACCATAGCCACATGGCACAAAGACACCCTGAAGCTACAGAGTAGGTGGTGACAGAGCTCCTGACCAGTCTGGACGATCCCCAAAACATCACAGTCATCCCAATGTAAATCCAGAATAACTCCACCGAAGTCACTGAAGTTAGACTGGATTACACCAATGTAAAAGAGAGCAGAATTTGCTCCTAAATGGGCAGGCTCAGGCACCACCCAGGGCACTTCATCTTGGGAGTGAGAGGAGGTGTTTCTGCCACCCGCTCTTGAGAAACACACACACCTGCAGGGTTACCTCCCAAAACTTATATAAAAGCCAGCCCCATCCATCTTAGGTATTTTGCAGCATCTCTGCCCATGATATCTAAATACCCACATTACAAGCAGCAACACCACAACTGGCACTAACCTGAACCCTTTGCTAGCAGTTTCGGCAGAGACCCACAACTGAGACGGGGATACGGTCACTGGAGTACTTTCTCACCCCTCCAGGTCGTTCAGTGCCGGAGCTATGCAAGGAAGTTCAAGCTGTGACTGCTCACATTAAGCCTGTTCTGTGGATTCTGACAATCACTGGATTTAAAAAATTTATTTGAGCATCCGTTGAAGTGAGCTGTAGCTCACGAAAGCTTATGCTCAAATAAATTTGTTAGTCTCTAAGGTGCCACAAGTACCCCTTTTCTTATAGCAGGAAAAGAAAGCTTTCCAGGGAAGCTTAGGAGAGACTCTCAACAAACAGGGAAGGGACTGGGCACCTCAGAGAGAAAGTAAAGAGGTGAGGTAGGAAGTGGCCTAGGGAAAACCTCAACATGAGTCAAGAAGCTGACCCTAGCAGTGCAGTACAGGACCTTAGGCTGGAACCTACAGTAGAGAATTGGACTAGATTCCCCTACCAGCCCTGAGAATGGGGTGTACAAACCTGTCACAATGGTTGCTGAGCCCAGCAAGGAGGCTGTAGGTTGAATGGAGGGCTCTCTGACGAACAGTCCCAGAGAGGCAGCAGTGCTTCTATATCCTTGGAAATTTCTCCAAATCTGGGATTTTTTTAACAGCACGTGCCCTACAGTTTCCCAATTTGCCCTGCAATTTCCCAAGGTGAAACATCTTACTCCCAAATTCCCAGATTTGGGGAAATTTCCCAGGATATAGAAGCACTAGCTAGTGCCAAAAAATTCCCAGAGTCTGGGAATATTTCGCCAGATTTGGGAAATTTTTAGGAGTAGGTTGGGAAAAGTTGGCATCACGATATAGAAGCACTGAGAGGCAGAAGGATTTTTGTTTCTGTTAAAAACAGTTTTGGATTTTCAGTTTGGACAGCTGACCTAGGAAGGGTAGACTAAAGACTATGACCTAGCCAGAGCAGCTGAGCTGCTGAATGAGTTTCCAGATATAGGAAGTGCCACAGCACTGGAGTGACTTCAGCTAGGAAGTGCTAGCCCAGTGAGGAGCTACCATGCCTAGCCATGAGAGGGGTGCCTACTGGTAAGTAGACTTGGTTTAGGTCAGTCTATCATTTATTAAACCTTGGTGATATGAGAGAGTTAATTTGGACAAGCCTCAAAGCTTTTTGGAAGCAAGTATTGACAACTACAGTGTATTATGGTCAAAACTGTCCGTACTCCATTACCTTAATATAAGCTATATGATAACATTAAGTTTAATATTTAACTTTGTTCAAATGCATGTGTATGTCAATAAGACACCTTTTCAATTAAATACACTAAAACTAGTATTTTAAACATCTATTTTAAAGATTTTAGGATATTAATGACTGCTGATACTGTAAAGTGCCAAAAATTAAGAGTGCTACTGTAGTATGTTGAATTCATCTAATAGCATTCAAGTCCTGATTGACACTAAAACATTACCCATTGCTGATATAAAGTTGACAATGTGTGTGGCTGAACTGGTGCTGAACACAGTTTAACTGCAACTGTAGATCAGGACTTCCCTTGTTCACCTCTGGTTCAGAAAACTACGGTTAAAATCTGTCCCCATAACTTTCTGAAATACATCATCAGGGTAATTTTCCTGGTGTAGAACTGGCAAACAAAATAGTTTTTTTCTATGACCAATGTTTAACCAGCTGTAGACTTTTACAAATCTATCACAAATGGTTGCATATCACTGGGAGTATAGTACACCTAGTAATAAGTCCTTAACCAGTATTTTAAAAACTAAGTTTCCATCCATCTTAGATATTATCCTTGACACACATTGTTGACCTTTTTGCATATTACTGCCTTACAGTGAAAAACAAATTTGACATTCCAAAGGTGAGATCTTGTTATAATTGCAACAAATATCCAAACAATACAAGATGATTTTTTTCTTCCGTCCCTACATGCATACACAGGTACAACTGAGAATATCTAATTAGCTTTATCTAGGGCATTAGTGTGCGATGCAATGAAGCCTACCCGACAATCACATCACTCCTTTAATTCAGTCTCTTGATAATAAAACAGTTAGTACCAATGTTCATTGAATTGCTATTTATCTCAAACAACATAAATCTGTAGAGAAAGCTGTTGTGTGTCAGAGATAATGTTACTGTTACATACCTTTATTTAACAATGATCAGAACCACTTGCAACTCCTTAGAAGGCTCATTACTTTTGTGAATATCTTTTATTAAAGTATCTTGGGTTGTTAACTAAATATTTGACATTTTAGTATAATTTTTAAAAGCATTTTTGGTAGTTATCATTCCTTAGGATAATATCCAATCAACTGAATAAGAGTACATTGCAAGCTGCCTCATCTAGACACGTGACACTGGCCTTCCATTTTAAGTAGCAGCTGTTCAATATTGCAAGAAGTGCAAACTTTATACAGTAAGAACAGCCAAGAATGTCTGATGGATGAAATACGCTCATTTAGAAAAGCTTATCTCAGTGCTTAATCTTATCTCCGGGGCAACAGCAACAAACCTCTCATGCTCCAGTTCAACATCTTGTAGTTAAGGAGTGTTGACTAAAGCCAACTAGTCTGCATTTACAGTGCTTTTCAGACTTTATTTCTAAAGTATTTAAATTTTTTAGTAGTATAAAAAGATTTGCTCAGAGGAATGTAGAGGCAGCTGCACCCTAGTAAGTCAGAAAGGATTTTTTTCCCCCTTTAGCTACATGATGTATTCTTGGCACCTCTGCAGCTGTGGATGGCTCAAATTGAAATGAAAATGCCATGATTCTGCTGTGTGAGGGGAGCTAAATAGCAGAAGCCACAGAAGGAAATTCAACACTCCTCTGCAACTCTTTGTGGGTGAAATTCACTGCTATTCAAAAAGCCCTGGCCAATGTGTCACTTCTAAACTGAGGAGTCAAGGGGCCATAAGTGGTGGAACGGCTTTGTGCGGGACAATCAACAGCACTGCATTTGGGGAAGACTGTGAATTAACCAGTGAACTGTGTGTGCAAACTGTGTGGATGTGATAGCCACAAATGCCAAAACTGATGGCTTACATTACATAATGAAGTACTTTAGTATGAAGATTATGTTGCTAATGCAGATGTGTACTGTACTGGTATTCTGCCCTGGAGCATGCTGCTGTTTGCTAAACCAGATAAGAATTGAAAAGTGCTGGGGACACGATGCATTTTTCTCTAGATTAACAGGATTTATAGAATAGAATCATAAGTGATACAATATGGATGTGGCATACTATGATTTACATGTATTGGTAAACAAATTGCTTAACAATTTTGGCTTCTAAACTCAAAGTGCACTTTGATTTAACTACTTTATTTCTATTATAGTTCTCTAAGTCTTTAGCTAGACTGCAAAAGACAACTGCATATGATACCATCTTGCACTACAAATCTCAAAACAGATTTTCAAATGGTGTAATTTGGTCTAGTTCTATGGAAGCCAATGGAGCTACACAGACTTACTTCCAAGTAACTATACCAATTTACGGCAGGTAAAACTCCAGCCCTAAATGTTTACAATGGCTTCGGTTTTTTAAACAACACACGAGTCGCTTTTCAGCACTGTGGAGCGACGGGCACATCGGATGTACTGTATGTATATGAGTCAGCTGCATAGCTCAGTCTATATTTGGTAAGAGTAAGCTGCAGAAAAGATTCCCCACCCTTTTCTCTGGAGGAAGCTGCCACTTGAGTGTTCATTAGCCACTGAACTAACTGCTTTACTTCAGTGTTGTATTACAGACCTCTAAGGGTTTAATGTGAAAGTTTAGACCCAGATTGGCTGGGGAGCCTTCAAAGTATGTAACAGCAAACCTTTCAAACCTCTGGAAATTCTCATCACACGCCCATACCCTCATGTCCCACCACACACATGCGAAAACACTCTCCTTCTGAAAATGTTCTCTAATATATTTTCTCCAGCTTGATGTGTATTCAGATTCCCCCCAACAGGAGTGTCAACAATACAACACCATCAATACGACTTTATTTTGTACAAGCTGACAGCATTCCACCCTTCAGCTTTACTTAGATATCTGTATCAGTCACTCTAACCTTAAAGTGTTATTTAAATGGTAGAAATCTCACAAGAAAGGCTGGTGGCTGATGGAAAAGTCAAATGTGAATTTTATTTTTTTATTTTTTTCTCCTCTGCTCACTGGTCCATAACTAATTACTAGAGGGTTTGAAAAATCCACACCTCAGGGCAAGTAAGAAGCTATCCTGGACTAGCAAGGGGACTAATGCTATTGACCTCTGCAGCACCTGAGCTTTCATTTTTTTTTTTTTAAGAGTTTCTAGCCTTTATGGTTGCAAAGATAACCATCCAGATTTGAATCACTTGCACACCAAAACAGACAGCTCCAATGTGTTTCTGCTGCTGCTGCTTGGTCTCATTAATTTTAACTGCTGCACTTCTGAACTCCCTGCTTTGAATGAATGAACTGTCCACAAGCAGAACATATTTTATATAGATTTCTTCATTATTAGAAATTGTGCAATTAATGTTGTTTTGCTGATTCTTCATAGCAAATATACAATTATTCAATATTCAGAAATCACTATTCAACCTAACTCACATAGTGTTGTTTCTGTTCCCTCATTGGATGACTTAATGTTTGCAAAGTATACTTCTGCATCCCTTCAAGACAAATTCCTTTTCATTACAATTTTTTTTCTTGATTAAACAAATGTTGTCTAGGGGTCCATAATTTGCTTTCAGACAACATTCATCCAAACAAAATTTTGCTCAAATGGATGTTCATGGAAGTCAAGTGAAAATGTATGTACAAACATGTCACCTAACACATCACATGCACATAACATAAGGCTAACAAAGCACACCTGCTTAAAGTTAACATTAAGTGTGCTTTTAAGAGCTCTGATGAAGAGGGATGGACTAAAACCTAGGCCTAAAGTTTAAGCAGGTGCTTAACTGCTTTGCTGAATTGGGGTCTTGGTAATTAAGGCCAAACTTTTCAAATATGGGTGTCTAAGCTTAGTGTGCAATCAATTTTACCCCTGAGTTAGCACAAGCTGTTCCTCACTACACCACATAAAGCAAGAGAGCATACGGTTTAGGCCCCACTCCTGCAGTATGTTCCACAAGGATGGTCCCTGAACTGACACATGTATAGCCCATTGCAGGATTGGGCTTTAATCACTGAATTGACTAATCTAAATGTGTAAGATATGCAGCAATAACTATACTCCACAGACTGGTAAAAAGGCAATTTTCAGTTTACTAATTCCCTTTGTTTTTGTAAGGGAACCATTTCACTGTTGGAAAATGCTGGCAATTAAATTAATAGGTTTTCATTTAGATCGGATGGGCTCTAAAGAATCCAATCTGAACTCAAGCAAAGTGGATGCAACCCTAAAATAAAATCTAATGAAATAGCTGCCTTCCAAATGAACACATCTAATTTGAGTGGAACTCAGTGTTGACCGTTCTCATTATCAGAAGTCCTGTGGGATGCAGAGTTTCTCTTCACTCCCCAACTGCTGGAATCCTGGGATTATGTGAGAATCTCAACTTTCATTTTT